>NC_062286.1:68759668-70065168 GCF_902655055.1 Lutra lutra
TTTTCATTATTTTTGAATTGTATTGGCTTAGAACTTTTGTATCTATATTCAGAAAAGAGATTGGTGTATGTTTTTTTCTTTTAACATCCTTATTGGGTTTCGGTATTAAGGTTATGCTACCCATGTAAAAGGAGATGGGAAGTGTTCCCTCTTTTTCTGTTCTCTAGAAAAGCTTGCGTAATGCTGGCATAATTTCTTCCCTAGTATTTGGGTGAGTTCACTGGTGAAGGCCTCTGGACCTGGAATTTGCTTTGTGGGAAGGTTTTAAATTATGGGCTTTTTCATATATTTTAGTTCTCTGATGAAAAATTTTTTTTTTTAAATATTTTATTTATTTATTTGATAGACAGAGATCACAAGTAGGCAGAGAAGCAGGCAGAGAGAGAGGAGGAAGCAGGCTCCCTGCTGAGCAGAGAGCCCGATGCGGGGCTCAATCCCAGAACCCTGGGATCATGACCTGAGCCGAAAGCAGAGGCTTTAACCCTCTGAGCCACCCAGGTGCCCTGAAATTTTTTTTTTTGAAAAATTTTTTGAAAATTTTTCCACATCTCAATCTATTTTCAAGAACATATTAAGTAATTCCTTTAGTATCTAAAATTTCAATATCTTGATTGTTGATGGGTCTGTTTCTATTATATTTTCACATTTTATGATTATTTGCTCCTTCCTCTTGACATGCCTGCTAAGTTTCAGTTTAACACGGGATTTTGTGTATCAGAAATTACACATAATCTGGATGATGTGTTATGGAAGAGGTTATCAAGATGATGTGACTGCTGGTTGACCTGAAACTTGGACCTGGGCAATTGGAGGCCCTGATCCCCTCTTCAGTCCTTGGATTTTATGTTTTGCCCATAGCTGGAGCTATTTCAAGGCTGCAGCCTTAAGAGAACAATATATTGTTGAGACCATCTGGACAGTATATATTACTGAACCCTGGTAAGTCCTCTATAGAAACTTTTAATATTCTAGTGGTCAGGTGTGGAGATCTACTTGTCTTACAGACACCCAAGACAAACCTTGTATGTAAGTTCTCTGGATTATTAAGCCTGCCATTTCCCAATTTAGAGTGATCTGCCTCTTTTTTGGTCTCTTCTTGCCCTTTGTGTATAGGGGCAAGTTTCAAATTTCTCCCAGGCAGCTCCAAAGTTGTGAACCAACATTCCTCCAGAGAAGATGTAATTTTCTTTCAGCCAGCAGTTTGACTCAGGAGGGGCAGATCACCTTGATTCAGTTAGTGGTGAACATGATTTAAGGATGGCTTTCAGTGCTCATGACAGTTGGTTTATTTTTCGCTTCTAGAGTATAGCCTTTCAGGGATTTCATCTGAGAATCTGGGGTGTTTACAAGGGCCATTCATCCTTGAGGGTTCTGAAACTCTAAATTTTGTCTGCTCTGAGCAATGCTTAGATTTTTAGTTTCTTAGCTCCAGTTTTCTGCTTTGCTTCTTAGTTCATTGTCCTATATGCTTAGAAATTGAAAAATGCCTTCAGGAAGAAGAAGCACAGCTTATTGGGGGTCTTGATTTTGTGGTTTTATTTTCTCTGGTGCCTGGTCTGCTCAAACCCTTGTTGCAAGCTTTAGGTTTCTGTCTTCTGCTTTAGGATCCATGGACACTAAACATTGTAAAATGCCAGGAGGAAAAAAAGCATGTCAGGAGAATGTCAGGATGTTTACCACCTCCCAGGGATCTCGTTTGGATACGAGTAACTTTGACACCACTCAAGTAATATTACCTCCCTCCTCCAGTATTTTATTATTTCTCTGAATTAACATGTACCTATTTTTTTTAAAAAAACATTATCTATATGTTAGACTATGAACTTCTGGCAGGTAGGTGACTGCTCATTTCATGTTTTAGAAAAACAGCTTTATTGAGATCAAATTTATTCTCCATAAATGCACCTATTGTAAATGTATAGTTGAAAAGTCAGTGATTTTCGTTGAATTTACAGATTGGTAATCATCACCACTATCAAGTTTTAGAACATTTCCATGACCCCAAGGAATTCCCTCATGCCCTAGCCCTATGCAATCATTGATCTGTTTTCTGTCTCTAGGACTTCACCTTTTCTAGGTGAGGTCCAATATATCGATTTCTTTTCTTTATGAATAATGCTTTTGGTGCTATATCTAAGACTCTTTGCCTAATTTAATGTCATGAACATTCTCTTTTATATTTTCTTCTAAGAGTTTTATATGCTTGGTTCTTCTATTTAGGTCCATTATTCATTTTCAGTTAATTTTTATATATTTATGATATAAGGATCTAAGTTCATTTTTATTATATTTTTGCATGTGCTTATCCCATGGTCTCAACACCATCTATTGAGAAGACTATCCCTTTATCCTGTTACTCTATTATCGTTTTTGTCAAAACAGACGATTTTATTTCTCTGAATCTTTAATTCTTTTTTTTTTTTTTAAAGATTTTATTTATTTATCTGACAGAAATCACAAGTAGGCAGAGAGTCAGGCAGAGAGAGAGAGGAGGAAGCAGGCTCCCTGCTGAGCAGAGAGCCCGATGCGGGGCTCGATCCCAGGACCCTGAGATCATGACCTGAGCCGAAGGCAGCGGCTTAACCCACTGAGCCACCCAGGCGCCCCTGAATCTTTAATTCTATTCCATTGGTCTATATGTTTGTCCTTCTGTCGACACTGCAATCTTGATTACTTTGGCTTTTGAGTATGTTGTGAAATCGGATAGTGTAAAAGATTCAACTCTGTTCTTTTTCAAAATTGTTTTGGGTGTTCTAGGTTCTTTACTTTTCCATATACATTTTGGGATCAGCTTGTAAATTTCTACAAAAAAATCCTGCTGAGGGATGCCTGGGTGGCCCTGTCGGTTAAATTTCTGCCTTTGGCTTGTGTCATGATCCCAGGGTTCTGGGATCAGCCCGCATTGGGTTCCTTGCTCAGCGGGGAGCCTGCTTCTCCCTCTGCCTGCTGCTTCCCCTGCTTGTGCGTTCTCTCTCTGACAAATAAATAAGTAAAATCATAAAAAAAATGCTGCTGAGATTTTGGTAAGAATTGGATTGAATTTATAGATCAGTCTGACAATATTGAGTTTTCCAGCCAGGAACATGAGAAGTTTTTCCATTTATTTAGGCCTTCTTTACTTCCTTTCAGCAATTACAGATTTTTGGGGAGGGGCTCAAAACATAGTTTTGAGTATGTAAATGTTACACTTCTTTTGTTAAAGTAATTCCTAAATATTTTATTCTATCCTAATGGCATTATAAAAGAATTGTTTTCTTAATTTCATTTTTAGATTCTTTGATGGCTAAATATAGGAATATAATTAATAATTGTATATTGATTTTGTATCCTGTGACTTTGTTATTAATTCTAGTAGAGTTTTATGATTTCTTAGGACTATATACATGTATGATCATGACATCTGCAAATAAAGACAGTTTTATGTCTTTATTTTTAATCAAGATGCTTTCAATTTGTCTTCTTACAGTGACTAAAATTTGTAATACATTGTTTAATAGAAGTGGAGAGAATAGATAACCTTCCTTTGTACCAGTTTTGGGGGAAATAATTAAGCTTTTTGTCTTGTATGCTGTTAACTGTGGGGTGTTTTGTGGATGTTCTTTGTCAATTTCCATTCCTAGTTTGTTCAGAGGTCTTTGTTTCTGTTTTTTAAATTAAGAATGATGTTAGATTTTGTCTATTGCTGCATTGGTTGAAATGATCATGTGACTTTGTCAGTTATTCTATTGATATGGTATATTATAGTAATTGATTTTCATTCATTAAACTAGCCATATTCTTGGGATAAATCCTACTTGGTCATGGTATATAATCTTTTTAATATGTCATTAGATTCATTTTGCTAGTATTTTGTTAAGAATATTTTTATCTGTGTTTATGAGGAATGTTGGTAGTATTTTTTTTCCTATAATGTCTTTGGATTTGTTCTCAGGATAATACTGTCCACATAGAATGAAATGAGAAGTGTTTCTTTTGTTTTTATTATCTGAAAGAATGGGTAAGGGATTGATATTTTTTCCTTTTCAAGTATTTGGTAGACTCTACTAGTGAAGCCCTTAGGGCCTGGGCTCATCTTTTTTTTTTTTTTTTTTTAAAGATTTTATTTGTTTATTTGACAGAGAGAGATCACAAGTAGACAGAGAGGCAAGCAGAGAGAGAGAGAGAGAGAGACGGAAGCAGGCTCCCTGCTGAGCAGAGAGCCCGACGCGGGACTCGATCCCAGGACCCTGAGATCATGACCTGAGCTGAAGGCAGCGGCTTAACCCACTGAGCCACCCAGGCGCCCCTTTTTTTTTTTTGGGCTCATCTTTATGAAAGAATTTTTCATTCTTAGTTTATTTTCTTGTTGTAAGACTATTCACATTTTTTCCTCTGTATCGATTCAATTTTGGTAATTTTTGTTTTTCTAGGTGTTTACAGGATTCATCAAAGCTTTCTAATTTCACGGCATAATTTTATTTATTTATTTATTTGAGAGAGCGAGTGAGAGAGAGAACCACAAGAGGGGGTGGCAGAAGAAGAAGCAGGATCCCTGCTGAGGGGGGACGACCCTGATTTGGTGCTCCATTCCCAAACTCCAGGATCATGACCTGAGCCAATGGCAGATGCTTAACTGACTGAGCCAGTGTAAGATTATTTATAATATTATTTATAATATTATATTATAATTACCTATAATATAATATTTATAATATTTTCTTTTTAGTGTTTTAATTTCTTTAAGGTCAGTAGCAATGCTCCTTCTTTTGTTCCTGAGTTTGGTGTAATTTGTATCTTTTTTTGTTGTTGTTATTCTGTATATTGGTTTCCTGTGGCTACTATAACGAAGGACCATAAGCTGGATGGCTTAATAATATTTTATGTTGTTTACATGTTGAAATGACAATTAGTGTATGCAAAATATGAAATGACAATTTGTGTATCCTATATTTTGGTGATGGGCCTAGAGGTATAGACAATAGACAGAATGAATATGTTTTATGGTACATGGGAAGATGGTACATGCTATCAAGAAAAATGAACTGGAGAGAATGACAGTGCAGGGTAAGAGTGAAGGTCTGCAGGCTTAAGCAGGGAGGCTGGGAAGGCCTCCGTGAGCCCATGTTGTTTGGGGTAAGATTGGAGGCGGTGGGAGACTGAAGCATGTGACTGATGGGGCTAGGGGGTGGAGAAGGGCATCCAGAGAGCAAAAGAGTGACTACCAAAGTCTGAAGCAGGAGCAGATCTGTCCTGTTTGTGTACCAGTGGGTAAGGACACGCCCTCTCTGAAACTGTAGGGAACGTTTGTTTGGTTTTCATATAGGAGCTAACTTAGAACTTCCCTTTCTCTAAGGACTTGAGATGTTTGATCCTTTCTGGTAACACAAATATATGTGTTGCCCATAGAAGTCTACCTTTCTCTTTCCTTTGGCTCTCAGGAAGTTTGGCAGAAACTTGATAGGGACTTTATGAACTCCAAACAATGCCTTTGCGTTTTTGTCTTCACTTTGTTTTGTCTTTTGATTTCAGTTCATGTTTTCCTGGATTTTCATGCTTTGTCCTCCGATTTATATGTTATCATTTATTTTTGGTGTGTGTTTTTGAAGAAGCCACCTCAACTGGTTGGAAGAAGGAGGCAGTGAACACTTAGGGAAGCAAGAGAGATCAGTAGCAAGATCCACAATTTTTCAGTGTTAAGTCACTCATGCATGCAAAGTATTTAGCAGATGCCTACTGTGTGCTACTCACTGTGGAATGAAGGAAGCTGCCACATGTAAAAACAAATCTACTTTTAGATCATTGTAACTTAAAAAATGTGTTTAATTG
Organism: Lutra lutra; assembly: GCF_902655055.1. Classification (NCBI taxonomy): domain Eukaryota; kingdom Metazoa; phylum Chordata; class Mammalia; order Carnivora; family Mustelidae; genus Lutra; species Lutra lutra. The sequence continues at coordinate 68,765,474 of NC_062286.1, forward strand.
TTGGCTGGCTCACCCATAAGTTTGTGTCTTTATACTATGATATTATTGTGGATGTTTGAAAGGTCATAATCTGATCTTAAATCATGATGTGAAAATACTCTGTAATACCCCTTTTCCCCCTTTATGCTTTCCCTGTTGCTACATGTGAAGTTTGTAGGAATTGCCTCTAGCTTTAGAGTTTGGGGCTGGCCATCCCTCCAGATGATGATCAGATGAACACAAGCCAAATTTCTTTTTCCAAAGCTATTTGGAAATCTTCCTTAGAGATCCCGGGGACTCCTTATCATGTGCTAACACGTGAAAACTTTTGGATTTGGTAGTTTTTCTTTGGTAAGTGAAGCAGATGGGTTGCTAAGGAGGGAGGAACATTTGTGACTGTGGGTGGATATTTTCTGTGTGGACATTCTGCATCTCTCTGAGATTCATTTGTTTCTTTTACTGTTGTCATCCATGCAGTCTCTCCTCCTCCTCAATGGCTTGGGCATATTTTTTTTGTGGACGGAAGGAGAAGAAATAATGACAGGTTTGGGTTTGCAGAATCTCTGAGGTCATTCGTACCCAGAGAGATAAGAAAGTTTATTAAGTGTGCACCTGCTGAGGTACTAAAGAGAGGCAGAAAGTGTTTGTCCTTCATCTTTATTCATGAAGCCCTTGAGGGTGACGGGAAAGGAGACTGGCGATTAGGAGACCAGGCACACTTGCAGACAGTCAGCCTGTGCAGACACATTCAGGCTGGCGAGTCCCGGCTGCCTGGGCTGATGTGCATTCAGGGCCGTGCCAAGCCGTCTACCTTGGTGTGCTCTGCATTGTTAATGCTTTCATAAGGGCGCTCATTTGTATGCTGTGGGGGAGGTCAGGTTGGCACAGTCTCATCTCCACTGAGCCTTGCCTGTTCACTGCTGTGACACCAGGGCTCCCAGAATGATGCCGAATTGAGCAAGCACAGCTGGAAGACAGCAGATTGTCTGGAGCTGGGAAAAACATGCGTTTAGTCAGTTTTAAATTAAGAGGCTTTGTTTACGTTTTCTCGGCTCCTCTTACAGAGTTAGTAGAATTTTAGATTCCCTCCAAAATTAAACAAGTGTCAGGAACAGATGGTGGGTTTATTTTACTTCATTCAACCTGCTCGAGGAGTGCGAACTCAGGGACTGATCCGTGTGACACAACTTTTCATGTGACATTGTCAAAAGAAAGCTTGATGCAGGGCTCCCTTGAAAAGAACAAGCCCTGTGCACAGGAAGTGGTGGCCTGGGGTTAGCCAGGTCTGTCCCCGGTTCTGTCCCGAGCTTCCTCATCTCGTCTTGGGAAGCCCAGCTAGTGAGAAGCCTGCTAGGTAGGACAGTAGAAAGACAGGTCTGGACTTGTGTTTCTGGTTGACATCCTATTTGGGGGAAGGATTTAGCAAATCTGGGTGGCAAGACTAAGAGAAAATGCTTTGATGATGTCAATGATCTCCGTATGAATGATTCCAGCTTCTGTTTTCAAACCAGTTTTGGGTTGTCTCGCTGCCTTAACTTTTGTGTGTCTTTACCCACCATGATCTCATGGAACGCAGCCAGGGAGGAAAAGCTGCTTCACTGGCATTTCAAACACATCGAAGACCTTGTTTTGTTGGTTCTCATTTCAGCTTGCCTTTGGCAAGGCTGACCTTGTAAGAAAACCTCAATAATGTAGACAAAATTTTTACTTGTGATTCCATAGACAGAGTTTCTCTCTTTTTACAGATATGAATCATTGTTTTTCAAGGGCTTTGAAAAACAATCAGACATAATCACTTTGAAATATTTTCTATGCTTTGGAAATTCTTGTCACCTAAATGAGGCATTTCATTTGGAAACTAATAGTGGTTAAAAGCGAGGCAACAATTTTTTAATGGATAATTTGAATCTACATTCCCTACTTCCCATTCTTTCCTTAATAGCTTATCATGAGTTTTTTAATTATCCAAATAATTACTTCACTGCTCCATTTAATATTGCATTTGTGGGAACAGCATATATCAGACTTTTTAGGTAAATGTTGGTATATTCCAAATCTCCCCACTTGTTTTAATCTGTAGCTAATGTAAAATGACCGCAGAAGTCAATTTCTCTAATTAAAAATTAAAAAAAAACCCAGCCAGATCAATAGATGCTCAGTTGGGGTTCACCTCAGACTTCTGTCAAACTTTCTCATTTCTTACTGAATCTGAAATAACTGATGTTCTTAGCTACTCAGCATGGCTTCACTCATAATTTAATTTAATGAATTGCCTGATAATTCTTATATGAGGTAAGCAATTATCCAGATAACTCAAAGCTTTTCTTAATCTTGTTAGTGTTTACAAGCCTGTGACAAGCACCAAAAATGTGATAGCCAATATGAAAGAAATATATTCATTAGTAATCATAAAAGGAAAATACTGACTGATGTTTTAAACATATGCCCAGGGAAGTGTTCTCATAAGTCATTTTTGCCGATTTGTGGAGAGATGTATGCATAACGTAAAAAGATGTAGGACAAATGGCTTGTGAGGGGTATTCAAATTGTCTATGGAAAGACTCACCTGAAAATGTTAATGGAGTAATTGTCATAGAAGGATGATGGTGGTATGTGTTCCCAGCTACACCCAGTAATGTGTGGTCTGCCCTCAGTCTGAGACTCACCAAGATAAGAAGAAAGTAAACTCCTGATTTCTTTTAAGAAAGGAAAAACAAAAAAGTTCAGAGGTCATTAAAATCTTTGTACTTTGGGGAAAGCCCAAGATATGGTGTCTAAGGAGAGTAGGTGTTCCTAATTATTTGCATGCCTAATCATGAATCTGGAGTCCAATCATCATTAAACATAGTTTGATGTTCAATCATGAATGTAGATACGCTATACTATGTGTTCATAACTGACATTTCATATATTTTAAGCATTTACACTGAACAATAGAGTTAATGGTTATAGCTACTCTTTTCCAAATTGCTTATTCTGCACCAGATGCTGTTTCAAGTGTTTATTAAATCCTCTTGGTGACGCTAGAGCTGATCCTGTTACAAGTGAGGAAATCAGGGCTCAGAGCAGTAAAGACAATTCCCCCAGGCCACTGCTGGTAGGCAAATTTGAACTCAGATTTACTTGACTGCATTATGCTACCTTGATGGGAAAATAACCCATGACTGAAAACTTAAGGAGTTTTACTTTTCTTTCTTTTTTCTTTTTTAATTGCCATATAATGAACATGCAGTGTTATATTAGTTTCAGGGATATAATATAATGATTTAACAATTCTATACATTACTCAGCGCTCATCATGATAAGTATATTCCTAATCCCTTTTTACCTATATCCCCAACCCTTCATTCACCTTTTCTGCTTTTCTTATAGCTAGAAATATTTAGAATCTTACTTCTGAGATTTGCCTGTTCCCTTTAACTTTTTCTGAAGATGGAAGCCTGTTTTAAGCTTTAAAACATTCAGACTCTTCTTTGCTGGTGGCAAGGAATTGAAGGAGAAGCCAAACATTTTTTTTTTCATTTTATTTTATTTCTTTTCAGTGTTCCAGAATTCATTGTTTATGTGCCACACCCAGGGCTCCATGCAGTATGTGCCCTCCTTAATACCCAGTACCAGGCTCACCTAACCCCCTCTTCCTCCTCCCCTCCAAAACCCTCAGTTTGTTTCTCAGAGTCCACAGTCTCTCATAGTTTGTCTCTCCCTCCAATCCCCCCAATGCACTTCTCCTTTCCATCCTCCAATGTCTTCCGTGTTATTCCTTATGCTCCCCAAGTAAGTGAAACCATATGATAATTGACTCTCTCTGCTTGACTTATTTCACTCAGCATAATCTCCTCCAGTCCCGTCCATGTTGATACAAAAGTTGGGTATTCATCCTTTCTGATGGAGGCATAATATTCCATTGTATATATGGACCATATCTTCTTTATCCATTTGTCTGTTGAAGGGCATCTTGGCTCTTTCCACACTTTGGTGACCATGGCCATTGCTGAGAAGCCAAATTTCTAACAGGAGACTGAAGAATCTAATTATCACAAATATCTAAAAATCCTTAGTAAAAGTAGCAAACTGAGTTGTAAGTTAAAAAAAAAAACAAACAACCCAGTGAAGTTAATTGAAGTATGAAGAATTAACAATATAGTAAAACCAAATTATTTTTATTAGCTGTCACTTTAAAGGGTGACGCATTCTCCTGACAAATGAAAATCCAAACATTTAGAAGGGGTTATTGAAATGATGATTTAATAAATGACCCCACATGTTTAAAAATCTTAACTTCCTTGTGTGGTTGGGCAGGCTTCATATGACAGTTTGCAATTGGGTTTAGATTTTTTCCCTAAGAGTCTTATTATACATTTGTAGCAAGTTTGTTAGAGAAAGAAAGGGACAGGCAAATAGCTTTACACATTGTTATTGTCTAGAGATCATTTTCTTTACTTTAAAATCACCATTCAAAGTGTTGGAAAAGTAGGAGGTGAGAAATAAACAAAAATCGAGCATGGATAGTTAGAACTTTTGGAGGAAGTTCAGTTTTACTAAAGATGTTCATCATCATTATTACTATGCTGTTAAAATTATGAGCAACCAGAGATATTTGAATGTTCTCATTGATGAGATCCAAGGGTGAGAGAGATGGATTTCTCTCAACATTTCAGGGGTAGCCTGAAGAAAGGAACGATAATTTAGGCAACAGAGAAATTTATTAATTATTTCAAGGAAAGCCTGGGCAGTTCTTTCAAGAAAAGTCATCATTAATAGGGAAGTAGTCACTTTCAACTGGCTCCAGAATGTGGAAGATCCCAGAGGTCAGACTGAATCCCATTTTGATTCCCCAAGTCTGTTTTTTGAACATCTACCATGTGAGTTGACTTTATTTTAGGAGATACTGGGATACAACAGTAAGGACAAGGTGCAAATCGTGCCCTCAAGGGTATCTTAACCCAGAAGGATATGTCAAGAGAAATATTGAAAAATTGGGGTATACACATGCTTTCCTCATCTGCATAGAAGTGATGACTACGAATATGTTGAAGACTACACATATAGGCAGGGAGAAAGAGGAAGAAACTGAATGACCTAACTGGACAGTGGTAGACTCTGTGCCTTCAGCTCTCTTTGGAAATAGCATCGACTAAATGCCTCATTCAAAGTCATGCCTCCTCCCAGACGTACGCCACATCCAGTAACTGATCGTCACCAGGCTGTGAACACCTGGCTCCCTTGTTCCAACTTGAAACAACTCAGAAGGACCTACCCAGCTCCAGAGCTCCTTGTGAGGGGGGTTGGAAGCCTTTGCTGGTCTTTGCATTGCATCTTAACTCCTTTCTCTGCCCACTCCCACCTCCTTCCTCATCTTTCTGCAGTTATCGGTCCCCCAAATCCTCCCCATTAAACATTCTTCATTCCAGCCTCCATATCTCCATCTCCCTTCTGAGAAACCCAATGTTTGATAGCTTCTTGGGTCCATTCATGGCCCCTTCCTTCTTTCCAGCTACTTTGCTTCTCTCCAACTTTCTTCCCATCTGCCATTCTCTGTTTATCTGTCCTTGTCCTGCTTATTCACCCTTCTGTTTTCTCGTGCTCTTTCTTTCACCAAAATATAGATCTAAAATAGGCTTATTTATTATATTTGTTGAGTAGTGTTATCTGCACTCTATTATTATTTTTTAAATTTCAAAAATTTTTTTATTTTTAAAGATTTTATTTATTTATTTGACAGAGAGAGAGATCACAAATAGGCAGAGCAGCAGGCAGAGAGAGGGGGAAGCAGGCTTCCCGCTGAGCAGAGAGCCCAATGCGGGGCTCGATTCCAGGACCCTGGGATCATGACCTGAGCCGAAGGCAGAGGCTTAACCCACTGAGCCACCCAGGCGTCCCATGCGCTCTATTATTTTTTTTTAAAAGATTTATTTATTTATTTATCAAAGAGAGAGAGAGAGAGCTCCCCATGCTTGTGCACACAAGCATGGGGAGCAGCAGGAGAGGGAGATGCAGGCCCTGAGCAGAGAGCCCAATGTGGGACTCGATCCCAGGACCCTAGGATCATGACCCGAGCTGAAGGTAGATGTTCAACCATCTGAGCTACCCAGGCACCCATCTGCAGTCTTTTATTAAAAAATAATTATTTTCAGGGCACCTGGGTGCCTCAGTTAGTTAAGCGTCTGCCTTTGGCTCAGGTCATGATCCCAGGGTCCTGGGATCAAGCCCCTCGTGGGGCCCCCTGCTCGGCTGGGTGTCTGCTTCTTCCTCTCCCTTTGTCCCTCCCCCTGCTCATGCTCTTGCTCTCCTCTTTCTTGCTAATAAATAAATAAGATCTAAAAAAAAAAATCCTTTAAAAAATTAATTATTTTCTATTTTGGTTTCTTTCATTTTGTGCTCTCTTTGCATTCCTTCCTGTTTCTCTTAAAAACATCAATAAGCCAACTCACTCTCCCATCAAAAATAAACAAAAAATTAGCCCAAACAACAGCATCTCATTTTAAAAATTACCTATAAGGCCTTTAACTAGGATGACAGTATATCCTAGTTTATGTTGTGGTCTCAGCATCATTATTAATAGTGCCCCCCTTCACTCATAGTGTCCTGTTTTAGATTAAAATTTATTTGGTCATTTCATCCTCAACGGAGTTTTGTGGGTTTTCTTGATCTGCTATTAGAAAAATGTTCTTTTCTAGTAGAGGTAGACATATATCTAATAGAAGTCTAGTTTAAAAATAAAATTGAGGTTCATTTGTGATTCTATCAAGACAAAACCAAACAGCTTTGAATGGGTTCAGAAAAAGCCCTTTTAAACTAAATATTTGATTTGATTTGATTTAAGATTTTACTTACTAATTGAGAGAGAGCAAGACAGAGAGAGCACAAGCAAGGGGAGAGGCAGAGGGGGAAGGATAAGCAGACTTCCTGCTGAGCAGGGAGACTGATGTGGGGCTCAATCCCAGGACCCTGAGATCATGACCTGAATTGAAGTCAGACACTTAACTGAATGAGCCAAACAAGTGCCCCTATTTTATTTTTTAAGTTTATGTATTTATTTTTAGTAATATCTGTACCCAATGTGGGTCTCAAACCCACAACCGTAAAATTAAGAGTCACCTGCTCTTCTGACTGAGCCAGCCAGGCACCGCAGAATTAAACTAAATACTTTAAATGGTTGGAAAAAATTTTGTTTTTTAAAGATTTATTTATTTACTTACTTATTTTATTTTTCAAAGATTTATTTATTTATTTTAGAGAGCGAGAGTTGGGGGGAGAGGCAGAGGGAGAGAAACTCAAGCAGACTCTGTGCTGAGCATGGAGCCCCATGTGGGGCTCGATCTCATGACCCTGAGATTGTGACCTGAGTTGAAATCAAGAGTCAGGTGCTCAGCTGACTGAGCCACCCAGGCATCCTGGAAGAAATTTTATTTAAAGCAGTAACCCAAGTAAGGACTGCCAATAGTCTTTACAATAGTTTGCTACCTTCTATGAATATTCATAGATGTTAGCACACAGGGGATTCATTGAAGAATTGCTTCACACATGAAATCTGAGAGAAAAATTTATTTATTCAGCAAAAATTTACTGAGTGCTATGGCCCAGCCCTATGCTAGATAGTTTAAGAGTAAAGTGGTACCCCTGCTCAAGCAAATAAGTACTTAAGAGAATTTTGACTTATGCATAGAACTAAGGAAAAAATAAAAAATGATGATAGAGAATAACTTGCTGGTGGGATTGATAATTATGGAAGGCCCTACTGAGGAGGAAGTATTTGAATGGTCACTCAAATGACAAGATCTGAGTGTAGTGTGTAAAGACCTATTTAGCCAGAGTGACTCAATCTTGGTTAAAAGCCATTTTGTTGTTTGTGCAGTAAAACTTAAACTGACCCTGGCCCCCCCCCCCCCCCCCCCCGAGAAACTTACTTAGAAGCAAGTCTGGGAAACCAGTAAAATATGGTCAGCTAGTTCCTAATAACAGAGCCCAAAATACAAGATCAGGTTGGCCAGTTCCTGAAAACAGAGCCCGGAATACAAGGATGAGTCAGGCCAGGTTGAGACATCCAATCAGTAAAAACACACATGTCTCCCTAACCACCAAAGAATGTAAACCCCACCTTTTGGACGCCAAACTTGAGCACCAGTTCTGACCAGAGTAATAGGTTAGTTCAAACAGCTACTAAGGGGTAAATTGTAATTCAACTGGCCACCTGCGTGTGGCCTAACATGACTATACAATGTTACAATCTCATTGGCCACCTATGTGTGGCCAGACTTCTGCTCTATAAAAGTTAGTCTGTAAGACTGGGAGGGGTTGCCCTCTTTGGAGGTGGCCCTGACCGGTCAGTCAGTCAATTCTTAAGCCTGTAAGCTGGGGGTGGTCACTCTCTTTGGAGGTGGCCCTCACCGGTCAGTCAGTCGATTCTTGAGCCTGTAAGCTGGGGGTGGTTGCTCTCTTCGGAGACAGCCCTGGCTGGTCAGTCTGACTTCTAATGCTTAGCATAGAATAGAGCTTTGCATAACTTTCACCTTGTCTCAGCCTCATTCCCCTGGCCGATCAGTCTAACTTCTAATACATATCATTAAATAAAGCTTTAAGTAACTTTCACTTTGTCTCAGTCTCGTTTCATTTAATAACGACCTAACATTGGGGGCTCGTCCGGGATTAAATGACGAGAACTGAGCCAGCATCAGAATTTATGGGAAAAGCCTCTGGAGGTAAGATCCTGTCTGTCTGTCTGGTTGCGGAGCTCCAGGGTATGGCCCATGGGGAGAAACTGGACTCAGTATTGCTCCCCAGGGCTGGAGTGAATGTGGGGACCTGGAGGATTTTATTCCAAGCAGATTAGAAAGCATTGGGGTTGTTTCCAACAGAGTGTCACATAATTTGACTTCTGTGGTTTTTTCCTTTTTAAGATTTTATTTATTTATTTATTTGACAGAAAAAGCAAAAGGGCACAAGCAGGCAGAGCAGCAGAGGGAGAGGGAGAAGCAGGCTCCCCACTGAGCAGGGAGCCCGATGTGGGGCCTGATTCCAGAACCCTGGGATCATGACCCAAGGAGAAGGAAGTTGCTTAACCAACTGAGCTGCCCAGGCACCCCTTGACTTCTATGTTTAGAAAGTTGCCCCAGCTGGCTGCTGGGTGGATGGAATATAGCAGGGCAAGAGTAAAAGCTGGGAGACTAGTTAGGCCATTGTAGGAATATCAGTGAGTGATGATGATGGCTTGGTTCCAGGCTGGTGGTGGAACATGTGGAGTCAGGAAAGCTTGCTGATGGCTTAGGAGTGGGGGAGAAGAGACATCGAGACTGTGTTCTAGGTTTCTGGCTTGAGAAGTGGATAGATCAGCTATTAGCATCATAATGAGTTGAAGAAGACCAAGTTTTTATTTGTTGGTGAGAAGATGGTCAAAGAAAAGGCTCTCTTTGGGCTGTATATAATTTATTATGTATTTGACAAGAGATTCAGTAGAACTTTTACTGTTGTCTTGGACTTATAGCTGAAGCTCAAAGCTGGGAACCACAGGGGGCATCACCCCCATTTTCTTAAGAGATACTAGATCCACCTTCACAGGACATCTTAAGAGGTGGTCGAAGCTATGTCTGCAATCCGTTTCTAGAGTCTAACAGAGAAAAGCAATCTTTAAAGGTGGTCCATGGAAGTAGAATGCCATGGCATTCGCATTCTTTGATGGAGGAGAGACGAATGCATTTTCTACCCTACAAACGGAGAGAGAGGACCCACAAGTCTCTCAAAGAGATTGGAGTTGCTTCCTAATCTAATGGGGGGACATAAGTTGCCTCCTTGACCTCAGTAAATCAACTTTGTGAGATGTGTTTGAGCATCTAGCATCCTAGGTTTGTGAATACCTGAATTGTGAGATAAAGCTTCCATTGACCCTACCAGAAATTTTAGATTGCATAGGTGCGACAGAAATTCAGATGGGTAGATTTTCTTACATAAAATCAATATTGGAATCTTAGCATTGGTAATTGATGCAATGTCCTTACCTTTTAGGCAAGTAAGCTCAAAATGCATTTGATATGCCCTACTTTACAGTCAGTGAAATGTCGAGCCAGGGCTGGAACTCAGCTAATCCTGCCTTTGGAGGATGGTTCTTGCCTTAACCACCTGTTGTCACATCAGAGTGGGGGAAGCAAAAGAGATTCTCACTGTTTTGGGGAGCTATTTTTATGAGTTCCTTTAGAAGCTGGTTGGTAATGGCGGTAAAAAAACAAATATTTTTTTCTCTTTTCTCTCTTGCTCAGGGAGACTCATTCTCTATCTCTTAGAAATCTCTAAGTGTGGAAATTCTTTGAGATTTTGGTTTAAGTAGAAAAAAATAAATGAAATACTGCTGATCATTCATCGCATCTTTTCCTTCTTATATTTATCTTCTATGTTTTCTCCTCTCTCTTATCTCCTATCTTTTTTTTTTTTTTTTGTATTGCTGGCAAACTGCTGAACCTCACCACATTAAATACTTTCTTCCTAAACCATGCCTTAGCTGCCCCTTGCATAGAAGGGAGAAGGAAATAACATGTGTGTTTCACCTTCACAGTGACGTATTTCCCTTGGCATTGCATTTAATTAGATTATAGTGAATTTCATGCTGTGCTGTGCTGTGTTTTATTAAGGCCAAAATGCGGTTCCATGATAAAACATGCTGTAAGCCCTGCCGCGCAGTGCAACACGAAATTTGTAGCAACACCTGTGTCTGCTGCATTCTAGATGGTAAATACTAAACAAAATGACTACGTAAGGGAGAGAAAAGCCAGAGGAGACACTATTATCCAAGTAAAAACACTCTCAGCTTGAAGAATAAAAGCTAAGTTTATGATAGAAAATTTCCACTTTTACAGTCATTTGCAAATGGAATAGTTCATTGTGGTTAGAGCTTTGCAAGGGAGAGCAGGCACCGTGGCGGGGCTGAGGTCAGTGAAGGACCTGGGTGTTCATCTCTTAGCTCATCCGTTTGTTCAATAAGTATTTGTTGATCACCTGCCTTTTACACAGCATTGAGGGAATATATAGAATAGTTCCTTCCTCGTTGAGCTGGCCCTGCTGATCCACGAGTGAACCTTATTCACCCTATTATTGAAATGGACTCGGGCTATAATGATAGATCAAGAAAGACTCCATTCCAAGCAATATTTCTTTGTCACTGACCAACTATGTAGAAAGAATTAGACCAAAAAGAATTATTTATATGTCCCATTCAGAGCCTTGGCTACTTTTTCAAATCAGTATTCCTTTTTCCTTTTATTTTCACATATTCTTCTTTTGCCAAATAGAGAAACCTATTTTTTTTTAAATTTTATTTTTTTTTTTTTGCTGTGATTCGTGCTAAAGGGTATGTGAACATTTTCTGTCTGATGTTACCTTATCCTCTGGCTCTGCTTTATCTCTTTCTTTCATGGCCTAATTGGGTACTCATATGGAAATAAGCCAGGAGACGACAAAACGGCCTGGGAAGAAGCCACATGCTTGAAATGTGACTGCCCTTAATCCAAGGAGATGGTGCTGGTCGCTGGTAGCCACAGAGCACACTCTGATCTTATGCAGCCTGTTTTCAGTTCTGGGCTGAGCCAGGCATTCACATGTCAGATTTATTTTGATTCTGAAGCCATTAAGACGTCAGGACGAGTGCTGATTATTGGCAAGGGTGAGTTTTCACTTTAAGAGCCAAGCCCAGTTAGTACAGAGGACAGACTTCCCAGGAGATTTAAAAAGCAGCCCTGAAATGAACATAAATGAAGGCACTGTTTCGGGCCTTCCCCTCTATTTGAGCACCGTGAAATGGGGCTGTATTGCTGGCTGGCGCTTGCCCTCCCATGTACTCTGGAAAGAAAAGCTTTCATGAGCGGAGGATTTTCCCAAATGAGACCGAATGCAGCTTCCTTAGAAGGCTGTGGGTCTACTTTCCAAAAACGATTCTGGGAAGGCAGTCAGTAGCTCTCTTCAGTGGGAATTACAGAGACTAGATGGTTGTCATGTGACTATTTAGTGATGAGGCACCACTGCTGGTTACTAGGACAACAGAGTTGGATCTATTCAAGCAGTGAGCCCCATCAAGGTTAACAGTGGTAGCTAAAAAGTAGCCGTTCTGATATTCAGGAGAAGTTCGGCCCAGAAGATGATCTATTGCTGGGAAGCGGATACCACTAGAAAGAGGAGTTACTGACAGAATATGATAAATAACATAGCTAGATTATACGGGAGAAGCTTAAATCTTTCGAAAGCTAATGAATAGATGACAATGATAGCTCAGTCAATGCTGATAAATAATGACATGTTGCTGGATAGCGGAATATGGGATTAATTTGTGTACCATTCAGCATACGAGAGTAAAAAAAAGTCAAGGAGTCAAGTATGTGTAACATTAAATATGAATGATCGGAATGAAGATGGGACAAAGTGAAAGTCAAAGCGGTATGTGCCATTAAATATGAGCCAGCGGTACCTGAAGGCATTTTTTTCAAACTTCGGAGGACGACAAGGTACCTGCTCTTAATGTAAATGTGTATGTCTTTCTTAAATGTGAAAAGGAGCCCATGTAAATAAAAAAATAACCTTTAAAAATGGACAGCATATTCAGAAAGAATTGTTAATGTGACTTTGGACTCTGAGTATTTGGAACATTGTGAGCGGTATTGATATTTGGCTCTGAGAATGAAAGGCAAAGAAGTGAAGAACAAAGAGCCGCTCTAGCCGGCAGTGGACGAGAGTGGGATGATAGCTAATGAGGAGAGTACAGCCAGGCACACAGGGCCTTAGATCTCTGGGAGGATAACAGATGGGAAAGCGCAGTCCGGGCAGAGCATGTGGAATCATGATGTCTTTGATGAATCTTCTTCATAGCAGTCTAGGTGTGCTGTAAAGCAGGCTGAAAGAAATCAAAGCGCCATCCAAAGACCCATCTTTGAGTTCCACTAATGATGACGTGTCAGAAGACAAAACACCCACAACTGTATGCAGAATCTTTGAAGACACCAATGAGTGAGATGTCACCGAATCCTTTATGTGTTTATTAAATTGCATGGAATAAAAGTGTTTCTGTTAGAGGTGAAGATGTGTATTGAGCTAGATAAAAAATAGAGACAAGCTCATTTGTGTTAAGCCAGGGAAAATTTAGTTGTTTGCAACCAAATGACACAGTTGGAACAGGTCTTCCTGTTTAGTCAAATAAGCAGCTTTGCCCTTATGTGGATACCCTAGCCACCCTCCAGACTTGTCACTTCTGTCACCTAAAGAGAGACCTTGACGAATTTTCTTATAAGGCTGATCAGAGGAGACCCTTGGGAGATGAAATGTTTATGTGTAGAGAGCTCTGACTTTTGTCTATATGATGCTGTTCCTGCTGCTGCTTAAAAAGGAAAATTTTAGCTAATCAATCTTTCTTTTTCTTGGTGTATAATGAACTAGATAATCAGTTTGGAGGAGTTTTCACAATGCCAAACAGGGTAAAGTAATGCCTGTTTCTTCATACATGATTCTGAAGCATCCCTCCTTCTGAGAAAGGATCTCAGAATTCAGAATCTGCCTTCCATGCCCTAAGAATCTTTCAACATCTAGAATGGTGGGAAGGCACAAGACACCTCAGGTCAGGGATTATTGCTACTGTCGTTCACTACTCATAACAAACCTTAACCAACTGGCCTCATTAAAACAAAACAAAACAAAACCCCAAATAAGTTCCTTTGCGCAGGCAGGGGAACTTTTTTCTTTGAAAGACTGTTTTGGCTTCCATTACCAAGATTTGCTTTCCCCAAGCTTCTTGGAGAAGCTGAAGTGTTCGAATCTAAGGAATGACAAGCACCGCAAAGTGTCCTCTAGTTGCCCTGAGAGAATATATTTAAACTATATTTCAGAAGCTTAAGTTGTCTGCTCATGCATTTGTATATTCACTCAGTTTATTTGATAAGATCCCGGGGCTATAGTGTTGTGCAAAAATAGATGTGACCCATGACCTTGAAGGGCTTACTCTAGTTGGGGCTATAACTGGTTGTACATGTAACTAGTCACACACATTGGGGTATATGATTGCCATAATAATGAATGTGTTCTGAAGCAGGGTACTGAATTCTCTAAGCACATATATAACAAGGAAACTGAACCTAGACTCATGACTTGAGAGATGGAGAATGAATAGACATTAATTAGATGAGGTAGGATGGGGGAGAGTATCCAGATAGAAGGAATCTCATGAGCCACCACCACCAACCCCATGGAAGGAACGAGATTAAAAAAAAAAAAACAATTCTCCAGACACACTATTTAATAGACAGGTTTCTGGGTCTCTCTGCTCTATGAAACTTTGGTTCCGTTTTTTTACTAAGTGAACATAGGTAGTTAATGTCTTTGAGCCTGAATTCCTCAGGGGAAGATAGAAATAGTAAGGGATGGGGCACCTGCGTGGTTCAGAGAGTTAAGCCTCTGCCTTTGGCTCAGTTCTCAAGGTCCTGGGGTCAAGCCCTGCATGGGGGGGCGGGGTCTCTGCTCAGCGGGGAGCCTGCCTCCCCCCCCTCTCTCTGCCTGCCTCTCTGCCTACTTGTGATCTCTCTCTTTGTCAAATCACACATGTAGAAATAGTCATCACTCCTAGCATATATGTCACAGGGTTAGAAGCAGAACATGAAAGAGTTAAACCTTTGTCTTACATAAAAGTCAGTAGGTAACATCTCCATTTGACAAAGAGAGAGATCACAAGTAGGCAGAGAGGCAGGCAGAGACAGAGAGGAGGAAGCAGGCTCCCTGCTGAGCAGAGAGCCCGCGATGTGGGGCTCAATCCCAGGACCCTGAGATCATGACCTGAGCTGAAGGCAGAGGCTTAACCCACTGAGCCACCCAGGCACCCATAAATAAATAAAATCTAGAAAAAAAAAAGAAATAATAAGGGTTAAGTGCTAGTACTAAGATCTAAAGTTTCTTTTGAATTAAAAGAGCTAATGATGTAAACTATTTAGAACAGTGTATAGTGCATTCTAAATAATTGTTAGTTATTTTTATTAGATCACTGCAGTCTAGATCCTTATAATTTTTAGTGTCAGGAATTTTTTTTTGTATGTGTATAGTTTTAAATTTTGTCAAAGTGGAGAGTCAGAGTTCTATTGGCCTGTAATAAGAAACAGCTGACCTGAATATCTTCACACTCCAATATTTTGCCTTCTCAAGAAGCAACCAGTTACTTCCATGTTTCTGATAACATGAGTCTATTGCTACTCCTTGAATTTGCAGTTTTAGATGTTACCTACTGACTTTTATGTAAGACAAGGGTTTAACTCTTTCATGTTCTGCTTCTAACCCTGTGACATATATGCTAGGAGTGATGACTATTTCTACACGTGTGATATGTAGAAAATCCCCTCCTCCCATTGTGCTTATATTCTTCCAGCTGTGTTAATGTGAGTATAGCTGAGCCAGGTAGTATACTATGATTAATTTTGCTTCCCTCCACTGTATTTTTTTCTTCAAGTTAATAATAATTATCTTTTTTATTTATATGGTTGCTTGTTTTCCTGTGTGTGTATCACTAATTCAACCCCAAACCCTCCTCAGTTGTGTGTATTTTATCTCAATACATTTAAACACTTTCAGCTCTCTTCCAGTTTTCTTTTCTTTCCTTTTTTTTTTTCATTTCTTTTTAAAAGCAGTTCTTTTTTTTTTAAAGATTTTATTTATTTATTTGACAGAGAGAGACACAGTGACAGCAGGAACACAAACAGGGGGGAGTAGGAGAGGGAGAAGCAGGCTCCCTGCTGAGCAGGGAGCCCAATGTGGGGCTTGATCCCAGGACCCTGGGACCAGGACCTGAGCTGAAGGCAGAGGCTTAACTCTCTGAGCCACCCAGGTCTCCCAGTTTTATTTTCTTGAAAAAAATCTCTCCTGAAGCTTTTGGGTCTACACTGATCTGTACTGCCTGATTGTTCAGCAGGATACATGGCTGACATCTTGCATCTCCCTTCACAATTATCCTGGGGTTTTCTTTACTTCTCTAGTCTCTGGATTTTGATTATATTTATTACTTATTTTTGTTTTACCTTGTCATTTTGGTGGAGCACATATTCCAGTAGCTTCCTGAGAAAAGGTATGAAGCATTAAAAATTTTTTTTTTAAAGATTTTATTTATTTGTCAGAGAGAGAGGAGAGCGATCGAGCACAGGCAGACAGAATGGCAGGCAGAGGCAGAGGGAGAAGCAGGCTCCCCGCCAAGCAAGGAGCCCGATGTGGGACTCGATCCCAGGACGCTGGGATCATGACCTGAGCCAAAGGCAGCTGCTTAACCAACTGAGCCACCCAGGCGTCCCAGCATTAAAAATTTTTGAGATGTTTATTATCTAATCATATTTTTGTTCTACTCTCACACTAATTAGCAGTTTAGGTACAAAATTTTATTTTGATTTATTTCATTTAAGCATTAGTTAATTGATTTTAATTCCAGTTCCACACACATAAATTGTTATGTTACTTTTAGGTGTACAACATAGTGATTCAACAATTCTATATATGACTCAGTGCTCATAATGGTAAGTGTACTTGTAATTCCCTTCACATATTTTACTCACTGACCCTTTCCCCTCCCCGCCAAAGACCAACCTTCTCCCTAGTAAGCATTTCTTTGTTCTCTATAGTTAAGAGACTGTTTTTTTGGTTTGTCTTTTTCACCTTTTTCATTCTTTTCTTTGGCTGAGTAATATTCCATTATATATGTATATAATATATATATTCATGTCTTCTTTATCTATTCAGCTGCTGATGGACCCTTGCACTGCTTTCATAGTTTGACTATTGTAATTAATGCTGCAGTAAACACAGGGGTGCATATGTCACTTCGAATTAGTGTTTTTGTATCCTTTGGGTAAATACCCAGTAGTGGAATTACTGGATCATGTGATAGCTCTATTTTTAATTTTTTTGAAGAAGCTCTATAACTGTTTTCCACAGTGGCTGCACCAGTTTGCATTTCCACCAACAGTGTACAAGGGTTTCTTTTTCTCCACATCCTTGACAACACTTGTATCTTGTGCTTTGGATTTTTCCCATTCTGACAGGTATGAGGTATGGGTATAGAATTTTTGGTTAGAAATCATTTTTGTCATTATTTTTTATTTTATTTTAAAAATTATTTTTATTAACATATAATACATATAATGTATTATTTGCCCCAGCAGTATAGGTCTGTGAATGGTCAGGCTTACACACTTCACAGCACTCACCATTTTAGTCATTATTTTAAAGACATTGTTTCATTTTCTTTTGGATTCCACAAGTTGCTGTTGAGAAATCACTGTCATAGTGATTCTTTTTTTTTTTTTTTAAAGATTTTATTTATTTATTTGAGAGAAAGAACAAGCAGGGGGGAAGGTCAGAGGGAGAAGCAGAGCCCCTGCTGAATGGGGAGCCCAATTTGGGGTCTGATCCAAGGATCCTGGGATCACGACCTGAACCAAAGGCAGACACTTAACTGACTGAGCCACCCACGTGCCCACCTTGATCCTGTGTATGAAAAAAGTTTTCTCTGTCTTATCTTGTTCCAGAATTTTCATGATGATATATATCTAGATGTATGCTTATTTTTATCCCCAGTATTAGAGACCTTCAATATAGAAAAACATATCTTTTAGTCGTAAGGAAATTTTTTGAATTATGTCTTTGATTTACTCTCCTGTTTTCTCTCCTCTCTTTCTGGAATTCTTATTATTTGAAAACTCAACATCCTGGATTGATGTACCAATTTTCATTTATTTTTCTTCTTATTTTCCATCTCTGTTTTATTTTTTTCTTGTAACATTTTCTCAAAATTATTTTCTATCCCTGTTCTTTGTTCTTTTCTTGTGGCTTAAAATTCAGCTTACTTAGGGCCTGCTAAGCCAGATAACTCAAATTTACTTGTTTTTCTGATTTCCAGTTTATATACAATACTATCTTTTTCCCCTTTGTTCTTTTGAGCTTGTACCTTAATATTGTCCTTTATTGTGATTTTTAGAGAACTTATGAGAAAGAGTTAAATGCATGTGCTCAGTCTACCATCTTTAGTTGAAAGTGGAGAAGTTCCTTGAACCTATTTTCTTATGTAGAGAGCACTTAACACATTTTGAAGTTATTTTTTTTCCTGCTTCTTCTTCACCTTATTTTACATATATTTTCATCTAAAGAAACAAAAACAGTTTTGAGAATAGTATAGCATCTATTACCGTCAACACCTGCAATATATTTTCTGTTGTATGGATTCAATGTGTTCAGTCATTTTAGAAGGGCAAATTCTTATAATATGCTGTATGTTTTTCCTCAGCAGTGATTGTTGGTTTTAGTAATGTTGTAATTGTAGTTAAAAGAATGGTGGTTAATTCCCTATTACTCAGGGACTCATTGCCCAGTTGGGGATTATTTAGATTCCTTGATTTCTGTTTCCTTTCTTTAGTGTTGCTTTGTTTCTGAACCTTTCAGTTCTCATTACAGTCTTCCTCCATTAAATTAAAAAAAAAAGATAGGAAGTAGAATAAAGTTGTCCAATTACCATGTTTGGTTCAGTTCAACAAACATTTCTTTTTTTTTTTTTTTAAGATTTTATTTATTTATTTGACAGATAGAGATCACAAGTAGGCAGAGAGGCAGGCAGAGAGAGAAGGAAGCAGGCTCCCCGCTGAGCAGAGAGCCCAATGTGGGGCTTGATCCCAGGACCCTGGGATCATGACCTGAGCAGAAGACAGAGGCTAAACCACTGAGCCATCCAGGCATCCCAACAAACATTTCTTAAATATAGTATTGTGCTAGGCACAGGGGATATAAAAAAATAGGGCAAGGTGTCTACACAAATTAACTTCTTGTTAACAGATATTGAGAAGGGTGAAGGTAAAACTAAAAATGGACAAGAGTTAGTTTTTCATTACATATTTCACTTTTTCTGCCCTCCTTATAAATTTGAGAATTGTAATTCTTTTGCTTCATCTTTTTATTTTTATTTATTTATTTATTTTTGCTTCATCTTTTTAAACGGTCTCAAAACATATGAAGAAATACACAGTACTGCTTACCTCCAAGCATTTTCCCCATTCATGAACTAGTGACTGAAATCCACCATTAATACCCATGCCTTTCATTTAATAAGGGTCTGAAATCCGTTAAAATGTAAAAAACATTGTCCATTTCACACCTCAATACTTTCAGATTCTTTGTCAGTAGGTTTGGGAGGCTTGGAAATGGATAGAACATAGGGTTCTTTATCATCTCCAGGGATTGTTGAGGGATACATTAGAGAGAATTTAGGGAGAACAGTACACCCAAGAGGGAAGGCTGGTAATGCAAAAAATAGATCACCAATTTCTCAATGTTCTTATTTACATTTAGATTTTTTTTTTAAATGTTATCTATTTTTTAATTCCAATTCCAGGTAATTAACAATACTTGAATGGTCTATGTAGCAATTCTCAACTAACTAGCATATTTGATTGACCAGAACATCTTGGTTGCCAACTATTCTGGACGATTGAGCTTTTATGATGGATCATTAGTCCTGGAGGGAAGAGACCACAGGTGTCTTTTATTTGTCTTATCTCCCTTCTCAACGCTGACACCTGTCCTCTCAGTAGGAGTGATGGGGCCCCAGTTAAGGTTGTTGATTGACTGAAGACTTTCTGCTCTCCTGCTTCATTCCATCTGGCATATTTCCTCTCGGTGTAAATGTTTTTGAGACTATCTATCCCTGTTGAGCCCTCAAATCTGCCCTCTTCTCCATTCCAGCTCTTTGGCCAGGCCCTTATTACCTCTTGCAGTTGCAATTGATCCCTGGAAGCAGAAAATAGCTCCAGTTAATGGTTCACAGATTGCTGGGTAGTCAGGCCCTAAAACCTGCATTTACTAACATTGTTGGGAGCCTGGATGTCAAAAGGGCTGGGGAGACTTCTAAGTGCTGTGTTTAGGTTAGTGAGGAGATTATAGTGCCCCTCATTTTTGCAGAGAAGCAGAATCCTTTCGGAGAATGGCCAGGATTTAATCCTTTAGGGTAGGCTTTTTGAGGGATGATTCAGAGAGATTTGAATAGGATGCAGTTTCAGATAACCCATTCTTGCTCTGTTTCTTCTTACCCATAAAAAAATTGCACCAGCGTGGCTAGTGCTCAGGCTCTACTTGGATTCACTTTAAGCTTCAATATTCATTAACTGTGGTTTTGGGGAAAGTTACTTAACCTTTTGTACCTTGGTTTTCTCATTTGCAAAATAGGGATAAAATAATATCTATTTCATAAGGTCATTGGGCAGGGATTAAGTGAGTTAAATACTTAGAATATGTGTGCAGTAGACGTTAGTCATCATCATTATTATTATCCAGATGATCAGATCAAAGGTGTCTGAGAGGATCCAGGGGATTTGGAAGACCCCTGACCTGTAAGTCCCTCTGAATTGCTTCCCACTAGGAAGAAAATAATCATCTGTTCTATGTAAACCCTCATTGTCACTAGCTCACTAATTAGGTTTCCAACTTATCATAGCCCAGAGGGTGACAGACAAAATTGGAGTGTGGCAGAGAGGAGTTGTACCTAAAAATAATGAGAAACTTGCTAAAATGTATTGTTGCTATGGAGGCAAGAGTGTGCGTAGAGGCAGTGACAGACAGTGACAGATGACCTCTGCCTATGGGCAGACCATTCAACCTCTCTGACACTCTGGTTCCTTGCCTGTAGAACAAGGATAAGAATATCTGCCTCACAGAGCATTTTGAGGATTAATTACACACAAACGCGTGTGCATGTGTGTGCCCAAGTGCATACCCACACACGTATGCACGTGTACACACTAACAGCTAGTATTTATTGAGCAATTAGTGCAGCACCTGGCATATAATAACCATTCAAGAAACGTTAGCTGTTTTTCTTATGTTACGAATACATGTAAGCCGTTCTCCCTGAGTCAGTCTGGCCTAATAATAATAATCTTTTGTAAGAAGGCTCAGCGATCTGTACTCCTGAAACCGTGAGAATTCAAGGAACAAATAAGACAAAACCATGGTTGGGGCGCCTGGGTGGCTCAGTGGGTTAAGCCTCTGCCTTCAGCTCAGGTCATGATCTCAGGGTCCTGGGATCGAGCCCTACATTGGGCTCTCTGCTCATTGGGGAGCCTGCTTCCTCCCTATCTCTCTGCCTGCCTTTCTGCCTACTTGTGATCTTTCTCTCTGTCAAATAAGTAAATAAAATCTTTAAAAAAAAAAAAAAGACAAAGCCATGGAGAATGCTCCAGAATTAGTGACAGTGACTTCTGACAATAAGCAGGTATGGATGGCCTTGTCTGGAACATTAACCTAGTAGAATGGCCCCTTTGACAAGGTGGGATTTATCTAGCTATTGAGTTTAGGGCAGTCCTGAGCGTCTGGGCAGAGTATAACAAAAAGTCCCCGATGTTTTGTTTTCTAGAGATCAAAATCGTTTGGGCAATTGAGTTATCTCTGATGAATGGGTTTTTTTTTTTGGCCTTATCCCACCCTATCAACCATTCCTTAAGTGTGAAAAATCTTCTTGCACTTCTTGATACCATTCTTCCCAGAATTTCTTCTTTGGTCTGTCTAATGGCTTCTTCTTAGTCTTCTCTGTGGGTTGCTCGTCCTTTGCTTATCTCTCAAATGATGATCCTCAAGGATCTACTCTTACCCCTCTTCTAAACTTACACATTTATGGCAGAGAGAGCTAGTTTTGTTTACACGTATACCCAATCTCTTCTTTGTTCTTAGTAATAGAATCTTGATTTTAGATGGACACATGTCTACCTGGGATAAAGACAGCATTTCTCAACTTCCCTTGAAGCCATGTAATGAAGAAAAGGTTATTCTGTGTGGTGCTTCATGAAAGAGGAATGTTTCCCTCTTCTACATGGCATGCTTGTCCTGATCTGCAATGAGGATGTGGTGGTGGAGCTCTAGTAGCCTTCTTGGACCATGAGGTGGCTTTGAGGATGGAGGCCATGTTCTAGAGTGGTGCAGCAGAAGGATAAGGCCCTGTTGTGTTACTGCTGTATCAGCCCTAGAACACCTACTTCCAGAGTTCTTTTGTATGAGACAGTGACATTCCTATCTTGTTTAAGCTGTTGCTAATTTAGGCTTTCCTGATATGCTTGGCACAGGTGAACTTCTAGGAACATATAGACATAAATAATGAAGTGACTGGGTAAGAGGATGATGGACTGAGGGGCAGAGGCCATATTTTGTCTTATGGGTACATTCTAAGCTCTGAGGTTCTTATGCAGCTATGGGGATGTGATATAGGATGTTCTGTTATTGACTGAGATGGAACTTTCTGCCAGATTAGGGGCTTAAAGTTAAATCCTAGCTGGCATGAAGAAGTGAGATGTTTCTTTCACACATGAGTTAGTGGAGTAGGATTCATCTTGATACAAACATAGATGATTTTGTATAAGACATTCTGTAACCTCTCTTTTTCCACACTTAATATATGGAGGAAATATATAGAGGACCACTTTCCGTGTCAGTAAAAGCACATGTATATCATTACTTTTAATGAGCACATGAGAGTCTGTTTTCAGATGTGCTGTGATATATTTAACCAGTCTTTTTTCCTTTCTTTTCTTTCTTTTTTGAGAGAGAGAGAGAGAGAGCAAGAGGGGGAGTGGCACAGAAAGAGAGAAAGAGATCTCACAACTCTGAGTTCATGACCTGAGCCAAAACCAAGAGTGGAGGCTTGATCGACTGAGCCACCAGGTGCCACAACCAGTCTTTTTTCTTTAACTCTCTCTGCCGCTCAGTACCTCAGATGGGATAAAGGACTCTGGTCCTTGTCATCATTTGTGCATATATTAGGTAACTTGTTCCAGCATATAGTCCACCTTGAACTTGGATCCTCTTGGTGGCTTCAGTCTAATTTGGTGACTTTTCTATGATCCTTGGCTAGCCTACAGTAGGCATTCTCTTGACCCTTTTTTAAGCTTTGCTGGTCTCATGTTGGTACAGACCCTTGTAGAGGACCCTGCCCTCTTTGTGGTAGGAGATATTAACAGTGATGCATGTTCCCATCTTATCCACCTTTTAAATCCTGGCTAAGTGCCACCAAATGCTCCAAGTCTTCTGTGACTCACTCTGCCAAGTGGAAATCATCTCTCCCTCTTTAGAACAGTCAGTCACTTACTGTTGTGATCTCACCCTTTCCTCTCCATCTCTTTTGTTCATAACCTACCTTAGTGCCCTTCCCTAGGCCTTGAATTAGTTAATAAATTAGAGTATTTGTATTTGACTGATCTCCCAACCCTGATGATGGTATATCATGGTATTACCTCACGGTATATTTTTCACAGCCAAGGCTTAAGAGATATTTGTGGGGTGAATGTCATTTCTGTTGATTTTCCTCATAAAAATTTATTGGTCTTAGTATCCTTGAGTCTCAGTATCATTTCCAGGGTTTCATTATAGTAAAATCTCAAGGCTCTCTAGTTACATTTTGAGTGTCTGCAGACACACCTACTATGCTGCAGAAGCGGGTAGCAGGGAAGCAGGATTTTACAAACAGTCTGGCTGGATTGTCCTGTGTTGTTTTGACCCTTCAGGAGACATGATTAAGACAGGAGGATTGGCTTTCCCACCACCTCAAAGCTGGAGACTGTCTCAGGTTGCTCTTGGCTTGACTCTGCATACCTGCAGAGATTTTAGCTCTAAAATATCTAATAGAGAATATAATGTCTTAAAATGATCAGGCAGCCAGACCGATCCAGGTCAGTTCGTTTCAACTGGCTGACACACTGGGAATCTAGGGCTCCGGGTTCAGATGAGGTTCTATTCACTGCCATGCGGTGATTCAAAGAGATAGAGGAGAATGGATTGCTTCTTCACTGGGTGGGGATGTCTCAAAAGCTTAATGAGGCCACCTCTGGGCTTTGCAGTCCACTGATGGGAGGCCTGGTATGACAGGCAGTTAATGTTTAAGGACAATGAACTGTCTTGCTGTGTGATTACTGCAAGATGGTCTTTTATGGTCTCATTGATGAGTCATCCTCTCTGGGCAATCAATTTTTAGCTTGCTATACTTGCTCTGCTTTCCCTATGAATAAGTTTATTTATAATCTTCAAATCCTCTATTCCTGCTTGGTCTCTGGTTTTGAACTTTGGCTGGGCACTGGCTGGGAAACTTCAGGCTGTTCAGGTTTGGGATATGTATTTCAAAGTCAAATTGTCTAGACATCTGTTACAGAAGTTGGTGCAGCTTTGCTGAGCGTGTCACCTGGGAGATGACTTTCTTTATGGCTGGCCTGGCATCGTTAATTTTAGTAAAGAGTTTTTGCGTTGTAGTTTTATACACTAATAGTCTCAAAGTACTCTGCATCACGAATCCCCCAGGCCCTGGGAAATGAGAGCCTCTGACAGAGTCTATGACAGGAAAATATCACCAGCTCCAACACCTGATTACTCATTGAAGTTTCCAATGAATCTGCCAATGCCTGAGCCATCTGCTCCAGCTAGACTTTTTTCCCCGCACTTAATATGAGAATGTAAATATGCCAGAAGTGCTGAAGAGTGTAATACCAATGACGATGATGAGGATAATGGTGATGGCCACCATTTAATCAAGCATCAGGTATCATCCAGGCCCTGGGCTAGCTACTCTGTGTAAATCAGCGGTTCCCCTGCTGACTGCATATGAAAGCCACCTGGGAAGTTAGGAACATGAAAATATATCCAGTCTTATTCCCAGAGCTCCATTTACAAACTCTCTTTAAAAATTAACATTAATTTCCCATGGTTATTAAAGTAATATGTAATCCTTATAGGAAATTTAAACAATAAAAAATAAAATTAAAATCATACATGATTCCACCACTCAGAAATCCTCTGTTAACATTTTAAAACAACTTCATTGAGGTATAGTTGACATGTTTGAAGTGTACAAATTGGGAGGAGTCAAGATGGTGGAGAAGTAGCAGGCTGAGACTACTTCGGGTAGCGGGAGATCAGCTAAATAGCTTATCTAAAGATTGCAAACACCTACAAATCCAACGGGAGATTGAAGAGAAGAAGAACAGCAATTCCAGAAACTGAAGTGTACAAATTGAAGTTTTGATGCTCATTAACATTTTGATATATTTCCTTCTGATCCCCTTTTTTCTCTCTGTCTTTTCCTCCCTCTCCCTCTTCTTTCCACCCCCTTATTGGTTTTATACAGCATACGCAGTTTTGTATCCTGTTCCTTTTTCATTAACGTTTATCTTGAGCATTTTGCTATGTTATTTTCTTATCTTCAATAGATGAATTTAATGGCTGCACAATATTCTGCCAAATGGTTCCCTGATCATTAACTTAATAATCCTTTATTGTTGGATAGTTATATAATTTCTACATTTTTAGTATTAGAAATGAAGATGTAATGAACTGTTATAAACTATCTGTTGGATTAGACTATTGTAGAATAAGACTTGGGTTTAGGTTAAAAAAAGCTTCATGCCTTAGCTTTCTCGTCTGCAAATGGGGTTAATGTTAATACCTACCGTTGGAGGATGTCATGTTTAGTATATAAAATATTGCTTTAGGATAACAATATTTAGCACGGCACTCAGTACTTTATGTGTGCTCAATTTATTTTGGCTGTTGTCATTACCATTATTGACATTTTGATATATGTGTGTATATATCCAAATATATACACACACTCTCTGGAACCTCTCTGAACACTGAAAATATGTTATGCTTCTTGTCTCCTTTGGAAGTGACCCCACAGCAGTAAGCACATGACAAAGTCCATATACAATTTTGAATAAGGTCACTGAATCAATCCATCAGTCAGTCAACCAAGTTAATCTTTTAAAATGAGCTTTCTTTTTTTTACATATATATTATTATATTTTTATTTTTATTTTTTATAATTTTATTTTATTTTATTTTTTCAGTGTTCCAAGATTCATTGTTTATGCACCACACCCAGTGCTCCATGCAATATGTGCCCTCCTTAATACCCACCACTGGGCTCATCCAACCCTCTACCCCCTTCCCTTCCAAAACCCTCTGTTTGTTTCTCAGAGCCACAGTCTCTCATGGTTCATCTCCTCCTCATCCTTAGCTTCTCACACCTGCTCTGCAGCCTGAAAAGTAGGCATGAGCCCAACTCACATTTGCTACTTGCCTCTTTTGCTGTGCATTCTGGTTACAGTGGTCTAGCGTCACAGGTGACCTGTAGTAGGGGTGCCCGGAAGGAGTCTGCGGCTTCTTTAAGTGAGGAGCTCAGTTAGTTGCCCTAGAGAGGACTTAGTGGGCTGAAGATAGGAAGAGAAAGAGGGCAGAATAGATGCAGGAAGGTAAGGCAAGGGAGGAACTAAAATGGGGTTCAATGTCCGGTCTAGTGGGAGTGGGAGGGAAGTTGCATTGGTGACATGAAGCTGGGCTGGGGAAGATGCTGGATGCCCATGTTCCCTCCTTCATGTGGTTAACCCACGTAAGGTAAAGAAGGTTTCTCACAGTTCCACAACATCGCAAGTCTCAGGATCTGCTGATGAATCAGAAGTGGCCGCTTGCCACTGCATTTGGGGGATGTCTGATCAGACTGGGTTTGAGGGCGGAGCCCAGGGTGACAGATGTTACGTTTGCCGGCGCTTTGGTTCTTCATCTTTGTGGCAGAATAATAAATTTGATTGCTAATTAATGTGTGTTCTCTATTTTTCCTTCTTCCTTTGAAGTATGTTCGTAGGCCCTTAGTGAGCCTTGGAACCAGGGATTCAGAAAATTTTGGCTGTGAGGAAAACAGAAGCTGCTGGAAGTCAGTGTCTCTTTCTTCTTTTGGAATGGCTAAACTGAAAAACAAGATTACACCCGGTGTTCTCAACAGGGAAGGGAGAGAGGAGGGAGAGGTTTCCAGAAATTGGGGTATTTCACCTTCATCACAGACTCATGCTTGACTTCATAAACTGCAACCCAGAAAGTTTCAGTAGCTCAGTGGAGATGTCCTGTAGCAGTCTGGTCAAGGAGGGACTCTAGGCTCAGGAGGTCCAGCCTCAGCAGGGATGTTTGGACCCCACACATGGGATGGAAGCAGAGGGCCACGGTAGCTCAAAGGACCACATGGGCTTGACCAACAAGGAGGGTGTGATAGCCGTGCTGGGCTAATTGTTAGTCTCTGCCTCCGTTGGCCAAGTACCACATACTGCCAGTGATGTCCGACTCAATTTCCCTCTGACCAGGCGAGATGGAGATTTGGACTTGGAGTTAAATTGATTATAACAAATTAAAGAAATGTATATTTCTTGCAAGCTCAAGTTTTCCTCCCCACTGAGATTTCATTTTCTCTGCCTCTCAGAATCGAAGATGACATCTCTCCTTGTTCCGTGAGGAGTTGCGGTCAGAATGACAGAATGAAAGTTGAAATGTTAAGGGCTGTCGGTTTCACGAGGGCAGGGGTATATCCAGCACATATGCTGTGAGTCTGCAATATGAGTGTGTGGACTGTGATCAATGAATAAATAAGCCGAACAGAAATGGTTATTTTTTGCTTGACAGGTTTAGGAAGGAAAACCGGGAGGCGTGCTGGCTGCACTAGTCATGGGAGGTGACAGCACGCTTTACTTATGTGGCTGCTCCAGTCCTCATGAGTGCCTCTCAGCCCACACGTCCAACAAAAGGCCCGCACAGTGGACAGTACCAGAGGTCAGTGAATGTCCTCAGAGGTCCCTGTAATAACAGGATGGCCTGACATCGGAGAGCCAAAGTCAGGAAAGGCAGACATTTTCAATTCCGTTTCTTGAGGCTCACTGACTTGTCATTAGGGACATTGCCTAAATTCCGTTAGGCGGCTCCAGGGTCTTTCTAGATGCATGATCTCAGAGTTATACCTGTGTGATAAATGTCCCCAGGTGGCAGAAAAGGTCACGCCTGTGTCCTGAGTCTCTCAACAGTAACATGCTTCTCTTGGACTCGGCCCCCTGTGGCTGGCAGAGAAGCAGCCTTCTGTTTCCTCTTGACCCTTCCCACTCTCCAAACTGTGTGATGCATAAAGCCCGGATTCAAGCCATTTTCCCCATTAGCCCTACCTGTGCATGAATGCCTCATTGCCTTCCAAATGTCAAACTCTAATGGAATAATAGGCTTTAACCTAGAGCAGACAGCGTGGCTGATCAGGTGTTAAAGAAGGATTATTAATGAAAATGAGAAAAACAGTATATTTAAGAGAGAGTGTCAAATGAAGAGAACAGTGGGCTGAGATAATAGTTTCCTGCTGCTTGTGGGAAGCAGCTCCAAGGGCACAGCGTCTGCTTTCACAACAGACAGGAGGAGGCTCTGGCTCAGGGAGTAATGAAGATTATACCTTTCATCACAGGAGGGCAGCAAATTTCGTGAACATTAGTTCCTTGCTTCTCACCGAGTCCCTGAGACAGATGTCACAGAGAGTGGGGAGAGACCCTGGCAGGAGGCTGCATTCTAGAACTACTGAGGGTCTGGTGTTGGAAGGCAGAGTGGGAAGTCAGGGTGATGCAAGTTGCTTTGGGACCAGAAAAGCCCTGAGCAGACTGAGGACCATGAGAGCAAAGCTGAGCAGAAAAAGCTCCACTTAAGTGCTGAAAGCACAGAGAAGTGAGCTTTGTTTATTTGCCACACCTTCCAGGGGGAAACCAAGGAAAGTGCCTTCACTTTTCTGGCCCTAGTTTTACAGAGACAATAGTAGCTGTTCCTCTCCCTCAGGTGGTGGTTGCAACTTGGTAATAGGCTAAAGTGCTCGCAGATTATAGTGCAGATTTTACCAAAACAGCATTTAGTTAGTAATTTGTTTAGCAATTTTGCATCCGCAATGTGGGAGAGGCTGTCATATGCAAAGATTATGTAAAACAAAGTTTTTCAGTCTAAATGATTACAAGGTGAGGCAGGCTGTGATAAATCCCCAAACTGCAATTTAAATCAAGACTGATGAGACTCTAAAGGCAGAGGACCTCATTTCTGGCACGAGGTATAATGGAAAGCTGCCCATGGAAGCAGGTGGCAGGAAAGCTAAGACTACAGCCTGGGCACGGAACGTGGAGGTAGCATGCAGGTTCAGAGAACAGACTGGAATGCAAAAGGCCTTGTGGAGTGGAGAGTAATGGCTTGTCTGGAGTGCAAGAGGGGATAGAGGGGAGAGTGAAAGGCGAAGCTGGATATGAAGAAGCATGACAATGAGGGTCATAGAAGCCGGGATGAGAAGTGGGAGCTGTATTCATAGTGAATAGAAACCTTTTCAAGGATTCTTTTAGGTAACTTGATTTTGTTGGACAGTTTAGTGTAGATTAGAGCAAAGACATATGGGAACTTCCTGTTAGGAGGTTCCTGGAACAGTCTAGATTTGATCTATTAAGGGCTGGATGAGGATGATGATAAGAGAATGAAAAGGGAAAAAAAAAAAGCAAGAAATGGAAAGAAGGAAAAAAAAATCAGGTGCCCATTGGATATAAGGACTCAGGGAGAGATGAAAGTTAAGAATAGGAAGGAAGGGCTGGGAATGAGACTGAAGAGCTAGTAAAATGGGACACAGAAGGGCTTTTTTGGATGATCCTGTGGCTGATGTTGGGCTTCATTCGGTAGGTACATGAAACCCTTGAACTTTCAAGTGTAATGATGCCAGGATCTAGTTTGTCTTTGTGGAGGATCTCTGTCTAGCCTGTAGTTCAAAAAGACTGTGGCAGAAAGAACCTTCAGAAAATTTTATAATCTATTGGCAAGATAAAAAATGATGGGGTATGAACAAGGGCAACAGAGAAGGAGTCATTTTTGGATTAGGATGTAGAGGAGAAGAGAGAGGAGTTGAATGTGAATCAGTTTTCTACCTGTGGAAAATAGGTGGGTGGTGATGTCTATTACTGGAAACCAGGGACACAGGCAGGGAATGGCTTTGTGGAGAATGGTGATTAATTTGGTTTCAGAAATACTGATCATGAAGTGATTTTAGGACATTCAGGTAAAGATGTTCAAGAGGTAGCTGAAAATAAGGACCTGGAGCTCACTGGAGACACAAGGGATGGAAATAGACAGGTAAGTGAACAGCAGAAATATAAAAATGGAAGCAGATCTTACAGGATGAGAGCAGGACCAGGGATGGGCTCCTGGGTAACTTCAAACTTTATAAGGCATTTCATAGTCTATACAGAGCTTTAACAGAGCTTTAACTATATTTTTTGATCAGTAGAACTCTGTGGGGTAAGTGGTCAAGGTTTTATTATAGGCTGGGAGTCTTGGCAAGACAAATGTATGAGGTTGGGGAGATGCAGTGTCCTGATATTATAGAGATATCCTAACCTACATTGTGGAGGAAATGTTTCCATTTTTCTTTATCATCTCTTTATCGCTTATGGGTCTTTGGAAGAAACATTTTCCTCCCTCCTCTTTGAGCTGTGCTCTTTATCTGAACATATACTGGGAAAGACATTTCTGTTAGCAGACAAAGGGCCGCAAAGTGTATAGGATATATATTGCATCAATCAGGAATGCTTTTAGCTGCAGGTAACTAACAGGTTAAACAAATAGGGGTCTGTTTTTCTTATATAATGAGAAGTCTGGGGCTGAGGAACTGAAGGTGTTAGATTAGCAGTTCAGTGGTTAGGTGGACTGTTTCTAACCCTCTTAGCTTTTACCTCCTGTCTGTTTGGTGATTTCCGCATGCCCAGCCTCATGTCTACCTTCACTGCAGATAAAAGGGAAGATGCCATCTATATCGATTTTTTTTTTTAAGGAAAGGATAAATGCTACAGGAAGACTTCCTCTTAGTTTTTACTGTCCAGAACTGTGTCATGTCTCACTCTTAGCCATCTCAGTGTTTAGGAAAGTGAGTATTTGGCATTCCAGGCTCTATAATGGAGTCAGACAAGGGAGAAGGAAGTGGCATTGGACATTTGCTTGGCCAACCAGCAAGCTCTACCACTCGTAGCACCTAATCATGCCATTTTGTCTCAATCACAGTATTTATTATTGTTGTCAAAATGGGAACGATAACAATAATAGAATAATGGAAGTAATCTCTGTTATTGTACAGCATTGTTTTCCTTTTTCTTTTTTAAATTTTGTTTACTTATTTAAGAGAGAGGGACCGAGAGAGCATGAGCAGGGGGAGGGGTAGAGGGAAAAAAAGAAGCAGACTCCCTGCTCAGTGGGGAGACCGATGTGGGGCTTGATCCCAGGACCCTGGGATCATGACCTGAGCGGAATTCAGGTGCTTAACCCGCCCAGGTGCCCTGTTCTACTTTTAAAACTTTTTTGTTGTTGTTGTCATTTTTTTTTAACATCTACAAAAACTTGCTTTCTTTCCTTACTGAAATTCTAGGAGGCTGCTATTCTTAACAGATGAGGCAAGCAAGTCCAAGAGTGGCTGAGTTAATTGCCAAAAGTGGCAAGGTTGGTGGGTAGAAGAACTGGAATTCCGAGTCTGATTCTGAGTCTCATAACCTGCCTCTATGACTAGGGTATAAATGAGTCATGACAAAGGCCTCAAGTCTCCTGCCTCCCCAGCCCAGAGTCTTTCCTTTGGACCATAAGACCTTTGTCTAAATGCTAAAAGGGTTATTATTCCAAGTTCTTAGGCTTTGGCATCTTTACAGATGAGTTAAAATTTGTAATCTGAATGTCAGGATAACCTTCAGGGCTTCCCAACTGTCCTCAGTCATAGATGAGTAGGGACAGTAGGAGGTTGGTGAAACACTGGGCAAGCGCTGAGGTCCCTTTCCTCATTGTTGTCATAATTTTCCTTCCCTCCTCCCCTTAGGGCTGGATAGATGCCATTGACTGAGAGACAAGAACAACTGTATTGATCATGAACAGGTAATGAGGCATTCAGGATTTGATAAATCGGAGATATTCAGTTGCAGATGAATAACAACAAAACCCCACATATAGCTGTAACCCAACTGCTGGCCACTCAAGTATCCTGAGATTCTCCAGGTGGCCAGGATCACTCTGTTCATTAAATTCGCCTGCCTACCCCAGACTGCCAGTCCCCAGCCAGTGGAACACCTGGTATGCCTTTCCATACCTTTTGGAATTCCTGAGGAGGGACATATATTTTTCCAGTGACCTCTTATTCTGGGTTTTCTCCTTTTGCTTAATTATCTCAGTTTATGATTCACTTAACAAAAATGAGTATGTGTGTACCAAGCTGTATGTATTACTTTATGCTGGCTATGGCACTAATTCTTTCATTTTCTCAAAATAATGCCCACACAAGGCATGTATGTCTCAGACTTTATCCAGGCTTTAGTGCCCTGCAGGGAATGGCCAGGGCTGCACAGCCCCAGACTGAGCATCTTCTGAAGTTTTGTACCCTAGGTGCCTCCCTTACTTTACCTTCGTCTGGCTCTGCAGATGACATCCCATCACAGAGAAACAAACAACTTAAGACTGGATGATAAACATTTCTGTTCTTTAAATTTCTGAGTTGATCTCATTTCCATCTCCTGTGCAGAGGCTGGGCTGCCTTCTTCGTGCCTGCTTTCTATGGCTCATTCCTTATTAGGCTTTAGAGTACTACTCCTCTTCCCTAGTTTTCTTCTCTTAATTCCCTTGAGCTCATCTAGGCCATGCCCCCAGGGACCTCATCCTTCATTTGTGAGAGGCCATCAAATTTCTGGTTCAATAAAGACCTTGTTCCACCTAAGAAGAACTCTAGTGTAGTCCCGTAAGTGCAGACTGTCATTCCACGGAGCAGTGGCAAATCAGTGTATCTGGACCATCTCTCTGAAGATGATAAAGCTCTGGGGTCAGCTGACCATACTCTGAAGGCCTCCTCACTGGGAAGTAGTATGGTGAGGTGAAGAGAGTCTTGACCTTGAACCTGGCTGACCTGGGTTTTTGGAGCTAGGTACATGCTTGCAATGTGTGTGGTATGTGAATTTGGGCCAGTGTCTTAGCTGTCTTGAGTCTCAATTTACTCATCTGTAAAATGGCATTGAGATTATATAAGATAACATCTATGAGACTGTTGTTTGAATTATATAGTACTTGAAAAAATCCCATTATCATTATAACTATAAAAATAAAGACAGGTTCAGGAACATTTGTTAAAGCAAATTACTTTCTGTCTAGGCACAGCTTTTGTGGCTGAGGTGGTATTTTGACTTGGACTGAGGTAAGGTATCTGAGATGTGCTGGGCAGGAAAGCGTACTTCCAGGAGGGAAGGGCACCATGTTTTCTGTTGAGCAACTCCCTGTGGGAAGTCTTTCCTCACAGAACTCCTCTCTCAGGAGCATCAGTTACAAAGGGGTTGAAATGGCAAGTCCAATTAATGACTTATTTCCAAAAGTGTTAGAAGAGTTTCCGCCAGATTCCTAACGATCACTTAAGAGACCATTTGGTGCATGTATGAGGCAGTAGAGCAGCCTGAGGAAAACAAAACAAAAACTTCTTATCTTTTAGGGGTCTCTCATATAGTGGCATTTTGAAAGCATCCCTTGTTTGGGAGCCTATTGAGACATAGCTGCAGAGATAATGCATAGAACTCCCTCTGTCTGTGCCTTGTGTATGGATTTCATTTTTAGTGTCAGCCAAAGAACAGGGTGAAATTCTGTGTGGTATTTAGTGCAGGTGTGGTGCTGGGAAAATCGTTGATACTTGGCTCTGTTATTTTCCTTTTACTTATGAGGAGATATCAATCTACTTTTACACAGATGCTTTGCCTGTTGTGACGTCTCTTTATTGGCTGATTGAAAACATGGAAAATTCTAGTTAAAAATTTCTCTACCTTTCCAATTAGAAGAGCTATATTTTAGGAAATTAATCCTAATGAATGAAATGGATACATTTGCTAGGAATTAGGGTGGGGACATGTCTTCTTGATCCCTTGTGCTCATTGCATTTTCCTCAGAGTTGTGCAGGAGAGTATCAGTGAATAGTGGCTTTCTGAAATGAAGAAGAGACCTTTTTTGGGTTCTAGTTTGACTTCATAATCTTCTAATTAGAAATGACTGGGAATATTGTTTCTGGAATAATAAAAAAGGCACATCTTATTTGATAGCAAATAGGAAAAAGTGAAATTAACAAAAAAAAAACCACAACCAAACCTGAAATGAGACTTAAAATATTTAACCTTTTAGTTGCTTTATTTGAATATTTCTTAATGGTAATAATTAAAAATGAACTTTGTTATTTTGTTTTTCTTAATGTAGAATAATTTCTTTTTCTCTGTCCTTTATGAAGAACTATTGGTCTCTTTATAAAAAAGAGTACTGGTGT
Source organism: Lutra lutra (assembly GCF_902655055.1). NCBI lineage: Eukaryota > Metazoa > Chordata > Mammalia > Carnivora > Mustelidae > Lutra > Lutra lutra. The sequence goes on from NC_062286.1 coordinate 68,799,594, forward strand.
TCGCTCTAAATATTCCCAGGTCCAAGTGGAGTAAAAAGGCACATTCCCATTTATGGTTTAAGGCTTAATAAGTGAGGTGAAATTCCTTTATCATCCATGGGGGATTGAAGTGTAAATTTTTTTAAACCACAGTAGCAAAAGAGTCAAACGTATTTTCCATGGACAGCCCTGCTTTATAATTAGGATGCTATACTTCAGTTACATTGAATTTTCAGTAAGTGGGACTGAGTTTTAGAGAATTGGTACAATCTATCAGAAGGTGCTTGAAGCTGTGATTCAATAAAATGCCTGCATGTAGAGGAATTGAAAAGGTTGCTAGAATCAAGTCCTGGTGACTTGAGAATATTACATCATGTTTTACTGTAAATGTTGATGTCAGTGTGTTACAATGTCTGTAATTCACTTTAAATATTTCAGCATAGATCAGATAACACTAAGGATGTGTGTGAATTAGTTTAAGCCACATTAGGGGAAACTAGTTGACCTGCTTAGAAATTCCTGCCCCAGGAGCTTTTAGTTAACAATTCATCAGAGAGGCTGTCCTCCAGGCAAGGCTGCTGGGGAATTCTATTATACTTATTTTTGATCAGCATAATAGAAATTATGAACATGTTTTTAACAGACGAAATTAGTGGCTTGGCACCATGGGTGTTTGGAAGGGTCTCACATTGGTGAAATAGGTATTACTCCAGAAATATAGATCAGTTAAATTATTTTCAAGATACTCACCATCTTTGTCCAATAAGGTATGAAAGCCTAGCAAGCCCTCTAGTCTGTATCCTTAGGGTTGTCTCATTACCTGACGCCTCAACTACAGGATGAATAGTCTTTCCCTGTAAGTGACCACCTAGTAATTATTTTATGCTTTGCTAGCTGTTTGGTCTCTATTTGAACCCCTCAACTTTGCCTTTGTCCCATGAAAGCAGCCAGTATCTGTATATAAAAGAATGGACATGCCTGTGTCCCAATTGAACGTTATTTGCAAAATTGGGTAGGGCTGAATTTGGCCCAGGGTGCAAGTTTGTTTACCCCCGCTCTAGCATATTGTTTTACCTGCCCCAGGTGAAAATTTCAGTCCAAGTTGGATCACCTAAAATGCTAGAGTCCTGGGATGTCAGTGAGTGGAAAGAGCAGATTGTATTTGTAATGTTGTGACTACTTGCTAATAAGTTTTAGTATGTGTGGTTAAATTCAAGTCACAGACTTGCTTTCATTGTATATCCATAGCAGGGAATTAGATAACCCTCATACATCTGAAAAATGTTGGCTATGCTAGTATACCAGCTTTGTGGTTGGTATACTGAACTGGAAATGGCATAGACCATGACCTTGAAAGTCTTGGGCAAGATCAGGATGTTCCTCCTCAGTGGTGGTCCCACTGTTGCAGTGATGCATGAATGTGCTGGTACATGGTAGGTGCTCAGTGCAGTTTTGTTGATTCAGTGAATAGATTGAGTTTTGCTTGGCGATTTAGTTTGAGGTTGGTTATTTCTTGGGGTCCTGATGTGCTTAGCATTTAATTATCAGTGTGAGCGTGGGAATTAGGTAGGCATACGGATTAAACATTGTGCCAATTTACAATATTGACCTTAGAGATGTTAACTCATAAATTTAGCATCTGATGCCTGGTTAAAGTCCTGCTTCAAATCTCGTTACTTGGGTTAAGAAAATGAAACAAAAGATTAGGAGCTTGGTATACAAATTATTTTTATACCCTCCATTGCTTATTTTACTCATTATGACTTGGAGATAAAATTTTAATTTTTGCAATGAGCTAATCTTCACTGCAGATTATCTGCTAAAGATAATTGAGATAATCAGTTGCTGACCATAGCTTGGAGAATGTGGGTGACTCACTCTTTTTTTCCTTATTCAACTTTTCTTCCAAGTACCTTCCATATAGCCCTTCTCACCTCAATAAAAGTTTTCTTATTTTAATATTTGTCATTTGCAAATTAAGCAAATATTTTTTTAAGCAACTCTTAAGTGCATAGCACTGGGCTAGTTGCCCTGAAGGCATAGATGGAGGAGATGAGCAGAGTCTTGTTTCTTTGGGGAAAATCATGGAACACTTCATTTGATCTGGACCTTTGAGGACAGGTAAGATTTTGATGAATGGTGAGTAAGGGCTTGCTGCTAGAGAGAGCTGGATGAATTGAGATCAGAGGTGGAAAAATTCTGGTTTTGCATAAAGGTAGATAGTCCAAGGTCAAGTCTTGAGTTAGTATCATTTTCATGTATATCTTGGGAGCCTGGGGGTTGTGAGGGATGATAACAAGGATGCTTTGGCATTTGGATTAGTACTACTGCATGAGGAGCTCTTTCAGAGGGAAGAGGAGAATACCATTGCCCTAAAGAAATGCCTGATAAGCAATGTAGCCTGAATTTTGATACCTGCCAGTCTGTTCTGAGAGGACACCGAGGCAGGGTTATGTATGATGTTGAGTGGTCACTCGGAATGAAGAGAAAGCTACAACACTAAAGGTGACCCCACTTCAGGAACTGAGGGCTGGTGTGAGAAAACCTTTGGAGAGAATGAGCTGCGACGCTGGCAGACATTGCTGAGACTCACCTCCATTGCCTGGCCTCCCTCCTGCCCCTCACTAGCTGGGGCTGATGGGGTGTAGCTAACTTCCCCGACAGTGTTTCTTACTCATGTGAGAATCATCTAGGCTTCTTTTTAAAATGCAGACTTCTCAGGTCCACTTGAAATCTGCTGCAGAGTTTGGGGTCCAGAATGTGAGAACTAAGAATGTTCATTTAACAAGTGTGCCAGTTGATTCTTATGTACTGTAAAATATGAAAACCACCACTGGGCATAAGGAGTTATAAGATGGAGAGTCTGTTGGTATTTCTGGTCAGTTTCACTAAATTCTCTGGTGGTGTTCCAGGAACTATTCTAGAAGCTGAGAATATAAGAAGAGCAAGACTTGGCCTCAGTTTTCAAGGAACTTGTGGTTTCATCCAGAAAGTAGATGTGTGGCTATACAACGGAAATGTGGTAGCCGAGGTATGCACAAGGAAAGGAAACGTTACAGAAGACAGGAATTTAAATCTGTGTGGGAGAGTCAGGGAAGACTTTCCAGAAATGAGGATTCTGAGCTGGGTGTGTTTTCAAAGATGGACAGAAGTTTGTCAAGAGGAGTAGGGATAAGGACACAGAAGCTTAAAACTGAATGGTGCATCCAGAGAACCAATAGAGAAAAAGCACCAGAGGCAGCATGGCTGTGTTGACTGACTGGCTTTTTTAAGAAGGAGGAAATTATTCTGCACCTGAAGAAAAGCATAAAGATCATGACGAATACCACACGTGAATAGACATGAATCGATACTGACACACTGTGATCACACTGTGATCACATGTATGTTACAGGCACTCATCCAGGTGTTTCCATATGTGGTCTGCACACACGACTTGCGAAGCTTGCAGATGGGGAGATAAAGGGAGTTTTACTAGTCTCTTCCTAATGGATTTGCTATCCTCCCCACCTTATCTCTTATCAGGAAACCCATCAATATACCCTAAGCAGGGGATCATGGTTTGGTCAGTTCTCATGACCTGCTCAACTCAGCTGTCATCTCTTTGGTGCTTTTGGAGCTCACATTCACCAGACAGATGAGTTTTCTTTTTCTGGCTTTATTATGGCCTCAGTCACAAAGATCTGTAAAACTGGGACTCCTGTGACAATAGGAGGAGAGCCAGGTCAGGTGGGGCAGTGGTGGGTGAAGTAAGGCGTTTCGTGCTATGCTGACGAGTCTGAGTTTTAATCTGTAGGTAAAAGGGAGCCGGTGAAGAGTTCTGGCCACAGGATGGTGATGCTTTGGCGTAGGGTGCAGCATGAGCTCGGGAGTCGGACTGCTTGGCTTTAAGTCTTGGCTTTACCACTCACTATGGCGTGACCTAACAAGTCACTTACCTTTTCTATTCCTTTGTAAAATAGTGATACTAATAGTACCTCTTCTCCTGTTCTTTTCTTGTGAAGATTAAATAAGATTAAATAAGAGAGGGGCGCCTGGGTGGCTCAGTGGGTTAAAGCCTCTGCCTTCGGCTCAGGTCATGATCCTGGGGTCCTGGGATGGAGCCTTGCATCGGGCTCTCTGCTCAGCAGGGAGCCTGCTTCCCCCTCTCTCTCTGCCTGCCTCTCTGCCTGCTTGTGATCTTCCTCTGCCAAATAAATAAATAAAATCTTAAGAAAGAAAAAGATTAAATAAGAGAATACATGGCGTGAGTTCCAGTCCTGCCTAACTCTCGAGGCTCAGTAAATATTAGAATCAGCATACTTTACATACCCATGCATATCTTCAGTGCTATGTGTGAATAAATACATAGATGCATGCAGTTTAAACCCTGCCATGATATGACACTGGCACAGGGCTAGGTTGCATAACTCTAGGCTCAAAGTAAGTAAATGGTCTGAGGCAAGGGCAAATTCAGGCCTAGCACTAAGCCCCTTTGGGTCCCGGTTGCCTGCTTTTTCTATAGCACCACTGTTGCTCTAAAAGCAAGATCTATTCTCTTCAAGGCCAGCTCTAAATATTTTCTAATAATGACATGTTCTGGCATTCTTTTGGATGAACCCATTAGTAGCACCTAGGAATTATGTCAAAGAAAACATTTCTCTTCAGCATGTGTTGGTAGGTGCTCGCCATTCAAAAGACTTTAAGAGGGAGGAGAGGGTGTATGTACATCAAGTATTCCTTGGACCCTGTCAAAATTACCTTGGGTTTGGAAGATTTTTTTCCTGTTTTCAAACCTCCTTTCCCTGAGGTGATATTCTGGACGGTCAGGTGATGAGCAGGAGGTTTCAAAAGAAAGAATTATACATTTCAGGTTTGCTTTGCTGCTTAATGATGTTCAAAAGAAGCTATTGTATGTGATTGGAGTATGAACCCACGGGCAGAGTGCGTTTTAATTTCCATTTAAAGTGGGGAGCAAGCCTGTGGGGAGCCAGCCTGACCTCATTTAGCTGGCAAAAGGTAGGTATGTGCATAGCTAATAATGAAAGTATCTTACATTTGTAAAGGGTTTTATGCTTTGAAAAGTTCTTTGACGTACTTTATTATATTTTGATCCTTCCAATAGTTCCAAGAGGAGGCCAGAATTATGATTCTCTTTTTGGATACATGGAAAATGAGACTCAGAAAAATTAAGTGATGTGCCCATGTTGCCCATAAACCCGCAATTACATTGACACAATTACAGTTCCAGAGATCACGTCTGGTGCTGTTTCTGTTACAGTGAAACCACCCATGAGATATGGTAGAATCCTCTTTTTAAAGTCAAAATTAGATTAACTATTTTACTGCTATCACTTCTGACTGCACTGGATTCATGGTTCAATCAGACAAAAATGCTTCATCTCTTTGGACCTTAAAATCCTCTTCTAAAGGATCAAAGAGCTTACATTAACTTTGTCTTAAAATTGTATGATTCTCTTAGTTGTTTACTTTCAATGGAACATTTTTTTAAAAGATTTTATTTATTTATTTGACAGAGAGAGAGATCATAAGTAGGCAGAGAGGCAGGCAGAGAGAGAGAGAGGGGTAAGCACGCTCCCTGCTGAGCAGAGAGCTTGATGCGGGACTCGATTCCAGGACCCTGAGATCATGACCTGAGCCGAAGGCAGAGGCACTGAGCCACCCAGGCGCCCCTCAATGGAACATTTTGTTACATGATTCCTTACCCAACTTCTAGGCAAAGTCAACTGCAGGAATGGCATAGCTAATTTGGATTTTGTAAACGTGTCTAAAAGACCCGCTAAAAACATGTGTTGAGCCTGCTCTCTCTCATCCTAAGTGTTGGGGGGCAAAACTCAGCAAATTAGGTCCATCGTTTTCTGTAATAATATGAGTAAACTATTGAAGTAGAGTTATTAGGAGTGCTTTCAGCTTGTTTGGCAGAGATGCTTATAGGTATAAAGAAGGGAAGGTAAAAATAAGATGGAAGGAAGAAAGAAAGGAAAGCCCCAGACTGTTCTGGTAGATGTTATCAAGTGCAAACTTTAAGTATTAGAGAAAAAAAAGACATCAAAAAAGTACAGAAGCAGAGAGTATTAGAGTTGGTAGGCCATTGGACTACAGGATTCCAGCCTCACCTCCTAGGTATGGACTGTATGCTCAGAGAGCTTGAATAACCCACCCAAAGTTATATGGCAGGCAATGGCAGCGTCAGGACTGGGGAAAATCAGGAGCCAATTTCTGAATGTCTATTATGTCAAGGGCTTTAAAAATGTTATCTCCAAATATTATGGGTTGAATTGTAATTCCCCTCCCCCAAATCATACGTAGACATCTTAACTCCAAATACCTCAGAATGTGACCTTATTAGGATATAGGGTCTTCACAGAGGTAATCAAGTTCAAGTCAGGATTAGGACGGGTCCTAATCCAACATGGCTGATGCCCTTGTAAAAAGGTGAAATCTGGACCCAGACACACAGACACAAAGAATACAATATGAACATGAAGATGGCCATCCACAAGCCAAGGAGAGAGGCCCTGGGCCAGGTGTTTCCTTCCCAGCTCTCAGAAGGAGCCCAGCCTGACAACACCTTCATCTCAGACTTGAGTCTCCAGCATGTGAAACAATAAAATCTTGTTGTTCCAGCCACCCAGTTTGTGATACTTTGTTATTAATCATCCTAGCAAACGATTACACCCTGCAGTCCCATTGGGCAGGTATTGTCCTCCCTGGCTCGTGGAGGAGGAGCTGACTAGTATTAAACTGGGAAGCAGGTGTGTTGGGTTCCCAGATGCACATCTCTTCTGCTGTGTGATGTGGCTGCTGCTGGAGAGGAGGTTACAAGGCACACAGTATTTGGCATGAAACCACCCATTTATAAGGCTTCAGAGAATTTAGTGACCATCCAGCTTTCTTTACATTGAATCTGTTTTTCTTTATTTTTAAAGGGAGGGTTTTTCCTCAAGGGTTTTTAACTGTGAGAACAGGTAGGACCTAGATGTCAATGAGTTGTTAGCTTTGGCAGTGGGAGAATTTAAACACTTCAGTTTAAACACAAAGTGATTTGTGTCCCTTTGAACCCAAATACCTATGGTTGCAACTAGAAATAGTCTCATCAGTCAAGTGTCAGGTCACGTCGTGCAGAGACTAAGCCATAGCATTTCCTTTCAGGAAGCCCACTGTGAATGGGGCTAATCTGTGAGGTTAGGAGGCCCGGCTGGAGTGATAGTGAGCAGCATGAAAAGCTGCTTTGGTGGAGAAGAGGTTTACCTGGTGGTTCCCTTTCCTTAAACAGAGTTCCCCAAAATGGCTTCCTTCAATGGTGGCACATAACTCTGGCAGCTTGTTTTCTAAATCAGGGTTAACTGTTTTTGTAGAATCATGCTTTGTAGAAAAAGTGTATTTAAGTACTTAAAATTTTTTGTGTGCTCTAAAATCTCTAAACTTCAGCTTCCTAGCTATGAATTGTGATGAAATCTGTCTCCTGGAGTTGGTGTGAGGATGAAATGTTATGTGTATTGGGAGTTTTTGGAAAGCAGAAAGCCCTGCACTGAGGTAAAGAGGTTTTTAATCAGACTGCAAATTTACCTGGAGAATCATTCAGATAGCTCTAGCATTCATTTATTCAGAAGTTATAACCAAGGCTCCTTTATCCTATTTTTGGAGTCTGGAGTGAGTATATATGTGTATGGCATAACTTGACCCTTGGGGAAAAATGTGCTAAGTGAATTCGAGGTCTTGATGTTATTAACTGGTATATTCCTCCTCTCACACTAGATAAATGACTTACAGCTCATCTAAAGGTCTTCACTCTGTTTTTGGGTTTCTGTCTCTACTGAGTCAGACCCTACTCGTGTTGGCCATAGTCCAAGGTCTGAGTTTTTTTTTAAAGGAAGTTAGAAAGATGAGTAGCTCTGTCCTATCCATAGCACATACTCAACCACCCAGCCCAGTCTCTCACCATTCATGGGATAGAAAGGGGGAGGGTCATAAGAGATTTGGGGAGGTATGATGGCAGCAGAAGGTGCACGTGGAAGTGGGGAGTGTGGGATTGGAGTATAAAGTGGTGGTTGAGAGGATGGCTCTGGAGGCAGATTTCCTGAGTTTGAATTCCAGGTGCCTCTCTGTGCCTCAGTTTCCATAAAATGGAAATGATGAAAGCTCACTGATGAAATGAGTTCTCCATGTAAGCCACTGAGGCCAGGGCCCAGCCCAGGGCCGTGCTCAATGCTGACTACTCTTACTCTGCTCTGTGATGATGTATTTGTGTGTCCACCCCCACCCCCTGTGAGACTGTCAACTCCTTGAAGGGCCTCCAGGATGTCTTATTCATCTGTCTTCTAACATGAATATGGCTGAATGAATTAAGCCACAGAACCTCTAAGAGTGTTGTTTGTCTTCACCTTCTCTCAGCCCCAGCTGACATAACCCTCATTGAGAGTAATGTGAAAGTTAGTGGGGTTTTTTTTTTTTGGGGGGGTCAGAAAATGGCTTCATTTTGGAAATGATTTGGCTCTAAGTATAGTCAGGACACACAGCTATAATGGATCATGGACAGCGCCTCAGCGTCAGCAGCAGCAGTTTTAAAAGTTAAGGGTCAAAAGGGGCATCTGAAGTTTGTTGCTATTTAGAAGGTGTAGTGAGTGTCTGCCTAGAACAAAGCAGCTGAATATAAAATTTGTCTTGAAGGAGCAACATCAAGGGTAAGGTCATTCTTTTCCAGATATTGAGCGGCTCATTTGTTATCACAGTCCTATGCCGTCCCGCCTGTACCTTTCTAGCCTCGAGTGACCTTACTTTGGCTCCCTCGCATATTTCTGCTCCTTCTCATCAGGCTTGTTGGGGCCAGGCCAGGCCCCTAAGGGATGGGACCATTTGTCCCCTCACTTCCCAGCTTTCACTCCTTCTTATCCCGCATTGATCAAGACAAAATAAGCACTCAATAAATGTTGGCCGAATTTAGTTCCTGTCTTCCTTCCTTCTCCCCTCTCTTTTCCCCAAAGCCAAATAGGCCAAACCCGGATAGCTTTGAGGTTCATATAATTCAACACATCTGCTAGGGTCACAAATGAATGATTGGATCAGCTCACATGGGATGAAGAATGGTAAATAAGCATATAATTCAATGTTTTTTTTTTAATACCCACTGTGGATTTACATTTTCCCTGCTCTCAGTTTTGAAGCCTTATTGATCTGTAACAGGAAACATAGGGCTATTATCATAAATCCAGTAGAATACAAGGGTCCTGCAAATAGATTCAGCAGTGTGATCTTTTATGCTGTAAACACCAACACTGTTGTGGGGACGTTGGACTTGGAAGCTGAGGGCCGGGCTGTTTAGTGGGGACAGTCTTCCCCTCTGGTGTCACTATTAGATCCACCAAGATGCAGGGAAGCTCACGTTTTGTGGCTCTCTGCCTATCTCCTCATTCCTTGTTCATATAGGACTTTTTGAAAATGGTTTACTGAAGGTAGACTCTGATTGCCCTTTAGAAAATTATTCTTTTAATTGCTGATTGCAGGACTCCAATTGGAGTTTTATGGAAGGATTCATAAGGTTAAACTACTAGCTGTTTGTATGTGTGTGTGTATGTGTGTTGGGGTGTGTTGCTGGGCAGGGAGGGCCCAGGAAAGGTACAGAAGCAGTGGGCTGTTTCTATGTTCAAGACAAACAAACAAATACCACTTACTCTGGTATTCTAGAAGGGATAGGTGGGAAACCTCCATCCTACACCTTTGGTTTTTCTGGTGATAAGATATAGCCTGCTCCTTTGGCATAGTGTGTCTAGTAGATTATGTTTTAGGCATTGGCTTGTTTGTTTGTTTGCTTGTTTGTTTTGTGGGAAATATCCCTCAGACACAGAGCTGTGCTAAACGGTACTTGGTCAGCTGTGTGCATTCTTGCACAAAGAGAGGACCATGGTTGTCACCATATATGTAAGTGGATATAACATTGATGAACAGTATAACTCCGTGTGAGTAGCAATCAGAGTTTCTTACTAAGTCAAGGGAACATTTATTGTAAAATAGAGAAAATACTCATAAAGCAGCATTTCCAAATGTTAGTTCCATAGAGAATAGTTCCCTAAAATCCTCCACAAAAGGGGGGACATTCAGAATTCTGTCATTTAATATGTTTGGGAAGTGCTATGAACCATACCCTCCTCTCGGAAGTTCACAATGCAGACTGACTTGTTAAAGGCTCTAAGAAGTCTTACAACAAAGACACCTATCTAATTTTGGTTAGTCTGGTGCTTCCCAAACATATTTTACTTTGGATTTTTTTCCCCATGGTATCAATGACCATTCTGGAGAATGGTGTTTCTTGTAACATGTTTCTGAAAGTACTATAGTAAAGTATAAGCCTTTGGGCTAGTGGGGTTGGAATTATTTTAAATTGTATTGATTCTGGGAAAATGATTTTCTCTCTGTCAAAACCTAAAGAAGGCTGCAAAACACCTTGTCCTCAGTATTGCACAGAAGATAACAATTTATAGTAGGAAGTTTTTCTGGAATGAGCATTAGAGAAGAAATACATCTCAGGGTTTCTGCAGTGGTACTGAGTCTGTGTAGAAGTCAGTAGAACAAGATAATAGGAAGAGTGCAAGTTGCAGGACTATAGTCTAGACTGAACTCTGAGCTGCTGTGTAAGTAGAACCTAAGGCTTCTCTGTGCCATTCAACACGCATTTACTAATTACCTACTAGTTTCCAGCACTATGCCAAGCTCTGAGAATGCAACTCTGAGAAAGACACAGCCTCAGGTTTCAGGATCAGTGAGGAAGACCTCAAAGTAGACAGGCAAAGCAACTTCATCATGAGTCATGCTAGGATCAGGGAAGCACAGCAGGTTGGGGAACTGCAAAGGAGAAGCTCTGAGTCGAGCCTTTTTGGGACAGCAGAGTTTGCTAAAAGGAAGTAGCAGCCAAGTAGAGGTGTGAAGCATGGAAGGGGGGATTGGGAAGACTGTCCCAGGCAGAGGCCATGGCCTATACAAAGCCTAGGAGTAGAGCTCATCTGGCATGTTTGGGGAACTTCGAGCAGGTGAGAAGCCAGAATGCTGTGCTGGAGGGGCAGGAGAGACTGGAGAGGGGTGCTGAGCAGGGGTTTGCCGGATCCTGGTTGTCGAACAGGGAGAAGGGTGTCTGTTTCCTCTGTGATCAGTGCAATGGACCGGTACAAACACATGAACCACCTGGTGGGGCCATCCTGACATGTGGACAGCGGAGGGACAGGAAGTAGATCAGCAGATGACTTAGGATCAAACAATAAAAGAAGAGAATGTTCTGGGTAAAAGTATCTTCCCAGACCCTCCAGTCTATGGATTTCACTGATACTTTACTGAGGAGAAACCAGCAATTAGTCCAGAAGCAGCCCAGAGTCATGCTGTTGGATGACAGGTAGTTTACATGAGGGTACACCTCTGTACACTTCTTTATGTGTCCATATTATTTGTCAGCAGATTGTATGTTCTTTATTACAGAGTTCCCGTTAATGTAGTCTCAGCTAATCCTTCTTGTTTTTCTACTCATTTATTCTGCAAGTGTTTATTGAGCTTCTGGCAGTGCCAGGTGCTGAGGATATAACACATGACAAAACAATTCCAGTCTGCTCTACAGGCTAGAGCAGGGGACTGACACTACTTACCTAGTCACATTAATAAACGTGAGATTACAACTGTGATAAGCACCATGAAAGAGAAGTCGGTGGTGTTATGTGATCACAGTTTCGAAGGTCAGGAAAGGCTTGCCTGACAAGGTGGGCTTTAGGCTAAGAGAGCTGTAGAGCGAAGGAGTTAACTGCGGATACAGCAGGGGAGAGCAGAGAGCACCCGTGGCAAGGGGAAACCTGGTGCACTGAAGGAACCGAAATGCGTGGCTGGAGTCCACAGAGTGCAGTGGTAAAGCAGAGGCTGAGGAGGTAAAAGATTTCAGACTCTACCAGGCCCTCTAGTCGTGTTAAGGAATTGCGTTTGTCCCAAGAGCACTGCAAAATCTTTGGAGAGTTTTAAATAAGAGGTTACATATCATTAGGTTTGTGTTTTGAAGCGATGATGCTGGTCGTGTTGTGGACAATATACTGGAGGGAGCAAGAGCAGATGGGGGTGTAGAGACTTGGCTACTGAGGGAATCCACGCTAAAGATGCTGGTGCCTTGGATTTAGGATGTAGGCAGTGAAAGTGGAGAGAAATAAAAGAATGCAAGAGCTGTTTAGGAAGTAAGCTTGGTTGGCAAGGGGATGCATCGTGTATGGAGCAGAGAGAGAGAGAGAGAAATACGGCTCACAGACTCTCTGCTACCAAGGTAGAGAATATTAGATGTGGTTTTGGGGGAAGGATCATACAGTCATCTTTGGTCATTTGGATATGAAGCTAAGAGAAAAGTTCTGGATGGACATATAATTTGGGAGCATTGGCATTGATACTGTGTATACCAGATGAGTCTCAGGGGGAGAGTGAAGGCTGAGGAGAAATCAAACTGAGTGAAGACTTGAGGGGCTCAGGCCTTCAGAGGAGCCTGGGAAAGACTAGCTAGAGAAGTAGGGGAAAAAAATCAAGAAAATGAGGCATGAAAGGCAAAGGGAATGATTATTATTCCAAGAGGAAATATGTGCTCACCAGTGTTGATTTGCCATGGAAACATCAAATAAGATGAGGAATGAAAATTGGCCTTGGTAACCAGGAGGCAACTTTTGGCCTGAGTGAGAATCGTTTTGCTAGAGAGGAAAAGCAGGTGCCTGAATGAAATACCTTTTACAGAGTCAGCAGTGAGGACCCCTTCCTGTATGGCACCACAGAGGCAAGCCCTGGATGGGTTTAGCAGCTGTGGAAATTCCCAGGCCTGATGCTCAGAGTGAGAGACCACATAAACAGTATCCCTTATAGAATGGTCTGGAAAAGGGCCCTTGCTGTGGGGCACAGGAGATAAGATAGAGTTATGTCTAGCTTATGCCTAACTGATCTTTAACTAGAACGTAATCAGCAAACGGTTGTTTAATTTCTATGTTTAAAGTCTTTTAAAAATACATTAAAAATGCTGAAGACCTATCATCAAAATTCTCTTGCATTGGAGTGAAATAGAAATCTAAGACTTTTTAGGGTTGGGAAAAAACCCTCTACTTTTACAGACATCCCATAGAGAGCCTGAGAAAGAAATAGAAATGCCCCCATTTTTTCCTCAAAGGCTGTAGCTGATAAGTTTGGGTGGATATTGAATGCCTTCAAAATCCCTGCAAAGGTTGAACCCCTTAAATGTAATTTATCCTTTGTTTATCCTCTTGGGCAATGAGAATAAGCATTTGTCTCCAACTTATATTACCCCCACTTTATTGAACCGCTTTACAAAAACTGAAGCATGATTTACAGTGATGTTTCATAACAGCCAGTATTAATAAAATGGCTAAAGGTTTTGCAGTCTCTTCAAAGATGGGACTCTAAATTTTGGAGGAAAAAAGAGATATTATGGATTTCAGTTTACAAAAGAGCTGGGTTAAATTCAGTTCTCAGACACAGGGTTATCTGTTGGCTTATATTTCTGCCAGTTGTATAAAAAAAGCACTAAATACTCCATGATCATTTAAAGGTCATTTTAATCTTATGAGACCATTGATCGGTGCTTTGCAGAATGCCATATAATTTCAGAAGAAGCATCCGTGTTGTCTAATTTGGTAGGGCAGTAGTTCTCCCAGTGCCGTTCCGGGACTGGCAGCAGCAGTATCACCTGGGAAGTGTTGGGATGTAAATCCTGTGGCCTCATCCAATGCCTACGGAATCAGAAATTCAGGGGCTGGGGCCCAGCGGACTCTATTTCACCAGGCTTGCAGATGGTACATATGGTACAACTATGGTAATCCATAGTTGAGTTTGTGAACCACTGTTCTTGGCATAGCAGTATCTTGGTCAAAACAGAATCAAATCCTGTCTCCTAGGTAGAAGCAAAACCTGAATATTTCCCCCACTCTGTAAATTTATACCCAGCCCCCTTCTGGCTCCTCGTGACCACAGTGGCCTGGGTTCTTCCTAAAGCACCTCCTGGTCCAGTCCCTTGATTTACACTCGAGGATCCCAAGAAAAGTGTTGCTGATGATTCAGTCTTTGCTGCCCTAACCAGGAAGCATGGAGATCACTCCTTTTGATGTTCCGTCTAAGATGCTTACCATAAGCTAGGCATTATCCTGAATATTTTGTTTCTAGTATCTTTTTAACCCTCAGAACAACCCTTTGAGTGGGTATTTCCATCTCTATAGTGCAGGTGGAGACACTGAAGCTCAGAGAGGCCTAAAAACGTACTTGAGGTCAAACAGCAGACACAGGTCAGCAGCAGACACAGGATCGAAGCCCGTGTGTTTAGGTATTACCTCCTTCCCACGGCTCATGGTTACAGTCAGCGAAAGGGCTTTCCCATTAGTTATTCCCTTCAACTTAAGCCTAGGGCTCCAGGTTTCTTTCCTCAGTCTTGGTTGGTTTGATGCTTTTGATTTGATAATTCTATATACTCAGATAAAGAAGCATTAGCAGGGTACACAAAGGTACTCTGGGAATTTTAAAGAATCCGAAAGGGTGAATATGAACATGAGGCACATGTGATTAGAAACTGCTTCTATAGTGGCAGAAAGCTCAGCAGAGTTGCATCCTGCAGCTATATGGAAAGCAGAATTTGGAAGTGACAAAATGGTGCATTTAGCTGCGGAGGTTTCCAAGCAAAGTGTTGAACACATAATCTTTCTTCTTCTTGCTGCTTAGAGTAAAATGTGAAAGGAAAACAATAAATTGAGGAAAGAACTTAAAACTTTTGTAAATCACTTTATTTTATTTTATATTTTATTTTGTCATAATAAGTGTGCTCTTTACTCCCCATCCCCTAGCCACCCCCCGCCCCGCCCTCTTCCCCTCTGTATCCATCAGCTTATTCTCTATAGTTAAGAGTCTGTTTCTTGGTTTCTCTCTTTTTTTCCCCTTTGCTCATTTGCTTGTTTCTTAAATTCTACATAGGATTGATATCATACGGTATTTGTCCTTCTCTGACTTATTTCACTTAACATATGTGTACAGCAAGTGTAGACCGATCTATCTATATAGCTATATCTACAGCACACCTTCTTTATCCATTCATCTACCGATGGATACTTGGGTGTTTCTGTAGTTTGGCTGTTGTAAATAATGCAATAAACATAGGGGTGCATATAGTCTTTTGAATTAGTGTTTTTGGTTTCTCTGGGTAAATACCCAGCCGTGCAGTTGCTAGATCGTAGGGTAGTTCTAGTTTTAATTTTTTTAGGAAACTCCATACTGTTTCCTGCAATAGTTGCACCAGTTTGCATTCCCACCGACAGTGAAAGAGGGGGTCCTTTCTCTCCACATCCTCACCAGCAATGATTGTTTCCTGTGTTATTGATTTTCGCCATTCTGACAGGTGTAAGATGGTATCTCTTTGTGGTTTTGATTTGCAGCTCCCTGATAATAAGTGATGTTCGGCGTTTTTTTCATTTGTCTGTTGGCCATCTGGATGCCTTCTTTGGAGAAACATCTGTTCATGTCTTCTGCCTATTTTTAAATTGAATTATTTGGAGACCTTTTTTTTTGCATATTGTGTTGTATCAGTTCTTTGTATATTTTGGGCACTCACCCTTTTTGGATATGTCATTTACAAATATCTTTTTTTAATTTTACTCCCCTTTTAATAGGTTGCCCTTTAGTTTTGCTGATTGTTTCCTTTACTGTGCAGAAACTTTATTTTGATGTCATCACAATAGTTTATCTTGCTTTTAATTTTCTTGCCTCAGGAGGCATAGCTAGAAAAATGTTGGTATGGCTAATAGCAGAAAAATTACTGCCTATGCTCTCTTCTAGGATTTTTATGGTTTTAGGTCTCACATTTAGGTCTTTAATCCATTTTAAGTTTATTTTTGTGTATGGTAAAAGAAAGTGGTCCAGTTTCATCCTTTTTATGTGGCTGTCCACTTTTCCCAACACCATCTGTTGCAGACTGTCTTTTTCCCATTGTATATTCCTTCCTCCTTTGTCTAAAATTAATTTATAACATAATTGTGGGTTTATTTCTGGGTTCTCTGTTCTGTCCCATTGATCTATGTGTCTTCTTCTTCTTCTTCTTCTTCTTTTTTTTTTTGCCATACTCTTTTAGCTACTATGATGTTGTAATGTAACTTGAAACCTGAAATTGTGATACCTCCAGTTTTGCTTTTCTTTTTCAAGATTGCTTTGGATATGCAGGGTCTTGGGTGGTTCCATATAAATTTTAGGACTGTGAAAAAAATTTTAGAACTGTGAAAAATGCTATTGGTAATTTTAATAGGGATTACATTAAATGTATAGATTGCTTTGAGTAGTATAGACAGTTTAACAATATTTGTTCTTCCAATCCCTTAGACAGCTCTGGATGTCTTTCCATGACTTTGCATTGTCTTGAATTTCTTTCATCGGTGTTTTACTGTTTTCAGAGTATGGGTCTTTTACGTCTTTGGCTAAGTTTATTCCTAGATATTGAATCATTTTTACTGCATTTATAAATGAGATTGTTTTCTTCACTTTCTGCTGCTTCATTATTAGCTTATAGGAATACAATATATTTCTGTACATTGATATTGTATCCTATGACTTCACTGAATTCATTGATCAGTTCTAGTAGTTTTTTGGTGGTCGTTTGGGTTTTCTCTATATAGTATGTCATCTACAAATAGTGACCGTTTTACTTCTTTCTTACCAATTTGGTTGCCTTTTACTTCTTTATATTGTCTAAATGATGCGGCTAGGACTTCAGCACTATGTTGAAAAACAGTGATGAGTGTGGATATCCCTGTTTTGTTCCTGATGTTAGGGGGAAAGCTTTCAGTTTTTCCCCATTGAGTATGGTGTTGGCTGTGAGTTTTTCATACAAGGACTTTATTATATTGAGGTATATTCTCTCTAGACCTACTTTGCAGAGTTGTTTTTTTGTTTTTTTTTAAAATTATGAATGGATGTTGTACTTTGTCAAATGCTTTTTCTGGATCTATTGAAATGATCCTATGGTTTTTATCCTTGCTCTTATTGATGTGATGTATCACAGTGATTGTTTTGTGAATATTCACTCACCCTTGCATCCTGGAAACAAATCCTACTTCATCATGGTGCATGATTTTTTAAATGTATTACTGGATTTGGTTTGCTAATATTTTGTTGAGGATTTTTGTGTCTACATGCATGAGAGATATTGGCCTGTAGTTCTCTTTTTTATGGTATCTTTATCTGGCCTTGGTATCATGGTGCTATTGGACTCGAAGAATGAATTTAGAAGTTTTCCTTCCTCTTATATTTTTTGGAATAGTTTGGGAAGAACAGGTATTAACTTTTCTTTGAATATTTTGTAGAATTCACCTGTGAAGCCATCTGGTCCTGGACTTTGGTTTGCTGGGAATTTTTTGATTACTAATTCAAATTCATTTCTGGGAGTTGGTCTGTTCAAATTTTCTGTTTCTTTGTGCTTTAGTTTGAGTAGGTTATATGTTTCTAGGAATTTAGCCACTACTTCTAAGTTGTCCAATTTGTTGGGATATAATTTTTCATAATATTCTGTTAAAATTGTTTGCTTTCTGTGGTGTTGGTCATTATTTCTCCTCTTTCATTTGTGATTTTGTTTATTTGGGTCCTCTCGCTCTCTTTTTTAATGAGTCTTGCTAGAGGTTTATCAGTTTTGTTGATCTTTTCGAAGAACTGGCTCCTGGTTTCATTAATCTGTTCTATTGTTTTTTTAGTTTCTATATCAGTTATTTCTGCTCTAATCTTTATTATTTCCTTCCTCTTGCTAGGTTTTTGTTTTATTTGTTCTTCTTTTTTCTCAGTCCTTTAAGGATAAGGTTAGGTTATTTATTTGAAAATTTTCTTACTCCTTGAGGTAGGCTTGAATGGCTATAAACTTCTGAATGGCAGAACTTCTAAATGAAAAAGAACCAGGACTTGACTGAGGAAATTCTTAGCGTCTCTGGGTTGCAAAAGATGCTAAAATTAAGAGATTAGTGGACAGAAAATTGTGTTTTAGAGAAAAAGCTGAGACTGTCTGGACAAACTTTTCCTTAGATTCCAGAAAGATCAAGAGTATGCAGTAATACCAAAGGCTCTTTGAAGAGATTAAATCTCTTCAGAGAATGATCAGGACAATCTCATTTTCCTAGGACCACCAATTATACTTATAAACCAGGGATGAGAGTTTGGGTGATTTTCCACATTTGTTGTTGTTGTTTGTTTATTTGTTTTTTGAGTTTAGGACCTTCTTCCACTACTATACTGAAGTACATTCTATCTAATCAAGGCTGACTTTTTGGGGTGGAAAGGGTTGTTGATGTGTGTTCAGATTGTGATTCTCTTTTGCTGCTGTGGCACCCTTAATTTCCACATGAAATCCCAGCTCACCCCCTGCTCCCCAGAGTGGTACCAAAACCCATGCTTTGGGTTTACTTTCTTCTTCTGGGGTTTTTTCTTATTTAGTGTGCACCCCAGATCCTCTCTTTCTTCCCTTCTTTCCCTCCTCCCTTTTCCTTCCTTCTTTTATATATTCTTTGCCCTGACTTTCCTTTTGGATTTGGGCATTTATTTCCTTATTTACAAGCAATTTGAAGTTCACAGTATTTTTTTTTTTCTTTCTTAACTCCTTTTATACCATTGGCGTGGATTATGAGGAGTTTATTTGCTCTTATTAATTTGTATGTTTTTGTAGGAGATGGAAAGATTCACATTTAGGTGGCCACATTATCTTATGGCAAGGCTTCTCAACCCTGGTGTCCTTGACATTTGGGAAGAGATTATTTTTGCTGTGAGGAACTGCCCTGTGCTTTCTAGGGTGTTTAGCAGCACCCTGGTCTCTACTCACTAGATGACAATAGTGACCACCTCCTCTGTTGTGACAAATTTGGATGTCTCCAGACATTGCTAAATATCCTCTAAGAGGCAAAAATCACCTCCAGTTGGTCACCACTGTCTTACAAGAATCCTTTCCATCTCTTTTTGCTTTGTTACTGTACTTTTTTGGAGATTTTTCTCAGCTTTATTTTTCATTTCCTGTCATTATGATTTAAAATTTGTTGTTCTTGGAGTGTTCCTTTAAAAAATTAAAATGGCATCCTGTTCTTTTTCATGAATGTGGTATCTTTTCCTTTTCATTTAAAAAGTTATTTATAATTCTTAAGTTATTGTTTGAATTGTTGCTTTATTAACTTTCTTTCCTCTAGTATCTGACCACACTTGGGTAACAATTCATACTTCAAGATTTTATTTATTTATTTATTTGAGAGAGAGAGAGAGAGAGAGAGAAGGGGGGGAAGAGCAGATGGGGAGGGAGAGGGAAGGAGAAAGAATCTCAAGCAGACTCTATGCTGAGCCCAGAGCCCAGTGCAGGGCTCCATCTCACCATCCTGAGATTATGACCTGATCCAAAAGCAAGAGTTGGATGCTTAATCGACTGATCCACCCAGGCACCCCAGCAATTCATACTTCAGAGTAAGGCATTACAATACTGATTGGTGCATGTTTGTGTGTAAATAGGGCATATTCGTTGGTTTTTTGATGGAGGATAACTGGATAACAATCCCATTTCATTGGGGGAATCCCTAATATCGATATCTATGGGTCTTTTCTCTTGGCCTGATTAGTTTCACCAGAGAGGAAGTTGTCAGTTTTCTGCTTGCCAGTTAGCATTTTGGGTAGGACTTAAGGGAAAGAACCAGAGGGGGAGGGCAGGGTAGGAAGATGTATGTTGTCTCACCTTTCAGAGTGTAGTTTTGCCTTTTATGTCCCTGGGTTAGTAACACACTTCCCAAGCTTTGCCAGGTCTCTCTGACACAAAATCCTTCATGCTTTAATCTCTTCAGATGGTAAACATGCAATCTTCTGCTAGGTTATAGAAGGAAATCTGGGTCTTAGTTGTCCCTTTTAAATTTTGAACCAATTGTCCTATTTTCAGTCCTATTTCTACCCTTTTCTTAAAGATACCTGATGCCTGCACATCTTGAGCCTTGCATACTTCAGTTTGATACTGTCTTTTTCCAAATGGCACTTAGCTTTCAGCTTCCTGTGGTCCTCTGGTCCAATAGCCTCTTACCTGTTTTCTAGCCCTTCAAACTTTTCTTTTTTTAGGGGGGTAGGAATAGGGGAAGAGGGTGAGAGAAAATCTTTAGCAAGCTCCACGCCCAGTGCAGAACCCGATCTAACAACCTGACAACCCTGAAAGCAAGAGTGGGTTGCTTAACTGACTGAGCTACCCAGGTGCCCCCAAACTTGTTGTTTTTAATGGGAGAGATAAATGCATTCAGTAGCATTTTGTGCAAATGCATGAATATACTCAGTCCATTGTGTTCAATTAGAACTCTAACACCTGGGGTGCCTGGGTGGCTCAGTGGGTTAAGGCCTCTGCCTTCGGCTCGGGTCATGATCCCAGCGTCCTGGGATTGAGCCCTAGTGGGGCTCTCTGCTCAGCAGGGAGCCTGCTTCCCCACTTCTCTCTCTGCCTGCCTCTCTGCCTACTTGTGATCTCTGTCTGTCAAAAAAATAAAATCTTAAAAAAAAAGAACTCTAACACCTTTGTTATAGAATATTAGTTTACAAAGTGTGCTGAGGCTAGCAGCATCAGCATCACTGAAATTTGTTACAAACACAAACTCTTGAGCTTGATCCCAAGCCTTGTAAATCAGAAAACATGGAGATTACCAGACTTCCAGGTGATTTGATGCATCCTAAAATTTGAGAATCATATTAGAAGAAAATTAGAACTTTCTAAAAATCAAGACATCTGTCTAAATAATCTATTACAAGATCTAATGTTCTCTCAATCTTTTCTTTTTTTCCCATTTCAGGGGAACAATTTAGTTTTTCAGACATTTAGCTGCAATGAGCTCATTTCTAAGATATCTGAGAACTGAAATACTTTAATTTGAAATATAATATTTGACTTTGCACATTTACAATTTTTGTGATATCCGCTTTTTAAAAAAATCTGCAAATATTTCAGTATTCTCTAAAAGGTTGCTTATATTTTTAGAATCATTTTTTATTTCTGTTTTTTAAAAATAACCTTATTTAAGTACATTACCCTCCGTAGTCCTTAAATTGAATTCAAATGTTTTATTTGTTTAAGCCTTTTTTGAATACTTTTCATTTTTATAATTATTCCCATAATACATCACAAAATTCTAAGATTCCTTGCTGACTCCTAATTTTTTCCCCAATTTATTTTCCAAATGTCAATGTCTTCAGCTTATCCTTCCTTATTTTAAACTACCCAAAAAGCATAAATGTTGAGATGAATTTTTGTTTTCCTTTTCCAACCTGGAATACTTGTTATTATTTTTGGACTTATAGAAAATGGGATGGGCTGGAGAACCTTTTCTCTTACTCATAATTAATG
This sequence comes from Lutra lutra, assembly GCF_902655055.1. Taxonomy (NCBI): domain Eukaryota; kingdom Metazoa; phylum Chordata; class Mammalia; order Carnivora; family Mustelidae; genus Lutra; species Lutra lutra. The sequence continues at coordinate 68,820,943 of NC_062286.1, forward strand.
TCTACCTTTCTTTACCCTCCACTGTCAATGTCTTGAACCAAGGAGGGCAAACAAACCAGGAATCCGTACCTTGCAGCATAGTAGCAGGCAACCTCTGACTCTCAGTGACAACATTGGGCATATTAATTCCTCTTGACACCACAGCGAACTTTACACACAAGAGAGGGAGAGCACCAGGGGAATACCACTCATAATAAAGTAGATCAGGGATCACATTTGTACAACCCTATTTTTAGCTTTTTAAAAAATACTATACTTTAACAGTTCTATGTAGGAAGGTTTAGTTGTATCTACCTCTGCTTTAAAGATATAGACAGATATATGGAGGCAGGAAGTCCCAGACCAAGGTGTCAGCAGGTTAGGCTTCTTCTGAAGCCCCCCTCTTTTTGGTTTGGTTGATGGCGGCCTTCTCCCTGTGTCCTTGGTAGTCATTTTTTTTTGTACAGACGTCTGTGGTATCTCTGTGTCTAAATTCCCTCTTATAAGGACATTAGTAATGGCTCAGGGCTGCCCCAATGACCTCATTTTACTTTGATCACCTCTCAAAGGCCCCATCTCCAAATACAGATTCTGAAATTTGGGGGGGGGGGTGAGATTTCAACCTATGAATTTGGGGGGACAAATTTCAGACCATAACAGCAATAGTAACCAGTTGTTCTGATCTCAAGTCCAGTTCTTTTAGTGAACCATGATAGAGATGAAGACAGATTCAGAATGCAGAAGTGGCAAAATAAGAGAATGAGGTCCATATTAGAACAAATGCCAATCAAGATGGCTTCAGGCCACTCTCTGAAGTGGCTTTGTCTCAGTCTTTTTGGATTTCTAATTTCCCCCCATTCTTTTTAAACTCTTGTTCTTGCATAAGAGATATTTATGCTTCCTTTTTAGTTCTACTAGAAAAGCTTCCAATACTCCTCTGTTTCTCAGCTTGGGCTTTGGTAGGTACAGACACAAAACTACTCTGTCAAACTGAAACAAATCGTTATGTATCTGTTTTTAGGATGTCTGTTTCCTAAAAGCAACATAGAACTTGAGGAAATCTGTGATGATTATGGCTTTCAGGTGCTGGAAATTCTTGAATTCCACACAGAAGAACACTCATCTCCCTGAAGTATTCCCTGTCCTTGTGTTGTATCGCTAAAGGCTTCAGGGCTTGTTAATTAACATAGTATCAGATTCACTCTCACCCCAAATTCCCAGCCAGTTTTCTTCCTAGTCATTTTACGATTTTAATAAAATAAGATCCTTCTCTCACTGGGGACAGTGAGAAATTGCCCCCTCTTCCCCAAAGCACATAATAGAATTTAAGAATGACTGAAATTCACTAAGCCTTTGCACAAATACACTTCTGAGTCAAATTTTGCAGAAAGGAACATTTTAAGTGTGTTTTACTTAAGAAGCACAGGTGGGCCAAGAGAGGAGGGTTTTTTCTTTGAGAATAAGAACATTTTCAGAAACTTTTTGGCTCCTTAGATCTCTTTCCCCTTCCTTAATTCACGTACATGTGTCACAGGAGGATCTAATTCAATGTGTGATGCTTTAGAGCCCAGGTTTAAAATCAGAACTTCTGAACACGTGGACCATGCAAATGCTTGCATGAAGTCACTTGGAGTGTTTGTTAAAAATGCTTACATTTGGGGGGGTGCCTGGGTGGTTCAGTGAGGTAAGCCACTGCCTTCGGCTTGGGTCATAATCTCAGGGTCCTGGGATAGAGCCCCGCATTAGGCTCTTTGCTCAGCGGGAAGCCTGCTTCTCTCTCTCTCTCTCTGCCTGCCTCTCTGCCTACTTGTGATCTTTCTCTGTCAAATAAATAAATAAAATCTTGAAAAAAGAAAAAAAAAGATGGTTTTTCCCTCTCTCTCTTAAAAAAAAAGAAAAGAAAAGTCAAACAGCACGTGTGAATGAGTCCTTCTGGCTTCAGGCTTAATCCCATTTTAGTCCTTTTCTTTTGGGAACCTAATTGTCTTTGGTAACCGCTCTGTGCATAAATAAAGTTATAGTCAAATGGCTCTTACAAAGTCCGTGGACAATCCTAGGGGCCCTGCAGTGCTTAGCTTTCTACTTGAAGATCTGCCGATTCAATACACACATTCTACTTCTGGGACCACTTCAACACCACAATTCATACTGGTGTGTACTGGTGATTCTATTAGCAAATAGTTCAGTTATACCTTCCAGTATTGTAGGTTGTGCCTACTAACAAAAGACCGCTGACTTATGCTCCTGAGATTTCATCATTTTTATATTTCTACTCATACAGCGAAGAGCTGAAGCCTTCCTATCTTTCTACTGCATAAGTATATGAACAGACCCAGGAAGTTCTGCATTTCAGGGATCTATTTGCAAATAGTGAGGGAGGCTTTGGGGGAGATTCAGTTTAGGAGCCCTGTTTGAATGGATCATTCATTGGATTGATCATTGAAAGAACAATGAAAGGTGAATCTGGGTCTGAGCCTACATGACCGGGGCCATACTATGATGAGCCCCAAAGGGTGGTTGGGCTTTGTGGAGGAAACAATGGGGAGGAGATATCCAACAGACTGTCAGGAGTTAGGGACACTGGCATAGATGTTTGACAAAGTTAGGCTTTCAGAGATGGGAAAGGTTTGTAAACAGCAGCTGAAAGGAATGGAACAGGAAGTCAACAGTGACTAAAGAATTGTCAGCCTCTTGTGGACTCAGTGGTTTCAGAAACAGTAGTCTCCTTTATCCACAGTTTCACTTTTCTGCACTGTCAACCTTGGTCTGGAAGCAGGTCATTCTTGTTCTGACGTATCTTCAGAAGGTCAGAAGTAGCCTGACCCTACGTCACAGTGCCTATGTCATTCACCTCACTTCATCTCGTCATGTAGGCATTTTATCATCTCACATCATCACAAGAAGGGTGAGTACAGTATAATAAGATATTTTGAGAGAGAGAGACCACATTCATATAACTTTTATTACTTTAGTATATTGTTATTTACATATTTGATTTTAAAATATATTTATAAATGTATTTTAAAAATACTTCAGTATGTTATTTACATATTTATAAAAGTAGAGTATATTTTTATTATTTTAGTACATTGTTATACTGTTCTTTTTTGTTTTTAGCTATTGTTGCTAATTTATAAATTAAGTGTCAACATAGGTATGTATGTATAATTAAAAGCACAGTATATATAGGGTTGAATACTACCCATGGTTTCAGGCATCCACTGGGGGTGTTGGAATGTATTCCCTGTGGATAAAGGGGACTTCTGTACCTTGGTTTTGGAGAGCAGTCAACAGAATAGTTACAGAATGCCTCTTGTGATGCTCCAGAGTCAAAACATGTGAAATATGATTCTTAAGACTTGCTTCTTCATTATTCCTCTAACTGAAGCTATTGATCCTAGTCATAGCGATTTTAGGTTTTCAATCTATTATGAATTCCAAAGAGTGCAGCAATAGCAATAAATAGAAGATGAATAGGACATGACATATTTAACTGATACTGAAAATTACATAAATCACTACTCTAAATTTTTATAGTAAACTACTATATGAACTCAAATGAGATAAAACAATAAAAGAAAATCAAAGACAAAACAAAAATAGAAAGACAAATCTAAGCATTTCCCAGCTTACTCAAATATACAAATAATTTAAGCTTGGCTTCTTCCATAGTGAGAAAATGATGAAGCATATGTAGTTCTTTCATTTTCTTTCCAGGCAAAAAGAAGATATAGATAGACTGACAGATCTTTATTATTCAGAAATATGTGATTATTCTGAGTTAATACACAGGTTCAGTTACATGTTCTCTAGACTGGTGTTGTCCATAAAATGTAATGTGAGCCACATGGGCAATGTAAAAGTTTTTAGTAGCCTCATCTAAAAAGTAAAAGGAAATGGTAAAATTAATTTTAGTTACATGTATTATTTACTTAATCCAATACAGTGCAAACATCATCATTTTAACATGTAATTATTATAAAAAATTATTGGGATAGATATCTTATATTCTTTTTTTTTATACAAAATGTTTGAAATGTGCTATGTTTTGTTTTCTTTTTTTTTTTAAAGATTTTATTTATTTATTTGACAGAGAGAGATCACAAGTAGACGGAGAGGCAGGCAGAGAGAGAGAGAGAGGGAAGCAGGCTCCCCGCTGAGCAGAGAGCCCGATGTGGGGCTCGATCCCAGGACCCTGAGATCATGACCTGAGCCGAAGGCAGCGGCCCAACCCACTGAGCCACCCAGGCGCCCCTGTGCTATGTTTTTGACACAGCACATCTCCATTTGGACTTTCCACATTTGAAGTACTCAAGAGCCATGTGTGGCTATTGGCTATTATATTGGACATCTCCGACCTAGAAGAATCATGTATTTCATATTAGTCTAATATATTACTATGTGTTTACAAGACTTCTTTCTACAGTTTGGTAATATATTTAGGAATTTTCCTAGTAATATCACTTTGAAGTTTGCCTAATTAGAAGCATCTAAGACGCAATGTTTCACCTTGAGGGTTTTTTGGGATCAAGTCTAAAATAACTTTCTGACTAAAATGACATTCCTTTGTGGAAGACAGAAAAATCATGAGTGTTTGAACAAATGAGTTTGTTTTTCTTTCTGTTTGACTTTAGAGACAGTAAATTTTGAATTTTAAGTTAACATTTGCATGGTATTTTTTTTTCTTGTGATGCAGAAAAACATTGGTATTCTTTGAAGACCTAGGGAATTAACAGCTAGAATAACAGCTTCATGTTGGGTATGTTTATGTAATTATAACACTTGCTTTAGTGTATTGGGTGGGAATACAGCCTCCCAGGGATTTTCTACATCCCTATTCAACATGGAACTAGTTGGATGATTTCCTTGCTCTCGAGAATGAGTAATAGCAGGGAAATCCACTGGACTGATGTAGCTATTTGGACAGAAACAAGGGACATCTCATGCTTGGATGGTAGACAAAGAGTTACAGTCAGATCGGGGTTTCAGTACATGGCTTCACGACTAGACAGTATTTATTTATTTAACAAATACTTATATAATGCTTATCAAGCACCAAGGATTATGCATGTACTTAATAAATGTTAATTTATTTTACCCACATGACAATGGTACTATTTCATCCCCACTTTACAGACAAGAAAACTGAGGCACAGAAGGGTTAAGTGCCTTACAGTGGTCACATAGCTAGTAAGCTGCAGAGCTAAGGTTCATAGCCAGGCTGCCTGGCTCTTCATCCACATGCTTTATCGCTCTTCCCTGATGGCTGTTCTGGACACTTGTCACTGAGACCTTCCCTCTGGTCCTCTTGGCAGATGGATGGCTCCACTCTCCTGAAATTGGATGTCACCTTGGGAAAGAGGTTACTGAGATTATATTTTCACCACTGTTTCAGAATGAGAGCTTGAAACAAATTTTAAGCTATCAAAAATGCTACATTTTTTTTTTCATATCTGAGTTTCATATCTGCCATACCAATAATTTACTAATATCAGTAATTGGCCCCTGGAGTCTTTGTTTATATGCAGCCTCTTCAGTTCTTGAAAACTCTGAAGAAAATGAGTTACCATGATGCTCAAAGATGGGACCGAGAGTTTTCAGGGCTCAGGGCAGAGAGAAAGTTCCTCTACTATCACACTAAATGTTGGCTACACTTGAGTGGCAGCTCTCCCTTGTTTTTCCTGCCAAAAGGTAAAGAGACAAGTCAGGCAGTGTCTGAAGGGGAATATATCCTTCTGCAGGATACGTTTTTGGAAGAGCTAAGATTGCCTGTAGCTCAGTATGAGTGCAAATGTTGGATATGGGTTAGCTAAAGATGGCAGGACGAAAGGATTAAAAAGTCCTGCCACAATGTCAAAAGATGTAGAAACAATTAAGAAAAGTTCCTTTTGGATGACTTGAAAACAGAAATAAATCACTCCAGTGTTACATTTCACTGTGGACGCTGAGCTCCCTGGCTTCTCTAGTTGCCTAATTGAGAAGATGATTATTTATTTAGCCCTTATTTTGTGTAAGGAGCTGGCTGCCTTCATGAGGAATTGTTTCATACAAAATCCAAAGGCAGTGGAATTTTCACATCTGTTAGGGAGGGCTACCAGACACCTTGATAAGCTGCCCTATAGGGCAGAATTTTCCCCTGGAATCCTTCTTAAAACATAGCTTTATTGATAGTTTTATTTCCGTTATTATAAAATAGGTGAAAGAACTGTATTGATGGAAACAGTAGTTTTTAGATACATGAGGAATAATTTATGTCTGGGGAGGACTGTGGGACCAGAGATGGTGAATTTGAGGGTACATGAACCAAGAAGTGTATTAACATAAACAGACTTGATGAATAGTAGCAGATATTGAGTAATTCCACATGCCAGGTGCAACCTAGGTTGATTACATGTCTTCACAGAAACTCTATCAGTTAGGTACTATTATCATTCCCTTTTAAAGACCAGGGTACTGATGCTCAGAGGAGTTAAGTAACTTGCTTAAGGTCATAAAGCAAGTAATATCAGAGCTGGGATTTGAACCCAAGTCTGCTAACTTCATGCTTTGAACCATCACATTCCACTGACAGGATGAGGAATTAGGTATGTGTGTGTGTGTGTGTGTGTGTGTCTATTGGGGGAGAGTTGTTCTAGATGGGATTTGGCAAGCTTTTTCAGGGAACAACCTGAAACCAGATAGTAAATATTTTAGGCTTTGTGGGTCACATATGGTCTTTATTATATAATCTTTTTATAATCATTTAAAAATATAAAGTCTATCATTTTAGCTCTCAATTTGTATAAAAACAGGTCACAGGCTAGATTTGGCCTGTGGGCTATAATTTGACAGTCCTTGTTCTAAAATCTTCCTAATTTTTTTTAAAGATTTATTTATTTTAGAGAGAGAAAGAGAGTACAAGCTGGGGAGAGGAACAGAGGTAAAGAACCTCAAGCAGACTCCCTGCTGAGTGCAGAGTCTGTAGTTGGATTCAATGTCACAACCCTGAGACCATGACCTGAGCTGAAATCAAGAGTCAGAGGCTTAACTGAATTGTTTAGGTGCCCCTAAAAACTTCTTATTTTGATGGGCACTAATAATGAGTGTAAGTTTTGGAAGGAAGTTTGTAAATCAGAAATTCCTACATTTATCTATGAATGCATCTTCTGTCTTCCAGTTCTGTGTTCGTAGGGTGATATTGCTGCATTCTTAGAATGTAGGAATGTTTCACTAAACTTGATAAAGTGTAGATACTTCAGATGATTATAGACATTCCTTTGTATATTTAATGTATGTGTACTTGTGCATACATATACACCTCTATGCACCCATACGAGTTGATATATATATATATATATATGTATATATATATATATATGAATTGATTTCTGAATCTAGTGCCCAATCTATTCTTCTATAGATTACATATTGAAAAAAGTCAAAGTAACTATGGAATAAAAATTTGGTCCATATTACTGGGTTTCAGGATAGGGAGCAGTAATAAATTATGTCCTACCTAAAACTTGAAAATTTTAACCCAGTCAAGATAAAAGAGTCTGACGAAGATCAGAATGTTAGTTTTGCTAGTGATTGAGCTATATGAAAGAACAGAGTTTGAGTGTGGGTTTCTAGTGATTGAACTCTGGCATTAGAATTACTCACCTGGTCTTAGGCTGGCTGGACAGTTGCCGCCCTCCCCACATGGGCAGAGTCTTGTTGTCTATCTTGTGTCTCAGGGATGGTGCCTTGTGTCTCCTCAGGGAGGCAGATCTAGAAGAGAGAGGGGATGAGTTCTGCACAGCAGAGTGTTCTCCCCTAAACTTGCCCATCACCCCCAGGTAACACAAGCAAGAAAACAGCCTGAGATTTCCAGTCAGGATACTAGTTTTATTATCCAACGTGGAGACCCTGAGTGAGGAATTGGTGCTCAACTGTAATAGGTATACTGATGACTATTTTATCATTATTTTATGGAAAACTAGATGAAAAACATAGATGTCATGTCAGCTTTTTCATAGCCTGAAAAGGTAAATCTCATTTGGCCTCTCGTATGTTTTGTCCTGGTCAGTGACATTAATGTCAGTCTAATGATTTATTGTGCTGCTGAAATGCTGGAAGTGATCTGGGCTCTGTCACTCACTCGGGTGGCAGCTTGTTGCCCACGGGCAGGGAGGCCTGCCACCCAGCCCACACACCTGAGTGGCCCATTGCCAGACCACAATCATTACATTTTAATATGTTCGGTTCTGATAATCTAGATCAGTAATTTGACTGGTGGGGGTTGAGGCTCACTGGGGTTAACTTAAATCAAAGTGACAGGCAGAAAAGGGTTAAATTGCCCCTATGGTCTTTCTTCCTGACACCAACCATCTCACGATACATAGAAACCACTGATTTTTTTCCCTCACCATTCCCAGATCCTTGCATTGACTATGTAGTTGGAATGTGGGTGTATAGGAGTGGCAGAGCCATCTGCTCAGGGTCGTGTGGCTCTCCTCATTCCTCTCCCATTGCCTATGTTTTCCCTTCAGTTTCCTTCCACCTTCTCTCTTTACGTCCCTCCCTCCCTCCTTCCCTCCCTTCCTTCCTTTCTTCCTTTCCCTCCCTCCCTCTCTCCTACATACTAAATACCTGTTAAGTACTTACCCTGTGCCTCTGCACTCCGGACTGTGGGTATAGCAGCAGACACATCAGGTGTTTCAGCCTCACGCAGACCACAGACCTCTGTTGTAGCTTTTGTGTACTTGAAGTTCACTGAGGGTCTTGGATAGCTAGATTTAAATATTGTCTGGAAACTTAATCCCATATAGTATTTTGTTGGATTTGTGAAATTATTTATATAGAAAGCATTTAAAAGATCTAAAGTCACATTTATTTTACATGTACTAAATTATATTTGTTAACCTGTATTAAAAAAAAAAAAGTAACGGTAATGTAAAGACGAGGCAGGGTGGAGGGCTCCATTGTGGTTTGCGGGTACGGACCAAACATCCTCATGCCACAAGGAAGTGTCAATGTTCCTCGAGAAGGGGATCATTCCCTACCTATCAGTTTCCTACTAGCCTATTTTTAGCCTATGAAAATGTAATGTTTTTGGTTTTTCTTTGTCTATGTGGTCAATAAAGAGAACATTTATTTTGAATAGCAGGAAGGCTGTAGATGAGGCCAGTGAGCCAAAGATAAGATTTTCCATATGTCCCTAAGTAATTTATAAGAAATGGTGGTGAGTAACATTGGAACATTGAGAGCAATAAGGGCTCTTTGAGTTTGGGGTCATCTAGGTAATACATGGCAGAGACACAGAACTGATAATAAGTCCCACATCTGTCATAGGAACATAATAAATGAGCTTTAGGGAGCTTCAAATTAGTTTTTTTTTTTTTAAGATTTTATTTATTTATTTGACAGACAGAGATCACAAGTAGGCAGAGAGGCAGGCAGAGAGAGAGAGGTGGAGGCAGGCTCCCCGCGGAGCAGAGAGCCCGATACAGGGCTCGATCCCAGGACACTGGGATCATGACCCGAGCCGAAGGCAGAGGCCCAACCCACTGAGCCACCCAGGCGCCCCTTCAAATTAGTTTTTGTTTAAGGGATGTGATTTCAGAAATTCACTGTTGCCCATTTAGTGATGAAACACAATTCTTGTACTTGAAATCCTTTCGGGCCAAAGTGTCCCCACCTGGTCCCTGAGAGAGGCTTCTCCTGTTGTCTGAATTTCCTTCCATATCTTTGAAGAACCATTCATTCTACCACATATTAGTGACGAGGCAGCTTTTGAGAATTTTACCTCTTTCCTCTTGTCTCTGATACACCATTGGATTGATTTGCTTTAATTTACAACTTCTGATTTCACCCCAGAGCATAAATGACTCATGGCTGATCATGCCTCCTTCGGTGGGCTTTTAACCTTTCTTTGCTTAATATATTTATGGAAAGGGTCAGAGACACCTCATTCCAAAGCAGCGGGGCCTAATGGCTTCTGGGAGTGAACAATTTTTTCTTGCCTTCTCATTTAAGGAAGTTTAAGACAAGTCTGCTGTCGAAGTGAGGCTGGAGAAGAGGGCCAGCCCAGGTTTGGCAGTTTTACCGGGTTACCCAGCAGAGCTGAAGTGATTTAATGGCGTGCAAGTGCCCTAAAGGAATATTGCAGCTCTGAAAGACCAACTGATAGATCACACACATCAGGGATGCCGCCTTCCTCCTGGAAATGAGTATCCTCTCCTCTCCATCCTAATAGAGAGGGGGAGATGTCATCCAGCTGTCACACTGAAATATGTCCCTTGGTGACGACTGCAGAACTGTGGGATTATTTAAACGCTTTGCGTGAGAACATTTTCTTTTTCTTTGGTACAGTGATTGGAGATGAAAGGTGAGTGATAAGCAATAAAAAAGATAAAGAAATGACAACTCCCCCTTGTCACATGTACCCTTTGTGCAGACTCTCAAAATGGTCCAGCTATTGTGAAGAGTAAAATTAAATTCCGTTAGCTCTAGAAATGAAAATACTGTGCATGCTGCTGTGTAGAAGTCTGTGTAGTTGCTAAAGAACTAGTCAGCCTATGGAAATTTCTCTGAACTACCGTGTATCCAGTAACACACGATAGTGTGTTACATGTATTATTTATGAAAAGTTTAATGCCGTATTTGTTAAGAGAAGGGGTACTAAATGGGATGTATATTTTGATTCTGCTTACTAAAAAGCATACTTTGATATAAAAGTTTGGAAATATAGACATCAAAATATTAATAGACATTAGTAGTGCTTCTCAATGAGTGGTGGGATTCTGAGAAGCTTTGTTTTCTTTGTTTTGTAATATTTCTATATAGGAGATATCAGTTTTGTGTGATAAGAATTATTAAATCAAATATAAAATTCCTGGTAAGTTGAGCCTGCCTGTTAATGTTTCATAAATCTGGAGTTACTTGATGAATTCCGCCTGAAGCACAGGACCTTTGCATACATCTTTAGGGAGGTTTTGTAACTCAGACTCACTATTGCTGATGCTGCTGTCTCCCTACACAGTTTGAGAGCCAGAGGGTCTGAACAACGGAAGGCTTCTCTGAGATATCCTAGGGCTCTGCTCAGGGTTCTTACTCAACTTCTTCTCATGCTTATAACAAACCAATTTCATGTTCAACAGGAAGAAGACATGAGCTTGGGAATTATTCCTGGTGAACACTTTTCCACGTCCACTTGTCCAAATGTGATTGAGTTCTCATTTCTCTACCTCCACAAAGCTTTCATTCATGCCCCTAGTAAAGAGAGGAGTAGAAGTAGTTTTCGTCATAGGGCTATTTTCATTTAAAAAAAGTATATAGGTATGAATATGATGGCCAGCTCAGAAGTGAAGGGGCACTGCCTGTTTAAATGCATTCACATCTCTTTACATTTTCTAATTACTTGCTCAGGCAGCTATCCCATAAAGCAGGAGGTCCCTTACCTTGTACTTGAGGGTCACATGTCCCATCCCCCAACATCCAACATCGGGGACTCATTCAGTCGTCTCTACCAAGAGTCAGCAGAGGGAAGTGGTGTCCCTCATGACTGTTGTCTCTTGGAGCCACAAAGTATCATTGTGGATGTTGGCTTCTGATGATTGTGGTGCCTGGTCCCTGTATAGGACACAGTGTGCCCAAACTCACACTCCAGGATGACTGTTCTCTGGGTGTCTTCTCACAAGCTTTGTCATGGTTCCCCAAAGCACAGGACAAAGCCATATGTTTTTCCTATGTAGAGCTCACAGTCCAAAAACTTGAGCCTGAGTCACCAGCCTACATGCTCCAGGAAATTTTATTTCATGAGAATTTTCATCTTTCCATGCCCCTGTGTCTTGGTCAGGCCCTCCCTGGTCTACTCCAAGAGTAAAGGCTAGCTTGTCTCAGAAAACAGGGATCCATATGGGTATTTCCTGTCTGCTTCCTGTCAAAGCTCCGGGATCCTTGTGTGCAAGAATTCAGTGAGAGGTTAGTCTATGTGACTAGGCCACTTGTGTTTGCTAATTTTTGATGATGGGAGTTAGGCTCCTACCCTCCCACAGAGAATGGGAGAGAGGGGCACCAGCTTTCTTGATTGTATTTCAAAGGGATATCTTCCAGGTCCTTGAGAAAGATATTCCTGAGTTGAAGAAGATTTACATCTCAAAGGGCAGAGGATGAATTTACAGCTCCAAGCTTCTAAAGTAAATGCTCTAAGAAAAGGGAGGTCATGGGACTTGAAGAAGTCAGGAAGTCAGGAAGAAGCGCATCTGAAGTTCAGTCAAGCTGAGGGGAATATTAAGACCGACTTGGTGGGCAGCAACCTTGATGTAATCACAAAAGGTTCTAACTTACCCTCCCATCTTCCATCCCTGGGACAGCTTTCCCAGTATGTATACAGCTCAGAGACACTACCAGGGTGAGCTCTCTGTAGCAGAAGCCAACAGAGGTCTACCTGATAGCAAATTTTGTCATATGACCACCATGGCATATGCTGCTGTTTCAAATTTGATGGTAATCTTCTTTGTGGGGAGTGGATGCTTCATATAATGCTTTGGGTACAAAGTGAGTGAAGAAATTATACCTGCTTTAAACTACAAGCTGAGGAGTCTATTTTTCTTTTCAGTGACTACTTTGTAGGTTTTCTCTTCCAGCTTTATAAACAAACTGGTCCCACTGTTCCCTCCACCTCCCAGGTCAGCAACTCAAAGAAAATTTATTTCCTCAGAAGTCACCACAATGCCATTTCCTATCATATGTGAGTGTAAAATGTATCATGGTGTGTCTTTATTTTTCTTATTCAATGTTTAAAGCCATATATAAGGGAGCTGGTAAAATTTATTAGGCTGATAGGTTTTTAGAGAGTGTTCTAAGTTCCATATAAGTACCTTAAACATCTACATAAGGAATTATGACCAGAACTACTCGCTCTATTTAGATGAAGACCGTACAGAAATCCCTGTCCAATTAGAAACCCATCCTGTTGTCTGTGCCTGTTGGGTGAGGTTCTACAAACATGAATATTTTCCGAGCCCCTCCATAAGGGACATAGTGTGTGATTTGTTCTGTTCAGCACCAGTGAGAAGTAACTTCACATTTTCATTGCAAAGTGTATTGACACTTCAGTCATTTTTTTGAACCAGATCCACAAATAATGAGTACCTGTTCTATGAAACCCACCCACACTGTTCTTGCTTGCAATGACTCAGGCTATTGAGGAGTCAAGATACCGACATGTAGACAGTGAAATCAAGATTACTTAAATGTTCAAACTGTGAACAGAGATTTCATCTTGAGGGATGTCCGCAATTACAAAATGAACTCTGCAGACATTAATTATGACAGGAGGTGAGGCTGGGAAGAACAGCTACAAAATGGATCTCATGTTTCTCCACAAGCCTGCTTTGCCTTTCCCTCAAACTCTTGCATAAGGGCCCTCATCCGTAAAAAATGTTCCCATGTTTGTGCCTCTTCCCTCTTTTTTTGTTTGTCTCTGCTCTCTCTTCACTGCACCTCAGGATCCATTCCTCAGTTCCTCAATTCACCATCATAGGTGACACTCCCACCCTTCACGGGAATGTCTTTGTTGTTGTTTGTTGTTGTTTTAATTATGGTCGGTTAGCCACTGTATAGTACATCATTAGTTTTTGATATAGCGTTCAATGATTCATTAGCTATGTATAATACCCAGTGCTCATCACAACATGTGCCCTCCTTAATACCCATCACCCAGTTACCCCCTTTCCCTCTGAAACCCTCAGTTTGTTTTCCAGGGTCCATAGTCTCTCATGGTTCATCTCTCTCTCTGATTTCTCCCCCTTCAGATTTCCTTCTCTTCCCCCATGGTCCTCTGTGCTATTGCTCATGTCCCACATATGAGTGAAATCATATGATAATTGTCTTTCTCTGCTTGACTTACTTCACTTAGCTTAATCCTCTCCAGTTCCAACCATGTCGATGCAAATGGTGGGTATTCATCCTTTCTGATGGCTGAGGAATATTGCATTATATATATGCACCACATATTCTTTATCTATTCATCAAGGGCATCTTAGCTCCTTTCACAGTTTGGCTATTGTGGACATTGTTGCTATGAACATTGGGGTGCATGTGGCTCTTCTTTTCACTACATCTGTATCTTTGGGGTAAATGCCTCGTAGTGCAACTGCTGGGTCGTGGGGTAGCTTTGTTTTTAACATATTAAGGAATGTGATCCAGAGTAGCTGTACCGCTTGCATTCCCTCCAACAGTGTACGGGGGTTCCCCTTTCACCACACACTTGTCAACATTTATTGTTTCCTGTTTCGTTAATTTTTGCCATCCTAACTGGTGTAAGGTGGTATCTCACTGTGGTTTTGATTTGTATTTTCCTTTTTTTTTTTTAAGATTTTATTTATTTATTTGACAGAGATCACAAGTAGGCAGAGAGGCAGGTAGAGAGAGGAGGAAGCAGGCTCCCTGCTGAGCAGGGAGCCCGATGTGGGGCTCGATCTCAGGACCCTGAGATCATGACCTGAGCTGAAGGCAGAGGCTTTAACCCACTGAGCCACCCAGGCACCATGATTTGTATTTTCCTGATGGCTAGTGATGTTGAGCACAAGTGAAACAAAAGCAAAAATGAACTTTTGGGACCTCATCAAGACAAAAGCTTCTTCACAGCAAAGGAAACAGCTTTCGTTTCAACTTTCTCCCTCTTTGGCTCCCTCTACCTTGCTACCTTCTTTTAGTTAAAAACAAGTAATGCAATTTCTTCCACAATTTGTTCTATTCTGGCCCTCAGTGGGTTGGATGAGGCCTACCCACACTGGGAAGGGCCTTCAGCTTTAGTTATTACACCAATTCAAATGCTAATATCTTTTGGAAACACCCTCAAAGACATACCCGGAAATAATGTTGAGCAGTATATCTGGGCATCCCACAGCCCAGTCATGGTCACACATAAAACTAACCATCATATGCAGCATCAGTATTTTACAGACTCTCTTAGAAATACAGTTCTTGGCCACCACCTTAGACCAGTGGGTTCCAGAAATCTCTGTTCTAACCTGCTTTCCAGGTGGGGCTCCTGTACATGAATATTTGCAAAGCACTGCTTTAGAGGGCCGCTCTGTCTCCTCTCTCTCTGATGCCTTTCTTAATGGTGTGCTCCCATCCTTGAACATCTTTATACCGAGACTCTAAAACTCTCTGCCTCGAGTCATTCCAGAACCTGCGTGGGTGTGCATCAAGGGCCAGTTGTTTGTGGGGGCTGTGGATGGAGCTTGTTTATGTGAAGGTGTCCATACACGTGTGGGGCAGGAGGAGAAGGGCAGGAGACACAGGCTGGGAACTATATTTTTCTGTTCTGCTCGTTCTAAATTTGAACCTGTCTTCTGGGTCATTTTGAAGTTGTATTTATTAAGAAAGCACTAGAGAATATGTTCTGTTTAACTGTTTGTTAGCTTGATTTATACCTTTTAGACATTCAGCTGTATGGTATGAGGGCCTCTATCTGTGCTTTTGGCCCAGTAAGGTTGAGCCTGTTCTGAATTTTTAATGTTGGCTTCCTTTCTGTATCCTTTATGGAGCTGGAACTTCTTGGGGACAAGGACTCGGTCTGATCCAACGTTCCCTCCATTGCCTGGCATTAGTGACTTAGCAGTTGTGTGCCAAATGGTAAATAAATGAATGAATGCCTTTTTGAAGGTTGTGGCTGCCAGGGAAAACTTTTTGTCGGGGAGATGCTGGGCCCACCTGGATGTTCCCTGGGCAGGATTGGTGAGACCGATGCAGACAGATGGCGTGTCCTCAAGCAGGAAACACTCTGCTGTTATCACATAAATTGTTAGAATTAGGGAAAATAAAGGGGGGGATAACATCAACATGATGTCATTTAGTGGCACTTACTCCTCAGACCAAACAAACCTAAGCAAGCTTTAAAGTCTAAGCAAGGTAGGAAAGAGAGCTGAACATCACAGATTAATTAGAAGTAATGAAAACAGCTGTCAAACCAGTCCGAAACCTTGGCTTACTACAATTAAATGTTCAATACAAACTAATTAAATTAGCAGTTCCCAGGTGTTGGCTTTACAGGCAGTATAAATTATATATTGAGGCAGGAAGCTCTGTCCATACCGAGGCCTTATTTCAATGGTTCTTCTCATTTTATGGTTTTCTGTGTGGCATTTACTTCTGGTTTCACCGTAATGCCTCATGTTAGATCTGTCACAAGGAAGCAACATAACTGAACAATCTCACGTGGATGCTGAATATTTAAATAGGTTCATATTTTGATTTTTTTTTCTCTCTCTGTGAAATTCTTCTTTTCTTCTTTTACAAAGGCCAGACCCCACAGGTATTCTCAAATCTTGTTGGCTCAATACATATCAGGGAATGCTGGAAAACAAAGGCTTTATAAATACAAGATGTATTATTAATGCTTGCTGCTGTGGAACACTGATGAGAAATAGGAGCTGATTGCATCCACTGCAATTTCTCACTCAGTTTTGATGTTTGGGGAAGAGCAGTGATTTCTAAGTGGACTGAAAGCAGGTTTTCTTGGTTTCTGTTTTTTTCACCAACCCTGGGTCCAGTCTCCATTCTTGGCTCTTGCTCTTGGTGGCCCCATGCTTTTCTTCAGACTGCTCTTTAATTGTCATCTTCATAGGGACCCCTGACATTTGGATTGTTCTTGAGAGGTCCTTGATTTTTTTTGTTTTTCTCTAAGCATTTTATCTGGTTCTCTTTATAGAGTTCATGGTTTGTGAAATTCAGCCAACCAGCCATTCATCATTAAGAACCTTCTTTATGGGGCGCCTGGGTGGCTCGGTGGGTTAAAGCCTCTGCCTTCGGCTCGGGTCATGGTCCCAGGGTCCTGGGATCAAGCCCCACATCGGGCTCTCTGCTCAGCAGGGAGCCTGCTTCCTCCTCTCTCTCTCTCTGCCTGCCTCTCTGCCTACTTGTGATCTCTATCTTGAAAATAAATAAATAAATAAAATCTTAAAAAAAAAAAAAAAAGGACCCTCTTTATGCGTCAGCCCCTGGACCACGCTGGCAGGAAATTGTGAAGTGGAATGAAACCTGCTGTCTATTCTGGTTCACACCAAGCCTATAGTCTGATCAAGAGGTTAGGACATGTAGGTGACATGGCATTGAATTATGCAAATCATGTGTACCGAGTGCCAGTTACACTGTGCAAAAGTAGGCAAGCATTTTGGGAGGGAATTGTTTCCACCTGAGGAGATAAGGGGCACTCTTTGTCTGAGCCTATGATCTTCAGTGTCATCCCAGCAGCTCTGAGCAGCTGTTTTTCAAACTGTATTGACCCTGGGTTGTAGTCAGAAAAATATCTTCTGTCACAACCATTCACATAAATGGGTGTGAATCACCACAACTGAAGATTCACCAGACAATACTGAAGATTTTTCTGTGGTACTGTTCTATTCTTTCAGACTTTATGAAAATACCTTGTTTCATGAAAAGCAACATACCCTGCAGTCTCATAAATTGTTAATTAGTTGCCACCACAATCCAAAAAAATATGGCTTTAGAGGCCTGACTTAAAATTCGGCGGCTACTTTCCACTGTACAACCTCCCATGCTCCCCCTCCCATAAAAGGAAGCACATGGAATCATCAGTGTCTCTGCAGTGGAACAGCGAGGGGTAGCTCCTGGTGTCAGCATAGGAGAGGTGTTCCTTCTATAGCATTTGAGGACCTCTTGCCTCCACACCCCCATGAGGCCAGGTTGAGGCTGCTTGTGTGGAACGCATGAGAATGGGAGAGCAGTGGAATCCTTTAGCCAAGCTGACCCATCTCTAGTTAGTTGTTTCATGTGTTCTGATTAGGTTCCAGACCGTTATTTAGGGGGAAGTAGTAGGAAGTGCAAATAGGTGTGGAATGTCAGAGAAGGATTTTCTTAATATTTCTATGCCCTCAAGGAATTTGTTCTCATGGAAGAATAAGGTGATTATTCCCAATGCCACTTGAATATTAATATATTTTCAGAAAATCTTTTTCTGGACAAATTTATCTGATGGTAGTTGCTTCTTAGGATATCACCAGTATTTGACTGGAATAATGGTTCATTAAACGTTATCATTTGTTCATTTACTTAACCATTCACAAAGACTTTCTTTTTTTTTAAATTTTTTAATTTTTTTATTTTTTAAAGATTTTATTTATTTATTTGTCATAGAGAGAGAAGCGAGAGCGAGCACAGGCAGACAGAGTGGCAGGCAGAGGCAGAGGGACAAGCAGGCTCCCTGCCAAGTAAGGAGCCTGATGTGGGACTCGATCCCAGGACGCCGGGATCATGACCTGAGCCGAAGGCAGCTGCTTAACCAACTGAGCCACCCAGGCGTCCCCACAAAGACTTTCTTATATTCTAGACCTGTTGCTTGGATCTGGGTTATCATGTCCTGACACATGACTGTGTCAGAATCTGGGGAGAGGGCCATGTACAAATCGTTCCCATGAAAGTACTATGGAGAGATTTCTGGGTGGGCCTGTGGCCACAAAGATGCAACCCCAACTTCCTGTGGAGATCAGGGCAATTTCTTGGAGAAGGTAGCTTTATGAAGGAGGAGACAGAGTTTGCCAGGAAAAGAGATTGAACTTTCCAGGGGGAGGGAACAGCATGTGTGAAGCATCAAAGACAAGAACAAGCCCAGAGCCGCTGCTGGCAGGCTTAGTGATGGTGGCAGAGAGAGAGATGAGGCTTAGAGAAACATGACAAGCTGAGGTGATGAGGCAGCCTTTATGCCACACCGAGGCTTTTGGCCTTCGTCCCTAGAGGACAGGAGGGGATGCATTGAGGAATTATAGTAAAGGAGTGATATAATTAGAATTCACATTTTGAAAACACTATTTTGGTAAATAATGCATTTCTAAAGAACTTTCTGCGGTGTTCTAGGGCCTCATATATAGAGTACACACTTTCAGAGTGAGGAAATGGTGTTTCTCCAACTTGAGTGAGCATCAGGATCACCTGGAGGGCTTGGTAAAGCACTCACAGAGGTTCTGGATTAGTAGGTCTGGGGCGGGCCCCCAGAATTTGCATTTCTAACAAGCTCTAAGGTGATGCTGGTCCGGAGACCATACTTTGCTTATTGAATGCTGTGTTTGGAAGAATAATGGCCCACAGAGATGTCCATGTCCTAATCCCTGGAACCTATGGATGTATTATGCCAGGTGAGAAAGAGGAATTGAGGCTTTGGATGGAGAAATAAGTCAATAAATTAAGGTTGCTAAAGAGTTGACCTTACAATAGGGAGAGTACCCTGGGTTATCCAGGTGGGCCCAATGTAATCACAAGGTACTTAAAATCAGGAGAGAGAGAAAAGGAGAGTCAGAGACCTGACCAGTGAAGCTGAAGCAAAGAGAAGTAATGTTTTTGGCTCTGAAAATGGAGGAAGGGACCTATCGGTGAAGGAATGTCCCCAGCTTTCCTACTTTTGGTTCTCCTATCCAATTTAAGACCAACCGAGAAAGCCAAATATGTTTTCCAAATTAAGCAGCCTCCAGTAGCAGAAAAAGGTAAGAAAATGGATTCTCCCCTGGAGTCTCCAAAAGGAACACAGGCTCACTGACACCTTGTTTGCAGCCCGGTAGGATACGAGTCCAATCTACAGAACTGTTAGACGATACAACTGTATTGCTGTAAACTAATAAGTTTGTGGTCATCTGTTACAGCAGCAAAAGGAAATGAATACAAATGTGCCCAGGGGCTGTGGTGGGTACTAGAGTCTCCATGATGAAAACCGACTTGGGTGGTGGTCCCCAGCTTTCCTACTTTTTGTTCTCCTTTCCAATTTAAGACCAACTGAGAAAGTCAAATATGTTTTCCAAACTAAGCATGAAAATGCCCTTCCCTTTACCAATAATCTTGAACAAGACCATCTGGAAGCCTTTCCTTTCTTTCTTTTCTTTTGTTTTCTTAACTTTCTTTCTTTCTTTCTATTTTTTCTACTATAAGGCATTTCCACTCCTTTATTTGCCTTTGAATGGTGGCTGACTCTTTTGCTATAGCAAGTTCTGAATACGTAGCCTCTGTGCTCATTTGGTTGGTCTTCGTTGATTTCTGTGAGAGATCGGTCTCTACTTTTTCTCTTCTTGCTCATGAATTATTCTAATATGGTTTTGTCAGTGGAGGGGGATTTTGCCCTCTCCCCACCCCTGCCTTACTCCACAAGCCCAGGGACCCTGGCGATGTCTGGGGATAACTTTGATTATCAGGACTGGGCATGCTGTTGGCATTTCATGACTAGAGGCCGTTGTCAGATGCTGCCAAAACTCCTTCAATGCACAGAGCGCCTCCAACAACAAATAACCCGGCTCAAAATGCTGGTAGTCTGAGGCTGAGCAACACGGACGTAATGGTAGGAATTTCTGGCCCCCATAGAGTACAGAGCTGTGTGTGGAGGGTATTTAAAATTTTTTAAAAACGTAATTTTTAAAAATTTATTTATTTTAGAGAAAGTGAGTGAGCAGGAGCAGAGGGAAGGGCAGAGGGAGACAGAAAAGGAGAACCTCCAGCAGATTCCTGAGCATAGAGCCCTATGTGGGGCTTGATCCCATTACCCCGAGATCCTAACCTGTTCTGAAACCAAGAGTTGGTTGCTCAACTGAGGCAGCCAGGAGCTCTGGAAGGGTTGTTTTTTTTTTTTTTTTTAAACTGAGTGAAACAGTACTACTGAAATAAGGTGGCTAGCAATCTGTCTCTATTCACTTTTACTAGACTTGGTTTTAAAGCAAAGATAGTGCCTTGCTTCTGCTTCCAAAAAAGAATATGACCTCCTTTGCCCCGAAGGAGCAAGAGTGTCTAGTGTTTTTGTTCCTCTGCTTAGTAACAACTAGAGATTTATAATGTATGTAAAAATATGCTAACATATCTACTCAACATACACTTGTGAGATCGGGCTATAACATGAAATTTGCATGTATGAATTGTGGAAATGATCTCTCACCTTCACAGGCACGGACACACAGAAATGTATCTGTTTTAGCTGGTTCAGTTTGCACAACTACTTCCCCAATTCTCTCCTTCTGCTGGTGCCCCAGTCAAATAGGGTTTTTCCGTTGAGTTTTATGTATTGGAGACACTCTCCTCTCTGCATCTTGAGAGCTGATTTGGAATGCAAGCGCTCAAAGCCTCCGCATTCCTCATGCATTTAAATCAGAGCTGTAGTTGGAGATTTCTTTCACAGATCGACCTCTAGTGTTTCCAACTGACAAGCTCAGGAAGAAAGAGGTGAGGTAAGGTGTTAGCTGTGGAGAGAGACATTCTCAATCCTTCTGTTCTGACATTTTGCAAGCTCACAGGCTAATTAATCAATTTCATTAAAGAAGAGAATGTTGCTATGGTATCCTGAGGCCTGTTTATACTGCCACATTAAGATTTCAGGATATTTTTAATCTTTAATTACCAACTACCCTTTTTTCTTTTTTTGGATTGGCAAAGGCCTTAAAATTTCTTTTTTTTGATTATGTGTTTTTCTGCCAGTGTTTTCTGATACTGAGGTACTGATCGAAACAGAGCTGACTCTCTTCTTTGAGAAGAAAAAAAAGGTCCCCTCTGAAGACTTGTTTCTTTGCAAGATTTGATTAAAAGTTCCACAGAGGTCATTGTGCTAGCTTGCTTTCCACACATGTGCTAATGCACAAGAAGCTACTAACTTATCGCCAGAGATATGACCAAGCAGGAGTTTTATCTATAATGTATGTAATGTGTGCTTGCAAGGACTGAAAATATTTCTGGAAATCTATTCAATTCTAGACTTTTCGTTGACATACAGCATCATAGAAATATTTAGTGTAATGAGAAAACAGGTGACTCTCTGTCCTGCCTGATAGTTTTCTGGGAGCATCAAGAGAATTAGAAAGGGCTAGCTTCATTGAAAGAAGCTGTAAACTACGAGTAGAGAGTAACCCTCTGATCATAAAAAAAGCGCTTTTCTGCCATGTTTTCTAACTCCTAGTCATTACAGGGATGAGCAAAGATAGGAAGAGAAGGTGCAATGTAGATTTTTGAATTTGATCTGACTGAAATCCTTCCTATTAAAGTAGACCAGGAATAACATAATAAAAACCGGTCAGACTTAAACATTGTCCTACCTCTTATGAAGAAAGTGAGAATGTATGCAGGAGTTTTGTTTTTTTTTTTTCCTTTTTTTGATTTATTCTAAAGTGTCGATGCTTAGGGGGATTTGGAATCTTATTGAAAAGGAAATGAATGCATGGAAAATACAAATGTAAGGTGTCTAGCTTGTGTGTCCTCCTCTAGGTCTCATTTATGCATTGTTATTAATGTTTAATCTATGGCTTAAATCATTTTCATTTATAAGATGTGCCTGGGTGGCTCAGTTTAGTGTCTGCCTTCAGCTCAGGTCACGATCCCAGGGTCCTGGCGTTGAGCTCTGCTTGGGGCTCCCTGCTTGGCAGGAAGCCTTCTTCTCCCTCTCCCACTCCCCCTGCTTCTGTTCCCTCTCTCACTGTGTCTGTCTGTCAAACAAATAAAATCTTAAATGAAAAAAAAATTGCTCATTTATAAGATATTAGTGGTATTGACACATCCGGTTTCTCATGCCACTCTCAAGCTTGTGGTGACTCTGTCCTCCTAGGTTCCACACAAGAATAAGAAATTGGAATTGCCTGATAGCAGGCCTGGACAGCCAGTCTAGGTGAGTCAAAATCCAGTTTGGCAGTATCAAAAGGGCTCTATTTTCAGCTATGTCCTATTTAAAAAAAAAAAAAAAATCACACACTGCAAAACTGAAAAGTAGTCAACACATTTCTTGGTGGAATATTTTAAGTATGATTGCTACTGCTAGGAGTGTTCAAGGTAGGATGAAAATATTACTGTAAATTGGACTTTGGGCAGGATGATCGATCTAGGTAAAATCAACATAGTCTACTACTGCATTTTGGTCCTAGAGTATGTAGCCTTCAGCTGCAATTGAATAAAAAAATTGCATAAAGGCAATATACACCCAAGACCTTCTGCAGTGTAACAATATTAATTAAACCAGTCTTTTTTTTTTTTTTAAAGATTTTATTTATTTGACAGAGATCACAAGTAGGCAGAGAGGCAGACAGAGAGAGAGGGGGAAGCAGGCTCTCCACCGAGCAGAGAGCCCGATGTGGGGCTCGATCCCAGGACCCTGAGATCATGACCTGAGCTGAAGGCAGAGGCTTAACCCACTGAGCCACCCAGGCACCCCTAATTAAACGAGTCTTGATGGTCCCTTCAATGCTGGTGCTCAGGGCTGGGGACTGGAGATAATACTAAAATAAGACCCAGTTCCTACTCTCAACTTCTATATCCTTGGTAGGTTGGATGGAAGGACACAGGCAAGAGAAGAATTTAGATACTCTGTTCACATAATTAGTTTATTTTGACTTTAGTTTGAAGTGGGGTTTATTGCAAATCTATTAGGAATTTTTCCTAGGAAATGAATATTTAGTCCCTACTCTAGTTGTTTTAGGAATAATTTGGAGGGATGATCTAGCCTTAGCCTTAGGGAATCCTCTTCTAGATAAACATGATGCCCTGAGGGGCAGGTTGGTGTTTGTGATAAAGGGTTTGGACCTTGGGGGAGAAGGTAAAGGGACAAAGTCTGCAGAGGGAGACAGTGGGGGGTGACCTGCAGCTGGCCTGTGGGGAGCTGTGCTCACAGTGTGCGTTTCTCATGATGGGAAAGTGACATGGGGTTAAGACTTAGCTGTTTGCGTATTTATGCAGGCAGAAACTCTCCCTGGGGTGTCTCAAATGTGTGCAATGAGCATGAACACTGGATTTGGATCAGTGAGCTGAGAGATGTGGACCATCACACTTGGCCAGATGAGTCCCTGTGGGTTGTGGACCTGGGAGGAGTTGTGAATGCTGTTCATTCTAGAAGGTAGGAGGCCTGGTGAATGTTTGGTGATGTTGGTTGGCTGGCTGTGAGGCCAGATTTGCTGAAGGTAAATGACCTTCCATGGAAGCCCTACCCGGTCATTTTTTCATCTCTTGACATAAAGGCTCTGTCGATTACACACAGTCACATAATCCCAACTTAGAAATCTTTTTTTTTTTTTTTTTTCTCTGAATGAACATGTGAGTTGGGTAAGGTTCAGAGGAAGAGGGAGAGAATCTTCAGCAAGATTATGTCCAGCTTGGAGCCCGATGGGGAGCTCCATCTCCCAACCATGAGATCATGACCTTAGCTGAAACCAAGAGTCCAGCACTTAGCTGAGGGAGCCACCCAGGTGGCCCCAAAGCAATTAGAGATCTTAAACTGAAGTTGTACTAGATGAGCTATAAACAAACATGTGGAGCTTTTCTTCTACTTTGGAGGAAGGTGTGTATGAGAACATTTGACGATATGGCAGGAAGGGAGACAAACTGACAGCAGTTTGCCCTCCTTATCCCAGTTCTCAGGAGATCTCTTCAGAGAAGGCAGTAATGCTCCACTACCTCCCATCCCTGCTTGACCATGACCTTTTACCTTCCTATACAGAAAACTGGGAGCCTGGCATGCTGATGCCTCCCCCTGTTGTGTATAGAACTTTGCCCCAGGCTCTGGGCAGTGGGCCAGGAGGTGGTATGCTGGCTTCTGCTGGGAGTCTGTTTTTTCTGGGTACAGAGACCTGAAGCGAGAGTGACAATGGGGACAGGGAGGTCCTACTGTCTGCGGGAAGGCAGGCTCCTTCTCTCTGGGAGAGGCAGCAGTGTTGGATGAGACTGCAGGGGCTGGCTAGGAGCCAAAAACTGGGGTTTTTGTTTGATGGGTTATCATGGACTCTCCATGCCTCTGTTCTCTTCCTGTCCTAATCAGAGCCAGTAATGCTTGACTCACCCTCCTCATTACAGACCTGTAACTTCCAATGGGATGTCAGTTTAAAGTTCTATTTAAAAAAAAAAAAAAGCCTCTGTAAACACTTAAACCTCAGTCATACTATATTGTGGTATCAGGGGCTCTATCAATTACTTTTATGGACAACTGAATATTACTGCCTTAATTCAAGCATTTAAAAATTTTTAATAAACTTTTCAAAATGGATGATGCTTTTTATGGCTGTTATGCTCAGGTGACATTCAACATGAGAATCCAAATAATGAGTTGGTTAATTTTTTTTTTCCTCTGTAAAGGGCCAGATAGTAAATTCCGCTTAGTGGAACATACGGTTTCTGTCACAGCTACTCATCTCTGCTATGGTGGCATTGAAACAGCCACACATGCTTGGTTAACTAATGAGTGTGGCTATGTTTCAACAGAACTTAATGCAAACCAGCACTGAACTGTAATTGGCTCCTGTGGGCTGTAGTTTGCTAACTCTTGGCCTAGCCCAACTTCAAGGGGTTGGGGAAATATAATAAACCATTTTTTTTTTTTTTGAAAGGGAGAACTTGGA
Source organism: Lutra lutra (assembly GCF_902655055.1). Classification (NCBI taxonomy): domain Eukaryota; kingdom Metazoa; phylum Chordata; class Mammalia; order Carnivora; family Mustelidae; genus Lutra; species Lutra lutra. The sequence continues at coordinate 68,846,247 of NC_062286.1, forward strand.
ATATTTGTGAAGATAAAATTGAGTTAACAGAGCAAGCAGGGGTTAGGCAGCTGGTTTGGTTCAGCCAGATTTGGAATCTTTGCAAATGATCACAATGAATGGGGTAGAATGGATGGGACTATGGGAGTTAATGGTCTTTTTAAGGGGGTGATTATATTTAGACTCTAAGCTGGTAAACCAAAAGAGGAGGTAGGGGGATGAGAGTGAATAACAGTGTTGATGTCAGGGGCTTGGTGATTTTGATGAGGTCAAGCAGTCTTGAAATAGGAATAGTCAGGTTAGTGTGCTAGAAGGGTAGAAGAAGGTGGTCAGTGAGTCAGACACTTGAAATTCTTGGAAGTGGTTTAGTTATCGTCATGGGATTGGGGAATAGAGGTGTGATAGAGAGAAAAGCTTACTAGAGGTGAGGAGGCCAAGAAAAAGAGAGGCCAAGGTGTTGAATGACTCCTCCATAGAGCTTCTGAAGGCATCAAGAATGGTATAGAAGTTGGGGGAAAGACCATAAATAGGTGCAAAATTCATTAGTCAATGAAGGGGAGTTCTGGGAATGTGAGAAAATCTGAAGCCAAGGACTTCTACAAGGAAGGAGAGAAATGATCTAGAAGGGGGCTCGCTGGGGCAAACACTACCTAAATATACACCAGTGCCATTAGGGCTGTTTTCTGGGCACAAAAACTACATTTCTTAGCTTTCTCTGCCCTAATGTGTATTCATGCAACACTGTTCCGGTAAAGAGCAGGAGGATGGATGTATGCTCAGTATTTCCAAGCTGGTCCCATAAAAGCCTTCATGTACGATGCTCTATTCTGTCTTCCCTGGTTTGCTTCATGAATGCAGAGGTTCCCTGGAGGACTCCCAGACCCTGGGAGATGATGAGTGGGTAAATAGAAGGACCCTGGGTCATTGAATATTCACTGCTCTTGATCATGAGGTTGGATTTTACATAAGAAGAAACCTGGTTTGGGTCATGTCCATAGCAGTACTTAGTATCAACATGTACTCTAACTCTAGGCTCCAGGGGACGTTGAGTGTGAGAAAAATGTAAAACAAACAAAAAGCCTCCAAATCTTTAAGAGGACTTCAAGGTTCCTGGTATTATCTGGACAACCAGATGTCTGATTGTGGTTTTGCTATTTATACTAACAACAGTGGCAACATAACCATCCTACAACCACCTCTATTATCCCAAAGAATGTAGGGTGTGAGACCCCTGTCATATATGCTGGGAGTACAGTTGGAGAGAATTATGGCTTTTTTTTTTTTTAAGATTTTATTTATTTATTTGACAGACAGAGCTCACAAGTAGGCAGAGAGGCAGGGAGAGAGAGAGAGAGGAGGAAGCAGGTCCCCTGCTGAGCAGAGAGCCCGATAGGGGCTCCATCCCAGGACTCTGGGATCATGACCTGAGCCGAAGGCAGAGGCTTTAACTCACTGAACCACCCAGGCACCCCAGATTATGGCTTTTTGAGGGTTGATTCTATTGACCTCATTGCCTCTGAAAACCCAGTAATTTTTCACGTGGACTACAATTTTTCCATGTCTCTTTCATCTCCCTCTTGTTTGGTTGGCATTTTCAGATCTCAAATCCAGAGCCATTCACTGTCCTACCTGCTCTGTTTCCAGAGATCATCGTAGTTCTTTGCCTTTTTATCAGCCATTCTTTTCATAATGTCCTCGAACCTCAGTTTCCCCATTTGTAGAATGGGAATAACAACAAACAAAACCTCAAATGCTGGTATGAGAGTGAAAGGATTTATGTGAGTAAATCACTTAGCATTCAGTGTCCAGCACACAGTGAAGCTAGCTATTGTCGTTGGTTGCTCAAGGTACAATTTATCCAGACTGAGGCAAGGAAGTTGTTTACAGCAGTCATTCTCCAAGTGTGTTCTCCAGACCAGCGTGTCAGCATGGAAATTCTTGGGCCCCACCCCAGTCCTACTGAATTAGAAACTGGGGAGTTGGGGCCCAGTAATCTGTTTTTTTTTTTTTTTTTAAAGATTTTATTTATTCATTTGACAGAGAGAAATCACAAGTAGGCAGAGAGGCAGGCAGAGAGAGAGGAGGAAGCAGGCTCCCTGCTGAGCAGAAAGCCCGACGTGGGGCTCGAACCCAGGACCTGGGATCATGACCTGAGCCGAAGGCAGCGGCTTAACCCACTGAGCCACCCAGGCGCCCCCCAGTAATCTGTTTTAAAAGGCCTCCAAGATTCTGATGAATGTTGATGTTTGAAAACTATAGCTTGACTTGAGCAATATTTATTCTTTTTGTCCTGAAAAATTTTTGTAAGGAGAGTCAGTTTAATTTCTTCTTGTGAGTCAGTTTAATTTCTTACACTAGGAATAAAAGAAGAAAATCCTCCAAACCATTGAACATAATAGTCTTTAGCTATCAGCAGGAAAGTGTCAGAGGAGAGTGTGACCCTTGGACCTGACCCTAGGTGCTTCTACTACACGCCAACCCCTGCGGCTTGCCTTGTTTTCATGGAGACTACAGAATATATTTAACAGGCCAGTGACCTTGCAGTCTAAATGCCAGGGTGCTGGCGGGTTTACAGCTACAATGCCTCACTACAAAGGGAACGGTTACTTGGAATTATTTTGCTGTTTGGCGTAGTGGTGCTGGTTTAGAAGCAGCTCTGCTCTTGGAGCCATCCCCTTAAATTTCTTGGTGCTTGGCTCAGTCTGGGGTTGAGATCCAAAATGGCTTCTCTGTGACTTTCTGGATCAGTGCCCCATTTGTGCTTTCAACTTGGTTTGTCCTCTGTCTTTGGGCTATGTTAGATCTGAGGTATTAGAGATTTTTCTTCAATAACAAAAGTCAGAAAAACACACTGATACTTTCATTCTATCATTCTTTCCAATTTTCTGCCTCTCTTTGTGCCTTGTTGAATATTGAAGCTGATGAGGAAGGAGAGGCCTTCTAGCCTGAACTTCTTGCTCTACAAAAGGGGAAACCGATATCCTGAGATGTGACCAGACTGTCCCAAGGCTACGCTATTTCTCCCATTCCCAAGGTTACAAGGCTGTTTACTCTCATCGTCTGTCTCCTTTATAAGCTGACTTGTTCTTCATGTACCTTATTTTGGCTTACATATTCCCTTTTTGAAATGGGGTTGTTTCAGTATATAGTGATTTCCGCACCCCCACCTCCACCTGTAAGAGTCAAAATGACCATTTTCAGTTCATTGGTTTTGGGGTTGGTAAGAATTTTCTGTGTGTGGCTGTACCATTGAGTTAGATACATGAGGCTCTTCTGTTCAGGTTTCACGGCAAATACTTTCTTTAGAGTTGGATTACTTTCTTCTCTCCAGAGTTATAATCAGTGCCAGAGAGAGGACTTGCTTGCTGGGAAGAACTGGGAGCTCCTGTAGGTTCTCTGATGTCCATAGAACTCGAGTGTGGCCATCAGGTTTCAAGCCTGGTTGCCCAGGCCATCCAGCTATAGCACCTTCCAAAGAGCAGATTTGATCCCTGGCACTAGTGTTTTCAAAGTTGGCTGCTAGACTAGCTCTGGAACTGGGCCAGGCAGTGGATCTCTGACTTCCTTCAATAAAATCTCCTTACCTTTGACTTGGGTTCCCTCCCCACTACTTGTCTGTACAATGATGGTCTAATCTTCGTTTAATGGAGTAAAAAGTTCAAAACAGCCTTGATCTAGACCATTCATGTGTTCCCCCAACCCTAAAGACCGATGTTATTTTTTTTTAATTTTTTATTTTTTTATTAACATATAATGTATTTTTAGCCCCAGGGGTACAGGTCTGTGAATTGCCAGGTTTACACACTTCACAGCACTCACCATAGCATATACCTTCCCCAATGTCCGTAATCCAACCACCCTCTCCCTACTCCCCTCCCCACAGCAACCCTCAGTTTGTTTTGTGAGATTAAGAGTCTCTTATGGTTTGTCTCCCTCCCGATCCCATCTTGTTTCATTTTTTTCCTTCCCTACCTCCCAAACCCCCAACTCTGCCTCTCAACTTCCTCATATCAGGGAGATCATATGGTAATTGTCCATCTCTGATTGTCTTATTTGGCTCAACATAATACCCTCTAGTTCCATCCATGTCATTGCAAATGGCAAGATTTCATTTCTTTGGATGACTGCATAGTATTCCATTTATGTATATACCACCTCTTCTTTATCCATTCATCTGTTGATGGACATCTAGGTTCTTTCCATACTTTGGCTATTGTGGACATTGCTGCTATAAACATTCGGGTGCACGTGCCCCTTCGGATCACTACATTTGTATCTTTAGGGTAAATACCCAGTAGTGCAATTGCTGGGTCATAGGGTAGCTCTATTTTCAACTTTTTGAGGAACCTCCATGCTGTTTTCCAGAGTGGCTGCACCAGCTTGTATTCCCACCAACAGTGTGGGAGGGTTCCCCTTTCTCTACATCCTCGCCAGCATCTGTCATTTCCTGACTTGTTAATTTTAGCCATTCTGACTGGTATGAGGTGGTATCTCATTGTGTTTTTTTTTTTTAAAGACTTTATTTATTTATTTGACAGAGAGAGATCACAAGTAGACAGAGAAGCAGGCAGAGAGAGAGAGGGAAGCAGGCTCCCTGCTGAGCAGAGAGCCCGATGCGGGACTCGATCCCAGGACCCTGAGATCATGACCTGAGCCAAGGGCAGCGGCTTAACCCGCTGAGCCACCCAGGCGCCCTCATTGTGGTTTTGATGCTGAGTGATGTGGAGCACTTTTTCATGTGTCTGTTAGCCATCTGGATGTCTTCTTTGCAGAAATCCTCTGCCCATTTCTTGATTAGGTTATTTGTTCTTTGGGTGTTGAGTTTGATAAGTTCTTTATAGATTTTGGATACTAGCCCTTTATCTGATATGTCGTTTGCAAATATCTTCTCCCATTCTGTCAGATGTCTTTTGGTTTTGTTGATTGTTTGCTTTGCTGTGTAAGAACTTTTGATCTTGATCAAGTCCCAATAGTTCATTTTTGCTCTTGCTTCCCTTGCCTTTGGCAATGTTTCTAGGAAGAAGTTGCTACAAGTCCTATGTTATAACCAAATCTCCATTGTGAGGTATTAGGGGCAGAATGTCTTTGGGAAATGATGAGGTCATGAGGGTGAGCCCCAATCAATTAGATAGTAACATTATAAAAGTTAGAACAGTCCAGCCATGGACTGAGAACACAGAATATGGCCATATATAAATCAGAAAATGGGCTCTCTCCCAACAGCGGATCTGTGAATTGATATTTCTCAGTTTAGAGAACTATGAGAAATAATTTTCTTTTGTATGTAAGCCACCCCCAATCTCTGGTATCTTCTTTGAGCAGCTCAGACAGAATAAGAGTGCTCTCAAAATCTATAAACGTTTTTAGTAAATAGGCTCTTGAAAGGTCAAAGAGAAATTCTAGTGTAAAATGGCAGGTTCCATGTTTGAAATTTGTCCAAGATGGACTCAGTAGATGTACTAAATACGTGGGCTTTGGCATCAGGGGTATATAGCCTATAAGTCATCCTTGTAATAACCACTCTGCTGTTGAGAGTAGGACTCTTTTCTGAGGAGGAAGGAACATAATAGTATTTGCCCTATCTGGACATTGGATCAATTATAATATATGGTCTGTGTAAAATTCTGATTTGTGTGAATGGGTTAGACATACTTGTGCATTAGCTGGTAGGTGTTAGAATTAAAAATTCTTGGCAGATAAAAAGGAGGAGAAAGATGGAGGAAGATGATGCACAAGAGCATATATGTGAGGAAATCCTACAATTTTATGGCACATAACTGATAAATGGTTCTCTTTTTATTATTTTAGAGGGAAAACCAGAGTAGGGGTGGAGGGGCAGAGGGAGAGAGAGAATCTTAAGCAGGTGCTGTGCCCAGCATGGAGCCCAATTCAGGGTTCAATCTGTGACCCTGAGAACATGACCTGAACTGAAACCAAGAGTCGAATGCTTAACTGACTGAGCCATCCAGGCACCCCATGATAACCTGTTTTAAAAATAGACTAAATACTTAGACATTTCTCCAAAGAGAAGACCTACAAATGGTCAACAGGTGTATAAAAAATGCTCAAGGTCACCAATCATCAGGGACTCTGAAATCAAAACAACAATGAGATACTACCTACCTGTCAGGTATTATCAAACAAAATGCAAGCATTGGAAAGGATGTGGAGAAATTGGAACCCTGTTGCTATTGGTGGTAATGCAAAATTGTATGGCTGCTATGAAAAACAGTGTGGGAGTTCATCAAGATAGTAAAAACAGAGCTAACATAGGATCCAGCTATCTCACTTCTGGATATATATGCAAAAAGATAAAAATCAGGATCTGAAAGAGCTAGTAGCCATCCTACATTCATTGCACCACTATTCACAATAGAAACGATGTGGAAACAACCTAAATGTCCATGGTCAGTTGGATGGAGAAAAGAAAATGTGGTCTGTACACACAATGGAATACTCTTCAGTCTTGAAGATGTCACAATATGTGACAACATGGGTGGATCTTGTGCTAAGTGAAATAAGTCAGTCCCAGAAAGAAAATACTACATCATTCTACTTAGAAGATAATCATATTCATGGAATCAAAGAGTGGAATGTTGGCTGCCAGAGGCTGAGAGAGACAAAAAGGAGGAATTTCTAGTGAATGAGCATAAAGTTTCAGTGAAGCAGAATGAATGAATATATTCTAGAGACCTGCGGTATGACCTTGTACCTATAGTCAATGCTACTGTAGGGTATATTTCACATGTAGCCACTTAACCAAATTTTTAGCATTCTTATCACACAAAAATTAAAACTTAAGTAATTGAGTGTAACTTTAAAAAATATGTGCTAACCTCAAAGCCAAAGAGTATATATAGTTCCACATACATAAATTTCTAGAAAAAGTAAATTAGTTTATAGTGATAGGAAGCAGATGTTTGCCTGCAATGGGGTAGAGAGACAAGGGCTTGAATACACTTTTGGGGGTGATGGGGAATTTTGCCATTTTGATGGTGGTGATGGTTTCATGGTCTGTACATGATACCAAAACTCACCAAGTTGTGAGTTTTGAAGGTATGCATATTTTAAAAGGTCAGTTATCTTTTAATAAAGGTATATACTGGTATATAATAAATGTATGTGCCTTCTTTCTGTGACAAAAACTAGGAAAGAATACTCAGATGACAGCTGAATCCCTAGACCTGGCCATTCCTTAATTTCCAGACACTCTTGCGTGCAATAGAGACGGGTGAAAAGTGAGACAAAACTGGAGTAGGTTTTGTATCTTTGCTCTCCATGCTCTTCTTCCTTCTCCTTTTCAGTCCCTTTCCCCTCCTCCTCCTCTCCGCACACCCCTCGGAACGTCACCAGAATGTGAGAGGCTACATCTGTTCCGGTAAGAGCTATTTTGCAGTGCAATTAAGCATTCCTCACCTTGGCTCCCCAGGAAGCTGGAGCCTTGCATGATCACCGGCATAATGGATGGTGCCCAAAGCCCTGGCCCAGGTGTGCGGGACCTGCGTATACATCCGCGTGGGCCGGAAGATGCAGCTTCCTGGCGCCCAACCTGAGGCTGCCGCTTCTGACTTGGGCCTTTTCAGAACTTGGAACAGCTGCTGCCCTCTAGGTGACCGACGTGTCCTGCCATCGTTCACCTGCTCAGGCCGGCTGGCGAACGGAGCTGGCACACTGATCACTGAATAAATAGTACCATAGCCATTTCCAGCTTCAGGTTGAGCAAGAAGACATGAGAGCTCTGTAACCTGCTGGGGTTCTTTGAGGCTGAAGAGAAAAACTATTGAGAACTGATATCCAAGTGCTTTTCAGATGCTTTCAGAAAGCTGAGTGGCTTCTAGATATTTTTCTGATGTACGGTATCCATTTTCTCGTATGGATATAACAGTTAAGAACAGCATCCAAATCTTTTACACATAAAAGAGTTTTATCTCCTTTTAGTTACTAAAGAAAAATGCCCATGTTTATAACCTATAGGAATATTTAAATATAATATAAGCAATAAACAGTGCATTAATCAGTTTGACCATTCTGTAGCTTTTTAGAATGAATTACTAATAAAGTGGGGACACAATTAAAATTTTGGACATTGGGTCTGCATTGAACATTTTGAAACTGCTATCTTTTCCTTTGACTGGTTTGTCTCAACATTATTCTATTTGAGACCTCAATTTGTTCTATAATGAATACCTTCATAAGCGGAAAAATTATATAGACTAACTTTCTTTGTACCCTTCCAGCTTAATTGTACAACTATATTGTTACAAATTGACTGAAACAGCCTATTTCAGTTTTTTTCCCCTCTATAACCAGCTCTGAATAGATGAACAGAAATAGCTCTCTTCATGTCAGAAACTTTAATTAAACCATTCTGAAAATAAGCATGTGGAAATACTGGCAGGACCTGAATTTAATCACATTTCCTGCCCAACTGTTTCTGCCACTGCCTTGAAGGGCTGGAGGTTAGGCTTAGCTACGCCTCTGCTGTTGGAAGCATGGATGGAGAAAGTCTGGGGGATTCAGAAGATTGAGACCTGTGATCTTTTGGACTCCCACACTAATTAAAATCAGGGCTACAAGAAGGCATATGGCTTATGGGATGTTGTATGAGGTATTGAAGTGAGTGGGTCACATGAAATTATTTGATCCCTATTGATCTATCTCCTAAATCTCATTTTATTTATTTTAAATATTTATTTGATAGAGCACGCAAACACAAGTGTAGTGAGGGGCAGAGGGAGAAGCAGGCTCTCTACTGAGCAGGGACCCTCCTGCATGGCTCTATCTCGGGACTCTTGGTGTCGTGACCTGAGTCAAAGGCAAATGCTTAACCGACTGAGCCACCCAGGCGCCCTTCTCATTTTATTTTTTAGTGAGAATGGACAGTGTCCTATATTTGCCAGAGACTGCTGTAAGAGCTTTAAGCATTTAATTTGACTCCTTTAATCCTTAACAACAATCCTATGGGGTAGATCCTCTTGTTATTCTCATTTGACATGCTAGGAGACTTGGTAACTTTGTCAAAAGAATTGTAGCTGAGTTTGAACCCAGAAAGACAGGCTGTAGAATCTGGGTTGGTCGGTACTCTCTCTTTCATCAAAATTAAGGAGTGCTTATTTGGAAGGAGCAAGATTCTTTTTATGTCTTTCCATATGCCCTCCTTTTACCCCCATCCAGACTTCCAAATAAATCTCTCCAGTGTGATGGTCCCAACTCTGTCTACGGACTGCTTATGGGCTGATCCCCAACTTGCACCCAACATTTAGCTTTTTTGTGCTTCATTTATAATTGTTAGAAGATCCTAACTTTCCTGGCTTTTTTTTTTTTCTTTTTAAAAATTTGCATTTTTTTCCCCTGCCTTTTTAAAAGTTCAAGTATAGTTGACATACTATGTCACAGTATTTCATGTATACAACATAGTGATTCAACAACTCTATATGACCTGCTATACTCACTACAAGTGTAGCTACCAGCTCTCACCAGAGAGCACTTACTACAGTGCCATTGACTGTAACCCTTCTGCTCTATCTTGCATAACTAGAAGATTGTAGCCCTCACTGCTCTTCACTCATCTTACCCATACCCCCACACCTCTAATCCCAGCAACAACCAGCCAGTTCTCTGTACTTATGGATCTGTTTCTGCCCTTTTATCCCCCCATTTATTTTGTTTTTTTCAGGTTCCACATGCAAGAGAACTCTTAAGGTATTTGACTTTGTCTGCCTTATATCATTTAGCACAATAACCTCTAGGTCCACCCATATTGTCACAAATGGCAAGATCACATTCTTAATTTATGTCTGAATAATAGTCCATTTTGTGTGTGTGTGTGTGTATGGCACATCCTTATCGATTCATCTATCAAAAGACATTTAGGGCGCCTGGGTGGCTCAGAGGGTTAAGCCTCTGCCTTCAGCTCAGGTCATGATCTCAGGGTCCTGGGATCGAGCCCCACATCGGGCTCTCTGCTCAACGTGGAGCCTGCTTCCCCTTCTCTCTGCCTGCCTCTCTGCCTACTTATGATATCTCTCTCCCTCTCTCTCTCTGTTAAATAAATAAAGAAAATATTAAAAAAAAAAGACATTTAGGCTGCTTTCATATCTTGGCTATTGTAAATGATGCTACAATAAACATAAGGGTGCACCTATCTTTTTGAATTAGTACCTTTGTTTTCTTTGGATACATACCTAGTAGCGGAATTACTGGATCATATGGTATTTCTATTTTTAATTTTTTGGGGAACTTCCATACTGTTACCTATAGTAGCTGCACCAATTAACATTTCGACAAATAGTGCATGGGAGTTCCTTTTTCTTCACATCCTTGCTAACACTACTTCTTGTCTTTTTTTATTTTAGCTAATCTGACAAGTTTAAGGTTAGATCTCACTATTTTTGATGTGCATTTTTCTGAGGATTAGTGATGTGCATCGTTTCATGTGTTTGTTGGCCATCTGTATGTCTTCTTTCAAAAAATGTCTAAGTCCTTTGCCCATTTTTAAATCCAGTTTGTTTTTTGATGTTCAGTTGTATAAATTCTTTATATGTTTTTGGATACTCACCCTTTATCAAATATGTCATTTGAGAATATCTTCTCTTAGTTGGTTGCCTTTTTGTTTTGTTCATGGTTTCTTTTACTGTGCAAAAACTTTCTATTTTGGTGAAATCTCAGTAGTTTATGCTCTCTATCCTGTTCCATTGATCTTTCTATTTTTGTGCCAGTACCATACTGTTTCAATTACTACAGCTTTATATTATAATTTGAAATCTGGGATTGTGATATCTCCAGCTTTTTCCTTCTCAAGATTTCCCTGGCTATTGGAGGGCTTTTGTGTTTTCATATAAATCTTTCTATTTGTTGTAGTTTTGTGAAACATACTGTGGTGTTTTGATGGGACTGTCTTGAATCTGTAGGTTGCTTTGGGTAATAGGGACGTTTTAACAGTATTGATTCTTCTGATCCATGAGCATGGTATATGTCTTTCCATTTGTTTGTGTCACTTTGAATTTCTTTGAACAATGTTTTAAAGTTTTCAGAGTATAGGTCTATCTCCTTGGTTAAGTTTATTCATAGGCATTTTATTTTTGATGCAGTTGTCAATGGGATTGTTTTAATTTCTCTTTCTGCTACTTCATTATTAGCATATTAGAAATGCAGCAGGTTTCTGTACACTTTGTATCCTGCAGCTTTACTATGTTTATTACTTCTAAAAGCTTTTTGGTAGTGTCTTTAGGATTTTCTCTATATGGCATTACATATTTTAAATTTTAAAATTTAAAATTTACATTACATTACATATTTTAAGTTTTAAAATTTTACTTCTTCCTTACTGTTTTGGATGCCTTTTATTTCTTTGTGTTGTTTGATTGTGGTGGCTAGGAACTTCCAGCACTGACTTGAAGGAAAGTGGTGGCAGTGGACATCTTTGTCTTGCGCCTGACCTGACCATTGAAAATGATGTTAGCTGTGAGTTTTTCATATAAGGCCTTTATTATGTTGAGGTATGTTCTCTCTGAACCCATTTTATTAAGAGTTCTTATCATGAATGGATGAGAATTTTGTCAAATGTTTTTTGTGTCTACGGAAATAATCGTGATTGTTACCTTTCACTTTATTAATGGGGTATATCCTTTTAATTGGTAAATATTGAACCATTCTTGAATTGCTAAAATAAATTCAACGTGATCATGGTGAAAGACCCTTTTAATGTACTACTAAATGTGGTTTGCTCCTATTTTGCTGAGGAGTTTTGCATGTGCTCGTTAGCAATATTGGCCTGTGGTTTTCTTTTTTGGTAGTGTCTTTGCTTTTGCTATGAGGGTGATGATGGTCTCCTAGAATGTATTTGGAAGCTTTCCTTCCTGGACTTTTGTTTGTTGTTAACTTTTTGATTATCAGTTCAGTTTCATTACATGTCTGTTCAGATTTTCCATTGCCTGGTACAGTTTTGGGAGGTTATATATTTCTAGGAATTTATCCATTTCTTCTCGATGGTCCAGTTTGTGGGCATATAATTATTATTTGTAGCAGTCTGTTATGATCTTTGGGTTTCTTTGGTATATTTCTATGGGGTGGTGTAGTCTATTCTCTTTCACTTCTGATTTTATTTATTTGGGTTCTCTCCCCACCCCCATTCTCTTTTTTTAAGATTCTCGCTAAAGGTTTGTCAACTTAGTTTATTTTTTCAAAGAAGCAGATCTTGATTTCATTGATTTTTCTTTTCCCCTATTGTTATTTTAGTTTCTATTATTTTTTCCTGCTTTTGTCTTTATTATTTCCTTCCTTTTACTAACTTTGGGTTTATTTTATTTTATTTTTTTCTACTTTTCTTTTACAAATAAGGTTAGATGGAATTTTTTGTCCCCCCCGCCCCTATAAATTTTCCTGTTTGAACTACTTTTGCTATAAATTTTCCTGTTTGAACTACTTTTACTTGACCCCAAAGACTTGGGAGGTTTGGGTCTCTGCTTTTGTCTCCATGTACTCCCCCTCCCTTTGGTTTCTTGGCCAATCCACTGTTTGTGTAGTAGTATGTTGCTTAGTCTCTGTGTGTGTCTTTTCCAGTTTTTTCTTTTTTTATTGCTGTTCTTGTAATTTGTTTCATAGCATTGTGGTTTGAAAAGATGCATGCTTTAATTTTAGTCTTGTTAAGTTCATTGAGACTTGTTTTGTGGCCTAAAATGTGACCTGTCCTGGAGAATGTTCCACGTGCACTTGAAAAAGTATATTCTTCTGTTTTTGAGTGGAATGTTCTATGTATTTCTGTTAGGTCAGTGTGACCTCCTATGTCATTCAAAGCCAATGTTCACTTATTGAGATCTGGGTGATTTATCCATTGATGTAAGTGGGGTATTAAATTTCTTCATTATCATATTACTGTCAATTTCTCCATTTATGTCTGTCAGTATTTGCTTTATGTATTTAGGTGCTCCAATGTTGGGTGCATAGATATGTACAATTGTTATATCATCATGTTGGGTTGCCCCTTTATCATTATGCAATGCCCTTCTTTTTCTTTTGTTAAAATCTTTGTTTAAAAGTCTGTTTTGTCTGATACAAGTTCCTTTGCTTGCATTTGCATGGAATATCTTTTCCCATCCTTCCACTTTGTCTGCATATCTATAGGTCTGAAGTGAGTCTTTTGTAGGCAACATATGGATGGGTGTCCTTTTTATTCTGCCACTCTATAGCTTTTAATTAGAGGATTTAGACCATTTACATTTAAAGTAATTCTTAGCTATATACTTATTGCTATTGTGTTAATTTTCTGTGGGTTTTTTTTGTTTGTTTGTTTGTTTTTTTGTAGCTCTGTTCTTCTTTTGCTCTTTTGTCTTATGTTTGAGGACTTCCTGTAGTGTAATGCTTGACTTTTTTCTCTTTATTTTTTATGTATCATAGGATTTTGGTTGGTGGTTATGATGAAGTTCATATATAATATCTTAAGTATATAGCAATCTATGTTAAGTCAGTAGTCACTGAAGTTCAAACACATTCTAAAAGAACTTCATTTTTCCTCTCCATGTCCACATTTTATATATGTGTTGTCATATTTTACATTTTGTAAAGTTGTGTGTCTCCTTAATTCATTTTTTAAGATATAACTGGTTTTACTACCTTTTTTTTTTCTTAAAGATTTTATTTATTTGAGAGAGAGAATGAGCATGAGCAGGCAGGGGTGCAGGGAGCAGGGGGAGAGGGAGACTCTCTCAAGCAGACTCTATACTGACCTCAGAGTCTCACCCAGGGCTCCATGTCATGACCCCAAGATCATGATCTGAGCCAAAACTGAGGTGGTTGCTCAAACAGCTGAGCCACTTGGGGGCCCTGGTTTTACTACTTCTGATTTCGGATCTTCATACTAGCTGTATAAGTGATTGCTCTACAACCTTTATTGGATATTTGATTGTACACATGAAATTGTTTCCTTTAAAAATTTTTGAACTTGCCTTTTTCTTTTCCATGTCATAAAACCTCTTTAACATTTCTTACAAGGCTTGTTTAGTATTGATGAACTTCTATAACTTTTTATCTTAAACTCTTTATATTCTTTATCTTTCCTATTTTGAATGATAACCTTGTTGGGTATTCTTGTTTATAGATTTTTTTTTTTTTTTTTTTTTTACTTTCAGCACTTTGAATATGCCATGCCACTCTTCTGGCCTGCAAAGTTTCTACTGAAAAATCAGCTGATAGCCTTTTAGGGGTTCTCTTGTATATTACTAGTTGCTTCTCTCTTGATGCTTTAAAAATTCCTTCTTTATTTTAAATTTTAGACACTTTAATTACAAGGTATTGTTGTATGGGCCTCCTTACATCTTAATTGATGTATTCTTCTTTAACCTCAGTGTCTGTTTACTTCTGCAGATTAAGAAGGTTTTCAGCTACTACTGCTTCAAAAATTTTTTTCTGCCCCTTTCTCTTTCTTTTGTTCTTCCAGGTCCCCTCTTAAGCAAATGTTTGCTTGATGTTGTCCAGGAGATCTCTTAACTTATACTCATTTAAAACATTTTTTTTCTCTTTGGTTTGTTTGCTTTCCATTACCATGTTTTCCAGATTGCTGCTTCATTCTTCTGCATCGGTTAATCTGTTGATTCCCTCTAGTGTATTTTTCATTTCAGTTACTGTATTCTTCACCTCTGATTGGTTCTTTTTAATATTTTCTATCTATTTGTTGAAGTTCTCAGTGAGTTCATCCACTCTTCCCTTGAGTCTAGTGAGCATCTCAATGACCATTACTCTTTATCAGATTGGTTATCTCTATTTCACTTAGTTTCCCTCCACCCCGAGGTTTTATCTTGTTCTTTTATTTGAAATATATTCCATTTTCTCTTAATTTTTCTTGACTTTGTGTGTGTGTGTGTGTGTGTGTGTGTGTGTGTGTGCGCGCGCGCGCGTGTTTTATGAATTAAGTGGAACAGCTACTATCTTAGGTTGAAGCAGTGGTCTTCTGTAGGAATGTCCCCTGTTTAGATTGTGGGTGCCTGGTGACTTTACCTGGCTTGCTAGAGCTGGTGTGGGTTAAGGGTCCTGGGGCAGTCTGTGCTGGGGCTGCCCTAATGAGGTGGATAGTGAAGTGGGCATGGGCTGGGACTGTCCTGGGGCTGTCCAGGTAGAGGTGCCCTGGTACCATAGTTGGACCTGAAGTGGGCATGGGACAGTTATGCATCTCTCTATGCACCGGGAATCCTGATAGGACAACTGAAGCTGAAGTGGATACTAACCAAGATCTCTTTGGGGTGCTCAGAGTTGGGGACACTCTGGGGTTGCTGGAGCTGAGGTGGATGTGAGCTGGGAAGTTCTGGAGGACTTGGTCTGGGGGTGCATCAGAAAGTTGTCTAGAGCTAAAGTGGTGTGAACCTGGAGTGTTGGAGGTGCTTTGTGCCTATGTCACCTTGCTGAGACAGCTTGAGTTGTAATGTCTGCTGATGAGAGGTGTCTCAGTGTGAATGTGCTGGGGCTGCCTTAGTTAGATGCTTGGTGCAGCAAGGGGCCTGGGGCTCACTGAGGAGGTAGGCTGCTAGGGTGCTTGGATCCTGCTGGTGTCTATACTGAGGCAGAAAAGCCAAAGTCAAACTTTGGAGCTTGTCAACCCTTTGACCTGAAGAGAGTTCAGGCCGTTCTCTGCCATTTGATGGAGTTCTAGGACTGGATCCTTTATATTCTTTTTGGTCTTTGAAACTTCAGTTGTTTTTTTTTCTGTGTCCCACAGTAGACTAGGGGCTCAGAGCTCCCTGAAGTGGCAGGCTGACTCTGGTGACTGAACTCTTTTTTTTTTTTTTTTTTAATAAAGATTTTTATTTATTTATTTGACACAGAGAGCGAGATCACAAGTAGACAGAGAGACAGGCAGAGAAAGAGGGAAAAGCAGGCTCCCAGCTGAGCAGAGCGCCTTATGTGGGGCTTGATCCCAGGACCCTGAGGTCATGACCTGAGCCGAAGGCAGAGGCTTCAACCCACTGAGCCACCCAGGCGCCCCTAGACTAGGGACTCAGAGCTCCCTGAAGTGGCAGGCTGACTGTGGTGCCTGAACTCTTGACCACACTATCAAAGTGGAAGCAGAATTTAAGACTCGGCACTTAGCAGCCCCTCTCCCACGAGAGTGTTCCAGCAGCTCTCCCACCATTTGGCAGGGTGCTCCATCTCCTGCTGTTCTCTCTGTTGTCTCTCTATCTTGTGTTGTGCAGAAACGGTACAGTCAGCCCTCAGCTCTTCAGGAGGAACTGCTCTATACATATCGATAGATTGTGTGTGTCTGTGGAGGAGGGGAGTTCAGGGTCTACATCACCATCTTGGACCAGAAGCTCTTTTCTGCTTCTTGAATATTATTAACTTTTGGGCTTCAGTGTCTCTGGAATGATATAATTGGGCCCTTTCTCAAGTCCTTGAGGAGGAGAATAAAAGAGCTGAAATAGAAAAAAACACATTGATACTATATTAAAAGGTAATTTTGGTTTTTTAAATTGTTACCATCTCCCTCACCACATGCACATGTAGGTAACTTTATAATGAGAGATGCCATATTCTCCTCCACATAGAGCTCAGACCTATAGCTCTGACATGTTATGTTTTTTCAGTTGGGGAAAATAATAGCACCTATGTGGTGGGATCAATACTTCCATTAGAAAAATGATCAATATTAAAGAACAGGTAATATGTTAAAATCAAATGCATTGAAAAACCAGAGAGAAAAATTTTTCTGATATAACTGAATTGAATTAGCTTATAAACCATCCTAATGGCACATGAAAACTTATTGACAGAGTGATTGAAAATTAAAATTATTGTCGGATACATATTTACAAATATCATAATGCTCATAGGTTTACTGAATTACAAAGGTCCTTTCACTCTTGGCCTGTTGTGTGAATGTGAAATTATTTCAAATCAGAATTAGAATAATGAAACTATCTAAGCTCCTTTTTAAGATAATTTGCCAGATTTCCTGAAAAGGTACCTTTTGTTAGTAGTGACTCATTTATATGGCTCTGTAAGTCTGGGCCATTCATCTTCTTTTTTCCTTAACCATCTGTGGTTATTTCACAAGAATTCAATTGAGCCACTTCCTTAGACATCTTTAAAATGGTGTGATGGGTTGCTTACAAGGAATCTAAATTTCTGTAAGAGGGGTTGGCTATTACAAGCTCTACCTTTAAATAACTGTTGATGAATATGTCTTTAAGAAAAGTGTTAGGGAATGTTTGACAGCACTGAATTAATTTACTCTCTTATCGTAGAACAATGTGGGAAAAAGTCAAACCAGCTATGGCGTCAGTTTGTGTACTGTGATGGAATGGAATTTTGCTACCTCAACACGTTTGGTAAGGAGGGGTTTGCAAGTCCGCTAGGCGGCATCTGATATACTCACCGTGCTCCTCAGGACTCCAGGCTACCCTCAGAACATGTCCACCTTCCCTGTTTGCCTCATCTTGGTAAACTTCTAGACCAGAGCAGCGTTTCTTGCGTCCCACAACTCTTCCCTGCTTTCCAGTGTCCACTGCCTGTGTCTTCAACTAATAGGTACCAACATGATAATAGGTCCTAATGCCTTAAGGAGTTTCTCTCTCAAGTATTTCCATTTAAATAGAGATTTCAAATTTTACATAATTCAGCTCTTAAAACTGTCTTTTTTTTTTTTTTTAAAGAAAATAAAAGTAGTCTTAATTTGATCTGCAAGATTAAAACTTTTTAGGGGCACCTGGGTGGCTCAGTTTGTTAAACATCTGCATTCGGTTCAGGTTGTGATCCCAGGGTCCTGGGGTTGAGCTCCACCTTGTGCTCTCTGCTCAGTGGGGAGTCTGCTTTTCCCTCCACTCTGTCCCTCCCTGCCCCATCTCTCTCAAATAAATAAAACCTTAAAATAAATCTTTTAAACTATTTTGAGGTATTTCCTTCATTTTAAAAAAGTTTTTATTTTAATCATCTGGTGTTAATCCTAACACTAATCCTCATTACCTATTTCACACCCCCCACCCCCAACGCATCTCCCTTCTGGTAACCATCAGTTCTCTGTAGTTTAGAGACTATTTCTTGGTTTGTGTCTCTCTTTTTTACCCTTTTTGCTCATTTGTTTTGTTTTTTAAACTATACATGTGAGTGAAGTCATATGGTATACATCTTTTTCTGACTGGCTTATCTCACTTAACATTATTCTCTCTAGCGCCAACTATATCATTGCAAATGGCAAGATTTCATTCTTTTTTATGACTGAATAATATTCCTGTGTGTGTGTGTGTGTGTGTGTGTGTGTGTGTACCACACCTTCTTTATCCAATCATCTATCAATGGACACTTGGGCTGCTTCCATATCTTGGCTATTAAAGATAATGTTGCCATAAACCTAGATGTGCATGTATCACTTTGAATCAGTGTTTTTGTATTCTTTGGGTAAATATCTAATAGTAGATTACTGAATCATAGGGTAGTTGTATTTTTAACTTTTTTAGGATCCTCCATACTGTTTTCCATAGTGGCTGGGCCATTTTGCGTTCCCGCCAACCCTGTAAGAGGGTTCCTTTTTCTCCACATCCTCACCAACACCTGTTTTTTCTTATGTTGTTGATTTTTTTTTTTTTCTTAAAACTGTCTTTTAATGCCAGGAATTTGAGGTGGCAGTGCATATGCTGAATTCCTGCACCTCTTCCGATTTTCATCCAGTAGGGCACATACTTGGAAGGAGGAACTAGTATGGCCTTATTGGTTGTTAAGATAGGGAAATAGGTCTTTATTTTTTGGTAAATAGATCTGTTTTGAGCTTGCTGAGTGATACCCATCACAAAATCGTCATCATCTTCCCCTGTCCACTTCCATGGAGTTAAATAGCTACAGGCAGAACAGGGTGGTCTCCAGAACCCAGCTGGGGTGCTGGGATCAGTGTCCCCTCTGACTAATGGCTGCCCTGTGCCGTTCTGGGTGCTCACAATTTTGATGCTTAACCTTGCATATAGAATACTAATTTCATTTGGGATTGGCTTTGGGGCAAACAATCAGTGATCACTGCAGATAGACACAAATAGTTTGAAGACCAGACCATAGTGAAAGTTCTGTGTCTTAGAAATATTCTAAGAAGCAACGTGAGAATAACATCAAACTTCATAGCAGTCTTCTGGAAAGAGGAATTAATCATGAGACGTTTGTTTAAAAGAAACCAGGCTGCCAAAAACAGACTGTTCTCAATTATCAGGTCTGTTTTTATTCTCTTACACTCCATGCAAGGAGGGAAGTTTATTTCCTGAATACAGAATATGATGAAGCTTTAGCAGTTTATGTCTTACTAACGGGATGCTTACTGATGTGTGTAGGCAGCTTGGAATTCAGACTGAGGGTTTAACTTTGTCACAGAATGGTAGGTCAAATTCATAGTAGGTCAGACATTTTCAAAGAGGATTTCTGTAATTCGGTGTAGAGATTGCCTAAGATGAAAGCCTGAATATGGTGTAAAACTTCTCTTTATACTTTTAACATGTGGCGGGCAAATTTTGATCTGGGCACAAATGTGAGGAAGGGTGTTTTTATTAACTTGCCAGTTACATGGAGGAAAGTTCGAGATTCAAGTCAACCATTCACATAGCACATGTAGACCAGTATAGCTGCAGACATCTTCACATTCCCTCTTAGGGTCTTTCCATGACATTGTGAAGTGAGGATTAATAACTTAATTTTAGAGATGAAGCTCAGAGAGGCTAAGGGATGAGACCTTCAAAGTCAGGTACACAGCTAACGTCTTGGAGCAGCGCCTATGTTTGTGTCTCTGTGTGCTTCTGTGTGGTATAGATGACTAAGTCACATCTGCTCTTAGGAAACCTGCCTTTTTTAAAAAATTATTTTTATTTTTATTTTTTTACATTTTAAGGTAGCTTGGCTTGGTTTGGTCTTCAAACTATTTGTATCTATCTGCAGCGATCACTGATTAGCTTGCCCCAAAGCCAATCCCAAATGATATTAGTATTTTTTCCTCTAACTTTTAGAAAAATTATTATTTATTTTCTCACCATAGCCCTTACCCTCTCCAATATCCATCACCCAGCTGCTGCATCTCTCCCACGTCCTTCCCCTCCAGCAACCCTCAGTTTGTTTCCTGAGATTAAGAGTCTCTTATGGTTTGTCTCCCTCTGATTTCATCTTGAGGAAACCTCTGTCTTTCTTTTGTCTTGACATCTTTTGTCTTTCTTTGATATTAAATCGATGTCTCAGCTCTGCAAAAAAGCAGAAATGTTTGCTAATGTGATCTGAGCTGTTGTATATTGTAAGGAATTAGAAAGAGATGAGGAGCAGGCTTGAGGTAAGAGGTACTGAGGTCATGAGTCTGCCCCTCTCTAGGTCAAAAGAAATTCTTTGGATTCTATCCTTTCTTGCAGGATGAAAGGTTAAGAGTAGAAAGATACAGATTCACTGAGTGAGTGCTCATCATTATTACCTTTTACATGCACTTCCTTATTCAACCTTCCAAACACCTCTCTGAGAAACGTGTGAAACTCGTTTTCCTGTTGAGGCACCTGAAGGTGTGTGTATGATGAAAATTGCACAGCTGGACTTGGGGGAGATGTGGGTTCAGTTTCAGTGTTACAGACATTGCTATGTCTTTAACATTTCTAGAGAGCAGAGCTCATAACTCTTTTATGAATATGGCAAGGTAAGGGGCCAGTTTTGACTGGCAACCTGTTCTCCTTTCTAGCTTCCAACTAATTTTAGGTGAGTACTGAGAGATGAAATCTGGATTTCTAAATATTAGCAGTTCATTTCACTTAAGTCTGTAAGCAACTATGGTGTCAAGGTGTTTACAGTATCATATTTTAAAGATCTCATATGAGGAACATATGCCAACATTTCCTATGCTGGAGAGAGGTATTTTAAGATAAAGCAATTGAAAGATAATTGAAGTTGCTATTAAGCATAGAGCGCTATGTCTTTGAAATAATATGTTAAAAATAAATACTCAATAACTGAAATATTCATTTGTGAATAAATTGTAATTTATGAGTTTAATAGTTGGACAAGTAATTTTTAAACTCATTCTAATCTAAGTTCCCAGTAAACAGAGTTTATTGGATTCATGGCATATAAGCAGCTGCTTTCTGCAAACCACTGACTCTGAGGGGAACTATCAAGCCGTTCTAATTTAGAGGTCAGCCACCGCAAGGTGATTTATTAGCTCTGTAATCATACAAATATGGCCAAAGCCCATTCCTTGATACAGATAATGGTTACGGCAAACAGGTTCTGCACGCACCATTATAGCTGACCTTTGAAGGAAACCTACTATTCTTGTAGGGTGAGGCTCCTTATTTCTTTTCTGGACTGATGGTGACTTTTACCCCCTAAATCACAGCTATGCTAAATATTGTTTTTATTCTAGTTGCTTAGTGTTGAGTTGTAGGCCTTTGAAAAAACCAGATGAGACTTGCAAATATTTAAATAACGTGAGGAAATGTGATTGAGCCTGCAGAATTTACATGGGCCTTGCCCACACTTGTACTTGATCTGCTCTCACTGGCAGTTATCTCTCTTACTGGTTAGAGAAGCCACAAATTCGTACTGTCTCTCTTCTAGAAGAATTATAGCCCCATTATAAGTAGGGCCCACAAGGCTACTGTATCTTCCTGCATTTGGCCATTGAGATAAGTCTGGTAGCAGAGAACAGATAGAGTAGAGCCAGATTCTCCACTCTAACTTGTCAAAAGGAAATGATATTTTATTACTGAAAAGACTTGAAATTCGGAAATTCTTACTATTTTTACAGAGTATTTTCTCAGCAGTTGGCTGCACTAAAAGCATCTGCCCATTTGCATCTCCTTTTCTTTTCCCTGAATTTTCTTTACAGTGTCTTCCTTTGTTGGGCAGAGAATTATGGAGAAGTGTTAGAAAAAAGCAGGTTGCAGAGTTAAGAGAAAGAACAGTGATACACCTGTTCCTCTTCCAAATATGTCTGGTACATTGATAAGTCTGCTAAACCGCTGAGGTTGTACATAGAGTTGTGCGCAGAAGGCGATGTGATGTACATATCAGAGGGGGTATTCGCTTAGTTAACAACATGGCATAGAAGGCAACATGAGGCCTGAGTGTAGAGGTAATGGGATTCTTCTTCCCACAGAAGCATTCAGAGTTCGAATCTGCAGAAAGTAAAACAGGAGAGGCCACATGATTTCCACTCTGCTGAGGTTTGCTGTCGGAGTTTAGCAGTTCTGTATGCTGAGGGTTGCTGTCCTTCTAGGACATGGAAGCATGGAACTTTTAATTTGAAGGCAATGTCTGTCTGAAAGAACTTGACATTTTTACTATAAAAGAAACTGGCAAAAGTCAAAAGCAAAAGTCACTTTTGCAGGGAGCAAGTGAGCAGTCCTGTTTGCATGAAAAACCAAGGGAGTAAACATAGAGGTCTGTTTTGCTTAGGATTATCTTTGATGGTTTAATGAGTCTTCACGAAATTTCAGGTGCATTCCCAATTCTCAGCTTTGCCCACAAATGCATATTTTAATTACTCTGGAGCATAGAGGGAGATTTTGTTAATCCTTAGCTATAACATGCTTGAGTGATTTGAATACTTCAGTCCCTCGGCCAGTAGCATGCATATTCTATATTGAGACCACATTAACTATGCAAGGGCCAAATGAGGACCTGGGAGAATGGTTTTCAAAACATGGTCTCAGCATAAGGGATGTATTGTTGTTAAGTCAAAACAGATCCACCAACTCTGAACAAAACCCAAAGCCTCCTGTAACCTCAAACCAAATATTCATGGACGTGTCTCTCTAGATGTAACCATCACTACAAATAAATTTGGGGGTATATTAAGTTCATTTTATCAAAAATTTTAAAAAGAGACAAATTTCCTATAGGCAAGTGGTGTCATTTACTAAGATATTTTACCTATGAAGGGTAAGCATTTACATCATGAATCCAGTCTTGGGATTCCAATCTCTTGAAATATATTTTGGTGATCATTTTCTTGACCCCATGATATCTTTTTTTTATTAGTAATTGTATTTATTTCACGGCGGGGGGGGGGGGTGTGGGATTGCCTGAGCAAACAGGAGGAATGGCAGGCAGAGGGAAATGCAGGCTCTCTCTGAACAAGGAACCCGATGTGGGACTCGATCCCAGGGCCCTGGGATCATGATCTGAGCTGAAGGCAGACACTTAACTGACCAAGCCACCCAGGCATCACCCCACGGTAATTTTTGCTTGGGTTTGAAAGACTATTCACTTTTTTAGGAGGTAAAGGTAAGAATGGTAAGAACTTAGCACGCTGAGCTTGTTCACAAAGCAATTGTATGCATGTTGTCCTCGACTGGAATTAGCATGGGGACCCACTTTTTAATACCAGAAATGGAACTGGGGCTAACACATATTTGGAGGTCTCCTCTGGACATGACTGTAAAGGTCAGTTTATAAACCACAGAAAACTTCCTTACTTATTTATATTAGATCTTTTTCAAAAACAAATTCTATTACTTACCTATTTACCAGATTTTATTTTCAGAAATGTCTGCCTATTTAAAAAAGACAAAACTGGAAGGAAAAAAGGGACATTGAGGAAAAGCTGAGGAAATGTAAATGAACTATGGGCTATAGTCACTAGTGATGTACTGGTTCATTAATTCTAACAAATGTATTTTATTAATATAGCATGTTAATAATGGTGAAACGGGTGTGGGGCATAGGGAAATTCTCTGTACTAACTTTGTAATAAGGCTATAAATATAAAACAATTCTAAAATAATATCTTAAAAATGGACAGACATTGTACATGAGGTACTTTGTTTTTCTCCTACCTTTTGTTGACAGAAAAGAAGAGAAAATGAGGAACAAAAGCATAAAGAAACTAATATTTTATGAGTATGGATTATGTTCCAGAATCTTATGCCTATATTATTGCCTAATTCTCACACTAGTGCCATGGCAGTAGTTTTTATTTCAAACTTACAGAATGAAAAAACATGCTCAGAAGGATTAGTTTGGCCAAATACTAATAGCTAATATGTGGTAAACAGCAGAATTTGGACCCATTTTTACCCTGGTCTTAAACTGTCTCTACCACATAATCATAATTCTTTTTTTTTTTAAGATTTTATTTATTTATTTGACAGACAGAGATCACAAGTAAGCAGAGAACCAGGCAGAGAGAGAGGAGGAAGCAGGCTCCCTGCTGAGCAGAGAGCCCGATGCGGGGCTCGATCCCAGGACCCTGGGATCACGACCTGAGCCGAAGGCAGAGGCTTTAACCCACTGAGCCACCCAGGCGCCCCCATAATCATAATTCTTACTTAAGCATGTGTCCTAGGCTTTGAGATTACTTCCCCCAAAAATAGTTTCTACAATAATATTTAATATAAACTACCAAAAGCTGATTACCTTGAAAACTTGAACAGGGTGCCACTGATCTGGATATACAATTTCTGGCATATTCTTCAGAATGAATCACATTATAATTATATTTACTAATTTTCTGATGGGGTCCATAAGGGTGACAGACTATGAATATTTGGAGAAATTGAATTTTTACTTCAGAAGCAGTGGGTCTCTTGTACCAAGCTCCTTTCTGAACTTGTCATCAGATCAAAACATCCATTTGATAGAAAGGGTTGAAGTATGAAAATTAAGTTGGCTCTAGGAAATGGGGGGGAGAGAGGACATAAACACCTCGGTGTTAATGGAAGATCCAGGACCTGTGCCAACAGAGTGGCTTACCCAGTTGCTGAAGTCACCATGGAGAAATAGAAGGCCCTGTTGATGAGCCCAGGGAGTGAATAGTTGGCTCTGGTTTTTGTACCTGTTGGGACGGCTGTAATAAATGACCCAGATTCCTCCATTCCATAGAAACAGTCTCCCAGTTGCTGGGAATGTTGACTGCTGGCAATTCACAAGTGGGGTACTGCCCCAGGAATTGCCTTCTGATGGAGGCAGCTGCCTTTCTCAAGTTTTGTCTCTTACCTTGGGGCTGCCTGCATCTATTGACTGCTTAGATATTGAGGTTACAAAGGCCTGGCCCCCTTGGCTTATTAGGATACCTCTCTGAAGGACCACCCCTGCTTCAGAGCTCCCTCTAGGATCAGATGAGGCCTCTCCTGGAACTGCCTCACACTCCAACTTTGCTTTTCTCTCTGTTCTGCTTCCATCACTCCCTTAGAGGTGTTGACTCAGCAGTGCTCTTCAGTAAACGATCTCCAAACTCCGAACCATTTTCCTGGGGAGAAAAAAATCTATGAAGATACATCAGTGTATTACTGCTGTCTCTCCTCATGGGTAGAATCCAGTACTTGAACAATTCTGTCCTAAAAGGATAGACGTGATTATTGGCGGGAAGCCTTCTCTATGTTGGTGCTATCTTTAGAGTTTCCCCAGCCTTAGTTAGGTACCTGCCCCAGTATGACATTTATGTTACCAAGTGGTAATTGAACCGTATTTATATCATACATCAAATTGGTCAAGCCCCTTTAAAGGTCTTGTATTTATCTGGGGTTTGCTCCAAAGTTAATTTGTCATACAACAATAAGTGTTGATAGGGTTATCTTGGCAACATTATTTCTCGTTTTTCAATGCTAACTGATTAAAAAAAAATGGATAAAGAACTGAAAGGAATGAAATCCTGAAGAAAAAAATCCAGAAAAGCAAGGAATCCAGAGAGAAATCATAAAAACAGGGATTTACCCATAGGTAGTTTTTTTCTTCTTATTTTTTTCTTTTCTGAAGAGGCATACTTACTACAGAATCTTGGTTCAGAAACTATGATGTTTCCATCCAACTGAGAAATGACTACTCAGAACTGGAGGAGGTCTTCTTATATTCCAAATACCAGAACTTTAGGGAGAAGGGAATTGTCATACAGTGTTGAGTGCTCACAACAGACATGGTATGTCTGTAGGCTGCTCCATTTCATAGTGCCTTTCTCTTTTCTGATTCTCTACTGCCTGTTTTGTTAGTGCCAACTATGAGGAGTTGGTTCTTGGGCGCTTTGGTAGATGGTGGATGGGCCTTGGGCACTTTGGCAAACAGGCCACAGGGGAGTTGTTGCTACAGTCCTCTTCAGCAAAAGACCAGCTCTAGTGAGAACCAGCAGACTACCCAACCAGAAAACCTCTCTTTGGTTTCCAGCATAGGAGCAAAGCCTTCGTCAAGATGTGGACTGCACAGGCTCACAGGACCTTGATTTATACGCTCTCTAGCTGCTCCCTGCCACGGTTAATGCCCTCAGAGTCAATCATATAGATAGATAGATATAGTTCCTCTCTCTGAAGACCTGTGGTAGGTGTTTTATCTTACCTCCTCCTCCTGAGACTGCTCGTAGGCCTCCTTTACTTAACATCCCAATTTCACCTACTGTTTTGCTTATTGATCTATATTCTGTTGTGGTTTTCACATTAAGATAACCTTATAACCCAAGTGAAAGGGGATAATGTACTTTGCAACAATGAGATGTATCTGCATAATCAGTTGTTCTGGAAACTTTCACGTAGGTTGAGAGGTGAGGTAGATGTAGTTGAAGTTGGGGCTTTCTTTAACCCTGGAGGCATCTTCAATCTTCACACATCCCTCTTATACTAGCACTACCCTCATCATTACTAAAATAATTTAGGAGCTAATAAAGAAAAGCAGATAGTTTGTGCCTCACCTCACACAAAGCCAATTTTCTTACTGCTTACCATCCTTGGGAGCTTTATACTTAGTCCCATAACCACTTCCTGTTGTGTACCCGTAACTCTTCTTCATCTTGATCTCTCCATATACATCTCCTAACTTCTTAGAATAAATGTTCACTGAGGGAAAGGTTTTAGCTTTGTGTATTTTTAAGTCTTAGCATACTGTTGTTGTGTTAATGTGCTTACCATATAAGGACTTTGGGCTAAATATTCTTTATTATACTCCACATTCACTTACACTTCATTGTTATCCCTCTAACCAATTCATACACAAGGGTCTGGGAAGCTAGAAGTGACCCCTCTTAGACTGCTTTTCAGCTCAATGGTTGGATGCATTTTACTTAGAGCTAGTGAGATGTAAATGCATGAGGTTGTGAGGGAGGTAGAGGACATCTTCTTACAGAGATGTCAGCTGAGGTATGGATGGAGGTATCTTCAGCATCCAGGTGGTACACTCCACTCCTTGGATATTGGCTTGTGAGTGTGGGCACAGAGGTGGTCACAGCAGTAGTCGTATAACCTCTGGATCATAGCTGAGGGGGTGTGGACTTGGAAGCAAAAAAAAAAAAAAAAATCCAGTTGGTGGCAGCATCCTGACTTTCACTTCTCCAGCCCTTTGAACAATTTTCAAAACACCTAAGTCCCCCTTAAAATCTTTTCTTACTGAAATCTTAGACTGTCTTCTATTTCTTGTACTGAACCCTAACACAATTGCTCAACATCATTTGCTGATGGGGTAAAAATAACACCAGATTATAAAAAAAAAAAAATTTTTTTTTTGCATTATAGTTTTGTTTCCTTTTATGCTTCTAATTTTTAATAGACTATGAGGGCTTTCAAATGCTAAGGACTCATTCATATTTTTTTAGTCACTTTAAGGGGGACAGAAGGAGCCCTGGATTCTTTGAGTGAAAACAAGTTGATTAGTAATAAAGAATTACAGCAAATAGAGTATTAAAGATAGTAGATATGGGGCGCCTGGGTGGCTCAGTGGGTTAAAGCCTCTGCCTTTGGCTCAGGTCATGATCTCAGGGTCCTGGGATAGAGCCCCACATCGGGCTCTCTGCTCAGCAGGGAGCCTGCTTCCCTTCCTCTCTCTCTCTTTGCCTGCCTCTCTGCCTGCTTGTGATCTCTGTCTGTCAAATAAATAAATAAAAAATCTTAAAAAAATATAGTAGATATTTGCATTAAAAAAACTGAGTATTTTGGGGTAGGTAAACTGTTTCAAGAGAATCTGAAATTACTCAACATCTCAATTTAACAGTGAACAATTCCTTTCATTGGTCACTAGGTTTATCCCACTAAATCTCAAATGAGTACTTTTGATTGTGTGATACAAATGCACATTCTAAGGTTGAAAATTGTGAACTATTTAGTTTACTGAATGTAGTTTTAAGGGAATGATGTCTTTTACATGTAGCAGGCTTATCATGGTAAGAGCTCAAAACACACTGAAAGATAAGGATTGAGGCCTGAATCATAAATCACTTCACTTTCCCCAGATTTTACTTTTGGTTGTAGAGGGAAGATAAAACCACATCCCAATTGTCTCAGTTCTAGTTGCTGTACTAACCACCAGGCTGTCTTTTGCCCTTGGTCTTGGGGGTCTGTGATTAACTGAAACTTTGAATTTGAGCTTTCTGCCATTCTTTTTTATGCACATGTTCTCTGTGGGTTTGTGAAAGAGAACTGCATCCACTGCCTTGGTAACTTCTGCTCTTGTAAGTATAATGATGACACTAACATGGCATTTCACAAATATCTTTCACAACTTTTAATTAAGTCTCTCAAAACCTTACAGGCAGGTATTATCTTTATTTTGCAGACAAGTAGAGAAATATCTGACACAGGCATAAACACTTTTAAATGAAGGATGCAATCAGTTTGGATTAAAAAAGCAAACTACTTCTGTGTTATTAGGTGTTTTCTTTAGAAATGTTTGCTAGAAGCTTGAACCATTATATCCAAAAAATAAAAGGCAATAGTATTAAAATGTCTAAGTCTTGAGCCAGTCTGTGGTAGTGGGTGACAAAGTAAATGTATTATTTTGTACAAGAGACTTTGATTGACTGACTTGTGCAGGTTAGCATACTTGGTAAGCAGGAGAAAAGCTAAGAAAGACAGCAGGAGCACTTATCAGTGTTTGCCGATCTAAGCAATCTGGATTCTGATTCCAGGGCAAAGGGATTATTCTACTCTCTGGTTCCCCCGCCTGTTCCAGTCCACTAGGTGTGAATGATTCAGGGGCAAAAAGATCATGCCTTATTCACTTGCAGATCAAGTTCCTTAACCATTGTAGAGAACATAGTCAAATGTCCACTAAGCTATGCTAGAGGTTCTTATCCCAAAGTTACCCTGAATTAATTCATTATCTCTTGAGGTATTGTGCTGAATGCTTAACCTTTAATGCTAATGTGAATCTCCAGCCCTTCATTTGAAATTCTTTGCTAGTATAAAAGCAATCAATTTTTTCTTGGCATGATGGCTCTTTATAAATGCTTGCTATTTATTGCGTCTGCTCCCATTATTTTCTCTCCTTACACATTTAATTCACTCTTCTACTTTCCTTTTGTTAGATGCCATTGGTAAATCACAGAATATAGATAGAATATGAGTGGAACATTTATCCCTCTCTTTTCTAGACACATGCTCTTTAACCAGAACATTTTTCACATCAAATTGAGAGGAATAGATGGAACGCTGAGTCATTTCCCAGGGCTTTGAGAAAATCTGGTGCTGTGGCGAGGGCTCAGCTTTCCCCCCACATCGTACCTGTGTTTGCTTTGGTGTATAACAGCGGAGCTAGGAATCAGGGTACTGACTACATTGGCTCTTCCAGTGAACTAGTTTCGATGACATTTAGTTGACATTCTGGGAAAGTTTCTGAGGGTCAAGGATATTTAAAACTGGCTCTACCATTTTCCTGTTGGTGTTCTATTTATATGCATTTCCTTCTTTTCAAAGAAAAAAAAGAACGTCTATTTTTGAGGGGCTCACCCATGATAGAATTCCTTTTTAGAATTTAAGTTATATGTATTTAAAAACAAACTAATACCACATCCTCCCCAAGTAGGAAGAACTGACTTGGCGGTAAATAGAGCATTTACTTGCTTCTCCCTTTACTGAGAAATTCCCAGAGGAATCTTTCTTCAGAAATAAAAGTTTGAATTGTGCCCACTCCTTGTTACTAACACTCAGTAAGAGAAATGGCAATGCTAAAGCAAGCAGATGTTAGCAATGGCATTTGGACGATGAGGGGTTTGCAGATGTTGAGAGTGTAATATTTCAAAATGGGACTGAGTGGAAAAGCGAAATTCAAATTAATAAGGGGGCTGTACATGTGCTTCATTTAACTTCAGACAGATTTTTGACTACTTATGTCGTATGCAAATGTGTACAACAATGCTTGAAATTGGATTTCCATTTTAGTTAATTAGATTAGTGCAAGACCTGCATAATAATCAACAGTTAGTAGCCTTGCTACTGCTGGGGTTCAGAATCTCAAAATGTTCCTGTTTTTGAAGTTGGGTCTATCCCATGGTACGAGGTCAATTTGTTGATTTTTGGGTGTAGGTATGGTTGGGTTTGCTTAAATTTGTGTGGTCCAACTAAACGACCTCAATTTTCTTTAACTCAAGTAGGTAGATAAAAAAATAGAATGTGTTTTTAAAATTCTGAAGAAGTAATTAAGGATTTTTTTTTAATTAAAGACTGCCTGCTCTAACAAAAAATAAGTTCAAGTGCTCTTTTTTCCAAGTTTTAAAGAAAATGGGTAATGAATCCTCACTGCATGTTTTCTCTCCAACATGAATAATAGGAATTTGAAATCCATTATAATTACAATTAGGGTGTTTTCTCTCTAGGTTTTAGATATCTACAATGTGTGGCCTGCAAAGAGAACAGCTTTACATAATTATAAAAGACAAGGAAGATTGGTTTCAGAAATGCCAATGGTGGAACAGACGATTACACATAAAATTCTGGGCAAGAAGACAATGACAATACCAAGAGAGGGAGAGCTCAAGAGAGTGATACTAAGAACTCATTCAGAAATCAAGAAAACCCAAATAGCATTTATCCAAGCAGAGAGCAGCTTTACAGTGTTCTATTAAGCAAAGGAAGGCAGATGTTCCATCTTGTCCCTGTTGGGAAGGTTTTCATTTGTAGCTGGGTGATGTTTTTAAATAAGACTTTCCTAAGTACTGCTTTGTAGAAGGAAATCGAATTTCATGACAAGCTGAAGGAGTTTTAGGCCACTGTGGTAGCTCTCAGATGTGCAGTTCAAACTGTGACTTAAAAAGAACATGTAGGAATGGAAAATGTTCAAGACTTAGAGTTAAGGACCCTATGCCTGCCTTTGTCATTAAATAGGCCATCTACTTTTTCAAGCTTCAATTTTTTCATTTACTGAACAAGATTATAATACCACTGCAACTTTGTGAAATTGGTCGGTACACCACCTCACTGGGTCTCCATAGTTTTATCTCCACTTCATGATTTAGGAAATATCTATGGGAACATCTTTTTTTTGTTTTGCTTTTTTTTTTTTTTTTTTTTTTTTTTTTTTGGTAAGTGAATTCTTGATTACCTTTCTATTTCTCACATTCTGTGGGCCTGATACTTGTTTGGTGGAGTGTTTGTGAAGGTTAAATAAAACCATACACAGATCAATGCTTTAAAGGATATAAAAGGACACCTACAAATCAAAGTGGTACTCTTACTGTTAAGACAACATCAGATTTTAAACCAACTCCCCAATTTTTGGTCAAAATGTCTATAAATTGGGACGCCTGGGTGGCTCAGTGGGTTAAGCCTCTGTCTTCGGCTCAGGTCATGGTCTCAGGGTCTTGGGATCGAGCCCCATATCAGGCTCTCTGCTCCGCGGGGAGCCTGCTTCCCCTTCTCTCTCTGCCTGCCTCTCTGCCTAATTGTGATCTCTCTCTCTGTGTCAAATAAATAAATAAAATTTTAAAGAAAAGTCTATAAATCCTACATCTTATTTGGGGTAGAATCCTTGTGAAAAATTTCTTAACCCAAATTATAAGCAAGTAGAACAGAATTTGGACCTGGGTCAGTCTGATCATGGTCCATGATCCTGATGACTATCTGTACTGGTATATGACTAGCATGTTAAAAGTTTGAAGAGTTTATTTGAATGAAAGTAATTCAAATTGGGCAGCCTCCCATTTAGCAGATAGAAAGAACTCTGAAGAACTGCACAAAATGAAAGACTTTTATAGCCAGAGGGAATGGGAACGAGAAAGTTAGACTATGCAAAAAAGTTGGTTACTGGAAAGTTACCTTCTTTTGGGGAATGGCAGTGGTGTAACAGGCAGATTATCGAAAAGCTGCTGATCAAGAGATTCCTGATTTAAAATTCAGTTTCTGGGAGGGCTGGAATTGTAACTGTCTTGGTTTAGCAGCAATAGATTGAGCATAAGTGACTCCATTTTAGGTATCTGGTCTTGTGGTTTTTTTTTTTTTTTTTTTTTTTTTTTAAACAGTTTTCATAATGATGTGAATGCCCAGTATTCAAACAGGTTTATGGGGTTGCTGATATAGGAGTTGGAAACTGCTTTGCCATTTTCCTTTGGGCTCTTTCCATCAGAGTGAAAAGTCCCTACCTTCTTCCTTGCTTCTCTCATTAGGTCTCTGTAACATCGAGGGAGAAGTGCTCTGAAGCATTTTGCTTTTACTGAGAAGTCTAATAAGTTACAGCTCTTGTGGTTAGGCTATTGATAATAAAGTATGCATTTTCTCTTATTATAGAAGATCTAGGTAACTTGAGTTTTTTGATTTAACAGTGCTGGGAATTTAAATGTATTCTTAAAAATCTGTGAATGGCTGAGATTGCCTTAAATTTTACAGACTGAATTATTGGTAATGTAGCTCATAAAATCTCAGATAAGAATCTACAAAAAGATAAAGCTTATTAAAGGCTTTAAGTGTTCATACTGGGCTATAAACATGGTGAAGATAGTGTGTGTGTGTGTTTGTGTATGTTGTATTAATTGGGGAAGTGATAGGAGATATGATACACAAGCAGACCTTTATTGATTATATCACTGCTGTGTCTCCTTTATGAGTCCGATGAGAGATAGGGTCTTACCTGCTCCATGGAAGCTGACAGGCACAATGAGGTCAACGATGTTTATTAAGATATTGGGAGTCAGACTGAAGTTTGTATTTGAGTTGGGAGAATGTCTTGATGATGCATAACAGGCTGCATGTGGAATGGAAGAAAGTGGAAGGAACCTTG
The DNA here is from genome assembly GCF_902655055.1 of Lutra lutra. NCBI lineage: Eukaryota > Metazoa > Chordata > Mammalia > Carnivora > Mustelidae > Lutra > Lutra lutra. The sequence continues at coordinate 68,879,115 of NC_062286.1, forward strand.
AATGTGTCAAAGTTCCCTAACTGGGTGGCTGGGATGCGGGGCAGACAGGAGAGAAGCAGGCTTGGCAAGAAAGATGATGTTTGTATTTGGACATACTATTTGTGAGGTGGCTATGAGCTAGCCAGCTAAAGAGGAAAACAGGTTTTCAGAACTATGGATGTGTACCTCAAAAGAGGTATCTGTACTGAGTGTGCAGAATTAAGATTCATTAGCTTGGAGAGGAGGGGGTCACCCATGGGAAAAGGTGGACATTGGAAAAGGATGTTGCACTGAGATTTCGCTTATCAGAACTAGTTTTAAACAGAGGGAGGTATAGAGTGAAGAAGAGAAAATGGTGGTAGCAAATAGATTGAGGTATAACATCACCTGGCCAATGTGAGCCTAAATTTCCACTCTAGGTTTTTAGCACATTTTGTACTCTTTATCCACAAAATACTTGATCCAAGTAAGTTGGTGGGTCATTGCCTTGTCCTTTGCGAAACTTGGTTGAAATGTCACCTCCTCAGTGAAGCCTTCAGTGACTTCCCCATTTAAAATTGCAATCTCCCCCATGCTCAGTATTCCCTGTCACCCTATACTACATTATTAATTTTTTCTAAAACACATAACCTCATCTGACATGTTTAACAAATTATTTATTGAAATATATTTGTTTAAATAATTGTTACACTATACATTAAACAAATCATTATTTCAAGTTGGTCTTCATCTTCTTGAATTGCAAGCTCCACAATAACAGGAATTTTTTCTTTGTGTCTCTGGAATCACTGAGATTCCCTGGCACATCACAGGGGCTCCAAAAATACTTGTTGAAGGAATAAATAGGCTCAAAGAGACCTAAAGGCACAGAACTCATGTGATTATTACCTTGAAAATGTGGGAGGACCCAGTTTTGATGGGAGAGTAAAAAAGCCTTAACACTAAAATTTGATAGCAAGAAACATGAGACCACATTTTAAGACTAGAAAATGTTTAAAGGAGACAAATAGTAAAGTAATTTGTCTTCCAGAGAGGATAACTTAGAATATTAATGGGGCTGCTGATAAGTTAGCTGAGAAAATTAAGGATGTGCTCAGTGTTTGTGCAGGTGGAGATTTATGACATGAAAGCTGGTTTGGAAGGTGGTCCATGTGGCTGAGAAACAGGCAGGCTGTGACTTGGTTTAGTTGGGCATAATCTCTCTTGTATATACTAAGGTGGTTTTAGGTGGTAGGTCAGGTTTGGGTTCTTCAAGTGCTTTGTTGAAAAGTCTCTATAACTCAGGGAAATTGAGGATTAGGACAGAGAATTTACCCGAGTTGATAAAATGAAGAGAATGAATATTTTGGATTCTCCAGAATTTGACATTAAGTAGTTTTTGAGAAAAACAAGATTTTCAGAATGATAAAACTAAAAGTTAAAAATATGACTTAAGGAGACATTGGATATGGAAAAATCAACTTAACTTTTTTATTGCAGAGTTTTAAAGGATAAAAACTGGGGGAAGACCTTACAAGTTCTTCTGTTGCATCCTCAAAAGGGCCAGTTGGCTCATAAGCTTCCTAGAAGTGCAACTTGACATACTGGGAAGGCATCTGGATTGACAGGACCCTATCTGTAGTGACCATTTCATGGTCATGGGAAAAGGCCAGTTATGTGGTGTTAAGTCCAAGAGACAAATGTTGATTTAATTCTACTCAGATGATAAAATGACCAACATAATCTGTATTTAAAGGTTTATTTTCAGGACCTCTTAGTTTTGGCTCAGAGGATGATCTCAGGGTCGTAAGATTAAGCCCCATGTCTGGCTCTGCACTCAGCCTGGTGTCTATTAAACTCTCTCTCTCCCTCTGCCCCTCCTACCCTTGCTTGTGCTTTCTTTCTCTTTCTCTCTCCAAAAGTAATTTTTTTAAAAATGGATTTTCTAAAACACTAATGACTACATATTGTTCTCACTGAATTCTTTCTCTGAAAGGAGAGTTTGGATAATTGTAGTTTCTCAAGAACAGTGATATCTATCTAATCTTTCCATGGGCTGATAATTTTCAGTGATGCTTTCATTTCTGGCTCTAGTCAGTAGGCTCAGGTCTGACAGTAAAACTGCCAGGGCGGGTCCTTCCTTACCTAGAGGTAGTCTTCCACCCCTCTCCCTCCTTTTCTCATCTAGATGCCTGAATGTTCTTCTCATGTTTACTTCTGGTGCCACACTCAGGACTCTTTGGTTGCAAGCAAGAGATAGTAGTTCTGGCCAACTTATAATAAAAAAGAAACTCCTGGGGCGCCTGGGTGGCTCAGTGGTTAAAGCCTCTGCCTTCGGCACAGGTCATGATCTCAGGGTCCTGGGATCGAGTCCCGCATCGGGCTCTCTGCTCAGCAGGGAGCCTGCCTCCTCCTCCTCTCTCTCTCTGCCTGCCTCTCTGCCTACTTGTGATCTGTCAAATTAAAAAAAAAAATCTTAAAAAAAAATAAAAAAGAAACTCCTGAAAGGTGAAGGCGAACACACAGTATTGGAGAGGAAGTCCAGTCGTCAGGCTTGGAGCAGACAGGAACCATGCATTTCCAGGTAGACTTGGTGGCAGAAATATCTGTAGAGTCTGCCCAGGCTGAGCTCTCAAATTAATTTCTCCAGCCATTTTCAGTGTTTGTATTGCATGGCTCATGATTGACATCCTGGAAGAGGGATGTCTGGTTTGTCCAGCTTGGTTAAGGGAAGATAGAACCTCTGATCTGGTGATTCTCCCAGAGAAACCCAAAGGAGGTGAAATAGGTGATAGGCAACAGAAGAGCAGCCAATATCCAAAACCCCTGTGGCTTAAATGTGGAGCCCTGTGTGCAGCCTGACATTTCATCCATAACATTTTTTTTTAAAAGATTTTATTTATTTATTTGACAGAGAGAGATCACAAGTAGATGGAGAGGCAGGCAGAGAGAGAGAGGGAAGCAGGATCTCTGCTGAGCAGAGAACCCGATGCGGGACTCAATCCCAGGACGCTGAGATCATGACCTGAGCCGAAGGAAGCGGCTTAACCCACTGAGCCACCCAGGCGCCCTCATCCATAACATTTAATCATGGACTCTCTAAAGGTCTTGTCTGTGAATCTGTATCCTATTGGTGAATCAAAATAGGACTTAGAGTAAAACAGTTTAGGCAGGAAGTATTAAAGAGTGGTGGGGAGCTACCACTTCCAGGAATTGTAATATTGTAGCTTTGTTGGAATATTTTTATCATGGTCCTTTGCAGTGTGAGATCTGTTTTCAGCTTAATCCATATTCAGGGAAGGAATTCCTACCAGAAGGGATTCGTTGTCAGGTTTTCTTATAATAATGCTGTGTAACAAATAGTCCCCCAGATCTCAGTGGCTTGTAGCAATATTTATTTCTCAGTCATTGGTCTGAAGATCCAGTGGTTCTGATGAGCTCTGCTGTGCTTGGTTGGGCTTAGAGGATCAGCTGAGCTTGACTTGTAGGCTGCAGGTAGAGTTTAGATCTGGTCTAAAAGTGTCCTTATTCTGGGGCCAGTGACTACCCATGGTAGCTTATTCCTAGACATTTTTTTTGGGGGGGGGGGTGTAATTTTAAATGAGATTATTTTCTTAATTTCACTTTCTGCTGCTTTATTATTAGTGTAAAGGAGTGCAACAGATTTCTCTACATTGATTTTGTATCCCGTGACTTTACTGAATTCATTTATCAGTTCTAGTAGTTGGTGGAGTCTTTTGGGTTTTCTATATATAGTACCTTGTCATCTGCAAATAGGAGAGTTTTACTTCTTTCTTACCAATTTGGATGCCTTTATTTCTTTATGTTGTCTAACTGCTGTGGCTAGGACTTCAGTACTATGCCGAGTAAAAGTGGTGGGAGTAGACTTCCCTGTCTCGTTCCTGACCTTGCAAAAGCTCTGTTTTTCCCTATTGAATATGTTGTTAGCTGTGAGTTTTTTATACGGTAACTTTATTATTATTTTTAAAGATTTTATTTATTTATTTGACATACAGAGAGAGATCACAAGTAGGCAGAGAGGCAGGCAGAGAAAGAGGAGGAAGCAGGCTCCCCACTGAGCAGAGAGCCTGTTGTGGGGCTTGATCCCAGGACCCTGAGATCATGACCTGAGCTGAAGGCAGAGGCTTAACCCACTGAGCCACCCAGGCACCCTGAGAACTTTATTATGTTAAGTATATTCTTTCTAGACCTACTTTGCAGAGGGTTTTTTTTTTTTTTTTTTAAATCATGAATTGTTGTACTTTGTCAAATGCCTTTTCTGCTTCTATGGAAATGATCATATCGTTTTTACCCTTTCTCTTACTGATGTGATAAGTCACATTGATTGATTTGTGAATATTGAATCACCCTTGTAGCCTGGAAATAAACCCTACTTGAGTGTGGTGTATGATTTTTTAAAATGTATTGTTGGATTGGTTTGTTAATATTTTGTTGAGGATTTTTGCATTCCTGAGAGAGACTGGCCTGTAGTTCTCTTTTTTATGGTATCTTTATGTAGTTTTAATATCCGGATGATACTGGACTCAAAGAATGAATTTAGGAATTTTGCCTTGTATTTTTTGGAATAGTTTGAGAAGAATAGGTACTAAGTCTTCTTTCAGTGTTTGGTAGAATTCACCTGTGAAGATATCTGTTCCTAGACTTCTGTTTATTGGGCTTCCCCGCTGAGCAAGAAGCTCGATTCCCTGCTGAGCAAGAAGCAAGAACCTCTTGATCCCAGGACCCTGAGATCATGCCCTGAGCTGAAGGCAGATGCTTAACTGACTGAGCCACCCAGGCACCCTGTTGGGAGTTTTTAAATTACTGATTCAGTTTCCTTGCTAAGAGTTGGTTTGTTCAAATTTTCTGTTTCTTTCTGCTTTAGTTATGGTAGGTTATATGTTTCTAGGAATTTATCCATTTCTTCTGAGTTGTCCAATTCATTGTCATATAATTTTTCATAATATTCTGTTAAAATTGTTTGCTTTTTGTGATGTTGGTCATTATTTCTCCTCTTTCATTTGTGATTTTGCTTATTTGCATTCTCTCTTTTTAATGGCTCTTGCTAAAGTTTTATCAGTTTTGTTGATCTTTTCAGAAAAAACAGCTCCTGCTTTCATTGATCTGTTCTTTTGTTGTTGTGGGTTTTGTTTTGTTTGTTGTTTTGTTTTTTAGTTCCTATATCATTTATTTCTGCTCTAATCTTTAGTATTTTCTTCCTTCTGCTGTTTTTGGGTTTTATTTGTGCTTCTTTTCCTAGCTCCTGTAGGTTTCAGGTTAGGTTTTCTGAGATTTTTCTTGTTCCTTGAGTTAAGCCTATACTGCTATAAACTTTACTGTTTTAACAGCTTTTGCTGCATCCCAAAGATTTTGGACCATTGTGCTTCCATTTTGCTTTGTCTCCACTTATTTTTGGACTTCTTTTTTCAATTTCTTGGTTGACACATTCATTGTTTGGTAGCATGTTATTTAACTTTAATGTATTTGTATTTTTTCCAGAATTTTTCTTGTGGTTAATTTCTAATTTCATAGCGTCATGGTCCGAGAAGATGCATGGCATAACTTCAATCTTCTTGAATTTATTGAGACTTGTTTTGTGGACTAACAGATGATGTACTCTGCAGAATGTTCCATGTGCATTTGAAAAGAATGTGTATTCTGCTATTTTAGGATGGAATGTTCTGAATATGTCTGTTAGATCCATCTAGTCCAACATGCCATTCAAAGCCACTGTTTCTTTGTTGATTTTCTGCTCAGATGATCTATTTGTTGATGTAAAGGAGTGTTAAAGTCTCCTATTATTACCTAATTACTATTGATTACTTCCTTTATGTTTGTTATTAGCTGCTTTATGTCTTTGTAATGCACCCATATTTTGTGCATAAATATTTTCAATTGTTATATCTTCTTCTTCTTCTTTTTTTTTTTAAGATTTTATTTATTCATTTGACAGACAGAGATCACAAGTAGGCAGAGAGGCAGGTAGAGAGGAGAAAGCAGGCTCCCTGCCAAGCAGAGAGCCCATGTGGGGCTCGATTCCAGGACCCTGAGATCATGACCTGAGCAGAAGGCAGAGGCTTTAACCCACTGAGCTACCCAGGTGACCCTCAATTGTTATATCTTCTTGTTGGACTGTTCGTTTTTTTTTTTTTTCTTTTTAAATTTTATTTATTTATTTGAGAGAGAACATGAGAGAGGGAGAAAGAGCATGAGTAGGGGAAGGGACAGAGGGAGGAAGGAGAGGGGTAACAGGAGTGGGACAAGCAGAGTTCCCACTAAGCAGGGAGCTCAATGTAGGACTCAATCCCTGGACCTTGGGATCATGACCTGAGCCGAAGGCAGAGGCTTAACCCACGGAGCCACCAGGTGCCCCAACCGGATTATTCTCTTAATGATGATCTTGTATCCTTCTTTCTCTCTTATTACAGTCCTTGTTTTAAAATTTATTTTGTCTGATAAAAGTGTTGCTACCCTGGCTTTCTTTTTACTCCCATTTGCATAATAAATGGTTTTCTATCCCTTCACTTTCAATCTGTATGTGTCTTTGGGTCTGAACTGAGTCTCTTGGTAGTTGTATTATGGTGGTTTTTGTAGTTCTTCTCTGCTCCTTTCTTTTGTTCTCTTTTCTTGTGGTGTGATGGTTTTCTTTAGTGATGTACTTGGATTTCTTTCTTCTTATTTTTTAATATATCTAATACCAATTTTGATTTGTGGTTGCCATTAGGTTTATATATAACATCTTGGGGATGGAACAGTCTGCAATAAGTTGATTGTCACTTAAGTTTGAACCCATTCTAAAAAGCACTGCATTTTTACTCTTTGTACCCTGTATTTTAGGTATATGATGTCATTCTTTACACTTTTTTTTTAAATCCCTTGACTGATTTTTACAGATGTACTTAATTTTACTGCTTTTGTGCTTCCTACTGTTCTTACTCATGCTTATAGTCTTTCCACTCAGATTCCCATTTAATATTTCATGTATGGCTGGTTTATTAGTGAATTCCTTTAACTTTTGCTTGTCTGGGAAACTGTTTATCTCGTCATGTATTCTGAATGATAGCCTTGATGGGTAGGGTATTTTTGGTCACAGGTTTTCTTTTTAACTTTTTGAGTATGTCTTGATACTCTGTTCTAGCCTGTAAAATTTCTGCTGAAAAATCAGCTGATAGCCTTATGGGTGTTCCCTTTTACGTAACTATTTTCTTTTTCTTGTTTTTAAAGTTGTTTTCTCATCACTATGTTTTGCCCATTTTAACTACATGTGTCTTGGTGTGGACCTCCTTGGATTGATTTTGTTGGGAGGTCCCTATGCCTCTTGAATCTGGATATCTGTTTCCTTCCCCCAGATTAAGAAAGTTTTTCAGCTCATCTTCAAATAAAATTTCTGTTTTCTTCTCTCTCTCTTAACCTTTTGGAATCTTTTTAATGTGAATGTTACTAGGATTGATGATATCACTGATTTCCCTTGGTCTATTTTAATTTTTTAATATATATATTTTTTCTCTCTCCTGTTCAGCTTAATTGCTTTCCATTACTCTGTCCTTTAGGTCATTGATCTGTTCTTCTGCTTCCTCTAGTTTACTGTTTATTCAATCTAGTGTATTTTAAATTTCAATTATTGATTTCTTCATTGTTAATTTTTTTTAAGGTTTTATGTCTCTGTTGAGAGTCTCACTGTGATCCTCCATTCTTAAGTCCAGTGAGCATAATTATGACCATTAATTTAAATTTCCTATCAGGCATATTACCTATCTCCATTTCATTTCATTTAGCTCTCTTGCTTTAATTTTGTCCTGCTGTTTCATGAGGGACATACTCCTCTGTCTCTTCATTTTGTCTAACTCTGTGTCTGTTTCTGTGCATTAGGAGAGTCAGCTATATCTCCTGCTCTTGAAAGTAGTGGCCTTAGGAAGAAAAGGTCCTGCAGTGCAATGTCTCCTGTTCACCAGAACCTGGTGCTTCAGGGATGTGTTGTGTGTATCCTGCTGTTGTGGTTGAGCCATATTTTCCTTCAGTCCATTTGTCTGCAGTGGCTTTCTTTACCTGTTGTGGGCAGGTTTTGATCCTTGTGTTGATCCTCCCAGCCAGGCTGGGGCTGACCTGGGTTTGAGTTGAGTTAGACCATGTGTTTGTCCGAGCTGTGGTGGCACTGGACTGCAGGGTACTTGTCCCGTATTTTCCCGAGAAGCTTCCATTGGTGAGCAGGGCCTGCAGTCAGAGATCCTGTGGCTGGAGTCAGACTGGTATGTGTGGTTATCTTCCTCTTTCCCCTGGGCAAGAGTCCCTTTGGAGTGGTGCTGGCCCTTATGAGGGCTGCTTACCACTGCCAGGTTTGTGGCACCCCTTTGGATGGACTCTTACAAAGGGCATGTTGGAGGGGGTGCGCCAGCAGGAGAATGTAGGGCAGGGTGTAGTATCAGCAAGGTCTGTTCTGATCCACTGTGGGAGGGGAACTTCACCTACATGGAAAAGCTGCTGTAGAGGCCAGGTGGGTTAGAAGAGATGGCTCTGCAGAAGTGCATAGGGGTTGAGGCCCCACTGTTTGCAAGCTAGGTGGAGAGAGTTAACACTGTGCTAGTTCCCATAAATGCCCCTGTCATCTAGGCTAGGGGGCTGGGGTTGGAAATGGCTCCCACCAGCTCTTTTGTTCTTGGAGAAGTCTCCCAAAGATCTCTGCCCTCTAGCACATGCTCTGAGATTAGTAAATATCCTTCCTCTGTACCTCAGAGTTTTCAAACTATTGCTTCTGTGCTGTATCTGAAAGGATCTGTTTGTTGTGCTATGCTTTAAAGGTTGGGACTCAGTTTCCTCTTTTCCTCTGGCTCTCCTAGGGCAGAGTCTGCTAATTTTTCAAGTTCTAGGTGCTAAGACCCACTGATTATAAGAACTTAAGAAGCTAGGCCCCTCTGGTTTTGAAAGCCAACTCTTACAGTAATTCATCCTCCCAGTGCCAATTCCCATTGCCTGGGGTGCCTGGTCTGGAGTTTGGCTCCTCTCCCCTCTTCATGCTCCCAGCATCTGTCCCTTCTGCTTACAGTCCCCTTGGTTGCTTGTCTCCTCACAGTGTCTCTGCCCTTCTTACCCTCTTCCATTTGGCTGCTTCTCTACATTTAGCTGTGGAGAGTCTTTTCTGCCAATCTTCCGGGTGTTTTCTGAGTTATTTATACTGATGTGGGTGGTATCTAGTTGTATCTGTGGAACAAGGTGAGCCCAGGGTCCTCCTACTCAGCCATCTTCCCTAGAAGTCCAAATATTTGGCATGTAAATACGCTAAGCACTGTCTAAGCAAGGATAGAGTATTCAGAAATCAAGAATGGAAGGAGAAAGGGAACACAATTTTAAATGACAGAGAACTTGAGAAGCATGTAATAAATATAAGAGATCATACCAAAGAGAATGGAGGTTATTCTTTTGATTATGCTGGTCAGATTTTAGTCACATTCAGTGAGAAGGATTTGGAGATTAGTTTCAGGACCAAGGGTTTACATTGAATGGCTCGCAGATAAACCTATACAGTAAAATACTTGATTTAGAGAAGGCTGCAAAAATCATTGACTCAAAACGGTGTCTATATGACAATATCTACTCTTCTATCTTCCAAATTCGCTGCCCTCCCCACACTGAGTGGTTTATTAGTCATTTGCAATGAAAGGGAATTTGCAACTTTATCTCCTTTATGAAGCCGTTGGTTTTAGATACCACAGCTGGGTAGGCACTGCTTAATTATTAAGGTCAAAATGCTGATGCTTAGAATGTGCAAAATCAGTGGAGCAAGACTTTTTACAGAATACTGCATTTGTTCATGTGTTTTATAAATAAGTACTATTTTATTCTTTTATATCCCCAAGAATCAAAATGTGGACATTCCAAATAAAATCAGCTTATTTTAAAGATAAAGTAACTAAGCAACACATATAGATATAGGACTAAATTTGAACACAAATAATATAAAGGCAGTTCCTAAAAAATGTCATAAATAACATAAGCTTATAATAAGCCCTATGATGTCTCTTCATGATGACTAACTTACCCAGCACTGTAAGCCTGTAGTTAGAATCTGAGGTCAGAAGATTACCGGGTAAGTGATTCAAACCTACTTTCTGATCACATTCTGAGCACGTTGTATTTAGTTACAGAGAAATAACTTGGGCATCAAACAGTTATAGGGTTCAACAAAACTGGGATAAGCTGAGCACTTGAACAGTTGACTATACATAGGAATTTGAATAATATTTTATGATGTATTAGTTTCCTAGGGCTGCTATAACAAATTACTGCAAATTGGTGGCTCAAAATAATAGAACATTATCCCTCCATGATTCTGGAGGCCAGCTCTCTGAAATCAAAGTGTTGACAGTGGCATGCTACCTATGAAGACTTTTCTCCCTGTTGTTTCTTCCTAGCATTTGCTGGCTCCAGGCAATCCATGCGATTCTTTCACTTGCAGTTCCACTTTCTGCCCCTGTTGTCACATTTCTTCCTTCCCTGTGTTTGTCTGATTCCCAACATCTCTTTACAAGAACATCAGTCATGAGATGTAGGCTCCACTGAAATCCAATAGGACTTCATCTTAACGTGATTACACATGCAAAGACCCTCTTTCCAAATAATGTCACATTCGCTGCAGTTAGGACTTAAACATATCTTTCGAAGACATAATTCAACCTACTACAGATGTGTATCTGAGTGAAGTGATAAGAAGACAATTTCTTCAGTTGACAAGATGTTATCAATAGATGAGCAGCAAACTAAAGTTTATCACTGCTCACTCTTTCTGAATGAATAACTAGAAGGGTAAGTTCCTAAATAGTTTCAAAGCAAGGAAAGATGTTGCAGATCAGATTAGGAAGAACAGGCAAAAATGACAATGTGAGAACATACTCTCTTCTTTGTTTTCAGATAATTATTGAAAATTATAACCTGGTACAGATATATACAAAATAGTAAACCTAGGGTCAATTAGCAAAGGAGAGAAAAAAAATCAAGACATCATGTAGTGTGTACTAGTCAGGAATGGGATTATTGTAAAAAAACAGTTGAAATTATCAGGATAAAATACTACTCCTTTTAAAAGAAGAAATTGATGAGGACGCAGAGATATTCCAGCAAGAGAGGAAACTATAAATAAATAATGTTCTTACCATATAAGCAATCTGAACTGACACATTGGCAGAGTACATGATCTATGGGTAGAAGGAGATAGACCCATTTCATAGTAGCCTGGTAGGCTGAAATGCTGTCACTGTTTGATTTAGTAAAGAATTCAGGAATGTTTTCTAAAAGGTTGTAAATTTCTTACCTGGATTAGCGGGTGGTTTCATACTCTATCCTAATTAACAATAGAACATTTTAAATAAACTGTAAGGCAGATTATTTCAGAGCTACCCATTAATTTATTGATGTATTTAAATTATACTCTTTATAGTCTTGGTCCATCTGAAGATGGTATTCTGTAGTACCAACATGTATAATGGTAGACTTTTTTATAAAGTATCATCTATATGTATTCCATATTCATAGAATAATGGATTCTGTTGATAGAGTTGATATTGCAAAAGTACAGTGAATTGTTAGGAATTTAAAGATTTCATGGGGGGACACCTGGGTGGCTCAGTGGGTTAAGCCTGAGGCTCAGGTCATGATCTCAGGGTTCTGGAATCAAGCCCGGCATGGGGCTCTCTGCTTGGCAGAGCGCCTGCTTCCCTCCCCCTCCACTCTCTCTGCATACTTGTGATTTCTCTCTCTCTTTGTCAAATAAATGAATAAAATCTTTAAAAAAATTTCATGGGTAGGTGTCAGATTGGTAGATCCACCATCAAAGGGGTTACTTTAGTTGCTATGATGGTTAAATTTTATTTACCAAATTGATTGGTCTATGGTGCCCAGTTATATGTTATGCCACTAGTCTTGATGTTGTGAAAGTATTTTGTAGATGTAATTAGCATTTATTAGAAGTTGACTTTAAGTAATGGAGATTACCTTCCATAATGTGAGTGGGCCTTATCCTATCTGTTGAAAATCTTATTAGCAATAACTGAGGTTTCCAAGAGGAGAAGGAATTCTGCCTCAAGACTATAATATAGAAATCCTGCCTGTGTTTCCAGCCTGCTGGCCTGCCCTACAGATGCTAGATTTTCCAAATATGTCCTCTTAGTTGTGCTTCTCAGGAGAATCCTGACTGATACAGTACTTTAGACTACATTTGGGCATTTTCAGCTTTGAAGTTGAGAGATCATTCTAAATTTATGGTAGTGCTGAAATAATTGCAGCAGCTACTCTGACCCCCATATCTACTGTGGGACAGTGTATGGTATGCTGAAAAGTAGACAGGAACAAGGTTATTTGAGCACCCTTTTTATAAGTAGCATCAGACTCTTGAAGGCCATTAATCGTCCTGTCCTCTTGGCTCAACTGTGTTCTCTAAAGTGAAGCTTAGTACACCCTTGATCTTGAAGAAGTACTTTAATTTAGGACTTTATAATTACAGCAAAAATTGAGAATGATAACCCATATTCTAGAATGGGTTTGGATATAAAATACAAAATACATATTTATATATAAAATAAATATCACACGTATAATAAATTACAAAAATGATATTTTGTGGTTCAAAAACTACCTTCCAAGCATGTAGCACAAAGAACTGATGAAACCCCACCAGGTGGGAATTGTCTCAGTTCTCGTCTTACCCAGCCCATCATTTGCATTGTTCTGGTCCTGTATATGGACTGATCAGTCCTTGGTTTTCATGACCTTTTTATAACATTCTTTGTCTACACTGACAATGTTGCTTCCTTATTCATTAAGGTTCTCAGTCTGAATGTAGATAATTCTCAAAGTATCTGGCTGTATTATCTTAAGTATTTACATCAGCTATAGTCTTTTTCTTTCTCTCTTACTATCCTTGTTTGACATTTATTAACTCAGAAATATTTCCTGAATGGCTATACTGGGTAGTGCAAGTGGATGAATAGGATAGATGAGGTCTTTGCACTTGTCACATTCACAATTCTTACATAAATAAAGGGCTTTGCTTGAATGAGGTCATGTTGGCCTTCTTTTTTTTTTTTTTTAAACTCACAGAAAGCAGTTTTATTTCCAGTATCTTTTTTTTATTAATTATTTTTATTAATATATAATGTATTATTTGCCCCAGGGGTACAGGTCTGTGAATCATCAGGCTTATACATTTCACAGCTCTCACCATGTCACATACCCTCCCCAACATCCATAACCCAACCACCCTCTCCATCCCTCTGCTCCCCCCAGCAACCCTCAGTTTGTTTTGTGAGATTAAGAGTCTCTTATGGTTTGTCTCCCTCCCGATCCCATCTTGTTTCATTTTTTTCCTTCCCTAATCCCCAAGCCCCCCACCCTGCCTCTCAAATGCCTAATATCAGGGAGATCATATGATAACTGTCTTTCTCTGATTGACTTACTCACTCTGCATAATGCCCTCTAGTTCCATCCATGTCATTGCAAATGGCAAGATTTCATTTCTTTTGATGGCTGCATCGTATTCCATTGTGTATATATACCACCTCTTATTTATCCGTTCATCTGTCGATGGACATCTAGGTTCCTTCCATAGTTTGGCTATTGTGGACATTGGTGCTATAAACAGTTGGGTACATGTGTCCCTTTGGATCACTACATTTGTATGTTTAGGGTTAATACCCCGTAGTGCGATTGCTGGGTCGTAGGGTAGCTCTATTTTCAACTTTTTGAGGAACCTCCATGCTGTTTTCCAGAGTGGCTGCACCAGCTTGCATTCCCACCAACAGTGTAGGAGGGTTCCCCTTTCTCCACATCCTCGCCAGCATCTGTCATTTCCTGACTTGTTAATTTTAGCCATTCTGACTGGTGTGAGGAGGTATCTCATTGTGGTTTTGATTTGTGTTTCTCTGATGCCAAGTGAGGTTGAGCACTTTTTCATGTGTCTGTTGGCCATCTGTATGTCTTCTTTGCAGAAATGTCTGTTCATGCAGAAATCCTCTGCCCCTTTCTTGATGAGATTATTTGTTCTTTGGGTATTGAGTTTGGTAAGTTCTTTATAGATTTTGGACACTAGCCCTTTATCTGATATGTCATTTGCAAATATCTTCTCCCATTCTGTCAGTTGTCTTTTGGTTTTATTAACTATTTCCTTTGCTGAGTAAAAGCTTTTGATCTTGATGAAATCCCAATAGTTCATTTTTGCCCTTGCTTCCCTTGCTTTTGGCGATGTTCTTAGAAAGAAGTTGCTGCAGCTGAGGTCAAAGAGGTTGCTGCCTGTGTTCTCCTCAAGGATTTTGATGGATTCCTTTCTCACATTGAGGTCCTTCATCCATTTTGAGTCTATTTTCATGTGTGGTGTAAGGAAATGGTCCAGTTTCATTTTTCTGCATGTGGCTGTCCAATTTTCCCAACACCTTTGTTGCAGAGACTGTCTTTTTTCCATTGGACATTCTTTCCTGCTTTGTCGAAGATTAGTGGACCATAGAGTTGAGGGTCCATTTCTGGGCTCTCTATTCTGTTCCATTGATCTATGTGTCTGTTTTTGTGCCAGTACCATACTGTCTTGATGATGACAGATTTGTAATAGAGCTTGAATTCTGGAATTGTGATACCACCAACTTTGGCTTTTTTTCAACACTCCTCTGGCTATTCAGGGTCTACTATATCCATGTAGGCTATTGTTGAAAATAGGAGGAGAAAAAAAAATAGGAGGAGAGATAAAGCTTCCAGGACAAACAAAAATTAAAAGATTTGTAAACACCAAACCAGCCCTACAGGAAATATTGAAAGGGGTCCTCTAAGCAAAGAGAGAACCTAAAAGTAACAGACCTGAAAGGAACAGAGACAACATACAGTTATCACTCACCTTATAGGCAATACAATGACACTAAATTAATATCTCTCAATAGTTACCCTGACTGTAAATGGGCTAAAGGCCCCATTGAAAAGACACAGGGTATCAGAATGGATAAAAAAAATAGACCCATCAATATCCTGTCTACATGAAACTCATTTTAGACCCAAAGACACCTCCAGATTTAAAGTGTAGTGTTGGAATACAATTTACCATGCTAATGGACATCAAAAGAAAGCTGGGGGGGGGGGGACCCTTATATCAGATAAATTAGATTTTAAGCCAAAGACCACAATAAGAGATGAGGAAGGACACTATATCATACTCAAAGGGTCTGTCCAACAAGAAGATCTAACGATTTCAAATATCTATACCCCTAAGAGGGGAACAGCCAAGTATATAAACCACTTAATAACAAAATCAAAGAAACACATTGACAATAACACAATAATAGTAGGGGACTTTAACACCCCCCTCACTGAAATGGACAGATCATCCAAGCAAAAGATCAACAAGGAAATAAAGGCCTTAAATGACACACTGGACCAGATGGACATCACAGATATATTCAGAACATTCCATCCCAAAGCAACAGATTACATATTCTTCTCTAGTGCACATGTTGGCCTTTTAAAAACATGTTGCCTTCTAAATGCCTGAAAATCACTTGAGAAATGGTTTCTCTATGCACTGTGCCCCTTCTTTGCTTTGTTAGTGGGTTAGGATGGGGAAATAGTCCTCCCTTCCTGATAGTTTCTGTGGGACATTAATAAGATTCCTTTTGTTGTTTTGGGATAGGTGGTAGCTTACAGTTTAAATATTTCATAGCTACCTGTGTAGAATTCCTCTCCTCTTTTTAGAAAGTGGACTCTTTAGAAGCCTTATAAACCCTGAATTAAAAGGAACACGGCTTTTAAAAATACTTTGTCTTGGGTTGTCAGTTATATTTTGGCATTTTCCTCTGTGCAGAAACCCAAATCACCAGGTGGAGAAAGAGTAGAGTAGTTCACTGGAATTCTATCTCATAAGGGAAAATAAAATTTCATGTGTAACTACTAGAATATTAAAATTTGCTCTTAAGAAAGGAATATTTGAATTAAAATTCAACTTTGTTTAAAGCAAAATTAGAAAAATTGAAGGTAAAATGGAGAAGTGCCTTCAAAGGGTTTTGTAAGTTTCTAGTTAGATTCTCCCAAATTGGGGATGTAAGTATTTAAAAATAATAATACTCATATGGTTTATTATTCTCCAGGGATACCCTGAGTGTTGAAGCTACCCTTTAATTGATTAGATAGTGCTGGAAGTGAAAAGCACTGAGAGTGAAAATTCAAGAGTTGCTGAATTTTCCCTGAGGTTTTCCAAGCTGTGCTTAACGCAGTGGTTTTAATCACTTATTCTCTTTTCTTTCTACCTTACTGCCAATGTCTACTTTGTGTTGGTACACATTTTTGTTTCTCTAGAGAAACTGTTTCCAAACAGTATCCTATTTTTATATCTCTGAATTTCTTGTAAAGCCTTTTCTCTCCATTTTCAGTATGAATAATTTTCTTTTTCTTTTTTCACTGCTAAATATCTTGGTTGAAATTTTTATACTCATTCTATCAGTTTTTCACTGTTGACTAATTTATAGCCCTCAGAAACAGGGATTCATTCTCTGGAGCGCTACAGAACAACAGTTGATTCCTCATTGCCTCAAATCAAATTTCATCTTTCTCTTAGTACTGTATTAGCTATGTATTGCTGCTTAGCAAATTATCACAAACTTAGTGGCTTAAAACAACCCACATTTATAACTCACCATTTCTGTGTGCCAGGAATTTGGGCACTGTGTAGCTGGATTTCTGGTTCTAGGGTCTCTCACACGCTGCAATGAAATAACTGGTCAGGGCTGGCATTTCATTTGAAGGTTCAATGTGGGAAGGCTTTGCATCGGAGATTATATGCTTCCTGGCAGGATTCAGCATTTGGAGGCTGTTGAGCCAAGGACCTTACTCCTTTGCCTGGCTATTGACCAGGGGCCAATTTCAACTTCTCGCCATGTGGACATCTCAATGGGGTAGTGTGAAGCATGGCAGCTGCTTACTTCATCAGAGCCAGCAAGGGCGAGCTTCAGCCAGCAAATTAGAATTTACAGTCTCTTGTAATCACATCTCTTATAATCTGATCTTGGAAGTGCTATTCCATCACCTTTGCTGTATTGAAGTCTGTTAGGTCAGCCCACACTCGAGGGAAAGCATGAATTCCAGGTGGCGGAGAAAAGTTAAGGCCGACAGAATCTGCCACAAGGACCATTACTCAAATATCTTATTTGAGAGTGATGCCATCATTTTCAAAGTTGTTCTGACTCAAACCTGAGAGTTATTTTGATTCTGGTTTCTCTCTCTGTCGTCCATCATTCATGTTTCTGTACCTTTGTCTTAGTGGAAATAATAGAAAACCAAGTCCTAGTAATTTTACCAATCTTTGGGAAGTCATTTAAGTTGTCTGGGTTACAGTTTCTTCCTACATAAAATGAGGTCTGGTACTAAGTTATCCATAAAATTCTTTTTAGTTTTGACATTTTTTAAATATCAAGTATGTTAAGTTTTCCTATGTGAGTCTGTCTCTCCTCTTTCTCCACTTCAATCAAACCAGACCACCATTTTCATTTTGCTTTGCCAACTCAGGATTCTTGAGTAACTTCCAGTTGCCCACAAGATAAAAGCCAAAAAATACCTCGGTCTGCTATTAAAGGCTCTCCCCAGTTTGATCTGAGCTCTATCCCCAAATTCATCTTGTACTCTACTACTATCGGGACTCTGTAGCTATGGCTAGACTAAGCTATCTGTTCATCATTCCTTGATTTTCTTCTCTGTTTTGGTTTACACTGTACTCCTTATTTGGTTGTTTTCCGTACTTTTCCTCTGCTTCTATAATTCCCACTTATTCCTCAGAGCCAGATGAACTGTCTTTTTTTTTAAGAAAGGGGGAGAAAGAGGAGGTATAAGGGAAGAGAGAGAGAGAGAGAATTTTAAGAAGGCACAATGTCTAGTGTGGAGCCTGACATGGGCTTGATCTCACAACCCTGAGATCATGACCTGAGCTGAAATCAAGAGTTGGATGCTTAACTGACTGAGCCACCCAGGCACCCCTGAACTGTTGTCCTCTATATAACCTAGATATTAGTACATTGGTTCTTAATTCAGAAGGACTAGGGTTCAAATTCTGGCATTCTACATAGAAGCTTTGTTACTTACACTTGGGGTCTTTTTGGGTCTCTTTAAAATATGGATATTCAGGGATGCCTGGGTGGTTCAGTGGGTTAAACCTCCGACTTTGGCTCAGGTCATGATCTCAGGATCCTGGGATGAAGCCCTGCATCGGGCTCTCTGCTCAGCAGGGAACCTGCTCCCGCCCTTCCCGCCACCCTGCCTGCCTCTCTGCCTACTTGTGATCCCTCTCTCTGTGAAATAAATAAATAAATACAGTCTTAAAAAAATATAAAAAATAAAATATGGATATTCATACCTTGCTCATGGGTTATTGTGCAGTTTATATAAGATAATGTGTGCAGGTGGTTTATGAATCCCTGGTATGTAACAAGGGACACACACAAAAAAACTATTAACCCAGACTTTTTTAAATCTGTGTTAATTTTTCTTAACATTGTAATACTGTGGCATGTTGTTTGTTGCTTACTTAGAACATTTTTTCCCCCTGCCTTTCATGATTAACTATTTTTTCCTCTGCATAAATTTTATTATGCCTAGTTTGTATATTTCTTCAGGCCTACTTTATACCATGTTTCTTTTATTGTCTAGAACCATGCTTTGCAGCATACTGATTTCCTTTCTTTTCCCTGAATTTGTCATCCATGTTTATGATGCTGTGACTTTGTAATTTTCTGTCAGTTTTTCATTTCATTCTGAACCTATCAATTTTTAAATTTTTTTCGGCTCAGCCTTGAGCATCTAAATTACTCATTCAACAGATATTTGAGAGCCTACAATATGCAAGGCAAAATGCCATGCTCTGAGGGTACATTGATGAGTTAAAATCAATATATTCTCTGACTCATGGAATATGCAGTTTGGTGTGAGAAAATGGATACTTATTTTGTGCCTACAGAAATAAAATCACATGGCTTCATGAGAAAACTGACATCAAATCCCACAAAGTTACACGACATAATGAGCAAGTATAATAGGGAAATGTGATAACTGAAGGATCAGTCATCTGGATGACGAGATGATGGACGGGTATGGTGTGGGAGGGAATATGATGACTAAAATCAGGGGAAAACTGAGTTCTAAAGTTAGGTGAATGAGCTTAGGGGTGTGCCAGGATGGGAGTGGGGAGGTGACATGTGAGATCCACTTTATATTTTTTTAACACACACCATCATCTTGCTTTCATTCTACTTTCTTTTATTAAAATATTAATAACTGGCGTGCTAAAATATTACCTGAAAGTAGTTGAGAAGGTACCTATTTTGGAGAAGGTACTCAGGAGAGCAAGCACACAATCTGCTGCTCTGGCTAGTTAGGAACAACAGGAACTCAAAGACCAGTGTAGCTGGACCTGAGAGAAAGGTGGAACCTTGGGAGTGAATGTACTTGGAGAGGTAAAAGGGACCAGATCACACAGAATTATATACCAAGTTAAGGAGATTTATCCAATGGGAAACGACAAGGAAGTTTTCAGCTGGGGAGTTATGGAATCAGATTTGTATTTTGAAGTATATTTTTGGGGGCGCCTGGGTGGCTCAGTGGGTTAAAGCCTCTGCCTTCAGCTCAGGTCATGATCTCAGGGTCCTGGGATCGAGCCCCGCATGGGGCTCTCTGCTCCGTGGGGAGTCTGCTTCCTCCTCTCTCTGCCTGCCTCTCTGCCTACTTGTGATTTCTATCTGTCAAATAAATAAACAAAATTTAAAAAAAAATGAAGTATATTTTTGGCCGTTATGGGGAGGCAGAGGACTTCCCTGAATCACATGTGTGTTGCTCCATTTTGTGTGAATAAGATGTTGTTAAATAATTAATGTTTATTTTAATCTACCTCACACTGTTGTATAATTCCCCCATTCAACTATATGCTACTTAGTTAGAATTTGATTTCCTATGAGGATCAGAGGCATCTGAAAATAACAGCTTGAAACAAATAGAGGTTTGTTTTTCTCTCACATAAAGGAATCTGGAGGTAGGCTTTTCAGGATTAGTATGAAAGCTTAAGAGTGATCAAGGTACAGTGGTCTTCTTTCTTGCTGTTCTACCAGCTTAGTATACATTGCCTCCTGGCCTCAGAGGACCACTTGAATTCCAGACATTACATTGGTTTCCAGTGAGCAAGAAGGAGAAGAGAATCATCAAGAGCATGTCTTCTCCCATTAAAGACACTTCCTGGAAGTTACACAGGATGTTTCCATGGTCTGGAACTTCATTACATACCAACACACAGAAAATGGATGCTGGGTTATGTAGTCAATTTTCTGTGGGGCCATGTGCTTAGCTAAAAGTGGAAGATGCTATTCCTATGAAAAAGAGGAACATGAATGCTGGGGACAAATTTGGTCAAACTTTGTTCCTTCTTAGAAAGGCAGCCCTGAATCCAATTAAATTATTAATTCCATTTCAAAGTCCAGGATCTTTGGGAGATTGGCAAACCTTTCCATCAGCACTAGATATGACTCCTCTGTTTGGGAGATTGATAAACTAAAAGATAAGTTATCTGCCAGAAAGCTACCTAACATAAAGTTGTAGAGAAGGAACAGTCTATTTTCAATAAAAATCTGACTCAAAAATGGGGAGAATGGGAAACATCTATTAGACACTGGACCCTAGAAATTCTGAATCTCCTATAGCAGGAAGAGTATGGGCTAAGTTCCTTGATTAATCACCTGGATATCTAGTTCTTTGGGAGGAGCTCCCTTAGCCATTATCCTCTCTAGTTCTGGCTTTGCTTCTGGAAAGTTTTTTCAAATTCATTTTTTTCCAAGGATACCTCTAAGGGCAGTGGATAGTAAACGCTTCTTGAAGGCTTTGGAACTTTTGTACATCACTTAATATTTCTGCTGTTTTGGGGGGGATTGTATTTTGAAGGTCAGTTACAGATTTGTATTTTCCAAAGAAGGCTGTAATAATATCTCCCATCTCACCAGTTCTTACAATGTGACCTATTTTCCCATCAAGAAGTAGAGCCTATGTCCCCTCTATTTGAAACTTGGAAGTTTTGACTGCTGTGACCAAGAGAGTATGGCAGAATGGCACCATGTGACTTCTAAGGCTAGGTCATAGAAGGTGATCAAACTTCTACATGACTCTTTAGGGTGCTTACTCATTGGAAAATTATTATGAGGAGACCCACACCACAAGGAGAAGTCAGGCATAGTATTCTGGGTGACATACTTAGTTGAGGTCATGGAAAATTGCCAACATCAGTTACCAGACATGTGAATGAGGAAGCTGTTAAAAGAGCTTTTGTACATTTCCAGGTTCAAAAACCCAGTGGTTTGCTTTGCAAAGTAAATAAATTTTAGCTGGATCAAGAATTGCCCAAAAGCTGTGCCATCATGTAACAAGGGTCACTAGGTTTATTCTGCAATAACTAGATCCTTGTCACTAGATGCCTATCGCAGACACTAAGTCATCACCTAGTTTTTTATTTTTATTTATTTTTTTAAGTTTTATCATTTGCAGCACCCACCTCCAGGTACATAAATTCTGAATCACATTGGATTAAGTTCTGCTATAGGTAATTGATAAATCAAAGTAATTGTAGCTTACATAAGATAGAAGCATATTTTTATCCAACATGGAATACTCCAGAGGTAGGTAACCCAATGTTGGTATGGCAGGTACCTGTTTATCTAGATCCAGGTCTTTTTATCTTGTTGCTCCAACAGTTTTAACTTGCTGCCTCATGATCTAAGATAGCTGCTTGAGCTATAGTAATTGTGCTCACTTTGGAGCCAGTCATAAGGAAAGAGGGAGCAAAGAAGAACATGCCTACTTCATTTAAAAGTATGTATTAGAAGCTGCACACACAAAACTTCCACTTATATCTCATTTTCCAGTAGACACCTGACTGCACTTAAATGGGAGGGAAAATGGGAAATGTCTTTATTATGGGTGGTCATGTGCCCACCGAAGCCCTTAGTTCTATCCTTTTAAAAAATCACTTAGCTCTGTTTTATGTTACATAGTTTTCTCATAAATTTAAGCTTTTAAATGAACTGTGCTGTGTGAAGAAAACATGACAGGACTTAATCAGAAAGAAGGTATTGAGGGATGATAAAGCCAGGGAAAATCAAGCCTTGCATGTGTCCTTCAGATCTGGACTCCTAGGACTTCACTCAACCCCTGGTAACTACATCCCCCGTACTGACCCTCATTAACCATTCTCACAGAAAGCACTGGTCTTCCCAGAAGGATTTATTATTTGAGTTTTGGAGAAGCAATTAAGAGTTCATAGTAAGATTTAAATTTGATAAGAACCCCAGTGGCCTATTCTGTATTTCAGCTCAGTAACCTGACCAAGGGTTCCCCTCCCCACCCTGACCCAGTTTAACAAACTTTGTTAAATTTAACACTAGAAGAATAATCTGTGTTTGCTCAAATGAAAACTTTTTGTTGATCAACAGTAAGCTTATAGGAGATGATGATTTTTCTCTTATTATATCTAACAGGAAGATTAATGAGGTATTCAGGTGATTAAAAAAGTCACCAAAATCATTCATTCACAAATGTTAACTGAGAACTTACGTAATAGACAGAGCGCCAGTACTGGGGATAGGGTGATACGCAAAAACCCTTGCAGTCTTTACTGTGGTAGGCTGAATAATGACCTGCAAAGAGAGCTAGTCCTCAGCTGTGGAGCCTGGGACTGTGTTACCTTACAAGCCCCATGTGATGCGGTTAAGGAGCTGGAGCTATGGCGATGATGCTGAACCTGTCTGGGTGGGATCTGAAGACATTCACAAGTGTCCTTACAAGGGGAAAGCAGAGGGGGCTTGAGAGAAGGAGGAGGAGGCAGTGGGATGAGGGAAGCAGGTGTAGGAAAGATGATGTGATGATGCACAGCTATGATCCAAAGAGAGAGGACAGCCTTCAGAAAGGGAAAAAGCCATGAGAACTATTCTTCCCAGAACCTCTAGAGGGAGTACGTCCCTAGCAACACCTTGATGACGGCCCAGTGAAACTCATGGCTGACTTCTGATCTCCTTCCTGATGGACTGTGGGAAAATAAATTTCTGTTGTCAACCATTGTGTTTGTGGTACTTTGTGACAGCCACAAGAAACAAATACATTGCCTCCACAGAGTTTATCCTCTAGTGTGTTAAAAGGCAGTTAGATTGAAGTATGAAATGATACATAATCAGAAACCTGAAGAAGCAATGCAGGATAGTTTGGGTAAGACAGTGGGTATGGGAAACCAGATAGCTGGAAACACCGGGTTTTAAAAAGTCCTTCTCATTCAGGTGGAGAAAGCTTTAATGGAGGTGAGGGAGTAGTGGGAATGTTATGACAAGAAATGAGGCTGAATGAACCATTAAGCAAGTGCTAAGTGATGATGAAGGTACAAGTGGTGCTAAGGAGTGTGGGCTTCATTCTTATAGTCTGGGGAGCCATTTAAGAGTTTTGAGTATAGTTGAAGCATAATTAAATCTGGATTTTAGAAAAACTTCTCAGGATGTAAGGTGAGTTAATGACAGTTCCTAAGTACTCATCACTCTTTTCAGGACCTTTTCTTAGACTTCATGGATTTACATATATTTAGACATTTTGTATTATTATTTTGTTTCTTTTCCTAAAAATCACCTTTTATTTGAAGGATTCTCTTGGTTTTAGGGGTGACTGGATGGTTCCGTTGGTTGAGCATCTGGCTTCAGCTCAGGTCATGAAATCGGGATTCTGGGATTGTGCCCTCTGTCATGTAATATGCTCAGGTGGGAATCAGCTTCTCCCTCTGACCTTCCCCTCACTAGTGTTCTCTCTGTCCCTCTCCTCTCTCTCTTTCTCCCAAATAAATAAAGTCTTAAAATAAAAAGATTCTCTTGGTTTCATATATTGATACTTACGCAGTTCTCCCTCCTCTTCCTGAACCCTAGACACATAGGTCTACTCAACATTTCCACTTGGATAGTAATGTTTTTCAAATTTAACATTCCAAAACTGATCTCCAGATCATAGACCTGTTTCCACAGACCTGTCACCTCAATAAATGAAAACTCCTTTTTTAAAACTTAAGATGTTATTTTTTTAGAGCAGATTGAGGTTTTCAATAAGATTGAGAGGAAGGTATAGAGATTCCCGTATACTCCGTACCCCATTACATGCAGAGCATCCCCTATTACCATCCCCTATTACCCGAATTACACATTTTTTACTAAGAATAAACTTATATTGACATGTGATAATAATCTGTAAGATTTTACTCTTAGTGCTGTAAATTCAGTAGTTTTAGACAAATGCATATTAGCATATATCCATCATTATAACATCACAGAATATTTTAATTTCCCTAAAAATTCTCTGTTCTGCATTTTCATCTCTTCTTCCCTCTCCTCTGCCCCTTCCCCAGCACCCACTGATCTTTTTACTGTTTTTATAGTTTTGCCTTAGCTAGAATGTCATACAGTTGGAATTCTACAGTGTCTAACCTTTCAGATGGGCTTCTTTAACTTGGTAATATACGTTGACGGTTTCTCCATATCTTTTCACAGCTTGATTGTTCATTTCTTTTTAGCACTGAATAATATTCTATTGTCTTGATGTATCACAGTTTACTTATCTATTCATCTACTGGAAGACATCTTGGTTGCTTCCAAGTTTTGGCAATTATGAATAGGCTGTTATAAATATCTGTGTACAGATTTTTTTGTGGGGAAAATAAGTTTTTTTTAAAAATTTTATTTATTTTATTTAAAAATTTTGTTTATTTATTTGAGAAGGGGGGGGAGCTTGAGCAGGGGGAGGGCCAGAGGGAGATGCAGAATCCTTGTTGAACAGGGAGACCGATGTGGGGCTTTATCCCAGGACGGTGGGATTATGACCTGAGCCAAAGGTAGATGCTTAACCAACTGAGCCATCCAGGTTCCCCTGGAAATAAATTTTTAATGCCTTGGACAAATACCAAAAAGCACAATTGCTGGATCATATGATAAGAGCATGTTAAGTTTTGTAAGCAATCACTAAAATGTCTTCCAAAGTAGCTGTACCATTTTGCATTCCCACCAGCCATTTATGAAAGTTCCTATTGTTCTACATCCTCATCAGCATTTGGTGGTGTCCGTGTTCTGGATTTTAGCCATTGTAACAGGTGTGTAGTATCTCACTGTCATTTTAATTTGAAATTCCCCGATGACATATTATGTTGAACATGTTTTCAAATGCTTGTCTGCTGTCTGTATGTTTTCTCTGGTGAGGTGTCTGTTAGGGTCTTTGGCTCATTTTTTAATTGGTTTGTTTGTTTCCTTATTGTTGAATGTTAAGAGTTCTTTGTATATTTTAAATAACAGCCCTTTATCAGATGTGTTTTATGTAAATATTTACTCCCAGTCTGTAGCTTGACTTCTGTTTGTTTTAATATTGTCTTTCACAGAGCAGAAGTTTTTCATTTTACTAAAAGCCCAGTTTATAAATCATTTCTTTGATGGATCACATCACTGGTGTTGTATCTAAAAGGTCATCGCCATACCAGAGGTCATCTAGATTTTCTCCAATGTTATCTTCTAGGACTTTTGTACTTCTGATGTTTATTTTACACTTGGACCTGTGATCCATTTTGAGTTATTTTTGTGACAGGTTTAAGGTGTGTGTGTCTAGATTCATGTTTTTGCTTGTGAGCCTTGTACCATTTGCTGAAGAGAGTGTCTTTGTTCTATTATATTGCCTTTCCTCCTTTGCCAAAGGTCACTTGACTACATTGATAGGGGCCTATTTCTGGGCTCTCTGAACTGCTGTGATGATTTGTCTATTTTTTAATCAATACCATACTTTTTAGATTACTGTAGTTTATGTAGTAAGTCTTGAGTTGGACATCATCAATTCTCCAGCTTTGCTGTGTTTCAGGTGACTCTTGTTTTAATTGTTGAAGTCAGACACCTTGGAGTTGCCCTTCACTCTTATCTCTATCTTATCCCCTATATCCAATCTAATAGAAAATTTTGAATAGGAAACATTCAGAATCTGATCATTTAATGTCCTGTACCCTGCTATTCCCATGGTCTAAGCCATCATTACTTCTGAGCTGTATTATTACAGCTGCTGCTGAATTCAATAGCCTCCCTGATTCTACCCTGCCTCCTTACAGTTTCTTCTCAGAGCAAATCAACGGAATGATCTTATTAAGATTTAAATCATGTCTCTCTTTCCCGTACTACTTCCACTGGATCCTTCTCATGTAGAGCAGAAGCCAGTGTCCTCTAAGGCTTTGCTGGATCTACTCCCCGCACCCTACATGGAGATGTAACTTCATCCTGGACTGTGTTCTGTATTACCCATTCTGCTTCAGTAACAGTTGTCCCTTGCTGTTAATTAGAAATGCCCTGCATACTTTTACCCCAGAGTCCTGTGGTTTCTTTCTCTGTAATCATCTCCTGGATATTCACAATGCTGGCTTCCTCAGGCCCTTCAAGTCTTTGTTCAAACATCATCTTCTGAGTAAGGCCTGTTATATATATATTTTTTAAATTTATTTTATTTTATTTTTTCAGTGTTCCAAGATTCATTGTCCATGCACCACACCCAGTGCTCCATGCAATATGTGCTCCTCTTACTACCTACCACCAGGCTCACCCATCTTCCCACTCCTCTCCCTTCCAAAACCCTCAGTTTTTTTCTCAGAGTCCAGAGTCTCTCATGGTTTGCCTCCCCCTCCAATTTCTCCCAACTCTCTTCTCCTCTCCATCTCCCAATGTCCTCCATATTATTCCTTGTGCTCCCCAAGTAAGTGAAACCATATGATAATGGACTTTCTCTGCTTAACTTATTTCACTCAGCATAATCTCCTCCAGTCCCATCTATGTTGATACAAAAGTTGGGTATTCATCCTTTATGATGGAGGCATAATACTCCATTGCATATCTGGACCATATCTTTTTTATCCATTTGTCTGTTGAAGGGCATCTTGGCTCTTTCCACAGTTTGGCGATTGTGGCCTTTGCTGGTATGAACAGTGGGGTGCAGATGGCCCTTCTTTTTACTCCATCTGTATCTTTGGGGTAAATACCCCGTAGTGCAATTGCAGGGTCATAGGGTAGCTCTATTATTCATTTCTTAAGGAATCTCCATACTGTTTTCCAAAGTGGCTGCACTAACTTGCATTCCCACCATCACTGTAAGAGGGTTCCCCTTTCTCCACATCTCTCCAACACTTGTTGTTTACTGTCTTGTTGATTTTGGCCATTCTAACTGGTGTAAGGTGGTATCTGAATGTGGTTTTGATTTGAATCTTCCTGATGGCTAATGCTGATGAACATTTTTCCTGTATCTGTTAGCCATTTGTATGTCTTCTTTGGAGAAGTATCTGTTCATGTCTTCTGCCCATTTTTGGACATGATTATCTGTTTTTTGTTTTTGTTTTTTTTGCTTTATTTTTTTATTTTTTTAAAGATTTTATTTATTTGACAGAGAGACCACAAGTAGGCAGAGAGGCAGGCAGAGAGAGAGAAGGGGAAGCAGGCTCCCTGATGAGCAGAGAGCCCGATGCGGGGCTCGATCCCAGGACCTTGGGATCATGACCTGAGCCAAAGGCAGAGGCTTTAATGCACTGAGCCACCCAGGCACCCTGATTATCTGTTTTTTTAATGTTGAGTTTGAGAAGTTCTGTATAGATCTTACATATCAGCACTTTGTCTGTAGTGTCACTTGTGAATACCTTCTCCCATTCCGTGGGTTGCCTCTTTGTTTTGTTGACTGTTTCCTTTGCTGTGCAGGAGCTTTTTATCTTGATGAAGTCCCAAAAGTTCATTTTTGCTTTAGTTTCCTTTGCCTTTGGAGACATGTCTTGAAAGAGTTGCTGTGGCTAATGTCGAAGACGTTACTGCCTATGTTCTCCTCTAGGATTTTCTTTTCTTTTTTTTTAAAAAAAAAAAAAGATTATTTATTTATTTATTTGACAGAGAGCGATCACAAGTAGACAAAGAGGCAGGCAGAGAGGGAGAGAGGGAAGCAGGCTCCCTGCTGAGCAAAGAGCCCGACGCGGGACTCGATCCCAGGACCCCGAGATCATGACCCAAGCCAAAGGCAGTGGCTTAACCCACTGAGCCACCCAGGCGCCCTCCTCTAGGATTTTCATGGATTCCTGCCTCATGTTGAGGTCTTTTATCCATTTTGAGTTTATCTTTGTGTATGGTATAAGAGAATGGTAAAGTTTCATTCATATATATATATATATATATATATATATATCTATATATATAGAGATCTATATATATCTATATCTGTTCAAATTTCCCAGCACCACTTATTGAAGAGACTGTTTTTCCTACTGGATATTTTTTCCTGCTTTGTTGAAGATTATTTGACCATAGGGTTGAGGGTCCATATCTGGGTTCCCTACTCTGTTCCACTGATCTATGTGTCTGTTTTTGTGCCAGTACCATGCTGTCTTGGTGATCACAGCTTTGTAATAAAGCTTGAAATCAGTGAGGCCTCTTCTAACCATTGTATTTAAAATTGCAAACTCCCCCAACTTTGCCCCAGTCTACCTCTCTATATCCTTATTGCTCTTTTATTTTTCTCCATAGCATATATTATACTTCAATACTGTATAATTTCTTTATTATTTAAACATAATTTCTTTCTCCATAGAAATTAAATGAGGGAAGAAATTTTGTGTTTTGTTCATTATTTTATTCCTTATGCCTAAAATACCTCCTGGCACATAGTATCTACTTAAGAAATACCCCTTGAATTAGTGAGTGAGGGAATGCTGTGTTGACGGGTTTCATTTGGAGACTTTTCTGTATTTCCCACTCAAGTTTGGAAGCTCACTGGACATTCACAACATGCTTTTGGGAACCATTTAGGTCTGCTGCCCCATTCCATTTTTTTTTTTTTAAGATTTTATTTATTTATTTGACAGAGTGATCACAAGTAGGCAGAGGCAGGCAGAGAGAGAGGGGGAAGCAGGCTCCCCAATAAGCAGAGAACCTGACATGGGGCTTGATCCCAGGACCCGGAGATCATGACCTGAGCTGAAGGCAGAGACTTAACCCACTGAGCCATCCAGGCACACCGCGCCCCCATTCCATTTTAGACAGAAGAAAGGTGAGACACTAAAAGGCGAATAAGCAGTGGACATCAGTACCTGTAAACATATCCTGAGAGAATAAACTTAGACCTGTTTAAAATTGTCTTTACCCCATGTCATAGAACATCTTACCAGGTTTGCTGTGCACGATAAGATATTCATCCTCTCGTCCCTCAGAAAGCTGAGATGAATGGAAACACTCAGGCAGCTGTCTCTGGAGGGCACAGTCTGGTTTAGGGCTTCTCAGAGGGTGGCCAGGAGCAGACGTTCTGCCAGCACTTTCCCCACATCTGCTGAGGATCAGGAAGGACTTCCAAGTACACATTTGGTCTGGGTGCTCTACTGGGGCATGCCTGCCCTTTTGGTATCTCTTCTAGGAGCCTGCTACAGAGTGTCCTGTGGCCCGTTATGCATATGAAGTCCACACACTCCCGGATGATCTCATACTGTAGATGCACAGGCCATGGGTACAGGTAAACATGATGCCTGTTAGGGTTAGGGATGGCATTGGGAGCCTGAGCAGGGGTTCCTTGTGGCTATACCTCCAGACAGGAATCCAGGAACTTTCTTGTCATGTACCACATACTTCTGCCTGTTCTCCCCAGATGGATCTTATTAGTTGTGTCCAAACTGATTACAGCGTACTGTTTTACTAATACCCGTGTTCTACAGTTTAAGCCTTCATAATTATTTTGAAATAGTTGATATGAAAGGTTCAACCGAATCTTAAATTTCTTCATGTTACAAGAAATTGCACAGTTACCTTTGTCATGAGAAGAGCTCTTAAATTCTTTAAATATACTGTCAACTGTTTAAAGTTTTGAATGGCTGCATAAAAGGATTCACATTTTAAAAAATCATCTACTAGTAAAATTGTCTACATATGAAACAATCATCAACTAATAAAGTTTCTCACTGATGGTACCCATCAAAAATTTATAAAGATCATTAAAATGTCTTGAACAGGAATTGAATAAAACCATTCAAACTACAGCATGCATATAATTTTGCTAATTCAAGTTTTTTTTTAATGGTTAAAATGGCAGCATTAAAGACATTGAAGGGTTTGTAATTAGAAGTTTATAAAAATTCTATGTAAAATACCCTCCTTAACTTTGTATTTTATTTTTCTTACCTTAATTATATGAAGAAGGTGTAATGATTTTTTTAACCAGGCCCCATGTAGAGGCTCTTCAGTCTCCTTCAAATTACCTCAGTGTGCTATATAAATATTAGCATTGTCTCCGTGTCCTTTGGTGTGAAAAAAGTTGGGCAGCGTTGCTCCATGCTATCTGTTCCCTCTTTTCTCGGTCAGATATCTCTCTTTGTCAGCAAGGAGCAACCAAACTCAGCCCGTGGAAACTGACAGGACAGTTGGCTCTGCCATCTCTAGGTAGGAGATGCTGCCAAGCAGGACAGACAAGGCCATTTGACTCATGAAATGTTGGCTTATTCATGCTATTTACGGCCTGGCTAAGGAAAAGCAACACCATAACCTCCAAATTCTCAAAATTCATTTAAAATTCATTTAAAATTCAAAATTCAACTTAAAAAGTTCTAGCCCATAATGCAAACCTTTTCCTACATGATCTTGGTGATTGTCCTCCATACTAACTTGCCCCCTGTGCTGCTTTTTCTCTTGTGATTATAAGGATATTGAAGCTGAACACTTGCTTCCTTTTTAATTCTCCTTAAGTGTGTGACTGACCAAGACATGTTCTTCTTTATGGCTGAGTCATGCTTGTCTAATTCTACTGATAGAAGATGTTGTAATTTTATAAAAGAAAAATGCAAACTATTCCCAAATATGCATTGTCTTATGGCTATGCTTTTTCTTTTAAAAAAATCTCTAAGAAAATGTGTTTTGTATATTCATTACTTAATGTAATGCATTCCCTTCTCTTGATCAGTCCATTTTCCTTTGATTAGTGCTGCCAATTTTAGGCCTAGGGAGGGAGAAATCTGGATCCCGGTAATATTCAGAAGTCTAGTATAATATCCATCATTTTTTTCTACAGTTGTATTCTGAACTTGGTAATTACAATATAAAGAGAATCCAAAGCAAAAAGACAGGCAAACAACTTAGTGTGTAACTACTAATTTTTTTTCAAATACAAGGATAATCTCTATTATTCTCATTTGAGTCTTGTTTTTTCTATCCACATAGACCTTGTTCTTCCATATCAGACTGACATTCAGTTTCATAAAGTAGTCTGTCTCTAATTACACCTAAATGTTTGACAAGATTAGAATATGTTCTCTCTTCTCATTCCCCATGTCTGAAAGGGAAATTCACTTTGTGAAATATGTAATTTTATTTTTCCTTTGGAGGAGCAGGTGAAAATTCACTGAAATGTGGGAGTGACAACATAATTTTCTGTTATGTTACCTAGACAGCATTTGTACCTAAATTATAATTCTGGACAAATTTTACTCACAAAGGAGATGATGGTTTGCTTTTCACATTTTCAGCACCCAGTAAGCTGTGATGTTCCCCAGTGCATTGCTAAGAGAAAGAGTACAAGATCCAATCCCTTCAGACAGCACCCTACCCTCAGGGCAGTTCTCTGTGGAGGAAGTCCTTTGTTAGGTGGTGTGGACACTGGAAAGCAATTTATTGATGACAGCAGAGCCTGGATGTGGAGATCTGATTCCTAATGGTTTGTTTGTAGTTCTTCCAACTAATAGGAGCAATGCTGACTTACAGAAAGCAGTTTGGTTGGAGTCTTAGTGTATCACATCTGAGGGTGACTTCACTGTTCCTCTCACTGGGGTCCACACAGATTACCAAATCCCATTCTAGACTGAGTGAATGAACCCCTTTGCGGGTGGGGTCTTGAGAATCTGCACTTTTAAAAACACGCCAGTGGATTCTTTTAAAAAAAATCATGACTTTTTGTTTTGAGATAATTTTAGATTGACATGTATTTGTAAGAAACAATAAAGAGACCCTCTGTATCTTTTCCCAGTTTCCCCCAGTTTTGGAGAACATTTTGCGAAACAATATGACAACTAGGATGTCGACCCTGATGCGGTCAAGACAAAGCCCTTTTCCATCCCCACAAGGATCCCTCAAGTTGCCCTTTTAAAGCCATGTGCTCTTGGATCCCAAACCCTCCTTAACCTCTAGGATCCACTAATCTGTTCCCTTCTTAAAATTTCATCATTTCAAGAATGTTCTATAAAGAAACGATATACTATGTATCTTTTTGAGTTTAGATTTTTTTAAAAAACTCATTGTATTTCTTTGGAGGTTCATCCATGCCTTGCATATAACAATAGTTTTTTCCTTTTTATTGAGAGGTGTTCCATGGTATGGATGTACCACAATTTGTTTAATCATCATTAATGATGATTGTAATAATCATTAATCATGCATTGAAGGGCATCTGAATTGTTCTGAGGTTTTAACTATTATGAGTAAAGCTGCTCTAAATATTAGTGTAAGTTTTTTGTGTGAACATAAATCTTCGTGTTAGGCCCAAGTTTTCGCGTCCGAGAGACCACCAAGAAGCCAAGCACCAATGCAATCACACGAGGGTTTATTTGACAAGCTTAAGCTTGGGCCCAAGCATACCGGCACAGCGGAGTAGGGACTTGGACCCCGAGGTGACAGGCTTAAGCTTGGGCCCAAGTATACCCAAGGCAGCAGAGTAGGAACTTGGACCCTGAGGCTAGTTAAGGCGGGGGTTTTTAGGGGTCATTACAAGAGGCTTGGGACGGGGTGGGGGGTTGAGGAGAAGTTACAGACTTTTCTGCAGTAAACTGATTAGCTGTTGCTGGGTTGTTGCAGGGTGGGGTACTTTCTTGGAACTAAAGCAGGATGGGGGTCCCTAGAACTAAAGCAGGGTGGGGGTCCCTGGAACTAAAGTAAAGTAGGGGAAAGTTCAGCCCTTGGTCACAGGGGCCTGAGATGCCTGCCGAAGCTAAGATGGCTGTACTTATGCTAAGGCTAAACCTGAGGTGGGATGGCCTTAATTTTTCTTGGCTTCCACATTCGTTTCTCTGAAACGAATGCCTAGGAGTGCAGTTGCTTTATATTACAGTATTTGCAAGGATAGTTGGGTTTGTTTTGTTGGTTTTCTTTTGTTTTTAAAAGAAACTACCAAACTTTGCCAGAGTGGTTACCATTTTATATTCCCACCAGCAATGTATGAGTAACCCAGTTTCTTTGCATCTTTGGCAGGTTAGAGTATTGGCATTATTTTTAATTTTAGCCATTTGGTGTGTAGTAATATGTCGCTGGGTGTTTTGTTTTTAAGAATTTATTTATCTGACAGAGAGAGAGAGCGAGAGCACAAGCAGGGGGAGTGGAAGACAGAGAAAGCTTCCTGGCCAGCAGGGATCCTGATGAGGGGCTCAATCCCAGGACCCCAGGATCGCGACCCAAGCTGAAAGCAGACGCTTAATGACTGAGCCACCCGGACGCCCCAGTCACTGAGGTTTTAATTTTGCATTTTTCTAATAACTAGATATTGAATCCCTTTTCTTATGTTAATTTATCATCTGCATATCCTCTTTGGTGAAATATCACTTCATGTCTTTTGCCCATTTTCTAATTGGAGTTTTTAGAGCAGTTTAAGGTTTACAGAAAAATTGAAGGAAAGGCACAGAGATTTCCTGTAAACTCCCTGCTGCTATCCATCACAGCCTTCCCTAAACAACATACTCCACCAGGGTGGTAAATTTGTTACAACTGCTGAACCTACATTGACACATAATCATATACTAAGTCTGTAGTTTACATTGTTATTTACTCTTAGTGTTATATATTCTATGGGTTTGGATGAATATCTAATGACCTGTATCTATCATTATAATATCACAAAATATTATTACTGTCCTAAAAATCCTCTGTGCTCTGCTTATTCATCCCTCTCCTTATCCCCCTACACCCAGCAACCACTGATCTTTTTACCATCTATAGTTTTGCCTTTTTCAAGATGTTACATAGTTGGAATCATAGAGTATGTAACCTTTTCGGATTGGCTTCTTTCACTTAGTAATAAAAATTTAAGGTAATAGCTCATTAAATTAAATTAAATTATTTATTTATTTTTAGCGCTGAATAGTATGCCATTGTCTGGATGTATCACAGTTTATCCATTCACTTGCTGAAGAGTATCTTTTTAAGTTTAGTTTAATTTAAATTTATTTATTTTTTAAAAGATTTTTTTTTTTAAAGATTTTATTTATGTATTTGACAGAGATCACAAGTAGGTAGAGAGGTAGGCAGAGAGAGAGGAAGGGAAGCAGGCTCCCTGCTGAGCAGAGAGCCCCACATGGGGCTGGATCCCAGGACCCTGGGATCATGACCGGAGCCAAAGGCAGAGGCTTTAACCCACTGAGCCACCCAGGGGCCCAAGAGTATCTGGTTTGCTTCCAACTTTTGGCAATTATGAATCAAGTTGCTATAAACATCTGTGGGCGAGTTTTTGTGTGGACATAAGGTTTTACCTCCTTGGGTGAATACCATGGAACACATGGTAACAGTGTGTTTAGTTTTGTAAGAAGCCATCAGATTATCTTCCCAAAGTGGCTGTACTGTATTCCCATCAGCAGGGTAAGAGTTCTTGTTGCTTTACCTCCTCACCAGCGTTTGGTATTGGTAGAGTTTCAGATTTTTGCCTAATAAATGTGTAGTTGCATCTCGTTTGAATTTGCAGTTCCCTTATGACATACGATATAGAGCACACTTTCGTATGCTTATTTGACATCTGTGTGTCTTCTTTAATGACATATTTTTGGATTGTTCTTTTCCTGTTGAATTTTGAAGGTTCTTTATATGTTTTATATAGTAGTCTTGGTTTCCACATATTTTCTCCCAGGCTATATCTTGTTTTTTTTTTCATCCTCTTTCTAGGCTCTTTCACAAAGGAAATGTTATTAATTTTGATGAAGTCAAACTTTTCAACTTTTTCTTTTATTGATCTTGCTTTTGGCATTATATTTAATAACTGCTTGACACTAGATTCTGAACAGTTTCTTCTATGTTTTTCCTAAGTGTTTTATAGCCCTACTTTTGATGTTTGTCTCCAGTCCATTTTGAATTAATTTTTGTATAAGGGGTGAGACTTAGGTTAAGATGCTTTTGGGGATGTGGGGCTTATGTATGCATCATTTGTGGAAAAGACTATCTTTGCTCCATTAAATTGCTATTGAACTTTGGTCAATCATTGAATATGTTTGTGTGGGTCTATTTCTGAGTTTTCTATTTTATTCTAATGATCTATGCCTGTCCCTCTGACAATATCACACAGTCTGGATTGCTATAATTACATACATCTTGAAATCACACAGATTACTTCCATTTTAGTCTTTCAAAATTGTTTTAGTAGTTGGAATTTTTTGGCCTTGATATATAAATTTAGTCTATATTTACAAAAATATCTTGCTATAAATATATATTAATTTGGAGAAAAATGACAAATGTGGTCTTGCAATCCATGATCACATTATCTCTATTTATATATTCATTGAGTTCTTTCACCAGCATTTAGTAGTTTTCAATGTGCAAGACTGTGTTTAGTTAGATCTATACAGTTATTTTTTTTAGAGATTGTGAATGGTATTGAATTTTTGATTTTGTTGCCTACATGTTCATTGCTAGTATGTAGACATGCTACTGAATTTTGTATCCTATCTTGTATCCTGTGATCTTACTGAACTCATTTGTTCTAAGAGATTTTATAGATTTCTTAATATATTCTATATATACACTCAAGCCATCTTCAGATAGGCACAGTTTTATTTTTTCCTTTCCTTTTTAAAAAAGATTTTATTTGCTTAATTGTTTAATTGGGAGAGATTGAGCGAGAACATGAGCTGAGAGAGGGAGAAACCCACTCCCCTCTGAGCAGGGAGCCCAGCTAGGGGTCGATCCCAGGACCCTAGGATAATGACCTCAGTCGAAAGCAGACTCTTAACCAACTGAGCCACATAGGCACCCCTATTTTTTCCTCTCCAATCTGTATGCTTTTTATTTCTTTAATTCATTGGCTAGAACTTCCAGCATATGGTGAAGAAGAGTTGTGGGAGTGGACATCCTTATGTTGTTCCGCATCTTAGGGGAAAGCATTTAGTCTAGTGCCATTAAGTATAATGCTTATTAAAGGCTTTTTGTTCATGTTCTTTATCACTTTGAAGAAGTTCCCTTTTATTCCTATTTCTTTGAAAGTTTTTATTATTAATGGGTGTTGAGTTTTTCCAAATGCTTTTCTTTCTTTATAAAAATTGAGATCTAATTGATGTAAAATATTACAATCCCATGCTTATTCTTCATTGATTTATAGGATCATTGGGATTTTTTCTTCTCTAGCTTGTTTAAATGTTATATTATATTGATTAGCTTTCAAATACTGACTCAACCTTGCATCCTGTTATAAACTCCACTTAGTGTTTAATTTTTTTTAATATTGTGTTACTTTCTATTTGCTAATATTATGTTAAGGGGTTTTGCATTTATCTCCTGAGAGATACTGGTTTTTAGTCTATTTTTTTTTCTTTCTCTATTCTTTGTTTTGTATTGGTATAAGGGTAATATTAGCTTCCTAATGTGAATTGGGAAGTGTTTTCTTCTCTTCCATTATCTGAAAGAGATTGTGTAGCATTGGTTGTTAATTCTTCTTAAACATCTGATACAATTCTCCAGTGAAAACACCTAGTCCTGGAGATTTCTTTTTTATGAGTATTTGAATTCTGAATTTAATTTCTGAAGTTGTTACAGGGCTAGTCAAATGATCTCTTTCATATCAGATTATGTTGTGGTAGTTTGTATTTTCTTTTAAAGAAATCCGTCCATTTATTTAAGTTGCCAGATTTACATATATAGTTGTTGGTAGTATTTCCTTAGATGCCCTTTTTGATGTGTTGAAGGTCTACAGTGATACTCCCTGTTTTACTCCTCACATTCATAATTTGCATCTTCATTTTGATTTATTAATCAGTCTTGCTAGAGGTTTGTCAATTTTATTAATCTTTTTCAAGGATCCAATTCTTTGTTTCTTTAATTTTGTTTTCCTTTTTAAAATTTCTTTGCTTTCTGCTCTTTAGATTACCTTGTTGCTGCTTGCTCTGAATTTAATTTGCCTTTTTTTGTTTGTTTGTTTGTTCTAAGTTCTTAAGTTAGGAGTTTAGACTGTTGATATTAGACTTGTTTCATTTTCTCACTGATGCGTTTAGTTTATAAATTTGACTTTCAGTACTATTTTAACAGTGCCCCACAAAGTTTGATATGTTGTATTTTTATTAAGTTCAATGTATATTTTTAGGTTCTTTGAGACTTCCTTTTAACTTGTGGATTATTTATAGTTGCATTCATTAGTTTCCAAACATTTCAAGGTTTTCCTGTTGTTTTTCTGTTACCGATTTCTGATTTGATTTCATTATGGTCAAAGAGCATACGTTGTTTGATTTCAACCCTTACAAATTTGCTAAGGCTTACTGTATGTCTGGTTACATGGTCTATCTTGGACCATGGTCACTGAAAAATAGTGTGTATTTTGTTTTTGTTGGGTGGAATGTTCTGTAAATGTTCATTAGATACTGCTGGTTGGTAGTGAGGTTTTCTATATTCTTGAAAATATTATATCTAGTTTTTTTTTTTTTCTGTTAAGACACTGTGTTGACATCTCCAACTGTAATTGTGAATTTATCTCTTTCTTCCTTTCAGTTCTACTTGTTTTTGTTTCACATATTTCACAACTCTATTCTTTGATGCATATATATTTAGGATTGCTATGTCTTCTTGGTGGACTGACACTTTACTGTTATGTAACATCACTCTCTTTGCTAATTTCCTTTGCTTTGAAGTCTACTTCATTTGATATTAATATAGCTAGTTGTGCTTTCTTTTGATATTTTCATTTTATTTGTTTTTCCATTTTTTCCTACTTTAACTTTGTCTATATACATATATTTGAAGTGAATTTCTGCAGAAATTTTGCAGCAGTTTAGAGAATCATAGCATATAGTTGGGTCTTGTTTTTAATACACCTTGTCAGTTTCTGTCTTTAACTGGTATATTTACATAATTTACATTTAATATAATTATTCATGTGTTAGGGTTCAAGTCTGCTATTTTAATTTTAATTTTCTCTCTTTTTTTTTTAAAGATTTTATTTATTTATTTGACAGAGAGAGATCACAAGCAGGCAGAGAGGCAAGCAGAGAGACAGGAGGAAGCAGGCTCCCTGCTGAGCAGAGAGCCCGATCCGGGACTCGATCCCAGAACTCTGAGATCATGACCTGAGCCGAAGGCAGCGGCTTAACCCACTGAGCCACCCAGGCGCCCCTTAATTTTCTCTTTATTCTTTACAGTTTCTTTCTCATTTTCTATTTCTTCATGTAGTTATTGGAGCATTCTTTTTAGAATTCCCTTTTGATTTATCTATAGTGTTTTCAAGTTTATTTATATAGCTCTTTTAGTGGTCGCTCTAGGTATAAGATTATATATATACGTAACTCATCAGTGTCTGCTGGTCATTTTAGCAGTTCTAGTGCAGTATAGAAACCTTACTTCTTGTATACCCTTTAGCTTCCCTTGTTTATAATAACCTGAAAAAAATTACTATATATTGAAAACCACATCAAGGGGCGCCTGGGTGGCTCAGTGGGTTAAGCCGCTGCCTTCGGCTCAGGGCATGATCCCAGGTCCTGGGTTCGAGCCCCACATCGGGCTTTCTGCTCAGCAGGGAGCCTGCTTCCTCCTCTCTCTCTGCCTGCCTCTCTGCTTACTTGTGATTTCTCTCTGTCAAATAAATAAAATCTTAAAAAAAAAAAAAAAAAAAAAAAAGAAAACCACATCAAGCTGTCTTCTAATTTTTGTTTCATCCATCAAACATAATTTGGAACTTTTAGAAGAGAAAGGATATGCCATATTTTTGCTTCTCACTTTATTTCTTCCTGATTGTTTTAGTTTCCAATTGCTGTTGTAATAAATCACAAATTGACCAAAAGAAAACAACACAAGTTTATTAACTTCTAGTTCTGGAGGTTAGAGGTTTGAAATCAATTTTTTGGGCTAAAAACTGTGAGGTATCAAGAAGGCTGCATTTTTTCTAGAGGTTCTTGGGGAAAATATATTTCCTTGACTTTTCCACCTTTTGGAGGTCACCTGCATTTCTTATGACTTAGGACCCATTCCTTCATGGGAATTGTCTGTTCCCTGTCCTCTGTATCCAAATAATTCATATCTTCCCATACCTAAAATACATTCATCCTATCCTAGCATATTCAAAAGTGTAAACCCATCACATCATCCGTTCCAAGTCCAAAGTGTCATCTAAATCTCATCAGCTCAAAACCCCTAGATCTCACCATTTAAGTCATTTCAGTTAGGTATAGGTGAAACTCCTAGGGCAGAATTCCTCTCTGCCTGTAGAGGGGGCCTGTGGACCTGTGAAACTAGAAAGCAAGCTATCTGCATTCAAAGTACAATGGTGGGACAAGTATACAATGCCAATTTTAAAAACATCCATTAAAAAGGGAGAAAATGGAAGGAAAAAAGGAGTCAACAGCCAAAGTAACTTTAAAATTTAGCAGGTTAGGTTTCCAGACCTGACAATAATACCTGATGGTTCTTGCTTCTGCCCTCTGGGCTGTTACTCTCTCAGAAAACTTCTTTGAGTTATTTTTTGAGGGTGGGTCTGCTGCCAGTAAATTATTAGTTTTCATTTATTGGAGACTGTCTTGATTTCCCTTTTCATTCCTAAAGGAAGTTTTTGCTAGAAGATGGATTTTGAGTTGACAGTTAATTTCTTTCAGCACTTGAAGACGCTGTGCCACTTTCTTCTGGCTTCTATGGTTTCTGGTAGGAAATCTGAAAATCTCTTTTCCCTTTTAGGTAGAACTATGTTTCTCATACCTTTCAAGGCTTTCTCTTTGTCTTTAGTTTTCAGAACCTTTTACTATGATGTGTCTTGGTGTGGATTACTTGGACTTTATGCTGTTTAGTGTTCATGTGTTTGACTTGGTCTTCTTGAATCTCTAGGCTGGTGCCTTGTACCAAATTTGAGTTTCTGTCATTATTTCTTCAATTCTTCAATTTCTTCAATTTCTTCATTATTTGTTCAGTCATGCATTTTTCTCTTTTTTTTCTGCTATTTTGTTTATATGAATGCAGAGATCTTTTGGTATAGTCCCATAGGTCCCCAAGGCTGTGTTCACTTCTCTCAGTCTGTTTTTTCTCTATTCAGAATGAGTAATTTTTATTAATCTACCTTCTAGCTTCTTCTTTCTCTGGTCCTCCCATTCTGCTGTTGAGCCTATCCATTGAAATTTTTTTGCTACTGTATTTTTCAGTTCTAAAATTTCCATTAGGTTCTTCTTTATGTCTCTGTTTCTTTGTTATAATTTTTAGTTTCTTCGCTGTATTTGAAATATATTTGAAT
Source organism: Lutra lutra (assembly GCF_902655055.1). Lineage (NCBI taxonomy): Eukaryota > Metazoa > Chordata > Mammalia > Carnivora > Mustelidae > Lutra > Lutra lutra. The sequence continues at coordinate 68,919,546 of NC_062286.1, forward strand.
TTGAAATATATTTGAAATATATTTGAAAATATTTGAAATATATTTCACAATTATTCATTGAGTCATTTTTTTTTTTAAAGATTTCATTTATTTATTTGTCAGAGAGAGTGAGCACAGGCAGACAGAGTGGCCGGCAGAGGCAGAGGGAGAAGCAGGCTCCCCGCCGAGCAAGGAGCCAGATGTGGGACTTGATACCAGGATGCTGGGATCATGACCTGAGCCAAAGGCAGCCACTTAACCAACTGAGCCACCCAGTCATCCCACATTGAGTCATTTTTATAATAGTTGTTTTATTTTATTTTTATTTTTTAAATTATGTTCATGTAGCCAACATAGAGTACATCATTAGTTTTTGATACAGTGTTCAGTGATTCATTAGTTGCGTATAACACCCCATGTTCATCACAACACATGCCCTCCTTCATACCCATCACCCACTTACCCCATCCCCCGAACCCCCTCCCTTCTCTAACCCTCTGTTTGTTTCCTGGAGTCCAGAGTCTCTCATGGTTTGTCTCCCTCTCTGATTTCTTCCCATTCTGTTTTCCCTCCCTTCCCCAATGGTCCTGTGTGCTATTCTTTATATTCCATATAAGAGTTGCATGTGATAGTTGTTTTAAAGTGTATTTCAGGGGGCGCCTGGGTGGCTCAGTGAATTAAAGCCTCTGCCTTTGGCTCAGGTCATGATCCCAGGGTCCTGGGATCGAGCCCCACATGACTCTCTGCTCAGCGGGGAGCCTGCTTCCTCCTCTCTCTGCCTGCCTCTCTGCCTACTTGTGATCTTTGTCTGCTCAGCGGGGAGCCTGCTTCCTCCTCTCTCTCTGCCTGCCTCTCTGCCTACTTGTGATCTTTGTCTGTCAAATAAATTAATTTAAAAAAAAAACTTTAAAAACAAAACAAAAAATAAAATAAAAAAATAAAATGTATTTTAAGGGGCGCCTGGGTGGCTCAGTCAGTTGAGTGGCTGCCTTTGGCTCAGGTCATGATCCTGGGATCAAACCCTGCATCAGGCTTCCCTGCTCAGCGGAGAGCCTGCTTCTCCCTTTCCCTCTGCCTGCCGCTCTCCCTTGTGCTCTACTTGTGCTCTCTCCCTATCTAAGAAAGAAATAGAATCTTTTAAAAAATGTGTTTCAGATAATTCTAACTTCTCTTTCACCTTGGTATTGGCATTTGCTGATTGCCTTTTTTTTTTTTTTCATTCAGTTTGAGATCTTCTTGGTTGTTGGTATGGGAAGTGATTTTTCAGTTAAAACCTGTATATTTTAAGCATTTTATTTTGAGGCTCTAGATTTTATTTATACCTGTCTTGTCTGGCTTCTTCTCACACTGTTCTAACAGGAAAAGTGAGAGCACTGTCTCATTATTGTCAGGCAAGGTAGAAATACGGGTTCCTATTTGGCTTCCATTGGTACCCACCTTAGAGGACTTTTTATTACTTCTGGGTTGAGGTAGGATTCTGCTTATTCATGTGATTGCCATTGACATTGCAGGAGGAGGGTGTCTCTTACTGCTTGGAAGGGATGAAAGTCTTGGCTTTCTCCTCAGCTCCTTGTGACACCACCCTGAAGGAGGTGGAGGGTTTGGTGATGGTTGGGATGCCTTGTTACAGGGCAGTGAAGGTAGAAATCTAGGGTCTTTGCTTGGCTTTCTCACTATTCCACTGAGTATGGTGGGGGTGTCTCATCTCAGTCTAACAAGGGATGAAGTCTAGGCTACCCACCAAGTCTTTATTGGTAGGGGGAGGAAGTGGGGCAGAATCTTTTTTTGTTGTGTTTTGCTAAAATGGAGTGGTTATTGCTAAAAGATTGAAAAAGAAATTTTGCTAGACCTCTCCTGGTCCTTTGACTAGGTAGAACAGTTTTTTGTTTTTTGTTTTTTTTTTTGAGGGAGTAAGTTCTGTCTATTGGTACTTCTGGGTTGTCAGCTTTAGCTCCAAATCTGGTAGATAATAGAAACAAAGAAAACCCAGGAAACAAAGTACAGTCTTGTTCCTTGAGATTCAAAAGTCACTAGCCATTCTGACTTCTCTTTACCTTTCAGAATTTTCTTTTGTTTGTTTGATTCGTTTGATCAATACTATTTGGGTTTTTAGTTTCGCTTGGCTTAGGAAATAGGGAAGAGTATGTTTAATCCATCTTCCTAGAAGGAGAGGTCTTATAGGTGATTCTGGAAAACCATGGTATAGCTTCTTAGGTTGCAGTACCAAGTTGACATTCTATTAGGACATTTAGAATTTCCTAGAATTTCCTTAAGTCAAGTCATTGATGTCAAAAGATCTTGGGGTGATTATAAGTTTGATTGAATTCTAAGCAATTTTGTCATGCTTTTAACAATAAGTATAAATTATTCACAGTCTTGACCAAAATCATTTACTTGAAATTCTACTCTTTAATAACTAAATCTTTTAATGTTTTTTAAAAAAGTAAGTACTAGTGTATAACAGTATAAGTGGGAGTATTTTTTAAATACTCTGGAGATTTATTTTTATCACAATTTACAAAGTTTGCTGTGGCTAGAAATGTGTATTTGTAAGTCCCAATCACTTTGACATGATGGGGTTTCTGACTGAGCTTCTAAGTGTGTGACAGAAATCATTGAAAAAATTTTTAATGCTTTTCTTTTCTTTCTAAGCCAGGGGGAAAAACCCCCTACTTTTGTTCTAACTCCAAAGCCAAGATGGAGAGTTTATTTCTAAAAATTTTTTTTAAATATTTATTTATTTGACAGAGAGACACAGTGAGAGAGGGAACACAAGCAGGGGGAGTGAGAGAGGGAGAAGCAGGCTTCCCACCAAGCCGGGAGCCCAATGCAGGGCTCGATCCCAGAACCCCGGGATCATGACCTGAGCCGAAGGCAGACGCTTAACGACTGAGTCACCCAGGTGCCCCGGAGAGTTTATTTCTAAAAATTTAAGATCTTTGCAAGCCTGCTTCTTGTAATTGCCTTCTAGGGTATATTACTCTCTATATGTATTGGATTTGGAAAAGATTTCATTTCAAATTTGGGAGATTGGGAAGTTGAGTTCAGTTTAATACTTGACCTTCAGATATACTGATTGCCATAGCAGTCCTTTTGTACTCCAACTCCATAGAAGGTTCTGGATCATTTGCACTTCCTTTCACTATTTTACTTGCAAATTTAGAGTATCAGGATCTGTATCATTTTTCTAGGTTCTGCCATCTTCTTAGTTTCCACAAATATGTGTGAAAATTCAGTCCTACAGTAGATAACTTGCAAGTTGAGTGTATGAAACTTACTTGATTTTTGTTTTGTCTCTTTAATCTGGCAGAATTCAACTCTAATACTTTGTTATTTCCCCAAAGCCAAGTTAGCATCCATAGCCAATAACTTCCCAGGTAAATATTCGTGAATCTTTTACCTTGCCCGGAATCCAGTTCCTATGATTAAGATAAGTGATATTTCCTGTCACTTCCTCCTGAGTGAGTTTATCTCTGTGTTCTAAGACAAAATTAGCTTTTCTTTCTTTCTTTCAAATCTCTCTATCCTGTTTTACTCCACCCACCATACAGACAAAATATATGTGGATATCTTCTTGACAATACTGACTGTTGCCTGGACTCCTGATTATGTCTGGCCCTGGATGCCATGCCTTTGGGCTGTACCCACTTGCTGATACTCTGACTTTTCCCTTGAACACTGCTGTCTTTGAGGTATCTGGAACATAACTGAGCTTTCTATACTCTGAACATTTTCTAAATCCACTGCTCAGGGACAATTTTGTTATCATGCTTAAGTTCTATCTAACATGGAATTTTAGATTTCAGTGAAACTGGAGAAAGTCTTATAAAGATCCCAACCAAAGGAGGGCCAAATCAGTTCGATAAATTTTCTACACACTCAGCTTTCCCTTTTAAAATTCATAGTGGCCTAACCATGACATATTCTTGTGGTTCAGCAGTTCTGGTATCTTCTGCCACCTTGTACATATGTTCCTCTCATAAATTATTTCACGTTTTGGTTTTAGATTTAAGAGTTTCACATGTTGGTTTAGATTTTGAGATCATAATTTTGTGGCTGAAAGACACAGTGCCACATACTCAGGAGGCCATAACGTATGAAGCAATGTGTTCCAACTCTGGAAGCACAATGCCTAGGTCAAAACTTGCTGTCATCCTTTCCTAACAGGGTAAACTTGGGCAAGAGATAGAATCTCTCTAAGCACAGTTATTACAAGCTGGGGATAACAATAATAGTGTAAATATACTGCTTTCATGTATTAGATTTTTAATGAAGATTAAATGAAATACAGTGTACAAAGGAAAATATGGACACACCTGGGTGGTTTAGTTGGTTAAGCATCTGACTGTAAATATCAGCTCAGATCTTGATATCAGGGTTGTGAGTTCAAGCCCTGCATTGGCTGCACACTAGGGGTGGAGCCTACTTAAAAAAATAAAGGAAAATATGTAGCAGAGTTCCTAGCAAAATAGCAATTTCTAAATAGATACTATGACTTTTTTATTATTTATTTATAGCAAAAATTCAAACTTAGAATTCTGGCTAACTGTGACACTATCAGTTAACCTTACCAGTCATTAAGGTTTGATTAGTTTTCCATTTAGCAAAAAAACGTCTGTTTACTAACTATCCACTATGCACCTGCAGGATAGTCCTCTGTCAACAATGAATCTAGATTTTGGTTACAGTTATACATGGAACTTCACTTCTAGTAGTAAGCACCAGTGTTCTCAGAGCGTATTACCAGGGAAGGTAATAGAAATGTAAGGTTTTGGGCTCCACTTGGACCTACTGAATCTAAAACTCTAGGGGTAAGTTCAACAAGCCCTGCAGGGGACTCTGATGTCCCTCAAGTTTGAGAAGTGCTATCACACTGAGGTTTAAACTGCTCCATGAATTTCCTGTATCAGCTCTGGCTCCATCATTCACTGTTCTTCCTGCTGTCGTGCTCATTACATGCCTTTAGCTGGTTTGGAAACTAATAGGCTCACCATAGAATTAAATGTTTGTTAGATCTGGGTGGAAAAACATTTTTGTGGTGGGGGGGGTTTCCTTATAGGAACAAAGGTTTAAAGATGGGGGAAAATTAATGACTGAACCAGACAGTCACATTTCCTGGGAATAATCATTGAAATTATCTTGATTATTTTATTTGATTATTTGTTTTATTGTTCAGTAATAACAACCAAGGCATCATGATCTTCATTTTCCTTCCTCAGAAATAATCCTTGAGAAATCAGGATTTTTTAGTGTCTATGACTGCCTTGTGGACTGTCATTTTAAAGAGCTTCTCATTTCATCTTAGTATTATCCTCCTCTGTTTTTTTGTTAGTATTCCAGTGCCTACTTCAACACATGAATAAACTTAGAGCGACTGCTTTAAAAGCATTTTGGGTACAGCTTGGTCAGTTGTCAATACAATTTCGTTTATTCTGAACAGATAATTTCTGGACAAATAGTAATTCAGTCGCTGAAAGCTATTGTCATGTTTTCCTATTTTTCTAAGCATGCAAAGTGAAACATAAACATTATACAGCATTGTGAAAAGAAATACTGGATTTTATGTAAATTTTGTATATGAATTCTTGAGAAATAGTGTGTTTTTTCCATTACATGAGAATCCTAATATATTGAAAACACAAGAAGAAAATTAGCTGCAGGGCAGGCAGACCTGCTTCACATCAGTTCTGCAACCTCCTTGCTATGGAGTTTGTATGCTATATTTTTTTAATATAGCAAACCTTTCATTCCTCATATTTAAAATGAAGGCAGTAAGGCCAATTGTGGAAACTGTTCGGGATTAAATGAGAGAACATAGGTAAAATATCTGGCGTAGAGTAAGAGCTCAAGAAATACTGTCATTATGCCTAAGGCATTTTGAACATCACATAGTTGTGATTTGCATTTAGTAATTCTTACAATTAATAAGGCAGTTGATAGACAGTTTCATTAGTGGTTCCTTATTTAAGTCTTGGAATTTTTTTGTGAGATGGATAGCATGGATCTCTTTATTGCTCTTTTGTTTTGTTTTGAAACGAAAGTGTTTTAATGACAAACTTAAGGCTAGCTTTGACACTGCTTAATAAAATTTTAGAAGCACTTCTTCGAGTAATTGATGTTGGAATCTGTCTAGTTGAAATGACATACCAGTAATTGATGTTGGAAGCTATCATAGTTGAAATGTCAGTAGACACGACATACTCAAGGCTTGATAGCTAGTTGTTGGCATGATGTTGCCTGTTGACTATGAGTTGGTAAACTGTTAAAGGCAGGGAGAATTATATCATCTCAAATGTCCTCTGAGGTCCTGCACTATTTGGCCTCTACTTATCTCTGGCTTCCTCTTCTCCACTTACCACCTTACATTTCATGATCCTGCAATGTGCATAATACTGCAGGTTTTATTTCAGCTCTACTGCTGTTATCTTCCTTGTCTTGAAGACCCTTCCCACTCTTTCCCAACTAATTCTAATTACGAATCACAGAGTAGGAGACACAACTCCCTACCGTTCGAATTCGACCTCCTACTCCAACATACGCTAGGATCTCCCAACTGTGCTTCCACATCATGTTTATGTCATAATTCTGACCATGCTGTGTTACAATGACATATTGACTGTATTATAAAACTCTCGAGTGCTGGGAATATGTCTTATTTATTTCTCTATTTTCAGTGTCTAGTATAGGGTCTGCACATTTTATATGTCCAGCCAGTGCTTATTGGCCTGAGCTGTTATCTGGTTTCTGTGAATTATGTTTTAGATTATCTTTACTTACATGTTGTTATGATCTTTCCCAAGTCTAATACTTTCAGAACCTAATGCCCATGACTCAAGTTTTATTTCTTCAAGTAGCTATAAAAATGGGACTTAGAGTCTAGAGCCCTGAGTTCTTCAGCTTGGCTACCTGAAGTTATGTGCATACAGAAAACTTATGTGGTCTCAGAACCTCAGTTTCTTTCTTAAATTATTTTTGTTGTGGTAAAAAAAATAACATACATGCAGAAAAATGCATTCATACAAGGTGTACCCTTATCGAATCAGTGTAATATAAATTTTTTGGTCTCTACTACAAATGTGGGGAAATAGAGCATCATCAGAAGCTACTCTTCTGTCCTGTGCTGCTGCAGCCCTGCTGAAGATGTCAGCAGGAGGGTGTGACCACTAGTTGATCTTTGAGCTAAACCTGGGCAGTTAGAGGCTCTTTACCCCTTTTTGCTGTCCTTGGAATGTATGTACTGTTCATTATTCCCATATTGAGAACCATCTTCAAGGACATGGCCTTGAGAGAACAGTGTGTTACATGACTGAATGTCATTCAGGCCTTTGTATAATCTCTTAAGATTTTGGTAGGTGGATACAGAAACCTATCATCTTTGCAGTTGCCCAAGAGAAGCCTCATAGGTAAGTTCTCTTGCTTATTAAACCTGCCACCAACCATTAGGGAGTGGTCTCCTTTGTTTGGTCTCTCCTTGCTCTCTGTGTATGGGGTCAGTTTCAAATTTTACCAGAGAAACTCCTGAGTTTGTAAACCAGTAAACCCTTTTCCTCACACTAAATGTAACCTTGATTCGGACCTTATCAAAAATCACTTCTGCATTTTAATTTACATTTTAATAAATAAAATTTTATGTTTATAAATAGAAACATAAATTTTATAAATATAAAAGAAGTGTACATTCGTAAAGACTTGAGATCAGTTTACCCTCCTTTAGTACTTGATGCAAATGGAAACACACACTGCACATTATTTTTGTGTATGGCTGGTATACAGAAATAGACTTGATTTTTTTTATAGTGCTAAAAATACCTAAAAATTACCATCTAAACAATTTTTTAGTGAATAGTTTAATACTGTAAAGTATTCTCACAATGTGATAAAACAGATCTCCAGAACTTCTTCATCTTAGAAATCTGAAGGTTTTTTTTAAATTTTAGTTTTTAAATTTAGATTCAGTTAATATAATGTATTAATAGTTTCAGAGGTAGAGGTCAGTGATTCATCAGTCTTATACTCAGTGCTCATCACAACCCGTGGCCTCCTTAATGTCCATCACTCAGTTACCCCATCCCCTCACCTGCCTCCCCTCCAGCAATCCTGTTTGCTTCCTATGATTAAGACTCTTATGGTTTGTCTTCTCTGATTTCATCCTGTTCTATTTTTTTCCTCATCCCTTACGATCCTCTGTTTGTTTCTTAAATTCCACATATGAGTGACACCATATTAACTTTCTCTGATTGACTTATTTTGCTCAGCATAATACCCTCCAGTTCCCTTGATATCATTGCAAATGGCAAGATTTCATTTTTTTCATGACTGAGTAGTTTTACATACACAACCCCCATATTTTTATCTATTCTATCTGTCAGTGGACATCCGGGCTCTTTCCGTAGTTTGGCTATTATGGACATTGCTGCTAAAACTTTGGGGTGCAGGGGCCCCTTCGGATCACTACATTTGTGTCTTTGGGGTAAATACCCAGTGGTACAATTGCTGGGTTGAAACCTCCATACTGTTTTCCAGAATGGCTACACCAGCTTGCATTCCTACCAACAGTGTAATAAGGTTCCCCTCTCTCTGCATCCTCGCTAACATCTGTTGTTTCCTGACTTGTTAGTTTTAGCCATTCTGACTGGTATGAGGTGGTATCTCCTTGCGGTTTTGATTTGTATTTCCCTGATGCTAAGTGATGTGGAACATTTTTTCATGTGTCTGTTGGCCACAAATGGGAAACTTTATATTCACCAAACAGCTTGCCATTCCTCTTTCTCCTGGCTCTTGGTGACCACCATTCTACTTTCTATTGCAATGAATTGGACTACTTTTAGATGTTTCTCTGAAGTGGAATCATACAGTATTTAATTTTTTGTGTGTGCATGTTAGTATTCTGTTTTTCCTTTTACTTAGAATAGTGTCTTCAAGGCTTATCTATGTTGTAGTATATGATAGGATTTCCTTCCTTTTAAAGGCTGATTAATATTTCATTGTATGTATATAGCTCATTATGTTTATCCCTTCTTCAGTGCATGGACAGGTGTGTTGGTTTCACTCCCTGGCTATTATGAATAGGGCTGCCATGAATTGGGTATGCAAACAGTTCTTTGAGATTCTACTTCCAGTTGCTTCAGATATATACCAGAAATAGAAATTTTCATCATTTTCTTGGTATGGTTTAGTTTTATAGTTTTTGCATAAGTGTGTCATAGCCCTAACCACTAATTTATTGATCAGTTTAATGATCTACTTGCTAGCAATTGGAGTGGGGTACAGTCATCTATTAGCTGGATTTCAGGCAGCAGAGATAGCTAGGATAGGCTGCTCTCATTTTCAAGTTTGATGGGTTTTGTAAACAAACAGACATACTGGGAAACAGTAGGAGAGATTTGAGGTCATGTGAATCATGCAAAAAATATGAGGGTAGGATGATTGTTCCTAAATCATAGTCTGTAGACCCTTTGGGGCCACTGAGACATTTTTCAAAGATTTGTGAGGTTAAGCCTACTTAGTATTAATGATAAGATACTCTTTGCTGTTTTCATTGTGCACTTCTGGTGCAAAAGGAACAATAAAACTACTGGTATTAAATTGTATTTTCTACCACCATACATAGGTTATTAAAAGAAAAAAGCGAAGCAGTTAAAACATACACTAATTTTATTAAATTTTGATCCACGAGTACATGTTTTTTTTAAAAAAAAAAGTGTTACAAATGGAAAAGATGTGTGAAGCATTTCTGTTGCATACTGAAATATGATGGTTGTCCTAGAAAAAGCACTTGTGTGATTATTTGAGTTGCAGGCTGAAATACCCATTTATCAGGGATCACCATTTTCACTTGAAAGAACTACAAAGTATGGTTATTCATAGTCATGCTTTTGGTAGATAGCCATTTTCATGAAAATGAAGTAAGTTTCTTTAGTAAGCAACTCATAGCAGTTTTTCCCAATGAGGAAATTTGAGATATCAAGTGAAAATTAGAATTTTGGGAAAAAAATTAGAATTTTGGGGAAAAAAATTTGCCAATGTGAGTTTCAAAGTTTCCCAATACTTAAAGCACATTTTAAAATAAAGATTTTATTTATTTATTTGACAGACAGAGATCACAAGTAGGCAGAGAGGCAGAGAGAGAGGGAGGAAGCAGGCTTCCCTCTGAGCAGAGAGCCCGATGTGGGGCTCATTCTCAGTACCCTGGGATCATGACCTGAGCCAAAGGCAGAGGCTTTAACCCACTGAGCCACCCAGGCGCCACTTAAAGCGCTTTTTTGATGAGATGAATGGTAATACATACTTCTCTCAAGTTTTAATTTGAATTCCAGTTAGTTAACGTATGGTGTTGTTCGTTTCAGGTGTATAGTATACTGATTGAACACTTCCACACAACACCCAGTGCTCATCACAAGTGCACTCTTTAATCCCCAGTGCCTATTTAACAGATCCCTTCACCACCCACTTCCTCTCTGGTAACTATCAGTTTGTTCTCTGTAGTTAAGAGTCTGTTTTTTGATTTGTCTCTCTCTCTCTCTCTCTGTCCTTTCCCCCCCTTTGTTCATTTATTTCTTAAATTCCACATATGAATAAAGTCAGATGGCATTTGTCTTTCTCTGACTGACTTATCTTTTATCGTAATTGTCTCTGGTTCCCATCCATGTTGTTGCAAATGGCAAGGTTTCCTTCCTTTTTTATGAATATTCCATTGTGTATACATATATAAATATATATGCCACAGATCAGTGATAATATTAATAAAAATGATTATTTGATATTTTATAATGAAAAGTGTGAGCGTTTGAAAATATGTTTATGGTCATTTTCCAAATGACCAAAGCATTGTTGGGTCCCCCCAAAATTGGGTACCCCAATAATGGGTCTGTGATTAAAGGAGCGGGACTGATACAAAGCGAAGGTCAAGCAAAGCTTTATTTCGCTCCAAGCATCAGGAATCAGACTGACCGTCAAACAGACCGGTCAGGGCCGCCCCTACAGAGAGGACAACCGCTCCCTGCTTTCCAGACTAACTTTTATAGAGCATAGGCCATGTGGTTGGGCCTGGCCACACACAGGTGGCCAATGAGATTGTAACACACGCAGGAAACTCCACAGTGATGCTAGGTGACCAATTGAATTACAATTTACCCTAGTAGACATTTGAACCAGCCTATCACCTAGTTCAGAATTGGTGCCCAAAAGGTGCCCAAAGGGTGGGGCCCATACTCCTTGGTAGCTAGGAGACAGTATAAGCCCCCACAGATTGAATACCTCCACCTGGCCTGACCCACCCTTGTATTTGGACTTTGTTACCTGGGACTGGTTTCCCAGGACTTGCTTTTAAATAAGTTCCCCTGGGCAGGGGGGTGGGGGGGTGGGTGGGGGGATGGGGGGTTGTCAATTTAAGGTTTACAACAAAATGGCAGTTCAACCAGGGTGGGGCCGCTCTGGCTGAATAGGCCCTTACAGCATGATACACAAAATCATGTGTGCATGAAAGACCCATTGAAAACACTGGATAAACAATTTTAATATTAACAGAGCATGAAAAGATCATTGATATGGCTCTAAATTTGAAATTGCAACTAAACTTTAAAAAACTAAAGATAAGTTGGGATGTAGTATAAAAAAGTAATATTCACGTATATCTGAAATGGCTATTAAAATACTCCTCCCCTTTTCAGCTTAATAGCTGTGTAAGGTTTTCTTAATATCTTTCAACCAAGAGAGCATAGTTCAGTAGATTGAATGAGAAACCAATAGTCTCCTGTTAAGCCTTTTATTAAAAATACATTTGTAAAAATGTCTGAGTATCACCCTTCTCACTATTTTGATTTCAAAAATAGGTATTTTTCATAAAGATGTCTCTGATAACAGGCTAAGGGCTACTAGTATTTCTGAAAAAGTTTTAAAGAAGTATATTTAAAACTTTGAATATGGTAAATATCCTAGATATAACCCACAAAATTTTTAGATATAACACAATTTATAACCCACAAAATTTTAGATATAACCCCCAAATTTTTAGTGATTATTAAGAATGTAAAGTGGTCCTGATGGGGTTTTGTAATATAGGTAAATTTCGGTGGGGTGACGTCTGGAACCGATGACCAAGAAAGAATTCTTGAGGCATCTTTGGTACAAAATGGTGGTTTATTAAAACACGGGGACAGGATCCCTGGGTAGAAAGAGCTGCCGCCTTGGGGTTGTGAGGGGTGGCTAATTATATGCTATGGGGTTGAGGAGGTATGGGAAAAGGGAGGTTTCAAAAGGATTTTCATATGTTAAAGAAGACACACAGGATATCAGAGGCCTTGCCATTGTCATGTTAATGTTGTTTTTCCCTCTAGCAAGGCATTAACATGAAGATTGTTGGGAACTTCCTGGAGGAACCTTATATACTTGCTTCACGTATCTGTCAATGAGCGGCAGATTATAAGGACATTTAATTGTATTTACATTCCATTCTGAAAGCTATTGCTAAGGCTTTTATAAGTGAACTGAGGGAGACTCAAGTCTTGCAGGATTGTGATCTCTACAAGTTAACTATTTGTTTTTCCTTTAGAGCAGCCAGGAATGCCTGAGGAATGTCACATATATCCCAAGGGTGGGGGGCGTGGTTTGTGGGGCTGTCAGCTTCTGTTTTGCCTTCTGCTTGCTTTCTGTTCCCTCAACAGTCCTGAGATGAATGTATTTGAGAACTGCTGGTCTGGGGCAAACAATATGTATCTGTTCCTTACTTCTTCTCAGATGTTTCCCTGTAATCTCAGAAATTCTGAAAACCGTATCTTGCCCAGGACAGAGGTTGTGTGAACATACAATCTAGGGCATTTAGAATGGTAAATAGCAGGCATTTTTTTGTGAACGCAGTAAACAAGTAAAACAGATTTTTTGTGCCACTGTAGCTTCTATCAACTGTGGATTTTCTGGAGCCTTTTTGTAAATGGGACCCTGCTTTCTGGCAAAGTGTGTGGTGAAAGGCAATAGACTCGATGAATTTTCCAAGTAATATCTATCAACAGGGATTTTATACATTTATACAAACATACAACATCTGTTTTCAGGTATTATTTTAATGAGAGGACTTCTTTGCAGCTTGCTAACAGGATTCTCCGCTTTTATCAACTAGGTAGCATCATCTCAAATATTCAGGAAATTTTTATTATTTAATATTTCTTCTTGGTCTTCAGATTCCAAAATGTTATGCCCGAGTTTTCATGTCCGAGAGACCACCAAGGAGCCAAGCACCGATGCAATCACATGAGGGTTTATTTGACAAGCTTAAGCTTGGGCCCAAGTATACCCGACACAGTGGAGTAGGGACTTGGACCCCGAACCAGATTACAGTTAGAGTTCTTAAAGGCAGAGTAGGGGTGGACTCGGTGGTGGGTGAGGACAAAGGGGATTAGGGTGGCATAAATCTCTAAGGAATTTTGGAAGCAAGGTCTCCAGGACCTTGAGGGGCTAGCTATTGTTGGGACAAAGGTTATTTATTACCAATAATAAAAATCTTCTTGTGAGACCCTTTAGATGTATATCAGTGGACCATATACTTGGGAATGATTCTGGACACTATCTTGGAGGTTTAGAGAGAAAGGAATTGTTAAAGTAGACTTACAGGATCCTGGTCGGACCTGTTGGGGTAGGGGGTTGGTCAGGTTAGGATTGTCCTTAGCAAAACCTCAAGGTGAGGGCAGTTAAGTCCCCAGGGGAGAGCCACTCTTGTCTGTTTCAAGGACTTGTCAGTAGGTAAGGAATTTTAATGATTTTCTTCTGCCTCTGTTTCCCACATCAGCTAAACTTGAGGTGGGATGGCCTTAATTTTCTTGGCCTCCACACAAAACACTTGGACAGAGAGTTGAGTTTTATTCTTTACCCTAGAATACTGATTTTGTGTTTAACCACTTTCCAAGTAAAGTTTATCTTTGTTTATGGCTTGAAGATTTTTTTTTTTTTTAAAGATTTTATTTATTTATTTGACAGAGAGAGATCACAAGCAGGCAGAAAGGCAGGCAGAGAGACAGGAGGAAGCAGGCTCCCCGCTGAGCAGAGAGCCCACCCGGGACTCGATCCCAGGACTCTGAGATCCCGACCTGAGCCGAAGGCAGCGGCTTAACCCACTGAGCCACCCAGGCACCCCTATGGCTTGAAGATTTTTTTAGATGCATCAAAAGAATTCCTGGAATATTTCATGAGTATTAGAGAGGTGCTTTTATTTCTTGACTAAATAAAAATTGGATAAAATTCATTGTGATATACTCTTACCCTAAATGTGGCATATTGATAACTAGCACATTAGAGAATGAATCTCACAATTCTATCCCAAAACCCAGATTTTTTTTTTTTTCTTTTCTTTAGAAAGAGAACAAGAGAGCCTAGGGATGTACATGTGAGTAGGGGGAGGGGCAGAAGAAGTGGGAGAGAGAGAATCCTGAGCAGGCTTCCTGCTGAGCACAAGGTGGGGCTCTACCTCACAGCCCCAAGATCATGGCCCTGTAATCTACACCTGAGCCGAAACCAAGAGTTAGGTGCTTAACCAACTGAGCCACCTAGGTGCCCCCCAAACCTACAATTCTTAGAGGGTCTGTATCTAGATCATTATGTAAGATCTCTGCTAAGTTTAAATTCTTCCTATTACCATTTTTTGAGAGCTATTGTGATACCAAGCTATATATTTCTGTAGCTAACATATGTACTCTCATTGGAAGAAACTTAAATGAACAGGAAATAAAAATGGTATATGAATGAAATATTTGAGAAAGTAAATGCAGGTTATGTCCATTGTTTACACTTTTATTTTCTGAGATTTAAAACTGAAGCCTTGAAGCAATACTAAAACATAAAGTTGATCATTTAGGTTTTACTGTTTGAGAAAACAGAAACCACCAATTTAACCATGTGCTTATCAGTGCAAGCCATTGAAATTACTATCTAGTTCTAAGTTTAGAACATAGATTGAAAAATTCCTACATCTAAAAACTATATTTTTTTCCGCCTATAAGAACTGTCACAGGAACTCAGGTAAATATTTTCTTTCCTTTTAAAATTTTCAATTGCAAGTGCTCAAAACACTGTTGCATAAAGTCATCATGATATAGTCCTGGTCCCTCTGGCTCCATCATTCCCCACTCCTCCAGGTATACCCAGTATTCTAGTTTTGTTGAATTCTTTGAAATTTCTGAATGTACCATTCTTTTTCTTTATATAAAAACCTACTTCATATATGTTGTTCTCTCTGCCCAAAATACCCCCTCATACTTTTCTTTCTGGCCAACAGCTAGTCATTTTTCAAAATAATCATAATATGACCTAATGCTTATCTGTGCTTAGTATGAACAAGGTACTACTGTTCTAAGCACTCATACATATTTTTATTCATTTAAATGTGAAACAGCTACTCTATAAGTACTGCTGTTGCCTCCATTTTGCAAAAGAGAAAACTGAGGCACAGAGAGGTTCAATGACTAATCCAGGGTGACCCAACACATAAATAGTAGGCTGTGATTTGAACCCAACTGTCCAGCTCCAAAGTCCATTGTTATATAATACTGTCAGTTTTTCTAGAAAACCTTCCATATTGTTTCTGGGAAGAGAAATGGTTTCCTGTTCCTCGTTCATACTTTGGTTACAGCACTTTATCATATTGTTGCCTTTGATAGGGAAAAACTGTACTATAAGATGGCTGACCAAATCAGCAAGGGAATTCCAGTCCCTGTCTCAACGCCCTTCCGGGTTCTTCTTTCCTACCCAGTTTCCCACATGCTGAAAGTACCAGGTGTGCAGAAATAGAAGGGTACAAATTCCCCTCCCTGCTTGTGCTTGGGGCTCAGACCTTTGGAGAACAACCTTCTCTGAGCCCACTGGTGTTAAATAAACCTTCTGATCCTCCAAAGTCCCCGAGTGCCACTTGGTTCTTCTGCCAGGATCCAGTCCAGGTTCCATAACACCTTAATTTCTTTTTCATTTCTATTTCTCTTAATAGTAGACTGTGACACAATGAAGAGCAGGAATTGTGTTTTATTGAACTTGGTATCTTCAACAGATTACCTGTAGGAGTGCTTGCTTAATAAATGAAATGGCTAGTTGGAAGAAAACAATATTAAACATGTCTTTCCTACTTTGAAATTTGCTCCTAGAGCTCTAAATGGTTTTTACAGACTGTCTTTTTTTTTTTTTTTTTAAAGCAGAACTTCAGTTATCTAATTTGGTAGATTTATTAGAATTGAAGACAACTGGACATCCATCAAAATTTATGAATATCAGAATGATAGAGTCAGAAGCAACCATATAAAGAGGAATGTCTGACACGTTTTTTGTTAAGAATCTGAGCCAGCTGGATGAAGAGAGTTGCTCATTGTCAGAGATTTTTTAGCAAGGTGAAGATGGGAATAGGTTTCCTGACCACCAGAGTGAATTTTTTAAAAGAATAATGTGGAACTTCATCCATAAGCTCTACAGCTGTAAGTTAGTATTCTGTCTCTGAGCTCAGGTCTTGTTTTAGCCCCATGGTTAATGCAGTATGTGCATTTTTAAGGAAACAGTTCTGAAGGATTGGGTGTTTTGGTTTTTTTTTCCTCCCCTGCTTTTTGTTTTTTAACAGGTCAAACCTGCTTTGTTAAAATTTTCTCTTCTGTCAAACAAGTTCCGTATTTACAAATGAATTCCTTTTTGATTACATAGAAATGCTTCCATGCCACCTCATTAAAGATGAATATTTCTCTCTTTAAATTTTAAAAGTAACTGGAATATGAACTGCTAAAATCCAGAAATGCTGTTACAGGAGTGGATTTTCTTTAAATTTGGGCTAAAAGAGAAAATGCTACCTTTTTCGAAAAAGACTTTTTTTTCAAGTTATCATTTATAATTAATTTCATTAAGTCTTTACTAATGGGGATACTTGGGGCAAATGAAATATTTGAATAAGAATGTGTAAAGACTAGAAGGGAAATGGAGGGGGGTGGTAAGAGAGAGAAGGCTGGGAGAGTTTTCTGTCAAAACTAAAAGGAGATCTCCTGGAACAGACTGTAACTCTAATAATGACATAGATTAGAAGGTATATGAAACCTACAGCTGCCTTGCTGTCTATGGAGGCCACGGTTAATGCAGGGGCTATAGTGGCTCAACATAACTTGATTAGAATGGGCAAATCCATGATTCAAAAGAACTAAAACACTAAGGTGCCATTAAAATGTACATGAGAGTTTGCTCATAGTACAAATAAATCCTCCTCCCTATCACTTTAAGTGATCCAAAAGATTTAAATTCACCTTAAAAATCGAATAGGTTTTGACATAGTAAGAGGACTGCTCCTCTATACTACCTAAGAAATCTGAAGAGTGTTTAGGTTCTTTATTTAAAAAGGAGAGAATAAAGTTAATTGCAATGTAAATCCCCAAATTTTCTGTGCATATGCATATATTCTAGTCTCTTCTCAACAAAATGTTTTGAGCTCCTGGGTATCAGAAGAGGTAAAAGATTTTCCTTTTGTGTTCATTCAAATAATACCTTTGTTCAAAGGTACACTGACTCCAAGTGGAAATCCATGTGTTTAATTGGGATTTGCAGTAGATAAGATCTCTTTTTCCTGTGGATTTTTAAAAGCTGCTGTCTTGATTTCTCTTTAATTTCTATTTCTCAAAATAGAGTGGAGTCCCTTTAGGGACAAATCTGGTCTCTATTTCCGTGGAGAGTCTGCTGTGGAAAGTCTACAATATATTTTTAGTGCAATCTCATTGCCTATAGACAAGAAATAACATTTTCAAAAAAATTTTTGAAAGATACTGTTTGAAGGAAGGATTGGGATTTTCTCTGTATACTGTATTTTGTAAAAAGGCACAGGCTCTTGCTGTTAGAGAAGGAAACTCCTACAACAGGCAGAAAAATACAGATATTCTTGTAGGGACACACAGGAAACAAAAGTGAATGAATCTTGCTGGTTCTGTAAATAATTCAGTCAAAACTCATCTGTACATAGTACTTTCTGTTGGAACAAGGAATTCCTCATTCTAACACTGCATGACCTGCCCTGAGCTGTAGAAAATGGGAACCAAAACAAGGAGTTGTAATATGGGAATAAAAAAGAAATAGTGGAGAGGAAAAGAAATAAGAAGACTGGGGCTTACGCCTCCTTTCACCATTCATGTAACTCTAGACCTGTCTGTGAAGTATATAGGTAGTGGTATTTCCTATACTCATGTCATGGAATTATGGTAAGGATATTATAAAGAGATGCCACGTATTGGAAAAGAAACAACAGTCCGCAAATGGAGTCATTTGTGGTAAGACCCACATCGGCAAACCAAGACTTAATACTTAGGCATTTGCAGTTTCAGTGCCTCCCAGGAATGTACTCTTAACCAGTCAGTCTGTACTTTACTGGTCAGCACGAGTGAGGTAATCCAAGTGATAGGCTCTTTTCATCCTCCAGAGGTAAGATAATCTAGATTTTCTTGGTCACTGCCACCCTTCTGCCTATGGAGGACTTGAATTTCGTACAGCTCCTTGAAACTCCTTTCTGTTTACTAGATGGGATGCTGCCTGATTCACAAATCCTTGAATAAAGTCAATTTGATCTTTAAATTTACTCAGTTGCATTTTTTTAATACCTGAAAAATTAGCGGTAGAGTATAACTATAATTCTTAATTATTTTTTTGTTAGCTATACTCTGGTACCTTTCAGTGATTTGAAGAACATAAAGGTCAGGTCCCGTTTCAGGAAATCTTGTGTATAACCAAAGGTTTCCAATGCCCAGATAATGATTGCCACAGTCTGATTTCCAGGAAAACCTAATTCTGGCAGGTTTTGAGCTGTAAAACCAAAAGTAAATAGCACTTGGGGTGCCTGGGTTGCTCAGTGGGTTAAAGCCTCTGCCTTCAGCTCAGGTCATGATCTCAGGGTCTTGGAAACGAGCCCCGCATTGGGCTCTCTGCTTAGCGGGGAGCCTGCTTCCTCCTCTCTCTCTCTCTGCCTGCCTCTCTGCCTACTTATGATCTCTGTCTGCCAAATAAATGAAAAATAAATAAAATCTTTAAATTGAACCATTTGCTTTAAAAAAAAAAAAAAGAAAAGTAAATAGCACCCAAGAGCAGGCAAGTTTTGCTGAATTCAATTCTGTAGTGGACATGGACACATCTCCTAAGCTTTCTCTGTACTATGCTGATCTATTTCAGGACAGGGTAAGTGTGCTCAAGATTTCAGCAGCTTTAGTCTCTTTATCCTTATGCCATTGTTTCTAGCTGCCCCTGTTGTTTAATGAAACTGCTGATTAAAATCACTTCTGGAAGATAGGAAGATGAGGCAATAAAAGTCAGGACCATCATTCCTCAGAGACTCTAGGCTGTTAGAAAAAAGGGTAGAATAGGTAACCCAATGGACTTTTTTATAGCCCAAGGCTAGATGGTTTCTTATTGATCTGATATGAAATAGAATGTTTTCTGCCTTTGAATTTCTTTAGAGTTTTAAGCATTTAAACCATGTGGAATTACCAAGAAAAGATTTTTTTTTTAATACATAAGAACTTAAAAGAAGAAAAATGGAAAAAAAACCAAAACATGCTTGAGGGATTTTTGTACGTATCCACTTATGAGCAAACCTGTCCTTTTGATAGGGCACCATAAGTCAAATTATCTAGCATGCAAGCAGATCATTTTCAAGAACTGAAGAAAAAGTTATGAGGGAGGGGAGGAAATGCATCATACTTTTAGATGAAAGGAGAGATAATGTTAGTTTTTGTAATAGTCCTAATCATCTTATAGATTCTCTTAAAAGAAATATACACAGAAGATACAGGCTCAGAATGAATTATATGAATCTTAGGTTCAGGGATTTGAGAAGACTAGACAGAATTCTGATTGTTATAATTAAATCAAATAGATGGTACTGAATGCCTGTCTCTATGTGCTACCTCATTATTAACTAACTTTATTAATGCTTTTATGAGCTAAAGTAGGATAGCCAAAGAATATTATTATAGAATGAATTAGGAAACAGAATACATAATGTGGTAGACAGGAGGAATTGGTGCTCTTATAGAAAGACTAGGTTTTCAGACTAATTTTTCTATGTAATTTCTTCTTTCAACTGAAGTTGCTTCATCTTTAAAATGGGATTGAAAACATCTTTCTTAATGCAGAAGGCTGCCTCAGAAGTGTTCAGGATTATAACTTTCATCTCTATGATCTATTTCATGTCTGAATCAGAGCAAAAGGCCATTTTCATTATGCTACCATTAAATGAGATATATTAAGAACTTTTTCCCAGATCACAGTCTGAGTAGAACTCAAGATAATATAGGCCCACTTCAGGGATACTGCGTGTTGGGTTTCAGACTACTGCAATGAAGTGAATATTACAATAAAGTGAGTCAGATGAATTTTCTGGTTTCCTCCTGCACATAAAAGTTATGTTTACACTGGACTCTAGTCTGTTAAGTGTGCAATAGCATTTTATCTAAAAATGTATATACCTTGATTAAAAAATACTTTATTTCTGCAGTATTGCTGGTGGAGGGTCTTGGCTCATGCTGATGGCTGGTAGGGTGGTGATTGCTGAAGGCTGGGGTGGCTATGGCAATTTCTTAAAATAGGATAACTGTGAAGTTAGCTGCACCAATGGACTCTTTCTTTCACATGAACACTTAGAAGC
Source organism: Lutra lutra (assembly GCF_902655055.1). NCBI lineage: Eukaryota > Metazoa > Chordata > Mammalia > Carnivora > Mustelidae > Lutra > Lutra lutra. Next base: position 68,940,154 of record NC_062286.1, read on the forward strand.
TCTTGTAGGGTTATTAATTCGCTGAATTTCAATATTGTTGTGTCATAGGTAATGGAGAGTCCTGAGGAGAGGGACAGAGATGGAGAACAGCTGGTCAGTGGAGCAGTCAGAACTCAAACATTAATCAATGAAGTTCACTGCCTTAGATGGCTTGTGACACCCCCAAAACAGTTACTGTAAGAAAGTCAAAGCTCACTGATCACAGACAATCATAATAAGTAAAATAATGAAAAAGTTTGAAATACTGTAAGAATGACTAAAATGTGACAGAGACATGAAGTGAATAAATGCTGTTGGAGAAACGGTGCCAATAGATTTGTTTGATGCTGGGTTGTCATAAACCTTCAATTTGGAAAATGCAGTATCTACGAGGTACAATAACATGAGTAATGTTCTTAGTCTCAATGAGAATGAAACTGTAGCTCTTTTGAGAGTTCACAGTCATCTGCCTTAAGTACATCAGGCCTCTCTGGCTGATACAGGACTTGCCTTTAATTATATACTGAAGGAATATGATTTTTTTAAGTTCATTTCCAGACAGCCTGAGGTTAAAATATATTATAGTTTGGCATTATTTTAAAAACTGCCAGTTATAGATTTGTCCATTTGTTTATAATTCTTTGAAATACTTGAACTCCTTGAAACTTTAGAAAACATGGAGAAGGTGACTCTTCTGAGTAGAAGTGTACCCACTGCACTCGAAAAGCACAGTTAGCGATTTCATAATTAAGTGAATTATGCACAAACTATTCAAAAGTCAAGTTCAAGCTCAATAATTAACAAAAATAATTTTATAACATTTTGTTTTAACCATTTTATAAAATCTATATCTTGGTTACTATGCTTTTTATTGTAGTATTTTCCTTTGCTGAGCTAGTGTTTCAATATAATTTTTTTTTTTTTTACTGGTAATAATTGATATTTTTGAGTTGAGGTAGGATCCTTACCTTTATTTCCTCATTAAAAGATACATTCTGCTGTACCAATTAATACTCCCACCAATAGCTTATGAGGAGTATATTCTTGTTTACATCCTTACCAACATTAGTTACTTCTTATCTGTTTGAGTCTAGCCATTTTGATTGTTGTGAAGTGATCTCATTGTAGTTCTGAATTGCATTTCCCTGATGATTAGCCATGTTGAACATCTTCTCATGTGTCTGTAGTCCATCTGTATATCGTCCTGGGAAAAATGTCTATTTAGATCCTTTGGCCATTTTTTAATCATATTTTTTTGGGTGTTGAGTTGTATGAATTCTTCATATATTTTAGATTTAATCCCTTATCGAATACTATTTGCAAATATCTTCTCCCATTCAGTGGGTTGCCTTTTTGTTTTGTCCATGGTTTCTTTTGTTGTACAAAAGCTTTTTATTTTGAAGTAGGCTCTAATTTATTTTTGCTTTTGTCTCCCTTGTGTTGGGAAATGTACCTAGAAAAATGGTGCTATGGTCAATGTCCAAGAAATTACTGCCTATTTTCTCTTGTAAGATTTTTATGGTTTCAGGTCTCATGTTTAGGTACTTAATCTATTTTGAGTTTCTTTTTGTGCATGATGTAAGAAAGTGTCTCATTCTTTTGCATGTAGCTATCTAGTTCACCCAGCACCATTTGTTGAAGAAACTCATTTCCCCACTTTATATTCTTGCCCCTTTGTCATAGAATAATCGAGCATATTAAGGGTGCATTTATTTCTGGGCTCTCTTTCATGTTCCATGTGTGTATTTTTGTGTCAGTACCATACTGTTTGGATTAGTATAGGATTGTTGTATATCTTGCAATATGGAGTTGTAATATCTCTAGCTTTGTTCTTTCTTAAGATGGCTTTGGCTATTCAGAGTCTTTTGTGGTTCCATGAAAATTTTGGTATTATTTGTTCTAGTTCTGTGAAAAATCCTATTGGTATTTTGATAGGGACTACATTGAATCTCTAGATTGCTTTGGATAGAATGGGTATTTTAACTATTTTGTCCCAATCCATAAGCATAAAATGTCTTCCTATTTGTGTCATCAGTTCTTTGTGTCAGTTATTTGTGTCATCACTGATGAATTTCTTTCATCAGTGTTCTATAATTTTCAGAGTACAGGTCTTTCACCTCATTGGTTAAGGAAGATTTGTCAAAAAATTAAAAAAAAAAAAGAAATACTATGTAACTCAATAATTCTACTAATAGGTATTTTACCCCTCAAACATGAGAGCATGAATTTGGAAAGATATGTACCCCATGGTTCTTGCAGCATTATTTATAATAGCTAAGATATGAAAGCAATCCAAATATCTATTGACAGACAGATAGATGAGGAAGATGTGGTATATATGTGTGTACATGTATATATACATACAATGGAATATTATGCAGCTATAAAAAAAATCAGATCTTGCCATCTGTGACAATGTAGGTGGACCTGGAGGGTATAATGCTACATGAAAGAAGTTAAACCAAGAAAGAAAAATAATATATGATGTCACTCATATGTGGAATCTAAAAAAACCAAATGAATAAACAAAGAAAAAGCAGAATCAGACCTGTAAATACAGAGAACAAACTGATGATTGCCAAAGGAAGGGAGGTAGGGAATGGGCAAAATGGATGAAGGGGAGTGGGAGATACAAGCTTCCAGTTGTAGAATGAAAAAGCTTCAGGAATGAAAGGCACAGCCTAAGAAATATAGTCAAATTATATTATAATATAATATGTTGTTGTATGGTGACACATGGTAACTACACTCATGAGCATAGCATAACATAGATATGTATCACTGTTGTATACCTGAAACTAAGATTGATTCTGCCTTTTACTTATTATGCAAAAAAATAGTGAAGACATTCTTATTGAAAACTGTGATCCTCCATTGTGTTCTCCTTACTGACCTAGTGTAACCCTGGATTGGGGGGTATCATTCCAGCTTATATACAAATGCGTGCACATACCCACCCGCATACATACATATGTATATATGTGTGTATATATATAAATGATGCATCTTTAAAAGCAAGTGCATTATGACTTGCATTTTTATTTTTATTTTTTTTTTTAGTTTTTTTATTTTTTCAGCGTGACTTGCATTTTTAAATGATGACTACGGCTTGCAAACATTTCTATTTTAGAATATACCCATTCAGATGTTTAGTTCTTAAAAAACGTGATCCGATTGTATATTGCACTGTTACACTGTTACTGTTTTCATTCAAGAATATTTCAGGCGTATCTCTTCGGGTTAATGCATACAGAATGAATGCCTCATAATTGATGTAGTCATTCACCTATATAAGGGACAGTTAAGCTTTTTCCAATTTTTACTGTTATGAAATCTTTTTAATGCTGCTTTTTTACCACGTGGAACAATATTTGGTATAGACTATTACATGTAAAAAGTAAAAGGCAAAGGGCATGAATATTATAAATTGTGTTAGATAGCACTATGTTGTTCTGGGGAGGGCTTCACTAATTGACATTCCTACCCATAGTATGTAAGAATGCCTGATCCCCACATCCTTCCTTTACATTAGACATCATTGGTCATCTTAGTTTTTGCCAACCTGCTACAACAAAAATAATGCCTTATTATTGCTTTAATTTACCTTTCCATAACTACCAATAAATTTGAGAATCTTTCACTTTTATATTTGTTCTGTATATTACCTTTTCATAACATTTGTTTATCTTTTCTATTCAGTTATCGATCTTTTTGATTTAAAGAAGTTCTTAATATAATTCACATCAGTTTGCTACTTGTTTCGTATTTTATAAGTGGTGTCCTTTAAATCTTGAATAATCAACTCTTCTCTATCTGGAGTTTGTTTTTGAGTATGGTGTTATAGGTATAGTTAGTATTTTCAGATGTGGTTATTAAATGTGCTGCACTTTCCCCACAGGTTGATTGTAAATATTAAAATTGAGTAAGCAGATTTTACAGTATTAGGAGTATGTAAGTATTGGTTCACTGTAAAATGAGTATATTTGGGCTCTCAGGTAAAGAAATGGAATCTGTTGATACTAACCTCATGCCTCTCAAAGGAATGTGATACCAAGCACCAAGAATTCTGTCTCTCTCACTCGCTCTTTCTTTGTAATACTCAACACTTGCTCAAGGATGATATCATATTTTAGTTGGCTTCATAGCTATTAATTTTTGTATAATAATTTGTTTTTCTTGGTGTTTTTAATTGTCTCTCACATGAAAATATTACTCTGGTTATCAATAGGTTAGAAAGGAAGACAAGCAATCAGAATTAAAGCAAATTTTGAAATACCTGACTTTGATCTTTATATGCCTGTCATTAGGACTAAATTAGTAGATGTATATGAAGCATTTCATTTGCTAAGATGTTAAAGATTTTGTATCTGGAGGTACATGTTGGAGCTAGTGTGGTTAAAAGCAGGTCAAAGTCCTCAGTTCTTCTTGGTTTCATCTTAAGAACTTTTTTTTATAACTTCTCGATCTTTACATGTGAACACATTATCAGTAATTTCTTCTGAAACAGGGAGGTTAGGTAGAAACTGTCTTGCATTCCCACTGAAAGGTGAGCTCTAAATTGGGTGGGACCCTACAGAAGCTATTTGTTTCTTGGTGGGGCATAAGGGTAAGGCACTGGGAAAAGTACATTCTTCCCAGGTGGCTCAGAGAAATGAGAATGATGTTTTAGAAAAAGCCATTAAATCACTGAAAAGACTTACCAGTATAACAACGTGACTATTATGTGGCACAGAATAATGTATAGTAAGGCCTTTCAAAATCAGGCAATTGCCACAGTTAGAGTTATTTTAAGAAACTGGAGACTTTCTTAGGTTTCTCAATGCAGCATTATTTTTAAAATGATAGATTACATGTTTAGAATAGGGGCAGGTGGAGAGAGAAATGGAGCATATATTGAGTAAAAAATATTTCTAAAAGGTCTGTCCTGAAAGAGAAAATGAACTAACATGCTGGTTGGGATCATTTGCTGCAATTTTCTCCTCTGGTTTCCTGTTACTGAATGGTCTACTAACTCTTTTTCCTACATATGGATTGGAGATCTTTGCCAATATTCCAACACAGGTGTCGGCCCTCATCTCATTTACATCGCTTTCCTGCTTAAAACAAACAAACAAGTCACAAACCCTGAATTGAAATTCATTCTCTTTGGATGGGTTGGGAATCCTATGTCAAGTATCCATGACAGAAATTCACACATTGTGGCATTAATGTCTACTAAGACTAAAGCCTGGCTCCTAAGCTTAATTTCAGTATACTGCAGCATGATTGTTATCATCCTCGTTAAGTAAATTGGCAAGCCATACTGAGGGCTGGGTGCACTTAAATAACAGTCATAAAAATTAGACTTTATGAAGCTAGAGTGTTGGTCATGGTTGTCTCTGTTAACGTGTTTATTAAGTCCTGGACGAGCCACCAATAACTCTGTGCCTCTGCCATTTGAAGTAATGCCAAATTAATGATCTAGGGGAGGAGTAGATAAGGTTGTTAATACACTTTAGTTAATAAATAATTCATTTCAGCATGTCCTCTGAGTTTAACTACTTGGGGTTGGCTATGATTGAAATTACATATCAGCAGGAATGGAAATATTTTCTGTGAAAAAAATGATTTGCTGTGATCCTTAAGCTAGTTTTTGTGAGAGAAAATGTGTATTCTCTCACAGAGACCACTGTTGATCATTTTAAAAACAATCCAAATAATGGAGTAACTTGTCACATTTTTATAAGTTGACATTTAGGGGTATTTTTGATTTAAGAGTGACAATTAAAAGATAGGTTTAATGCCATGTTAGAAAAAAATGGAACCTCTAATCCTATGCTATGCAGGATGACAGTTATGGAAAAGAAAACAACTTGAAATTATACAATCAATTATGTTTACTTTCAGATACTTTCTGGACACAAGAAAAATAGTAAGCATTAGAATTGTTGGTTTTGAATAACAGGAACAGTATGTGAAAAGGAAAACCACCAATTACCATATATATTTTTTCATCCTGATACTAACCAGGCCCAACCCTGCTTAGCTTCTGAGATCAGATGGGATCAGGCATGTTTAAGGTTGTATGGCCATAGACTCACCATTTATTTTTACTTAAAACTTCTAGACATTATTTTTATCCCTTTAAAAAAAACAAAGTTATCTGAAAGCTTAACATTGTAGCAGAATTTATTTAACCTCATATAGATATTATTGTAGTTGTGCACAGTATTATTACAGCTGTTTACAAAAGATGCTTGTCTGTATAAGGTAGCTACTCATTATGGTTTACTTGACTGCCTCTCTGGGGTTGTGAGGTAGAACCTGTCCAGTCATGTATGGAGGTGGTGGTCTTCTCTCCCTGGTAGACATTTGTGTGACTTTGGATATGGTCACATATCCTTATAGGCTTTGGATATGGCTGGTTGTTGGATTGATGTCTAGAGTGATAGCAGCCATCTTATGATCTTGATGTGACAAACTTGTAGATGCAAGCAACATTCTGAAAATGGCAAAGTAGAGACCGACCACTCTGGTCCTTGATGATGTGTTTATGTTACTAAATTAACCAACTCTGCACCAATCTCTCTACAGATTCTTGTTATGTCACATAATAAGTGCTTTTAGCTTTCTAAGACTTTACGTATATTTGATATTCAGTGTTACATTAGTTTCAGGTATACAAAATAGTGACTTGATAATTCTTTATATTACACCAGGATAAGCTTTTTATTTTGATGCAGTCCCAATGGTTTATTTTTGCTTTTGTTTTCCTTACCTCAGAAGACATATTTAGAAAAATATTACTAAGGCTGATGTCTAAGACATTACTGCCTATTTCATTTTTAAAGGAGTTTTATTTTCTCAGTCTCATATTTAGATTTTTAAACCATTTTGAATTTATTTTTGTGAAAGGCATTAGAAGGTCCACTTTAATAGGTCCACTTTAATTCTTCTGCTTTTAGCTGTCCAGTTTTCCCAGCACCATTTATTATAAGAGACTGTCTTTTTCTCATTGTATATTCTTGCCCTTGTACTGTAGATTGACTACACAAGTATGCATTTATTTCTGGATTCTCTATTCTGTTCCATTGATCTATGTGTCTATTTTTGTGCTAGCTCCATAATGTCTTGATAGCTTTGTGTCTTGAAGTTGATATCTTGTGATACCTCCAGCTTTGTTTTCCTTTCTAAAGATTGCTGTGGCTATCCAGGGTCTTTTGTGGTTCCATATAAATTTTAGTATTATTCTATTTCTGTGACATATACTATTGACATTTTTGATAGGGAATGTAATTGCTGTTGTTCTTTAAGGTCTATCTGTATGGATTTAGATTTTGTTGCTTGTTAGAGTGAGCATTTTCTTTGTCATTGGACTTTTCCTGCTACCTGTGCTAATTTTGTCCTATACATGATAATAGCACAGTGTTGTTTACTACCAGCCACTGGCAGGCCTTGGAACTCTTTTCCTTTAGAATTAGTTTCATACATTTGAGATGAGAGGGTAGTATCACTGATAGCCTTTGAAAATACTGCATCAGGGCACCTGGGTGTCTCAGTGGGTTAAAGCCTCTGCCTTCGTTCAGGTCATGATCCCAGGGTCCTGGGATCGAGCCCCACATCGGCCTCTCTGCTCAGCAGGGAAGCATGCTTCCCCCTCTCTCTCTGCCTGCCTCTCTGCCTACTTGTGATCTCTGTCAAATAAATAAATAAAATCTTAAAAAAAAAAAAGAAAATACTGCATCACGAATTTCAGTTCTTGTGAAACATGTGTTCTGATTTGCTTTTGCCAAAGGGATCTTTGGTGCAAATGCCAGTTTGGAGGATCCACTTTTCTTCCATGAGGTGCACACTATGTCATGGGAGATGATGGCAGAGATACATCTGGATTTTGAAGTCTTATTTGCAACTCGCACATGAAGTCTTTCCAGCTCTATGAGGTCAAAGAACTTTTTAAGCTGTTCTTCCAGTTGAGTAATGACCTCATTAACCAGAGCAGCTCAGATTGTGTGTGGTGGAAGGTCAAAACCAAGCTGATTTTCTTATTTTAATTCCTCCCACCTTATTTTTCAAACTAAATCATTTTAAGGAGTTTAATATGTTTTATTAACAGTTTTGAGTTATCAGAAGTAATCAGGGATTCATACACTGACAAACTCTAGAGTTGACTATGATTATACAGCATAACTAACACAGTCAGCCATCTCATAATTATGAAACTTTTAAGTTTATGGAATAATGACAAAGTTGCTTTTGTTTCCTTTAGTTATATGAAGATTTTGTCATCAGGAATTAAAATATTGGTCAAGTAGAGATTTAGTTATTCAGTCTTTAAAAAAATATTGATTCCTCATTGTGTTAAGTTGTGTTACACTAAATAGGCAGGAACCATCAGACCTTTAACAGTAATCATTTATTGACTATGATCTTTCATTCTCTAAACTCCTTGGTAAAAAGATCAGACATTTCTCCTGCACTGGGTCCAATTAGAGATGTCTTATTTATCCTTCACAACTCAAACTTAAGATGTCTTTTAAATGGAGATTCTACAATTCCCCTTCCCATACACACTGTCTATGCTAGTGACTAATAATAGTGATAAATAGTATATGCTCAACAACAGAGACTTCCTCTGCTGCAAGTGGACTTGACCCTTGTTGAGGGTGGGAGTATGGTCTTATCTCTTGATATTTAGTAGATACTTCATAAATATTTGTTGAAGGAGTTAAGAAAAATGTCCCTGTACACATCCATTTTGAATTCCTATAACATACTATGCAAAGTGATTGTGATAAATCAAAACAACTATCACGTTTTCAGTTGTGCACACACCATTCTCTTAAATCAGTCAGCATGTGGGTGGGATTATCTTCTGGACTGGTGGAGAGTGAACCAATTGGTGAACTTAGTGAACTCAGTATCCCACAAAAATAAGGAAAAACGGCAAAACAACAAAAATGAGCATTTCAGAACTCTGAAAATTAGCCAAAGACATGGAACAAACTTTCACGGATATATTTAAGAGAAAATATTTGTTTTAGGTAAGATAGGAGGTTCCTTGATATTTTAACCTAAAGATAATCCCATCCTCTCCCCTTTTTTAGCTTAGTGGCATGGTAGTTGCCAGTAACCTTGCAAGCAATGAGGACTGACATCTTTTGGAGCTTCATTAAATGTTTTTTCCCTCAGAACACAGTAAATACTCCCTCCACCCCAAATTCATGGCTTCCTGGAAAACCTCTTTTTCTAGGGTATTATGGCTATTTGATTTCACTTAGAGCTCAGTTTGGTGGAAATGATCTGTCCCCAAGATGTCACTGAAAATAATAGCAATCTGATAACAACATCACAGCTGTATAAGGCTGTGGTTTTAGTAGCCTTAAATGAGATCTTGAGTGGAAAATTAAGAAAAAATCATAAACTATGACCTACTGGGATTTATCCCAATAATGCAAGGCTGGTTTAACATAAAATCAACATATAAATAGGAAAAAGGACAGAAACTACATGGTCATGTCAATACATGTGGAAAAAAATCATTTGATAAAATAAAACATTCTTTTATAAAACATTGAGTAAAGTAGATATGGAAGGTAAGTTCCTTAATCTAATAACAGATGTCTTCAATAAACCCCAAATTAACATCATACTTTTTGTTGAAAGCCTGAATGTTTTTCCACTATGATCAGGGACAAGGTAAGGGTATTTGCTCCCACTTCTAATCAGTATTGTATCACAGGTTCTAGCCAGGGAAATTTGGTAACAAAGGAAATAAAAGTCATCCAGATTGGAAAGGAAGAAGCAAAATTACTTGTATTTGCAAATAACATAATATTGTATGTTATAGAAATATGCTCTTACAAACTCCTAGGAAACCCACTAAAAATTGAACTTACTAACAAGCTACAATCAAAAAGACAAAAAAATGCTAAGTTTGGCAAGCATGTAGAGAAATTGGGACTCTATTGCTGTTGGAAATGCAAAGTGGTATAGCTCTGTTGGAAATGATCCTGTCAGTCCTTGAAAATTTTAAACATATAGTTATCCTATGTCTCAGCAATTCTACTCCTATATACATTCTCACGACCAATGAAAACCTGTATCTATACAAAAATTTGTACAAACATATCCATTGCAGTATTATTTATAGTCATTAAAAAGTGGAATTATCCCAGTTGTCTATGAACTGGTGAATGGATAAAGAAAATCAAGTATGCTACAAAATGGATAAACCTTGAAAACAGCTTGAGTAAAAGAAGTCCGTTATGGAAAAACAGATATTATATGATTACATGTCTGTGAAATGCCCAGAGCAGGCAAAGTCCTTGTTTTAAAGTCTATTTTGTCTGATAAAAGTGTTGCCTGTCCGACTTTTATTGATTATTTTACTTCTAATTACGTGGAATATCTTCCCTTTCAGTCTGTGTCTTTAGTTCTGAAGTGAGTCTCACTCATAGTTTTGTTTTTTTAATCTATTAAGTCATCCCATGTCTTTTGATTGGAGCATTGAGACCATTTACATTTAAACAATTGTTGATAGGTATGTACTGATCACCATTTCGTTAATTGTTATTTTATTTTATTTCTTTTCAGTGTTCCAGAATTCATTGTTTATGCACCACGCCCAGTGCTCCATGCAATACGTGCCCTCCATAATATCCACCACCAGGCTCACCCAACCTCCCACTCCCCTCCCTTCCAAAATCCTCAGTTTGTTTCTGAGTCCACAGTCTCTCATGGCTTGTCTCCCCCTCCGATTTTTCCCAACTTCTTTCTCTTCTCCATCTCCCAATTTCCTCCGTTTTATTCATTATGCTCCACAAATAAGTGAAACCATATGATAATTGACTCTCTCTGCTTGACTTATTTCACTCAGTATTATCTCCTCCAGTCCCATCCATGTTGCTACAAAAGTTGGGTATTCATCCTTTCTGATGGAGGCATAATACTCCATAGTGTATATGGACCACATATTCTTTATTCATTTGTCCATTGAAGGGCATCTTGGTTCTTTCTACAGTTTGGCAATCATGGCCATTGCTGCTATGAACATTGGGGTACAGATGGCCCTTCTTTTCACTACATCTGTATCTTTGGGGTAAATACCCAGCAGTGCAATTGCAGGGTCATAGGGAAGCTCTAGTTTTAATTTTTTGAGGAATCTCCACACTGTTTTCCAAAGTGGCTGTACCAACTTGCATTCCCACCATCAGTGTAAGAGGGTTCCCCTTTCTCCACATTCTCTCCATCACTTGTTGTTTACTGTCTTGTTAATTTTGGCCATTCTAACTGGTGTAAGGTGGTATCTCAAAGGTCTTTCTTCTCCTCCTGGGACACACCCCCAACCCCATAATGCAAATGTGGGTCCACTTGATGTTGTTCCAGACATCTCTTAACCTGTCCTCATTTAATTTTTTTTTCTTTATAGCTTGAACACTTTCTGTACCCTGTCTTTCAGATCTCTGATCTCTTTCCTCTGTACCTTCTAACCTGCTATTGATTCTCTAGCTTATTTTTTATATCAGTAATTCTATTGTTCACCTCTGAGGGTTCACCTCTTTGTTGAAATTCTCACTGAGTTCATCTATTCTTAAATCCATTGAGCATCTTTATGACCATTGCTTTGAGCTCTTTATCAGGTAGATTGCTCATCTCTGTTTTGTTTAGTTCTTTTTCTGTAGGTTTGTCTTATTGATTGATTGATTGATTGATTGGAGCCTATTTTTGTTTCCTCATTTTTAAAAAAATTTTTTGTGTGTTTTTATTGAGTAGGCAGAAGAGCTACTGCTCCTAGACTTGAAGGAATGAATGGCTTTGTGTAGTAATATTCTCCATGTAGACTGAATGTACTTGGCAGCTTTGACTGGCTGGCAGGAGCTGTAGGGGGCTGCAGGCTGGGGGTTCCAAGGTACTTTGTATTGGGGCTACCCTGGTAGGATGGATGGAAGTAAAGGCATGGACCATGGGATTCCACGGTTCCCCACACAGAGGGTACCCTGGTAGATCAGCTGAAGCTTAATGAGGTGTAGGCTGGGGGTCTTGGGGCATTCACAGGGGGCACCCTGGCAGGATGCCTGGAGATGAAGCCGATGCTAGCCAGGGGGCACTCTGGTGGGGATGCTGGAGATTAAGCAGGGACTGGCTGGGTGATCCTGGTGTGATCCATGTAGGGGGTTCCCTGGTGGGACAGAGCTGAAGGAGGAGCAGATCAGGTGGTCCCATGGCACTTGCTACAAGGGTACCCTGATGAGTCACCTATAGCTGAAGTGGGTTTGGCTCTTTGTGTCCTGGGGTTTTTTATCCATGTGCCACCTGGCAAGATGACTGGAGCTGTAGTGAGTACTGTCAGGGCGTGTCTAGGTGTGTGCTACACTGGGTCTGCCTTTATGGGACAACTTAAGCTCCAGTGGGTGCGCATGGCAGTGCTGCCTTGGGGAGTTGGCTAGGGCTGGTGTAGCCTAGGAGCCTGTGGCTTGCTGAGGTAGCAGGGTGGTTAGGGCACCCAGACCTTGTTTCCATTGGCATTATCAAGGTAGAGTGGGGGTGAGAGATGACGGTGTTTGCCTGCGTCTCTGACCCCAAAGCTCCCTCATCCTTTGGTGGATGCTCTGGATCTTTCCCTTTATATTCTAGTTGCCCTTTTAAACTTTGTTGTTATTGTTTTGTTTTGTTTTTTAAATGTGCTCCAGGACAGGTGAATCTGCTCAGGGTCCCTTAGAACCATCCCTCCTCACTGCAGTTCCCAAAACTGGGAGTGGGGTTCCCGTGGTTGCTCTCTTGCCATTCTCTTTGTGGTCCCTTTGTCCTTTGTTGCATAGAAGCTGTTCAGTCAGCCCTCAGTTCTTCAGGAGGGAATTGCTATATATGTAGGTATAGTTTCAGTGTGTCCATGGAGGAGGGAAGTTCAGGGTCTTCCTACCTTGTCATCTTACACAGTCTCTAAGTTCTTATTTTTCTCAGCTTTGTGCTACTATTATACTATGTTGATCACTGTAGTTTTATAATGTTTTGCTATAATTAAAGCAAGTCATAGAATTTAAAAATTTTAACTATTATGTTTGGCATTTTGGGAAGTACTTTGGACTTCTTATCTCAAATTTGCTAGTCATCCTTTTAGTCTTTTGATATTCATATGTTTCATAATTTTATTTTATTTTTTTAAAGATTTTATTTATTTATTTGAGAGAGAGACAGTGAGAGAGAGCATGAGCAAGAAGAAGGTCAGAGGGAGAAGCAGACTTCCCATGGAGCTGGGAGCCCGATGTGGGACTCGATCCCGGGACCCCGGGATCATGACCTGAGCCAAAGGCAGTCGTCCAACCAACTGAGCCACCCAGGCGTCCCTGTTTCATAATTTTAAAGAACATACTAGTTATAATTCATAATCAATTTTTTTTTAAAGATTTTATTTATTTATTTGACAGAGAGAGATCACAAGCAGGCAGAGAGGTAGTCAGAGAGAGAGGAGGAAGCAGGCTCCCTGCTGAGCAGAGAGCCCGATGCGGGGCTCGATCCCAGGACCCTGAGATCATGACCTGAGCCGAAGGCAGCGGCTTAACCCACTGAGCCACCCAGGCGCCCCTCATAATCAATTTTTGATAATTATAATATTAGATGACTTTTGGGTCTGATTCTGCTGTTGTTTCTGTTGGCTTTCACTCATGGTACCTTGTTTCCTTGCATGTTGTATGATTTTTTACTTTAATCTCCTGTTTCTGTAGAAATCTTTTGAGGTTTATTTCAAGGGTGGGTACCATTTTTCTCATTTTTCCACTTTGTGATAACTTTTAATTAAGGTAGTATGATTCAGGCTGGAAAATCATGGGGAGACCACTTTGAGGTAAAAAATACTCAGTACTAGATTTTTTTAGGTTTTCCTTACACTTCCTGGTGGAGCAGTTAATTTCTACTCAGTATTGAATAATGGCTCTGGTACAGCTTTTGGGGATGTCTCAGTCTATTAAATTTTATGTTTGGGCTTTGTCTCTTGTCCTTTGATTTCCATAAGATGTTGAAAATCCAAGTTTACGTAGTTTCACTTTCACCCTCAAGGCAAAGACCTCAAGAACTTTTGTGAAGGAAAACTTTAAAACTATTTTTATCTCTCTGTGTGTATGTGTGTTTTCTGGTCAAGTGAGTCAAGTTATCTGGTGTGCTTTGCTGCATGAAACAGAAACCCTCTGCCTCCTCAATATACAGATTTACCAATATCATTGTGAAATTAGCTTTTTAAAACAAGTTTTTACTTAAATTCCATTTAGTTAACAAACAGTGACATATTAATTTTGGGTGTGCAATTTAGTGATTGAACACTTCCATACAACACCTAGTGTTCATCACAAGTGAATTCCTTAATCCCCATCCTCTATTCAACCCATTCCCCCCTGCTCACCACTGCTCTGGTAACCATCAGTTTGTTTTCTACAGTTAAGAGTCTGTTTCTTGGTTTGCTTTTCTCTTTTTTCCCCTATGATTTTTTATTTTTATTTTTTTGATTTCCACATATGAGTGAAATCATATGGTATTTGTCTTTCTCTGACTGACTTATTTCACTTAGCATAATACTCTGTAGCTCCATCCATGTCTTTGTAAATGGCACGATTTCATTCTTTTTTATGGTTGAGTAATATTTCACTGTAAATGTATATACCCCTTCTTTATCTATTCATCAGTTGAGGGACACGATCTTTCCATAATTTTGCTATTGTTGATAATGCTATAAACATCAAAAGGCATGTATCCCTTCAAGTTAGTATTTTTGTATTCTTTGGGTAAATGCCTAGCAGTATGATTACTGGGTCATAGGGTAGCTCTATTTTCAACTTTTTGAGGAACCTCTAAACTGTTTTTCAGAATGGCTGCATCATTTGCATTCCCACCAAGAGTGTAAGAGGGTCTCCTTTCACATCCTTGCCTATACATGTTGTATCTTGTGTTATTAATTTTAGCCATTCTGACTGGCACGAGGTGATGTCTCACTGTAGTTTTGACTTGGTTTTCCCTGATGATAAGTGATGCTGAGCATCTTTTAATGTGTCTGTTGGCTGTCTGTCTTCTTTGGAGAAATGTTTATTCCTGTTTTCTGCCCATTTCTGTCCATTTAACTGGATTATTTGTTTTTTGGGTGTTCAGTTTGAGAAGTTCTTTATAGATTTTGGATACTAACCCTTTATCAGATAAATCATTTGCAAATGTCTTTTCCTATTCCACAGGGTGCCTTTTAGTTTTGTTGATTGTTTCCTTTGCTGTGCAGAAGCTTTTATCTCTATTAAGTCCCAGTAGTTTGTTTTTGCTTTTATTTCCCTTGCCTCAGGAGACATATCTAGTAAGAAGTAGCTATGGCTGATGTCAAAGAGGTTACTGCCTATGTTCTCCTCTAGGATTTTAATGGTTTCTTAGCTCACATTTAGGTCTCTAATCCATTTAGAACTTATTTTTGTGTATGGTATAAGAAAGTAGTCCCATTTCATTCTTCTGCATGTTGCTGTGCAGTTTTCCCAACACCATTCATTGAAGAGACTGTCTCTTTTCCATTGGATGTTCTTTTCTGCTTGGTCAGAGATTAATTGACCATATAGTTGTGGGTCAACCTCTTAATAATAGTAACTAATAATAGTAGCTATTACTTTATAAACATGACCTTTCTTCTTTCTTTCTTTCTTCTTTTTTTAAATAAGATCTGGCTTACAAACTCCGTATTCAATATTATACTTTCAGACATTACAGGTAATGTGGAGCAAATGTCTCAGGAACTTGAATGTGATATAATTAAGAAAGAAGATACAATTGTTTAAAGTGAGGCTTGTGATCAGTACCATTAGTTAAAGTACATGTAGAAGTAATTATAAAACTTGATTCCTGCAATAAAAACTGCCCATTTGTGGGGTGCCTGGGTGGCTCAGTGTTGAGTGTCCAACTCTTGACTTTGGATCAGGTCATGATCTCAGGGTCCTGGGATCAGAGTCCTGCCCTGTGGGAGTCTGCTAAAGATTCTCCCCCCTCCACACACCTTCCCCTGCCCACCCCCAGTGCATGCTCACATGTGGACACACTCACTCACTCTCTCTCTCTCTCTCTCAAATAAGTAAATCTTTAAAAAAAAAAAATCCTGCCCATTTATAAGAAGTCATCCTTTCTGTAGATCATTGGTTTATAAACTACGGCTGGGCCCCAAAAGGAATATTACAGTCTTGAGGCAGCAGGAGTTTTGCATTTTAAAAAAATGGTGCCCCCATCAAGTTGTTAATCTGATTTGAAAAATTTACATCTTTTTTATCTTTTCCCTGAATCCTGAATATTCATGACTTTTCCTAGACCTAGATGAAGGGAGTGCTTTGAGAAACTTACTGTAGCATATATTCAGGCCCCTTCTTTATCTCTCTGCTTCAGAATATAATAAAAGCATAAGAATATCAGGAAGAGGTTAATACCAAGCTCTATAATATGTCTCAAAGCAGTAATTTGATACATTAAGTTGTAATTAACAATAGTTAATATAAGTATTTAAGAGAGTACTGCTGTTATTGTTTAGGTACTTCAAAAAAAATTTTTTTTTTGGAGAAAATATGTATGAACACAAAAACAATAATAGAATTTTTAAATGAATTTATTCACTAATAGATTAACATATTAATGTTTTTTTTCTTTTTTTTTAAATTTTTTATTTTTTCAGCATAACAGTATTCATTATTTTTGCACCACACCCAGTGCTCCATGCAATGCGTGCCCTCTACAATACCCACCACCTGGTGCCCCCAACCTCCCACCCCCCCACCCCTTCAAAATTCTCAGATCGTTTTTCAGAGTCCATAGTCTCTCATGGTTCACCTCCTTCCAATTTCCCTCAACTCCCTTCTCCTCTCCATCTCCCCTTGTCCTCCATGCTATTTGTTATGCTCCACAAATAAGTGAAACCATATGATAATTGACTCTCTCTGCTTGACTTATTTCACTCAGCATAATCTCTTCCAGTCCCGTCCATGTTGCTACAAAACTTGGGTATTCATCCTTTCTTTCTTTCTTTCTTTCTTTTTTTTTTTTTTTTTACAGCTTTATAAACATATATTTTTATCCCCAGGGGTACAGGTCTGCGAATCGCCAGGTTTACACACTTCACAACACTCACCATAGCACATACCCTCCCTGATATCCATAACCCCACCCCCTCTCCCAACCCCCTCCCCCCATCAACCCTCAGTTTGTTTTGTGAGCTTAAGAGTCACTTATGGTTTGTCTCCCTCCCAATCCCATCTTGTTTCATTTACTCCTCTCCTACCCACTTAACCCCCCATGTTGCATCTCCTCTCCCTCATATCAGGGAGATCATATGATAGTTGTCTTTCTCCGATTGACTTATTTCGCTAAGCATGATACCCTCTAGTTCCATCCACGTCGTCGCAAATGGCAAGATTTCATTTCTTTTGATGGCTGCATAGTATTCCCTTGTGTATATATACCACATCTTCTTTATCCATTCGTCTGTTGATGGACATCTAGGTTCTTTCCATAGTTTGGCTATTGTAGACATTGCTGCTATAAACATTCGGGTGCACGTGCCCCTTTGGATCACTACATTCGTATCTTTAGGGTAAATGCCCAGTAGTGCAATTGCTGGGTCATAGGGTAGTTCTATTTTCAACATTTTGAGGAACCTCCATGCTGTTTTCCAGAGTGGTTGCACCAGCTTGCATTCCCACCAACAGTGTAGGAGGGTTCCCCTTTCTCCGCATCCTCGCCAGCATCTGTCATTTCCTGACTTGTTAATTTTAGCCATTCTGACTGGTGTGAGGTGATATCTCATGGTGGTTTTGATTTGTATTTCCCTGATGCCGAGTGATATGGAGCACTTTTTCATGTGTCTGTTGGCCATCTGGATGTCTTCTTTGCAGAAATGTCTGTTCATGTCCTCTGCCCATTTCTTGATTGGATTATTTGTTCTTTGAGTGTTGAGTTTGCTAAGTTCTTTATAGATTTTGGACACTAGCCCTTTATCTGATATGTCATTTACAAATATCTTCTCCCATTCTGTCAGTTGTCTTTTGGTTTTGTTAACTGTTTCCTTTGCTGTGCAAAAGCTTTTGATCTTGATGAAATCCCAATAGTTCATTTTTGCCCTTGCTTCCCTTGCCTTTGGTGATGTTCCTCGGAAGATGTTGCTGCGGCTGAGGTCAAAGAGGTTGCTGCCTGTGTTCTCCTCAAGGATTTGGATGGATTCCTTTCTCACATTGAGGTCCTTCATCCATTTTGAGTCTATTTTCGTGTGTGGTGTAAGGAAATGATCCAATTTCATTTTTCTGCATGTGGCTGTCCAATTTTCCCAACACCATTTATTGAAGAGGCTGTCTTTTTTCCATTGGACATTCTTTTCTGCTTTGTCCAAGATGAGTTGACCATAGAGTTGAGGGTCCATTTCTGGGCTCTCTATTCTGTTCCATTGATCTATGTGTCTGTTTTTGTGCCAGTACCATGCTGTCTTGATGATGACAGCTTTGTAATAGAGCTTGAAGTCCGGAATGGTGATGCCACCAACTTTGGCTTTCTTTTTCAATATTCCTTTGGCTATTCGAGGTCTTTTCTGGTTCCATATAAATTTTAGGATTATTTGTTCCATTTCTTTGAAAAAAATGGATGGTACTTTGATAGGAATTGCATTAAATGTGTAGATTGCTTTAGGTAGCATAGACATTTTCACAATATTTATTCTTCCAATCCAGGAGCATGGAACATTTTTCCATTTCTTTGTGTCTTCCTCAATTTCTTTCATGAGTACTTTATAGTTTTCTGAGTATAGATTCTTAGTCTCTTTGGTTAGGTTTATTCCTAGGTATCTTATAGTTTTGGGTGCAATTGTAAATGGGATGGACTCTTTAATTTCTCTTTCTTCTGTCTTGTTGTTGGTGTAGAGAAATGCAACTGATTTCTGTGCATTGATTTTATATCCTGACACTTTACTGAATTCCTGTACAAGTTCTAGCAGTTTTGGAGTGGAGTCTTTTGGGTTTTCCACATATAGTATCATATCATCTGCAAAGAGTGATAGTTTGACTTCTTCTTTGCCGATTTGGATGCCTTTTATTTCCTTTTGTTGTCTGATTGCTGAGACTAGGACTTCTAGTACTAT
Source organism: Lutra lutra (assembly GCF_902655055.1). Lineage (NCBI taxonomy): Eukaryota > Metazoa > Chordata > Mammalia > Carnivora > Mustelidae > Lutra > Lutra lutra. The sequence goes on from NC_062286.1 coordinate 68,959,232, forward strand.
GTTGAATAGCAGTGGTGATGACGGACATCCCTGCCATGTTCCTGACCTTAGCGGAAAAGCTTTCAGTTTTTCTCCATTGAGAATGATATTTGCGGTGGGTTTTTCATAGATGGCTTTGATAATATTGAGGTATGTGCCGTCTATCCCTACACTTTGAAGAGTTTTGATCAGGAAGGGATGCTGTACTTTGTCAAATGCTTTTTCAGCATCTATGGAGAGTATCATATGGTTCTTGTTCTTTCCTTTATTAATGTGTTGTATCACATTGATTGATTTGCGGATGTTGAACCAACCTTGCAGCCCTGGAATAAATCCCACTTGGTCGTGGTGAATAATCCTTTTAATGTACTGTTGAATCCTATTGGCTAGTATTTTGGCGAGAATTTTTGCATCTGTGTTCATCAAGGATATTGGTCTGTAGTTCTCTTTTTTGTTGGGATCCTTGTCTGGTTTTGGGATCAAGGTGATGCTGGCCTCATAAAATGAGTTTGGAAGTTTTCCTTCTATTTCTATTTTTTGGAACAGTTTCAGGAGAATAGGAATTAGTTCTTCTTTAAATGTTTGGTAGAATTCCCCCGGGAAGCCGTCTGGCCCTGGGCTTTTGTTTGTTTGGAGATTTTTGATGACTGTTTCAATCTCCTTACTGCTTATGGGTCTGTTCAGGCTTTCTATTTCTTCCTGGTTCAGTTGTGGTAGTTTATATGTCTCTAGGAATGCATCCATTTCTTCCAGATTGTCAAATTTGTTGGCGTAGAGGTGCTCATAGTATGTTCTTATAATCGTCTGTATTTCTTTGGTGTTCGTTGTGATCTCTCCTCTTTCATTCATGATTTTATTTATTTGGGTCCTTTCTCTTTTCTTTTTGATAAGTCTGGCCAGGGGTTTATCAATCTTATTAATTCTTTCAAAGAACCAGCTCCTAGTTTCATTGATTTGTTCTATTGTTTTTTTGGTTTCTATTTCATTGATTTCTGCTCTAATCTTTATGATTTCTCTTCTCCTGCTGGGTTTAGGGTTTCTTTCTTGTTCTTTCTCCAGCTCCATTAGGTGTAGGGTTAGGTTGTGTACCTGAGACCTTTCTTGTTTCTTGAGAAAGGCTTGTACCGCTATATATTTTCCTCTCAGGACTGCCTTTGTTGTGTCCCACAGATTCTGAACCGTTGTGTTTTCATTATCATTTGTTTCCATAAATTTTTTCAATTCTTCTTTAATTTCCTGGTTGACCCATTCATTCTTTAGAAGGATGCTGTTTAGTCTCCATGTATTTGGGTTCTTTCCAAATTTCCTCTTGTTATTGAGTTCTAGCTTTAGAGCATTGTGGTCTGAAAATATGCAGGGAATGATCCCAATCTTTTGATACCGGTTGAGACTTGATTTAGGACCAAGAATGTGATCTATTCTGGAGAATGTTCCATGTGCACTAGAGAAGAATGTGTATTCCGTTGCTTTGGGATGAAATGTTCTGAATACATCTGTGATGTCCATCTGGTCCAGTGTGCCATTTAAGGCCTTGATTTCCTTGTTGATCTTTTGCTTGGATGATCTGTCCATTTCAGTGAGGGGAGTGTTAAAATCCCCTACTATTATTGTATTCTTGTTGATGTGTTTCTTTGATTTTGTTATTAATTGGTTTATATAGTTGGCTGCCCCCACGTTAGGGGCATAGATATTTAAAATTGTTAGATCTTCTTGTTGGACAGTTCCTTTGAGTATGATATAGTGTCCTTCCTCATCTCTTATTATAGTCTTTGGCTTAAAATCTAAATGATCTGATATAAGGATTGCCACTCCTGTTTTCTTCTGATGTCCATTAGCATGGTAAATTCTTTTCCACCCCCTCACTTTAAACCTGGAGGTGTCTTCGGGTTTAAGATGAGTTTCTTGTAGGCAACATATTGATGGGTTTTGTTTTTTTTATCCATTCTGATACCCTGTGTCTTTTGATTGGGGCATTTAGCCCATTAACATTCAGGGTAAGTATTGAGAGATATGAATTTAGTGCCATTGTATTGCCTGTAAGGTGACTGTTATTGTATATTGTCTCTGTTTCTTTCTGATCTACTACTTTTAGGGTCTCTCTTTGCTTAGAGGACCCCTTTCAATATTTCCTGTAGAGCTGGTTTGGTTTGCAAATTCTTTCAGTTTTTGTTTGTCCTGGAAGCTTTTAATCTCTCCTTCTATTTTCAATGATAGCCTAGCTGGATATAGTATTCTTGGCTGCATGTTTTTCTCATTTAGTACTCTGAATATATCATGCCAGCTCTTTCTGGCCTGCCAGGTCTCTGTGGATAAGTCTGCTGCCAATCTAATATTTTTACCATTGTACGTTACAGACTTCTTTTCCCGGGCTGCTTTCAGGATATTTTCTTTGTCACTAAGACTTGTCAATTTTACTATTAGGTGACGGGGTGTGGACCTATTCTTATTGATTTTGAGGGGGGTTCTCTGAACCTCCTGAATTTTGATGCTTGTTCCCTTTGCCATATTGGGGAAATTCTCTCCAATAATTCTCTCCAATATACCTTCTGCTCCCCTCTCTGTTTCCTCTTCTTCTGGAATCCCAATTATTCTAATGTTGTTTCGTCTTATGGTGTCACTTATCTCTTGAATTCTCCCCTCGTGGTCCAGTAGCTGTTTGTCCCTCTTTTGCTCAGCTTCTTTATTCTCTGTCATTTGGTCTTCTATATCGCTAATTCTTTCTTCTGCCTCATTTATCCTAGCAGTGAGAGCCTCCATTTTTGATTGCACCTCATTAATAGCTTTTTTGATTTCAACTTGGTTCGATTTTAGTTCTTTTATTTCTCCAGAAAGGGCTTTTATATCTCCCGAGAGGGTTGCTTTAATATCTCCCATGCCTTTTTCAAGCCCGGCTAGAACCTTGAGAATCTTCATTCTGAATTCTATATCTGACATATTACCAATGTCTGTATTGATTAGGTCCCTAGCCTTTGGTACTGCCTCTTGTTCTTTTTTTTGTTGTGAATTTTTCCGCCTTGTCATTTTGTCCTGATAAGAGTTTATGAAGGAGCAAGTAAAATACTAAAAGGGTGGCAACAACCCCAGGAAAATATGCTTTAGCCAAATCAGAAGAGATCCCAAATTGTGGGGGGGGGGGGCGGGGAGAAAGGGGATAAAAAGAGGTTCAGAAAGAAAAAAAAAAAAAAGAAAAAAAAAGAATCTATTAAAAAAAAAAGAAAGCCGATAAAGAAAAAATATAAAAAGAGGAAAAAATATATATATATTAGATAAACTATTTAAAAAACGTTAAAAAAGAAAACGGTAAAAGTTAAAAAAATTTAGCAGAAGAAGAGAAAAAGAAAAAAAATTGAAAAAGAAAAAAAAATTAAATTAACTGCAAGGCTAAAAAATCATGGGGAGAAAGCCATGAGTTCTGTGCTTTGCTTTCTTCTCCTCTGGAATTCCACCGCTCTCCTTGGTATTGAAACTGCACTCCTCGGTAGGTGCACTTGGTCCTGGCTGGGTTTCCCATTGATCTTCTGGGGGAGGGGCCTGTTGTAGTGATTCTCAAGCATCTTTGCCTCAGGCGGAGTTGCACCGCCCTTACCCGGGGCCACGCTGAGTAATCCGCTCGGGTTTACTTTCGGGAGCTTTTCTTCCCTGAGCGCTTTCCGTAGAGTCCGGAGGACGGGAATGAAGATGGCAGCCTCCTGGTCCGTCCCAGAGGAGCCGAGATCCCGGGGCCCCACTCCTCAGTGCGCCCTCAGAGAACAGCGCCCAATTACTTCCGTCACCCTGGCCTCCTGCCACGCTCCGAGCTGACGGAGCCTGCGACCGGTTCAAGGCAACCCCGAGCTGAGAGTCACTCCTTGGCTCTGTCTCTGTAGCCGGCTTCCCCGTTCTAACACCGGTAAGCTCTGCGACACTCAGACACCCCCGATCCTTCTGCGACCCTGCGGGACCTGAGGCCGTGCTGACCCCGCCTGGGCTTCACCCCAGTTAATCCTCTGGAGCGATGTCCCTCAGTGGAACAGACTTTTAAAAGTCCTGATTTTGTGCTCCGTTGCTCCGCCGCTCGCCGGGAGCCGGCCCCTCCCCCCGCGGTCTATCTTCCCGTCGCTTTGGATTCACTTCTCCACCAGTCCTACCTTGCAGAAAGTGGTTGATTTTCTGTTTCTAGAGTTGCTGTTCTTCTTCTCTTCGATCTCCCGTTGGATTTGTAGGTGTTTGCAATCTTTAGATAAGCTATCTAGCTGATCTCCCGCTACCCGAAGTAGTCTCAGCCTGCTACATCTCCGCCATCTTCGCCATATTCAACATATTAATGTTTTTAATACTGCCTTCTTATACCCCTGTGTAATCTTTAGATGATGTAATTAAAGGGTAGACAGTTTTGTATTTTACACTGTGACACAGTATAATTTCTAATTACCATGTGACCCTTTCTGTCGTGTGAATGGAGCTTATCACTTAAAGAGTCTCATCCGCACCACCAGAAGATGTCATGTGTCATTTCAGGGGTCAACTAGACTTCAAACAACCACATTGCCTTAAAATGGAAATGATTGGGACTAATCCCATAAATCTCTGTAAAATAAATTACTAGCTCCCTCTCTCAAACACAAATGACAAAACAAAACAATGCTAAATGGCTCGTGCAAGGAATAAAAATAACTTTGCAATACAGTGTATTTTGCATGCATACTATGCTTCCCAGTGTCTCTGTTGCAGAATCAGGAAAAAGAAAACTCACTAAATCTTTTACTTTTTTTTTTTTTAAGATTTTATTTATATATTTGACAGACAGAAATCACAAGTAGGCAGAGAGGCAGGCAGAGAGAGAGGGGAGGAAGCAGGCTCCCTGCTGAGCAGAGACCCCCCCGATGTGGGGCTTGATCCCAGGACCCTGGGACCATGATCTGAACTAAGGCAGAGGCTTTAACCCACTGAGCCACACAGGCACCCCAATCTTTCACTTTTTTAAAAAATAATAAGCTGGTTGCTAGGATTTTGATTGAGTACTGATGTGATTCAAAGTGACCACTGGGGAGGAGAAATGGCTTGCTTTTCCCATCTAGTTTTCTATCCCAACTGGCAGTGTTGAATGCCAGATGCATCTAGGAAAGGATTAAAATTCCATCAGTATACCCACTTGTCCAATCCTACACAACAGTAATGGCTGGATTATGTAATGGTAGTAATAAAAATAAAAAACAAGCTACTAATCTCTGTGTGAAACCTGAGGCTGAGAAATAGTGCTCTTCTCAGTAATGAACCCTTTGAGCACATAGCAGTTGAGGGCAAACCCAGTGCATGTGGTTACCACATCCTTTTCTCCATCACCTCTTCTTTTAATATCTAAGGATTTTGCCCTTATGATTTTTTCTTCTTTAACCTCTCAAATACATTGTTCTAATTTGTACTAAAGGGCTGTTCAGTACTTCTGGGATTCTTGTGAAGGCTTTGTAATGCCCAGTGGTTGTAGTAAGACCCTCACGTTAATTACTATGCTTTGCATTAGAAAGAAAGTTCTTTTTATTGGCTTTAAATTTAGTATCATCTCTGTTCTTCTCAATGTAGAGACAACCAGGGAAAATCTTAAAAAACTCCTTGCCCAGCATTTTGAGGTGAACTTGTTCATGTCACCAAAGATTGAGTGCTGTGATGAAATAATCATTTGTTGTTTTCTAAAAATCATTTATTGCCTTATTTTCTCAAAAATAGTACATTTCTCTATCAAGCATATCTCTTGCTACATCACAAACCACTCAAAACTTAGTAGCTTCAAACAATGTTGATTCTGTGGGTTGATAATCTAGGCTAGGCTGAGTTGGTGGTGGTTCTTCTCTGGGCCCTGTATTTCATACTGTGCACAGCTGGTCTGGCTCATGAGTCTAAATTCAGCTCTTGTGGCAGCTGGGACTAGCTGGTTTCCTCAGCTTGGTTGGCTGGGATGACTGGGGCTCTCTCCCTGTGATATTGTTCTCCAGCAGCTAGCCCAGACTTGTTCCCATGGTGACCAGCATGCAAGCATGAAACAGCAGGAAAGAGAGAGCAGAAGCTCACTGTCTCTTGAGGCTGAAGAGACCCAATGCAACAAAATGGTATAAAGATTATCTAAAACTGAAGAAATCTGAGGTTCAGCATATACATAAAGAAGTTTTTCCTATGCCTACCTTATCTGATTAAATACAGAATTTTCTGAGGTGCAACTGCCATAAATCCTCTCTCTAAGGGAGCTTCCAGCCAGGAAGGAGACTGACCATTAGTGCTAGGATGAGAAATGGCAAAACCAAACATTATCAGAAGCTTCCACATCTTCCATTTCGTTTCCTTAGAAGTATATGTTTCTCAAAGAAGCCCTCTTTCTCTCACCTTCCCCTGCTAAGCTGGTATATAAACATTTACTCCTAGCTATTAGGTAATATATTCCTTATCAAGTGATCCAACATGCACATGAATTAAATCTTTCTTGTTAATGTGTATATTGTCAATTAATTCACAGGTCCCCAAACACCTTAAATTGATAGACAAAGTTTTCCTGCCAACTAGGCCTATGATTAGGGTTATGTTTTAAGTGGGAAATGAGGGAAATTGATGTAGAAATTTTCCTCCTGTGGTACCGGGTGGTTTGGTTGGTTAAGCTTCTGCCTTTCGCTCGGGTCACGATCCCAGGGTCCTGGGATCGAAACCCATATTGGTCTACCTCACTCAGCTGAGAGCCTGCTTCTCCCTCTTCCTCTGCTGCTCCGCTGCTTGTGAGCACACACTGTCAAATAAATAAATAAAAATCTTAAAAAAAATTTCCCTCCTGCTTTGATTTCTACTTCACATGTAAATGAACCATCACATAAAATGTAAAATTTTATGTGACATATTTATATGTAGCCAGATTCAAAGGTGATATACTGTGCATAATCTAAATTTAGAAAATGTCACTGTCCAAACCTCAAACCATAATAGGACCCTTATGACTGATAATGTACCCCCTAAAAATATATATATTTTTAATGTGGCTGACCTCAATATCTTGCATGAGAAGTTCATGCATGCAACAATTCTTTGGAATCCTCACATCAAAAGGGTACCTCCAGCATAAAAAACAATAATGTGAATATTCCAGTGCAGTGTTATGTTGGGATTGAACCTCATTGTCTCTGGGCTTGGGGACAATGAATACAGCTGGTTATAAAAATTGGGTCCTTTATTGAGAAAAGAATAATCACAAATCTACATTCAGAACAGTGAACCCTCTAGTCCTCTGACCCCTTTGAACCCTAGAAAATGGTCTCCAAGTTTACTGTCCCAGAAGGGAGACTGAGGAGTCTTCCCTGTGGGAAGTCCTGACCTCAAGAAAAATACATTGATATTAAAGTTTGGAGATCCTCTAACAAAATAGCCTAGTTACTCTGCCTCACAAGATTCCCCTATAAGAAATATATCTATCATCTAGCCCTGTCTGAATAGTGAGGTTTTCTTTTTCTCTTTTCTTTTCTTTTCTTTTCTTTATTAAGAGAGGGATAGGGTGAGGGGCAAAGGGAGAGGGAAAAAGAGAATCTTAGGCAGGCTCCCTGCCTAGATGGAACCCAACACAGGGCTGGATCTTGTATCCCTGAGATCTTGACCTGAGCTGAAATCAAGAGGTTGGTTCTTAACAATCTGAACCATCCAGGCATCTCAAGCTTTCCATTCTCAAATATCGATGGAGACTAGAAACAGGAGATATTTGAGATACACCTCTCATGGATGTGAGGGCAATCTGGTTGTGACATCTGTCACCCCATTGATCGCCAGAGTTAATTCAGCTGATCTGGCTGGCTAGGCGGGTGTCCCCTTCTTCCCTTATTGCTCCACATGCGTCCCTCCTGAAGCTGCGTGCTCTGGTCAAAGAGGACTACCTTCCGAGGTAGAGGAAAGGGCTGTTCTTTGGTCAAAGGTATACGAGTAGCTGCACTCGCCTGCTAGAATCTCCAAATAAGCTCTCGAGATACACCTCTCACATAAAGCAGAGACCAAAACAAACAAGAAAGGAACAGCAATGACAGAGACCTTGAAAACAGAAAAAAACTTAAAAGACAAAACTAGTGTTATAGTTGGGAAGGGAACAAAGTATCACTAAATGAGAGAAAGAAAGAGATTTAGAAATGCAAAGAAATACCTGAGAAATTTCAAAATATGGTAGATAATTACAAAACAAAATTAAGATTTAAATATAACACTGAGAAAACCTCCAATAAAGAGAATGTGAAGGCAGAGTATTCAGAAATAATAGTGAAAAGATATGAATACAAAGGATGTTGCAAGGTGGTAGTCTTTGAATAACAAGAGTTACAGAAAGAGAGAACAGAAAAAATAAGAAAAATTTTCAAGAAATTTTGCTTGAATTTTCAAGCAATTCAGGAAAGTTTCCCAGATAACAAAGTCATGAATTTACAGATTGGAAGGGCTGACAGAGTGACCCAGGGTACAAATTCCGAAACACCTATAAGGGCACGTAATCATGAAATATGAAGGCACCAGGAATAAGGGGACTATTCTAAAAGCTTGTAAAGAGAAGTTAAAAAGTATAAACAAAGGATTAAGAATCAAAATGGGGGAAAAGAAATTTTGGCAACAAAACCAGTAGCTAGAAGACAATGAAAAAACAACTTTAAACTCTAGAGAAATAATTATTTCTAATAGATTTCCATAACAAATCAAACCAGCTATCAAATTAGAGCACAGAATATGAACATTTTCAATTACTGAGAGGCTTTCAACAATTTACCTTCTCTGAATTTCTTGGGAAACTATTGGAGAATATGTTCTCAAAAAAGTTGTAAATCAGTACTGATAAAAACAGAATATATATGAAACCAGGAATCCAACTCAAGTTCAAGGCAAAGGGAGTTTCTAGAATAATGAATGACAATGGTATACAAAAAACCTAAGAGCTCCAGAAGAATATATTCTAAGAAAAAATTTCCTGATAGATGTTCTTTCTTTCTTTCTTTCTTTCTTTCTTTCTTTCTTTCTTTCTGAGAGAGAGAGGGAGTGGGGAAAGGGGAGAAGAAGAGTGAGAGGATCTCAAGCAAACTCCATGTTGAGCTCAGACACCAGCACCCTGAGATCACAACCTGAGCTGAAACCAAGAGTCAGATGCTCAACTGACCAAGTCACTTAGGCACCCTGATAGATATTCTGATGTGTCTGACCACAATAAAGGTGCTGTAGAGTTCTTTCCAGGAATTTATATTGAAAACAATGATTACTTCATAGAAATCTAATCAAATAATTTGAAAAGTCAAAAAATAGGAATAAAAACATGTTACCTAATAGAGACATTATAAGTAGAAATACATATATCAGACCAAACATCTAAAACGGTTATAAGTAATTACTTTTGTGGAATGAGCCTTGAGAGTAGAATTCTACAATTGTTTTACTTTTGAACTATATACAATTGGTAACCTTAAAAAAGGAATATTAATGTCCATAATCTTTAGGTATACTTCCTAAAAGTTATCTCAGGGAGAAAAGTCAGAAGCAAACATGAAAGTATACCTACAGTCATGGTCATTATAGCATTATTTATTATAGGAGAAAAAAATAAGAAAAATATCAAGAAATAGGACACAGTTCAATTTATTCTAGTATATAGTATTGAATACATATACTAAATGTGAAGCTGTAGGTAAATTTTGTTATTAAAAATGTTTCATAGTGTATTAAGTAAAGACGCTAAGGACATGATTCTATCTTTTATAAATAAGAGAAAGAAAAATCTGGTAGGATCTTAATGAGCAATGACATTAACCATCATTAACTATGAATAGAGGGAGTACAGACTTTTTTTTCTTTTTTCAAACAATTTTGTTTTTCTTTTTCCTCCTATTAGAAATAAGGTGATGGATTGGAAAATAGAAATATTTTACAGCTCTTGTTGTCAAGAGATGAAGTCTGTTTCCTTACCCCTTGAATCCAAGCTGCCCTGTGACTTGCTTTCACCAAGAGAATGTGGTATAGAAATCAAAGCAGGAGGGAAATTTCTGTATCATTTTCCCACTTTTTCCACTTAAAACAAGAGCAGTTATTCTACCAATGCATTTATAACTGTATTGCTGTTATCAGATTCTCATTTGGTTGAGCTCATTATAAGTGTGAGTTCTGGTTTGAATATGGATGGGACATTTACTTTGAAACAATACGTTTAAGTAATCTAATTTGAATTTGGACCAAAGCTAGAAGTCTAACTGGAATACTGTAGAGGTACATGCCTTGAGCTACACTGGCTAGGCCATGGGTGTAGACTCATCCATTTTCTAACAGGATAATGGCCTGAGGCAGGGTGAAGGAGAAGTTGGATTTCCATTCTCTTTTATTTAGCTTGTTTGTTAGGATCTACTGTGTTTATTTATTTATTTTTTTCCATTTTATTTTATTTATTTTCAGTGTTCCAAAATTCATTGTTTATGCACCACACCCAGTGCTCTATGCAATACATGCCCTCCATAATACCCACCAACAGGCTCACTCATCTCCCCGCCCCTCTCCCCTCCAAAATCCTCAGTTTGTTTCTCAGAGTTTTGATCGACGTTAACAAGAATTTGGTACTATTCCAAATTTAAGTCTGTGGATTTTTATTTATTTTTATCTGTTTCAGTAATGAGAGTTGAGTGCCAGTTTTGTGAGAAGCTTGCTTTACTGCAGGTCCACTCTTGGGGAGCATAGTCAAGTTAATAACAGGATATAACTGTGGTTGAATAATGCTTTATATAGTAGAATGAGCAGGATAACACTTTGGGTCCAATGTTCTGGTCCAATTCAGCCCAGTTTAGAAATACGGGCTGTTTGTAGTCAGACAATAATGCTTGGCTGGAACATATCAGGAGAGGTGTTATGAAGCAAAGATTTTAATCTAAGCTATACTGGAATAATATGTGTAGATATAATCAAGTACATGAAACTTTCAGCTTTGGTTGGTACTATATACAGTGTGTTTGGATTGCACCATTATGCTATTTTTCATGTTTCTGTTGTCTGGTTTTCATTCAATCATAAACTATCTTAATTCTAAAGGACCAGTGCAGTCTGAAAGGTGTCAATCATTTACCAAAGGTGAAGTTCACAGTGTATCTCTTTCAAAGGATGCCTTTCTAAGAAGAGATAAAATTCCCACCTAAGCAACTTGTAGAGGAGCTTTGCCAGTTTTTTATTGTCAGTATTATTGTGTTGACCTCATAATGAAAACAGGTTCTGTCCACTAGGTTATGGACTATATGGTAACCTCCTCTAGTGTGGCAATTAATGACAATGTGAGTTGTTAAGAAAAAGACTTGGTGTGGTCTGATTCAGAAATGAGACTTTATACATACTGCTTATTTGGACTCACTGTCTAGGTTAGTTTTGGAGACTTTGATGGGTGTGACTCTTTGCAAAGGCAGATTTGGTCTGTAAATGATAAGACTAAGCAGTATTTATAAAATCTTGACTATATACAGACTTATTTTCAGATAACTGGAATGGAAGGATTTCAGTTAGATATAACAAACATCTTTGGGTCTGTTCTCTTTTGTAAATACAATTTAATTTTCCAATTTGATGTGGCCTTTTTATCATTAAATTTGTGTGAATCAAAGTTTTAGACTGAGTTAAACATACCGGAAATTTTGGACAGTTTTTCATTAAAATCCACTTTTCCCCTCTCAACTGTTCTTGGAATGTGAAGATAGTATAGATAATGCAGGAATTTTTATATATTAAAGAATTGGCTCATTTGTCTTCTAATCTGAGAGATGGTTCAGAATAATAGAAATAGAAATGGGAGATCATTCTGTCACTGCAATAAAATCAACTCTTCTGTGAGATTGGGCATCTATAAATCCAGAAATTAAATATACCATCACTAAATAATCATCTTATCTGTTTCCCTTGGAATATGAAACTAGCCTATTTGTAAATTTAGGAAAAATCTCACCTACTTAGACTTATCATAGTTTGTCTTACTGTTTATTTCTATACCATAAGCTTGACAGATCATGCTTACGAAATGATAGTGTATAGCAATTTTCATGAAATTGGTGACAAATCTGTATTTCTTACCTTATTTATTATCTCCTTTGCCTATCTGAGATACAGTACATGAACAAGATGTGGAAAAATAACCCAAGGAGAAACCAGGCTTTCATTTGGGGTCTCCTGTGAATTATTAACATGTAAAAAAAAAAAAAAAAATTGGCAGATTCTAGGGTGGACCTCACGAAGAAACCCCCAGAAGAACACTAAGACCATTAAGGGAAATGTTATATCTTTCTCTGTCAGAAAACTGGGGTATCAGAAAACTGCTGGTTTAGTTTCTGGTTCTGGAATCAAACCAATTTGATTTCAATCCGGAAATCAGAAAGTGATAGACAAACTGCTGGCTAGAGGAAAACCTTCCTTTGCTATAATCTAGGAATGAGCCATTACCATTTTAATCAGGAAAACTCCCATGCTATCTTTCTGCCCACTTACCATAAAAGTAGATGTGATTGGTAAAATGTAATTCACATCTACAAACCAAGCTTCAAGTGTATATTTAAATGTAGTCTTAAGTTTTCTGTCCTTTGCTGTATAGAAGGTTGGCATACATGCTGAACAAGCCAGGCTATTGAACTGACCCCTTTTTAAATTTTATGATTTTAATTTTCATTTTTAAATGTTGAACTATTAGATTGAATTAATTACTAACAATAAAAACACAAGAATTAGTTATTTAAGAACTTACATAAAGATTAAAATAAAAAAAATAAACTTGATGGATTTCTAGTACTGGCTGTGGTAAAGAAATGAGTGTTAAACCTAGCCCTACCATCATTACAATTATAAAATTGGACAAAGTATATGAAATAACTGTTTTCAGATATTGATCAACAAAGAGTGCAGGACTTTGACCCCTGAGGGAATATAATCACATAAGATGAGACCAACTTTGGCCTTGCACTTTCTAGACTGTGGCATAGGGCAGTGCAGTCCAAACAGAGGTCAGTAGTCTGAATAAGCTAAAGAGACAAAAATCAGAGTCAAGGCTGCTAAGGCATCGGGAAGGATGGGCAGGGTGCTACTTAATAAAGAAACTGGAAATCTGCATTGAATACCTTTCGGTCTTTATGAAAGAATTCATACTAATACAAATAATAAAAACAAATTTAGGGATAAATTTAATTAAAGATGTACAAGACTTATACACTGAAAATGATAAAAAGCTGTTGAGGGAAATTGAAGACCTAAATAAATGGAAATAAATACCATATTTGTGGTGTGGAAAATCGACATCAGTATTGTTCAGATGTCAATTTTCTACAAATTGATCTGTAGATTTAATACAGTATCAGTCAAAATCTGAGCATTTTTTTTTTTTTGCTGAAATTGACAAGTAAACTCTAAGATTTATTTGGAAATGCACAAAACCAAGAATATATAAAATTACTAGAAAAACCCAGGGTACCTGGGTGGTGCAGTGGGTTAAAGCCTCTGACTTCGGCTCAGGTCATGATCTCAGGGTCCTGGGATGGAACCCCATGTTGGGCTCTCTGCTCAAAGAGGAGCCTGCTTCCCTTCCTCTCTTTCTGCCTGCCTCTCTGCCTACTTGTGATCTCTGTCTGTCAAATGAATAAATAAAATCTTTAAAAACAAAATCCCCAAAGTTTGGGCATTTTCCACTATCTTATTTTACTTTTATTATAAAGTTATACTGATCAAGACAGTATTGACATGAAAATTATCAAATAGGCCATTGAAAATGAGAGTCTGGAATTCATGTTAAAATGACTATTAAAGGTCTGTGGGGGGAAAAGGACAGATTATTTAACAAATAATGAGGAAACAACTAGATATCATTATGGAAAAATATAAACCACAGTATTAATCTCATATAAGAGTTAGTGTGATATGAATCATAAACCTAAACATGAAGTAGAAAACTATAAAGCTTATAAAATGAAACACAGGAGAATAATGACCTTAGAGATTTCTGGGGAAAAGACTCAAAAAGCACTAATCTTTAAAAATAAAAGTGATAAACTGGATTTTTCTTTTTTTTTTTTTAAAGATTTTATTTATTTCATTTGACAGACAGAGATCACAAGTAGGCAGAGAGGCAGGCAGAGAGAGAGGAGGAAGCAGGGTCCCTGCCGAGCAGAGAGCCCGATGCAGGGCTCGATCCCAGGACCCTGGGATCATGACCTGAGCGGAAAGCAGAGGCTTTAACCCACTGAACCACCCAGGCGCCCCTAAACTGGATTTTTCTATTATTATTTTTTAAAAGAGTTTATTTGAGAGCGAGAGAAGGAAAAAGAGAAAGCATGAAGGGGGAAGGTCAGAGGGTGAAGCAGATTCCCTGCTGAGCAGGGAGCCCAATGCAGCACTTGATCCTGGGACTCCAGGATCATGATTTGAGCCAAAGGCAGCTGCTTAACCAACTGAGCCACCCAGGCGCCCGACAAACTGGATTTTATCACTATTAGAAAAGATTGTTCACCAAAAGTCATCGTTAAGAAAATGAACATAAGCCAAAAGTTAGGAGAATGTATCCACAACACGTAAATATGGTCAAGAATACATATCATGAATATATAAAATTCCTGTAAGGTAATAATACAAAAATTTACAACATAATTAAAAAATGAACACAGAACTTGAACAGACATCTCACAGAGGATGCTGTAAAAATGGCCATGAGTCCATTAAAAATTTCACCATTGTTGGTCATCAGGGAAATTAAGGTTAAAATTACAATGAGATATCAATAAAAACAGCCATTGGAATGACAAACAGCAAAAAAAAAAAAACAATATCAAATATTGATGAATACATGGAGCACCTAGAATTCTTACACATGGCAGGTATAGAATTAAAAGGCTAGGGATTTAGTTTGGCAATATCTTATAAACAAATTCACTTTATAAAGTAACAATCATCTTTTGAGTATCTAAAAGAGATGAAAGCATATATTTACAAACAGACTTGTACAAATATGGGGCTTGATCCTGGGACTGCAGGATCATAAGCTAAGCTAAAGACAGGTGCTTAACCAACTAAGCCACCCAGATACCCTGTTTCTGTTTTATTGTGTGTGTGTGTGTGTGTGTGTGTGTGTGTGTGATTTTGTATTGTTCCTTCGTTTGGGACACACTCCTCTACTTATTTTGTCTAACCTTAGTTTTAAATTTTGGGTTTGACTTATTCATATATGCAATAGTTGGCATTGACATTTACTTCATATTGGAGACAGGATTCCTGTGTTTTCTATGTGTATTTGTATGTATGTGTGCATGTGTGTGAATGGGCTAACAATAGTCTTGATCATTTTCCTCCCCAGATCCAGGAATGCCTCAGAAAATGAACTTAACTTACTGCACCATTGTTCCAGGAATTATAAATAGTTAATATAAATGTGAAATGTTAACAGTATCAGCATCTGGTTGTTGCCTTAACTTAATTTGCAATACCTGATTTATGGACTGCAACTGTGTGAATGGACACACAGACCCAGCTAGGCCACATGATAAGGGTTGTGTAAAAATGGTTGGGAAAAATGTTGGCAGATTTTCTTTGTGGAGCTTGTCTATCCACATCAACCATATCTCTTGTAACCAATTGTGCCCATCTAGGAATGGAGTCAAAGACTTCTTGATGAAAATGACAGTGATTTATAGGATACGCTCAATGTTTAGGTAAACAATTTTACCTTGTGAATTTTCTTTTTTATGTCAAATGTAAGATACATTGATTGTCATGCATGGAGTATTTTTATTATATTGAAAGTTTTAATTCCTATTTTTTAATATTAATCATGCATGAATGTTCAATGTCTTTTTCTGCGTATTATGCAGAGTGTTGTGCTTCCAGTACCAGCAATAACAGTTCTATTGTAAATTGGTAAAATGTTGGGTTTACTAAGTTTCTTAGTTACCCTTAGTACCCTTGAACTAAGTTCAAGTTACCCTTTGGTTGTATTCCAGATATTATGGCTGCATAACAAATCACCCCAAACTTAGTGACTTCAAACAATGACAACATTTACTTTGCTCATAAGACTACAGTTTATGCCAGGCTTCATGGGGATAGTTAATTTCTGTTTTACTCTATGCCAGCTGGAACAGCTCAAAAGCTAAGGTCTAAAGTCATCTAATAAGTTGCTCAATAACCTGTTTAGTGTTTGATGCTAACTATTGCCTGGGGTCTCAAATCTTCAATCTTCCCCATGTGTTTTTGTTGCTGTTGCTGTTGTTGTTGTGTGTGATCTCCCTGCATGAGCTAGTTTGGGCTTTTCCAAAGGATGGTGAATGAATTCTAAAAGCAAGCAACCCCAAAACAAGAGGCAGGTAGAAACCAAATAATCTTTTATGACTTAGACTTGGAAGTCATGCAGCATTATTTATGGCACATTTTTTTCAGTGAGGCAGTAATAAAATCCTAGCCAGATTTAAGGAGAGAAGAAATAAACTATAACTCTAGATGAGGAGAGGCAATGTTCTAAAAGGCATGTAGGACTGGAAATATTACTATGGCAATTTTGGGAAAATACATGAAAGGAAGAACATCTGGAATTGAGAGAATACGGACGAAGGTAAGAAGATGGGCAGGTAACCAACTGGTGCTTCAAATTAATGAGAACTTAAAGAACTAATATCTCAGGGAGAATATATGGCAGGAAGCTATGAAAAAACAGTAAGGAAAAATAAGGGAAATGGGACATTTTGGATAAATTTTTACAAACATTCATTGTTCTCCAGGCATTCACTTTTTTGAGTAACACCTTACTGTGATGAAAATTATTGTGCTGGTAAGTGCTTCCAAAAAGAATTAATCAGTTTGGATGGAATCACAAAATTGGCTTAGAATCTAGAAAAATATTTCTTAAACTTCTGCTATCTACAGACTACATAATGGTCATAATGTATGTTTTAGTATACAACTAATTCACCAAATTTGGATAAATTAAAAAAGTTTAGAGCAATAAAAATACAAGCATAATATTTATAAATGAAAATAATTTTGATTTATTTAGTTACCAGGATGATATTTAAATCTTTGAATAACATATATGTAAAAAGGAAGGGGGTGGGAGGATGGGGTAGTTGGGTGATGAGAATTAAGGAGGGCACATGTTGTGATGAGCACTGCGTGTTATATGCAACTAATGACTCATTGAATAGTACATCAAAAACTAATGACGGCTAACTGAATGTAATTTAAAAATTCATTAAAAAATTAGGAATAACTACCTGAAGCCATAGATCACATCTCACATCCAGATGTATTTTTTCTCTAGCTCCTATTATTCTTTTACATTAGAAAACACCAACTATTATAGATCATTGAAAAAGGTGACTGTCATAAGGTGGCATTGTCAGATCAAATTTTAGGATAGAACATAAATCTAGAAATTATGGGGAGATATTTTAGCAAAGACTTCAGCTTTGGATCATATACTCGGAATGAACATCCTACCCTTGAAAGCAGAAGGATTGAATGTTTCTTAGAAGAGATGGTCAATGATACTCAGCTTTGGAAAATTTCACATTCCTTTGAAATGCTCACATTATCAATAATGCATTATCATCTTTTCCCAATGGGTGAAGAAAATCAAGTGTTAGGAAAGAGTAAAATTATCTTAGATTGAGCCATTCATGTTGCAATTTTGTCTTTTTAAGAAAGTATCTTATCTTCAACATATAAAAAATCATAGTATTTTGGAAATCTTATGTTCAAGCTACTAAATATTCTGAATATATTACTTAAGTAGGCTACTTAATCAAGTCACATAAAATAATAAAATTTTTATTTAATTATCACTGTCATGAAGGAATATTATTTTTTCTCTATTTTAAAAAGCTCATATAAGAACATTTCCACTCAACAGGGAGCATAATCCAGTGTTGATCAGCAGGGTTGTGCATTCATTTTTTTTTTTTTTTTCCAAAGCTCCTTGAAATGTCCTATACTCAGTGGCTTCAATTTAATAGTGTTTGTATCTGTACTATTTCCTCTCACACTGAATTACGTACAGTGGACCAAATCCTGTTCTTTGAAAAGGCTATTTGTGGAGTGACATTCAGGCAAAACCATTTATTCCCTTAGTAGAGTTGTTCCTTGCTGTGTGCATAGTGGATACTGATTAGTACTGATTTCAATGTATCTTTCCTTCATCTTCATTTCAGCTTATGGAGTTTTAGCCTTAAAACAAAAAGTTATTTGGCACATCTCCCTTGTACATGAATCACGGCTATATCAACATCCTCTAATGTTGATTCATCCTCTAAATATAAGTCGTTTTCAACTCTAAATTCAAATGTCTAATGGTATACCCTTGTGATAGTAATATAGTTCTCACATGGTATATATGTTGTCTTAACTTCCTTTGGCTACTGTAACATCACAAACGTGGTTCATTAAAATAGCACGCATTTATTCTCTTACAGAGGTTACAATTCTAAAATCAGCCTCAGTGGGTTGAAATCAAAGTGTTAGCAAGGAGTTTTTTTCCCTTAGAGGCTCTCTGCCAGAATCCATTTCCTTCCCTTTCTAGCTTCTGGAGATAGACTCTTTTTGGCTTGTGGCCCTTTTCTGCATTTTCGAAACCAGTTGTGAAGCCTTTTGATTTAAGCTCACATTGTCTTATTCTGTGTCAAATGTCCCTCTGATCATTCTTGCAAGAACATTTATGATTACATTTAAATTTCATTCATGTAATTTTGGATGATCTCCCTGTCTCAAGATCCTTAATTAATCATGTCTGCAAGTTCTCCTTTGCCTATAAAGGTAGATTCCCTGATTCCATGGACTAGGACCTGGATATGTTAGAAGGCCATTATTCAGTCTATTATGTATCTGTGTTTTGTGGGATATTTTACTAGATTATTTGATAACACTGTTTTCTATTTTGTGTCCATGCATAATGTTTAACAATAACTTTTGGATTACTTTTAAAAGCCTCTTGGAAATTATGTTACTGGTACCTGTTTTTGCTCTAAGGATCACATCTTTGAATAGTATCTCCAGAGTTTTGGTCTATTTTCTGACTAACCTCATTAATCACTTTCTTTTTGGAGAGCATTTTTGTAGTAACCATCTGTTGCTTTTAGGTAAAGCACTCCCCAATTTGCTGGTCTTCCTTTTGGAGGTTCTTCCATTTTATACAGACTTCATAGTGGATAGTTTCCCACCTTCCTCTGAGGGTAACAGATATTCATAGATGCCACCCTAGCATACTCAGGACCAGGCACAGGATTCTGTCAACCAGTAAGGTACTACCTCTTAGCACTTTGTATTTTTAGTGAGCAATATTCTCTTATTTGTCCAAAAACTTTTGGAGTATTATATATTGTTCTAGGCATTGGGAATGCAAGAAAAAAACAAGCAAAGTCCTTGTTCTCATGATGTTTGCATTCTAGTAGGTGGATACAGGTAATAAAAAAGTAAGTAAACATATATCACATGGTGATAAATACTATGAAGAAAAATAAAGAAGAATGACTTCTGGAGGGTAGTTTTCTAGACAAGGTAGACAGGGAAGGCCTCTCTTACAAGTAATAATTAGCAGAGATCTAAAACAAGTGAAGGACCAGAACATTCACATTATTTGGAGGAAGAGCAGAGGAAATAATCAGAACAAAGACTCGAAATGGGTATATGGTTGACTTGTTTATGGGACAGCTATGGGCTCAGAGTAGCTTGAAGGGAAGGGTAGGAGATCAGGTCGGAGGAATAACAGGGGGCAGATTATGTCGGGGTTCCTATTTTATTCTCAGTATGAAGGGAAACTTAATGGGGAAGGGGTTTGAAGAAGAGTCATATAACTGTCTTATATTTTCAAAGGATAACTTGAGTTGTTAAGTGGATAATCTGTAGAAACTATGGGTAGAAGCAGTGTGGTATCTTATTGGTCTGTTGGGCATAATGTAGATTAAAGTTGATGGTGGCTTGGTGTAGGATGGTTTTTCCAAACTTCAGCTTCAGAGTCACAAAGGCGGCTTATTAAAACAGATTACTTGGCTCCATCCTCACAGTTTTTTTTTTTTTTTTAAAGATTTTGTTTATTCATTTCTCAGAGATAGATAGAGAGAGAACACAAGATGGGGGAGAGGCAGGCAGAGGGAAAGCAGGCTCCCCACTGAGCAAGGCACCTGATGCAGGACTGGATCCCAGGATGCTGGAATCATGACCTGAGCTGAAGACAGACACTTAATGACTGAGCCACCCAGGTGCCCCACATCCTCACAATTTAGATATGATGAGTCTGGTGGGGCATAAGAATTAAAATTTCTAACAAATTGTCAGGTAATGTTAATACTGCATTTGGGGACTGTACTTTGAGAACTTTGCATTGATAGTGGAGGAGGAGTTGAGAAGTGTTTAGATTCCAGATATATTTTAATGGTAGAGCTGGAAGTATTGGATGATTGTAGGGTTGTATAGTATGAGATAAATGAATGAAAGATGATGGCATTTTTTTTTTTTTTTTTTTTTTTTGCTTGAGAAACTGAAGGGGGGCGGGTACTGAGGGAGGAGCAGATTTTATTTCGAATGTTGATTCAAAGAGTCCAGTTTGGATATGTGAAGCTTTGAGACCCCCACTGGACTTTCAAACCCAGGAATTAAATAGGGACTTGGAAAATATGTCTGATATTTAGTTGAGAGGTTAGGATACAAGGAGTCTGTAGCAGATAAACAGCATTTAAAGTCATGGGATTGCATGAGATCTGCAATGGGCTTAGTGAAGAAGAGTGTGAGGAGAAGAAGGTTGCAAATGAGACCTGCAATATGCTCATATCTGGAAATCAGGAAGATGAGGAAGATACAGTAAGGAGTGAGTGACCAGTGAAACAGAACAAAAAATGAGAGAGGGATATCCTGGAGGCCAAAAGGTGAAAGTAAGAAGAATGAGTGAAGGAAAAAGTGGGATGTTAGCAATTGCATCAATTCTATTGATAGGTCAAATAAGATGAGAACCTAGATTTGACAAATGAATTAGGTAAGATGAAGGTCATTGGTGGCTTTTAATAGATGTAATTATTTTGGAGTGAGGGAACAAAAACCTGTCTGGGGAATACAGAATGTGATGAGTGAAAACAGCAAATGTGGGTAGTATTTTCAAATTTTGCTATCAAAGAGAAAATATAGTTGGAGAGGAATGTGGGTCGAGGGAGAGTGTTTTTTAAATATGAGGGCTCTTACACCATATTTTACTGATGGATCTTCCTTTGTAATAGGTAAGACGGTCAAGAATATGGGTCTAAAGCAGAGAAGATGACCTATTAGGTCATGAAAACCTAAACAATTTTCTTTTTCATTCTATTTTTCTTATTGAAGAAGCAAGATTATTTGTAGAGGACAGATGGGAAAAACAAATGACTAGAAAAACACAAGACTGTTATGCAGCACAGAGGCTTGTTGGTTTGTGGTCATGAATTTTGGGTGAGTCCAGTCAACACAGTTGTGTGTTTTTCTTGTCACGTAAAACTCCTTGGGCAGGGATGAAGAGTACAAAGCGCTGGAGTTGGGCAGAGTTGGGATTTGCCTGTGTTCTAGGATGAAAAGAGAGAATGCTCTGAGTGTTGAAGATGTATTCAACAAGTGCTTATAATGATAGGCTATGGAATCCAAGCCAATTTAGGAGGGAAATGGGGACCTTCAGGGGTGGACAGCAAGTGGCATAAATGGATTGTCATTCTCAGTGTGGATTGTTTTGGCCCTTGAGAGAATGAGGTGGATTGATAGAAGCCATGTGGGATTTTGAAATTGGTGTAGAAGCTATTTGGTTGTGAGTTTAACAAGGTTTAAGATACTGTCACAGAATAGGTGACTAAGGTGGACTGAGGATAAGATTACTGAAATAAAGTCAGTGAATTAGAGGGCAGAGTATTATTAGGATAACTTAGGTGGTTACAGAAATAATAAAAAATAGGACAGGAGTAGTGGTAGAGAGAGTAGGAGCCAAGAGCTGAAAGCTTTAGGAAAGGAGGGAGAGTCACCCTGATGTCTCTAGTTAACAGCGATAATTGAAGGGTCAATAGTGATCTGATTGAAGATTTTAGGAAATTATAAGGCCTCATGTTGTTGAATTTGGAAAAATAGTAACCACTAAATTAGGTTGTTGGGGGACAGCAAGATTTTGTTTGGAGTAAGAAGGTGAAGCAAATTTTTGGAGGGAAGGGTTATGACAAAGGCATTTTGTTGGTGGCACCTGATGACTCAGAAGGTCAAGGTTGTATAGGTTGTCTGGGGTGGGTGGATGATCCATATTAGGCAGTGTACAGAACTGTAAGCAGGTGAGAGTTCAGGTGAAGAGGGATGGCCTGGGAGTTCCGGGCTTCTTATGGTAAGGAGTAAACAGGGACCCAAGGCATGCTGTTAGGTGGGATGGTAAGATTTACGGCTGTGCTTTGGCAGCATCAGCAAGAGCTCAGACTCTTGTGTTGTTTGACTTGTAATGGGGAATACTCCGTTCCATATCTCATGGTTCCCTGTGGTAAAAGCTTTCTGGCCTTTCTCATTACACTGTAATGTCTCCCACTGCTGTTGGAAAGGAGAGGACTATGTGATTTGTGAGTTTGAAGAAGAAAGTGGGTATGCTTATATCAGCCCTGGTTTTTGTTCTTCGCAGGAGAGCTGCCCTCAGCACTGCTCCTGCCTCACTGGAACAGCCTTGCCTTTGTCCAGGGAGACCTGTGGCTGTATGACTTTGGAATAAGTAAGGTGATAAGTCTAATTTGGGAAGACTGCTTGTCTGAAGTCACCATCTCCAACACAGCTTTTTCAGTAAGAAATTTGATAATTTTCTCTCTAGGTGTCTTGACTCAGGAAAGGAGAGTGTTGTTCTTGCTTAGTGTCTAATGCAGGACCCTCAGGAATGTTTTTGTTTCTACCATCTTCAAGACTGGTTCCTCAGGCTTATGCTGATTCTTTATTAAGCTCTTAATTGTTCTTCAAAAAAATCCCCATTTGCTTATTATAGCTAGAGTCAGTTTCAGTTGCTTTAAGCCAAGCACCATAACCAGTACAATCATTTAGTCCTTGTTCTGGACAAACTTAATTTGTTTGCCAGAAATGTTGTAGTGCTTTGCTTGAAAATGGCTAAAATGGCTGCATGTGGCTCTTTGACATTTTAATACAGGCAAAAGCATGGAGGAATGAATCATCACTCCAGGAAAACCCAGTTTTTAGATAATTGTCATTGTACTTTATAGTCCTACTCTGCTGTTTCGACTGTTTATGCTAAATTCCCTACTTACAGATTCACTTGACAGACCATGTACAGATTCACTTTCTGTGGTCTTTTTGAAGTCAAGTTCAACTATGTTTATGGTATTCTTATGGGTTGTACTTTTAACATTATAGTTTTCGAACTTAAATTTATTCACCCATGTACAATATTAGTGCCATTGTTCTTTTTGGGGGGCATTGCTGGTATAATGATAGACTGTAGTACCAACAAAAGTATAAATTTAACAACTGAAAACAATTACAGAGCAATGTGAATGTGTTGGCTCAGAGTGACTGAACGGTATGCTGTCAACAAGTAGCAGCCAAAATAAACTGACCAAGGCTGTCCTTGAAGCCCTTCTGTGACCTTTTCAGACTTAATGATTGATAAGAATCTCACAGGGATTCTGTAAAAATCATTATTAATTTTATTGTTTTGGATATCTAGTGCTCCATGACAAACTATCCCAAAACTCAATGCCTTAAAACCACCTGAAACTACATCTCATAGTTCTGTAAGTCAGAAACTGAGCAGAGTTTGGCTGGTTGATTTTTCTGCTCCATGTGGCACTGACTGGGTTTACTCCCTGACATTCAGTGATGATGGCTGGACTGGGGACTCCAAAATATTTTACTGATATGCCTGGTACTTTAGTGGGACGGACTAGAAAACTGGGATCAGCTGGGACCTCCTTTCTTTCCAGGTCATGGTGTCTTTCCTTGTGGTGTGTAAGACAGGGTAGATGGGTTTCTAATACAGTGGTTTAGGGATCCAAGAGTGACTGTCTCAAGGGATACAGGTGGAATATTTAAGACTTTCAATAACATAGACTTAAAGGTCCCAGATAGTCCATTTTACATTCTAATGATGAAACAAGTCACTAAGACCAGGCTGGCTTCAAGGGCCATACAATTATATTACCTCTCAATGACAAAAATGTCAAACATGTTATGGCCATCTTTTATGCACATTGTGGAAGTAATTACATATATGTGAACAACACTGTTCCATGCTTTTGTCTCTGAAATAAATTTTCTGAGGACTGCTTTGACCCTTGGAACCACCACTGTGGTATGGACCATATTTTGAGAAAAGATTTGTTCAGAGAATGAAGGTGTCCTAAAAAACCCTAAAACTTGCGAGTACAAGTGATTGGAAACATATGATCTCCAGCCCTATTAGGGAGACAATATAGTATAGTGGTTATATAGTGGTTTTGAGGCAAGTTGCCTGGAATTCAAAGCCAGGTACTAAGAGTTATTTTAAATTTAAGATTTACTTATTTATTTGAGAGAGAGAGAGAGAGGAAGAGAATGAGAGAGGGAGAAGCAGACTCCCTGCTGAGCAGAGAGCCTGACAGTACTAAGATTTATTAGCTGTGTCATATGGACAAATGTCTTAATTTGTCTTTTTTCTGTACCTCATTTTCTTCCTCTCTATCTGGAGATAGTATCTCCTGTTTCACCAGGTTGTTTTGAGAAATAAATGAGAAAATGAAAATAAATTATTAAGCGCAGTGCATGGCAAATGGCATCACTCAATCTGTGCTAATTATAGAATGACTTCTGGAGCCCCAAATGTTGTGTTTACTTTCCTGGCATCAGAAAAGAGGGAAGGAGAATGGTGAGTCTCCTCACTTTACGGATACTTCCTGAAGGAAGGATTCAAAAGACTCTTCGCTTTTTATAGTCCTCTGAGGTTCCTTCTAACACCAAGTATGTGGTGTCTTTCTACACTAATTCTCAAATTCTTGGACATCAGGGTCCTAAAATTTAATTCACTCTAGACAGTGTCTACCTGGAATTGTCTTCAAACCTCACAAGACTTCCCTCAACTTCAGACAACATTTCAGCTACAAATGGTGTGCCTAGGCTACCCAAACTTCTGTCTGGCTGACTACAAATTGGAGTTACCCATAGTCCCCACTGAGATTCGATAAGTAGCTATAATGACTCACAGAACCCAGGAAAAAACTTAACATTTACTTGTTTATTATACAGAATACAAATAAACAGGTGAAGAGGCACTTAGGGTGGGCTCTGGAAGGGTCTTGAATGCGGGAACCCATCTCCATGGATTTGGTGTACACTATCTTTCCAGAATGTGGATATGTTCCCCAGCCCAGAAATTCCACAGTCTCATTGTTTGATAGTGTTCACAGAGTTCAGTCTTCACCCCTTACCCTGGAAGTCTCAGTGATGCTGGAATTTCCAATATTCCTATCACATGTTTGGTTTTTGTTGTGGTATTGAAGCTCAAATGGAATATAAGAAAATAATACTCAGAAAACAGAGACAACATGCCTTTTAGGTCTTGGTTTTGGCAATATGTCATAAATGAATTTTTGACATACTACATAAAATTTTATTAATATATACTTCTCAAATATATATATATTTGATATATATATATAATAGTTCATTGTTTTAGGACCTACCTCCTCCTTTCCCCAATTTTGACATCACTAAAACTGGGCTTCATGTCATGTTGGAGTTTAATTGAAAACATGTTTTATTTCTCAGTGGTACATAGAATAATGGTGCCCTTAACTTTGATGGATTTTTTGATCTGATAAAAAAAATATGAACTTATAGATTTAAATGTAGTAGTAGGATAGCTGAAGACAATTCTAGCTGCCTATTTCTCTGTATTAAAATTTTCATTCCCAGGGTGCCTGGGTGGCTCAGTGAGTTAAGCCTCTGCCTTCAGCTCAGGTCATGATCTCAGGGTCCTGGGGTCGAGCCCTGCATTGGGCTCTCTGCTCAGCAAGGAGCCTGCTTCCCCCTCTCTTTCTGCCTGCCTCTCTGCCTACTTGTGATCTCTGTCAAATAAACAAATAAAATATTTTTAAAAAATTTCATTCCCAAATAACACAGAATAAAAGTACACAAAAATCACTTAAAATAACTTGAAGTCAGAGAATGCCCAAATTTCAAAATAACTAAAAATAAAAAAAGAGTGAGAAAAAAAGAAAGATCAAATCCCAGTGAGTAATCTCTCATCTTCCTGCCCTCCTGCAAGGCTTTGTGGCATTAAAAGACAGACTTTAAAAAACTGCAGGAAAGAAGAGAAAAGAGCTAGCAATTGGCTTAAGGTTGGTCTAAAATCACCTGCAAAAAGAGCAAGTCTGTGCTAAACCTGAAAATGAAAAAAGAATTTTGAGCCCATCACAGCATGTTCTGCAAAGGAAATGATTTAAAAATATATGCAATTTGTTTCCCTATTTCTTTTTTCTTTATTATTTACTATTAAAAAATTTTTTTTTTTTGCTTTTTTTCTGGATCATTGAAAAGTACAACTATTTCTTATGTCCAAAATTGAGAAATGCTTTGAAAAACAGGTATTTTGCCCTTTGTTAAAACCTCTTCACCAATAAGGACAACTTTAAGTAAATACTTTCATGTGTAGTTAATAGCTTGGGAAAACAGACTAAGGGTCTAACTCTTCTACAGATGGTTGGTGAGCTCAAAGGACTTAAAATTAAGTCTGTGAGAAAGCAGCAAGTTTCAAAAAGAAATATGAATGTGTCTTTTGACAAATGGAGGTATATGGAATCACACAGTTAAACAAAAAAAGCTAAGTTAAAAAAAAAGCTGTTTTGATAGAATATATATAGCCAAAAAAAAAAAAATCATATATTAGAAGAGGCTGTGCCTATTATAGACTTAAAACAACCTTTAAGCCTCCAACATTATACAGGCAAGAAGTACTGCAATAACCTTCACAGATGTGATCAAGAGAAAAAAGGAAGTGGAAGGATATACCAAAGTATAAAGCTAAGAGCCACAGCACACTGTCAATTGTAGTGGTTAAGATCAGGACCAAACAAGGAACCTATTTCTTACCCCTATAGAAGGATCTCTGAAGACAAAATTATTCCCAGTCTGATTTCTAAACTGCTGTGGATCAGGGACAGCTATGTGCCTTCCATCCTTCTCTTTTTTTTTTAAAAAACTTACTTAAAATTTTTTTCTTGGCTTTATTGAGATATAATTGACCTATAACATTGCACAAATTAAATGTGTAAAACATGCTGATTTAATATATGTATATATTGTACATATTGTATGTATATATTATAAATATATGTAAATACATACATTTAATATATGTATATATTGTATATATCGTATACCACATATGATTACCACAGTGAGGTTAATTAACACATTCATTACCTCACACAGTTACTTGTGTGTGTGTGTGTTTGTGTTGCGAAACTTGAAGATATACTGTTGTAGCAACTTTCAACCTTTATGGATACTGAAGGGAAGTCTTCAAACATTTGTGTGTAAGATGATGGATTATGGTGAACTGTATTTTTGATGCCAGTTATTTGCTGACTTCACTTAGAAAGAATTACACATATTCAGTATTTGCTGCACCTCAAATTTGTAGTGCCTTGTATGGAGGTATATAATTTTCCATCCCACTGATGTGAAGTTTTTTCAGTAAGGCTTTCTTTAGCTATGGAATGTAAAAACAGGAGAGCTTAGAATAAAAAAAAAAAGAGCAGAGAAGTGCTGACTTGTAGTTCACATATAATTGAGTGAGAAAATGTTTTTTGTTGCATTCCACTGAAATTTTGGGTTGTTACTTTAGCAAAACAGCAAAAGTTGATTAGCATGTATGATCAGATTTTTGTTTTTGGAAGAATGCTCTGGTTGACAGATGGGAAATGAATTAAAAGGATAAAACAGTGAAATTGGAAAGAAGACACCATTTTAATACTCTGAGAGAGATGATGGTGCCTTGGGTTTGGGTAGCAGTAATGAAATCAAAGAATGGAAATAAACAGGACTAGGTGATTGATTATATGTGATGAGGAGAAATGAAATTTCTGAAATTTAAGTTTTTGGCAGGAGTAACTAAATGGATAGTGGTAAGATAGCAAACAATAAAAGAATAGAAGATGGACAGGAAAAGCACTTATGAAGACATAAGTTTAGTTCTAATTATCTGTGGGATATATTAATGCAGAAGTTCAATAAAAAGTTAAATACATAAGATGAATTAAAAAAAGAGGTCTCAAAGACACACAGCTGGAATTCATTAGATGGAAGTCCTGAAAGTGGTTGAGACATCTAAGGAAGAGAATGTAGAATGAGATGTTAAGATAACCTGTGAAAAGATCCTCCGAACTCTAATATTTAAAGATCAATGGACCAGTGGCTCCCCAAAAGAGAGTAGAATAAAAGGAATAAGTGTTCCTTGGAGAAGTGACTGATTATAGGAAATGTATACCATGAGTCTGGAATATTTTGTAGTTCCATGAAGTAGTTACCAAGCTGGACATTTGAGCAACAAAATAAATGTGGTAGTATTGGATTATAGTACACCCAAATAAAATAACCATAAGTCCATAGTAAAATGAAGGAAGGAAAGGAAGGGAAGGCAGAGAAAGGACGAAAGGAAAGGAAGGAAGAATGAAAGAAAGATAAGACAATTTTCCTGTGCAAAAGAAGTCCAAATAATTTATGAAGGTACTCTGCCATCAAAGTAAAATAAATAAAATCTTAAAAAAAAAAAAAGAATAAGCACATAGTGAATAAGAAAGATTAAAACCAAGATATGGAAGCCAAATGAAGAGAGTGGTCCTGAAAATATCAAGGGATAAATTTTCTGCCTAAAAATTATCAGTGATGAGTTAAGTTGATACATAATTATTCATTTATGACATGAACCAGGGTAGTTTCAGTCAAAGTGTGGGACTGGAAGCAAGATTAGGGTAGGATGAAAAGCAAATATAATTTGAAGCATCAAAACATTTTGTGGAGACATTAAGAAAGGTGGCAGAGAATTAGAGGAGAAGGACAGTAGGAAGTCTAGAGGATTCAGGAAAGATGAAATTTTTTTCTTTGTAAACTCAAGATGGATAGGAATGTGTACGAGAAGTATCCAATTAAAGGCAAATAGTGAAAATACAGGGCAGTGGAGTTTTAATAAATGGATTAATGAGGGATGGGATCAAGAGCACACCTGAATATATTAGTTTCTTCAGGAGCCTGGATGTGTTCTCATTATAGCAGTAGACAGGAATTAAGAATGGATATCGAAAGGTGTTGCTAGTAGAGTTGATAACTCCAGATTAAGGAATTCCCTCTCTGTTATGGGTTGAATTGCATATCCCTTAAAAATGTTTAAGTCTTAACCTCCAGTCCTGGTGAATGAGACTTTATTTGAACATAGGTTCTTTGTAGATGATTAAGTAGAGATGAGATCATGAAGGGCTGTAACTCCAGATGACTATGCCCTTGTAAATAAGGGACGTTTGGATACAAAGACATATACACAAAAAGAATGTCATTTGAAGATGAAGGTGGAATTTGAGGATTGTAGATACCTCTACAAATCAAGGAATACTACATATTGCCAGCAAACCACCACAGATTAGAAAAGATTGTTTCTCACATATCTCGAAAGAACCAGCCTTCTCACATCTTGATCTCAAATTTCTGACCTCTAGAACTGTGAGACAGTAAATTTCTGTTACCTGACCCAGTTGGTGGTGCTTTGTTATGGCAGCCCTAGCAAACAAATACGCTGTGTGATGGTTTTTGCTTTTCTCTATGACATATTTGACAAGAGAAACCTCTGGAAGTAAAGGGAATGGGATAGGGATGGGTGTGGGAATGGAGTTGGAGGTTTAAAGATAGAGGAGAAGGAATACAGGAAACTCAGTGTTGTAATTATTTAATAATAAAATGTTTGGGTAAGACTTTAATTCAAACCGTTATTTCTTCTACAGATTGGCAGGATTGTGTAAAACTTAAATATTTTTTACCACTCACTCTTATACCCCATTGATACAAAACAGGATTTCAACCAATGTGATGGTTAATTTTCTTGGCTAAGCTACAGTGTCCAGATATTTGGCCAAACATTATTTTAGATATTTCTGTGAGGGTGGTGGTTTTTTTTTTTCCCCCCTCTTTCTCCCACTCTCTCTTTTTCTTCTTCTTCTTCTCCTTCTTCTTCTTGGATAAATTAATACACAAATTGTGGCTTTGAGTAAAGCAGCAGTCTCTGGTTAATGTTGGCGGGCCTCAACTGATCAGTTGACGGTCTTAGTAGAATAAATCCTGATCGCTCCTGAGAAATAAAGAATTCTGCCAACAGTCTACTTTTGGACTTGACCTGCAATTCTTTCCTGGGTCTTCAGCCTGCTGGTCTACCTCTACAATGCTTAAATTGTGAGTCAGTTCTTTAAGATAAATCTCCTCTCTCTCCCTCATTTGTAAACAGGTTATTAAAATTATTGAAGAAAATAATTTATACTAGATATAAAAATTCAAATAATACATAGAAGTAAAAGCAAGTGTAAAAATTCCCCCAAATATCACACCCTTGTGTTAACCACTGTTAATATTTTGACGAACATCTTTTTGGAACCTTCTCTTTCTCTCTGTACACTCTTTATGCCTTACTTTTTTTTTTTCCTTTAGTCAACAATATGTCATGAGCTTCTTTTCTATAATACATGGAGGTAATTTAAAATGAAGCACAGCATTTCATGGACATATAAGTTGTCTCCAATTTTTGATAGTGTATTCATGTGGGGCTATTATGAAATCCTACCCCGCAAAATGCATTTTCCTTTTATGTGTGTTTTTTTTTTTTCCTGCTGAAGTCTCTTAAGTGGATTTTTTAGATAAGGTTATTTTTGAAGTGAGAAAACTCAGGGTCAGAAAGATTTTTCAGGTGTCACTGAAGAGTATAAGTTTGGTAGAACTCATAGCCAAGGTCATTTAAGTTTTTCATCTAGACTACCAAGTAGTTTTTTTCTTAATACATGTCTCGCTGGAAAAGTTCCATTCACCACAGCAAATATATATAGTCTATTTAGGCCAAAGCTTTGACAGAGTTTCAAATTTTATTTAATCACCTTCTAGAAGTGAGAGATAAATCTCTTGGTGGAGTGGTTTCCCATAGCATTTTGTATTTATTTCTAAAGATGGTAAAAATCCTGAAGGATTGCTTATAAGCCTCTTTTAGACTGAATATATGTGGAGTTATTGGGTGAACATTTTAACTTTCAACAGTTTTGAACATTTTAATGACAACCTCCTGCAGAAACATAGATCTGATTACCACTGCTTGCTGTTAGGAAGTAAAATTTTCTGAAACAATATCATTCATATGGAAAAAGGCCATGGAGTCTTTAAAGAGAACAATTTACATAAGTGGAACTAATAAGTTTTCTGTCTTACTCAGAATTTTGATTGTTGATAGAATATTTTGAATATCATTCAACCAGATTACAGGTCTTAAAAATTTAAATACTTTTATTTCCTTCAATAAAATGAATGCATAACTCTGGTAAGGCGGAGTTATATTAATCTATATTATTAAGACAAAGGTATTGTTCTTTATCATAATTGAGAGTTTAGTTTTAATATGTATATTTATATTTCCCTTAGGAGGTAAAACTAGTGTTCGTTTATAGGTTGGCACTATCCAATATGGTAGCCACTAGCCACATGTGTGTATTTAAATTTAAACTATTTAATATTTAAAATTCAGATTCTCAGTCACAACAGCTACATTTTAAGGGCTCTGTAGCCTCATAGGGCTAGTGGTTACCATATTGGACAGCTGTTATGAAGCATTTCCATTACTTCGGGAAATTCATTGTACTACGATATTCTAGGCTATAGTCAACTATTAGAAATTTCTTTGCATATCAAATAAAAGGGACTCTTAAGCTATTTCAACACACAGACAATGAGCTGTTTTTTTAATTAATTAAAAAATTAAGCTGCTTTTGTTGAGGCTATAGATGTTTACACATGTAGTTAATCATTTTGAGCTCTGGAAAATTTTTGTTTAATTTCCACAGTTTATATGATGTCTACCTACGCTTGTTACCATTTTTCTCTTCTAACTAACGTGTTCCCTTAAGCATGAGTCTACAGTGAATACCCTTCACATTCTGTGCTCCAACCCCCGAGAGTCCAGCACAGTCACAGAAGAGGGTGAGCTCTTTAAATAGCATCGGAACCCAGAATCTGAGTTCATGGGGTCCTTTCTAATCCTCTATTATAGGGTTCTTTCATGTGGCCTTTTATGGTTACCCTGTTTGAAATGTGGCTTACTTATGTAAATATAAAAAACATTTTCTTCACCCTGGATTAGACATTTTAAATGGAAGATTAAACTTACAATTGGCATAGTCAAAAAAATATCCAAAATTGTGAGTTTATTTGGAAGAGATTTTCTTCCTAACTACAGATAATATAAACAACAGTGGGCTTCTCAGTTGACTGTGGCACTCTCAGTGCCTCCAGGTAGAAAGCTACTGTCTTCCTTGTCCAAGATTGCATCTCCTTTATTTTTCTTTTTTATATAAAGAAAAAGATTCAGTTGTAGTAGTAAAGCCAATTTATGAATCCTCTGTTTGTAAGTGAAAACAAAGTTCAAAATGCCTTCCGAATTAATGTGGAGAAGAGTTCATGTTTTATAGCTGACATGTTTTTGTCCTTCCTCTTCCCAAATTTTTAGTACAATGAATTTATTCATACTAAATGTGTGAAGAGAAGCGATTTTAATTCATTTATATACTTTATATTTTGTTTTGGCCCAAATGAAAAAGAAGTCATTTGTCAGGGAATAAAAAAACAAGGAAATTAAAATGAACTTGCACTGTAAACAAGTAGTAATTAAAAAACTTCTTTGCTTATTTGTACTTTTTTTTTTTAATGTTGAAATCCTCTTTTTGTTATTTTCATTCCTTTGTGGAGTTTTTCAGAGAACAAGACTAAGAAAAGTATTAATGAATTTAAGTAAGAAGGCTCAACTTTTAGCAGGAACTGTTTTATTGTGTTGCCAGATTTATTTTCCAGTTTGAGTTAGAGATGACTAAAATGAATATTGATAGGGTCACTGAGTCACTGATTGTGCCAAAGTCATTTTTTAGAATTACTTTCTTTTTGGGACCTGTGCTTATTCCCTGCACAAGGTCCCAAGTGAAATTTGGGAAAGAGTGAAGATATTATTATTTTTTAATTCTAAATTTTTTTTGTCTGTTTTTTTTTAATTTAAATTTTATTATTTTTTTAAAACATATAATATATTCTTTTTTTTAAATTTTATCAGGCAGTTTATAAAATGGATTCAGTTATACATTATTTCTCATTTATAATCATTATCATAATAGTTTCATTTTCCTTAGGAGATATACTGGGAAAGGAATAGAGCACATGAATTACTTATGTTCTTCCAATTCTAACAGTATGCAAATCATTTAGTAGTAGTAAACTTTTTTGCTGTAGTAAAATCCAGGTTTCCAGGCTAGGCTATTTCTATTTATAGCTTTTAAAATGGAGCATAATATTAGCTATCTCACAAAAGCCATGCCAAGGTGAATAAATGGAAAAGCTTTATTAAAAGGCTTAAGTGTAAAAATATTATTTAAGTGGTGTTGTAAAAGTACCTTTTTAAAATCTACTGTCTCTCTGAAAGTGGCACATATGAATTTAAAGGTTCATAATAAAAATATGCAAATATAAAACATAGACTTTTATATGCTGTATATAGGTGGAAATCCAAAGTTATTTGCATCTAATTGCTTTTAAAAAATGAATATATTGTATTTTTCTTGTGATAAGTGAGTTTGGATCTTAGGACTAATTTAAAATTTATATCTTAGAACATATGGATTGCCATATTTATACTTTTTTTTCTATACATTATTTTTAATGGCAAAAGTCATAAGTAAAATCCCTTTGTGCTGCCAAAAAGCCAACTGCTATACACACAAAAACAGGTCTCTCTTGAGTACCACTTCTCGTCCATTTCCCGTCTCTGGAGGTAAATACTTTTGTGTCTGACGTGGCTCCTCCCACACCCTTTCTCTATAGGCATAAATGTATGCAGGTGAATCTTTTTTTTTTTAATTTTATTTTTTATAAACATATATTTTTATCCCCAGGGGTACAGGTCTGTGAATCGCCAGGTTTACACACTTCACAGCACTCACCATAGCACATACCCTCCCCACTATCCATAACCCCACCCCCCCCTCCCAACCCCCCTCCCCCCATCAACCCTCAGTTTGTTTTGTGAGATTAAGAGTCACTTATGGTTTGTCTCCCTCCCAATCCCATCTTGTTACATTTATTCTCCTCCTACCCCCTTAACCCCCCATGTTGCATCTCCTCTCCCTCATATCAGGGAGAACATATGATAGTTGTCTTTCTCCGATTGACTTATATCGCTAAGCATGATACCCTCTAGTTCCATCCACGTCGTCACAAATGGCAAGATTTCATTTCTTTTGATGGCTGCATAGTATTCCATTGTGTATATATACCACATCTTCTTTATCCATTTGTCTGTTGATGGACATCTAGGTTCTTTCCATAGTTTGGCTATTGTAGACATTGCTGCTATAAACATTCGGGTGCACGTGCCCCTTTGGATCACTACGTTTGTATCTTTAGGGTAAATACCCAGCAGTGCAATTGCTGGGTCATAGGGTAGTTCTATTTTCAACATTTTGAGGAACCTCCATGCTGTTTTCCAGAGTGGTTGCACCAGCTTGCATTCCCATAAACATATAATATATTCTTATCCCCAGGGGTACAGGTCTGTGAATCGCCAGGTTTACACATTTCACAGCATTCATCATAGCACATACCCTCCCCAATGTCCATAACCCCACCCCCCAACCCCCCTCCCCCCATCAACCCTCAGTTTGTTTTGTGAGATTAAGAGTCTCTTATGGTTTGTCTCTCTCCCAATCCCATCTTGTTTCATTTACTCTTCTCCTACCCCCTTAATCCCCCATGTTGCATCTTCTCTCCCTCATATCAGGGAGATCATATGATAGTTGTCTTTCTCCGATTGACTTATTTCGCTAAGCATGATACCCTCTAGTTCCATCCACGTCGTCACAAATGGCAAGATTTCATTTCTTTTGATGGCTGCATAGTATTCCATTGTGTATATACACCACCTCTTCTTTATCCATTCATCTGTTGATGGACATCTAGGTTCTTTCCATAGTTTGGCTATTGTAGACATTGCTGCTATAAACATTCGGGTGCACGTGCCCCTTCGGATCATTACGTTTGTATCTTTAGGGTAAATACCCAGCAGTGGGATTGCTGGGTCATAGGGTAGTTCTATTTTCAACATTTTGAGGAACCTCCATGCTGTTTTCCAGAGTGGTTGCACCAGCTTGCATTCCCACCAGCAGTGTAGGAGGGTTCCCCTTTCTCCGTATCCTCGCCAGCATCTGTCATTTCCTGACTTGTTCATTTTAGCCATTCTGAGTGGTGTGAGGTGATATCTCATTGTGGTTTTGATTTGTATTTTCCTGATGCTGAGTGATATGGAGCACTTTTTCATGTGTCTGTTGGCCATCTGGATGGCTTCTTTGCAGAAATGTCTGTTCATGTCCTCTGCCCATTTCTTGATTGGATTATTTGTTCTTTGGGTGTTGAGTTTG
Organism: Lutra lutra; assembly: GCF_902655055.1. Taxonomy (NCBI): domain Eukaryota; kingdom Metazoa; phylum Chordata; class Mammalia; order Carnivora; family Mustelidae; genus Lutra; species Lutra lutra. The sequence continues at coordinate 68,994,868 of NC_062286.1, forward strand.
CTAAGTTCTTTATAGATTTTGGACACTAGCCCCTTATCTGATATGTCATTTGCAAATATCTTCTCCCATTCTGTCAGTTGTCTTTTGGTTTTGTTAACTGTTTCCTTTGCTGTGCAAAAGCTTTTGATCTTGATAAAATCCCAATAGTTCATTTTTGCCCTTGCTTCCCTTGCCTTTGGCGATGTTCCTAGGAAGATGTTGCTGCGGCTGTGGTCGAAGAGGTTGCTGCCTATGTTCTCCTCAAGGATTTTGATGGATTCCTTTCTCACATTGAGGTCCTTCATCCATTTTGAGTCTATTTTCGTGTGTGGTGTAAGGAAGTGATCCAATTTCATTTTTCTGCATGTGGCTGTCCAATTTTCCCAACACCATTTATTGAAGAGGCTGTCTTTTTTCCATTGGACATTCTTTCCTGCTTTGTCGAAGATGAGTTGACCATAGAGTTGAGGGTCTATTTCTGGGCTCTCTATTCTGTTCCATTGATCTATGTGTCTGTTTTTGTGCCAGTACCATGCTGTCTTGATGATGACAGCTTTGTAATAGAGCTTGAAAGTCCGGGATTGTGATGCCACCAACTTTGGCTTTCTTTTTCAATATTGCTTTGGCTATTCGAGGTCTTTTCTGGTTCCATATAAATTTTAGGAGTATTTGTTCCATTTCTTTGAAAAAAATGGATGGTACTTTGATAGGAATTGCATTAAATGTGTAGATTGCTTTAGGTAGCATAGACATTTTCACAATATTTATTCTTCCAATCCAGGAGCATGAAACATTTTTCCATTTCTTTGTGTCTTCCTCAATTTCTTTCATGAGTACTTTATAGTTTTCTGAGTATAGAGTCTTAGCCTCTTTGGTTAGGTTTATTCCTAGGTATCTTATAGTTTTGGGTGCAATTGTAAATGGGATGGACTCCTTAATTTCTCTTTCTTCTGTCTTGTTGTTGGTGTAGAGAAATGCAACTGATTTCTGTGCATTGATTTTATATCCTGACACTTTACTGAATTCCTGTACAAGTTCTAGCAGTTTTGGAGTGGAGTCTTTTGGGTTTTCCACATAATTCTAAATTTATCTCATTGCTTATACAAACAGGAGATGGGAATGCACAAATGGACATTAGTGTCCCAGGATACTCTCTGCAATGCTCCACTTGCTATAGTGGAAAGAGTGTAGCTTTTGAAATTATAGACTTGTGTTGCTTTTTACTGGCTGTTCAACCTGGAGACATAATTTCCTTTCTCTCTTTGTCTGTAAAATAGGGATGGTATATTTACCTTGCAGGCCTAATAAGAGGTTTGTGCATAATAAATAAAACACATCTGAATGGCACCTGGCCAATAGTATGTGCTCAGTAAAAAAAATGTTGCTATATATATCTTTTTTAAGATTTTATTTATTTATTTGATTGAGAGAGGGAACACAAGCAGGGGGAGTGGGAGAGGGGGAAGCAGGTTTCCCGCTCAGCAGGGAGCCTGATCCAGGTCTCCATGTCCGGATCCCGGGATCATGACCTGAGCTGAAGACAGACGCTTAACAACTGAGTCACCCAGGTGCCCCAATGTTGCTATTCTTAAAGAGATTAACTTTGTACAGAAACAATGAGACCAAAGCAGCACAAAAGACTAAATTTTGCCCTAAATATTTATTTTTAAAAATTATTTATTTATTTTTTAAAAATTTCATTATGGTGGCAGGAAAAATGTTAAAGCACATAAAAAAACATTCATTTTTCTTTGTTCTTTTCTAAGTGTCTGAAGCTAATATTTGGAGCTGAGAAGAATTATTAGTGACTTGATGCATCAGGATGCTGTCTATACACTTACTGTGGAAAACATCAATTTGTTAATTTAAATGAGATCCTGTGTATGATTACAATCATTCTTATGTGAAAATATTGACTGATTCTAGGTCCTGGCTGAGAAGTGAAATCGAGTCACATTAATATTCATTGATGACCACTGAGGATTGAATCAAAAGTACTGGAATATTACTTAATATAAATGATTAAAGTTGAAGAACAAAGTATAAATAGGATATTAATTAATGTATTTACTGCTAATTTAAACTTTCAGCTATTAGCTTTTAGCTATGTTATAGCTCTTTGAGAAATATGTTTTAGGTACAGGTTAACAGTTTTGGAATACATGTGCATATATCCTGCAACTGAATAATTAAGTAAGTAGCTGGTGGATTCTCGCTCTCTGCTGGAGTGGGGCTGCCGACAAGCAATGGCTAAAAGGCTGGAATGCTGCAAGTTGTAATAGGTGAGAGCTGGAGACATCAGAATGAACTTCTGTTTCATTTACTGTAGGTACTTCTGGACAGGTATTATAGGTGTGTGGACATACATAGTTGAGTATACACACATTTGTTTCCTGATTGTCAGCTAGGAGACCCTAGAAAAGGTGACACCCTGTCAGTAATGAGCGTAATCAGCCCAGATTTGTCTTAAAATTCTCGGGGAGGGGGTTGAGAGAGGGGGTGGGGTTATGGATATTGGGGAGGGTATGTGCTATGGTGAGTGTTGTGAAGTTTGTAAACCTGGCGATTCGCAGACCTGTACCCCTGGGGATAAAAATATATGTTTATAAAGCTGTAAAAAAAAAAAAAAAAAAAAAAAGAAAGGATGAATACCCAAGTTTTGTAGCTTCATGGACGGGACTGGAAGAGATTATGCTGAGTGAAATAAGTCAAGCAGAGAGAGTCAATTATCATATGGTTTCACTTATTTGTGGAGCATAACAAATAGCATGGAGGACAAGGGGAGATGGAGAGGAGAGGGGAGTTGAGGGAAATTGGAAGGGGAGGTGAACCATGAGAGACTATGGACTCTGAAAAACGATCTGGGAATTTTGAAGGGGTGGGGGGTGGGAGGTTGGGGGCACCAGGTGGTGGGTATTGTGGAGGGCACAGATTGCATGGAGCACTGGGTGTGGTGCAAAAATAATGAATACTGTTATGCTGAAAAAAAAAAAAATAACACTTCAGAATAATATTTAGTGACATAAAATGTATTAATTGAAAAGGAAATTATACCATCATATGCCCTATTTTGATAAAAATAAATAAACAGGCTGAGAAAAAAAAAAAATTCTCCAAGGAATCAGAGCTTCTTGGAGAAATGGTTGATTCTAGAGCTGGAAAGGGATATACAGAATGAACCTGGAGCATCTCATAGTGCCAGAAAGTAAGGAATGACCAAAAAACCCCAAATGAACAAACAGAAATCCAAGAGACCAGACCGATGGAAGTATGTTAAATGATCACAGGAGCCTCCTGAAAGAGCTCCCAAAAGCCAAAGCTAAAAAAAAAAAAAAAAAGAGCAACTAAATAAAATAATATTGATTATATCCCAAAGTATAAAATAAATATCCCTGAGTCTATACTGATATAAATAAAAGATAGAATTAATAAATGAATGATTGAGTAAATAAGTAAGGAAAAACTGACAAATCTTTGCAAGAATTCCAAGCGGTTATGTAGGTAACTCTGCCTTAAGATGTGGAGCATACCTTCTCAGGCTATATACATGGGCTATGCTTAGTGACTTCCTCCCAATGGTACAATAAGTAGGGGGGAGAGTAACTTTATAGTAGAGAAACATGACAAGCACTACTATGTCCAGGTACTCAAGGTTAACATCAACACTGATAAGTCATGTTGATAGCATGTACTCTTGATATGATGTGATATAAATGACACTTGACCTCTTTATCTCTGTGAACTTCCTCCCCCAAATGCCTAACCCCAGTATAACCAGGAGAAAAACATCAGTCAAATCAAATAGAGGGATATTCTACAAAATACTCAATAGCATTCTTCAGAACTGTCAAGGTCATCAAAAACTAGGTTTGAGACATTGTTGTGGTCTAGAGGAGCTTAGAGATTCATGATGACTAAGTGTAATATGGTATCCTGGAACAGAGAAGGGATATTAGGCAAAAACTAAAGAAATCTGAAAAAAGGACTTTAATGATAACAAATTGATTTAATTAATAATAATCTATCAGATAATAATGTCACTACCACCTAGTCATTATCAGATAACTGGTGGCCAGATGGAAGATATGACTTGTGTACTTGCACTGATAACTGTTAATAGATGTAAGGCATTTTCTAATTTTTTCTTAAAGTATCTTACTTAAGATATTTTTTTCAAGTTTTAAAAAGATGACTCTTTGTTAGGTTCTAAATAATTAAAAATAAATACTAATGATCTTCTTGATGTTTAAATGGATGATAAAATGTCTTAAAAACCCAAACATTGTAGTAACTTTCTTACCCTGTGGGTTTTAAAAAAATCATTAGTTATGCATTTTTGCAAGTTAAACACAGACTGAATGTTTATGCCCACCCTGCCCCCAAATTCTCATGTTGAAATCTAATCCCAGTGTAATGGTATTTGGAAGTGGGTGAGGCCTTTAGTAGGTGGTTAGGTCATGAGGATGGTGCCTTCATAAAGGGAGTCAGTGCCCTTACAAAGGAGATTCCAGGGACCTGCTTTACCTCTTAAACCTGTGAGGGTACAGGGAGATGGCAGTAGTCTGTGAACTAGAAAGTGATTTCTCACCAGACACCACATAAGCTGATACCTTGATCTTGGGCTTCTCACCATCCAGAACTAGGAGAAATAAATTTCTGTTGCTTGTGAGGCACCCAGGCTATGGTATTCTGTAATAAAAGCCTAAACAAACTCACACCAGCTATCTAGATGTTTGATTTCAAATTTGTTTCTTCAGCCAATAAATCTCGTTCTTTGTTTTGCCTTATTTTGGCATTATTTAAAATATTCATTTATTTTAATTAGTCTAAATTTGCTCCATATCAAATTGTGCAGTTAGAAGGAATCCAGCTGCACTGTTGAAGTAAAAATCCTGAATTTAACTCAAGAAAATTTAAGAAACATACATAATGTTAAGCATTTGCTATGGCACAGTGAACATCATTTTCTCATGAACCTTCCATTATAATTGAGAATAAGTCTTTGAAAAGCCACTTATAGTTCAAATACGTTTTGTGGGTTAGAAAGACTGGACGTCCAAGGAACTTAACTGCTGAGGGGTGAAGAGGGGTCAGAATCTAAGCCAGCCAACAGAATCTACCCTTAAGGAAGTGAGTAGTGACACTCCATCTGAGGATGATAGGTGTTAACCAGGTCAGTGGTTCTCACCCAGGTGTTCAAAATATTAGGTTGTCACAATAATAGGTTTTATACTAGTATTTAGGGCATGGATTCAAGGATGATAGATACACTGCAATGTGAGGGATGGTCCCACACAACAAAAATGGACTCCTTTTTTTGGTGTAACTTTCTAATATTCCACTGGACATTTTATATAGGTTGTACAGTTTGTTTTCAGGAATACCATATTACTTCATCTTTTTTATGTGGATAATCTATAACTTGTCTTGACTTGTTGTCCCTATTTTAATTAAGATCATTTGGTTTTTCTCTCATCAGGTATAAGTAATTCCACTTGACTTACCCTAATGCGGATTTTTATTTGACTGTCCACCCTTATCTTCCCTCTTTCATTTTCCATACTGTCCCTATAAGTGACCTTTGAAGTTTAAATTTACTTATCAATGGCAGGAGTAAATATCAGCTTAGGTCATCATGACTTCCAATAAGGCAACACTCAAGCATTTACATATAGAAATAAGTAATATTATAAATTACTTTCCTTTTGTTTTTCCTTCATATTTGGCCCTAGGCATAGATATTTATCTTTAAAAATTCATATGTGCAAGAAAATTTTTATGACTTTTATTTGAAGACAGCAATGGGGACATAAAAGTACTTTACATATAAAAGAAAGATTAGATCTGAGAGAGTTTAGATTTGTCACTATAACCAGGGGTGTTTCTAAAATTTAGTGTGTCAGAGCCAGGGTTGCTGAATACCTTGCCATACATGGGACAGTTCCGCACGTTAAGGCAGACTCCTGTACTCATAGGAATATTAAAAATTTTCATTGGTCATTCATGTAGATCTTAGGGTTTCTATTCAGGCATATTATACCTGCACCTTGTCTCCTCATGACAATCTATACTCTGCTTTGGTATATTACTCCTATTTCAATTAATTTTGCTCTTTTTAAAAGTTTGTGTTATTTTGCTTTTTCTTTAATCATATACAATTAGATCCGTTGTTATAACTTATTCTACCACTAGATTTTATTCTTCATCTTACTGTTACCCATGTATTTTCATTTTTCCATTCTTCAGTGTACAAAATAAGTTTGATTTTCTTGAGTTCAGACTTACTAATTACAGTAAGTTTAAGCATCTGAAATTACTTCATTATGTCTTCTATGGACATGCACATGCACTTGTTTATATTGAAATATATTTTTTATTTTTTAAAGATTTTATTTGAGAGAAAGTGATAGAAAAAGGGAGAAAGAGAGAACACCAGAGTGGGGAGAGTCAGGGGGAGAAGCAGACTCCCCACTGAGCAAGGACCCTGTTGCGGGGCTCAATCCTGGGATTCCAGAATCATGACCTGAGCCAAAGGCAAACCCTTAATTTCAGGCACCCCTGAAATAATGTTTTTAGTTGACTTATTTGTGCTTTTTATTAATGTCTTTTCTGACTAGCCTATTTTTGAAATAAAAATATACATTTTATATTAAAAATGTCTCAACACCTTGGTGATAAGAACCAAAGAATCTCAGTGAGTACTTGGGAACCTCAAATGAAAGAGCAAGTTGTTCAGTTTGCCTCAATTCAAAGAATTTAAGAAGCCAACTTCTACAAACAATTCAATAAATGAAAAAAGTTAGACCTCTTAATCTAGAGTTGCCCTTGTCCATTTTAGGTTATCTGAGGTCCCATCCTCAACTCTGTATCATTGATAAAAATGTCATGTCTACATGTTACATGTAACAATTTATGGCAGTCCTTGGCCCAACAGGACATTCTGATGTCTGCTACCCTCCTAAGAGAGAAAACCACTTTAACAATGGCCAACTGGATAGAATTCTAGCAAGTCATCTTTAGCCCAATGAAACATTATGTATGTGTGTGCATCAATATAGAACATGCTGGAAGAGCCCTTATTTCATTTGCCCTGTGGAGTAAAGGTAGATTTGAAAAGGATCTTTATATTCATGCTGTCTCTATATCCTGCATACACGAAGTTGGAAACTCAGCAAGGAAAGCAGTTTTCCTGATTTATGAAAAGCTCAAACTTCCCATGCTTATTGGAACCCACAGACGTTTAAATTCCAATACTCTTTGGCACTTCTAATAGGGTAAGCGGAGATGGAAGAAATCATCTTTATAAGCTATCCCTAATTTGGAATTGTCATGTAGTTTGCTAATGGTTTTGTTTGTTTTCTTGTGCACATTTAAAAATCTCTGAATATGCAGGTACCCATGGTATAACAGATAAACTTAGACCCAGTTGATTTAAAAAGTGTGTGAATTGAGGAGCAACAGTGATACACATACTTTCAAACTGTGTGCTGTTTTTTTCATGTGGTCGTGGTGCTATCTTTTGATTTCTTTAGAGGATACTCCAGTGTCTCTGGATAAGTTGCATTTTCTTCTCTACAGTTTTCTTTTATGGATCTTAAGATGCTTTAAATGTATTATTAATAAGTAGCACAATTCAATATTTATGTGTCCTCCACATTATACAAGTCAGAGTGCATATTCTTTTGTATTTTCAGTTTTATAGGAAACAATTTTAATTTTTCCACTCCACTTATCCTTTTCCAACTGCCCATTGAAAGTTCAGCCATTCTATTAAGCTTCATTCAATTTACTGTTATAAATTTCACTTTTTCAAAACCCTTCTTCCAAAGTCCATCATTTCTCATGTTATTGCTCTTTCTACAGACACTCATCAATATTTGAAAGCTGCTGTATTATGAATTTTGGCCGCCTGATCTCTCCAACTTAGATATCACATCTGGTCCATTTCTAGTTATAATTGCGTCTGACCCTGCTGACTTTTCAACAGTCTGGGTAAAAAGAAATCTTGTATTAGTTTCATAAAAATGACTTTGCTTTGTTTTTTTGTTTTTTTTTTTGTTTTTTTCCTCATTAATAGATACCTACAAAGTACATAATCATTTCTTATGGACTTTTAATGAGGAAATGCTTTTTAGAATTGTGGGTAAGTTTTGATTGTGTATATAATGAAAATCTGGAAATTAATCTGGTTAAATTTAGAATGTTGCTGGATTAATACCTCATTTTAATCTTTTGATGGTAATAGTGATGGTGAGGACTTTTTTTCATACTGTATGAGCTATATTAATTTCTGATTAGCAGTCTTTTTTTTTTGAAAGCTTTTAAGATAGTTAGTGATATATGTCCATTATAGTGAAAGTAAGAAACAGAGAAAACAAAACTAAGAAATAGTTTCCCTTCCAAATAAATAATAGTTATTAAAATTTTGAAGTATAATCTTCCAAAATTTTATGGGCATAGATATGTTTCTTTAGAAAATTAGATTATATTGTGAAGAGCCATCTTCTTTAATTTAGAAATCTGTCAGTATTTGAATTTATATCATAGGTGTTCCTTAAATTTCTAGGATGGAAATGACATTAAATGAGTCAGTGAGGAACTCAGGGACTACGTTTATGGTGTTAATATGAGGTTAGAATCTGGGGCCCTTGGGTGGCTCAGTGGCTTAAGCCTCTGCCTTCGGCTCAGGTCATGGTCTCAGGGTCCTGGGATGGAGCCCCGCATCAGGCTCTCTGCTCAGCAGGGAGCCTGCTTCCCTTCCTCTCTCTCTCTGCCTGCATCTCTGCCTGCCTCTCTGTCTGTCAAATAAATAAAATCTTAAAAAAAAAAAATCTATGGCAACTCCATTCATTATGCTTCAAGGTGTCAGAAAGGAAGGCTCACTATTTACTGGAGTCTTTGGTCTTAATGTAATCTGAAGTGAAACAATACCCAGAAAAAGTGAGGTATATAGAGAAGATGGACGGTGTGCCCTTATGTCTGTCTATGCAGGCTTGAGCTAAATCCTCTCAAGGTGGCATGTAGGAAAGTCGATGGTGGTAATAACATTATAGGAGAAGGTATTGGAGCAATGGGTAGAGCTAATATATTTGTTCTGTATTAATAGGTCTTTTAGGCTTTATTGAAAGGGACATGCTCACCTTTATTCAGTGTAAACAATCCTATGAATCAATCTTATTAATATTGGAATCCTTCGTTCTGAAGAGCACTTTGTTCACACATAGCATCTCTAATGGCAATCTAAATGGGTTTATATCATTTGCTTAGATTCTACTGATTAAGGAAATTATTGCAAAGCTTCATAAAAGATGAAGATTCTATTATTTTCCATTAAAATGTATGGGAAACGGGAAATGAACTTGATCAAGCATATCTCATGAATGTAAATCCTTTCTCCACAGTAACATAAATAACTATAAACATTTTTATTTTCCTAGTTATCTGATTATATTGAGTAAATTCATAGTGATGTTATTTATGAATGCTTTTTAAAAATTTTAATTCCAGCATCGTTAACATATAGGCTATATTATTTTTAGGTGTACAATACAGTGATTCATCAATTCCATACATCACCTGGTGCTCACGACAAGTGTACTCCATAATCCCCACCACCTATTTCACCCATCCCCCACCCACATACCCTGTTAGTTCTCTCTAGTTCAGAGTCTGTTTCTTGATTTGTCTCTCTCTCTCTTTTTTTCTCCTTTACTCATTCATTTTGTCTCTTAGATTCCACACCTGAGTGAATTCATCTGTTATTTGTCTTTCTCTGACTTATTTTACTTAGCATAATTCCTTTAGCTCCATCCATGTTACTGCAAATGGCAAGATTTCATTCTTTTTTACAGCTGAATGATACTCCAATATATATGTAATGCAAGTAATGCTGCAATAAACATAGTGTTGCATGTATCCCTTTGAGTTAATGTTTTTGTATTCTTTGGGTAAATATCTAGTAGCATGATTGCTGGATCATAGGGTACTTCTAGTTTCAATTTTTAGGAACCTCTATACTTTTTTCCAGAGTGGCTGCACTACTTTGCATTATCATAATAGTCCTCCCTTTTCTCCACATCCTTGTCAATACCTTTTTCTTGTGTTTTTCATTTTAGCTATTCTGACATATGTGAGGTGATAGCTCATTGTGGTTTTGATTTGCATTTCTCTGATGACGAGTGATGTTGAACATCTTTTCATGTACCAATTGGCCATCTATATGTCTTCTTTGGAGAAATGTCTGTTCTTTTCTTCTGCCTTTTTTTAATTGATTGTTTTTTTTAAGTGTCCACTTATTCTTAAAAACTGTGTGAGAAAAATTCTTCTATTAGCAGATTTAACCAGTTGTTTTACTAAATAAGAGTGAAGCAAACATGAGGCAAAATCCATTTTTTAAAATCAGCCCTATGTGATTCTACATGGTTGTAGTTAAATATCTCATGACAACTTTATAGATACAACTCTAGAATGGTAATTGACTGAAATGAACTTAATTTCTATATGATATTTACCTTCTAATTGTTTAACAATTAGAATATTTGTAATATTCTTGACAAATGGCAGGATTTCTGGAAGAAGATGCGTATCTCAATGTAGATAACCTATCAGAATGTTTCAGCTAAAATGTTTCTGAAATATTTAAAAATGAGAAAATATTTTAAGAAATTCATCCTAAAATTAAAAAGTATCAGTAAATAACAAAGGCATCAAATGAATTATGAAAATAGAAAATTGTTTTGAGGAAAATGCATTTGAAGTATAAAACAGACCATTCTTTCCCTTGTTTTAAGGTTTGAAAAATTAGGAAATAATTCCTACTTTATTTTAGTATCTGCAAGGGAAAATGGACTCTATCACTAATGTATTTGTACCACTTCATGATTAATGGATTTTGATTTTTCAAGAAAATACCAATTACTGAGATCTGTAAGGACCTCAAATGGTCATGGCTTTCCTGTCCATTCTTTAAAGTCATTGAATTTACTGGCACCTCTGTACTTCTGTCCTGAGTACTTCCTGAGTACCTTGTAGTTGTCAACTTGGCAGATTTCATATCTTCAAACCTTGCCTTGAATAAAGTAGGTCTGGATCCTTCAGGTTAAATGACTAGTTTTTGGAATCTTAAAAGATGTCTGGAAGAAGAGGGAGTCCTCAAAGTCAAGCGAGGGTCTAGAAAATTTCTTAGGCTTTCACAGCCTTTAAACTTGTAGACAACATAGATATGACTTATTTGAGAATATATCATTAATAGATGTTGTTTAATTGGCACACTGTATGCATTTATCCTCATAATAAATTTACTCTTCCTCAAATGTCATGGCGAAGTAAAGATTTTATAGAAAAAAAGAATGATGCTCATAGTTTTTAAGCACTCTATTCATGGTTTCACAGCTAGAAAGCAGTAGGACTAGGGTCAAATCTAGACTGAACTAAGTTTAAAACCTGTGTATATTTCTATGTACCTCTACTTATGAAGGGAGGAGGTATGCAAATTGGAATAGTAAATGCTCAGGAGGGAGGTAATGATGCATATTATTAAAGTAAAGCAAGCTTTCTTTGTGGAGACTAGATTGACCTGAATTGCATGTGAACCGCCAAAGGTATAGTTAAATAAAATAAATAAAAACATGAGTTTGTGTGAAGAAGATCCATGGCACCACCACATTTGCCAAGCAGGCTTTGGTTTGTGAGTCAATGTCGTTTCTATGCTGAGGCAGAGGGAGATACCATAACGTGACAGTCTGACACCCAGATTGTTTAGTTCTAGAAAATGTGGACTAATTTGTCTAATTTTCCCTAATACTTCCTATCTTCTGTAAAGTGACTTTGGACTTCACAGATAAAACAGACACCAATGCTTTGAAGATGTCACTATGAAAAACTATTTTCTTCAGACTTTCCATCTACCAAAAGGTTTATTATTCTAATCACACAATTGTACAAGAGAAATTCTTCTGCAGAGATGAATAGAAGTGTTTAGACAGAGACAAGCTTTTTTTTTTTTTTTTTCCTAAATGTGAGACAGAAAGTAAGACAGTTCCAAAAAAGAAGTTGACTCACAGGTTCACCTTCTGGTAATCGCACAGTCAGCATCTAGCTCTGCCATGCAGACTGAGAGCACAATTCATCTTGTTGATGCTAGTTCTGCCTTGAAACTTCTGCTTGTGCTTTGAGATGAACCTTTCTGGTCAGATAGCAATTCAGTTAAATGAATTCAATTTGTTTCTCACTCTACAGTCCTTGCCTAATTTTATTCTCCTCAGAGAGGGAATTCTGGTAGGGGTACTTTTGTAGCTTCACCAAAGTAAGGAGAAATTTCCATCTCTATACTGAGGAGGAAGGTCAAAAGGACAATGGTCAATTATATTCAGAAGAGATTAATGACTATGCACGTGGTTTGGTGCAGAACAAATTCTCTGAGTGCATACCAAGATAAGACGGTAAGCAGAGCCTCTGTCTTCTTGTGCATGTCTGTAATAAGAATTCAGACATTACATATAGTCTTTAATAAAGAATGATTTGCAAGTAACTCAAACTCTTCAGAAGTATTGATTAATTTAGAACCCACCTGCTCAGAATGCTTGTAGGTTCAGTTGTTGGTTTTTTTTTTTTTTTGGTAGGTTTAGTGTTAGTCCAAATAGTAAACATTTGTAACCAAAAGAATAAATTGCTTTGTCAATGCAACAGAATTTTTAGGGATACAGGTATTTTCCTATATATTTTACATGACTGGTGTCTCCCAGAATTAAAAAGAACATTTCTTAGGACCTCTAGACTGTAATTTCTCTGTTCATTTTCCCACTTTGCCCTGATTTGGGGTTTTGGTATGTCAGGGATCAAGCTGGATTTAGTTGAACTTATTACTGTAGCAATATCAAATAGATGGTGAATGTTGATTGTGGATTTTCTTTTTCTTAAGTATTTATAAGATCACTGCCTTAGGGGCACCTGGGGTGGCTCAGTGGGTTAAAGCCTCTGTCTTTGGCTCAGGTCGTGATCCCAGAGTCCTGGGATCGAGCCCCACATCAGGCTCTCTGCTTAGCGGGAAGCCTGCTTCCTCCTCTCTCTCTGCCTGCCTCTCTGCCTGCTTGTGATCTCTGTCTGTCAAATAAATAAATAAAATCTTAAAAAGAAAAATCACTGCCTTAGCTTCCCAGATTGGGTACCTATGTGCCCTGGTACACTACAGTAAATTCATAGGGGTACCCCAGCATATTTTAGATCTGTGAAGGACAGTAGTACTCAACATCTTTTGGATACTTCATAAACTATTGAAACAAGGTAGTTCAGAGTTTTAACTTTAGCTTGTACTCATTTAAAAAAATTAAATCCTTTCTTTGAAAACCAGTGATTCCTGTGATTAAAAAATAAGCACCTTGGGTGAAATCACTATGAAGCAGGATTAGCAGAGGTCGTCTAGAATTTGTGACTCCTAGTTGAGCCATGAACGGGACCTAGGCAATTGGAGGCTCTTCATCCCATCCGCTGTCCTTGGAACGGACATTCTATCCAGCATTCCCACACTAGGAGCTGTTTTAAAGAGACAGCCTTGAGAAAGAGTGAAGTGTTGAGACCATATGGACAGTATACATGACTAAACACAGTTAAGGTCTCCATAAAATGTTAAGATTCTGGTGGATGATTGCAGAGATATACTTGTTTTGAGGCTGTTCAAGACAAGCCTCATTAAGCTCCCTTGCTTATTAGACCTGACACCTACCCACCAGGAGTGGTCTGCCTCTTTCCTTGGTCTTGCCTTGTCTTCTATGTATGGGGGCAAGTTTGTGAACCAACAAGCTGCAAAAGAGGGTGGTAGGGTCTGATCTGACTTCAAAATCTGAGAGGCTGGATAATGCCCATGTAGTGCACAGCTCACATTGGTAAATGTGGAAATACTTTTTTTTTTTTAATTGAAGTTTCATGTATTATTTTTTCAAATGTCTACTAAGTTGTTAGAACATATTTGTTAAATCCTCTGGACCTAACCTAAATAAATGGAATGGTTAAATAATTGTTTTGGTTTAGTGGTACCATAAAATTACCGGGACAGGAAGAGTGCTGTGAATCAAGTGATTTTGGGGTCCTTTGATCTATGCCAAAAATATGGTGACAGATGGGATCAATATATCCTAGGGAGGAAAAAAAGTTTGGAGTCTTGGTTTCTTATTAACCTTTTTAGCATAATTTTTTCTCGTAAGATTAGAAAATTCATTTTGATACTCTAATCAAAGACAGAATTGGGAAATTATACTTTACTTGTCTTTAAATGCTATTTAACTGATGGGGACTGAGGCAATGTCAGGTATGTAATAAGCATTCAAAATATTTGTGGAATGAGTTAATGGAACTGTATGAATTATTTCTAATCACAAAATAATTGTTTCAAATTATCATCAAAATCTTTTCAGTTGCCATTAGTTAGCTTTTATAATCAGAATATCCCAAAGAATTTAGTCATCGTCCAAATAACTGAGTTCAAACAAACAACCAACCTCTGTTCTCCATATGTCATTAGCTTATTATTTCTATGGTGAAGAAATAAGTACCTTGTGTATGTCCTCACCTTATGCCAAAAGAAGTTATCTCTTATCTCTGTGAAAAAGTGCCAGTTTCATCTCTTCCTGTCCAAGAAAGAATGATATGAAAATATACACTAAAAATAGAGTATTGCATACAAGTGATCAAAATGCAGATTATTCAGAAAGATGTAAATTAAATGGGAAAAGCTTTCTCCACCCCAAATTATGCCCCATTAATAATTTTTTTGTTAGTTAGACTCTAAAATGGCCGCCGGGGATGTCTGCCTCGTGGAATTCATGTCCTTCTGTATTCTCCAACCGTTGAGTGTGAGTCATATCTGTGACTAGCTTCTGAACAACACAATATGGGAAAAGTAGATGGGATGGTACTTTTGTGATAATTTTACTTAAGGTTGTAATTTCCTTCTTGCTTGCAGACTCTCAATAGATTTTCTCCCTTGCTGGCTTTGATGAAATAAGCTGTTGTATGGAGAGTCCCATGTAGAAGGAATTAAGGGTGACCTCTTCCAAACATTCAACAAGGAACTGAGTCCTAACAACAGCCATGTGAACTTGGAAACAGATCCTACCCCGACGAGATTCAGGTAAGATCCCAGTCCTGACAGACAAGCTGATTTCAACTTTGTAAATGACATTGAACCAAGGACCTGGACAAGACAAGCCAAGCATTCCTGACCCACAGAAACTGTGAGTTGATATATGTGTGGTTTGAAACTGCTAAGCTTATGACAGTAATACTATATAGTAAAACAGAACTAACATATATATTCTTCCAGGAATATTCACAAATAGAATCACATTCTATGGATTCTAGCATTTTGCCTTTGTTATTCTTTGAAAAATGATGTATTTTAATGTAAAGAAACAAAAAAGAAAAAGTTCTTAGGAAATAGGCTGTTTTCCTATTTTTCTTAATATTTTTGGACAACAGTACTATTTACTAGCGCTATGGGAGAGAATGAGTTTTCACTTTGCTCTCTGATCATATGCTAACCTCTAAATAATCCTTCTCCCATGTTTCTTGCTACAAGTGTGTCTAATTAGTGATTTTCAGCTGGGAGAGATTTTTGCAACCCCCCACTCTCCACCCAGGGGAAGACCTTAGGTAATGTCTGGAGATATTTTTGGTTGTTACAACTGGATGGAGGAGGAAGAGGGTGTTACTGGTATCTAGTGGGTAGAGGCCAGGGATGCTGCTAACCATCCTTTAGTGCTTAGGACAACATCATTCTCCCCCACCCCCACTCCCCTCAAGAAAGAATTATTTGACTCAACATATCAATCATGCTCGGGTTGAGAAAATGTGATCTAAATCATATTCTTCAGCAGTGCATATTCATAATAAGGTAATTTATTTATTTTTATTTTTTTTAAAAAAGATGTATTTATTTGAGAGAGAAGAGAAGGTGCTAGAGCAGGAGGAGCAGAGGGAGAGGGAGAGAGAATCCCAAGCTGACTGTACGCTGAGGGCAGGTCCAATGTGGGACTTGATCTCAGGACCCTGAGATCACGGCCTGAGCTGAAATCTAGAGTTGAACACTTAGCTGAGTGTGCAACCCAGGCACCCCAATAATCATTAAAACAATTTCTTAAGTAGGCTCCATGACCAATGTGGGGCTTGAACTCACAACCTGAAGATCAAGAGTGATCTTGACTCCTGAGTCGAGATCTACTGACTGAGTCAGTTAGGGACCCCCCCCAACAATAAACTAATATTTTTAATCTTCAGTTATTTAGCTCTTGAATTTTTTTATGGTTAGCTACGGGTTTTGGTTGGAAGAGAATGGAATTACATATCTGGGCCCCTAAAACACCATCAAAGAGTGACCAAAAGACCTGAGAAAAAGCAGGAGAAAAGGTGTCAAGGAAACCAGGAAGAGAATATACATAAGAAGGAGAACCCATCATGATTAGTGCTTTCCAGAGGTCGAGTAAGGCAGGACCAGAAAAGAATTTTTCAGATTTAACATCTATGACTTCTCCAATGACCTTCAGAGACATCTGGGTTAGAAGATGGAACAAAGCAGATTACCTTGAGGAACAAATGAATGTTGAAGAAATGGAAACAGTCAGATAGTCTCTGTCTGGTTATTGAGGGGAAACAGGAGAGCATATGATAACTACGGGGAGGGGAACGGGAAAGGGGGAAGGATAAACAAGAGACTAGTAGACAGGGGATGTCTGAAGAAAAGGCACAAAAAGGAAAATGTATGAAGTAAGGTCCCTGAGGAGGTCGAAGGGAGAGAGAATCCAGAACACAAGTGAAAGCATTGAATTTGCTCAGGAGAAGTGATTTCTCTTTGGAGTGAGGAGGTGTGGGGAAAAAGGAAGCAAATGCAAATAGGTTTGTAGAAGAGAGGCCTCCTGGAGATGTGGGGAGGCGGGAGAGGCAGCTGCTGCAGCTCTCCCTTGACAGCTCCTTCTTTGACTTGCTGAACTTAACCCTGGTGCCATTTCCTGAGACCTCAGAGGGAAAAGGTGGATGGAGTAGGGAGCCTAAAGGCACTGTGAAAGTTTGAAATCAAAATTCAGTGGCAGAGAGTCAACGAGGGGCCATTCCATTTGCCTTCCTTTCCTTTCTTTTTTAAAATCAATTTGGCTTTACATTTTCTATTGAAATATATTTGACATATAATATTGTGTGAGTTTAAGGTATCCCACATGTTGATTTGGTATACTGAGGCATTGCAATAGCTAGTATTTCTGTCACCTCACAGAATTAACATTTCTTTCTTGTGGTGGTTGGGATAATTAAGATCTAATCTCTTAGCAAGTTTGAAGTTTGCTGATACAATGTTGTCTCTAATCACTATACTGTGCATTAGATCTTCAGGGCTTACTTAGCTACTAGTTGCAAGTTAGCCTTACTTTCTTTATAATATTTCCGTGTAGTTTCTGGGACACTGGGAGGGAGAAATCTGGTCCCACACATTTGCAACCCAGTCACGCTAGAAATTTCAGGCTTTTCCGTTCTGTTAACTAGACTCCCAGAAGTTAGGTAGAGGTCAGCGGGGAGGGATGGCCGCACTCATGCTTCCTGCTTCTTTCTTGCCTCCCATGACCAAATTTCTGGAATCATTATCATGCATGTCTGGCTTTTCTCCAAAACTTAACATTTCCCATGTGTGATGTGAATTAAGCTTGCTATCTTCCCATAGCTGCGGAGAGTTTGGTACCTTAGCGAAGAACCCATTTTAGACCCAGGTGCATCATTTCTAGTACTTAGATTTTGGCAAACAGTATCTCTTTCACCAGTGCTTCAGAAAGTATGGTTATTGAATGAGATGTTTGCATCCCAACTTGTTGGAATTTCTATGAGCACTTTAATGTCCCACAGAGACAACAGGATGGAACGTTTGAAATAGATATCATACTGGGATGCCCAGGAAAAGATGGCCCTAAAGGCAATCACCTGCTTTACCTCCTTCCAAGAATGACTTTAGAATACTTGGCTCCACTGACTTGAGTTGTTCTGAAATGCTTAAAGTACCCACCTCTATCCACAAGCCCTGCCACAAAGGAAGCTTAAATGTTTTATTTGCATCTCTAAATTCCTGAAAGGTTTTTAAAGTTATTGTACCCACTGGTAAATGTAATAAACAGCGATATTCAGATAGTGCACATTTAAGCTTGCCTTTCCTCTCTACATAAAATCACATGCTAATGGTGGCTGGATAATTAAAATTAAACCACATTCAATAGATAAACAAATTAAAGCAGAGCAAATTGTGTGCATGCCTCCCTAAACAGCACACACATTATCAGAAAGGGCAGCTCTAATTATTCAAGGATATAGCAGGGCTATTGAAGGAGCTATTGATTTTTTTAAGATAAGAAGCTGTCTTCAGTATTAATGGGTAGTATTTGTTTACAGGCCAAATTCCTTGTAATACTATAGGAATTAAAAAGGAAATTAGATCAAAGCTACCTAAACTTTACACACTAATCAGGACTCACCAACCAATAGATCATGATCTGTCGGTATTATGTTTAACATTTAGTTTTAAATACAGGCTAACACATGAATTTATTTCCTTTGTAAATTTTGTAATATTTCTGACCATTCCCAACTATCCACCCTTTCTGCAGAGGTAACAGTGTTGGTGTGGACACTTCCAATGGTTTCTAATGAATTTTGAATACATTTACATATATCACCTATACCTGTTTTACAATGTTGTACGGTGGATTTTTTTGTTTGTTTGCTTGGTGGATTGTCTTTTCATGTCTAACATAAATGTGATCATTCTATGCCTACCTTTTTGTAAAATGCATTTATCATTCAATAATATGCCTTAGTGATTTTTAGTGATGGACATACAAATCTACCTCAGTATTTCCCCCCATTTCATTTCCTTTTTCTCTTAATACATTTGTATCAAAGCAATACATGCCTTTCATTAAAAAAATTGAAAGGGACAAAAAGGGCAATAATAAGATACAACAATCTGCCCCACGGCCACCATTCCTGCTTGTTAGTGGCAACCATTCTGAGCAGTTGTCTGTGGTTATTAATTTCTGATGTCTAAATAATTTATGCCCATATCATTAGTAATCAGTTATTAGTTCAGACACTATACTGATTTCCTGCTCACTCGCACTATTAATACCCTCTCTCCCCATCTTTCCCCAATATAGTCTTAACATTACATTTAATTTCTCTATTGGCTACCTATATAATTAAAGTACTTAGGCCTTTATTTCTTGTCTTATAATTATATAACCGCACCTGGATTCCTGACTCTATAATGATGATGCTACCTCTCCCTTCAGTTTTCCTTTCCACTCTTTCCACTTACTTGATAATCCTGTCCTTTACAGTGTTGATTTTAATTACAAGTTTTGTTTATAAGCTGAATCGAAAAGTTGAAAATCAACAAACAGCATTTATATTATTGTAACCAGACAAATGTGCCATGCACCAAGAGTACTCTATGATTTTCTTTTTATATAGCTTTCAATTTTTGTTTCAAATTGTCGCGGCCGGCGCGACAAATCGACCAGGGTCGAGAGGGTAAGAGGATGGTGAAAAGAAATTAAGAGACAAAGAGATGGGGACAGGGGGAGCACCAAGGAGGATGTCCAATAGTGCCAATTTTATTCAAGGGAGAAAGGCATTATATAGCTAACAGAAACAATCATAAGAAAGTATCTATTTTTAGCTGATTACTAAACATGCACAGAAAATCCTTCAAGCTTTCCCATTATCTATTTCCCAAGCACCAATAGCAGACCCTCTAGTGCCAGATGTACTGACTTCAAGGCCACTCAAGACATAGTTTATGTAAGCACAGCACAGTCTTGCAATGGTGTAGTCTATAGCCTGTCCAAGGACAGCAAGGACCAGCCAAGAATTTCTGACCCCAGCCAAATCGTCTCTATCTGACTAGCAAACGTGTGGGAAGTCACGTAGGCAAGGGCGCAACACATAGCACAGACCCTTTCTCAGTGCTACTCGACTTTATCGACCTAAGCCTTTTGTTCAGCTATTCAGCCTTAAAAGGAGGCACAAGTCAGGGCCTGGTTTGGTTCTTGTCTCAAGCCTTACTGTGGCCTCCCACATCAAATAGCATTTTATTTTCTTTCATTATTTGCTTTTACCATATCCCTAAAAAAACCCCACAAAATTCTCATCAATGAAGGATTTATGGATTCCTCCTTCCCAGAAATCTTCCTTCCAGGGCCATCCATTGTGTTGTTCTAATGAAGACAATTTTTTCTAGATTTGGGGACCAGTTTTAATTGGACATCTCCTCACTGCTTCTTTAGAGTGTTCCTCTCATTTCTTATTCCTGCGTCTCTTTGCTCTAGGCTAGTCTCAGGGAATTTACTAAGAAATGATATATGAAGGCTAAATTTTCTGAACATGTCTGAAAATATTTTTTTCCACCATCAACCTCTATTGATAATTCAGTTGGGTAAGAATTCAAGTCTCAAAATTATTTCCCTTTAAAGTAATGAAATCATCTAGTAGTATTGTGGGCAGTCTGATGGTAATCAGTTTATTACTCTAGTGTCCGTGAAAATGACTGAGCTTTTTTAAAATTAATTTTAAAATTTGAGTTAACACACTATATTACATTAGTTTCAAATGTACAACACAATGATTCACCTTCCCTGTATGTTATGCTATGTAGACCACAAGTGTAGCTACCATCCGTCGTCATACAGCACTATTATAGCATCATTGACTCTATTCTCTGTGTTGTGCTCTTTATTCCTGTGACTTAATCATTCCATAGGTGGAAACCTGTATCTCTCAGACCCTTCCACCCATTTGGCCAGCCCTTGCCTACTTTTAGCATCATTATTCTTAGTATTGCAGCACTGTACAGGTATTTGCCTGAGTGTGGATCTTTTTCGTTCAGAGTGGGTTTTTAAATTTGGAGTCTCATGTCCTTCACTTATGGGAAATTTTCTTGTATTATTTCTTTTATATTTTTTTTCTTTCTCTGTTTCCTCTGTTAATTCTTTCTAGATTTCCTATTGGATTGGAACGTCTGATGCTTAGGTCATATGAAATAATTCTCCATTTACTTATTTTTTCATTTTTTTGTTTTTCATTTTCTTTTGGGGGATATTCTTCAATTTATAAACTGTACATTGATTTTTTTTAACTTAATATATTTTCAACACATGAAAATTTTTGGTTTTACATTGGCTTTTCCTTTTTAAGTAATCTTTCATTGTTTTATGGATAAAATATTACATTGAGATTTCTGAGAATAATAACAGGAGGTTTTTAGAATTTTAATTCCCCTAAATTGTTCTTTCCCTGTGACATCATTTTTCTTTTCTTTTAAAAATCTTTATCTGTGTCTTCCCTTTAGAAATTTTCTTCAAAAGTTAGGTGATCATAATGTTAAAATCTCCATTATTATTATTTTTAAGATTTTATTCATTTCTTTATTTTTAAAGAGAGAGAGAGTTGGGGAGGGGCAGAGGGAGAGAGGGAATCCCAAGCAGACTCTGCACTGAGCATGGAGCCTGATACAGGGCTTGAACCCATGACTCTGCAATCATGATCTGAGCAGAAACCAAGAATCCGGCACTCAACTGACTGAAGCACCCAGGGACCTGTCCCTTCATTATTTGAAGATGAAGATATAAAAAGTCATTTGGGGAGCTCTGAGGGTGGGCTAGCCTTGTCCAGGGGAGGCCTCTACTTAAGACCAGTTGCTCTGAGAAACTAAATTTCAGAATGTGGATGTCTTTTCTCTGTGGACATTCCATGAGGAGACAGATGACAGGCTGTTCTGTGAACAGTAAGACTGGGAGGTTAGGGGTGCCTGGGTGGCTCAGTGGATTAAAGCCTCTGCCTTCGGCTCAGGTCATCATCCCAGGGTCCTGGGATTGAGCCCCACATTGGGCTCTCTGCTCAGCCTGCCTCTCTGCTTACTTGTGATCTCTGTCTGTCAAATAAATAAATGAAATCTTAAAAAAAAAAAAAAAAAAAGACTGGTAGGTTAGCAGAGATGGCTTTGGAGGACCCCTGGCTCAGAAGGGCCCCACCTTTGGTTTAATGTTCTGTGTTCCCTCTGTTGAAATGATTAATAATTTTGTATTTGAATTTGTTTTTTAAGTCAAGTTCAATGGGGGCACTTGGTGCATGTGTGAGGTTTATAGCCTCAGTTCATGGGGTCCCACCTCCTTCCCAAGAGAGATTTTCTGAGTCTCACCTTCCCTGTGGACCCTCGGCTTTACCCACCTTGTCATGGTCTGATGACCCTTGGGACCTTACACTCATGACAGAGAATGGGTTATAGGTATGCATGATATGTATGTGTAAGGTGGCATTTGGATGGTAAGAAGAAGGAAGCATCTTTCTTTGTTGCTCACCACCACCTGAGGGATCCTAGGGATAGATGTGGGGAGGTTTGGGGTTAGGTGTGTACCCTATAGCCCCATAATGCCTGTGTGGGCAACTCTGTAGGGGGCAATTCAGCAAAGTGAGTTTGGGGAGGTGCTTCTTGCCCACCTACCATCCGGGAATCTAGCACATCTCAGCATGGAGGTTAAAATTTTGGGGGTCACCCGTTCTTCCCTTGCCCCTGTAATTGAATTTCAACTTGCACTAGGTCTCCCAATTTATGTGGTCAGTCCTGAGTGTAAGTAATTGGATAATGAGAAAAGCAATCACTATGTCATTGTACGTGTGTCTTTAAACTTAAGTGTATACCTTACTGGGCTCTCCAAACTAGTTGTTCTTACTTGAATTACTACTGGAATTTCTCTACACTTTAATCTCAGTTGTTAACATTACTACTTTAAAAATTTTGGCCATTCTTATGATTGAAAAATGGTCTCCCATCGCTTTGCATTACGTTGCTTTACATTACCTAGTGAATTTAACTGCCTTTTCATATATTAATCAGCCATTCATATGGTAAGTATTTTGTGTTTGGTCCTTTATCTTTTTCTTTGTGGCCTGTGTATTTGTATGTGTATATAAGTATGTGTGTATATTTATATATATATGTATTTGTATATGTAGTTAATATTTACCAGACAATGTTTTAAGTTTACATATATGAACTCATTTTGTCATTGCAATAATCTTACAAGTTAGTTACTTTTATTATCCTCATTTTGCAGATTAAAAAATTTAGGGTACTGAGAGGCTAAGTAATGTGAAGGAGCTAATGCAGCTAGCAACTCTTTATTATATCTGCTGTAAATATTTTCTCCCTATTTTGGTTTGTATTCTACCCTTTTTGTCTTACTCAAAATTTAAAATTTTGGGGCACCTGGCTGGCTCAGTGGGTTAAAGCCTCTGCCTTCAGCTTCAGTCATGATCTCAGGGTCCTGGAATCGAGCCCAGCATTGGACTCTCTGCTCAGCAGGCAGCCTGCTCCCCCTCACCCCCCGCCTGCCTCTCTGCCTACTTGTGATCTCTGTCAAATAAATGAATAAAATCTTTGGAAAAAAAAATTGAAAAGTTTGACCTTATAAAATTTATCAAACATTTTTAATGTCTTTTGGTGTTTCATATGTTATTTAAAAGGCTTTCCAAACCTGAAGTTAATGTAAATTTACCCTTAGATTTTTTTTAGCATAGTTATATAATTCTGCTTTTTTAATCAAGATTTTAAATAAATCTTGAATTTTTGTGTGAAAATATTTATTTTTTTAAAATAAAAAGTAAATTATTCCAATAATTCATCTTTTTTGAATAGTCTCTTTTTTAGCCATTGATTAAAATGATGCCCACATCATACTCCAGATTCATATATATTCTTCATTTTTGGGGGGAGCTCCTCCTTCTTCCTTTTTTTTCCTTTTTAGTTTCACACGTGAGTTATTTGTAGCTTAGGATATGTTTTGATATCTCTTAGGTATTTTCCCTTTTTTTTTCTTTTTCAAAATTTTCTTACATGTTGTGCATTTAGTTTTCTCTGTAAGATTTAGTTTATCTTGATGAAGTTTAATATCAGTTTTTACTTTTGGTGAAAAGCCCAGTTGTGAACTCTATGTGGATTGTTTTGAAATTAACATATTGTTTGAGGACTGTTGACATCTTTATTTTTACAAGCATGGTATATTGCTATATTCGTACAAGTATTTTTTTTTTTACATCTAGAAATAAATATAAATAATGTTAAATATGAAATATAAAATAAACATACTAATATAAACAAAAATATATATACCTTTTAAAATGAAGATCTTGCATGTATTTTTATAGTCCTATTTTTATCTAGGTATTTCATAGTAGTTGTAGTAGTTGCTATAGTAAATAGCATTGTTTTTCCTATTACATTTTCTAACTTGTTTTAGGTGATATATAGGAAAACTATGGATTTTTGCTTGCTGATCTTGTATCTGACTACCCTTCTTTTTGTACTTCAATTAATTTTTAAGCTGATGCTTGTATTGATAGATCTTCAGTGAGTGTTACTACCAAGGTCTTCCTTTTCAACAACTTGTTACAATTTCTGCTACAGGCAACAAACCCTTCTGAAATTTACTGTCACTAGAATTGCCTCTCAAAGACTTCACAGTCAGCATACCTACCCGAATCCCTGAAATGGTACCAAATGTACTCTACTCAATGGCTAGGTTTGTCAGTGTTCTGATATGGTAAGAGTAATTAAATTCCT
The DNA here is from genome assembly GCF_902655055.1 of Lutra lutra. Lineage (NCBI taxonomy): Eukaryota > Metazoa > Chordata > Mammalia > Carnivora > Mustelidae > Lutra > Lutra lutra. Next base: position 69,019,487 of record NC_062286.1, read on the forward strand.
AAATTATATTCTGGAGTGCTTAGTCATCCCTCCTGCCAAAGATATTCAAATAATGTTTTTTCATGGTTCTTAATAAGTTCATTGACTAAATGTTTCTATTTACAGTTGGTTTACTTGGACTAAGAAACAGGCCCTAGTTTAAGGGAAAGGGGAAAAATAACCTTGGAAAAAAAACAACCTTCAGAAATATGACATGAAGTTAATTTAGGTCATTTCTTTGATGTCTTGGCTGTGGGAAGAGAGTTAGCCAATAAAATACAGGATGCCCAGTTAAATTTGAACATCAGATGAACAACAAATAATTTTTTAGTGAAAGTATGTCCTTTGTAATATTTGGAACATACCTATACTAAAAAATTAATTGTTTATATAAATTTAAATTTATCTGGGTGTCTTGTATCTTTCCTTCCTGAATCTCGTGACCCTATCTGGGAAGGCATTGTGAGCAGACATGGTGTATAGGCACAAACTGTGTCAGTACGACCATCTCCTCTTATGAAGGAAGCAGCAGAAAATAGAAGAAAATCACTTTCAGACAAAAAGGCTTTCAAGACTTTATTTGTATACCTTACTCTGTTCAGGGTTTGAAAGGATTAATTTTTTAGCTTTTCTAGCGGTTAGGAAAGAGAATATGTATACATTTTCTGCCACTTTGGGGGTTAAATGTTTGCTTAGTTTCATTATAGTTTTTAATATGGATAACTAAAGTAATGAAAAAACTAGAAATCATGGACTTGAATTTTAATATTACCTTGGTGACTATATAACTACATGACAATGGTAGTCATTAAATTGGGCTGTCCACAAACATACTGGTTCTCCTTGTTCCAGGTGTATGGTGGGATAATACCTCCCAACCCAAAAGAGTCATGACTTAGTTTGATCAATAAAATAAAATATGACTGGAAATTTTAAAAGCCAAATTTCCATTGCTTTGTCTCTACCCTTTTCACAGTGATCTCAGAACATGTTATCATGGAGTGTTGGATATCTTGTGTCTATGAATAGAGGTGACCCTTCCGATTTACACTGAATATATAATGTGAATGATAAATAAAATTTAAAACAGCAATTTTAAGGCTGTTTGTTACTGCTGCATAACATAGCCCATACTGACAGAAACAAATATTGGACATTGAAATGAGGATTGCCGCATTAAAGCCTATACTATGTAGCTTTAGCCTATTGGTTGAGTGCTAGTTGGCAGAAAACTGCTTTAGTCTAGAGGGTAGACAAATGGTAAACTGTCTCCTTTGATAATTTGGAAGGGAGCTAATGTATCTACTTAATTTGTATCTCTAGAAGAAGAAGTATAATATAGAATGTTAGTAATGTGTATTGGTTGCTGTTTACTATTTATTGTTTCAAGATACTTAAAAAAAGTGAATTCAAATATGAACTGACCAATTTGCAAGCAGGAATAATAGAGAAAATCTGTAAATTGAAGGAATTGTAAGATTGGTAGAGGCAACTTCCCCCAATATCAAAGAGTAAGAAATAAATATTATTTTGTTTCCAAGTCACTGAGCTCTTGGGATTCCAAGACTGATAGGTTGACTTTCACGTCTCCTTTGCTTATTCTGTGAAATGGGATTAATTAAACTTGCCCTGTGTAGTGCACAAGGGAATTGTAAGAATCATGGATTTGTTCATTAGCATACATTTATTGAACATCTTTCATGTGCTAAGCTTGTGTAGGCTTTAGGAAATCGAACCTGATCTTTTCTTACATAATTGTGTGATCATTAAACATAGTGGGCTTTGGTTCACAAAAGAAGTTCAACTTACCCAGGATTAGGCTGTTAAAGAATTGTTAGATGAGGTACACTGAACACCTGAGAGGTATGTCTCATCAGATACCATATTTCGAATGATGGAAGAAAGAATAAAATAGGAAGTCCATAGTATTTGTAAAGTAATGGTAGTGGGTATGATTGGAGAGGTCGGGGAAAGACATTATTACTCTCCTGTATACTAAGACAAGAAATTGACCTTTTAAAAATGAAATCAAAGTCATCAAAGGATTTTAAATATGGAGAGAAGTGGAATAAGTACTGCTTTTTTAAACATAGCACTATGGCAACAATAGACAGTAGTTTGGAGGGGGAGAAGACTTAGTGAGTAAAAGTTTATTGAGGTGATACACGAAAAATAATGTGTCAGTGGAAATGGAAAGAGGAGAAACATTTGAGAGGTATTTAGAAAATACTGTCACCAGGATTTGGGCACTGATTGACTCTGAGATCTTTGGTGTAGGTGGGGGTGGATGAGAGGTGGTGCTTCTGTGTACTAAGGATAGAATTTAAGAAGGGGATGAGTGAAATAAGTCAAGCAGAGAGAGTCAATTATCATAAGGCTTCACTTATTTGTGGAGCATAACAAATAGTATGGAGGACAAGGGGAGATGGAGAGAAAAAGGGAGTTGAGGGAAATTGGAAGGGGAGGTGAACCATGAGAGACTATGGACTCTGAAAAACAATCTGAGGGTTTTGAAGGGGTGGGGGGTGGGAGGTTGGGGGAACCAGGTGGTGGGTATTAAAGAGGGCACGGAGTGCATGGAGCACTGGGTGTGGTGCAAAAACAATGAATACTGTTACGCTGAAAAGAAATAAAAAATTTTAAAAAAGGGATGATTATGAGGGAAATACAAGTGTGTTCAGTGTTGTTCATGTAGAGTTGCTATTTGTGTTTGTCACACAGGAAGAAAAATTCAATAAACAATTGGCTTTGTAGGACTTGCACCTAGACCCAAGGTTTGGGTGAAAAATAGAGCTATCAGGGTCATTACCATCTAAGAAATATATGACGTCTGGGTTTTGTTGAGGTTATCTGGAGAGAGGAATAAGGGCACAGGGCCAAGGATGAAGCCAAGTGGAACAGAAATATGTAATCATATATAATAGCTGACTTTTATGGTGTATGTACCATGAGCCTGGCACTGTGTAAAAGATTTACATGCATTATTTTACTTAATTTCAAGTATATCCTATGAGACAGTTACTGCTGTCATATTTGTATTATGGAGGAGAAAACAGAACCTGAGAGAGGTAGTTTGCCCAAGGTCATGGAGCCGGTAAGTGGTAGACTAGAGATTTAAACTCAAGTGATGTGATTTTAGAATCAGCAAGCTGAATCACTGCATGTTGGGAGTGAGCTGTAAAAACAAACAGGAAGGTGTGACCCAGAGGTAGGTAGAAATTGAAGTGGGGTGGAGGTTAGGGGCTGTAGGAGAAACCAATGGAGAAAAGATTTTTGAAGAAAACTCAGTGAGGGTAGCAATATGTGGTGAAAAACTGTGAATGCTATGGAGACATCAAGGAAATAAATATACATAAATATTTCTGATGGCTGAGGCAATGTTACTGGACACACAAGAGTGGAAGATAGTTCAGTAAGTTAAGAGAGGAAAAGAGAGAACAGAGTACGGGTATGGAGTGTGAATTGCTTTCTAGAACACTTGGGCCATAATGACTTGAGATTTGGAGTGTATGTGAGAAGTGTTTTGTTTTGATTTTTGAAGGAAAGTTGTGATCATGTTTAGAGGCTAAACAGAATCAGTAGGGCAAAGAGGAAAGAGAGAGAAAGAAGTTGAAATGGGGAGAATAGGTCCAGGAAGCAGGTACAAGACCAGTTTGGATCCAACAAAAGGCACTTTGAGAAAGGAGAGAAAGAATTAAGGAATTTCAGAGTCAGGAAAGTTTGCAGGGAAGATTAGAAAGTTGAACTCTTTCTCCTACAGATACAGAAAACTTTTGAGAGAAGCAAACTCTGTGCATATAGAAATTAAACCTTTTAAGGATCGATAGTACAATTTTTTTTTTAAAGTTACCCGACAGAGTTAGAGCAAGTAAATCTTAAACATTTGTGAGTCTCTCTGTCTAGGAAAGAGGTCCAGATTTTTCTTTCTTTTTTTTCAGTCTGTACATGGGTTTCTACGTCATGGCTAGAGGACAGTCATTTGAATACTGACTTAGTTATAGTAGTCAAGAAGAATTGCATTGGCTGCTCATGCTATAGGTTTAAATGAAATCAATGAAAGATTTCAAAGAATAAACCCTGTGTATCCCCTCTGGAAAGAGAAGTCACCCCTATGTCCCTCTCTCAGTCAGCCCTGGGCCCTTTTAATGATGCACAAATGCCTGACCTAGGAAACCCTGTGTCTTAGTTAGCTCAGGCTGCCATAACCAAATACCATAGACTGGATGGGTTAAATCACAGATGCTTCTTGTTATTCTGGGGTCTGGGAGGTCCAAGTTCAGGGTTCTGGCAAGGTGGGATTCTGTTGACACCTTTCTTTCTGGGTTGCAGATGGTCACCTTCTTGCTGTGCCCTCACATGGAAGGGAGAGGTGGGGAGGAGGGGGTGAGGGGAGCGAGAGAGAACAGAAGTTCTCTGGTCTCTTCCCTCATGATGTGATCTAAACCTAATTACCTCCCAAAGGTGCCACCTCCAGTTGCCATCATATTTGGGTTTAGGGTTTCAATATGTGAATTTTGGGGGGACACAGATTTTTAGTCCATAGCACCCTGTGATCCTGGAAGACTTGTTTCCCTTAGAATAACCCCTGTTCCTTTTGTTTCTATATTATCTTGTTAAAATCAGAGCCTTGGTGATTTATATCTAATCAAAAAGGTTTAGGTAGTTTTATACTTAAAAAAAAAAAAAAGATTACTGTGCTTATTTGCTAAGCCTATGTGAAAACCCATTTGTCTTCTTATATCACCAAATCTCTTTTCTCTGACGTAAAAAGTTGTAAGTTACGTATTTGTTCAAGTTTAGCAGAACACAAGACGTAATGAACATATGTCTCTTTTTAACTCATAAGTCTTCTCTAACCATTAACCTCTTGGGCAGGTTTTTTGTTAATGTGGTTAACATGCTTGCTATGCCCTCAGAGATTTTAATTTTCTTCAGGCAAATTTCCTAAAATCTGAAGCAGGGGCTTTATTGGATAGTGCTTGCCCGTTATTTCTTTAGAAAGCTTTTTTTCAGTCTGCTGTTGTATGTCAAACTAGCACTCTCAACAGCTGAATTATTGAAGTTTGGGGGTAACTAGGGAGCTGGACAAAGTCCCCCACAGAGGTCGGTTGGCATTTGGGAGAGTGGCCCCTCAGGCTACCTAGTGACAGACAAGGTTGCTCTAAATGAGGGCAGTTTTTCAAGCTTGTTGCTGGCATATCCGTAATGTCTGGGTGATCTGTGATGAGAATGTTCATGTCTTGAGATGCCAAGGACAGGGTCTGAAAATTTGATTGTGTTATTTAATAAGAAAGGTCATTTTTTGGAAGAGGATTTTGAGCTTCCTTTTTACCCACAGAAGTAAATTATTGTATTTATTTCAGTAGACAACACTTGCTACCTTAACTGAGACTGTTTATTTTACTGTGATAAATACTTAAAAAGTGACGGCATGCCTTACCCCTTCCTCTTGGCCAAGCATGTTTTGTAGGCTCAGTAGTCCACTGTGCCCCTGGGCACCACTTGTAACTCGGTGTGATGGTGTGGAAGGGCTGGCAGGACAAAGCTGGGACACTGGGTTGTGAGGCCAACTCTGCCACTAACTAGCTTGAGAACTGGCCCAAGTCATTTAGCCAAGTCTTCTCCTCTATGGAAAAAGGAATTGTATTAGGTGATTGTAAAAGTTGCCTTCTCAGTGCACAGTTTCATGATTCCTGTATAGCTAGAAAATGTACTATTATGCATTTTAGCAAAAACCTACAGGAAGCTAACAGAAGTGATATTTGAGTTAATAGGGAGGTTAAATTTGGCTTCCAAAAGATTAATTACAGTAGGAGAACTCATTCAGGGGTCCCGGTATGTTATATTGATTTTCTTCTGGGATGACTTCTATGGACAATGACTGGACCACCGAAGAATGTATATAACGGAGTTAATGTCACCAAGAATATTAATTTAATTTTTTAACTTCTCTGCGATAAGTTTTTTGTTCTGTTTCTTTGTAAAGTTAAATTAGGGCAACTGAATGCCTGTAAATTACATTGGAATCTCCTTTCAAACGATAGTCATGGCTCCACGTAGGATCATTCTTTGGAGATGGGGGTAGACCTCTGATGAGATGGGTGATCTGTTAGGCTCCTCAGCTACCCTATGAAGATGCCAGCCATACATCAGCTGGTATGTGTGGTCTCTGAACCCTTCGACAACTGGAAGCATTTAGTAGCTTTTCAAATGTACCATCGCCATATGAGATGAAGTATAATGTGGAGGCTACTAGTGCAAACCCTGGAGTTAGACTTCTTCCTGAATCTAATTTTGGTGTCACCCTTATCAAATAAGCTTTGGTGAATCCCTTAGCTTCTCTCTTCTATTGTTTCCTTATCTGAAAGTTAGAGATAATGATGAGGATTAAATGAGTCCGTATATTGTAAGGATTATAGGCATTCATATATCGAGGGGGCTTAGAATAATTAACTCCTGGCACACGGCAAGTGATATTCAAGTGTTAGTTATTATTATATTATTACCGTTAATGTTCTTATTACATCATCCCTCTCATCATTAATGTTTAGGATTCATTAATACCTAGTTGAGCAAAACAATATTGAGAGAGGACTATGTGAAAGATTGAGTGTGTCCGTTCTTTGAGATGTTCTAAACTCTGGCCCATTGGCCAAAGAATATTTTATTTTATTTTATTTTAAAAGTTTTGTTTATGTATTTGACAGAGATCACAAGTAGGCAGAGAGGCAGGCGGAGAGTGAAGAGGGAGAAGCAGGCTCCCTGCTGAGCAGAGAGCCCAATGCAGGGGTCGATCCCTGGACCCTGGGATCATGACCTGAGCTGAAGGCAGAGGCTTTAACCCACTGAGCCACCCAGGCGCCCCTCAAATAACATTTATAGAGCGCTGGTATTGTGTACTTTGTGTCGATGATATTTGTTGTCTTAGGGAAATTAACACTAAGGTTTTGTTTGTTGTTAGCATCATGGTCTAATTTAGGTTGAATAGCTCTCCTTGTCTGAGTTAAGGGTAGAGGGTCCTTGCATTGTGGGGCACTGCCATTTCAACATGAGCCTTCACAGAAAGAACAAGGCAGGGTTTAGATGGGAGGTGCAGGGCTTTGCACTGGCCAGAACCCCACCACATGGCCCCAGCCTGATATCACATGGTTAGGAAATGGAGTTTCTGTGTAAACAAGAAGCGGAAATGAGGTTGTGGTGATCTTTTACATATGGTCCTGTGGACTCATTTTTATAGGGCTCTGATCAAGTCAATATAAGAAACTTTGAGTTTTGGAGTCAAGATGGCGGAGAAGTAGCAGGCTGAGACTACTTCAGGTAGCGGGAGATCAGCTAGATAGCTTATGTAAAGATTGCAAACACCTACAAATCCAACTGGAGATCAAAGAGAAGAAGAACAATTTTAGAAGCAGAAAATCAACCACTTTCTGAAAGGTAGGACTGGTGGAGAAGTGAATCCAAAGCGACGGGAAGATAGACCGTGGGGGGAGGGGCTGGCTCCAGGCAAGTGGCGGAGCAATGGAGCACAAAATCAGGACTTTTAAAAGTCTGTTCCGCTGAGGGACATCACTCCAGAGGCTTAACCGGGGTGAAGCCCACGTGGGGTCAGCGTGGCCTCAGGTCCCGCAGGGTCACAGAAGGATCGGGGGTGTCTGAGTGTCGCAGAGTTTACAGGTACTAGAATGGGGAAGCCGGCTACAGAGACAGAGCCGAGGAATGAGCTCTAAGCTCGGGGTTACCTTGAACCGGTCGCAGGCTCGGTCAGCTCGGAGCGCGGCAGGAGGCCAGGGTGACGGGAGTAATTGGGCACTGTTCTCTGAGGGCGCACTGAGGAGTGGGGCCCCGGGCTCTCAGCTCCTCCGGGCCAGAGACTGGGAGGCCGCCATCTTCATTCCTGTCCTCCGGAACTCTACGGATAGCGCTCAGGGAACAAAAGCTCCCGAAAGCAAACCCGAGCGGATTACTCAGCCCGGCCCCTGGTAAGGGCGGTGCAACTCCGCCTGGGGCAAAGACACTTGAGAATCACTACAACAGGCACCTCCCCCAGAAGATCAACAAGAAATCCAGCCAAGACCAAGTTCACCTACCAAGGAGTGCAGTTTCAATACCAAGGAGAGCATCGGAATTCCAGAGGAGGAGTAAGCAAAGCACGGAACTCATGGCTTTCTCCCCATGATTTTTTAGCCTTGCAGTTAATTCAATTTTTTTTTCTTTTTCAATTTTTTTTTCTCTTCTTCTGCTAAATTTTTTTTTCATTTACCCTTTTCTTTTTTAACGTTTTTTAACTAGTTTATCTAATATATATATATATATATTTTTTTCCTTTTTATATTTTTTCTTTATTGGTTTTCTTTTTTTAATTTTTTTTTTCTTTCTGAACCTCTTTTTATCCCCTTTCTCCCCCCTCATGATTTGGGATCTCTTCTGATTTGGCTAAAGCATATTTTCCTGGGGTTGTTGCCACCCTTTTAGTATTTTACTTGCTCCTTCATATACTCTTATCTGGACAAAATGACAAGGCAGAAAAATTCACCACAAAAAAAAGAACAAGAGGCAGTACCAAAGGCTAGGGACCTAATCAATACAGATATTGGTAATATGTCAGATCTAGAGTTCAGAAGGACGATTCTCAAGGTTCTAGCCGGGCTCTAAAAAGGCATGGAAGATATTAGAGAAGATATCTCAGGAGATATAAAAGCCCTTTCTGGAGAAATAAAAGGACTAAAATCTAACCAAGTTGAAATAAAAAAAGCTATTAATGAGGTGCAATCAAAAATGGAGGATCTCACTGCTAGGATAAATGAGGCAGAAGAAAGAATTAGTGATATAGAAGACCAAATGACAGAGAATAAAGAAGCTAAGCAAAAGAGGGACAAATAGCTACTGGACCATGAGGGGAGAATTCGAGAGATAAGTGACACCATAAGATGAAACAACATTAGAATAATTGGGATTCCAGAAGAAGAAGAAAGAGAGAGGGGAGCAGAAGTTATATTGGAGAGAATTATTGGAGAGAATTTCCCCAATATGGCAAAGGGAACAAGCATCAAAATCCAGGAGGTTCAGAGAACCCCCCTCAAAATCATTAAGAATAGGTCCACACCCCGTCACCTAATAGTAAAATTTACAAGTCTTAGTGACAAAGAGAAAATCCTGAAAGCAGCCCGGGAAAAGAAGTATGTAACATACAATGGTAAAAATATTAGACTGGCAACAGACTTATACACAGATACCTGGCAGGCCAGAAAGAGCTGGCATGATATATTCAGAGCACTAAATGAGAAAAACATGCAGCCAAGAATACTATATCCAGCTAGGCTATCATTGAAAATAGAAGGAGAGATTAAAAGCTTCCAGGACAAACAAAAACTGAAAGAATTTGCAAACACCAAGCCAGCTCTAAAGGAAGTATTGAAAGGGGTCCTCTAAGCAAAGAGAGACCCTAAAAGTAGTAGATAAGAAAGGAACAGAAACAATATACAATAACAGTCACCTTACAGGCAATACAATGGCACTAAATTCCTATTTCTCAATAGTTACCCTGAATGTTAATGGGCTAAATGCCCCAATCAAAAGACACAGGGTATCAGAATGGATAAAAAAACAAAACCCATCTATATGTTGCCTACAAGAAACTCATTTTAAACCCGAAGGCACCTCCATATTTAAAGTGAGGGCGTGGAAAAGAATTTACCATGCTAATGGACATCAGAAGAAAGCAGGAGTGGCAATCCTTAGATCAATTAGATTTTAAGCCAAAGACTATAATAAGAGATGAGGAAAGACACTATATCATACTCAAAGGATCTGTCCAACAAGAAGATCTAACAATTGTAAATATCTATGCCCCTAACGTGGGAGCAGCCAACTATATAAACCAATTAATAACAAAATCAAAGAAACACATCAACAATAATACAATAATAGTAGGGGACTTTAACACTCCCCTCACTGAAATGGACAGATCATCCAAGCAAAAGATCAACAAGGAAATAAAGGCTTTAAATGACACACTGGACCAGATGGACATCACAGATATATTCAGAACATTTCATCCCAAAGCAACAGAATACACATTCTTCTCTAGTGCACATGGAACATTCTCCAGAATAGATCACATCCTCGGTCCTAAATCAGGTCTCAACCAGTATCAAAAGATTGGGATCATTCCCTGCATATTTTCAGACCACAATGCTCTGAAGCTAGAACTCAATCACAAGAGGAAATTTGGAAAGAACCCAAATACATGGAGACTAAACAGCATCCTTCTAAAGAATGAATGGGTCAACCAGGAAATTAAAGAAGAATTAAAAAAATTCATGGAAACAAATGATAATGAAAACACAACAGTTCAAAATCCGTGGGACACAACAAAGGCAGTCCTGAGAGGAAAATATATAGTGGTACAAGCCTTTCTCAAGAAACAAGAAAGGTCTCAGGTACACAACCTACCCCTACACCTAAAGTAGCTGGAGAAAGAACAATAAAGAAACCCTAAACCCAGTAGGAGAAGAGAAATCATAAAGATCAGAGCAGAAATCAATGAAATAGACACCAAAAAAACAATAGAACAAATCAACGAAACTAGGAATTGGTTCTTTGAAAGAATTAATAAGATTGATAACCCCCTGGCCAGACTTATCAAAAAGAAAAGAGAAAGGACCCAAATAAATAAAATCATGAATGAAAGAGGAGAGATCACAACGAACACCAAAGAAATACAGACAATTATAAGAACATACTATGAGCAACTCTACGCCAACAATTTTGACAATCTGGAAGAAATGGATGCATTCCTAGAGACATATAAACTACCACAACTGAACCAGGAAGAAAGAGAAAGCCTGAACAGACCCATAACCAGTAAAGAGAAAGAAATAGTCATCAAAAATCTCCAAACAAACAAAAGCCCACGGCCAGATGGCTTTCCGGGGGAATTCTACCCAACATTTAAATAACAACTAATTCCTATGCTCCTGAAACTGTTCCAAAAAATAGAAATAGAAGGAAAACTTCCAAACTCATTTTATGAGGCCAGCATCACCTTGATCCCAAAACCAGACAAGGATCCCATCAAAAAAGAGAACTACAGACCAATATCCTTGATGAACACAGATGCAAAAATTCTCACCAAAATACCAGCCAATAGGATTCAACAGTACATTAAAAGGATTATTCACCACGACCAAGTGGGATTTATTCCAGGTCTGCAAGGGTGGTTCAACATCCGCAAATCAATCAATGTGATACAACACATTAATAAAGGAAAGAACAAGAACCATATGATACTCTCCATAGATGCTAAAAAAGCATTTGACAAAGTACAGCATCCCTTCCTGATCAAAACTCTTCAAAGTGTAGGGATAGACGGCACATACCTCAATATTATCAAAGCCATCTATGAAAAACTCACCGCAAATATCATTCTCAATGGAGAAAAACTGAAAGCTTTTCCGCTAAGGTCAGGAACCTGGCAGGGATGTCCGTTATCACCACTGCTATTCAACATAGTACTAGAAGTCCTAGCCTCAGCAATCAGACAACAAAAGGAAATTAAAGACATCCAAATAGACAAAGAAGAAGTCATTCGCAGATGATATGATACTGTATGTGGAAAACCCAAAACACTCCAAAACTGCTAGAACTTGTACAGGAATTCAGTAAAGTGTCAGGATATAAAATCAATGCACAGAAATCAGTTGCATTTCTCTACACCAACAACAAGACAGAAGAAAGAGAAATTAAGGAGTCCATCCCATTTACAATTGCACCCAAAACTATAAGATACCTAGGAATAAACCTAACCAAAGAGGCTAAGACTCTATACTCAGAAAACTATAAAGTACTCATGAAAGAAATTGAGGAAGACACAAAGAAATGGAAAAATGTTCCATGCTCCTGGATTGGAAGAATAAATATTGTGAAAATGTCTATGCTACCTAAAGCAATCTACACATTTAATGCAATTCCTATCAAAGTACCATCCATTTTTTTCAAAGAAATGGAACAAATACTCCTAAAATTTATATGGAACCAGAAAAGACCTCGAATAGCCAAAGCAATATTGAAAAAGAAAGCCAAAGTTGGTGGCATCACAATCCTGGACTTTCAAGCTCTATTACAAAGCTGTCATCATCAAGACAGCATGGTACTGGCACAAAAACAGACACATAGATCAGTGGAACAGAATAGAGAGCCCAGAAATAGACCCTCAACTCTATGGTCAACTCATCTTGGACAAAGCAGAAAAGAATGTCCAATGGAAAAAAGACAGCCTCTTCAATAAATGGTGTTGGGAAAATTGGACAGCCACATGCAGAAAAATGAAATTGGATCATTTCCTTACACCACACACGAAAATAGACTCAAAATGGATGAAGGACCTCAATGTGAGAAAGGAATCCATCAAAATCCTCGAGGAGAACACAGGCAGCAACCTCTTCGACGTCAGCCGCAGCAACATCTTCCTAGGAACATCGCCAAAGGCAAGGGAAGCAAGGGCAAAAATGAACTATTGGGATTTTATCAAGATCAAAAGCTTTTGCACAGCAAAGGAAACAGTTAACAAAACCAAAAGACAACTGACAGAATGGAGAAGATATTTGAAAATGACATATCAGATAAGGGGCTAGTATCCAAAATCTATAAAGAACTTAGCAAACTCAACACCCAAAGAACAAATAATCCAATCAAGAAATGGGCAGAGGACATGAACAGACATTTCTGCAAAGAAGCCATCCAGATGGCCAACAGACACATGAAAAAGTGCTCCATATCACTCGGCATCAGGGAAATACAAATCAAAACCACAATGAGATATCACCTCACACCAATCAGAATGGCTAAAATGAACAAGTCAGGAAATGACAGATGCTGGCGAGGATGCTGAGAAAGGGGAACCCTCCTACACTGTTGGTGGGAATGCAAGCTGGTGCAGCCACTCTGGAAAACAGCATGGAGGTTCCTCAAAATGTTGAAAATAGAACTACCCTATGACCCTGCAATTGCACTGCTGGGTATTTACCCTAAAGATACAAACGTAGTGATCCGAAGGGGCACATGCACCCGAATGTTTATAGCAGCAATGTCTACGATAGCCAAACTATGGAAAGAACCTAGATGTCCATCTACAGACGAATGGATAAAGAAGATGTGGTATATATACACAATGGAATACTATGCAGCCATCAAAAGAAACGAAACTTGCCATTTGCGACGACGTGGATGGAACTAGAGGGTATCATGCTTAGCGAAATAAGTCAATCGGAGAAAGACAACTATCATATGATCTCCCTGATATGAGGGAGAGGAGATGCAACATGGGGGGTTGAGGGGGTAGGAGAAGAGTAAATGAAACAAGATGGGATTGGGAGGGAGACAAACCATAAGTGACTCTTAATCTCACAAAACAAACTGAGGTTTGATGGGGGGAGGGGGTTGGGAGAGGGGGTGGGGTTATGGATATTGGGGAGGGTATGTGCTATGGTGAGTGTTGTGAAGTGTGTAAACCTGGCGATTCGCAGATCTGTACCCCTGGGGATAAAAATATATGTTTATAAAGCTGTAAAAAAAAAAAAAAAAAAAAGAAAAAGAAAAAAAAAAGAAAGGATGAATACCCAAGTTTTGTAGCAACATGGAGGGGACTGGAAGAGATTATGCTGAGTGAAATAAGTCAAGCAGAGAGAGTCAATTATCATATGGTTTCACTTATTTGTGGAGCATAACAAATAGCATGGACTACAAGGGGAGATGGAGAGGAGAAGGGAGTTGAGGGAAATTGGAAGGGGAGGTGAACCCTGAGAGACTATGGACTCTGAGAAAAGATCTGAGAATTTTGAAGGGGTGGGGGGGTGGGAGGTTGGGGGCACCAGGTGGTGGGTATTGTAGAGGGCACGGATTGCATGGAGCACTGGGTGTGGTGCAAAATAATGAATATTGTTATGCTGAAAAATTAAAAAAAATTATTAAAAAAAAAAGAGGTGGTATATATACACAACGGAATACTATGCAGCCATCAAAAGAAATGAAATCTTGCCATTTGTGACGACGTGGATGGAACTAGAGGGTATCATGCTTAGCGAAATAAGTCAATCGGAGAAAGACAACTATCGTATGGTCTCCCTGATATGAGGGAGAGAAGATGCAACATGGGGGGTTAAGTGGGTATGAGAAGAGTAAATGAAACAAGATGGGATTGGGAGAGAGACCAACCATAAGTGACTCTTAATCTCACAAAACAAACTGAGGGTTGATGGGGATAGGGAGGTTGGGAGGGGGGGGTGTGGTTATGGACATTGGGGAGGGTATGTGCTATAGTGAGTGCTGTGAAGTGTGTAAACCTGGCGATTCATAGACCTGTACCCCTGGGGATAAAAATATATGTTTATAAAAAATAAAATAAAAAATAATATTAAATAAAACTGAAGTTAAAAAAAAAGAAACTGTTTAATACCACATCATTTTATTTTTATCGTATAAATGCTATTGATTAGTCTTTTCTTCATGTGAATCCCCAGTGCAATGCTAAACCTGTTCTTAGTTTAAGAATAGATATGCCTCTTCTAGTAAAATGACTAATTTTCTTATGGAAACAGAATTAAGACCAGATTTCCTTTTTAAGTTGTTAGGCCACTAGAACATTAAGGGCCAAAATTGTTGCCCATTTGTAACAACCACAATCCTTGCTTAGTTTCATGCCCCCCATAGAATTAGTTTTCTTATATATTTTTTTCTTTCATGGTGGGTTCCTGTTATTTTGTTGTATTTTATAAGTCCTGATAAATCAGAGCAAATATTCTTTCCTTCCTTCCTTCCTTCTCTATCTCTTTCAACAAGATGGGACATAAAGAAGTATACTTCTTTATGTAGAGGTATTTCATGGAAATCATCATCACGAAGATTGTCTTCCTGAAATCCTTTGAGAGGGAAGGCACTCCCATCAGTAATAATGGTTTAAAATAATTTGATAGTGATTGTCAACTCAGGAGGTAGGGATAGACCCCATGGGGAGGCTTATCAGAACACCTCCGGGAGCACTGGTGCAGACAGATATTTCAGTAGTAATGTATGCCTTGAGTGCAATATTATCACAGCTCTATCCTCCCTTTGTATTCTTAGAGGGTGTTTGATATTAATCTCAGCTATAAATATTTATTTAAGAAAAGGGAGAGTCCTTCTTCTCAGAGTATCTGGTTACCTTACTGCAATTTGAGTTTCATATGTTGAAATGAAGAGTGGTTCTTGGGGTGAGCCAGATACCTTCTTGGCCTGAGAGAAACCAGGTTTGCCAAGCCTGCTATGGAGTGTCTTTTTTCTTTTGGGAAAAACATTGATTGATTTTAAGAAGATTTTATTTTCCTCTTTTTCTCCCCCCCTCAAATTGTGTCTTTTTTTTTTTTTTTTTTTTTGGCCACATTGCATGTTTGGTAAATTTGAATTGGAAATTGGAAATGACTAAGTGGCTTAGCTAATGCAGTTTTTGTTTTTTTTTTAAGATTTTTATTTATTTATTTGACAGATCACAAGTAGGCAGAGAGGCAGGCAGAGAGAGAGAGAGAGAGAGGAGGAAGCAGGCTCCCCACTGAGCAGAGAGCCTGATGTGGGGCTCGATCCTAGGACCCTGGGATCATGACCTAAGCTGAAGGCAGAGGCTTTAACCCACTGAGCCACCCAGGCACCCCGCTAATGCAGTTTTTCAGGCTTCAAGAGTTGAGAGAGGGTCACAGATTCACCTTAAAGATAAGAGAGACAAAGCCGGGTGAAAGATAGTGTTTTTACAATTAGTTTCCTTTGTGCCCAGATCCCAGCTGCTGAGCCTCCAACCTTTTCGTGGCTTACCTGTAGTTTTCTTATAGATGCCTTGTAAGTTAGATGATGTAGGGCCAGTCTCCAGGATGGCCCCCAGCCTTCCCCACCTTTGGTAGTCATTCTCTTGTATAGACTCTTCTCCTGTAGTACCAGGGTTGGTTTATGTGGACAATAGCACAGGACAGAAATGATGATGATAATTCACTTCTAAGATTTGATAATAGAAGACTACAGCTAGCATCTTGGGTGCTCTCTCTCTCTCTTTCTCTCACTCACTCATCTCTTGCTTTCAAGGAAGTAGGCTGGCAAGTTGCTAATAGCCTTATCCAGAGTCCATATAGAAAGGAACTGAAGTCTTCAGCCAAGGTTCAGTGAGAGGGTAAGATCTACCAACAACCACATGGGTGAGGCCGGAAGCAGATTCTCTTGCCTCATTTGAGTCTTAAGGTACCTATAGTTCTAGCTGAAAGTTTGATTGCAGTCCAGTGAGAAAACGAGCAAGAACCACTCAGCTAAGATTCTCCCAGAGTCTTGCCCTCAGAAACTATTGGGCACGATGAATCCTTGTTTCAGTTTGCTAAATTTTGTGGTACTTTGTTACACAGAAATAGGTAACAAATACAGATGTGATAGAGTGAATATAATCTTTTCTCCCAAATACCAGAAAATAAATCACTGGGTTTTCTTAAACATCATAGGATACCTGACTTTTCCTTCTACTTCAATTTCTTTGCTCTTTTCTGCCTTAATAAATACACTTACCACCTGGCACAGTGAAGGAAATTAGATTCTCTACTAATGTTGAAAGCCATTTGATAGGATCTTTGGAATGGTGATTGAAGAGATGAGATTGCTCCCAATGCTTAGTGTGGAAAGAATTTCCTCCAACAAATCTTGAAGTAATGGTCATTATTAATTATCATCTAGGCAGCTCCCTTTTCTCCCACATCTTCTTTTGGAGATTGAGAGAGGCATCTCCTCGAGTAAAATAAGTATTAAGACAGAATCTGCTTCTGCCCTAAAGCTAGCTTTTTCTCTCCACATGTTTTATTTTCCTCTTTATTATTTGGGGTAATGAACAGAGAATACCTTTCAGGAGGCAGACATTCTACCTTAAATTTTGCCAGAAGATGCTGCAAAGAATCAGGGAAAAGAATCGGTTTCACGGGGTGGGGGGTGGGAGGTTGGGGGCACCAGGTGGTGGGTATTGTAGAGGGCACGAATTGCATGGAGCACTGGGTGTGGTGCAAAAATAATGAATACTGTTATGCTGAAAAAAAAATAAAAAAAAAAATTAAAAAAAAAAAAAAAAAAAAAAAAAAAGAATCGGTTTCACTCCCTCCCTTTTTGACATACAAGAATCGAGTAGAAAACTCCCTTGAGATAACTGGAGCCCAGTGTTCATTTTAATAATATATTTAAGTGAAAACTCTTTAATATTTTGCTAATATTTTAATTCAGAATACAATTTATTTTGTATAGCATGATAAATGTAATTTTATTTCTATTATCTTAGAGACTCAGATGATATTACTCTAAATAAATAAAATGAGAAAGTACTAAAAGGCTCTGTGATTTGTCCAAAGTCCTCTATATTTCCCATCTTCATTCTAGGTCTTTTTTTCTTTTCTTTTCTTTTCTTTTTTTCTTCCCACAAGAATAGGCAGTCAGTAAGTTGAGTTCCAATCAATTTCCTATGTATGCAGAGAATGGCTTTCAAACATTAAGGATGGCCCAAGATAAAGAGGTTCTGTGAAATTTCTTAAATGGGGTCATTAATTCTCTGAAATAATGAGTATAGGTTTTAAAAAGCACAAAAAATTTTAGACAGATCTCTGCAATTCTATTACTATTTAGTAAAATTTGTTTTACTTAAAATAACACTTCTGCTAAAACTGAATAGTACCCCTTTATTTTGGACTACACAGTGTTATCATATGATATGGCAAAAATATTCTGAATATGTTGGAGATTCGGCCATGCTGTGTAAATGAAGCAGACCCAAGAAAATCACTTTTATTTGAATCTGCCTGAATTTGCTCAATCTGTCTTCATAGCACCTCTGCTGAAGTATGTCTAAAGGGGCACCAATTTTTCACAGGGCTACAGTGTATAAACTGGCAACCTCCCATCTTGAGCATCATTAACAGTAAAGTTAATCTTCATCAGGAATGTGTCTTGTTTCTGTTCTGTTTGTCCATGGAAGACATTAATCATGGCTTCCTTGGAAACAATGTTCTGGTATATGAGTTAAAATTGTAATGGATCTAAAGAGAAGCAAATGAATAAGTCTAAAAATAGATTTCTATTGAGTAAAATCCACATCCCTCTCCCTTAGACAGAATTCTTTCCGTTGAGAGTCAACCAGGAGTCAAGGGCATTGAGCTTTGCAAGGGCTTTGCCCTTTGCTTTGGAGCACACATAGGTACACCCAACACCTTGCACGACCACTGGTCTCTTATGCAGAGCAATTAAACTGCCAGATTCCAGCTGTGCTGCACCTTTCAGATTTTCCTAACATTAATTTCTACATGAGCCAAGGCAAATGAGCAACTGGGAAACCTGATTAGTCTTTTCAAGGCTGCCTCTGTGGACTATCTCATTTCTCCCCAGTGAAGGGACTGTTCTACAGTTCTGCCGTGTGCGTACTAAACCTTCATTTATTATCTTAAAAGAAAGAAGTACTCCTAAATAACATACACATGATTCCCAATTAGGTAATTTTAACCTTAGTCATTATGCAAATCTAATGAACCACCTTTAATTTTTGTTGCTTCCTAAGTTGGATATCTTTCAAAATATTTAAAGAATATCATTATTCCAGAATACCCACAACAATATAGAATATATTTCCTCATGAATGCTGACCAGATAGGTATAAAATAACTCCAGGGATTCCACTATTTATGAATAAACATAATTTGGAAGTCTAATGTTTTGAATTGAAAATCTGCCAAGCTTATTACTGTCATCATTGATTTGGTCAGGATATGTTCTAACTGAGGGGATTTTGTGTCCGCTTCTGTACTAGAGGCATTGGTACTGATGCACCATGACTGCCCAGGTGCATATACACTCTGTTGTTGGTGAGGAAGTGGGATTACAGCCTCTCTGGTTGCTCTTCCTGGCAAGATGCCCCAGCCCATGTGATAGTCACAAGGATCCAGTCATTCAGATGTAGTCAGGCCCTGCCATATCACTTCTTACGCATAGGTCTTGAGGGGCAGCAGGAGGTGGAGGCCTAGAGTAGGAATCCAGTTTATGTTTGCTAAAGGAAGGACTGAGCCTTTTTTTGGGGGGGGGGTGTTTCTTAGCCTGAACTTTGATAATATAATAATGTATTTTTTTCTTTTTTCAGATTTACAGGCTGTGATTCATCAGTCTTACACAATTCACAGTGCTTACCATAACATGTACCCCTCCCCAATGTCCATCATCCAGCCACCCCATCCCTCTCACCCTCCTCCACCAGTAATCCTCAGTTTGTTTCCTGAGATTTAGAGTCTCTTATGACTTGTCTCCCTCTCTGGTTTCATCTTGTTTAATTTTTTTTTCTCTTTCCTGTGATCCTCTACCTTGTTTCTCAATTTCTACATATCAGTGAGATCATGTGATACTTGTCTTTCTCCAATTGACTTATTTTGCCTAGCATAATGTCCTCTAGTTCCATCCACACTGCTGCAAATGACATGATTTCATTTTTTGATGGCTGCATAATACATATGTATATATATTATGTGTGTGTGTGTGTATATATATGTGTATGTGTGTGTATGTGTGTATAAAATCACATCTAAGGAAGGACTGAGTCTTGCAGAGGGGAGTTCAAGAGAGAGAAGTAAATATTTCCCAAGTCTAATTCTCTTGATGACTATTTTCTGTTCTTGCTAAAAGTTCTACCACTTAATGACATGGGGTTTGTGTGTCATCCTGAGGCCTCCATTGTGTCCTTGTCTTTCAGAGTGGTTCTTCCTAGAAAAGAACAGGGGAGGGGAAAAGGTCTTGACTTTTTCATAGAGCGTGGATATTCAAAAGAACCATGAAGTAGGTGGGGCCCATGAGTGGACTGTAGGGCATGTGTAACTCTCCTGAGATGATATGCAAACTTGGGGTATTTATCTATGAATGTACACTTGGTTTTTGTTTTTGTTTTGTTTTTTAAGGAAGAAGATTCATAGCTCAGTTGCTCACAAGGGTTTGGGTTCCCACAGATCAAGAATCACTGGCATGGATGTTATCAGCAGTATTTACACACAGACTTTGTAACGGAACTATTAATGCTACTGACATTTTGAAAATGCTGGGGTTTTGAAAATGAATTTCTGAAAGTGATGTATTAGAGATGGTTTGCTATTGGACACACAAAATGTGCTGGAGTAAGAAGTCATGTTATGCAAATAATCAAGGCTGTGTCGAATGCCCCATGGTTTGAACTTTCTTTTAAACTCAGAGCTGATTGATTTTTTTTCACATATGCAAGTTCTTTGCTTATTCTGCTCTCTTGGACTCTGGAATAGAAGTTTAGTGATAATGGAGCATTTGCAAATTATGTCTTTCAGTACATTGGAAATGTAGGTTTCATTTTTATCATTTTCAGTCTAGTAGAGTTCTGGTCCCTCATGCCTGAAATATATTTTCTTTTGGAATCTACCTCTTCTACTGGTTAAGTATTCATGATAAAAAAGAACTTTCTAGAAAGCTGAATAAGTTGAGCACGTTGTGTTCATCTTTATGATGAAATGCAGACTTTCCATAAAAGGCAAATCCTTTTGAAAAAATTGAATAGGGAGGCACTTAAAAAGAATCTTACAGATGAAAGTTGGAGGGCTAAGAAAAAGTGGTAAAATTAATTTGATGATGAATTGGAAAAATTTCCACTTATTTTTTTAAGAAGTACACATGCACACCCACAGCATACAATACAGTAAGAGAGAGCACAGAATGCCAGGCCACCTACTGTTTGTGCAGAACTTAATAAGCTTTGTCTTGTTTTTACCAAAAAAATTTTAATAAGTGGTTGAATAAACACCCATTGATCTGTTTATTCATCCGTTCATTCACTCATTCAGCAGTGATATTTGATTGTTGACAAGGGGCTAGGGTCTTTGTTAATCTCTACTGTGAAAATAAATGAGAAGTGATTTCTCTTCAAAAGCCTACCTTTCAATCCAGGAGACAGACTAAACACAACCCAATATATTCAGGGTCAGTATTATCAGTGGAAGCTGCATAACAGGAAGAAGCTAATGTGAGATCTTCTGGTGCAAAGTTTGTGCCATTACATGTTAGCCTTGTGACCGTGGCCAATCATGGCACCACCATAGGTCGCAGATCATTTTTTTTTAAACCAAATAGTATCATATCTCAGAATTGTCATGAGTGTGTAAAAGACTAAGTAGAATAAATCCTGCATAAATGTTAATTGTTATAATTAATTTTATTATCAAAAACAGCATGAGCAAAGTGGGAACACAGAGAAGGGGAAACTAAGAAAAATACCTAGAAGGTCTCTGGAAAGATAATATAGAAAATGCAGTGTCTGAGCTAAGGAGGTTTGGGGTGAGAAGGATACTTAAAGGAGTACAGATAGCCTATGAAAGCATGGGTGCTTCTGCTGGGGGTAGATGGGTAGGATTAAGGCTGTGGAGAAAAAGTGCTCTTATTGTTTTCCTTCATATATTATCTTTCCTAATTTGCCTTTTAAAATCTTTGTTCTTGATATCAAAGAACACTTTAAGTCTAAGGAGTATTTGTCACTTTTAGGTCTCCTTATTTTCAACTAGCTAGTCTCCCAATGTGGATTTATTAACCCCATTTCTCTAAAAAATATAGATTTTTTAAAATTGGAAATATATTCTAATTATTCTTTTAATTTTAATTATGTTCAATGCTAAGGTTTTCTATTTTTTCATCTTTATGTATTTCATAGCAAAATTCCAAAATAGTCCTACTTTCATTTACCACCTTTTATTGAGCATTCTTTATTTTATACACAGTGTTGTTTCATATGTAATTTGATACTAAGTGCTATTTCTTATTTTCTACTTAGAATAATGCTCTCTCAGTCTGCCACACAACCTTAAAACAACAAGCTTGTGGAATTGCTTTGTGAGCATGTGTGCTTCTTTTCATGTATGTAGCTTACCATTATGCAACTATGAGACAGGTTTTGTTTTGTTTTGTTTTGTTTTTTTTTAGATTTTATTTATTCATTTGACAGAGAGAGATCACAAGTAGGCAGAGAGGCAGGCAGAGAGAGAGAGGAGGAAGCAGGCTCCCTGCTGAGCAGAGAGCCCGATGCGGGGCTCGATCCCAAGACCCTGGGATCATGACCTGAACCGAAGGCAGAAGCTTAACCCACTGAGCCACCCAGGCACCCCATGAGACAGTTTTAAGGAAAAAAAAAAAATTCCTAACTTCCCAAGTCTTTGGTGAGTCACTAAAAGAAGCAGGGTATGAAATAGCAATATGGCGGTACTGATTGGCAGCATGATTTATAAGAAAAATGCTTGATCTCCTCACTCCACAAATATGCAATATTATTCCTATTAGGGTATATTTGCCTGTGACCTTTTTTCTTTTAGCCTGAACTTTCCAAGAGCATGAACCTATGATTCTTGAAATTTGAATTGATACAGGTAATGTATCCAGTATGGCAAATAACAGTTTCCTAGTTACTTTGAAGGGCACATTCATTTTGAATAGAATTAGGATTTAAAATAAAATCCTTATCAGTTAATGTTTTCAAAACCAATTCACATTGTCAGTGCATTCAGTTGCTTTTAGAGGATATAATACTCTTTGCACACCAGGGTACTCAGCAAGTGTTAGCTTTAATTTTCAGACATATTAGGAATCAGTGTACTTGAAATACGATTATTTTAGCAATACTTTTTTCATGTTTAATAAAATTCTTACCTATTAAAATGTCTGCAAAAAATTCAGTGTTATTAATCTAATTGAAACTATTTGATTTCATGGAGATGAATGTTAAAATGACTAATATTTTTGGGAGACAAATTTAATTTGCTTTTAAGTACTATAGCAAATGACATTCTTCTAGATGGCTGAATGGTATTGATGTTTATGTGTTCAGGTGTTGCACAAATTAAGGAACTAAATCACTTTCAGAGGTAGGAGTTAAATGTGGTAGAGGAGTCATTAAAGTAATTTACAGCTGATGATATGTCAAAGCAGTTTCCTATGAAATCCTAGAGATGGGAGGGAGTATGAATCATTGAGAATTAAAGATTTTTCATCTCTAATTACTTTAGCTCTCTTAGGAACCACTCATAAATTTTTAATGTAAAAAATAAAAACAACAAACACCAGAGAGGGAATATTACACTTGGTATTGGCTCACCCAGTTTTTGTTTCTCAAGACCCAAGTTCTGGGATCAAGATGAATTTGTGTATTTGATTTTTAATGCCTCCTCTCTTCATATTCCCTAAAACAACATCAGCCACAAATTGTTCATAAGGCCTGTGAGATTGCATTCCTTTGTCCTCTTCATTGATGAAAATGAATGGGGACCATCTAGAAGGCTTTCTGTCAATATAGGTTTTTCTTTTATCTTTAATGCAAGTTAAATAAACCCTTAGACTAGTAAATGACTTGGGTATCCCTAAATTTGTATATGAAGCCCAAGTATGTTAATTTCTATTATTGTTTAATTTAATTGAGTGTTGCAGTGGACATGTGTTGTTCTGGCCATGCAGCGTCTACTCACCATTTCCTGTAACAAATCATGCCATTTTTTTCTCTGGGAAACCCTCTGTTACCTGTTCTTTCAGGCTGACGACTATGTGGCTCAGATGGGGCTAATCAGAGCATTATATTCCTTTAGCCACAGTGGTTGGCTCATGGATGAGTATATGAGCACAGCTATTTTGCTATTATAAGGACCCTGAGAATGAAGTTAACATGGAGAAAAGTAGAATAAAAATGAGGGGAGAAGGGCCCAGTCAGTGACTTTTTGAACCTCTGAAAAAAAGACAGAGAGTTTTTAGTTATTTATTCCAAGAATTTTTTCCTTTTTCATTTCTGCCAGTTTGAATTGGGTTTTCTGTCACTCCCAACTGGAAGAATTCTAACCAAAATATGCACAGAATTTTTGAGCTGGAAATCAGTGAGTTGCAAGAGTAGTGGGGTTAAAATGAAGTACAGCTTCATTCCTGTACCAATTTCAGAGGCAGAGTTTTTTTTCCCCCCTCTCTAAATATCATTTCTTTCCAAATAAGATTGCTAAAATTTATGCCTAGATGTAGGCATGTATAAAGAATCAATCTGGCAGTTTTGAAATAAAAATCCCGACAAAGTAATCCAACTTCTTTTATGTTTTCTGAGATAAATATTTTTTTCTATATTGTGCCTCTGAAATGAAGACAAACCTAGGTTTCATATTTTTTTTTTTTTGGAATTGTCACAGGGGAATGTGGCAGTGTCTATGCCTTCTGTGCCCAGTGACTGGAGCAACAGAGAATAGCCTGGAGGTTAGCCTTGAGGGGTCGCCCAGGCTTGGAGGCACAGAGTTGGGCAGGCTGTGGCCACATGCATGTCCTGAACTCAGCACTGAGGCAGCCTCGCCCCAGAAGATGCCCAAATCTGTGTGACATGGAAGTGTGCATGCAAGCCTTGCATAACCCAAGGAAAAAGAGGCCCTGGCTGGACTGGCCGCATAGAATCAGCTCTCTGGAGATTTTTGTAGCACCTTCCAACCTTGGGCTGATGTTTAATGTTTTGGGGCTGCTTAATGTTTTGGGGTCCCTCTTTATGTTATTAGTTGTTTAGGCCATGCGTTTAAGTATCCATTCATCCTCCCCCCACTCCCCGCTGCATTTACTCATGGTTATGGTAAGATCAAGGATTTATGAACTCAGTCTACCAGACTCTGATGTAATTGAAATCTGTAATAAGATTTCAAGAATTAATTTTCCCTAGTGGTTTTCATTGTACTGGGGTTATTATAAGATTGTCAGGTGATTGTCAGACTGTGTGTGAAATAATGAGCTCAGAGCCTGGTGCTGAGAAGTGGTTGGGTGCTTGTTGGTGTGGGAGAGGAAGGGATGGATGCCATGCCAGTTCAGCTGGCTGAAAGTAACAAGCTTTCTGAAAAGGACAATTCAGAGGCTAGAAAAACTTCTCCATTTTCTGCTTGGAGGCAACTCTGTTGGCTGCTGTCCCTTGGTCTCAGAATCTATTCATCACCGGGAAGCCCTCCCAGAACACTTCAAGATGCTAATGAAAAATAGCCATCAGCCTGGACTTTCCTACCTAGCCAAATACTTTTTTAAGAATGAAGGCAAAATGAAAAAATTAAAGACTAGGAGAGCTTACTATCTACAATGCTTTATTTATTTATTTATTTATTTATTTATTTTTATTTTTTCAGTGTTCCAAGATTCATTGTTTATGCACCACACCCGGTGCTCCATGCAATACGTGCCCTCCTTAGTACCCACCACCAGGCTCACCTAAACCCCCATCCCCCTCCCTTCCAAAACCCTCAGTTTGTTTCTCAGAATCCACAGTTTCTCATGGTTCATCTCCCCCTCTGATTTCCCCCAATTCACTTTTCCCTTCCTTCTCCTAATGTCCTCCGTGTTATTCCTTATGCTCAACAAGTAAGTGAAACCATATGATAATTGACTCTCTCTGCTTGATTTATTTCACTTGGCATAATCTCCTCTAGTCCCACCCATGTTGATATAAAAGTTGGGTATTCATCCTTTCTGATGGAGGCATAATATTCCACTGTATATATGGACCATATCATCTTTATCCATCTGTCCGTTGAAGGGCATCTTGGCTTTTTTTTTTTAAAGATTTTATTTATTTATTTGATAGACAGAGATCACAAGCAGGAAGAAAGGCAAGCAGAGAGAGAGAGGAAGGGAAGCAGGCACCCTGCTGAGCAGAGAGCTGGATGCGGGGCTTGATCCCAGGACCCTGGGATCATGACCTGAGCCGAAGGCAGCGGCTTTAACTCACTGAGCCACCCAGGTGCCCTGCATCTTGGCTCTTTCCACAGTTTGGCAATTGTGGCCTTTGTTGTTATGAACACTGGGGTACAGATGGCCCTTCTTTTCACTACATCTGTATCTTTGTGGTAAATACCCAGTAGTGCAATTGCAGGGTCATAGGGTAGCTCTATTTTTAATTTCTTAAGGAATCTCCATACTGTTTTCCAAAGAGGCTGCACCAATTTCATTCCCACCAACAGTGTAAGAGGGTTCCACTTTCTCCACATCCTCTCCAACACTTGTTGTTTACTGTCTTGTTGATTTTGGCCATTCTAACTGGTGTAAGGTGGTATCTGAATGTGGTTTTGATTTGAATTTCCCTGATGGCCAATGATGATGAACATTTTTTTTTCATGTATCTGGTAGCCATTTGTATGTCTTCTTTGGAGAAGTGTCTGTTCATGTCTTCTGTCCATTTTTTGAGATGAATATTTGTTTTTTGAGTGTTGAGTTTGAGGGGTTCTTTATAGATCTTTGTCTGTAGTGTTATTTGCGAATATCTTCTCCCATCCTGTGGGTTGCCCTCTTTGTTTTGTTGACTTTTCCCCTTGCTGTGCAGAAGCTTTTTATCTTGATGAAGTCCCAAAAGTTCATTTTGGCTTTAGTTTCCTTTGCCTTTGGAGACATGTCTTGAAAGAGTTGCTGTGGCCGATGTCAGAGAGGTTGCTGCCTCTGTTCTCCTCTAGGATTTTGATAGATTTCTGCCTCACATTGAGGTCTTTTATCCATTTTGAGTGTATCTTTGTGTATGATGTAAGAGAATGGTCAAGTTTAATTCTTCTATACATAGCTGTCCAATTTTCCCAGCACCATTTATTGAAGAAACTGTCTTTTTTCCACTGGATGTTTTTTTGTGCTTTGTCAAAGATTATTTGACCATAGAGTTGAGGGCCCATATCTGGACTCTCTACTCTGTTCCACTGGTCTATGTGTCTGTTTCTGTGCCAGTACCATGCTGTCTTGGTGATCACAGCTTTGTAGTAAAGCTTGAAATCAGGCGACATGATGCCCCCAGTTTTGTTTTTTCTTTTTCAACATTTCCTTAGCAATTTGGGGTCTCTCCTGCTTCCATACTAATTTTAGGATTATTTGTTCCAGGACTTTGAAAATGCTGGTGGAATTTTGATCAGGATGGCATTGAAAGTATAGATTGTTGTAGGCAGTACAGACATTTTAACAATGTTTATTCTTCTGATCCTTGAACATGGATGGAATGCTTTTCCATATTTTTGTGTCTTCTTCAACTTCTTTCATGAGTGCTCTGTATTTCTTTGAGTACTGATCCTTTTCCTCTTTGGTTAGGTTTATTCCCAGGTATCTTATGGTTCTTGGTGATATAGTAAATAGAATAGATTCTCTTATTTCTCTTTCTACAGTTTTATTATTAGTGTATGAGAAAGCAACTGATTTCTGTGGAATGATTTTGTATCCTGCCACATTACTGAATTGCTGTATGAGTTCTAGTAGTTTGGGGGTGGAATCTTTTGGGTTTTCCATATAAAGTATCATGTCATCTGCAAAGAGAGAGAGAGTTTGACTTCTTCCTTGCCAATTTGAATGCCTTGTATTTCTTTTTGTTTTCTGATTGCAGTTGCTAGGACTTCTAGTACTATGTTGAACAACAGTGGTGAGAGTGGGCATCCTTGTCGTGTTCTTGATCTCAAAGGGAATACTGTCAGCTTTTCCCCATTGAGAATGATATTCACTGTGGGATTTTCATAGATTGTATGAAGTTGAGGAGTGTTCCTTCTATCCCTATACTTTGAAACATTTTAATGAGGAACGGATGCTGTATTTTGTCAAATGCTTTTTCTGCATCAATTGAGAGTGGTTCTTCTCTCTTCTCTTATTGATTTGTTCTATCACATTGATTGATTTGCGAATGTTGAACCACCTTGCATCCCAGGGATAAATCCCACCTGGTCATGGTGGATAATCTTTTTTAATGTACTGTTGGATCCTATTAGCTACGATCTTGTTGAGAATCTTGGCATCAATATTCATCAGGGATATTGGTATGAAATTCTCCTTTTTGATGGAGTCTTTGCCTGGTTTTACAATGCTTTATAAAGGAAATTGATGTACTTTATCAAGAAGAAAAGTAAACCTAGAAGAAAGGCATACATTATAAATATAATGGACAGACACTAAAAAAAGGTCATAAAATTTAACCATTGATGGTGCTTTTCCCCCGGTACAAATAAGGTGATACTAAATTTTAAGACTATAGGAAGGGAAGCTGTAAAGTTCAAGGACAACTAAATCATATTTTCAGGAGGAGTATATAAAGTTGAAGAAATGTTACTCTCATTTGTGAATTTTTCTGTCTTAACGCTTGAAGAGATCCTTAAGAAAATATTTCAATTTTAGCTTTTCTACAAAGATATAACAAGAGAAACAAATTTGTTTTATCAGTCTAATCAAAGGTAGGAGGAAGAGAAAAAAAGAAGCAGTGAAACCAATGGTAGGCAGCAACTACAAAATAAGATGGTAGAAATAACTACAAATGCCGCTATTAAGAGCAAATATTGTTAAGTAATAAGTAAATATTGTCGTTACCTCATGTTGACTTCAGGTTGTATCATTCTGGTAGCCTATGCTGGTAGACATCTTACCCAGAACACTAATAAATGCTGGAAAAAATAAAGTACTTGAATGCATAATCCCAACAAATAATAATAGACCCCAAAGCACTAAACACTCTTTGTCAATTAACAAGATATTTTTGTCTCCACTTACATTACATATGGATATCTCTTAAATGGTTTTAAACTCAGTGGAGAAGAAGGGGTGATAATGTATGAGCTTTCCTCTGTTCCCAGGAGAATAGAATAGGAAACCTAGAGACACACACTCACATATATGAAAAGTTGATGTGTGACAAGCATGTCATCAATCTGTGGAGATAGTTTATTTGGTAAAAGGAGTAGGCATAGTTGGCTATCTAAATAGGAAAGAAAAGGTAAAATTAGATCCCTTTCTGATATCACACATAAAAATCTATTCCTGGTAGAAGTGCAAAGTATCAAACAGCAACATATAAAATTAAAAAGAAAAGGTAAATGGAAGAATATCTTATAATCTCAGGGGAGAGAGAAATATTTAAAACAGTGCACAAAAAAAAGCACAAACCATAAAAGAAATAGCTAAACTTCACTACATTAAAATTTAAAACCTCTTTATAGCAATACACAAATAACATTAAAAGTCAACCTGGAAGAAAGTATTTGGTACACATTACTGACCCAGAATTAGTAGCCCAAGAATATCTAAAGTCCAGTAAAATCCACTGTATGAATGTGGAAAAGATGGGATAGATGATTCACAGAGGAGGACACCTAAATGGCCTCCAGAGCTTAGCAATGATGTTCAACTGAAGTAATAATGAGGAAAGGCAAATCAAAGCTAATACAACTTTATGCTAATATAATTACGGAAATAAAAATGATGATGATGTTAGGTTGATACACACATATCTGTATGAACATGAAGTACAGCAGCTGAGGGCATGGGGAATCCACTGGGCATCCACTGCTGAAGGGGATGGAAATTAAACCAACGTCGGAGAGAACTTGAGCAATATCTATTAAACCAGAAGATTACCTATGCCAGCTAAGTGTGCTGGGAAATAGAAACAAGAGTGTTCAGTGCTAAGTTGCTTACGATGGGGAAAAACTGACAACAGTCTAAATGTCCTTTAAAAGAAAATCAATACACTATAATGTATTCACATATTAGAGTGTTTAAAAAATCAAGAGGAGTGATTTTGTGTTCCATGTGTCAGCACAAGGTATAATGTCGACTTAAAAACAAACAAACAAACAAACAAAAAACCAGAAGGAAACCTGTGAAGTGATGCTCGTAGAATGCTAAAATTTTTGTAAAGTTTAAATATGCAACCTACTTCCAAGATGGAATGAGGAAGGCATACATGGGTTTTGAGCATATTTGGAATGATTTTATTTAAGAAAATGTAAAACAAATGTCCTAAAAAAAAAAGAGTGTGGAGTAGGTATATGATGAATATTTTGTTTTATTATTTGAATTCTTAGTATGTATGAATATTGTATAATAAAAATAAAAAGCAGGGAGACAAGAATGACATATAGTCAGGACAAAAATAGAAAAAAAGGTAAAAGATATCAGTAAGTAATACATTAAAGAGGAAACCCGAATGGCTATATACTCAGACACAACTGTAACGAAGTAAATGAAACAAAAGCAAAAATAGGGGTGCCCTGGTGGCTCAGTTGGTTAAGTGGCTGACTCTTGGTTTCAGCTAAGGTCACGATCTCACCATCATGGGATTGAACCCTGCGTGAGATCAGGCTCTGCATTCAGTGCAGAGTCTGTTAAAGCTTCTCTCTCCCTCTGCCCAGCCACCCCCACCTCCCTGTCCAGCCTCAACTCAAGTGTACTCTCTCTCTCTCAAATAAATAAATATTTTTTAAAAAAAGAAAGAAAAGCAAAAATAAAATAGTTCACTGTGTCAAATGGGCAAAAATGAAAAATTTTTAAAATACCAAATTGGTGAAGGTATAGATGAAGAGGACTTTGGTGGGAGTGTAAATTATCATAATTCCTTTGTAAAATAACTTGGAGATGTATAAATTTGAAGATTACCATATCTTATATACAAACAATATTATTCTAAATATGCCTTCATGCAGGTACACAAAAAATAAGAATGTTCACTGCACTACTGTGTAAGTGGAAAACTGAAAACCTAAATAAACTTAAATAGAGAACTGGAAATATTAAGGTCTCTTCACATGATAGACTGCTATATAGATAAGAGAAAAGCACTGGGTCTGAATAATGTATCAAAACTGGTAAATATAAAAATTATAAATATTTAGTAAAAATAAAATTTGTCCAATGCTATATGTAACATCATACTGTTTATGGAAATTAAAAACATATACACTCTCTCTTCTTTATCATTAGACCAAGAACATGCTATCCTAATTGTTATTGTTTTATAATAGATCTTGACATTGTGTGAGCACATCTCTCTACCTTGATCACCTTCAGTAATATTTTGTCTATTCCTGGTCTTTTTTTATTTCTTTCAAATTTTAAAAGTAGCTTGTGAAAATTAATTAAAATATGTTGGTATTTTGTTTGAATTACCCTGATTCTATTACTCTGGTAATTTAAAGAGAATTGATGCCTTTGTAATAGTGAGGCTTCCTACCGATAAAGATGATACTTCCCTCTGTTTTTAAATTGTCTACACCAATGTCTTTCAGTAATGTCCAACTTTCTCCAAAAAATATATTGTGCATCATTTGGTGCACCTTATATATTAGTTGGGTACCTAATATCTATTTTTTGGGCCCATATTTGCCACCTACCCAATTAAATGTTGTGTTTTTGTTCTTTTTGTAAAATGAAAACAATTCTCATTTTGGAGATGAAAGAGATTCTATCTCCTAACTTTATCCAATTATTAATGAAGTTGTGGGTGAATAGAAGACCATTAATATATGCCAGATTCTACCATGAATGCTGGTCAGAAATTAAGGGAAAATTAACTGCAAAGAAAACACTTCTATGGGGAACGTGTCAGAAGCCATGATTTACTAGCTATGTCTAGACTGTCTGCTTTAGCTAATGGTTGGCAGGACAGCTTGGGTTATGACAGATGGGGCTGACTGATCATCATTTAGAGGCAGCATTAATAACATACTTTCAGAGAATGTAAACTTACTTAAGTGGAGGGTTGCTTTTATAAGTGAAGGAGTTGGAGATAGGCCCCTGATTCTGCTCTTCTTCTTTCTCCCAAATCTGCTTGCATATAGGCCATTCTGATTTTATGATTCAGAATCTGCCAAGTTCTAGAAGTATTTTCATATTACTGACTTAACATTACCCTAAACAGCAGTAAAGACTTCTGTTTCTAAAATACATGAAGGGTGCTGATTTATTACAGATACCAGTGTGGCCTTTTCCATCATCTTTGAGTCTGCCTATGGGCTCAGAGTTTCCATCTAAAAATAACAATTACTGTTGTGCCTCATCTGAAGGTAAAGACAGCCGTCTGTAACACTTAGCATAGTCTAGACACTTAACAAAACATGAGGAAAAAATAAGCAAACAGTGAATAAGATATAGTTTTAGCAAAGCTTTGAATCTGACCCACTGCCTCTTTATCTGTGTCGGGAAACTCATTTAGTACCCAATGGCACCATTTTCTGTCCATTTGTACCACTAGCACCTTTGGGCGGTTTCAGGACTAATGAAAAAACACTCTATGTAGAAACCTTAAATTATCCTAGCTCATCGCTATATTTCATATCAAACAACAATGAGTTGGAGAGATTTAAGCTTCTGGTTACAAATTGAGAAGTAAAGCTTAGTGGTTTTCTATTTAAAAAGTACATTGTCTTTGGGTTTTTCTCCTTGGAGAATTATAGTAAGCCAGGGCAAACAAATCATAAAATATTCATCTACCTAGGATGAATCTTATTCAACTATTATATATTGCTTACACATTCCTTTATGTTCCTTGAATGTGTTTTATGGTTTACCTGTCTTGGGTTGTAATTTTCATGTGGGTAGCCTCCATGGTAGTGAATTGTTTTGTGCTGTGTTATAAGCAGGTGTTTGTATAACATGCTGTTTGAAGATGATAGTGATAGTGGTGACTCTGTATACATTTGTCTTCAGTATTAGCATAATTGACCCAATTTGGAGCTTAATGTGATGGGTTGGACTGTAAACCTGGAAGTGTCTTAGCATCTTTCCATGAAATCAGAGAATTTGTTTCTAGCCTGAATGCCAAACAGGAAGTTCTTCTTGCCAACGAGGCGCGTGATAAATCTCTGGCAGAGCTTTAGAGTCCTTGGAGGGTACACATAAAGAACCACAGTCTCAGGACATGGCATAGAGGTAAGGCTGCAACACCATGTGGTCATTGCTAGAGGGGGGAGCAAAGCCAGTGACAAGCAGCTTGCAGAAAAGTTCTTCCCAGAAAAAAAGCCAAAGCTCCTTAGCCATACCTTTGATGAAGTTTCTTTCCTTAAAAGAAATTTTAACTAGTGGAAATTCAAGCAACGCATGGACTTGAGTTAATAATAATGTTATCAGTATTGGCTCATTAGTTATGGCAAATGTATCCTACTAATGAAACTATTAATAGGGGAAACTGGGTGTGGGGTATATGGGAACCCTCTGGACCACTGTCACAATTTTTCTGTAAATCCAAGCCTATTTTACAATAAAACATTCATTTTATAAAAGGAATTTTAAGCAGGGTGCCTGGGTGGCTCAGTCAGATAAACATCTGATTCTTGATTTCAGGTCAAGTGATGATCTTGGGGTAGTGAGATGAAGCTCTGCATCAGGCTCTGCACTGGGCATGGAATCTGCTTAATATTCTCTCTCTCCCTCTGTTCCTCCCCACTCCCTCTCTTAAAAAAAAAAAAAAAGGAATTTTAGGTGAGAGCATATGATCAAAAACCTTCCTGTAAATAGTAGAATGTTGAAAGCTTTGTCTTGGCACATTAAAATAAAGGCTGTAAAACTTGCCAGATATAAGTTGTCAAAAAAAAGGGGGGGGGACAGATCTGATGTGTTTAGAAGATGGGGAACAATACTTCATGGGAAAATAGCCTTGGCTTAGTGAACAGTGAGGAAGGGAGGGGTCTACCTGACACCTGGGAACCTCCATTCAGAGATTCCTGAAACTTTGGGTGTGTGGTAGGCTTAGAGGTGGGAATGAACAGAAATGGATCCATAAGAGTGTCAAGTGTCTAGCACAGGAGTGGGAAAGTACTCTGGTGGAAAGTTCACTGAGGTGGTTTTGATAGGGAGAAGCGGAGACAAGAACAGGTGTATCTGCCCACTTGCCTTACAAGGTCTTTATTATTCTCCTTGCTCCATAGCTTTATGTGTTTGAAGTTGTCCTAGGCACATGCGGTAGCTGTGGCAGCAAGGGTGACATCTGTTACTTTGGTGATAAGATCCTCTGTGCCTTTGGGGATGGCAGTTCAGATGGCAGTGATAGCCCTGTTAGAACGAAAAGAACAGGTGTGAGATACCTCAGACATCTTTGTCCCACCACCTGACTCCAAGAAGGGGGGAACATTAAGAGTCCAATTCCTCAGATTCTTCAATATCAGGATAGTAGAAGTTGGGGGAACTTAGCAAAAAACTGTGATGACTGCCTGATCTGCAGCCCATATTCTCTCTGTCACAGATCAGAACATCACTTGATTCTTCACCCAGTGACCTACCTGGCTCCACACTTCTTTTGTCCCTTTGGATTTGATCTTGTAACTCTGATGTTTACTCTGTTGGAAACTCCATAGGAACTTGGTTCCATGTGGAACAGTGTAAAGAGGATAATATTTACAAATACTAACTTAAAACTTCTTGATTAAGTCACTGACTGAACCAAAGGCTTTATTCTCCAAGAACAGGTACTAGAGTAGAACGAAACAGTGTGACTGGAGTAGTGGTTTCTAAGCTTTTTGTGATGACCATGACTTATAGGAAGAAATTAGTTAAAGGTCATGACCTATACGCAAAACTCTACCTATAAAAAGCTAAAATGTTTACTAAAATAATACTAATGATGTGCTATGTACCATGATCTTCCTGTCCTGGTCTATTTTACTTTTGACAATGCCTCTTCTAATTCACAAAATTTACAACACCCAGTGTGGAACTATTTGCATTTAGAAAAACAATGGTCAAGAACAAAGGACAACAAACTATGGCCAGGGCCAAGTATGCTGTTTTTGTAAAGCTTTATTGGAACATAGCCATGCCCATTTATTTACATATTAGCTAAGGTTGCTTTTGTGTAGTTGGCAGAGAAACTAAACTAAAAAGCCTAAACTAAACTAAACTAAACTAAAAAGCCTAAAATACTTACAATCTTTTCCTTTACAAAATAAGTTGATTGACCCTCAAGTCTGGCACAAAGAAAGGTAGTTTAGATATATAAATGAATATGCATATAAAATATATATTCATATTTATAATGCACTTCATATTTTGATACACATTTGTATCTATAAAGGTCTATTTAAGTATTCTCTAGTAATTTTTTAAAAAGATTTTTAAATTTTTATTTATTTGACAGAGAGAGATCATAAGTAGGCAGAGAGGCAGGCAGAGAGAGAGGGGGAAGCTAGCCCCCACCTTAGCAGAGAGCCTGATGTGGGGCTCAATCCCAGGATCCTGAGATCATGACCCGAGTTGAAGGCAGAGGCTTAACCCACTGAGCCATCAAGGCACCCCCTCTAGTAACTTTTTAGTTAGAGTCAAAATACGTGACGGTCATATGGAAGATAGTACCCACTGAAGACATGCCTTGGAAATGTTTAGTGGCTGTTGCCATTGAAGTGTGTGAATGACATGAATATTTTACGATTGCCTGTTGAACAGATGTGGATTCTTATAACAATGCTGGAAAATTTGAAGAAAGAATGTTAATAAATACCTAAATCTATAGCCCAAAAGGTAGACTATTTACAGGGACCTTCTATACCAGTTAAAAAAAACAAACCAGTCCTACAATTTAGAACTTTAGGACTAAGAGAAAACTGAGTAAGTTTGATCTAACGGTTGCTGACATGTAATTTTGGTTGCGTTCATGGCTTCAACAAATCTGTAAGACAGTAAGAGCATTGGTTGTTGCAAATGTTGTAAGTTGGAACAAATGTTGTTGAAGGCCTATTTGCGCTGGATCCTGTGGAGAGAATCTTAGGATCCAAGTGGAGGTATTGGTCACACATATGATCACAGGGTGAGAGGCTACTTGCCGAGCATGGTGATTGTCAGACAAGTGTAATGGACATTCAAGACCAGGGAGGATCGGGAAAAGAAGAGGTTACAGTTGAGTTGGAGAAATCATAGGGTGTTATGGAGCAGGAGTTAGGGAGATGTGGGCCTGGGAGCCATCTATACCTGCCTCTTACACTTGAGCAAGTTATGAAAAGAGTCTTTCCCCAACAAAAAAGGAGTTTGCTCACAAATGTTTTCAGAATAATTTTATTTTTTTATTGCTTTACATGTTATAGTTTCACAGTCACACAAGAAACAGGAACCAAATAAACCCTGAAGGAATTTAGGATTTTGCTATGAGGATTTGGTGCAGGTGATTTCAGAAGCTGGGAATCATATGTACCATAGTGTGGAGCAGGAGAATGCCAAATTCCTGTTTGGGGGTGCAGAGTAGTTTGTCCTCAATATGATAAATAAAATATCAGAAGATAGATGTTTGGGATTTTAAGTAATCAATATGACACGATGGAGGAAGGGGGCAGTATAATTGGATTTGGCCTCTTGGTGAAAGGTGTTGATTTTTTTTTTTAAGATTTTTATTTATTTATTTGACAGAGATCACAAGTAGGCAGAGAGGCAGACAGAGAGAGAGGGGGAAGCAGGCTCCCCTCTGAGCAGAGAGCCCCATGCAGGGCTCAATCCCAGGATGCTGGGATCATGACCTTAGCGGAAGGCAGAGGCCTTAACCCACTGAGCCACCCAGGCGCCCCTGGTCTATCCTTTCTTAATTGTGGTTCACTTGAATCCTTTAAGTTTCTTCACTGTAGCCTTTGGTCAGTACCGTTCCTCAAACTCTAGCAAAGAAAGGCACAGTAGAGAATTATTCCATGTTCCTCTATTTTTAAACTTTGAGAAGATTTCCTATCCTAAAGACCCGTTGTCTATAAATAAGGTATTACCACACCCATTATTTATTTAGCCCCA
The DNA here is from genome assembly GCF_902655055.1 of Lutra lutra. Classification (NCBI taxonomy): domain Eukaryota; kingdom Metazoa; phylum Chordata; class Mammalia; order Carnivora; family Mustelidae; genus Lutra; species Lutra lutra. The sequence goes on from NC_062286.1 coordinate 69,056,018, forward strand.
CAAGAACTTGTGCCAACGGAGTATGTGGGTCTATAGCATGATTTTTTTTTTGCATTTATATATTTAGGAGAAACCTATTGATTATATAATACTCGATATCCTGCCAAAGTGACAAAAATCTTGTAAATTTTCTCAGTTTGAGGGAGATGCAGAGTGACATTTCAGTATTAGCAAATTTACACAACTCTAATTTAAGCAAATTAGCAGCACTGTTTCAGGAGGTTAACAGCTTTTGTGCAGAAATGAGGTTAAGTAGTTTGTTTTGGTTTCGATAAGTCATCCTCACAAGATTGCATTTTTCTTATTAGCTGCCTTTTCATTTCAAAGGCTATAAGATAATATTAAAGGGATTATCTCAAATACTAGATAGTTGCTTTCTATTTATGGTTTTAATCAGGTTTTCAAATGGTTCGTCTTTGACATTAAATTCAGTATAACACTGAGTACTGAATATTGCTATCTAGAAGCTACCAGCATGGCTTTTCTTGCTGTTTGCTCTCACAGAAACATGTGTAAGGACGATAGGAATTGTGTATGAATAATCACACTGTATATATTGAAGTGTCATTTGCCTCTATCAAATCGAAGACATTATTGATGGAAATTGGATTAACTCTATAATACAAGTGTTTGAATAAACACCATTAGTAAAGAGAATATGATTTCTATTAAACTTCTCAAGAGACATAAGTAAAGCATAGTATGAGTTATCAGGAGTAATGTGTTGTATCACGATGAAGTAACCAACTAGCTTCATGTGCTTGGTTGATGATGGAGACAAGTCATTTTAAAACAATGCCTAAGGTTTTGTATTAACTCCTTAACCATTATGATTTATAACTGAATAATAGACTTAGTTCTAAGAGGTTTTGCAAAAAGATCCACATAGTTTAGGAAGATTACATGCATTTTTACCCTATAGTAGTTAGACATCTCTAACATCCTAATTAACAATATCAACATTCTCTGTTCCATTCATCCACCCACCTAGCACCTGGCAATCCAGAATACAGGTGATTTGTCATACAAGATGTGGTAATCAGGAGATTCATTTAGATATTACAGTTAATTAGTATACAAACCATTTCGAAGTTATTATCCTTATAGACAAAAAGGGTAATATTGTAATAACCAAGTAGTTGTGAATCACAGCACCCTCTTTGCTAACATCTCCCACACCTGGAGATGTTAATCTTCCATTGTTGACTAGTGTGGTTGGGCATGATTTCTGATACTGTTTATAGTTATGTGAATATGATTGAAACACAAACAGTTGTAATGTGGAGAATTGGATTTCGGGGACAGTGTGAACTAAAAGGGAAATATATTGTGGATGATGCTTAGAAAAATTAGTGGTCCAGAAAACAGGTTTGCTTGTTGAGTCTGATATGCTACAGAGCCAGCTAAAAGGAAGATGATAAATGATTTTGGTTTAAGACATCTGAAGATAGTGTAAAAGTAGAGACAGAAGAGGGAACAGCCTTGGTGCCTGTTGGTTGTTATTGGGAGAGAAACTCATGAGGATGCCTTGAGCCTTGCATGAAAGATTAACTAATTTAATCATTTTTTCATTCATTCATCAACTGTTAATTGCATGCCTTCCATGTTCTAGGCACTAGATACATTTAAGGGAACAACATACACACATTCTCCCACTGGGGAATTTACATTCCAGTGAGGATGTGCAGGTGAAATACAAATACGTAGTTTCCTTTTCCCTACTATAATCAGCACTATAAAAAAAATGGAGGATAGAAGGAATAGGGTGTGACAGGGGCCTAAGAGAGGATTTATTGCCTTTTCATAAAGCTGGTAGGGCTTGGGAGATTAAGCAGCTTCCTTTTTGAATGAGAGATACTGCAGCATGTGACTATAGATAGGAATGATGTGAAGGAGAAGGAAGAATGAAGGCTTTGGGGAAACACCCTGGGGAGAGTTCCTGGTTAAGTGTGGAATGTGGATCTAGTACAAAAGTGAAGGCTTGGATTTAGATAAAAGCATGATAAACGGAATGATTAAAGTTGAGATTAGTGGTGAGTGTTGAGAGGTAGTGGTGAGGCCATGGTTCCGCTGTAAGTGCAGGTGCTAAGATTTAAGTCAAGGACAAGAGAAGTTCATGGAATAAGGAAACAAGACACACTGGATAAGTAGTGGTTACTAAAATCACCAAAAACCATGGCAGCAGGGTTCTTGGGGAGAATTACAGTGAACCTAATGTTAAATTATACATGGAATAGAGGACATGATCTAGAGGTTCTGTAGATTACTGCAACAATATTTACACAAACACTTGACCATTTGGGAGATAGATGTTCTTGTCTAGGACCTCTTCCGAGAGTGGAAGGGGAGGGTTTGCATTTGTCCAGTGGGGTTATCCTTTATCTGAAGCTCCAGGGACATTGAAAACCACAGGGTATACAAAACTGATAGTTGAGTGGGATGAGCTGAGTCAGTCAACTGGAAAAATGGGTATGATTGTGTCATCAAAATGAGGCAATGCTGGGTCAGGGTATGAGGCATACAGCTAAGAGATTGGAGGACCAGGATGCGGGGAGGAGAGAAGAGTGAATAACTGGAACGCTACTTGGAGATAGTAAAGATCAGAACAGGGATACAGGAAGTAGCTGTTACATTTGGGCATCTGGGGGTCCCTAAAGTGAATGTGGCAGTGGTCATCCAGCTTTGTTTACTTAAAAGGCTAGGACTAGAGTAGACAACACTCAAGTGCCAAAGAATATTGTCTCTCCTATATCATGACTTTTTTTTTTTTTTTACAACTGTGAACACCCCAACCACTCCAGAACCCCATCTCTCCATTCTAACCATCACTTATAAAGGCTTGTGCATTTATCATTCCATCAGCTTGATTTGGGCATATCAGGACAAGAAACTTGAACATTTTTCTTAGATTAAGACTGTAAAATCAGTTTTAAAAGGACTGAGGGTTCTTATTTGAGATGGCTGCATTTGAGGACCCTGGGAAAAACAAGGCAACATCTGCTTACCACTTCAGGCTGGATCAACGTTAATTAATGTAAGTAGGGAAGGGTGAGATGCAGAGTCCTGTTTACCCCGCTGATGCTCTTGGGACCCTAGAGGTTGCTGTCATTTGCGCTGACATTTAAAATCTTCTCTGCTCTTTCCATCATGTGGTCTGCTTTCCTCATCCCCTCATTGAGTCTTTTTATGTTCACAGGCTGTGTAAGATTTTCTCCTGTCTAAAACAGCTGCTCAAAATGCAGAACCTGGCTTCTCTCCTCTTTTTACTTCCTGCTGCTGTTCTTAAAAATAATCGCTATATATAGTCAATCCACAAAACATGAGAATAGGTAGAACCTTTACAGATTCTACATTATAAATTTAAGATTGTAATCTCTTCATTTTCACAAATGCCAAAGATGAGGGTCTCTGCTTTCATTTCATTCCTGTCAAAAGGACTAAATTTAGTTGGTTGACTTTCTTTTTATCAACCAAACATTAATTTTGCAAAGCAAAGAAACTTTTCCAGATGGGCTTTAAAAAGATAATATATCTCATCCCTAAAGCCCAAATCAGAGATAATACATCGGGGACTTTTTCTGGGAGGTTTTTTTTTTTTTTTTTTTTAACATTCCCATTTATCATGTAGTACATTTCCTTTCTATATGCAGAAATAAGGTGTGTGAGTCTGCATTCATCTGTTTTATATTAAAGTAAAACAGGGGTATATCTAGAATGTTCTACCATACTGTGCAGATTATAAATGAATCCTTAGAACTTTGACTCTCTATCTTGACATGAAATTATTATTTTCCTTAATTTTTGCTGCTTGTTTGTGAGATAGAGGAGGTGATTGGACGTAAGGACGCTTGAAGGTTGTATGTGTGGAGGTAGTCAAATAATTCTGAGTTGGTGCATTATGAAGCTCTTGTCACAGCCTTAAAGTCACTGTCATTCATCTCCTTAATTCCGTAGGGAGTTTCCCAGCTACTGTTTCGAACATTCCTCACACATACCCATCATCCTTGCTTAGGTAACCTTGCTTCCTCCTCACTTGGGGAGATTTTAAAACCATCTTTGAAACCATTTGACTGCCTCAATTTCCTCCCACATTAAACTCCTTTCATCTTTCAAGGTAAACCACAGTGATAGAACATGGTCATGGTCTTGAGACATTTCTGATTGACTGTTGTCCAAGCTGTTTGTAGGGCTCCTGAACTGCACTTCTGTTAAGATTCTTATAGGAGAATCTCTGTAATAAAACTTGTTTTGTCTTAGCTCTGTGTTTATGCTCAACCTTCTCTACATTTTTGAATCTTTAACTTTGGTTTACTTTTTTGGGTAGGTTTTAAAGGGTGGGTGCTAAATTTGCTGATATTTAGTATGCTTGGGAATGTGTATTATGTTGCAAATTAGAAGGATCCTGATGCCAAGATTTAAAATCAGAATTTTAAAAGTTCTTTTACAATCTGTAAAGCAGGTAGAACATTGAAGATGTATAACAGGAATGAAGACAGGAAAGAAGGTGAAATCTTAGTATTAACTAGAAATTTAGTTCACAGTTGTCTGAGGAGCAAAATATAGACTCATGTGTTAGTTAACTTAACAAATATTTATTGAATACCCACCATGTACCAAGCATTATTTTAGGCACTGGGGATAGAGCAGTGAAAAAAAAAGGGGGTAAAAAAATCTTTGTCCTCAATGTACTCATTATCCTTCACAATAAATCAGATTAATAAGTTAAAATGCAGGGGGGTAAATGCCAAAGAGAAAGAAATTGAGGTAGAAAGGGGATAAAAGAGTTGGTTTACAGACTGAAAATTTGATGGGCTAGGGTAGTACTCATTGAAGAGGTAATTCTTAAGACCTGGAGTATGAAGAAGGTAAATAATTTGATTTTTAAAGTGAGTGAAAAACTAACATGCCCTATGAATAGAGATGGGTACTTTCTTTATTCTGTATTTTGCCGAGTTAGGCATGACACCAAAGCCAGGGAGGATCTTCCTAGGAGGTCTTGAGTCAGTGGGGTGTGTTCCTTGCACAGGAATTTGTGTGTGTTTGGCCGAGATAACTGGTGACCTAGAAATTAACATTAAACCTGGAAATGACCCTAGAAACAATGTGGCTCAATCATCTCACTGTATAATGGGGAATAAAATGGCCCCCAAAATGCTCGTTAAGTTGAATGGATTAACATAGGATCTGTGAGGACCCAGCACTAAACCCATATATATTTCTCCAGAAAGAGTGTTTATTCATAACACCTCATTTCCCAGTTCCACCAGTGCAGTGGTGGTCATTAGGGAATTCTTTTAAACTAACTCATGAAATGTAACTAGGAAATGGGGAAGAGAATACCCAAACAACTACTTCCTTTCTCTGTCATTCCTATTATTTAAAATTGATAGACTTCTTCATGGCACCGATTTCTGAAGACATTGACAGTATCACAAAAAATCTCTATAATGAAAGCTCTGGGTCTCTCATTTCTTTGGACAAGATTTTCTTCTAAGGTTTTTGTTTTGTTTTGGTTCATTTTTTCCCCTCCTCTCTTGAAGTGGACAGAATAGTGGAATAGCTCTGAGCTATTGATTGGGATTTGGCTGTAGTTAGTGTTTCATTCTTTGCGCATCATTCAACCCTAGACTGCTCTGCTCCTCAAGAAACATTTGGCGGTGAATGAAGGTGTACATGTGCATGTCAGCAACGACCTGTTTCAAGCACAGTGCATTCTGGAAGCTCTTCTACTCAATGCAAAACACCCCCTAAACTTTGTAATTATAAATTTGGATTCTTAGTCTTTTGTCCACCTAATTTAATGGTTCCATAGACACTGGGGTTGGGATTTGCAACATTTTGGTTTGGTGAGTGGGTTAATTGTGTATGAAGTAAGCCTTTATTAATGCAACAAGCTGTTTCCTCTCTCTTCCATGTGCAGTACAGTATGGAGATGGTTTCTGCCATGTGTAGTCATGGAGGACATTTTCAGACACTGCTTTCTGCCAGGCCTACTGAAAAATTGTCAGGATTTTGTGAGATTACAATCACAGGTGATTAGAAGAACATTTATGCTGTGCGTCATGGCAGGCTATTTATCTTGTCTGAGTGAAGAGTTGTATTGTGTGTGTGTTTGTGTGTGTGTATGCACATAGGCACAGGCGTGCATCCACGTGCATGTGTCTGAATAGTGCCGAATTACTTGCTTTTCCCTTCCTTTCTGTATTTGTTTCTAGAACTATCTAATCTTCCATTATTATCCTAGGACTTAACTTTTTAGAGACAAAAAGGAGTACTTAGAGATATAAATATCCTTAAATCATCATGATTTTAGAGACTGACACTGATTTATTTTAAGTTCTTGAGATATTTTTTACATGACCAACCTTAGGGAACGAATGTTTTCAATATGGCCTCATCTTACATATGCAGATGGCACTTTCGCTACTTACCTGGTATGAAATCAAGTAGCAGATATTTCTAGCAGCAGTGTTCTTCAAAAGGCTTAGCTAGCACAGTGCTACCTGTCTAGGAAGTGTTCAGTATATAGGTGGGGTTTAGTTGACTATGCATATTGTCACTTTCTTTTCACTTGTTTTTAAAAGTATTTTATTTATTTATTTGCCAGAGAGAGAGAGAGAGAGAGAGAGAATGAGTGCACAAGCAGGGGGAGTGGCAGGCTGAGGGAGACATGGGCTCCCCTCTGAGCAGGGAGTCCCACACAGGGCTCAATTCAAGGACCCTGGGATCATGTCCTGATCCAAAGGTAAAAGCTTAACCAACTGAGCCACCCAGGTGTCCCAACTTTTCATTCATTTTTAAGACTTAACTGTACAAGCATGCCAGTAGAACATAACAAATACTTACTATGGGTCCATTATGCATTAGTTTCTGATGTATACAGTGGTGAACAAGAGGTAGTTTTTGCCCTTGAGGGATTCAGTTATTGTAAGATGGTAAAGAAACTTCTAAGGCCGTTGGTTAAATTTTATGCTCTATATTAAGCATCCTAAATACGTGGCCCTGTGGATGGTGTTGGAGATACAAAGACAATTGATACACCACTTTTGCCCTCAGGGAACTTACAGACCAGTTAGAGCCAAGATGTATATACACAACTAGGTAACTAGCAAGATAAGGCCCTGGAAGCCGACAGGTGAGTGTTGCCCATCTTGTCCCTTCCTCTGTGTTCCAGACAAATGGATGTCACCCTCATACACTCCGTGGATGCAGCTCCTTAATTCTTCCGGGTACTTAGGTTTTGACACTTAGAATTCTCCCGTTTTCCTGTCATCATTCACCTTTCATTTGTAAACTTGTTTCCCATGTTCTCTCAGAGTTTCAGAGGGAGAATATGTAGTCCCTCTATTCTCAGACTCCTTTCTGCTTGGAAGAATAATCATTCAGCACAGAGGATGGTTTTTTTTTTTTTTTTTTCAGGTATATTATCTCCACTGAACCATTTAAGTTGCTTTTGCTCTCAATTTTTTGATCATTTCAGATTGTATCTGCAGAAGACCCCATTAATGCCATAAACTCTTTAATCACCTCAGTGACCTTCATCACATTATAGGCAAAGACCCATAGAGGTAATTTTAGCAGAAGTGAATCCCTCATATTTGATTTGATAAAAGGATAAATTCACTCTATTCAACCTAAGTGACCTTATTTGGACTTTTTATTTAACAAAATCCTGGATTAGTTTAGATTGTCAGTGACCATGCTTGCATAAGATAAAATATAATTGCAGGGCAATGTTAATGCATTGAATTTGGTTTTAGAAGGGAAAGAGATACAATTAGCTGGAATAAGTAAGAGAGGAAAGGAGGGAAAGCAAGTTTTAGAGTAGACTTTATTTTTAGTTTCTTTATTGCAGATGCTAAATTCAGATTTCTAAATGTTAAAACAGTATGTCAGCCTGCTTTGTCATGGTACAGAGCACATCATTTATTCCATAGATGACTGAGCAGGGGAATGGTCTTAGATCTTATGACTAAATCACAAATACTTTTCCTTCCTTGTAGATGACTGAGATAACATATACTCCATAAAGCCCTCTGATCAAACATCCTTTTTTCTATAAAAAAGAAGTATAATCTTGTAAAAAGATTGGTAGCTCTGGTTTTTGTTTATGTCCGGAGATACAATTTTATCCGTTCTTGTCTGCACCATTTTGGAATTGCCTTTTAACTACTTTTATTGCCTCCACTTTCTCCCCAATCAATTTTACGTACTGCTATTGGAGTAATCTTTGGGAAACTCATCACTCTGATACTCAAAACACTGAGTGGCTTCATGTGGTTTGTATGGATATTTTGTCCTGTGGTTCTAAAATAGTTCATCTTTTAAAATCTCATTTATGGGTAGTTAATGTATTAGTTCTATTTCATTGAAATGAAACTGTTACTATTTGCCACATCCTACACAAACTTTTCTCTTTTTAAGCCCTTTCTTTAAATTCACTTTCCATTTTTTTTAAAGGGCACCTCCTCCCATCTCCTTACCCTTAAATCTTTTCTATAACTTTAAGACTAAAAGGCCGTTATTTTACAAAGTCTTCCCAGGATCACCACTACTATAAATCATCTCTCTTTTGCTTAAGCCCTCAATGTTCTTGACACATTCTGATGGCATATATATACATGTACATATATATGTGTATGCATATGTATGTAAATACACATGCATATACAGATTGTGTCTGTGACTTGATTTATTAGAGTGAACTTACGGAAGGGAATAATGGTGAATCTTCATTGTACCACTTCTTTTATTACTTTCTTCCATGTAGTAGATATCTAATAATCATTCCTAATTTAGAATTTGATGTGAGGCTTATCTGTATTAATCTGTGACCAAAGATGTAAAATTATGAAAATTCAGGAGTAAAGGGACCCTCAACATAAATAATTTTACTCTGGAGAATAGCTCTAGTGATTTTCATGTGTTTCATGATGAGACTACAGAAGATGGTATGCGGTAGGTATTGACCCATCCATATCAGCCAAAATTTGGGGCAGGGAAAGAGAAAGACCATCAAAATAGCTTTAGTCAGTCTATGACAATCTGGAAAAACTAAAATGTGATGAAAATGTGATACAATTAAAATACTGTGGTTTGAATCCAAAAATGGGAAAGAGTAATGGCATGTGATCAACTACAACACGTGCTCCTCGTATTATTGAGGAGGAACAGTGGGGTCAGAAACCAAAGGCTCTTAACAGCACAGGCAGCTAGATCACTGCAGTCCCAGAGAGGTGGCTCTCATTTTTCATGGCATTCAACTGTGTTCGCAGTTCCAGATGCATGGTACACATTTGAAGAAGAAAAGAAGAAGTGGGACAGAATGAATGTGGAAAGCATATTCAAGAAAATTTACTCAAATAAATGATGAAAGCCTTAATAAAAGAAAATCAGTAGATTAACATCAAATCTCTTAGCAAACATTCAAAACAACAGATAAAGGAATAACATCTTTAAGGTACTCAAGAGAGGAGGTGAAGGATGTTATCCATTCAAGTTGTCCTTCCAGTTGAAGGCTGTAGGAAAATTGTGAAACATGCAAGAACTCATGAGGTAGTGTCCCCAGAAGCCCTTCCTAAGGAAACTACTAGAAGGCAGAATCTGACAAAGAGATTGGTGGTGAGTATTTTATATATCCTAACTGTAGGGTGAAGATCTCAAAGTTGTGGACGAGGGCTAAAGAAGAATTCATTAGTGGTAAATGCAATACTAAAGTAAGAGAACCACAACTAAAACACACAAAAAGGTGGGAGGGAGATTAGATGATAACTTTGAATATTATTTAAAGCTGAGACAGACATGAAAAGATGCTCAATAGGACTCCTCATCAGGGAAATACACATCAAAACTACAGCGAGGTCCACCTCACACCTGTCAGAAGCGCTAAAATTAACAACGCAGGAAACAATAGACGTTGGCAAGGAGGAGGAACCCTCTTGTACTGCAGGTGTGGATGCAAACTGGTGCAGCCACTCTGGAAAATATTATGCAGGCCCCTCAAAAAGTTGAAAATAGAGCTACCCTATGACCTACCAATTGCACGAGTAGATATTTACCAAAAGGATACAAAAATACTGATTTGAAGGGACACATGCACCCTGATGTTTGTAACGGAATTATCTGCAATAGCCCAATTATGGAAAGAGCCCAAGTGTCCATCAGCTGAAGAATGGATAAAGGAGATTTGGTATAGATATACAATGAACTATTACCCAACCACCAAAAAGAATGAAATCTTGCCATTTGCAGCGATGTAGATGGAGTTAAGAGTGTATTATGTTAAGTGGAACAAGTCAGCCAGAGAAAAACAAATACCATATGATTTCACTCATATGTGGAATTTAGGAAACAAAACAGATGAACATAGGGGAAGGGGGAAGAAAAGAGGGAGGCAAACCATAAGAGACTCTTAACTGTAGAGAACAAACTGAGGATTGCTGGAAGGAGAGGAGTTAAATGGGTGATGGGTATTAAGGAGGGCACTTGTGATGAGCACTGGGTATTATATGTAAGTGATGAATCACTAAATTCTGCTCTTGGAACCAATATTACATTACATTTACTAATTAAAATTTAAATAAAAACCTGAAACAAACAAAGCTGACAAATAACAGAAGCTTTAGTGTATTTAGGAGGAGAAAGATTAAGCACTAAGAAAAACTAATATTGACTAAAGTGCATGGTGGAGAAGGAAAAAGGGAGAAAAAAGTATTAGAGTGGTAAAACATTATCATAATGGTAAAACAATATGGTTTATCTGAAGAAAGAGGGGTCTTATGGGCTCTACCAAGCTTCCTTGATGCTAGAACACAAATAAAACAAAACTTAGTGGCATATAGTCTAGAGATGAATGGCCAGGAAATCTTAAATATCATGTTGTTAGTAGTAGTAATATTGATAGTGTTATTTTGTGTTTTTTTTTTTTAAGTATATTGCAGGAAAGATCAATAATTACATTGAGATTTTCAGTGTATAAAAAAGCAGAGTTATTGCATCAAAAATTACATGAAAATTCTGTTAAATTTGCCTTCAGAATATTAATTTGTTTCATGATGATAGCTATATTTTCTCTTTCTGTCCAGCATAAGGGCATGGGAGCAATGGTACTTTATCAGGAATCACTATTTTGCTCCCCAAATTTTTTTAAAAACCATTCATTACAGAAAGGAATCAGGGTTCCTTGGAGATGTAGGTGATTACAGGCTGGAGGCAAGAAAAATACAAGGTGAACTTTAGGATACTGTGTTGTGCTAGAAAGCGGGGAAACAAAGACTAATAGGTTGGGTCAAAGGGTCAGGAGGGCAAGATTTAAGACATTTTCAATGGCCAAATTTGGAACATTTTGTTATTCTAAAAGAATACTGACTATAGTGATTGAAACAGATGGTGTGCATAAATATCCAAGAGACCATGAAGATATAAAAGAAGGGAAAGCTTTAAAAGATGAGTTGAATTTGAATCAGTAGAGTAAGTAAAGCTGATTGCTCTCCTCAATGTGGGTGGGCCACATCTATTCAGTTGAAGACAGAAGTAAGACGAAAAGGCTGATACTCCTGAGTAGGAGGGAAATGCTTTCATCTGACTGCCTTGAGCTGAGACATTGGTCTTTTCCTGCAATCAGACTTGAATTGAAACATATCTTCTTGGGTCTCTAGCCTGCTGGCTTTTGGACAGAACTTACAGCACAGGCTCTCCTGATTCTCAGGCCCTCTGGCTTGAAATGCAGCTATATCATTGGCTCTCTTAGGCCTCCAACTTTCTGACTCCAGATCCTGGGACTTCTTAACCTCCACAATGCATATACTAATTTCTCATATAAATCTTGTTCTCTCTGAGAAAAAAAAAATGAGTCAAAACCATTGGAAGTGACTGTTAAGTGCACTCTTTCTGAAAGTTGGTATTAAAGAAAACTTGTATATTTATCCTGGTTTTTCAGTGGGAACTATAGTTGTGGCATACTAAATAGCCCAATTCATGAGTAAAAATTTTCTCTACAGAAGCATGTTAACTAATGTATATAGACTGAATGATAGAATTTAAAATATACACAAATAATATTACATATTGACATATAGTTCCTATAGGTACATTTTTTTCTAGGGAAAATATTATTTTATAGGAAGGTTTCCCATTGTTAAAAAAAAAAAAAGTTTTGCAAAGAAGCGTTCTTTGATTCTGCAATCCTTTGAAGACCAAATTCATACCTTTGGAAAAAAATGCTGAATGTTTAATGTTTTTGTATTTTGTGAAGCCAGGTTATTTAAAACAACGGTTACGAATGCCATTAAGCTATATAATTTCAGAACTGGAAGAACCCGGACAGGTCATTTGGTCACTCCCTTCTCCAAGCCCCTTCTCATTTATTAACAGGAGTGCTTGTTGGCCTTTCAATAACTGAGGAAATAAAAAAAAGGAAATTTGCAAATCTAAGAAGCTAAAAAGTCATTGCAGCATATGAAGGTTTAGCTCATCCTTAAAGTGAAATGCTAGGTCCTTCTTTCACCTCTTTGTTTTTAACCTTCAGAAAATTAAAGCACGCACATGGCCAATCTGGATCATTATAAATTTATTTTTCGTTCTTTGACCAAATTGATATTTCCTCTAGATTGCTATCAGACTTGAGCTGTGTGGCTGAGGCAGTAGTTCAGGGACCAGGGCATACCAGTACCCTCTCCACTCCATAACCGGCAAACTAATTTGATGTTCCTATTGACTTGAATCTGTCTGCTTTATATCTTAAACCTCTGAGTGTGTGACCTCTTCTGCAGAGATTTGCTGCTTCTGGGCATTTTGTAAAGAGCTGAAATTGTCTGGAAAACTACTCTGTGTGCTTTGCAAAATAATGGAAAGACAGGGTATTTCCTCTCTGCTGCTTGCAGCAATTCCCCAATAATAAAATCGAAAATGTATGTTTTAATTTGATATCCATTTAGTTTTGGAGCACTGTCTCGGGGTACTTGGGTTTCTCACTATTCCTCCTTATCTGCTTTTATGATTCATTGTTTCTCTCAGCTGTGATTTCTCTAAGACTCTGGCTCCTAACAAATATCTCCATATTTTCTCAAGTCCTTCTATTTTTTTTTTAAATAAAGTGGAAACAAAAGATAACATTAGGCCAGAATCTCACTCTTGAAATTTCCACCCATTTCCTAATGTGTTTAGCAATTAGGTAATTAAGAAACTGGCCTTCTCTTTCATCATCTCAGAAAATTAGAGAGATTTTCTTCATGGCTAAATTGCATTTCTGAAAACAATTGAAAAGGCTCTTGTAATTTATGCAGAAACTTTTGTGTTCCTCAAGCTTTTTTATATAATTAGTCATTATAGAAATAAAGACTTAATTTTCTCTTCGTCCTCCCTTCCCCTCCCCTTTCCAATTGTCCTTTTGAAACCTGCCAGGGCCAAGGTGAGCTACTTTAGTGTTTAGACAAATAGACCATTTAAAGAACAGCACATCTGTGTAAGGTTATGGAGTACTTTGTAGGTTTTTTTCCCTGACCCTTCTAGCAACAGGCTTTACCTGGAGGCCTTGAACCCCTTTCTGGATACATTTATTTCCCAGGTCATTGGTTTTTACAGACAGCAAGAAGTCTAAGATGGCTTAGAGAAGAGGTAACTTTTGTCCTGGGGTTTGCATTCGTATCACTCTCTCCTCGCTAGGACTGTTATTTCTGATTCCCTGACTAGAGTCGGAGACCTCAGGGCTTACCCATGTGGGTCAACTTGCTTTGTCTGATGTCTTCTCTAACTGAACTCCTTCTCCAGACCCCTTCTGCTCACCCTGCCCTTGTGCTTTTGTAGTGTTTTGCTAGGACTGTGATGTTACAGTCCGATGCTGTGTCTTCTTTGTTCCAGCATCCTCAACATAGAATCTTGCCCAGAGTGGTGGGGACTCGGTAAATATTTGCTGACGGATGGTGTTAACTGTAACGCACAGTGAGTTGGTCAGAGTGAGTTGGAAGTGCTGGGTTGTTGAGATTTTGTTAGGAATCCTAGTATAAGAAAACCAAGAGGGATGGAGTGGGTATCCCTGTTATTTTCCTGTACATTTCCTTTCCTCTTCAGTATGTATCATAATGAGCTTATGTGAGCATTAGTCAGTGTAGGACTGGAAATAGACCATTCCTCTGAATCATACTTGCCTTGGCTACTATACTTTTCCAGTTTTCACCCTTCAATCCTCTTACCAGAATAATAGGGGAGATTCTTAATCTCCTTATTTTACAGATATAGTGAAATGCGTACATGAGCCTGGGGTAGAGGGAGAAATTTGGATCATGAGAATTTAAGAGTGCAGTGAAGATGTATGAAACATTCAAATCTGAACTTTGATGGGACAGAATGGTTTAGGAGGATCATGAGACAATAAATGCAACTCCCGCCTTCAGGGCACAGGACTGACAGGTTAGGGAAGCAAGGAGAGGGGTAAATGTGCTGAAGATTGGGATGCCTCAGTCCTGGGTTTCCTGGGTTCCTGACTTTAGGCATCTGATCAGTTCTGCATACGTATAGGAAGGCCATAGGGAGCTTGCTTTGACACTTGAATAACTGGTGGTCTTAGAAATGAGCTTTTGGGCGGCTGGGTGTCTCAGTCAGTTGAGTGTCCATCCGGCTCTTGATTTCAACTCAGATCATGATCTTAGGGTCATGAGATTGAGCCCCGCATTGGGCTCCATGCTGGGCATGAAGCTTGCTTAAGATTCTTTCTCTTCTTCTCCCTGTGCCCCTCTATCCTCCATGGTTTCTCAATCTCTCTCTCTCTCTCTCTCGCTAAAAAAAAAAAAAAAAAAGATTTTGTGCCTGTTCTGTCATTGGCACAGGGGTCCCTCCAAAAACATGTATGTACTTTGCTGACTGCTCGGATGATGGACATAAGTCTGCCCTTCTGTAAGCTCCAAGGATCCCTTCTGTGAGGCTCCTTCAGGAGCAAAGAAACATCTTTCTCTTTCTACTTGCAACTTAAATGCATCATATGTATTCATGTGGCCGCTTTAAGATAGGGACTTGTTTTATTATGCTCCTTTTCTTTCCTGCCCCTTATCTTGTGTTAGCCTTAGACTGGGAAAATGAGAATCCCGGGAGCAGCTGGGGGCTTCTGCAGCCCGGACAGCAGGGGCCTTAAGAGCGCTCTCCTCTCTGTGTTTTTATGTCCTTTCAAAATGTCACTTAGCACCTTTAAAATAAAGTCTGCCATCAAAGACACACTCTTCTCCTCCCTGTGTCTGGTGTGCCAAAGATAGACATTACTCTGTCTGCTTCAGTTCTCAGCTTCCTGTCATGTTTGGCAAAAATTTAATTGCCTCTCCTTTCAGAACAACTTTTATTTGTTTTCTCAGCCTCAACATCTCCTCGACAGGAGAGTTTCTGCAGCAGCAAAATGTAGACAGCTTTTGTTGCTGCCTCTTCATGATTGGCTTCCCAGTGTCTTTTAAAATGAAATGTTGTGCCCAGAAAAGATGCCACAGGAGCCAGGCAGTGCTGGTTTAATCAAGGGTGACCGTTCCCACAGGGAGCCGGCTGACTCAGCTTCCCTTCAGGCTGTGCCTCTACTGTGGGCAGCCACATCTTTCTCTTGCCTTGGAGCCCACATCGCAGGCTGTATTTGCAAAGTGAATTAAATAATAATTATGATCACAATAATACTTCTTCTCCATCAGCTTTTCTTATCTTAAATTTACGTTCCTTCTCTTTAGAAAGTCCTTGTCCTTCGTTCTGGTGATTTTATACTGGTCCTTTGAAACCTGGCTCACATGTTCTAGGGAATGAATACGGCTTCCTTCTCTGTTGCCAGAGCCCTTTTCACACACACGCTGATCCCAGAGCTGCTGCACTCGTGCATGGGAGGATGACTGCTTACACGTGGACCTGACAGCTCAGCACTCCCACTCCCTGCCCCAGACTGTGAGATGCTAAAGTTTCATGAATATGTCTTTCACTTGATTCATTCTTAGATCCTCACCATCTAGCCAAGGGTCTGATACATAGTAACCATTATTTATTTATTTACTAATTGAAGATTTCATTTATTTATTTGACAGAGACAGCAAGAGAGGGAGTACAAGCTGGGGGAGTGGGAGAGGGGGAAGCAGGCTCCCTGCTGAGCAGGGAGCCTGATGTGGGGCTCAATTCCAGCACCCTGGGATCATGACTTTAATGACTGAGCCACCCACATGCCCCCATAGTAACCATTAAAAAGATACTTAGTAGCTGACTGAATAAAGGTGGATATTTTTGCACACAGATATCACAATTCAGACTTTCCTCAAGTATTATACCATGGGATCCAAGTTGATATCCCAGCAGGAGCACGTCCTGAAACTGTTCATAGATGAACTGAGCATGCAGGTGTTTTCATAGGACCAAAAGACAAAGGAAAAAAGAAAGTTTAATTATTAAGTAAAAGAGAGTGACAAGCTGTCTCCTTTGGAGTTTTGCGAAAGAACTGAGAATTTCTTGAGATTGGCAAACAACAGGAATGGTAAGACTTTACAACTGAGGAAATGAGAGCACATATTCAGAAAGGTAACCTGATACACCAGCATGAACAGAGGACCTTCTTGGAGGATATGGAGAGTGCAGGCTTTCTGGGTGAGAGCTTCTGAAGCAGAGCTGCCACTGGTCTTCAGTAGAGGGGAGCGATCCTGAGTGTAGAAGGCCACCCAAGGAGAAAACATCTGGAGAGGTTGTAATTAGAACTGGGAAGTCTGAAGCTTTGGAAGAGACTGCTGGGAATCCAAATAGGATGAACTATGCATGGGCCATGTTGTTAACACTGCCAGACCAAGCCAGCAAAAACAAACAAAAAAAAAGCAAAAAGAAAAAAAAAAAGAAAAACAACACACACACATACATGAAAATGAAAACAAAAAACCCCCAACACATCTCTTTCACCATTACCCCATGAGACCGTTTGTTGTGGCAAGAGAAGCTCTTTCATGGCCAAGCAGACATCTTACCCGTTAGCTGGCTGACCTGCAACAGGCACTGACCCCTGCTGGGTCTCAGTTGATTTATTTGTACTATGATAATAATGGCGTTTTATCTGCCTGAAGGGAAAGGACTGTGCTGAATGACCTATCAGGCTCTTCAGCTACTATAAAATCCATCACATCTACCTGAAAATTCAATGTTGCATCACTGGGTTTTCTTAAGAGTCTACTGTTTAAATTATTTCATTATTGAAGTTCATGATGGATAGTTGTCATGTAGCTCAGATAGATCACGTGACCCACCCTTGGAAAGGACTTTCTTGTTGGTAGTATTGAAAACCTGCATTTAAGCCAGATGAGCTTTATATTTTAGTAAGACGGTTGAATGTTAAAAGTTGACTTCTTCTGAAGATCTGAAATATATAGAGTTGGAGTGATATCTGAATATCACATTGTAGTATGAGTCCCACATAAATGTAATTTTCCTTTCACTTGAAGAGATCTTGGCACTTTGGAGCTCATCAAAGTTATCTCTAGCTTTCTGAAGAATTAAGTCACTCAAGAAGGTTAAGTAAGACTTGCTTAAACACATTTTAAAAATTGTTTTTAACAGAAGAAATGCCTTTTTTAAAAAAAAAAGGATTTTATTTATTTATTTGACAGAGAGATCACAAGTAGGCAGAGAGGCAGGCAGAGAGAGAGAGAAGGGAAAGCAGGCTCCCTGCTGAGCAGAGAGCCTGATGTGGGGCTTGATCCCAGGATCCTGAGATCATGACCTGAGCTGAAGACAGACTTTAACCCACTGAGCCACCCAGGTGCCCCAAGAAATTCCTTTTAATCAGATAATTACTGTCTTCCCATTTCCATCCCTCTCAAATGTTGTATAAACATAACCACACTGTATAAAAATAATTTTTTAAAAAAGATTTTTATTTATTTGTTGGGGTGGGGGAGAGTGAGAAAGAGAGAGAGCAAGCACAAGCAGGGGAAGTGGCAGGCAGGGGGAGAAGCAGGCTGAACAGTGAGCCCAATGTGGAGCTCAATCCCAGGACCCTGGGATCATGACCTGAGCCAAAGACAGACACTTAACTGAATGAGTCACCCAAGTGTCCCAAAAAATACGTATTTCTAATGACAAGATAATGTACATATTTTGTTATAAGAAAAACATAAATGAAGAAAAGCCAAAGAAGAAAACTAAAAAGGCCTCCCCAAAATAACTGTAATATCTGTCTTTCAGTGTATCTATGGCTTGTGTATGTATGGAATCACCTATAGAGACATACACATATACACATAGGAATCCTTATATATGTATGAATACCATTTTATAACTTGCTTTATCACTTAATAATTTAGCATTTGAGTCAAATTATTTTTAATGAAGAAAAAAATAGGAGCTTATAAAAAAATAAAATTTTTCTTTACCATTTCTTTCTCTTTCTAAGCTCCTCTCTGGATAGGTAACTGCTTTCATCTCTTTCAGTTTTAGGTTTTCCGGTTAATATACCTAAGTATCTATGTCTTAATTTTATTCCAATATGTATTACTCCTTTGAGAAATCAGCACAAAATTCCCACCTTTCTTTCTCTTCCCTTTACAACCTCATTTTAAAAGTTGTGTCATTATTTTCCTTGGTCTTATAGTGGGTTCACTTATAACTACAATTCATGTGTTAAGCTAGCTTGGAATATGTGCCTTTGCTCTCTTCTATTTAGCATGAAGGAAGGGCGTACCTCATTTTCCTTCAGTCTTCTCCTGCACTCCCTTAACTTTATAGCGTCGACGTGTACAGCATTTTTCTTTTGACCTGTAACCATAATGTGTTTTCTGTGCTTGGTTGTTAAGTTGATTATAAAAATTAAAAATCAATGAAACAATGTAGTTCATATAAGGACAGGCTCTAGAACTATATCACTTGGCTTCAAAGTCTTCTTCCACTTTCTGTCTGGGCCAATACATATATACATACACGTAAATATAAATACTTATATATACATGTAAATATATATAATTGTAAATACACACACACATTTTTTAAAGGGAGATTGCACCTGTGTGTGCACGGAAGTTGGTGGGGGAGGGGCAGTGGAAGAGGGAGAGACCAAGAATCTCAAGCAGACTCCACTCTCAGCATAGACCCCAATGTGGGGCTTGATCTCACCATCCTGAAATCATGACCTGAGCCAAAATTAAGAGTCAGGTGTTTCATTGGTGGAGCCACCCTGGTGCCCCTGGGTTTTTATAATTCTGGGCTAGTTATTTAACTTCTCTCTGCCTTATTTTCCTCATATGTAAAATGGTCATAAAATAGTATCTACCTGATAGTGATATTGTGAACATTAAAGGAGTACTTACTGAGTCCCTAGAATGAATGGTGCATGGTACATAGTAAGGGTCCAATAATGTTATTTCTCAGAGAGCCCCAAACTACGAATGGGTACATTTTTCTAAACCTGTGCTGTTCAAACAAAAATGTTCTAAAAATTTAAGTAAAATTGTTTTTCTTCTTGTTATTAGAAGAGAGAAATGCCCTCATCACATTGTTAATCTCTTTCAGGTACTTATTTATTCAATTAATTTGAATAGAGACTGAAAATATAGCAATAGTGTAGCGAGGCTTTCTTCTTGTGGATTATTAAATTCGATTTAATGTCTGTCTTAAATTCTTTCAGAACCACATTTGATTCCCTATCTGGCCTCAAAGACCATCTCTGCATGGCGATCACAAGTAGAATTGGTTGATGTTTTTTCTTTGGTACATTCGCCGTCTCTCATTATTTTGGTTTAATGCATCAGATTGACTTGCTGTGACCCTGACTTAAGAGTTTTCTTCCTCTAGAAGAATTATTTGGGGAAGTGAAGTAGGTGGCTTTTTGTACCTTGAGGTTGGTGCTTCAACTTGATTATCTATACACTACCTCTCCGGTACTTTATTCAAGGCCAAGGCTTCTAGACTGAATTTGGAGTTATTCAAGTAGCCTTGGTGACCTGCTTCCCTGAAAACCGCTGTGCAGAAAACCCTATTTAGAGGCATCCCTGATGTTTGGGAAACAGTAAACCGTTCATCATGTTTGCAATTAAGGGAGTATTTGACGGAGCAGCGATAGAGGAGGCTGGATTGGCATATGGGTGGGGGGAGATGACGAAGAATGTAGTACAATTTGCCAATGAATTGTAAATTTATTCTGTGCTATGGAGAGGAAATGATGGCAACAATTGTAGTAGAAGAGTCCTATGATCAGATTTATGTTTCCAAAAAGAAATCTTTGATGGAAGTTTCCAAGATGATTATAAAAATGAGACATTGGAGAGAGAGAGAGAACTGATTGGAGGCCATTACCTTTAAATTCTTGGCAGTGGAAACTCAACATACAAAAAATTTTTAATAGAATTAGTAGGACATACTATTCAGTCAGATATGACAGATTTAGCAAAAAGAATTGAAGACAAGGTTATAATGTGAGCATTAATAGCAGGTTTTGGGGAAGAAGATAAAGAATATTGGCATTTGTATGTCTGGGAGATACTAAGATAGAGGTGCTTAGTTGGTAGTTAGAAACAAAGATTGGAAATTAACAGAAGGGAGGCTTGAAGACTGTGGTGTATGAGTCATTCATGTAGCAGTTATAGCCAGTGATACTGGATAAGCTCTTTTCAGAGAGATGCTATTGCCTAAGAGGAGGTCTGGGGGCAGGAAAACCCATGGACCTCAAGTGTTAGATGATTTGAGGAAGAAGAATCAATGGTAAGGACAGTATATTGTTCACCTCTGTGTGCCCAGTGTCTAACTTGGCCTCTCATACAAATGCTTACTGAGGGACTCCATGAGACTAAAAAGAGAATTTAAGAATGAAGAAAGGAGGAGCACCTGGGTGGCTCAGTGGGTTAAAGCCTCTGCCTTCGGCTCAGGTCATGATCCCAGGGTCCTGGGATTGAGCCCCACATCAGGCTTTCTGCTCAGCCGGGAGCCTGCTTCCCTCTCTCTCTCTGCCTGCCTCTCTGCCTACTTGTAATCTCTGTCTGTCAAATAAAATAAATAAAATCTTAAAAAAAAAAAGAATGAAGAAAGGAAATCAAGAGTACTAGGGACCTGGAAAACAAAAGCAGACAAAAATGCAAGCAAGAAGGAAACATTAAGAGGAGAAGTGTCCTTTGGGTGTGTGCTTTGGTCATTTCCTACTTAAGCAGGAGTTTATGTTTTAGTGTGATGGTGAAGCCAGACCATACATATTTCAGTGAGCTGACGGATTCATGCCAGACAAGGAAGAGAATGAAGAAGTTAGACTGGGAAAGGAAGAAGGTGGTATCTATAAGAAAAAGGGTAAAGATCTTATCTACTCATAAGCATTCCTATTTGATAATTTTGTGGGGGTTGGATGAACCTGAGAAAGAAAAGACTATTGAATGGAGAGCAAAGGGAATGAATGACCTCTCACTTGATACTGAACATTCATTGCCTGGTCTTGGTTATGTGTGAATGTGATTTAGTGCAAGAAGACCACCAGTTGTTAAGAGGCAAGGTCTTACCCCATATTTGTATTCTTGCTCAGCCTACTTAATACATGACCTGTACATGGTTATTATTGCTTGAGTTATAGCCATTTAGTATCACTGTATAAGGATATATTTGGAGGCAATTCTCTGGATAATTCCTTAATTACTTGTTTTTAAAGTAGATTCAGTGTTGAAACAGTGCCACAGGTCTCTTAGCAGTCAGCTCCAGTATGTAGTTGTGCACTTGAACTGGTCCATTTAGTTTTCCTATTTGAAAGCTGTCACCTCTCTTTAAATGGGAAAATTGGCTCCATTTTTTGTAAGATTAGGGAGTTTCTAACTCTACACTTTGGATTGGGAAAGCATTTCTCTTTTCAAAAAGATAAAGTGTAGCATTATTCCCATTTCTCTCCATTTCACCTGTTCTAAGCCTTTTTTTCTTCCAGAGGCCAACGACTTTCCTGAAGCTCTGGACCCACATAGGCTTGTATGATTGACTGGCTTTTCAGTCACCTGAAGACTCAAAGCTCTCCAGGAGAGCTTTTCAGTCTCCTGTATCTTAGCAAACTAGTTCTCTGCTTATACTTAAGGCAAAGGGAAACATGTTTTACAGTTATGCCTTGAACTTGATGATACCAGTAGATGTCACTCTGGACAGCAGGATAGAGTATCCCTATTCTTAGCTCTGGTACAGAACGGGCTGTGATAGTCCTGCTCCCAGCCACTTTTGAACATCTCAGCACTGACACATCTGAATTATGACATTCTCTGCATTGCCAGTTTTACTTCTATGTTGTGAAATAAGAGGGCTGGGAGAACTGCCATTTCATCTCGTTCTCATTCAGCTGGAATGCCAAATGCTTACACAGTTACACCAATCAACTAGGCAAGAAAAAAATGGTTCAGGGAAGAATGGAGGAAATATATATTTTTAAAGCAGCATATCTGAATTCACTGTTAAGGCATATTAAATTCTGCTGAGACTTAAGGCAGGGGGGAAGCAGTAAATACTTGACTTACTATCTGTGGCCAGATCCAGACTAAGCTGACCTCTCCCTACCTATATAATATCACTTTCCACTATTCACCCAAATCAGTGATTCTCAACCAAGGTCCTAAATTAGGGAAAAGAGGAATCTTCCTAAAATTTGCAGAAGTCAATAAAGTTAATAAATACACTTCCCATATATATATATCTCTATATATAGAGATATATATATATGTTTTTTTCTTCCATACTCCATTCCCTGTCTACAAACCTTTGGAGTCTGCTTTAACACATAACAAGATCAATGAGCAAATAGCAAACAGAAAATGTTGAGAAAAGGATGAGTCTTTCTGGATAGATTCATATTGTGTAGACATATGTTTGTGGTTGTCATTCTGCATATAATTTCATTTAATCTTATTTTCTTTTAAAAGTTTCCATTATGGGCATTGTATACATTGTATATAAGGTCATATGTATCAGTTAATGACATTCTGTCATCTGAACACGAGTGAGGACAGTGTCCTGCATGAACCACCCTCCACAATTAGTTTTGGATACTCATTTGACACTGTGCACGCCCTGCCCACATTTAGGTCAAAGTTCTTGGTGGGGCTTTAATCCTTAACTTAGAATTCCCTTCCATCTTCCTTTCCAAATGTATAAAATTCCACCAACGCTCAGGACCTCTCTCCAGTACCCCCTTTCCTAAGGGAATGTTGCTCAAGCAATAGGGATTATTAAGAAAGGGAGTAACAAGATGGTACATGCAAGAATAAAGGACTTTTCTTTGGGAAGCAAACCCTGTGACAGATTTGGGGGCTAGAGTTAATAGCTCTGAGAGCTCCTGGGAAGAAAGTTTACTTCCAGCAGGTGTGGGAGGACACATTGGTTGAGGAGGTAGAATTGATACTCAACTCTCTGAAATCTTAGAAGTATGTGGCTAGCCCGAAAATAGGAGATAGGTCCTCTAGGAAGAGAAGATACAAGGAAAAACACAGATATGGGCAACGTTCAAAGGGGGGATGGGTGATGGTGAGGTCCAATTGTGTAGAACTAAGCACTTACAACTCAGAGTTATTAGGGACAACACTAACATGGCTTCCTATCAATTCTTCCTCTTCACTGAGACTGAAGACCAAAGGAATCATACTATTTTTTTTAAGATTTTATTTATTTATTTGACAGAGATCACAAGTAGGCAGAGTGGCAGGCAGAGAGAGAGAGGAGGAAGCAGGCTCCCTGCCAAGCAGAGAGTCCTATGCGGGACTCAATCTCAGGACCCCGAGATAATGACCTGAGCCGAAGGCAGAGGCTTAACCCACTGAGCCACCCAGGCACCCAGGAATCTTACTATTTTTTACAAGCACATGTGAGTCTCTTCCTTTGCTATGTCAGCTGTGAGTCCCTCCATCAATCCCATCTTCCATATGTTCTTTATATTATCTTTTTTGAATGTGAATCAACAAGAAGATGTATTTTTTTTAAGGATTTTATTTATTTACTTATTTGACAGAGAGAGAGAGAGATCACAAGTAGGCAGAGCAGCAGGCAGAGAAGGGGGTGGGGAGCAGGTTCTCTGCTGAGCAGAGAGCCGGATGCAGGTCTTAATCCCAGGATCCTGAGATCATGACCTGAGCTGAAGGCAGAGGCTTAACGCACTGAGCCACCCAGGTGCCCCAGAAGATGCATGTTTAATAATAACAAAATAAAAGATAGTGCTTGTCTTTTCTATCTATCTTGTCAAGTTTCGAGAGAATTTGACTACCACAGATCTTACTGGTATTGTGTCAGCTCAAAATATTTTATAAATAAACAGGTACATAGAACTCAAAAGGAAAGAACTCTTAAGATATAATCCTCTTGGGGCACCTGGGTGGCTCAGTGGGTTAAGCTGCTGCCTTCGGCTCAGGTCATGATCCCAGGTCCTGGGTTCGAGCCCCGCATCGGGCTTTCTGCTCAGCGGGGAGCCTGCTTCCTCCTCTCTCTCTGCCTGCCTCTCTGCTTACTTGTGATTTCTCTCTGTCAAATAAATAAAATCTTTAAAAAAAAAAAAAAAAGATATAATCCTCTTGGGGCGCCTGGGTGGCTCAGTGGGTTAAGCCGCTGCTTTCGGCTCAGGTCGTGACCTCAGGGTCCTGGGATCGAGTCCCGCATCAGGCTCTCTGCTCTGCAAGAAACCTGTTTTCCTTCCTCTCTCTCTGCCTACTTGTGATCTCTCTGTCAAATAAATAAATAAAATCTTTAAAAAAAAAGATATAATCCTCTTTTGGAGAAGGAGAGACACAGATAATACCATTTTAATTAAGGTTTTCTTTAAGTTTCCATCATAATTTCCTTCTTCAAAGGTTACACAAGGTGTTAAATCTGTGACATCGTACTGAAAAAGTGAGCACCTTTCAATATTGGAAACAATTTTCTCACTGATAACCACATTTTCAAGACATTATTTTAATACTATTTTTTTTCAGAGGCTGAGGACACATTTCTATTTTCCCATGTTAAGATGACCTCAGTGTTTTACAAAATGAGAATAGGTGTGCTGCCAGGGGTTTTCTTTTCAAGTTAATATTATTTAATCCTCAGAAATTAATATATTTACTTGGGAAATAGCCTGCAGAGTAATCTACAGTTTAGATCTGCAGAGAAAGAAAAGGATGGCTTTCCCTTATATGAAAAATTTAAAGCTCAATCTCATCTCTGTTGACTATCCAGTTAGATGATGCAATGAAGTAATAGATTTTCTTATAAGATTCTTTTTAATCAAAACAAGTTAGTGCAGAGGATTGTTTGCTTTGAAAATTAGGGAAAGAACATACAAAAGAGAAAAGATATTAAATAGTATGATATTTCATTCTGTTCAGAATTAATGAGCATCCTGATCACCTTATTTGAATTTCTGACCTTTACCATATTATCAAAATTCATTACGTGCACAAAAGTCTGTGGAGATTTCAGATCCATGTGTCTTGGATCTGGAGGACTTGAGAAAATTGTGAACCTTTAGAAAATTTGTCATAGGGATTCTGTGATTTCATTTAAATTAGGGCCCATGGGCAATATCTTTTAGTATTGAGTCATGCAGTATTTACTTGGTTGTAATACAAAGCTGCAAAATGATTTAACTTCCAACACAGTCACCTTTTTTTATAGAGGTTTTTATAGAAGTAGTCTCTTATTTTAAACTCATAACACTTTGTACTCATTATAAGTGACAAGTGCCACCTAATGTGTGAGACCAAAGATCATGATTTTTCCACCTTGCTGTCACCAACACAGTGAAGTAATTGAACTTAGAATTGGTAAATAAAAGTTTGTGAAGTAAGTGTCATGACCCACTTGACTGTCAAGTATTAAAAACCCAAGAGACTAAACATAAAATTATATTTCGGTCAAAAGAAAACGGAATCACATTGCTGTGGCCTCCTCTGTGTTGTAACAAAATCCTTTTGGCTCAAACTTTTATCTTCGAAAATTGAAACCAGCACATGTAGGAATGCAGACAATTTTCATTTCCATTCCTCTACATGTCAGTGTATCCCTTTCCTCCTTCTCTACATCCCTCCTGCAAAAGTAGTGCAAGAGTACAAACTTTACTACTGTGCTTCTGATTGCAATCTGAAATAGTTTTCTAAGATCCAAATATAAATGCATATGGAAATCCTGACTTTATACTATAGATGAAGGAAGGGGAAAAAAATCACCCCAAAATTATCTCAACCAGATGTAATTAGATTCGATATTGTCACATGATTTTTTTTTATGCAAGGCTTTAGATCGTGAACTTCTTCTCGTGACTACCAAGAGCAAAAATTCAGTCTTTCCAGACAAAAATCAATTTCTTAGGTAATTTTCTCTATAGGGCTCAGCAATGTAAGTTAGGCCCTGGCAGTGACAATTTGAACTCTGATAATGCTCTTTCACGGAGCTACATTTTTCAAGAATATTAATATTCTGCTGTTTTAGATGTACTTCTGAGGTACTCTCAGGACTGTAATAATCCTAATATTCACTAATATTTAAGTGTTACTGATGTGCAGGGCACTGTTTTAATTCTCTTAACAGGTATTACATCATTATAGAGAACCAATGAGTTGAGTAATTGTATTATTTCATTCTCTGGATGAGAAAACCAAGACGTATATCATCCAGTTTTAGGCTTCATGTTCTTTTACAAAAGCATGTGTAGCAACTAATTATCCTCTCTAAGGCTAACTCAGGGCTTATGCACCAGGGCTTAGGATAGACATACTTCAGCTTGAGAAAAATGGGGACATTTTAGTAGATTTTCTGAGGATACTGATTTAATAGTAGGGGCTCCTAATAATACCAGTTTTCCTCTTTGCCCCAAATTGTAAAATCAGTTAGCATTGTTAAATACTCCAATCTTCAAAGTATAGGTTATAAACTAAAATGTTTTGTTTACTTCTGAGGTCTGCTCTTTCATATTAATTCTTCCAAAGAAATTTGTTGCACAGTTGTGGTTACCGTGCGTATTTTTTAAACCAGACCTATCTAGATAAAGTAAACTTCATTTTTTTTGGAAAAAAATTGATTTTAGTTTGAACTTTGACAAATATATAGTAAATGCCAAACTATAGACTGTATAGAGATATTTTTTGTAAGTTAGATATATAAGACTTTTCACGCTTAACATGATGCTTTGGTTTTGCTTAACCGTCTGGCCACTGGAGTTGGTATGGAAACTTAAAGCTGTCGTGGGACGTACAACTCAGATGTTTCTCATTAAAAGATTTTGAAAATTAGAATCCATCTGAATATAAGGAAAACCAAAGTAGGAAAAGATGTAACCCTGAGACTGCTTCTAAGATGGAGTTTGCAGAGGGCTAATTTCTGGGTAGACAATTGAATAAAGCTCCTGCTAGTTCTTTGTGAAAGGTAATTTCTGTTCTTAATTTTTAGGGAATGCAGAGTCCTGAGTTCTATTTCTGTGTCTACCATGACTTTGGGGGAGGTTAAACTATTTGTGTTTCAGTTTCCTCAAACCACAAAATGGAAGGGAGGAAGAATTGAATTATATCATCGTCAAAGCCCTTTTCAACAATAAGTGGCCAATTTTATTCTGTTCTAAGCCAAAAATGGCCCAGATAATATTTACCCCAGTCTGAAGGGGAGTTAAACCAATCTAAAGTGACAATAATGAAAAAATGGCTAAGTTTTATTGAGCATTCAGTATGAATCAAGTACTGTTGCTTTTAAGGGCTTAGTATATATTTACCGACTCATTCATTCTGTATACAACACTGAGCTTTTGTGAGCATCCCTGTTTAAAATTTAGGAAGCTAAGGCACAGAGACATAGGGAAATCTGTGGAAGGTCTTGCCCCTTGTAAGGTAGGGGTGGAGCAGAGATCCTGATCCAGTGAGCAGGGTTCCGGAGGCCAGAGCCCAAGCCACAGCAAGGCCATCCTAGAGGAAGCAGAGCCCTTTGGTGGAGAATGGTCCCTTCTCTGGGTTCTTACATTTGGTAGGGATAATAGAGAATATGAAGAAATACTTAATAGCTGAAAAATCTACTCTAAATCTCTTTGGGGACTACTTTATCATTTTAAATGATTTCTGAAACATTCTTCTTTCATGCTTAAGCAAGATTCTGATATAGTATGCTATTGGCAGAAGTTGTAAAGTGTCTGTCAGGTTGGCATTATAGTGCTACCCTGGGCTTTTCTACTGTCCAACTCAAAGCAATATTTATATAAAAGATCACATAGGCTGAATTGCGAAGCCTTTCTCATTCAGGCCTTGCTGGTGGCACTTAAATATATCAATTTCAAGCAGCCATGGACCATGGCAAATAGGTGGGGAAACAAAAGAAATGCTGCACAGATATACTCTTCTTTGATGGAATTAAATGTACAAAAGCAGAGTTCTTTAAAACACTTTGGAGGTATGCCTATGCATTATAAATGATGTCTTAGTTTCAAATTATTTGCTATATATTTTTTCAGTATAGAGATTTCCTGGTATTTGTCCATCCTTGTTTATAGGTTATGAACTATATTTAGAATCACTTGGGTTTAAATTTGGAAGACACACATATGGCCAACTGGCTAGTCAAAATCCCTCAAAAGTAAAAGCTTGGCCCCACCTAATTTTAATGTACTGTATCATTTCATTTGGAGAACGTCTTTTCATCTGTGAAGGGAGGTCTACTTCCAACTGATTCATGCTACCTGCTCTAAAACTCAGGCTAGAGATTTTCTGGGACATTTAAAAAAAATATTCTAATCAGCCAGTGGTAAAAATTTATTCTATTAAACTGGACCTTTTGAGTATCTGCGGTGGGCAGATCCAGCCCTGTCAGTGAGTTTTAATCTCCTCATCTTTATCCTCCTAGTGAAAAAAGGATTCCCACCCTATGGCTGTGGGGATGGCTCAACACATGACACCTGACATAGGACAGATGAGATCAAAAAGTTTGTTGATCATATATTTACTGTCCAGGAGAGCAAGATACCATATGTCATGCAGGTGGAGGTTGTACTTGGGAATAGAGTAAACAACCAGGGGCTCTTGAAAGTAAGTTGTTTAGTATTTAGAGTTTGGAGTGATCTTTGGTTTTTATAGGAGTATGTGAAAGCCTTGAGAAAAATTCCATGAGCTGGAAATAAAAAAAAAAATCACTAATCAAGATAGGCTTTGGTATTTGTTCTCAGTATCTGATAAAGAGGGCTGTGAGGTAGGGTTCCTTATCTGGGGGAGTGGAGGGGCATCCCTAAAATGGGCCATGGACTTAATGTTAGAAATTGTACCAAAACCTATATCTTGTGATCTTTATTCACACCTCACTGAATGAGGTGGGCTTGGGTACAAAATATATATCATTTAAATATGAAAAGAATGCTATGGTTACGTAGCATGAAAATGAATTTAAATGTGTTGGATCTCATGAGCATCAAGGGCCAATTAACTTCTCCACCTTCCCTAGTTGGATTTCTGGTATTCAGAAATTAGTGGTGGGGAGTGGTGAGAAAATATTAGGCCACCCTGCTTGGTGTGCGTGCTTCTAAGAAAGCCCACGCTTCCTTCTCTGGTCAATTTCTGGGAACATGATTGTTGAAAAATTTACAGGTTTCTGAGAACAGAAATAATTAAAAGGCTCTATTAGAGATTAATTTTAGATAAGGGCCAAGAAGTATTTAGACACATTAATGGAATTTACTTTATGGCATCAACCAGATACATAAAATGTTTTCTTTTTCTTTTTTTTTTTTTAAATATTTTATTTATTTATTTGACAGAGATCCCAAGTAGGCAGAGAGACAGGCAGAGAGAGAGGAGGAAGCAGGCTCTCCGCTGAGCAGAGAGCCCGATGCGGGGCTCGATCCCAGGACCCTGAGATCATGACCTGAGCCGAAGGCAGAGGCTTAACCCATTGAGCTACCCAGGTGCCCCCATAAAATGTTTTCTTGATGTGTATTCATTGAAAAACAATGTAGAACACTGAAGCAGAGACAATTATTGTTTTGAAAGCTCTAGATAATTAAAGAGCAATCTCAGTTTATTAGCATAGAAGTCTTTCAATTCATTTTGTCTTGGTTACTGGTCATGCTAGATCATTAAAACTTCTTTTAAAAAAGAGCAAGGGTTATCTTCAGTCATAGGATACTTCAAGAGACCCTTCAGGTGGAGAGGAGGTTAAGAGTAGTCAAGAAAAGAGTTGTCAGTAACAAAATCTTTGCATTTTGACATTAGTAATTGCTCTATCTGGGTATTGTTGGGTTCACAGTATTTGTTACAGCAGCCCAAACAAACTAATACAATTACATATACATCAATATGTCCTCTTCTTCCTACTTGTAAGGATTTCAGAATCACTTGAAATAGTATGCAAAATACTTGTAAGAGTAGGGCTGGCTACAAAATTTTGGGGTTTCAGTACAAAATGATAATGTTGAGCCCTTTGTTCAGAAATGTTTTCAGAAAATGCCATTTTTAGAAACTATAGTATCTGTATGGTACTAAAATAGACACTTTTTCCTTTCTCCCATGATTTGTCTTTTGACTTGCTATTTATTATTTCTAAGGAAAAAATGAAATAATTTTAAATTATTGGCATGTGTATCATTAAATTGTATACCTGAAACTCATATTACACTGTATGTTAACTAACTAGAATTTAAGTAAAAACTGGGAGGAACCTAAAATATTTTGGCATGTATTTTTATCATTCATTTTTACAGTTGATACCTGAACACAGGTTGAACTGCATGGGTTCATTTATACAGATTTTTTTTGATAAATATAGCACAGTACTATAAATATATTTCATGATTTTTTTGGTTTATATTTTTAAATTTTTAATTGAAATATAGTTGACATTACTTTCAATTGTATAACATAGTGTTTTACCAATTATTTATGTCATGAAATGCTTACCATTGTAAATGCAGTTACCATCTGTCACCACATAAAGTTATTACAATATTATTGATTATACTCCCTATGCTGTACTTTTCAACCCCATGACTTACTTATTTTATAACTGGGAGTTTATACCCCTTAATCCCCCTCACCTATTTTGCCTATCGCCCTACTCACATCACTATTGGCTAGTTTGTTCTCTGTGAGTCTGTTTCTCCTGTTGTTTGTTCATTTGCTTTTTAGATTCTACATAGGAGTGAAATCATATGATATTTGTCTTTGTCTGAACTTATTTCACTTAGCATAACATCTTTTAGGTCCATCCATGTTGTTGCAAATGGCAGGATCTCATTTTTTTTAATAGCTGGGTAATATTTTGTGTATATATACCGTATGTTCTTTATCCATTCATCTACCAATGGACATGTGAGTTGCTTTTATCTCCTAGTTATTGGAGAAAATGGTACATAAATGTAAGGTATATTATCTTTTCAAATTTTCTCAAGTTAGTACTTAGAAGTGGAATTACTGGATCAAATAATATTTCTATTTTTAGTTTTTGAGGAATCTCCATATTGTCTATAGTAGTTGTACCAATTTATATTCATACCAACAGTGCACAAGGGTTCCCTTTTTTCCCCATCACCAGCACTTCTCTCTTATCTTTATCGTCATTTTGACTAGTATGAAGTGATATATCATTGCTGATTTGCATTTCCCTAATGATGATGAACAGCTTTTTATGTGTTTGTTGGCCATCTGTGTGTCTTCTTTGCAAAAATGCCTATTTCAGGTCCTCTGTGCATTTTTTTTTTTTTTAAGAGAGAAAGAGAACATGAGTTAGGAGAGGGGCAGAGAGAGAGGGAGAGCCCAATGTGGGGCTCAGTCCCACAACCCTGAGTTCACAACCTGAGCCAAAATTGAGAGTCAAATGCTTAACTAACTGAGTCACCCACATGCCCTGCTCTCCTCATTTTAAATGAGATTATTACTATTTACTTTTTGGGGTGCTGAGTTATATAAGTTCTTTACCCATTTTGGATGTTACCTCTTTATTAGATATAGGATTTGCAAATATCTTTTCTCTGCTCAGTAGGTTACCTTGTCATTTGGTTGGTGGTTTCCTTTGCTGTGCAAAAGCTTTTCAGTTTGATGTAATCCCAGTTGTTTGTTTTTGTTGTTTCCTTTGCCTGAGAAGACAGATCCAAAAAAATATTGCTAAGATTGATGTCCAAAAGATGACTGCTTATGTTTTCTTCTAGTTTTATGATTTCAGATCTTACATTTAGATCTTTAATCTATTTTGAGTTTATTTTTGGATATGGTGAAAGAAAATTGGTCCAGTTTTTCCATTACCATTTATTGAAGAGACTGTCTTTTCTTCATAGTATATTTTTGCCTCTGTTGTCATAGATTGACCATGTAAACATTGGTTTACTTTTAGGCTCTCAGTTCTATTCTATTGGTTTATATGTCTGGTTTTGTGCCAGTACCATACTGTTTTGATTACCTTAGCTTTGTAGTATAGTTTGAAATCTGGGATTGTGAGAACTCCAGCTTTGTTGTTCTTTCTCAAGATTGCTTTAGTTATTTGAGGTCTTAGTGATTCCATACAAATTTGTGGCATTTTGTTGTAGTTTTATAAAAACAAAAATGCTGTTGGAATGTTGATAGGGATTAATTGATCTGTAGATTGCTTTGGTAGTATGGACATTTTAATTCTTCTACTCCATAAGCATGGTGTATCTTTCCATTTGTGTTGTCTTCAGGTTTTTTTGTTTTGTTTTGTTTTGTTTTGAATCTGTATCTTGTAGTTTTGGGAGTACAGGTCTTTAACCTCTTTGGTTAAGTTTACTACTAGTATTTTAGTCTTTTTCATGCAATTATAAATGAGATTGTTTGCTTTTTCTGCTATTTCATTATTAGTGCATGGGAATGCAACAGAGTTCTGTATATTGACTTTGCATCTTGCAACATTACTGAATTCATTTATTTGTTCTAATTTTTGGTGGACTCTTTATAATTTTCTATATGTATTTTCTTGTCACCTGAAAATAGGGACACTTTTACTTCCTCCTTACCAACTTGGATGCCTTTAATTTCTTATCTGATTTTCATGGGTAGGATTTTCAGTACTCTGCTGAATAAAAGTGGTAAGAGTAGATGTACTTATTCTTGTTCCTGATCATAAGGGAAAAGCTTACAGATTTTCATTATTGACGTTTGCAGTAGGTTTGTCATCTATGCCTTTTCTATATCTATTGAGATGATCATATAATTTTTATCATTTATTTTGTTAATGTGATATATCATGTTGGTTTATGTACATTGAACTATTCTTGCACCTCAGAATAAATCCCACTTGATTGTGGTGAATGATCTTTTTAATGTATTGTTGAATTTGGTTTGCTAATATTTTATTGAGGACATTTGCATTTATGTTCACCAGGGATATTGGTCTGTAATTTTCTTTATTCTTTTTCTTTTGGTAATGTGTTTGGTTTTGCTGGCTTCATAGAATGAATTTGGAAGCATTCTTCCCTTCTCTATTTTTTGGAATAACTTAAGAAAGATAGATATTAAATCTTCTTTAACAGTTTGGTAGAATTCACTTGTGATGCATCTGGCCCTGGATTTCCAATTGTTGAAAATCTTAAAATTACAAATTCAGTTTCATTACTAGTAAATGGTCTGTTCATATTTTTGTATTTCTATCTATTTCAGTTTTGGAAGACTGTATGTTTCTGGGAATTTATCCATTTCTTCTTGGTTGTCCAATTTTGGGAAAGTAATTTTCTGTATTTCTATGGTGTCTGTTGTAACTTCTCTTTCATTTCTGATTTTATTTCTTTGAGTTCTCTCTGTATATAATTTGTTACTATTTCCATTTCTACCCTTATAAGTCATTGATTTACTACCATTACTGCATGTTTAATTTTAAAATAATTTCTTTCTTTCCTAAGTTTTATCTACTTGTGGCCATTTCTTTCCACTTAAAGAATTCTCCTTAACATTTCTTATAATGCTGGTTTAGTGGTGATGAACTCCTTTAAATTTTCTTTGGGAAATGCTTTCTGTCTCTTAATTCTGTAGGAGAAACCTACTGGGTTTCTTTGTTGTAGGTAGAGTATTCTTTGTTGTAGGTTTTTTCCTTTCAAGATTTTGAATCTATCATGTCACTCTCTTCAGGCACATAAAATTTTGCTGAAAACATAGCTGACAGCTTTGTGGGGTTTTACTTGTATGTAACTGTTTGCCTTTTTCCTGCTGCATTTAAAGCTCTTTTATTTTTGTTAATTGTTATGTGTCTCATTGCCAGCCTCCTTGGGTTCATTTGGTTGGGGCTCTCTGCACATGACTAGGTTTCTTTCTTCAATTTAGGGAAGTTTTCAGCTATTATGTCTTCAAATAAGTTTTCTGCTCCCTTGTTTTCTGTTCTATTTCTGGGAACCCTATAATGGGATTATTATGCTTGATAATGTTGTGGGATCCCTTAATCTATCCTCATTTGTTATTCTTCTCTTTTTCCTGTTCAGCTGGGTTACTTTCTATTACCTTTTCTCCTCAATCATTGATTCATTCTTCTGTACCCTCTTAAGTCTTGGCTATTTTTATGACCATTACTTTGAAGTCTTTATCTGTCATATTGCTTATTTCTATTTCATGTAACCTTTTTTTTTCTGTGATTTTTTTTTTTTTTTAAATTTGGGACATATTCCTCTGTCTCCTCATTTTGTCTAACTTTTTTGGTTTGTTTCCTTATTAGGTAGATCTGCTCTATCTTTTGATCTTTAAAGCACTGGCTTTGTGAAAAAGGGCTCTTTTGGTGTCCTATAACATAATCATGTCTGGCCACAAGAACTAGGTAGTCTATCCATGTCCACTCTGTGGCTTTGTGTGTCCTTCGTTTGTGGCTGAGCTGTGACTGCTGGAGGCATACTCGTGTGCAGGGCTTTCTCTCAGTGAGGCTGACTGTGAGGCCCAATTGCACCAACCCTAGGTGCACTGATGGGCAAGGCTTGCTCCCATTTTTCCCAAGTATTGTATAGAAGCAGCTTTGGAGGGATATCTTCTGGGGCAGGTGGTTGTTGGATAAGGTGGGAATGCCAGGGAAGTACTTACGGTGGTAGAAAAGTAGATGGAGAATGTCAGTCCTGGCTCCTGAAAGTCCCTAGCTATCTAGGCATGGAGAGGGCAAGACAAAGGACGTCCGTCAGCATTTTTGTTCCCAGAGAAAGCTCCTACAGATCCTACCCTTACTGCTTTTGTCCTGAAATTAGTTTATAAATCTCCTTCATGTATATTTCAGGGACATTACAAATTACTGCTTCTAGGATGTGTCCCAGGCCAAGTTATTTAGCATGCTGGCTCTTGAAGGGTGGAAATTCAGTTTTCTTTAGCCCTTTGGCTCTCCCAGAGTTAAGCCCTGATGATTTTCAAAGCTAGACATTATGGGAACTTGCTTTTCCAATGTGAGTCCCCAGAGTTAGGGATTTTAGGGGATGCCAGATTGGGGGGGGGCTTGATCCCCTCACTTTTTTATTTATGACAACACATACACAGGAGAGACATGTCAGGTTGCTGATTCCCAGTTACAACTCTGCCCTTCCTACCTTTTCTGTATGGTCTTCTCTCTATGACTAGCTGAGGAAGATCTCTTCAGCCAGTCTTCAAAACTTCTTCAGAGTGAGCTGCAATACTTGAAGTTGTTTCCTTGGTGTGTCCATGGGAGGAGGTGCGCTCAGGATCATCCTGCTCCACCATCTTTCTCTGAGGTCTCTCCCTTATGATTTTCTTTTCTCTAGCTTACTTTGTTGTAAGAATAGAGTATTTAATACATATTTTATATGTTATATGTGTTAATTGTTTATGTTATCGTAAGTCTTCTGGTCAACAGTAGGCTATCAGGAGTTAAGTTTTTAGGAAGTTAAAAGTTAAACGTGGATTTTTTTTTTTTTTGGACACACCTAAGTCCCACACTGTTCAAGGGTCATCTGTATATTGTGCAATGCAAATTTAAATTTTAAACATTTAACCTGTATGCAGAACCACTAAACTTGTACAATTCTTATTTTGTAGTTTGGCATATGTATTTTGTCCTCAGCAGAATAGCAAAAACACAGCACAAAACTAATGCAACTGTTTTTACTTCACTTCTTGGTACAAATATACTCTATTCAAACCCACTACTTACAGCTTTCTGATGTGTCAGAAAGGATATAATGGAAAAAAAAAGGATGATGGGTTGCTCTATCTTTTCTTTCTATGCCATCATTTCCAGTGTAGGTTATTGGCTAATCCAGGGAAGT
Source organism: Lutra lutra (assembly GCF_902655055.1). Lineage (NCBI taxonomy): Eukaryota > Metazoa > Chordata > Mammalia > Carnivora > Mustelidae > Lutra > Lutra lutra. The sequence continues at coordinate 69,092,127 of NC_062286.1, forward strand.
CGCAGAAACAAGTAAGGATACAGTAGGATTCTTTGGTTATTTGCATTTCTTAGAATTATCACTGTCACCTTTCTGTATTTGGAACAAGTTCTGGTTTCATTCGAAAGCCTGGCCTCTTGGTACCCCTGCTCATCTGTAGTACATACACACATATACGTTGTCTTTCCTTTGAATCTTGCTGTATACCCATAAACTGTGGCTCCACTGGCATTCTGTGGTCCTCAGGCATTGTGAATTCTATATGCAAATAAAATGGCAAACACAGGGGACACACCTATTTCCCATTCTCCTCTGCTCCTTTGCATTATCTCATTGGACTTCTCTAATAAAACAAAAATTCGAAAGTACAAGTATTAAGAATTCAAGATAGTGACATCAGATGCTAAGGTAACTCTGAGAATCTTCTGAGCATGGGCAAGAGTGCGTATATACATGAACATGTAATTTTTTTTTTTTTTTTGGCAAGAAGATGCAGACCCTTTTTAGATTTTCAAAAGAGTGTCTGACCACAAAAAATACAAAAATATTATTTTAGAAGGATTAGAGTTCAGGAAAAAACCCCATCACTCTCAGGGAAGGTGATAATTCTTATTTTTCTTCTCTTTCAACAACCTAAAGAGCTGGTACAAAGCAAGTGGATTGCTGGTGACAGAATGCATTTCATAGAGCCAACAAGATTGGAACTTCCTCTCTGAAGGTTTTACTGAAAGGAAATATGGATATTACAGTGTCATAAAATATCTGAATTAGAATATCTATCAACTCCATTTTTATATATGAGGAAAAGAGACTGTACAAAGGCTCATTGCTTGAGAGCTTATGACTATTTAAAAGCTGCCCTGACCATTGTCCTTTAGGACTATAAAGCTAGAGGAGAAGGGAGTGCTAGGATGGCCAAAGGAAAGCTGAGACTCTTAAATATTTGAAAATAATGCTTTTGGCAAAAGCAGTCACTGTTCAGTGATGAGTAACATCTTGGGTTACATGTGGCTGGCAAAATAAATTGCCTGCAACCTGCTTCATCACCTCTGTTAGGCATTGATATCACACAGTGTAAAAATGGGTGTTTTATGCAGGGAAAGGACACTAACATTTGTGTGCAACATTCCGGAGTCTTTGCTGCTGGTGGATGCTGTGATAATTACACACAAATATTCATTCAGCCTGCCAACCATTTCCTTGTAATTGACAGTTTCTGACTCCTGGGCTCACTGGAGAATTGTACACTTGGTGCAGCCCAATAAAAGACAGGAACGGGTTTGTATACATTGCTCTGTCAGGCAGACACAGTTCTGGGATGTTGGAGTTGTTCATTTCAGCCTTTGCCACATCATCCCACACAACTCAAGTCAGGATTCAGTTGCATGAAGAATTGCTTTCAAGCTTTTAAAGTAAGATGGCTTGTACTGTGAGATAAAAACTAGAGAATTTATGATTGCAGCAATATTTTTCCTACCTACTTAGCACTCTGGAAATTTTTAAAAAATTTACTAGTCAATATTCATAGGTTGGAACAAAAGATTTATGTCTTTGATTTTGCCCAATGATGACTGAAACAAATTTGAGAAAGACACTATAGTACCAGTAGGTGGTAAAATACAAATAGCTTCTATCTCTAAAACAGGGAAGGCAAGGTTGAGAATATTCAGAGTTACTTTTTACCTTTTAAGCTTCAAACTCAGTGTCAGAAACAGTCAACATAATGTATCATTGCTATTCAACAAATGAAGCAGTCCTTGTTTATAATAAAAGCATATGGTAAGTTGGAAACATGAAAACACATGCTATATACATTCTAGAACTAAAATATTTGTCTAAAACCAACTGATCACTTGCATTTTACAGGCTTTATCAAATATTCCTTTTCCTTATGAGTCAGAAAGTAAAGGCACAGGCTATAAAGCAGTGCATGTCTATAGGGGCAAGGGAAGAGGAAGATGACAGACACACTGAGATAAGTAATTCTGCATATGCATTGTTTCCTGCCTTATTAAATGTTGGGGTGAATGATAATTCTGGGGTCCTTAAAAGTGTCTAAGAGGTATATTAATGTTTTTCTTTCTTTACTTTATTAATTTTTTTTCTTTTATTTTCAATCCCATTTCTTCATCTGCATCTGGCTCAATGAAAAGGTCCAGGAATTACTAACAGTAACTTTTTCCTTGTAGGGCTTGTCATTTCTATTCTTTGTTGTATACTTTTAAGTATACCTTTGAACAAAAAGATATTTTCGTGGAGTGGCTAAGAGTATTCACCATAAAGACTAGGAGATCTGCATAGACTCTTGTACTCTCCTCCTTTTCCTGAGCTCTGGGGTCTCATCTGTCAAAGGGTATTAATATTTCATACTTCACAAGATTACTATGAACATTATATGAATTAATACATCCTCTGGACCATGCTTGCTTCACATTATTGGCAACTAAAATTGCAGTATTAACAAATGGAAGGTAAATTTTCTTTTTTAAACAAATATTTATTTATTTGAGAAAGCACAAGCAGGGGGAGATAGACAAGCAGACTCTGCACTGAGCTCAGACCTCAATGAGGGGGTCACGAAATCCATGATCTGAGCTGAAACCAAGAATTGGACACTCGACCCACTCAGGTGTCCTTAGAAGGAAGGTCAAGTTCTTCCTTTCTTTTTTTTTTTTTTTTTTTTAGATTTTATTTATTTATTGGACAAAGAGAGCAAGTACAAGTAGGTAGAACAGCAGGGAAAGGGAGAAACAGGCTCCCCGCTGAGCAGAGAGCCCAACTTGGGGATCGATCTCGAAAACCTGAGAATATGACCTGAGCCAAGTGAGCCACCCAGGTGTCCTGGGAAGGCAAGTTTTAATAAAAAAAAAAAAAAAATCCTAAAGTGTTTAAAAAGTTTTCCAAAGCTTTCGTTTGACCCACTCTATATTTGGTTGCTTTACCTTACAATTTCAGTCTCTTGCTACTTCTGAAATTGGCCCTTGGCAGCTTTTCCCCCATTTAATATATTTCTGCTTCTTTTCCTCAATAGGGGAACCCTTTTCCCTTCTCAGATATTAAATGATTTTGTTTAGCACAGTTCAAGATGGTGCCCTTCAATAAGTCTGCAGTGGTTGGCCCCAGTTGGCAGTGAAAGCCACTCATGACTTTTTGTTACCTTAACCCTTTCTTAGATGTTTGGTTTAGTTTTCTGAGAATTGCTTATGTAGGGGTGCCAACCCTCCAGTCAAAAATCTGCACTTTGGCTTTTTAAAATGTAACTCACTAATAGCTTCCTGTTGACCAGAAGCCTTATCCATAATATTAAAAATTATAATATATATATAATTACATATATATTAAAAGTTATAAAAATATATATTTATTTTATTTATATATTTGGCTATTTATATATATTTATATAAAAATATAAAAAATATAAAAAAATTAATTAACACATATTTTATATATGTATTATACACCATATTCTTACAATAAAGTAACCTAGAGAAAAGAAAAAATGTTACTAATAGAATCATAAGGGGTAACAAATTGAGGGTTATAGAAGGGAGGGGGATGGGAGGATGGGATGACAGGATGATAGGTATTAAGGAAGGCACATGTTGTGATGAACACTGGGTGTTATACACAACTAATGAATCATTGAGCACTACATCAAAAACTAATTACTGTATGTTGGCTAAGTGAACATAATAAAAAATAAAAATCAACACTGGGTGGCTGAGTCAGCTAAGCATTCAACTCTTGATTTTGGCTTAAACCATTGTCTCAGGGCTGTGAGATTGAGTCCTACGTCCCGCTCTGTATTGAGTGTGGACCCTGCTTAAGATTCTCTCCTTATTCTGTCCCTCCCTGCTCACACACACACACACTCTTAAAAAAAACCATAAGGAAGAGAAAATATATTTACAGTACTTATGCTGTATTTATCAGAAAAAAAAAATCCATGTACAACTGGACCTGCACAGCTCAAACCCATGTTGTTCAATGGTGAATTGTAACACGCAAAATTAGTGATCCACCCATGTTTCTACAGATGTGACACCATAGCAGCACCATCTTTTACAAGCATCTTAGCTTTCAGGTTGCTAAAACACATTTACAGTTATGTGATAACATTTGCTTTTCCTGAGCTGTCTACGTTTCTTTCTGAAACTTCACTGTAACTCTTTACCTTCTATTGAGGCTCCTTGACTAGTACCGACTTCCAGTTTCATTTTTATAATTATTTGCATGGGATTATTCATTTCTGTACTGTTTATAGTTTTTATTTCCCATTTTTAAAAATTTTTTATTTTTTATTAACATATAATGTATTATTAGTCTCAGGGGTACAGGTATGTGAATCGCCAGGTTTATACACTTCACAGCACTCACCATAGCATATCCTTGCCTCAGTGTTTATTTCCCATTTTTATTTGTGACTTTTCTGGCTGGGGAGAAGGATTAGCCAATTTTTAGAGAGAGCAGAAGGCTCAGCCTAGAGCCTGCTTTTGAGAAGTAAACTAATGGATACAGAGCCATAACTCCTTTACCTGGCTGGTAAACCCAGGAAGCATCATTCTTCCCTCTGTTTTAATCATCCCAGGGCTGGGTACCAGGCAGTAGAGACCACCCTTATAGATTAGAGCCTAGCCAATCCTGAACTATTTACCTTGTCTCAACTTTCCTATGGAAACACCAATAAAAATAGTGGCCTATGTTCTCCCCTTGATACTGCACCTTCTGCTTCTTTTATTACCCTGTTGTCTTTCTCATGGGGCCATGCATAGCATGCTCCTGTCTCTAGGTCCTGTGAGTATAAGTAACTGTTTTTCCTGAGCCTCTCTTGTACTTTCTCTTGTGGCCATGCCTGACTGAGCATCACAAAAATGAACATGAAGCAATTTCTACTAGAACAAAGATTTTTTAATTGACAAAAATGCTACTTAAAAACAGATATAGACTGTGCTTAAGGTAAATTGGACATTGGGAAATAACTGTTGTAGTTACAACATATGCTGATGAGTACTATAATACAAGTATATTCAAATGAAGGAGATTCATTTAGGTCTGGGTTGTGTCTAAGGAAGGCTTCCTGGAAGAGGTGATATGCTGAGTTTATAAATTGGAGAAAAGATAATTCAGATGCAGACAGCATGGTATTCAAAGCAGGGAAATAGGAAAGAATGCGAGAGTTGTATAAAGTGATGGAAGAAGAGGACATTAAGCATATATAGAGCAAAGGACTTTTTCAAAGTTCTTCATTTTTTTTTTGTAATGCCAAGAAAATGTATTTTTATACCATGATCCTCAATTTCCTTTCCCTGCCCTGACACATATAGAAGATGATGTTCACATGGAAAGAAAAAAATATCCCTAAGGGATTTATCTAAAATGCAAAGTCACTAGCTACATTCAGCCATTTACCCTAGCTCTAAAAAAAAAAAAAAAAAAAAAAAAAATTGTTTTGCTTAAGCAATTTTTGTTTTAAAGAATAACTCTAGTATCTTCTTTATTAAATGAAATATATGAATCATTCAAAAATTTTGCAGCTTTGTTAGTAGTAATAAAAAAAAATGACAAAATGTAACTATATGGTGATCAATATGGTAGTTTGAGAATCCCTGGAAAAGAGCCTGCTTTGGGTGTGAGAGAACAGTGAAGGTAGAATACCAGTTAGAAAATAGTTGAAATTGTCCACATGGTCTCTGATGAATGACAATACGAATGAGGCAGGGGAAGATCAAATACATCTGGGGACCAAGCTGCTGTTTAGGTTGAAGCAGAATGAAATCATGTTATTAGAGAAATAAAGTAAATATAAGGAACAGATTTAGAAGTGGAAGGAGACATTGGAGAAAAGGAAGATTAATGTTTCCTATATACAAATGCATTCTGCTACATATCACACACTTTCCACTAATAAATAGAGGCTTTTGTTCCTTTCATAAATGAAGTCCAGATAGTGGTAGGCATTGTGGTGGGTCCTGCTGCTCAGAAACACCTTCAGGGGTGCAGACTCTTGTCATATTTTGAATCTACCATCCTTCCCATGTTTGCTTTTGGGTTCAGGATTATAACAGCTACTACAGCTTCATATAATATGTCTCTCTTCAAAGCAAGAAGGCAAAAAAAAATGTTAGGACTGTGTAATAGCTTAAAATACTATGTCTGAAAAAATTATACATTTGGCACGTAGTGTATAAGAGTCATTCATTAAACATTGTGTGTGACTAATAGGTTTCTCAAGGTAGTTTTGAGATAGAGAATATTAGTGAGGAGAGGTAAGGGAGTAGATTCCGCCAATAAGGGAAAGATTTTGGAGACAAAAAAGAGAAATGAGAGTTCGGCAAGGTATACGAGTGTACAAGGTTCTTGGTTAGGAAGAGAACCCCAGTTTGGAGATGAAGTGACAACAGTAGAAGAACTGGAAGACAGTGCTATCAAGGACCTAAAGGGAAATTTCCTTAGGAGTATCACAAGCCCCACAAAGAAGGAAAGCAGGAGAGTGAACAAGAGCTATCTGGTAGTAAGATGGACTGCAGTGGCTTCTGTAAGAACTGTTTTCATTAAGTCTGAAAACAGTTGCTAAGTGTACTGAACCATGAATCAAAAGTGTTAAATATACATGAGTGTGCATACCAATCTCTAAAGGTTTGGTAGTGAAGGAGTAAGAGGAGAAATTCAGAAGTAATGTGGAAGATGAAAATTAGAAGATGGGAGAACAACTGTAGACTGAGGGGAAAGAAGAACGAAGAAAGGAATTGGAACTAGAAATGATGGGTTATGAGAATTTCGGTCAAGAGCATAGGCAGGTTCTGGGTTTCAGAGAAAACTCTTATTGATCCCCAATGATCACATATTGCAATTATAATACAAAGAAAAAATTATCATTAAATTCAGCTCATGCTGACCTTGGAATCAAATATAGATCATAGGTGGACAGAGCCTGGTGCACTGCTTGGCATGCATTCACATAGTTCCCCTTTCACTGAGGTAGAAGGGAAAATACGATCTAGGTACTTTTAGAAAGGGACAGAAGGGAAGACCATAGCTAGTAAATTAATTTTTGATCTCTCAGAACACTGCTAGGCTTAAAACCAGCAACAGTTAATAGACTTATGGATCCTGTTGAGGAAGGGAATCCTATGTACCTGCAGGGTAGCTATCCAAGCCATGTTTATGATTAAGGTCTTATGTGAGTACAACTCAGTTCACTCACTGAGGGGCTGGAGGTCTTGGATACATGGGTGAAACCCTGACCTTTTCCTCAGAGCAGCCCAGTCCCCACATTTAGAAGCTCAGATCTTACCATGTGAGAAAATACCAAAGGCAGACAGACACCACCTTATTTATTCTTTTTTATCCTGTAACTAAAAATAAACAAAATAATACTAACATGGTTTTTGTGAGTGATCTCCATGGAGTGATTTCTCTGGGAGTCAGAGAGAGGCCATCTTTTTGTTTTTTAATTTTTATTAAGATTTTTATTTATTTATTTGACAGACAGAGATCACAAGTAGGCAGAGAGAGAGGAAGGAAAGCAGACTCCCTGCTGAGCAGAAAGCCCGATGCGGGGCTTGATCCCAGACCCTGGGATCATGACCTGAGCTGAAGGCAGAGGCTTTAACCCACTGAGCCACCCAGGCTCCCCAAGAGAGGCCATCTTTGTATGTCTGAGAGAGATGTCCAAATTTTCAAACTCTAAGCTTATTAAATTCTAAAAGCAAACTTACACAAAGGATTCCAGGCCATAAAGAATGTTATCACACGTGTAGTGCAAAGTACATCCCAACCACTTCAAAATGCCTCAATAACTGTCCATTATACTTTACACTTCAGACTCCAATTACCTTTTCATAGCCGCATGGGATAAGGTAAGTGTCCATTTACCTGAGAGGTATGGTACTTTTACATTCCCACATAATTCTATCCTTTTGCTGTGCTATGGGACTGTGAGCTGAAAATAGCCTTCTTTTTAGAGAAAGAACAGAGATTTTCTTTCATTTTTCCATTTTGTAGGCATTTATGAAATAGACCAGGGAGGAAGATCTGAGCTTTGTCTTAGCCATTTACTATATCAAATCTGTGGAGCACAGGCCCTCCGCTGCTGGAGGGAGAGCTGTCATTTATGACGAAAATCCAAATAGGATCCTGTTGCTCCCCCAGAGAAAACATTATTCATTTTCTGGACTGAACTATCCCATGCTACTCACTTGTTTTACGTCTTTCTATATTTCATAACAGAAGAACCTCCGTCCTCTTCCATTAGACTAAATTAAGCAACTTTGCAAGACATTTTAAACTTTCTATACAGCTTATGTACATGATGAAATGAACAGAAAGCCCTCATCTGGGGCACTTATTCCATCACTATTCAGCTCTAATTAGGAAACATGATAGCAGTGAGGGGATCTAGCTGACAGGATTCCTTGAGACATAAAACTTAAGAAACACCTCTAATAGAAACTATGAAGCTTTTCTAATTGGAAATGTAACCAACACATACTAGCCTAGATACACATAAAAATAAGCGAGCAGGCCAACATACCTCCTTTTTCATGTCAGCCATCCTGAGTAGAACTAGCTGTCTGTTAATATAATTAAGCTCTTCCACAGGTGCAAGGTAGGCCTTTTAGGAAGTAAGCACTAATGGAATAAAAATAATTGCAAAAATAATCAGGAAAAGACAGTTGGGTAAAAAAAATGTGAACAAAAGGGGTGCCTGGATGGCTCAGTTGTGATCAGCTCAGGTCGTGATCTCAAGGTCCTGGGATTGGGCCCTGTACTGGGCTCCCTGCTCAGCGGGAGGCCTGCTTCTCTGTCTTCCACTCCCCCTGCTTGTGTTTCCTCTCTTGCTGTCTCTCTCTCTCTAATAAACAAAATCTTAAAAAAGAATGTGAACATGGTTCTCAGGACACATTTGTCATTTACAGAAGCCCCAAATCTTTTGAATATCTCTGCCTTATTCTGGTAGTTCTCCAGTATCGTCAATTTAGGCTTCTCTAGGTAGAATGATTAAATGATCATTTCCCGGTTTCCTTGGTGTTAGGTGTAGACATTTGAGGAGCTTCCATCAAGTAGACTCCTTTGCAGGAGATGTGAAAGGTAAAAGCTAACAGTCTGTGACTGAGGAGTCCTGGCAAGGATGGTCTCATGGAGTTGTGGGGTTTGTTGCATCAGCTAAGAAAATTCGGGCCTATAGTTCCCGTTTCTGTAGATTCAAGGTAACTAGCAGAAAAAGCAGTGGGATTTCCACTGAAACACTTTTGTGGTACAATAGGCATTTTTTCCTATTTCAGCCTGTATAGCATCGAAGCTTGGTACATGGTCCTTGTAGATGTTTTGTAAGATATCAAATACCTCTGGATAAATCAATTTTCTACCTATCTAGCATGAATTTTCGGGTCTGAAACAAAACACTGACTGATAAATTGTTTGGTTTCGAAAAAGCTAACGTATGTCTAGGATTCTTAGATGAAAAAGCCCAGACTAGCCTTTAGAAGTGCTGGGTTGAGGAACGAGCTCCATCCTTAGCAGACCTTTACGATTTCAGAACCTACACGTTTGACAGGGAGTTTTGCTGTTGTCAGTCTCCCTTTGATGTCCATTTGGTTTACCAACTGTGAGGAGACATTTTCTTATCATTAAATAGTGTACCAAAATAAACATGATAAAAATAGCACAGGATTTTACATAGGTCAACCCATTTTTTCCCAGCAGTATATTATTACCTCTGGATAAATTGACTCTTATTATGTTCAAAGATTTTCAGTGATTGCCAAGTCCATTTCTATAGTCATTTTTACCACACCGTAAAATTCCCATATCCTGAGCCTGTGCGAACAGCTTCTTAGGACTTCATTTCTAACATCACATTGTTACCAAGTGTCACAGGTGATACACCTCTCAGTAGCCTCGGTAGCTTTTCAAAAGGCAAAATCCATGGGGGAAAGACCAAACATGTCCAAATTGTCTGCTCTACTACTTCTAATACTAGATGATTTACTATTGCTTAGGTTAATGTCTGCCACACTAGAATGTAAGTACGTTGAGGGCAGGAGTTTGTTTATTTTACTCATGTACCCTAAGCCTCTAGAATAGTGTTGGACCACATTTGAATGAGAATTTATTCAGTGAAGTGCTTTTAGCCTCCAATTAAGAGGTGAGCTATTATCTCTGTGACTTCTAGTTCACAATTCTCCATACAATAAGTCTTACTCAAAAGTAATCCCTGATATATATTCCATGGGCAATAATGAGTTGTTTTTATTTAAATTCCATCTAGTTAAAATAGAGTATTAGTTTCAGGTGTACAAGGTATACAATATAGTGATTAAACATTCCATACATCCCAATGCTGAGTTTTTTCCTGTTCTTACAGAATATGCTTTGGCTTCCTAAAGGGTCAAAATAGGGGTTGAATATGGGCCATCTTTTCAATAGGGACTTGTTTGTAATTTTTCTTTTATTCCAAAAAAATTTGAATTCATATTACCATAGAACATAACTTCATAAAGTATGCATTTTTTTTTACATGAAGAATTTCTGAGTATTTTGTCCTTTTTATAGAAGTTTGGATTAGGAAATTTTTCTGCCTAGTGCAAGGTTTTTGCCCCCTCTTACTGTACAGTTTGGTATACTTTAAATTTTGTAGCCTGTCAAGGCAAACTGGGGTTGATTTTTAAGTACTGAAATATCTGATCTGTGGTAAAAGGTTCTTTTAAAAAACCTGAACCTAATAAACATTTTTTCCCCCAAAGCCCATGTCCCTGTGTCATGCACTTTTATAATTATGCATTGGAATAATTATGATAAGCCAAACTTTTAGAGATTCAAATGGTATTCTATACTTCACTTTTGCATAGATTTTTAACATGTGCTCTACAACATTAGACTAATATCATTATGGTATTTTATTTACTCTGAATCTGAAGTAGTTTTATTGTGTAACCAAACTGGCTCTGTCATCATAAAGTCAGTCCATAGGGCAGTTGACAATATGGAAGCTGGTTTCATCAGAGCAAGCAAACTGAATTGGAGAATCCCAGCAGACAGATGTTTTAGCATCTTGTAACCTCATCTTAGAAGCAGCATTCTGTCACTGTGACAATATTCTGTACATTAGAATTAAGTCACTAGATCCAGCACACACTCAAGAGGAGAGGATAACAGACAATGTGAATACCAGGAAGTGAGGGGTATTAGGGAATATTTTAGGAGATAATTTGAACTCTTTGGTTCCTGGGCAGACTTGTGAAACAGTATTCCAGATGTGGGGTCCTATCTTTACAGACCTGCCTCAACTTCCTTCCTCTCAAAGAGAAATGTAAGAGATGAGCACAGGTCTGATGCTTGCTAGCTTGGGTCCAGTTATGTTCTCAGCCTATAACTCCAGTATGAGCTTGATGCTCATACTTCCTCTACTTCTGGTTGCTCTGTATCTTGGTTTTATGGTTACTGTGCCAGTAGATGGTTCTGTTTTGTACTTCACAGTCTATCTACCTTGGGCCATTTCTTCTCCACCCCCCTACACCTGTACTTGTGAAACTGAGTCATAAGAAAGGTACAACTCTACCATGCACTGAGTGCTGTGTGTCTGCCATGTACTAGGAGATATTATCTAACTTAATATTATTAAGTTATTATTATTATAATTAATTATTATTAATTATCTCACTTAATGGTTCCACAACCACTGACAAAGTAGTCATCATTTTCATTTTACAGCTAAGAAAACTAAGAGCCATAAAAAGTAGATGTACATCAACATCACACAGCTAGCGAGTGAAAAACTTGGATTTAACACAAATCTGAATTCAAAATTCAGGCCCTTAACTTCTGCTTTGTTTCCAGTAAATCTCACCATTGATGTAACTTCCACATAGTGTTATTACATCTTACACACTGTTAGTATGATTCACTTCTCATTCCTTAAAAACAATTCCATTTTGAGAAAAACTGCTTGGAATTATTGACTTCATTGGTAACAACTAGACTGAGTTTAGAGTAATCCTCTATTTCTGACCCTTTGTATTATATTTGGGGTTCTAAAACATCACTACTTAGAAAGGAGAGGAAAAAACACAGAGCAATAAATCGTTTGCCCATATCATAGTTATTATGGAGTAAACTGTCAGTTGTGCCTCACTTCAATTCATTTGCACTTTGAACTCATGTATGCTGTCTCTTGATTCTATTTTCTTCTTTCCTGTGAAATGTCAGTGTGATTAAATGACACATGATAACTCTGGCATCTTCAACTTGTCACCTTCCAATCCATACTTCATTCATTACCTCTTTAATTTGCTAAGCAATCGCATACTTGCACTTAAAATGTGGCAACATAATTCATGCCAACTTCTTTCCTTGGGGCTGGTGTGACCTCAGGGCCTAATGTAGCCTCCATCTGTTCCATTTCAGCCACTGTTCTCTAATCTGAAACCCCTTCCTCAGCTGTTGCTGGCTGACCTCAGGGCCCCCTGCATAGACCATTTACCATATGCAATGCCTTTCAGTTATCCGCAAAGTCAGGATTTGAAATGCATTTCCAGTACCATTCCTCCCCTACACTCTGGACAGCATGGCCCAGCATCACCACCTGCTTGCTAGTCAGAATCTCTTTTCTCATCTCTCAAATGTGAATGTCCTGGGGAATGTCCATTCTAGCCAGCCCTCTTGGGCCCAGTTTCCAGCCATCAAAAACTTCAACTTTATCTATGGAATCTATTAGACACAAGGCAATGTGGGAATTTTTAGAGAATATCTCAGATTGACTCATTTGCTCCCTAGGTAGCTGAAGAACCCGGGAAAAGTTATATATTGTCTTGGCATTTATTGAGCCCAATTCTGTCCTCAGTTTGGAGGAGAGTATCATTTATGGTTAAGAATACCCCAAAGTTGCCATTTATCTTACCCTTTCCCTAAGACCTCTCAGTGCTTCTTTGAGTGTTGTGGAATTGTTAGACTCTTTAAAAAATATTCTCTCCCCCTCCTCAACCCTCTTTATCCTTGTGTCCACTATCTATCTCTTATTCACTGATTGTAACTGCACTCAGAACAATCAGGGCATCTAAGGAACATAGTCAATACCAAATGCTTGACCCTTCAGCTATCTGTGCAAGCCTGAAAGTCTGATTTATTGTCCTCTTATTTCTCTAGTCTCCAAACATATGGCTTCATGTTTCAGTATCACTGAATGTACCTGTGCAGATTAAAGCTTGTATGGGTACAGGTTTGGTTTTTATTTTTAAAGAAGAGCTATAAAAAGGCTGCATCCTTGCATTGCTATTCTCTAGGACAATAAGCAGAAGATATACATGCTCCTTAAGTTAAATGGTTCCATTTACCTGTGTAAAGGAGAACACTGTGCAGGCATTATACTTTCCATCAGGCAAATTAAACTTAGGGGCAATGTCTTAGGGGCACCATCGAGTAAGTTGGGAAATAGATGTTTGACTCTCTTACCAGGAGTAACTTGTTCATGTTATTAATCACTATCAAGTTTACCAACTGGATTTGCTTCATTTTCTCTTGATTTATTGTCTTCTTATTGAGAATGTAACACCAATGAGTACAGACCAATTCAGTTCCCTAGGTAGAAGAGCACATGGCCTAACATTCACTGATGGGTTTCCGTTTCTGGAACAGAATCTCTTGTTCCCTGCTGGGGGGCCGTGGGCAGGTTGAACAAATTCTCTGAGCCTCAGTTTGTTTTCATTAGAAACAAAAAAGAACAATCGTACATTCTTCATATTGTTGTTGTTAAGATTAAATAAGCTAAATTAAAGAAAGTGCCAAGTACAATCCCTACCACAAGGATGTGTCTCAAATATATGACAGCTCTTATTGTTAATAAAGGAGAAGAGGAACAGTGGAAAGCTTCTCATTCCCTAAGAATTTCTATCTGGGGTAAGTTATGGCCCCTGAGAAAATACTGGGAACATCTGTACTGATCTGTACATCCCTTATTGCACAAGACCAAGCAATACCTGGGTCCTTTTGGGCCTGCACTTTGAAGCAAGAGGCAGATCAGATCCAGAGTATAGGCCACAGTGGCATCTGCCAGTGGATACCCACTCCTACTTTGCATCAAATTATTCTAATTGGTACTTTATATTATTGCCTTTCTTTCTAGAGCAGAATGTCAGGAAAATGTATCACTTTAAACAACCCTATAGGTAAGTATGGCAAACCTGTTGACTAATCCCAGATGTGTACGGTTCTTTATCTTGAGGAGCTCACTAGGTAGGCTTCATGAATTTATTTTCACGGGAGGGCTTGACAACCAGAAACAATTAATCCCTGACCCCCTCTCGCCCCCGAAGAAGCCCTTCTGAAAACAGCTCAGGAAATAGGAGATATGGCTCACTTGAACTGAAATAAGACAGCAGGGTAGAATGAAAAGCACTGGACCAAGGCCCAGCTTAATCACTAACCATCTATATGACCTTGACCAGACAAGGCCTCTGATCTCCAGTTGCATGAAAGGACTATGCTAGATCAGCATTTTTCAAAGTGTGTTCCATGGAACATCAGCCCCTAGAGATGGGCCACAGAAAGAGAGTTCTGTGGTTAAGTTAGTTTTATAATCGCTGCATATCAAGTAATTTAGGAAGAAAACCTGTTTTTAGAAATCTATAGTTTATTAGGACATAGTATTCAAAGCTGGTTGAGATGGTTTAACTAAGTTAGACTAAACTGTTTGACTGATTTTTCTTTTTTCTCCCATGTACTGCTGTCATTATTCATACTACTTTCCCACAAACCATTCTTTGCGGAATATGGGTCATCTCTTGAGTATCATCCAGTTGTTGACTCCAAGTTGGTGTCTCTTTTATAAGATTTCTAATTCTGATTTAAACTAATCTTTGGGCAGAAGGATATGCAATTGGGGCAGACACATTTAGTGCCTTGGCACTCATTACTTGCCAGGAACAACTCAGCCTCTCTCTACCTGAAGGCTTTTTTTCAGCTATGGAATCAGACCTACAAGCATAAAGAAGCCTGAAGTGGCAAGAGTTAATGCCCCTGGAAACCGCTAAAGACAAAGGACAGAAGGTGGATAAATGTTCAGCTTTAGGGTAAATAACTTCAGAGGAGATAACTCTGAGGCATATTCTGCACGGATCCCCAGAATTCCCCTGTGAGATGTCTTAAATACCATTTGTCCTGAGTAATAATTTTGTGGGTGAAGAATGATGTCACTTTATGTTCTTTTTCACTTACTCCCCAGTGGTGTTTTCTGGAATCACCTCTCAAGTCAGCTATTATAACCCTTGTCACAATGTCTGCTATTGGAAAACCCCAAATGAAGACAAGCCCCCTTTATACTGTATATCTCCAGATTGTAAGGCTCCATTGACAGAAGTATGCAAAAGAAGTTTTCAATAGCTTGAAATTTTAAAACTCAGTTCAAAAGTCAAACTCTACAAGCAACAAATATCATCAGCATTACACCAAATAGAAGTTAGTAGAGGGAGAAAGACCTTGCTTTATTTTTAAATACCCCATTAAACTGATGGGCACTGAGAGAACAATGCACCAGGTTCAATGGGACTGCAGTATTTCCTATCTGATACTTCTGTTTCTCATAAATGTATACAGTTAGTGGAAGGGGGGTTACTACAATAAATTACAATAAAAGATTTAGTTATATAGGATATTCTGATTAGAGTGGAAGTTAAAGTAGGAGGCAATGAAATAAAGATGAGAATGACAACTGTCCCATTTTCCCAAACTTAGATCATCTCATTGAAGAAAGGCTCTAAAATCACTCTTATCCATTGATGTTAAAAATAATCTGATATTGAGAAGCATTTTTCTTACACACAGGTAATTATTATAACCAATTATATATCAGTAATTATCAGAAGGGAAGGTAGAAGGGGCATAACAGTTTTCTCAGTTATTAAGATTACTTAGTATGAAGGGAACAATATTAGTAACACATGTCAGAGTTGAAAAGGTCTAACCAAAATCTTCGCACAAGGACCTAAACTTTCTAAAGCTTTTTCAGAGAATATCTGGAGTGAGGAGAAGTTCTCCATTTCGCTAAGGCAGCCATTGTCATTACTGAGTGTTTTTTCTTTTGTTGAGCCAAAATCTACTTGATAGCAAAATCGTTTTTTTTTTCTGTATAAAATGAGAGCTATTTTAATAATCTGAAAATTATATAGATCTAGGAAGTCTAATTCTATTGTGATATTGAAAATACTCTTCCCTCCTTTCTCCTGAGAGGTAATATTTAATGGACATTGTCTATTATAATCCATGACTCCTGAGAGTATTATTCTAAACTTACCAGAATGACTGCTCCTAATTTTAGAGAATTTTGAGCAAAGATAAAGACGACCTACAACTTCACTTAGTCACAGAGCCCTGAGCTTAACTGTATTGTGGTGGTCCAACTTGTCTGTAATTGCCTAATTTGATGCTTTGAAACTTGGGATTCCAAATAGGATTTGGAAACTATTACTAAGAGCTTTATAGAAATTGAATCTGCAGAGTATTAGCCAGGCATTTTAAACAGATGAGCTGACCCTCCACAACTTCTATACTTAATTATGAAGTTGGTCCTCTAAGCTTCAACATATTTGGAAATTTAGGGAAAAAAATGCTTGCTTAATAGTGTGGTGCCTCCATGACAGATTATAACCTGGATCATTGCCAGCAGGATAATTGGGAAGATCACCAGAACTGGTGAGGAACTGATAGGAGGAGTCAATGTTACATGATGAAAAAAGTATTGCATTTAAAGATAGAATACTAGCCTTTGAGTTATGATATTACCCTTCAAAATGTATGTAATCTTGGGAAAAAAAATGTGAACCTTGGTTTCCAGATCTGTGGAATAAAAAGTTATTTAAAAATTTGTCCTTATTATGTCAAAGTGGTTTTTAAAAAAAGATTTATTATTTTACAGAGGGTGGAGAGGCACAGAGTGAGGGGGAGAGAAACTCTAAGTAGATTCCATGCTGAGCCTGGAGTTTGATTTCACAACCCCAAGATCACAACCTGAACCAAAACCAAGAGTTGGATGCTTAATTATACCATGCAGGCACCCCTCAGAGTGCTTTTTAATGGTTAAATTAGGTGCTTCTATAAAAATCTTTCATTATGAAGTGCTATGCAAATAAATAATATTTTTCAACTTAAGAGCTTTTAACATCACATACCTCCCTATAACCAGTCCTTTCTTAAAGAAGGACAAAAACAATTGACCTGATCCTAGACAAGAACTCTTTTTATATTTGAAAATCACTAGTTTTATATTTTATACTCCTGATTTTTGCATTTCTTTTATCATCTTTCCTGACAGAGGTCCTTTATCAATCTCTGTATTCATACTGGCACCCTGGCATGTTGTGGCTGGACATAGAGGTCAGGATGCATTATGGTTTCAGAGAGAGAGTATTCCCCCTGGCACTTGAAGGGCAAAAATCCAAGTGAGTTAAAGAGAGATGAATTCCTTTTGGGTTCAAACCCTCTGAGAGACTTTTGAAGATAAATTAAACAATAAAGACCACTGCATTCCTCGTTGAACAATTACATTTGGTAACATGTAAAATAATACTGACTTCTCTATCTGCTCATGTTTTATTTGGTCAAACATCGAAGACATCACCTCCCTCTTGCATCTTCAAGTACCTCTGTTTGCACTGAGCCAAGCACAGTAAGCATGTGCCTAAGGAGTTAGCAGATTATACTTTGCAAACAACTTTTGGTGACTATACTGTATTTGACATTTTAAGGTGAGCATAAAAAAGACCAGGACCTTGGGCATTCTTTCTTACTAGATATGGAATTAGGTCTGGGCTTTCATTTTTTAAAAAGTCCTCTAGATGATCCTAATGCAAATAGAAGTTTAAGAATCACTGCTTTTGGTTAGCTACCACTATTTGTTTTGTTTGGTTTTACAATCAA
This sequence comes from Lutra lutra, assembly GCF_902655055.1. Classification (NCBI taxonomy): domain Eukaryota; kingdom Metazoa; phylum Chordata; class Mammalia; order Carnivora; family Mustelidae; genus Lutra; species Lutra lutra. Next base: position 69,110,013 of record NC_062286.1, read on the forward strand.
GTCTAATTCTCTCTGTAATTCAGATACTCTGTAACAAACTATTGCTTTTCATTATTAGCTAGAAGGGCAAGTTTTTGCACAGTTGTGATAGGCACCTTCCTGCCACTTTTAAACTTTATTAAATGAGAATCGTTGATAGCAAAGGGATACACATGCTATAACAATGGTATAAACAATGAAAAGGGAGCTATTAATGAAAAGAAATTTCAACACGTATTTAGATAAATTAAAGATTAAAATGGAGAAAGGTAATGACTAAAGGAAGTAGAGGAAAATGAAGTCTAGACAATTTCCAGAGGAAGACTAACCCAGTGAGAGAGAAAAATCAGACTGCTAAAACCATGGAGATCATTGGCACTCCTAAGTGTAAGGTACTATGGAAGGCTGGAGTGAGAATTGATACTGAAGATAGGGCACATATTAATTCAACCACAGTTAAGTTGTTCAAACTTCCAGGTATAATTTATCACAGCTATTTTCTACCAAGGCAAAATGAACAAGAAACCCTCTAAGAAATTTCAGTCCTGGCGGTGGGGGGGGCGGGGGGGGGGCGGGGAGAAAAACCTCTATAATAGAGCATTGTAGGTTTTCCCAACATCATGAATGGCTTCTTGTCTATGTAATCTAAGGCATGCCCATACGTGTATACAGATCCCCCAGTCAGCTTCTTTTTCATTGTCTCCTTCCTAAATATGAACAGATAAGCAGGTATCCCTGATATTTGATGAAAGCCTACACAGTAAAAAAGATTTAACATAAATAAAAAAGGAAAAATGACCCCATAAAGCAGAAATATATCAAGGAATATAGAGAAGTTAGGCATTAAAATAGTAATTGCAGAACAGAGTAATTCAAGAAGACATTTTATCCATATAGTATTAAGATCTTGCTGCCATCTGACATAAATAAGAAAAGAAGAAGTATATCTGGGAAAGTAAAAAATATGGAGATAGGGTTTTGAATAAAGGCATAAAGAAGCATAAACATTTATAGCTAATAGTAGAGATTCCAGTAAAGAAAAACAGAGATGTGAAGAGGAGAATTGTATCACAGAAATAATGAAAGAGAAAACATTCTTCTCTAGCTTAAAAGATTATACTAAGTGCCAAAATTATTAATAAATATATGTGTGACTATTATGTAATTTCAGGACACCCCAGAGGGGAATCTATGTTAAAGAAAATTCTTTGAGAGGAAAGAAATGCCTATAACTAGAAGTAAGAAAATTATGAAAGAAAAAAATTTCACAGGTAAAAGCAAACATATAGTACAGGTTGCAGACTGATTAATCACTTATAAAGCCAAAAAACACTTATAAAGCACAAAAGTAGTAAAAAAAATATCTATAAAAATCAGTCAATGGATACACAAAAGAAGGTGAAATATGACATCACATACATAGAACATGAACGGGGGAAAAAAAATTTAGTGCCTTTACGGTGTGTTTAAACTTAAATGAAATCAGTTTAATATAGACTGCTATACACATAGGATGTTATATATGAAGCTCATGGTAACCAGAAGCCAAAACCCTATGACGGATATACAAAAAATAAGGAGAAAGGAATCCAAGCATAACACTAAAGAGAGTCATCAAACCACAAGAAAGGAAGAGAAGAAAGGAACAAAGAACTACACAAACAGAAAACAACAAAATAAGTACATACCTACCAATAATTATTGTAATTGTAAATGGTGTGAATGCTCCAATAAAAAGACATAAGGTGACTGAGTGGATTAAAAAAACCAAAAAACAAAACAAAACAAAAAAAACCCACCAAAACCCATCTATATGCGGCCCAGGAGGGACTTACATCAGACCTACAGACATGGAGACTTAAAGTGAAAGGCTGGTAAAGCATAATTTGTATCAGTCAAAATAGACTTTAAAACAAAGACTATAGCAAGAGACAGAGAAGAATATTACATAATTGTAAAGGGAATAATCCAATAGGCATATATAACTAATCGTAAATGTGCACACAACACAGCAACACTTAAATATGTAGAGCAAATATTAAAGGAATAAAGGGAGAAATTGACAGTAATACAACAATATTTCTAATATTGTTATTAGTTAATTAACAATACTATACTAATATAGTATTGACTTTATAACCCCTGACTTACATCAAGGGTAGACAATCCAGATAGAAAACAACAATGAAGGAGTGGCTTTGAACAACATAACAGACCACATAGACCTAACGCATATATACAGAACATTCCGTCCCCAAGAAGCAAAATAAACATTCTTTTCAAGAGCATATGGAACATTCTCCAGAATATATCACATAGGTCACAAACAAGTCTCAATAAATTAAAGACTGAAATCATACCAACTATTTTTCCTGACAATAGCAGTATGAAATTACAAATCAATTATAAAAAAGCCTGGAAGAAAATACATGGAGTCTAAACAACATGTTACTAAACCATGAATGGATCAATCAAATTAAAGAGGAAGTAAATACTGGAGACAAGTGAGAACAGAATGGTCCAAAAACCTTTGAGACACAGGTAAAGCAGTTCTCAGAGGGACATTTATATCAATGTAGGCCTATCTCAAGAAACAAAAAGAATCTAAAACAACTATTATGTACCTAAAAGATCTAGAAAAGAATAGACACAGCCCAAAGTGAGTAAAAGAAAGGAAGTAATAATGATTAGAGCAGAAATAAATATAATACAGACCAAAAGAAAAAGAGAAAAGATCAATGAAACCAATGCTGGTTTTTTTGAAAGATAAAACTGATAAACATTTAGCCAGACTCATCAAAAATATTTGAATACAATCAGAAATGATCAAGGAGAAACAAATTCCACCACAGAAACCCGAAGTATTAAGAGAATATAATGAAAATTACATTAAAAAAATTAAACAAACTATAAGAAATAGGCAAATTCCTGGAAAGATAGTCTTTGAAAAATTAACCAGGAATAGGCAGAAAATTTGAACAGACTGATTACCAGTAATGAAATGGAATCAGTCATCAAAAACTCTCAACAAACAAAAGTCCAGGATCAGATGGCTTCGCAAGTGAATTTTACCAAGTAGAGTTAATATCTCTGCTTTTCAAACTATTAAGAAAAAAAGATAAGGAAGGAAAATTTCCAAGTTTATTCTAGGAGGTCAACATTACCCTGTTGGCAAAACCAGACAAAGACATTACAAAAAAACTACACACCAGTATCCCTGATGAACACAGATGCAAAGATCCTCAGTAAAATATTAACAAAACAAATTGAGCAATACATTAAAAAAATCACTCACCATGATCAAGTAGGATTTATTCAAGGATTAAAGGATAGTTCATTATTTGCAAATCAATGTGATACCTCACATTAATAAGGATAAAAATCATAAGATCATCTAATAGATGCAGAAAAAGCATTTCATAAAATATAACATCCATTCATGATAAAAATGCTCCACAAAGTGGGTTTAGTGATAATATACCTCAGTGGAATAAAGGTCATATATAACAAACCTATAGCTAACATATTCAGTGGTGAAAAGCCAAAAATTTTTCCTATAAGATTTAGGAACAAGATAAGAATGTCCACTCTCACCACTCTTATTCAACATAGTACTGGAAGTTCTAGCCATAATAATCAGACAAGAAAGAGAAATAAAAGGCATCTAAACTGGTAAGGAAGAAGAAAAACTGCCATTATATGTAGATGACAACACTATACATAAAAAATCTAAAGAGGATACAAAATTAAAGAAGTCTGTTGCATTTCTATACAGTAATAATGAAATAGCAAAAAGAGAAATTAAGAAAACAGTTTCACTTGCAACTGTATCAAGTAGAATAATGTAACTAGGAATGAAATTAACCAAGGAGTTCAAAGACCCATACCCTGAAGATAAGCACTGATGAAATTGAGGATGACACAAACAAATAGAAATAAATTGTGTTCATGGATTAGAAGAATATTGTTAAATTGTTCATACTAGTCAAAGCAATTTATATATTTAATATAATCTCCATAAAAATACCAAATACATTTTTCACAGAACTAGAACAAATAATCCTAAAATTTGAATGTAATGACAACACCCCAAATTGTTAAAGCCATTTTAAGAAAGAACAACAAAGCTGGAAGTAGCACAGTCCAAGATTTTAAGATATACCATAAGACTGTAGTAATCACAAGGCATGGTGCTGTTACAAAAATAGACACTATAAACAATAGAACAGAATAGAAAGCCCTGAAATAAATGCACATATATATTTTCAATTAATCTATGACAAAGGAGGGAAGACTATACAATGGGGAAAAGATAATCTCTTCACTGAATGGTGCTGGGAAAACTGGATAGCTACATCGCAACAGAATGAAACTAGAGTACTTCCTTACACCATAAAAATAAACTCCAAATGGTTCAAAGACCTAAGTGTGATATCTGAAACCATACAATTCCTAGAAGAAACAAAAGCAGTAATTTTTTGGACAAATGTCTTAGCAACAATTTTTTAAGATGTATCTCCTCAGATTGTTTTTCAGAGTCCAACAATCTGAGGGTTTTGAAGGGGCGTGGGGTGGGAAGTTGTGTGAGCCTGGTGGTGGGGATTATGGAGGGCTTGTATTCCATGGAGCACTGGGTGTGGTGCATAAGCAATGAATTCTGGTACACTGAAAAGAAATTTAAAAAATAAAAAAAAAATTTAAAAATCTTAAAAACAATACAAAACAAAAAAGATATATCTCCTCAGGCGAGGGTGACAAAAGCAAAAATAAGCTAGTGGGACTACATCAAAATAAAAAGCATTTGTACAGTGGAAGAAAGTGTCAACAAAACAAAAAAGGCAGCCTATTGAATGGGAGAAGATATTTGCAAATGATATATTTAATAAGAGTTAATATCCATAATACAACAACAAAAACTTATACAACTCCATACCAAAACCCAAACCAATTAAAAAATGGGTGAAGGATCTGAATAGAGTTTTCCCAAAGAAGACGTAACAGGTAGCCATAGACACATGCAAAGGTGATCAATATCACTAATCATCAGAGAAATGCAAATCAAAACCACAATGAGATATCAACTTAGACTTGTCAAAATGGCTAGTAGCAAAAAGACAAGAAATTACAAGTGTCTTGGTAGGAATGTAAATTGGTGTGTAGGCACTGTGGAAAACAGTGTTGAGTTTCCTTAAAAAAGAAAGGAAGGAAGGGAGAAAGAAAGAAAACAATATATGATCCAGTAATTTCCCGACTGGTCATTTACCCAAGAAAAACCAAAACACTAATATAAAAAGATATATGCACCCTTATGTTTAATGCAGCATTATTTATAATATCAAAGATATGGAAGCAACCCAAGTGTCCACTGATTGAGGAATGGATAAAGAGGAGGTCATGTGTGTGAATATCTATATCATCTATATCTATATATTTCCATAATATCCATTATATATATGATGGAATATTATTCAGCTGTAAAAAGAGCTAAGATTTGCCATTAGAGACAACATGGGTGGATCTAGAGAGTATTATGCTAAGTGGTCAGAGAAAGGAGTCAAAAAACATGAATTTACTTAAATGTGGATCCTAAAAAGCAAAACGAACAAAGAAAAAAATAAACAGAAAATGGAATCTTAAATACATATTATAACTGGTGATTACAAAGGAGAAGTGGGTAGGGAAATGGGTAAAATAGATAAAGGAGCTTAACAGACATAAACTTCCAGTTATAAAATAAATAAATCACAGATGAAAAGTACAGCAAAAGGAATAGTTGATCATATTGTAAGAATACTATGGTGACAGAGGGTACTATAATTTTTGTGGTGAGCACAGAAACGTGTAGAATTATTTAATCAATATGTAGAACACTGCATGTTATTTATACTTCAGTTTTTTTAAACTAAAATTTATTATGGTAGTGCAAGAAAATATTGTCTAAAACCATTAAGATCAAAAAAATTGTGAAGTACATAATTTATAGAGATAAGGGACTACTTGTAGTAAATGGTACAGGACTTAAAATAATTGCATTTTTGGTGATGAAGTCTCAATGATGATGGGAGCTTACAGAAGGAAAACCACTTTTTATGAAAAATCTTTAGTAGTTTGGGAGGAGGAGTTAAGATGGCAGAGCAGTAGGGGGGACTCTATGCTTGCCTCATCCCTTGAACACACCTAGATAAATATAAAATCATTCTGAAAACCCAAGAAATCCATCTGAATGCTGAGAGAGCAAACTGCAGACCTACAGGGAAAAAAGCCACAATATGGTAGGAAGTAAAGAGCCATGATTCCAAGGAGAGAAGAATTGGGGGTGCTGCAGAGGAGAGCCTTGATCTTGAAGAGAGGAGAGCAAGAGATAGAGAAAGCAGCATGCAGGCGATTGCACCAAAAAACAACAACAACAAAAAAAAAACAAAACAACAACAACAACAAAAAAAAAACCCAAAAAACCAAAACCAAAAACAAACAAAAAAACCAAAAAACTTCCCCCAAACCACTGACTGGGAACACTAGAGGGGCTTATTATCACAGGTTTTTTTTATAAGCAATGGAGCTCAAAGTTTGAGGTTTTAGAAGTCTGCACCACTACCAGGTAGAGCCTGGTGGGCATAGAGATGCTCGTGTGGAGAAGAAGGAGAGAGGCCTGGGAGCAGATGACATGATTTGAACATCCCTTGGGTCACAATGGGAGAGACAGTTCTCTTTCTTGGAATGCACTTGAGAGGTGGAATGGCCTCTTAGGGGAATAAAGAGCTGGCAGGCACTATCATACTGATGTATTCATTAGAATAGGAATAGAAACACCTGCGGAGGGCAGTGAACCTTGGTGCTGGATTTTTTGCTGTGCTTTACCATAAATTCTGAGCCCCTGTGTGGTCGTGTGACTGCTTTTCAAGACTAATTAGCACCAGCCACAGTGTGTTGAGACCTTCCCCCAGAGGATCAGCTCATGTGCCTGAGATAAACCACAGGAGTACTGTGCCACCTGGTAGCCAGACAGCTCAGACACTGACAGAGTGAAGGAAAGGATCAGATGGATGCTGGGACACTAGAAGGGAGATTGTACACTTTTCTGTGAGGGCTTCCTGAACAGTGGCAGGCAAGAACAGCCCACTCTGGACATGAGAGAGCTGCAAGGTGCCATTTTCTCCCTGCTCATCATCACTGACAGACTTCAGTGAGCAACAGAGTGCCCCCTAGTGGAGGCTGGAGCCACTTACACCCAGCTCTCCCCCGCCCCCACCCCGCCCCCACCCTGTCCCAACCCTGGACTCTGCAGGTGTATATTCCTATGGCAAGACAACCTGAGAAGCAGTGCAGCAGGACCCTCCCCCTTGAAGACCAGCACAAACCCCCTCAAATGCACCAAGTCTACTGATCGTGAGTGCTGCAAAGCTTCAGCTCTAGGGGAAAGGTGATCTAGCTTCTTTTAATAAGGAAACCAGAACATACCTAGTCAAAACTTGCCACAGAGTGGACAAGGTCCAAACACTCCCCACTGCAGGTGAGGTGAAAATCTGCAGTGGGCTGACATGAGAGAAAGAGCAGTCAAAACACAACAGCAGAGTCGACAATCTGAAGGACTTCCTGAAGCATCAGGCCTGAGACAGTACAGGGCCTCTTCTTAATATAGCCGTTACTCTCAAAACCAGGAGCTATATCAGGCTTTCCTAATACATAAGTAATAGTGACCTAGACAAAAATGACAAGACAGAGGACTTCACCCCAAATGAAAGAACAGGAGGAGGTCATGGCCAGGGATCTAATCCAAACAGATGTAAGTAATATCCCTGACCAAGAACTTAATAATCATAAGGATACTAGCTGGGCTTGAGAAAAGCATAGAAGATACTACAGAATCCTTACTGCAGGGACAAAGAACTAAAAAGCTAGTCAAGCTGAAATAAAAAATTCCATAACCAAGATAAAAACTGACTGGATACAATGACAACAAGGATGGACAAAGGAGAGGAATGAATTATTGATATAGAAGATAAAATTATGGAAAATGATGAAGCTTAAAAGAAGAAGAAAAAAAAAGTATTGGATCATGAAGGTAGACATAGGGAACTCAGTGACTCCACAAAGCATAAAAACAGTCATATTGTAAGAGTCTCAGAAGAATAAGAGGTGGAAAAAAGGGCAGAAGGTTTATTTGAGCAAGTTATTGTTGAAGACATCCCTAAGTTGGGAAAAGAAACAGTCATCCAAATCCAGGAAGCACAGAGAACTCCCATCAAATTCAACAAAAGTTGGCCAACACCAAGACAATATTGTAGTAAAATTTGCAAAATATACAGATAAGGAAAGAACCCTAAAGGAGCAAGGGAAAAGATATCCCTAATCTACAAGAGAAGACAAATCAGATTAGCAGCATATCTCTCCAGAGAAACCTGGCAGGCCAGAAGAGAATGGCATGATATAGTCAACGTTCTGGATGGGGAAAATATGCTATCAAGAATACTTTATCCAGGGGTGCCTGGGTGGCTCAGTGGGTTAAGCCTCTGCCTTCGGCTTGAATCATGATCTCAGAGTCCTGGGATCGAGCCCCACATCGGGCTCTCTGCTCTGCAGAAAGCCTGCTTCCCCCTCTCTCTCTGCCTGCCCCTCTGCCTACTTGTGATCTCTCTGTCAAGTAAACAAATAAAATCTTAAAAAAAAAAAAATACTTTATCCAGAAAGGCTGTCATTCAGAGTCAGAGAGATAAAGAGTTTCCCATACAAAAAACTAAATGAGTTCATGACCACTAAACGAGAACTGTAAGAAAAATTTAAAGGGACCCTTGAGTGGGAAAGAGAGACCAAAAACAACAAAAGATTAGAAAGGAACAGAGAAAATCTCTGGAAACAGTGACATTGCAGATAATACAATGGCACTGAATTATTATCTGTCAATAATTCAAATGTAAATGGACTAAATGCTCTAATCAAAATACACTGAGTATAGGAATAGGTAAATAAAACAAAACAAAACAAATAAACCCAAGACTCATCTATGTGCTGCCTACAAGAGATTAATTTTGGACCTGAAGACATTTCCTGATTGAAAGCGAGGGGATAGAGAACCATCTATCATGCTAATGGGTGTCAAAAGAAAGCCAGAGTAGCCATACTTATATCAGACAAACTAGATTTTAAACCAAAGACTGTAACGAGATGAAGAGGGACACTATATCATAATTTAGAGGTCTCTCCAAAAAGATCTAACAATTGTAAATATTTATGTCCCCAACTTGGGAGTACCCAAATACATAAATCAGTTAATAACAAATAAAATGAAACTCATTGATAATAATACAGTAATAGTAGGGGACTTTAACACCCTGCTTACATCAATGGACAGACTATCTAAGCGGAAGACCAACAAGGAAACAATGGCTTTGAATGACACACTGGACCAGATGGATTTAAGAGATATTTTTAGAACATTTCATCCTAAAGCAGCAGAATACACATTCTCTTCAAGTGCACATGGAACATTCTCCAGAACAGATCGCATACTGGGTCACAAATCAGGCCTCAACAAGTACAAAAACACTGAGATCACACCAGGCATATTTTTAGACCACAACACCATGAAACTTATGGTCAACAACAAGAAAAAAATTAGAAAGGCCACAAATACATGGAGGTTAAAGAATATCTGAGTAAAGAATGACTGTGTTAATCAGGAAATTAAAGAAGAAATAAAAAACACATGGAAGTAAATGAAAATGAAAATATGACAGTCCAAAACCTTTGGGACACAGCAAAGGTGGTCATAAGAGGGAAGTATATAGCAATACAGCTTACCTCAAGAAGCTAGAAAAGCCTCAAATAACAACCTAACCTTACAACTAGAGGAGCTAGAAAGGGAACAACAAGTAAAGGCTAAAGCCAGCACAGGAGGGAAATAGGAGAGATTAGAGCAGAAATAAATGATATAGAAACAACAACAACCCCTAGTAGAACAGATCAACAAAACTAAGTGCTGATTCTTTGAAAGAATTAATAAAATTGATAAATCCCTAGTCAGACTTATCAAAAAGAAAAGAGAAAGGATACAAATAAAATCATCAATGAAATGAGAGATCACAATCAACACCACAGAAATACAATTATAAGTGAATATTATGAGCAATCATATGCCAACAAACTGGGCAAAATGCTAGAAATGGATAAATTCTTAGAAATATACAAACTATTAAAACTAAAACGGGAAGAAATAGAAAATTTCAACAGACCAATAACCAGCAAATTAATAATAAAAAATCTCCTAAAAAATAAAAGTCCAGGGCCAGATGGCTTCCTAGGGTAATTCTATCGGGTGGCTCAGTGGGTTAAGCCGCTGCCTTCGGCTCGGGTCATGATCTCAGGGTCCTGGGATCGAGCCCCGCATCGGGCTCTCTGCTCAGCGGGGAGCCTGCTTCCTCCTCTCTCTCTGCCTGCCTCTCTGCCTGCTTGTGGTCTCTCTCTGTCAAATAAATAAATAAAATCTTTAAAAAAAAAATAAAAAAAAATAAAGAAGAGGGAATACCTGTTCTTCACAAACCGTTCCAAAAATTTGAAATGGAAGGAAAACTTCCAAAGCCATGCTACAAGGCCAACAGGACCTTGATTCCAAAACCAAAGACCCCACTAAAAAAGGAGAATTATAGACTAGTATCTCTGATGAGCATGGATACAAAAATTCTCAACAAGATATAATAATTTGAATCCAACGGTACATTAAAAGAATTATTTACCACAGTCAGGTGGGATTTATTCCCAAGTTGCAAGGGTGGTTCATTATTCACAAATCAGTCAACATAATATACCACATTCATAAAAGAAAAGATAAGAAACATATGATCCTGTCAATAGTTGCAGAAAAAGTATTTGACAAAATACAGCATCTATTCTTGTTAAAACCCTCAACAAAATAGGGATAGATGGAACATACCTCAACATCATAAAGGCTATATGTGAAAGACCCACAGATAATATCAACCTCGACAGGGAAAAACTGAGAACTTTTCCTCTATGGTCAAGAACAAGACAGGGATGTCCACTCTCACCACTGTTATTTAACACAGTACTCCAAGTCCTAGCCTCAGCAATCAGATAACAAAAAAAGATAGAAGGCATCCAAATTGACAAGGAAGTAGTCAATTTTCACTATTTGTGGATGACATGATTCTCTATGTGGAAAACCCAACACTTCACCAAAAAATTACTAGAACTGATGTACAAATGGAGCAAAGCTGCAGGATATAAAATCAACAGGTAGATATCTACTCCATTTGTGGGGCTCCTGGGTGGCTCAGTCAGTTGAATCCTCTGCCTTCGGCTCGGGTCGTGATCCCAGGGTCCTGGGGTCCAGCCCCATGTTGGGCTCTCTGCTCAGTGGGGAGCCTGCTCCCTGGCCCCCCTGCCTGATTCTCTGCCTACTTGTGATCTCTGTTTGTCAAATAAATAAAATAAAAAAAATCTTAAAAAAAAAAAGAAATCTGTTCCATTTCTGTATACCAATAAAGAAGCACAAGAAAGAGAAATCAAGGAATTTGTCCCATTTACAATTTCACCAAGACCCATAAGATACCTAGGAATAAACCCAATCAAAGAAAAAAGATCTGTATTCTGAAAACTATAGAATTCTTATAAAAGAAATTATAAAAGAAAAACATTCCATGCTCATGGATTGGAAGATCAAATGTTAAAATGTCTATACTCCCCAGAGCAATCCACACATTCCGTGAAATCCCTGTTAAAATACCACCAGCTTTTTTCCACAGACCTAGAACAAACTATCCTAAAATTTGTATGGAACAACAAAAGACCCTGAATAGCCAAAACAATCTTGAAAAAGAAAAAATAAAGGTGGAGCCATCACAATTCTGGACTTCAAGCTTTATTACAAAGCTGTAGTCATCAAGACAGTATGGTACTGGCATAAAAATAGACACACAGATCAATAGGACAGAATAGAGAATCCAGAAAAGGATCCACAACTATATGGTCAACTAATCTTCAACAAAGCAGGAAAGAATATCCAATGGGTAAAAGACAGTCTTTTCACCAAATAGTCTTGGGAAAACTGGACAGTCATAGGCAGAAGAATGAAACTGGAACACTTTCTTACACCATACACAAAAATAAATTCAAAATGGATGAAAGACCTAAACGTGAGACAGGGAACAATCAAAACCCTAGAGGAGAATGCAGGCAGCAACCTCTTTGATGGCTACAGCAACTTCTTGCTAGACACATCTTCAAAGGTAAGAGAAACAAAAGAAAAATGAACTTTTGGGACTCAATCAGGATAAAAAGCTTCTGCACAGTGAAGGAAACAATCAGCAAAACTAGAAGGCAGTCTATGGAATGGGAGAAAATATTTGTAAAAGTTATCTGATAAGGGGTTATTATCCAAAATCTATAAAGGACTTACCAAATTTAACACCCAAAAAACAAATAATCTGGTTAAAATATGGGCAGAAGACACAAAAAGACATTTTTCCAAAGAAGACATTCAGATGGCCTACAGACACATGGAAATTATGTTCAACATCACTCATTATCAAGGAAATACAAATCGAAACCATGATGAGATGCTACCTCACACCTGTCAGAATGGCTAAAATTAACAACACAGGAAACAACCCATACTGGTAAGGATGCAAAGAAGGGGGAACCCTCTTGTACTATTGAGAGGGATGCAGACTGGTGCAGCTACTCTGGAAAATAGTATGGAAGTTCCTCAAAAGGTTAAAAATAGAGCTACCTATGACCCAGTAATTGTATTGGCTAGCAGATACAAAAATACTGATTGGAAGGGATACAGGCAACTTAATGTCTATGGGAGCACTAACAACAATAGCCAAATTATGGAAAGAGCCCAAATGTCCATCAACTGAAGAATGGGTCTTCTTTAGCCATATAGATGTAGTGGAATATTACTGAGCCACCAAAATAATGAAATCTTGCCATTTTAAATGACTTGGATGGAGCTAGAATATATGCTAAGTGAAATATGTCAGCCAGAGAAAGACATGGAATTTAAGAAACAAAACAGATGAACATAAGACAAGGGGGAAGAAAGGGGAGGAGGCAAACCATAAGAGACTCTTAACTATAGAAAACAAAATGAGTGTTGATGGAGGGTAGGTGGGCAGGGGATGGGCAAAATGGGAGATGGGTATTAACGAGGGCACTTGTTATGTTGAGCAGTGGGTATTGTATGGAAGTGATGAATCACTAAGTTCTACTTCTGAAACCAGTATTATACTATGTGCTGACTAACTAGAATTTAAACAAAAACTTGAAATAATAATAAAAATAAACAAAGACACTACCCCCCCCAAAAGAATCTTTAGTAGTTTGATTTTATAATGGGCATTTTAATCACAGTTAGAAAAGTATATTTTGAAAAAATAAACTACATGTGACAAATCTGAAAGAATGGAGGTAGAGAAAGCTTTCAGGAGCTACTGCTTGTGTTGGGTAGAAGAAAAACTGTCATTAGTACATGAGAGATTGTCAGTATCATTTAGATGTTGTTTACAAAGAAGCTTTTAGATGCATTTACTTCACTTAGATGATACATAAATTTGTTTATGAAATTTATTCTCTTTTAACTTACTATTTTAAAATAATTTTATATTTACAGAAAAGTTACAGAAATAGTACTGAGTTTCCAAATCTTACCAGCTTCCCTAAATGTTAGTATCTCATATAACCATAGCACAATCTTCAAAACCAGGACATTAACACTGATTCACTAAACCTAATCTACAAATCTTATTGGTCTATCACCAAGTTCCTACTAGTACCTCTTTTTTTTTTTTTTAATTTTATTTATTTGACAGAGAGAGAGATCGAGATCACAAGTAGGCAGAGAGGCAGGCAGAGAGAGAGGGGGAAGCAGGCTTCCCACTGAGTGGAGAGTCCAATGCGGGGCTTGATCCCAGGACCCTGAGATCATGACCTGAGCTACAGGCAGAGGCTTAACCCACTGAGCCACCCAGGTGCCCCCCTACTAGTACCTCTTTTTCTGGCTCAGGATTCATCCAGGTTCCTATATTACATCTAATTGTCATGGCTCCTTAGTCTTTTCTTGTTTTACTTTCTGCCAGCTCTTCAATTTTCTTTCGTATTTCGTGAACTTGATGCTTTTCAAGAGCCAGCTACTCTATAGAATGCCTCTCACACTGGGTGTGTCTGATGTATTTTCATGACTAGATTAAGATTATGCATTTTGGCGGGTACCTGGGTGGCTCAGTTGGTAAAATGTCTGTCTTTGGCTCAGGTCATGATCCCAGGGTCCTGGGATCAATCCCCAAGTTGTACTCTCTGCTCAATGGGGAGCCTGTCTGTCCCTCTCCTCCCCCTTAGTGCTGTATCTCTGTCTCTCTTTCAAATAAATAAATAAAATCTTTAAAAAAAAGATTATGCATTTTTGGCAAGAGTACCTCAAAAGTTATATTGTGTGTACTTCTCATTTGATCATATTGGTAGGGATATGATATCTCTGTATCTTACAGGTGACTTTACTTGGTTAGAATGCTGTCTGCCAGATTTTTCCACACTGAAGTTATGATTATTCCCTGTTTAATTAATATTTTATGGAGTCAGGTCCTCAGCCTTTCTTAAATCTAACATTTTATCTTAAATTGTTAAATGTGCAAAGCATAAAAATGCTAGTTATTTAACTGTTCTTATTATTTGAAGACTTTTAAAATTTTTCCTTCACATTCATTTATTTTTCATTCAATGAGTGTGTTTTTAATTATTTAGAACACACACTCTTCATAAAATCCTGCCTTCTGGCTGGTGATCATTTGTGATGTCAACCGTGTTCTTGCACAGGCTAATATAAATTTGATCCTATCCTGCATAATATCTGTATATAAGAGTAGTTACCCTAAACAGGCCTTTTGGCTTGGTGTGCTATGGGGATATAGTTTATTTTCTCCCTTTTCAGTAGTGATTGTTATGGGATGGGGGGAATTTACTGCCCTTTGAACGTGCTCTACATTATGAAATCCATGCACAATAGAGCAGATTAGAGATATGCAAACTCTTCCTAGACAGAATATTCTCAGATCAGCCTTCCTTGACTATAAATTGATTGAATACATTAACATACTTAAAGAAAGAATGTGTCAATCAGAAAAAGATGAATCAGGTTATGGAAGCATAGAGAAGAGTCACTTTGCAAACTTTAGCAGCATCTACCTAAGCAGTGTCCAGAACAGAGAGTTTTGGTTTGCTGCATCCAGGCTTGTTGCAATCAAAACTCCAAGTACTAGAACTAGCTCCTCTTGTTCTGAGGCCCAGCGGACCAATTGTGTATTTGAGGACAATAACAAACCAAGATCACAAAAATATTAGTCTTGAAAAAATATGATATTTGATGCTTCAATAAGAGTATGAAAGTATTCCTCATGGGATATATCAAAACTTTGTTGGACATTTCACATTTTTGTAATTTTGTATTGTTTATATTTTGAATGATATAAGGGAAGTGGGGAGGCTTTTTAAAATGCGTATGGCCTCAAAAGGTCCTAGTCTTGCCCTGTTCTGATCTCATATTCACCAAGCAATTTTCATGTTATAATATAGCTTCCCAAGTAGGAATTGTTATATGGTTTTCTGGAAGAGAATGTTGGCATTAGTATTCTAGTCCATGTAACAGCTATTTTTCTCATTGTAAATCAATAAATAGGCATTCTGGTTTTATGCATCTGTCTGTGAGCTTGTTTAATTTAAGTCTGCCCCTGAGATATGAGGTACTCTTAGTGAATGACAATATCAGGTCTCTAGGTCTGTCAATCTAAAATCCAGAGTCAGGTCAATGTAGCAACAGGAGACCTTTTTCAGAAATTTCATCTAGTTAGTTCCTCCTAGAGACAACTTTTAATTAAAATTTTTAAAACATCCATCCATATTTGAGGATTAACCCTTAAAAATTAAAGCTTTTTATCAAGAAAGAGTATGTTCCTGTTCAAGGAAATAGAAGAAATCTTAATACCCAGCAAGACAAAATGATTTGAATTCCAAGTCTATACCTGCAGGGATGGAAGAAGTGTTAACTAACCTCTCAGTAGCAAGTTTAATTAGGAAAATAGACATATAATAAAATAAATGATATAGTGATTGAGGTGAAAACCCAAAGAAAATCATTCCCTGAATACCAGTATATAGTAGTTTTAGTGGACTTGATAATTTCTTGTTCCAAGGGTTCAAAATCTAATGAACAAGACAACTACATATGCAAAACTTATAAAGCAGAGATGCTATAATACCTATGATAAAATATGATGGGGGAGCTAGTTTCATGGAAAAGATACTTTTAAGAAGGATGTAGATATAAAGGTGAGTCAAGGTTTTTAGAGGAGATTTCAGTCAAGAAGAGTGATATGGGAAACTCAGAAGATACTCTGGGCAGTTCAGAAATGGTGATGTGTAGAAATAATCAGATGAAATCCAGTGTGTGTGAAAGTATGGGATCGCAAACCTGATACCTTACAGACAGATAATGAATAGTCTTGAAGCCTTGTTTGAGTTCTTGATGTCTCATGGCAGAGGTAAGCTGGGGAAGGGCAACAATAATCTTCTGGTTAATGAATTCCTGCATAAGTCCCCCATCTTTTCCCTCCAAAAGACAATGGTTTCTGCTTAGTGTAGGAACAAAGACAAGGAGGTTCTAAAGGCAGAGAGGCAGACTAAAGTTTGGTGAGTTTCATTTTTTTTGAAGATTTTATTTATTTGTCAGAGAGAGAGTTGGGGAAAGCACAAGCAGGGAGAGCAGCAGGCAGAGGGAGAAGCAGGTGCCTCACTGAGCAGGGAGCGCGACATGGGACAGGATCCATAGACCCTGCGATCATGATCTGAGCCCAAGGCAGATGCTTAACGAATTGAGCCACACAGCTGTCCCAAGTTTCATTTCTTTAATAGTAAATATTAGTCTATTTTTCTGAGTGCCCAAAGCCCCCCTTCCTCACTTTTAAGAGAAATGTATTCCAGAAAGTAAGTCCCTCTGCCCAACAATCTGCAAACTCACATTGACAACCTATCATCTGGGTAATTAGTCAAGATTGTAGAAGGGAAAGTAGAGATTAATACAGTGGAAGTCAGCCCCTTATTGTTTATACTTTGGTTGGAGAGACAATATTTACACATGTAAAATGTTAACTTGAAATGTAAAGCAGAATATCGAAAACTCTCAGCAAGTGATTTCATCTCTCTAGGCTTCATCTTCTTGATCTGTAAATTTAGAAGCTTGTTTAAAAGTACTAGGATGCTGAAGTATCAAAGGATTGTCTCAGACAATTAATGGTTCAGAGAAGAGAGCAAAGTGTGAGCTGGGATAGTTAGAACACTGTAGGAGTCCGAGTCCTTAAGAATAGAGAGACTGGGGTTAGGGAATATTAGGACAGAAGAGTGTTCAAGAGAATGTATGAAAATAATCTTTTCTTTTCTAAAAGGAAAAATTCATTATCTTTTTAAAATATCCTATATCTACCTTGATTCATGATATCTCTTGAACACCATTTTAAAAAATAAACACGTCTGCCATCTATTTTTCAAAACCAGATAGGTTTTCAAGGTCACCCTCTGTGGTTTCTCCAATAGCCTGTCTACTATTTCCCGAGTTCCTCTGCTCCTGCTATACCGCACTGCTCGTTCTGCCTTGAACTCCAGATGTTCTCTCCTGCCTCAACTAGCTTTTTTTTTGTGCTTCAAATGGTTCCCCACTTCACCTTGTCTGTCTGGGAAACACTTTCCAAGTCATCCTTCAGGGAACTAGTAGAGAGAACTTCTTCTCTCTCAAGTCATCCCTACCCTCCCTATTCCTCAGGGAGAGTAGATTACTTCTTCCTTTGGCCATCACTGCTGGAGCACATATCACATACTAGATCATACTGTATCCCAGTTGCTTGCTTACACCGCAGTTTCACTCTTCATCTGTGAGTTCTCTTTTATTATGTATCACATACCTCATTTGTCATTGTCACCTCAGTATATAACAAAGGGCATAGCACATAATAGATGTCCACTGAGGTAAATATACACGATTGAAGAAGTTGGATGAATAAACGAATCTTTGGAGTATCTGTTAATCGTCTTTTTCTTTCTTGTCTTAAGAATTTAGATCCCATGACAAGAAGGACAAGGTGTTACTCTCCTCTTTTTGTCATACTTAAGGGTTTTGACTCTATGAGTGTTTGCTTTCAAAATAATATTTTAGTAATGGTTTGTTTGCTAACTAGGCATAAGTGAAAGCAAAATGAGAGCTCCACAAAACCATGGCTTTTTTACAAGAAAGAAATTTTATGAATCATTGCCACTTTAAATGTATACCCTAGTATTTTTTCCTAAGGTCTCTCACTCACTAATGACTTAGGAAAAAAAAGAAAAAAACAGCAGCAGAAACAGTTAACGGATCTATCAGTTGTGCTTACCACTGAAGCTACTGTTACCGCCCCCTAATGTTAAAGGCCAAGTCAGATTATAATTTTGCTAACATTTTTCCTTTCAGAATAAGCAAAATAGAGGCCAAGTAGAGCAGAAAGTATTGCTTTTCCCATTGTCTAATGGCCTGGTGACTGCCTGGGAGGGACTAACTAGCTTTTTAGAAATGACAGCTTTCTTACTGCCCAGGACATGTCAGGCTTGATGCTATCCCTGCCATTTGAAGATAATGAATCATCATACTCTGTCAGAAATAAGAACTTACTTAATGAATAGTAAAGCTAGCAATCATAAGCAAGAAAAAAGCTTTAGTAGCATTTCATGCCATTAAAATACATCTAACTTGATTTTTTTTTGTCCTTTTGTTATATTCTGGCTATTTTCCTAGTGCTTCTTCCTGATGCCTCTTATTTCAATAAATTTCTTCTTTGACCACTTCCATCATGTTCTCATTCATTCTAACTCTTTTAAATCCAACTTCCCCTACCCATATACAATTCATAGTTACATACATATGTGTAGTAGTGCTCCAAATTAGGGACTAAGGAAGATTTTGGGATGCCTTAAGTTGTGTATCCAATGATCTAAAATGACTTTGAAAACAGTATTTTAAATTTGTTTTACACAGAAATTACATCAAGCTTAAAAAAGCAGCATTGTTCCAATATTCAGATATCATTGTGAAATACTACCCTATCTAATTCATAACTATTTGCAGACACATTTTACCAGGGCCTATTCAAATTCTGAACTAAAACATAATTTGGGAAATAAAAAATGGGAAGAAGTAGGTGTAAAACAACTGAAGTGTTTTGAATGGATAATTTAGTATTATTTTATGTAATATTTTTTTAGCATAAGCCACATAGGCTCACTGTGACCTCTTATAAACCTTTAGATGAACAATGTAATGGAGTACTCCTGGAACACTGAAAATACGGAAATCAAATCCCAATTCACTACATCCTAGGAAGACTCTCCAGAGCTTAGTTTATCATTCAAGGTAAGGTGCAAAACCTTTCAAGCCAGGCAGTCAAGGATTAACTCCCAGCTCTAATGTGGATGGACTCCTTTCTGAGCTTCAGCTTCATGCTCTGTAAGATGGAGATGATAACTGTACCTATATCCTAAGTTTGTTGGGAAATAATACATTTATCGTGCTTAGAACAGACAGAACTTGGCACATGGTGAGCATATTGAAAGCATTTGTTACGATTATTGGTGTAATGATCAGATTAATTCTTACCACACACAATTTTTATATAGCATAAATCAAATTAAAACTAGGATTTTCATGGTGATTTGGTTTTCAGAGTACTTTTCACATGCCCACCAGGGATATATTTAGCATGTTAATATTCCTCATAAATAAAATATTTAATTAATGTACAAATTAAAAAAAAACTTAGATGCCTTACCCTTTTTAAAGAACCACCTGTAAAAAAATCTATGTACTATAAAATGTAAATGAATACTGTTTAAAATACATTACAAAATAATACTCATGATAATACTTAGCATTTATTGAGTAGTCTCTGTATGCCAGACATTGAGATAAGTGTTTAATTTGCGTTGCCACATCTAAATGATCACATAAGCCTCTGAGAAAGTACTGGTAATAGTTAAAGGCTAAGTAAATTACTCAAGGTTATGCAGTTATTTTGTTGTAAACAAGGCTTTGAACTTGGGCACTCTGACTCCAGTTCTTGTGTTAATAGCCAATTTTTCAGAGCCCATATGTTGTCTTTAAAATAAACCATATAAATAATCAAAAGCATGTGTGGTAGAATGATAATTATGTATCTGAGTCAACTCTTTGTTGACTCTTATTTCAGTTCTCTTTCATTTTCTGGCTTACTTTAAGATTATATTCTTTGTCTTTGGTTTTCTGCAGTTCTGTATTATGATATACTTAGGGAGGAATTTGTTTACTTATCCTGATTAGGAGTCTATGCAGTTATTGAAGCCTTGGAATTGTGTCTTTCATTTCTTTTGTAAAATTTCAGCCATATTCATCTTAAATAATGCCTCTAACCTATACCTGGGGCAGCAAGGTTAACCATAACTTTTTCTGACTTATCTTTCTAAATGCTAATTCTTTTTTCAGCAGTGTTTAATTTGGAACTAAATCTACCAATTAAGTTCTTCATTTGATTTATTGTGATTTTTAGATCCAGAACTTCTATTTCATTATTTCTCAAACCTATTTTAGTTTTTATAACTTCTTGCAAATATTTTGAAGTGTGTCTTTGATTTCTTTAAAGACAGTATTATCATTTGTTTTTGATATTTGTCTAATCATTTTAACCTGTTTCTCTTTTTATCGCTGTTTTTCTTGCTTTTTGTTTCTGTATGTGCTCAGGTGCTCAGTAAACTTTTATTTGAAAAATTATTCATAGGAATATATTGAGGCTTATAATAAATCTCCACTATTACTGAGAAGATTCTTGTTTATTTCTGTCATCTGCCTTGGGCTCCCTACCAATGTACGGACACTTCCTAGTTCATCCAGAGTGTGAGCCTATTGGCGTCAAGTGCATTTAAGTTTATTTCCAGTTTAAGTTTCTCAGAAGCTTACCATATCATGATGGACTCTCCACCTAAAAGACCCTCCATTTCAAGTTAGGTCCTTTTATTCTGATTAGACCACCACCAACCAAAAAAGCTCAATTCCTTGGCCTTTTTTTTTTACCCCCCCCAAATGGAAAAATGTCCTTGGTGAAAGGTCACTTGAACTTGCTCTCTGGTTTCTCATCTATTCCAGGATTTTGGCCTGTTAATTTCTTGCTTTTTTTTTTTTTTTTAGATTTATACATTTATTTGAGAGAGAGACAGAGAGAGAAAGAGAGAGAGAACACATGAGCAGGGTGAGGGGCAGAGAGAAGGAGAGAATCTCAAGCAGAATCCCTCTGTACCTGGTAGAGGGCTCTATCTCATGACCGCAAGATCATGACCTGAGCCGAAATCAAGAGTGGGACGTAACGGGCTGAGCCACCAATGCTTCCAATTCCTTGCTTTTAAAAAAAGACTCTGGTGTTTTAATTTATCTGAATTTGAATAACTGCTCCAAATTCTTTATTCTGCTGTAACCAGAAGTTTCAGGTCCACACAATTGGTATCTACAAACCAGTTTTTATCCTGAAATTCAAAATTGTCCTCCCCTCAGACCAATACCAAATATTTCCAGCCCCAACAACTTATTAGACATCATGGTTAAAATCTAGCTTTTGGCTTTGCATTCCAAAGTAGCAAACACCTATTCAACTTTTCAGCATCTTTGCCCTTTTCTAGCTGCTTTGCTTCCAGGAAACTCCAAAAAAACTGGTTAGAGAATTTAAGACAGTGCCTTTAAGGAGAAAGGGGCCAGAGAATATGTGATCTTTAAAATCCCTGGAGTGAGTACTGGCACTGCAGGGGAACAGATAAAAGTCATCAGTGTGACGAATGTACCCAAACAGTGTGGTTATTTCCCGGTTCCTAGTAACACTGACTCTGGATTAAAGCAATCTGATTTCTGACTCACTTGCATTCTTTAGGTATTTTCCTTTTTCCTCACTAAGTACCTTTCTCCTTATGTCTTTATGTGAAGGAATGTTACTGTTAATCAGAGAGAGAAAGTCCCGATATCAAGGGTCTCTTTTATGATCATCCTAGCAAACACTCAGGCTTTGGCTCTGCCCCAAACCCCAGAACACAAGAACAACAGAAGAATTATTTTTACTTGCTTATTTTATCAACGAGGTTGGCCATTTAACCGAGGGTTCATCTCATATCGAAGACCTTAATTCCCGTTGGCATAGTTTTAAAAATAACATTTTATTATTTTGTCCACTACTGACTAATCAGTTCTTTCCTAGGTAGAATGCCTCATTAAAAAATAAAAAAGTAAGTAGTAAACACAGGATTTTTACCCTCACCTTTGTTAGAATGATAACATATCTTTTTAGAATTCGTTTAGCAACTGTTCATACTTAACAGAAAATCGCATATCACATTATATAATTAACACAGATTTCATCAATTGTCTGTTGATGAACCACAATTTGTCCTCTTCAGTGTCTTCCTTTCCAATAATCCCCTATATTCCAGTGGGTACTCAGATGGGTACAGATTTAATGAGTACCAAGACGAAGGAAGGATTAAATCAGTGTTTGAGAAATTGAGAATAATATAAAAGTACTCATTAATTAGTCAAATCTGCATGTTTTGACCTGTCCACACTTTTGTCCTGAGAGCATCCTCATTATCATTTAACATTTAACATTTACTGGACCATAAGACAGTTCTCAAAATGGTAGGGATAAAGAAAGGTATAAAATATTATTCCTATCTTCAAAGGATAAAAAATGATTCATGTCTTGCTGGAAAAAGGAGAAAAACACAGAGCTGAAGTGAGAAGAAGTGAGAAGTGGTAAGGAGCACCAATAGGGACAACATATGAGCAAATACATAAAGTAAGCATGAGTATACTAAAAATGTATGCTGGAGAGTAGTGGGGCAAAGGTCTGGATGAAAAAGATGTGACATTACTAAGGAACAAAGTGCTTCAGCTATGGGATTCATAACGGATGATCTACTATGGAGCCGTTCTAAAATTGCTGGACACGAAAAAGCATATTAAGAGTTTTTGGACGTCAGAGATTTTTCCAGTATTTCTGATAGAAAGTAAAGAATGAGTTGATTTGGGGCAAATCTTGGAGGAGAGAAAACAAGCTGGAGAACACTTTAATAATTACATGCTTTTACTTAAATATGCTCTGTCAAAATGGCACGAAGACGTCAGAAGAAGAGATGATGAGGGTCAACTCCTGGATATTCAGATTTACTAAGTCTGGTGTAATACCTGGGAATCAGGAAAACAAGTGTGGAAATCACTAGTTGTGATTAAACAACAACAACAACAGAACAGTTCAGCGTAAGGATAATAGAAATGGAGAGGAAATTTACCAAAAAGTGTTTCTCGAAGGAGTCTCAGTGGTATTTGAATTATGGACATAAAAAGCAAGAGAGACAGATGTATTATATCAAAGATGATTCTGAAACTAGTATCTAATAGGTATAAAACAAATCTTGATTGCCCGAATCAGTACCCTTAACATTTTAGATTTCAGTAGAATAACTGAAGAAAGAATAGAAAGACCTCAAGTTTAGTCCCTAAATGTATAGTGAGATTGGGAAAAAGCAAAACTAGAGCAGAAAAACAAACCCTCAACCTTCCCTGTGATAAGTGGTAATTAAAGTATCACTGGCAATCAACTACATAGAAAAAAAAAACAACCCTAAAACCAGGGAAAAACTGATTACATTTAATTTCCCTAGATGCACAGCTCAAAAAGGTGGGAATACTCAGGTATTTATATCAAGTGGAAATTATTCCTGGCCTGATTTTTTGGGAGAATTATTTTATTTTTAGACATAGTCTTCAGTTATGTTAATCTTTAAAATGGGACAATCTGGAAGCGGTGAAGATTAAAAGAAAAATAAGTTTATAGTAAATGACCATGAATCAGAATATTCAGGCTTTTTTCTTAACTCCCAATGACTGAACTACTTTTTTGAAGTGAGGGGGAATGTACAGACTCTCTGGATTACCTTAATCAAGTCTTATCCTCCCTCAGCTTATTTCTTTATCTAGAAAGTGGAGGAATTGGACTAAATACTCTCTAGATCTGTTGTGGTTCTAACTTATTTCTGTGATGTCAGCTGGATGATTGATATTCTTAAATTATCAAATGTATTATTTATATTAGAATTAAATAAATGTGAGAAGTTCATAAAAAGCCCAGGAAAAAAATAATAGAATCATATCTATCAAAAGTATTATCCAAGTCTTAACTTTTTATAAACTAATGTTTATTATCTATTCCTTAAAAAGGCAGAGAGAAAGGATGTTATCATCATTATTAATATCACCATCATGTTTTAAAAGTGTGACAAGGCAGCATTTTTCATTATTTTAAAAATTCCTGTTATATAAATTTCATTAGCACAAATAAATCTTGAATTTCTTCAGGGATTTCCCAGATAAAAGTTAGGAGTTTCCCTTTAGAATATTTGGTTAATCATTTGCTATAGACACTGAAATGAGTAAATTCTATTTTTGAGAGGGAGAAGATGAAAAAAAAACCATGACATCCTCACTTAAACATGTATTAATTTCAGTGAACTATATATAAGAACATACAGATTATAACTTATAAATATGCATATATCTTGCATCCATACGTTTAATGTTACCATTATATGACTATGCACAAAAGTGTCTCTACTCATGGAAAGAGAGATAAATTGATACTCCGTAGCTCTTGGTAGTTAGTTGCTTGTCCTCACACATTTACTATTTCCTCCTTATTAGTCCTCCTCAGTGTCCTCCTTTCCAGTAGTCATCCATATTCCATCCTTGCTATCTACTAGAGGGTGCATCAGCACCAGGTTCCTTACATCTTTCCTTAGGCTCGTGTGTACACCAGGAGACAGTCACGTCCAACTATAAGTGTTTGGCCTTCTGATCACTGGCCCAGTCAGTTCTCTTCAGTCATTTTGGATAACACATGACGTACAGCTATATGTACTGATGAAAACTCAGGGAACACCCTTAATTTATACCAAATATTTGGATTGAGCCAAAGGTTAGACTATGTGAGAAAAGTGGAGTTAGGCACTTAAAAGTATTCTGTATCCTCTATGTTGACTAACCTCCTAATTGCTAGAATCTTTAGGTTACTTCCACGCATTATGAAATGGTAAGGGACCCTGAAATACATGTCAGGGGTCCTAGGAGATCAGTTGGAAAGACTTTGAGACTGGTCCATAAATGTTTTTAGAGAAACACAGACTAGTTTGATGAGCGGAAGGACCCCAAAGGAGACTACACCTAAAGAAAATATACAAGAGTTCCTTGGACTAAAGCAAAGGAAAAAAAATATAGCATGATAGAGAGGGACCAGGAGAGTTTGGGAGAGTTCCAAGTACATTATGAGGTTGGGCTATATTCAACCAGCCCTCTGCATGTGGTCTCTGGGGGAAAAGCCCTTTGCCATAAAGGAAGGAACTTCCATTAGGGTTCAACAGCTATGCTATCAGAATACGCTTAGAAAGGGCAGGTCGGATTGGAAGATTTTATTGCAGATAATTACAACAAAATAGGAAACCAAGTGCAGAGATGTTCAGTCCTAGGGAATTAGGGAAAGATGCTGTGTTCAGGAGTCAAGGAAAGGCAGGCAGGGATGGGCATAGGGCATAGGCAGTAGGCTTGGTACCCCACAGAGAGCTCTGACTACATCCTACACCCTTGAAAAAACCATTAGTATTAGAGTTGTACAATTATGCATGTATGATTCTCAGTATTCTCTCAAACAGAAATCACTTAAATACTATCTTGTTGATGTAATTGAGGTAAGAAAGCTGAAGGGACTCCATTTCAGAAAGGCTCCATCTCTGCTGCTTTCTGCCATTTACTCATGTTCTGTATTTTGCCTCTGAATAGGACAAAATAAGCTATGTTCCCACTTCAAGGGGAAAGCAAACAAAAGTTAATCATTCTCTGGGTTTTGTCCTAGGCTCCAAACACCTGATACCATCTAAGAAGAGCCAGATCCCAAACGTGTTCCAGGATGTTAGCTTTGAACAAACCTTGGCTGATGCTGGCTTCAACATTCTGTAGCGTGCACAGTGACTGATGGAATGACACCTACTCTTTACCTGACACTCATCTTCAGTTGTACCCTAGCCCGGATTCCTGAAGGAACACATACCCTAGACCCCTTTCCAACATAAACCCCTAAACTCTAGTGATGACAGCAAGACTCATTCTCCTTTCCTTTCTGAGTGGAGTGGAGTGTCTCCACTCAGAAAGGACACTCCAGCTGCTGTTCTCGGTCACTCACACTATTCAATAAACTCTTTCACCTTCTCTGGCTCACATTTGACTTCTATTCTGTGTAAAGCCAAGGACCCTCTTGGCTGATCCTATGGGACCACTCTCCAGGTCCTTGGACCCAGCCTGCCAGTACTATAAGGAGTTAGGGCCTGGAAACATTGACCCTAGGATACTGTGACCTAAGTGTACATACCGACAAGCAATACTGGTAAGTTTTGTTTATGCATAATCTATAACCAGCTTGATCAAAATATCAAAAGCGAATTTTTAGAGATTTTGTAATATGTCCTGGAAGTTTCTAAGTGTTTTACATGGATTATCTACTGTAATACTCAATATTAAATGTTTGCATTTCTTTGTAGTTAAGGTTATTTGGATTTTATAGGTAACGAACCTGAGGTACAGTGAGTTGAAGCAACTTCCTGATCAAACAGCTGCTAAGGGTGAATCAAAATCTGTCTCAAAATAAAAGAAAAAGAAAACACAATATTCCAAAACCTATGGGATTCAGCAAAAGCAGATGTTAGAGTGAAATTTATGCTACAAATGCCTGTATTAAGAAAAAAAGTTCAAATAAACAACATGATACCACAAGGAGACTTGCTGTTTGATTTCTTATTTGGCTCATTGCTTGCAAAGTAGTGTGTTGTTTAATTTTTACGTAGTAAATATTTAATATTTACATTTCAGATTTTCTAGCTTTGTTTTATTGTTGATCTTTAGTTTTTTCTCACTGTGGTTGGAAAATACCCTTGGTATGATTTCAGTCTTCTTAAATGTGTAATATTTGTTTAGTCTCTTCAATGTGATTTAACCAGAGGATTCTTCTTTGTGTATTTGAAGAAAATGTGTGTTTTATTTTTTTTGGATGGAATGTTTTACATGTGCCTTTAGGAACCAGTATTCTAAAGTACACTTCAAGTAAAAATGTTCTTGTTGAAAAAAAATAGTAACTTTAATTGAGGGTACTTATTTGAAATAAAACATTGTTGGGCAATGTTTTGCCCAACATTGCTGGGTGAAGTGAGTTAAGTCTCTGGGTGGCTTAGTGGGTTAAGTCTCTGCCTTTGGCTCAGCTTATGATCTCAGGGTTCTGGGATCTAGTCCTGCATTGGGCTCCCTGCTCGGCAGGGAGCCTGCTTCCTCCTCTCTCTCTTTCTGCCTGCCTCTCTGCCTACTTGTGATCTCTGTCAAATAAATAAATAAGGTCTTTAAAATAAAATAAAATAAAATAAAACTGGGACACCTGGGTGGCTCAGTTGGTTAAGTGGCTGCCTTCGGCTCAGGTCATGATCCCAGCGTCTTGGGATCGAGTCCCGCATCGGGCTCCTTGCTCTGCAAGGATCCTGCTTCTCCCTCTGACACTCTGTCTGCCTGTGCTCTCTCTCTCTGACAAATAAATAAATAAAATCTTTAAAAAAATAAATAAAACATAGCAGAGGGGACGTAGATAGGGAGAATGGGTGAAATAGGTGAAGGGGATTAAGAGTACACCTATCGCGATGAGCACTGAGCAATGTATGGAATTGTTGAATCACTATTTTGTACACATGAAACTAATATAATACTGTATGTTAACTACCCTGGAATTAAAATAAAAAATTAAAAAAAAAACAGCTAAAAATGGAGGTGGAACATAAATCCGGACGGCTCAAATCCAAGGGTCATCTTTTTATGTATAATACCATACCACTGTGACAATCAATTGATCATTGTCTCAAGCGAGAGAAGAAATGGAATTACTTCTCTAAGACCACCATTTTTGTCTCTGCAGGTTGTATAGAATCAACTCTACGTGGTCATTTTTTTCTAAGATCTTTTCCTCACTGCCCTTGACTATTGTCTGGTTCTTTAATGTTCAGTGAACACCATAGACCATCACATAATATAGTGGGCTCAGGCAACCAGTTCACTGATGGAAAAAGTATATATATCATTATCTTGCTGGAGATAGGGCTGTTCACATTTAGAGAGTCCTTTATTTGCCCACTGCCCACTGCTGTCCCAGGACATCTAACAGATACCTTTAATTTATGAATTGTTGTCTTAATGTCTTCTATAGGAGCTCTCAGAGTCATGCCAGATAATTGTTTTTGTTTTAAATAGTTTAATTCTTTTCAAATAGCAGTTAATTTAAGAAGCAGTATGCTAGACACTTTTATTATACGATACTCCTTAGTGCACATATTCCTTGGCATATTTGCACTGGTCACTGTTGCCATCATTGCAAAGGACAGAGTGGAGCCCAGCACTTCACTCAGCTTAAGCAACAACAGAACCCCCAAGCTTCCTCTGACACTATTTACCCAAAGTGCAAAGTCTTGTCAGTGAGGACATCCATCATCACCTCATGTCCGATTTGCCATACATGTCCTCTGGTGAGGCCAGTTGTAGCTATCTTTACTATTCTTAGGTAGCCATTTTACTCTGGATTCACAAAGATTAGAAAGATAAACATCTTTTGTCTTATTGACAAAAGGAATTGAAGAATTTAAGTAGACTGGGCAAGGAAATAATCAAGCCACTATAAAGCTGTTTTAATTTTACCTCCTTCATTTCTCTTGAGCTAGCACTAATGCCTCCGTCATGTATGAATTCTTAATCAAGGTAAATTAGTGAATTAGAGCTCTGTCACTTCACCTTAAAAATTACCTTTCACTCAATGAACATATCAGCTGTGTCTTTAATGAGAATACTGAGCTCCCTTTTTACTTCTGAAAGGACAAAATCATATTGTCAATTTGCAATTCAGAGTAAGCTTAGCTGTTGCCTGCTGCTACATTCTTGACTGGCATTGATGTATTAGAGAAGTTACTGAAGCCTTGTTGCAGGCCCTTCTACATCTTTAGAATGTGAGCTGAATATATGAATGAGGAAAAAAATCTCTCCAATACAAGTTAATAAAAAATACAATCTAGTATTTTTCACTTATGATCAGGCAAGGCAATAAGACTCTTGTATTACATTCCTCCAAGTTCTGTGTTAACTTATTCCAAGTATGTGTGTTTTAGGTGAAAGACTGTTTTTATATTTTCTATTGAAATGAAAAGCTCCCTGCAAGGGATCAAATAGACAGAGATTTACATTCACCCAAAGGGAGAAGCTTTAAGTACAATGGTGTTACTATAATCAGTAGAATGCAAATTGTGTACTCCAGGGACCAGAAGGCACAATTCTTCTTTTAGAAACTTCAGAGGTTTCTAAGTAAAGGAATAGCACTATTCACTTCCTAAGGTTTTCGGGTAATATTATGGCAAATTTGGAAGAGCCTGTGATAGCACCTGATTCAGATAGAAGTAAACCTGTGAATTAATAAGAAAATTATTGGGATATTGCTTTGATTTTTAATATAAAGTATTTTTATCCTGGAGGGGAAAATATAGTTAGCACTGCTCACAAAAATAAATCTTACTCTTTTTAGCAAATTCACTCACATTTTACTGTATTTTGTTAGCCCTGTTTCCTTCTCTGTCTTTATTCTCTATTTTTTAAAAGTTTTAATTTAAATTCTAGGTAACATAAAGCATAATATTAGTTGTAGGTGTACAACTGAGTGATTCAACACTTCCATACCTCTTGGCGTGCTCATCACAAGTGCACTCCTTAATCCCCATCACCTGTTTAACCCACCCCACCACCCACCTCCCCTTTGGTAACCATCAGTTTGTTCTCTGTAGTTATGAGTATGTTTCCTTGGTTTGCCTCTCCCTCTCTTTTCTCTTTGCTCATTTGTTTTGGTTCTTAAATTCTTCATATGAGTGAAATCATATGGTATTTGTCTTTCTCTGACTGACTTATTTCCCTCGGCATAATGCTCTCTAGCTCCACCTGTGTCTTTGCAAATGGTACGATTTCATTCTTTTTTTTATGGCTGAGTAATATACCGCATCTTCCTTACCCATTCATCAGTCAGTGGACACTTGGTTTTTATTCTCTCTTTAAAAGCTAATTTGGAATAAGTCAATTTCCTGGGACAGTAGAAACCTTTTTAATGAATGTGGCCTAAAAGTTATATTTGTTGCATGTGGTATAGGGCATTCTTTATTAGATATTCCAAGAGCTTTGCATACATTGAATTAACATAACCTTATTAGACAGATGCTATGGCCATCCCCTTTTAACGAATTAGGAAATTGAGGTATAGAAAAGGTAAACTGTTTTATCACATATGCAGACAATAAAGGAATATGAATTTGAATTCACAGAGGCCAGTTTCAGAGACTGCTTTTTAAGTAGGGTGACTATATATAATTTATCACCCAAATTCAGGTAATTTTGAGAGTTAAAGGGGGCCCTAGTAGTAACTACACTGGGACAGTAAGTGTAAATTGAGATATCTCAGGAAGACTGTGATAAATGTTACCTTGCTCTTAATCTCCATTCTGTGCTGCCCCAAGTTTATTATCGCATTTACTATGTTGCAAGATAGAGCCTATATGTAGGGTAATGGTAGTCCTGTAGTAAATAGAGCCATTTTATCATTTATGGAAACAATATATAGATAGCCAGTAAATATTTAATCAATAATGAATCCCTTTCTCAGTTGCCACTACTACATGGAATATAAACTACTAAGGGGGCCACTTCACATATTTTCGGTGTACCCCAACTTCCTTGGAGGAAAGGAGCTATATCCCACTTACTTAAAAGAGATTTATTGCTGTGGGAATGAAGTCCAACTTCATAAATTTTGTTGCACAGACTCCCATCACAAAATAAAGTGAATGGTGACAAATCAAAACAAATTAAGCAGTATCAGCTGTGTTAGTCTTCTGCCATAACAACGTTTCTGAATGCACATCATGCTCAACGATCATCAAGGTAACCATACAATACTTTATTTTGATGAAAATACATTAATTTATTTCTAACTCACTGAACAGAGTTACATGTTAAGAGACTGATGAAATCTATCCTGAGGACAATGAAGATTTAACTGGAAAAATCTCATTTACAGAGAATAACTAAACCTAAGATAATGATGGCGGAATTCAACTACTCAGAGCATTTCTCATACATGGGAAATTTCCTTTAAAGAGAACATGTGAAGCAGCCATAAATCAAATGCAGGGTCATGTGCACAAATTAGCTCTTGTAATAAACAGAATTAAAGACTTTGAGCATTAAGCAAGCCCATTGCTATCAATAAGCACATGAAGGAACTTAAAGATTAATCAGAATGTAGGTTCTACATTACAGAAATATCTCTGTAAAAGCCTGTGTACACTCAACCATCATTTACTTTGAGCTTAGATGTTAAGATATAGCATGTATCTTAGCTGAACTATAAGAAATAGTCATTCCAGGTACATTGCCATTTAGTGGAAGGTGGGAAAAAGAAAGAAAGAAAGAAATTACATGGCACATAATCATTTGGTTATACATGAAAATATTGGATGTCAGAATTTCAACAGGTATGGTGGGGTTAAGGTGACTGAAAATTTCTCTGTAAAGTCATGAGAACACCAGAGAAAAATTGTCACAATTATCTAAAGATGTTCATAAGGTGGTTTAAAAGCTCTGGCACGTATTTGGGAATCTAGAAGTCCCCACACATGGTCTGGGCTAATTGTATGCCCTAGAAACACCTAAAAAGGCCCTGAACTCTCAACTCTGGCTAATGTTGAGGATCTGTGAGCAGGCAGTGAAACCTAAGGCTGACTGTCAAATGCCTGGTAGATGAAGAAGGCATATCCTAGCCATCACACAGGGTTCCTACAGAGCTCTGACCTCTCCTTCTTCTATGCTGTTACTGTCACAAATTCTATCTATATAAATTGTGTGCCCATTTACAGAGATTTATATTTATTGCCTTATATAGTTGTCCTTTAAATTAGATAGGAGAACAAGGATTATAAATATATATATATATTTAAATTTTAAAAAACCTATATATATACATATATATATGTATATATATAGGGTTTTTTTTTAAATTTTAAACTAAATTGGTATACACTAGGTATTAATCAATCCTCTGGCACTCACAAAGAAAATAATTCTTAAAATGCAGCAAATGAAAAACAAGAAAAATCTTAAAAATGCAATGAAATTCATCTCTTTAATATCATTAAAACATTAATAGAGGAATACAGAAACAAAACTCCCTAAGACATATAGACAACAAATAGCAAAATGGATGATGTAAATCATGCCTTATCAGTAATTCCTTTAAATGGAAATGGATTAAACACTGCAATCCAAAGGCAGAGATTAAAAGAATGGATTAAAAAAACACAAGTGTAAAAGCATGAAACCTATCTACCAAACAATAAACGAAGAGATTTAGAATGGCTATGCTAATACCATACATCAAGTTTAAGACAGAAAAAATGCTACTAGAGATAAAGAAAAAACATTTCCTAATGACTAAAGCATCAGTCCATCAAAAAGACCTAACATGTACAAGCATATATGAAACTAACAACACTGTTTCAAAATACATGGGGCAATATCTGATAGAATTGTAAAGAGAAAACATGATTCAGTAGTTGGTAGTGTCAATATCTCATTTTCACTAATAGAGGGCCTGGCTATAATAAGAGCCAGAGGGTCAACAACCTGAACACTACAAACCAGCTAGACTTAGCAGACATCTACACAACACTCTACATAACAATAGCAATATACATATTCTAAAGTATACATGAAATGTGGTCCAAAATAAGCCATATATTATCCTATGAAACAAATCTTAATATGTTTAAAAGAATTGAAATCATACAAAGTATGTTCTCTGACCAAAATATAAATTAGAAGTCAATAATAAAAGGAAATTTGGACAAGTCACAAATATATGGAAATTAAGTAATACACTTGTGAAAAACCAAACTCAGCATACTGAATAAAACAAAGCAAAAAGATGAGTTTAATGCAAGGCATTTGACCTGCAAGCTCACAGGGAAATTCAAAGCTATGGGAACATTGAACTCCCAGTTACTCACAAACTAAAGGATTTTTACGGAACAAATACCGAAGTCATTTTACTTTTTCAGCTGATTGGTTGAGTAGGGGTCTTCTTTCTCATTTGGATCAGGGTCACTGAGTTAGGGGAGCAAGGAAGTCCAGAGATGGCATGAATAGCCTTGGCATTTGGGGATTGGCTAGTACCCTACGCTGATTTCTAAGAAGGGCTATAAATTTTCATAAGGAAAGATTTGTTCCATTTATGCTCCTGCTTTGACCATTTCTATTTTGTTCCTGACAGAAGTAACTCCATTTTAATTAGGTTGTGCACACTCCTCAATAACCACTGGATCAAGAGGGAATCACTAGAAAAATTAGAAAAGACTTTGAGATGAATGAAAATAAAAAGGCAATATACCATACTTATGAGAGTCAGCGAAATGATTTCTGCCACATGGAGCTTTGAAGGCAGTAGGTGGAGACAAACAATAAATATAATAATAAATTAACCTATCAGGTAATTTCACTGGAGGCCATGATCTGTGTCACAATGGTCTTTTACCACAGTTCAGGACATTTTCTACTCTGTCATGTTTGAGGAAAAGACTTTTTTTTTTTTCCCCCAGAAAGGAAATACTAACAAGATTCTGTTGGTAAAACAAGAAAAGCACTGGCTTTTCCTTCAACTTTCCTTCTTCCCAGAGAGGCAGGCTGGGGCCAAGCTAGTCTGCCTGACATATAAGACACATCCATAAACCAAGAGAAGGATTTCCCCCACCCCGGCTTGCATTCTTCCTTTTATGGGTGTGGAAAAAGCATCATTTTTAGTGGAAAAATATTCAGAACCCTTTGATCTCAGAGTCTGGCTTTTGTGCCACCTGTTTGGTTATTGTCTGGGAAGCAGGAACTTGTACTTGGAACACTTTCTTAGTGCTGGTTCCATGTTTCCAGAGAGTGGGGATTATAGTCACCCACCTTCCATTCCCCCATGTCTTATCTGAAGAATGGAGTCATTAAGTCATGGGAAACAGATATGGGTACAAGGTCCAGGACTGCAACCAGCTAGCTCGTTGCTCAGGCAACATGGTAACTAATTGTATATCTCCATCCTAATTTTGGCTGAAGAGATTTCGGCTATTAACTGAATCAATATCCTGAACTTCATATTACTTCCTATTGCTTATTATTATATCTCAAAGATCTTGAATGCCATATATTAAAAAAGGAAAAAAAATATAGAAAGTGAGCCACGGAGCTAAGAAAATCTTGCTTTCATCTTGAAATGAAGGGACTGCCCATGTTGACAACCCCATACTGAATAAAGAGATTTCAGCCTCAGACTCTTACTCTCTCTGGAAACAGTATTTTCATGGTGCATTTAGCAAATGCTTTATTATAATTGAACTTCTATGAAACTACATATTATGCAAATAAATTAATTACCATTTGTAGCATTACAATGGCTAGTAAATCAATTCATAATTATATGACACTTAAAATAAATAGAATAACACTCTTTAAATTTCCCTGCTGAAGTGCTGATGCATAACATGCTCCATAGCATAGCAATAAAACAGTAAAAGGCGAAGCCACATTGTCCGCGGAATCACGGGTAGTGAGCGTAAAATGAAGCCACGGTGATGGCAAGCTTTGCTCTCTGTCCCTCTGCACAGAAGCCTTTTGAGCACGCCAAATATCCTGAAGAACTGCCTCTACATCCATCAATATACTTTTATTTTCATAGTCAGTAGCTGACATCTAAGGCCAGAATGGAGTATTTTTTGAGATAAACTTAACTTTTATTGTTGTTCTCTAATATGGAATATTGTTCCCAAATAGTCTCCTGTATCAAGAGCATTGCTTTGCCAAGCAAGAACTGATAAGGTAGAATTAAAAAATAATAAAGGAAAACTCCTACCCTAGCATTGCACTTGCAAAACATAGAGCGTGGAAACACCGCTAGTGGTGATCTTTGAAGCTTTTCGGTGGCCAAAGTCTCCCAAGAAAACGAGATATAATTCAACTCCAAAGACAGGCATCAGATGAATTGGAGGCTCTGGAGAGAGAGTGAGACTAAAGCACCAATAAGGAATGATTCCTTATTTTGTGTCTCTTTATTTCCTTGTCAATATCTGAGGATCCTGTAATCCAAAGAATGGCTATAATCCAAATGTCCAGGGAAGCATTTGATGTATCCCAGAGGTCACATACATTTGAAGGCCTTCAATAGGTAAAAGAGCCAAATTGGCTTATTTTATTTTATTGCTACAATAGAAATTGCACATGTACACATACACTAAGAGCCATGCTCTGAAGAGCAAATGGAATGTATAATGAGATGTGGCTTTGACATGCTTGGTTGGCAATGTTTTCTCCATTCCATAGTAAATCATAAGAATGGCAGCAACATGCTGTCAGAATGTATGATAAATAATAATTTCCTAAGTCCCAGTCACTCTGAACCTCTAGATGAGAAGAAAACCAATTTAGAAGCAGTTTTATTTTGTGGCGTGTGGTCACAAGAGCACAGTTCTAACAGCAGGGGGCCTGGGCGCTCCAAAACACTTCTCTGTGGCCTTGGAAAATTCACTTAACTCCTCCAGTTCTGAAATCTGTGAAATGTGAAGATTTGAAACCTTACCGATTCATCCCTGATAAGATGTTGTAAGCTTGAGATTAAATATTAAAATAACAGTAATTATCATCAATTGCCAGATGCAATAAAATGCTAAGTAGAACTTTTGTTAATCAAATCTCATGTCCATTGATTCATTACATAATTTTAGAAGCACTCAATGGACAATTGTTTCTAAGAGTTTTAACATTTGTCAAATATTGATCAGTAAAACCACTCTGAAACGTAGTAGAAAAGGTCTCTCTTGAGGCCAGTAAAGGGAAAAACAACAACAACGGTAA
Organism: Lutra lutra; assembly: GCF_902655055.1. Lineage (NCBI taxonomy): Eukaryota > Metazoa > Chordata > Mammalia > Carnivora > Mustelidae > Lutra > Lutra lutra. The sequence goes on from NC_062286.1 coordinate 69,146,131, forward strand.
AAAAACACAGAAACACCTCCATCTCTGCAGGGTGTCCAGAAGCATTAGAGGCAAGGTTGGTAGAGTGCAGGAAACTGGGAGTGGTGTGAGCCTGTAGGAATGGTTAAAAACTCAGCTTGACTTTTAAAATTTGGGGGATGAAGAGTAGTTATGAGTGCATGTTTGTGTGTGGATGGGGGTTTGTGTGTGAGAAAGGCTTCTCCTGTATTGGGTCACCCTAGTTGCACTGGGGTCACTACCAATTCAGAAGAGGTTGGAAGAGCTTCACAACTCAAGCATTAAGGAGGCACCCAAGCAAAATTGATGCTGAAGGTGTGAGTGAGACGGAGAGTGCTTGCAAGGTTGAGGAAGCCTAATGGTGACCGGTTGCACTGAAAGACATTAATGAAGTAGTCATTTTCATTCCAATTTAATAATCAAAACTGAAATGAAGATGCTCCTTGATCTTGCTGAAATTACTGATCCCCTCTGCGTCCTCCTTTTAGAAAAGAAGAGAGGCTGTGGCAGAGAAAGTTTCTGCAACACACATAGAGACCTCAAGCGTCATCAAATTTGTTTTATTGACTCTTCTTATATTAGATTTTTGTGGAATTTACTCAATTTTTCTATATCTAAGGGCAAATAAAGGGCTTAAAGTACTAACTTTAAGAGTTTTTTTTACTAAAATCTCTGTAAGTGATTGGGCTTAAAGCAGTGTAACATAAAATTTGAGGAAGGTATTCTCTACAGAGAAAACAGTATGATCTTTAAAAAAGTGAAAACCGGGTGCATTACTGCCATGCTTAAAATCCCTCCATGGCGCCCACTGCATCCCATTGCTCTTAGGGGAGCAGCACAAGTCCTTACTACAGTCCAGAAGCCTGGCCATATTTCTTCTACCTGCTTCTTCGTTTCCATTTCCTGGTTCATTCTACCTGTGGGGCACCAGCTCCTTCTGTTTCTCAGACATGCAGGCGCACTTAAGCATTTGAGACACTGCACTTACTTCCTCTGCTTGAAATTTTCTTCCTTCATCTTATTCACATCCCTCAGATTCCAGATGAAGAGGCTCATTCTGTGAGATGCATTCTCACTGACCTTATCTAAAGTGATTTACTCCAGTTTTTTTTAACTTGTTGCTCTGTTCACTTCATGGACTTAAGAAAATCAATAATTAATTTGCTTATTATGTATTTACATGTCCATTCTACTTATTCCCCACTAAAATGTTACCTTAACGATCAGGGGTCTCATCCTTTTTTTTTTTTTTTTCAAAGATTTTATTTATTTATTTGACACAGGGAGAGAGAGAGATCACAAGTAGGCAGAGAGGTAGGCAGAGGTGGGGGGGAAGCAGGCTCCCTGCTGAGCAGAGAGCCGGATGTGGGGCTCCATCCCAGGACCCTGAGATCATGACCTGAGCCGAAGGCCACTTAACCCATGGAGCCACCCAGGTGCCCAGATCTCATCCTCTTACTTGCCACGTTATCTTTAGTGCCTGTAACAAAGTTTTTCACATAGTATAGACAGTATTTCCTAGATGAATGGAGTTGCCTTAAACTCTGCCATTTTTTTGGTGATAAAATACACTCAGCCAGAGAGCTATGCATATTGTAGAATATTAGAGACAGCACATTTGTGAGAACTTGCCTATTATCCTTATTTTACTAGAGATGAAATGAGATGCAATGTAGTTATTCTTAGGCCTATAGTTCTACTATAGCCACATAACTGAAGGAAATACACCCCCATAGAATTCTCCTGAGAGAAGTATACATCTGGTCAATAAAAGTCTTTTGGAAACTTAATGCTATGTATTCATGAAGGTCAAGCATGTCATCAACATATCCTCTGAATAGAAAAATCAGCCTTGATCCTCTATTTTTCCTGGAAATTGAAGAAATTTTTCTTAACTGGTATCAAAAATTAGCAAAGGAAGTCACGTGCCTTTTCTTATCATCCCTATTCAAGAGCTTCCATGCCCTCTTTCCTTTTTAGAGAAAGAGAATGAGATGGGGGGGCGGTGGGCAGAGCGAAAGGGAAAGAGATCATCTTAAGCAGGTTCCACACCCAACATGGAGCCCTACAGGGGGCTTGATCTCAGGACCCTGAGATCATGATCTGAGCCAAAATCAAGAGTTGGTCACTTAACTGACTGAGCCATCCACACTTCTATCCCCTTTTTCTTTTTATTCTGCTTTCATTATGTATTATTTAGTTCACAAAACTAGGAGAGATTTTGTTTATATTAACATCCAACAGGGAAAATACCAGTATACAATCTAATATTTGGTTGAAATTAAATTTTTTTAATCAAAATAACTGTTCATTATATAATGAAATTCTAATAATGCCATATCAGCTGAATTATAAAGACAAGCATAAATCACAAAATGAAATCAAATTTGTGTAGATTAGAATACTTTTTGAGAAAATTCTAAAGTATTTAAAGCTAGTATTTACAATATTATCAAGTTTCTCTTTAGCACTTTATGTTTTCATCAGAATGAGTTGTTGAGAGGTAGCTTAATCATCTCTTTTCCTCCAGACAGAATTCTAAAAAATACAATGACCACATATAAATTGAGTGAACATGTCTGGAAGCTCGAAGAGAAGACAAGGAAAAGGAACTTTACTACCTTCCTCAGTTTTACTTTAGAACATTGAAGCTTCTAATTTCTCACGATAGAGCCTCTCGCTAAGGTCATGACAATTTGGCTGCTGGTTATACTTAGAATCTTCCAATTACTAACATCACATCAAAACTGAAACCAGACATATGTAAAGATCTAAAACTTTAAAAAAAAATAGGGAATAGAATCACATACACATTTGAGAAATAAAATTAATTTGTCAAAGATAAATATATTTCATATAGTAAAGTTTTAAACTGATTAAGCAGAAAAAGCAAATAAAGTACACACGAATTCTAGGCACTTGGCTAGCACTCAGTAGTTGGTGTTTTCCTTCATAGTTTCATATTCTGTAAAACTGTCTATACATGAATAAATATGCTCAGTGACTGTGTTTCATACAGAACAGGGCTTTTGGGAGGAATGGCCAGTTAGGAGTATCAGGCAATGCCACAAAATAGCAAGAGCCTTTCATATATATATACACACATGAACTACACAAAGCAACAAATAATTTTACTTTTAATTGCTTTTATTTCAACTTGCAGATCATTTTACAACATTAAAGAGATATAGAAGATGTGAGAAACACAAATGAACTATCCGTTTCTTACATTCTGTTTCTAGAAGCTTAGAACAGAAATTCAAGTCATAGGCTGTTCTATTATTGAGATCACTCAGAAAATCATTCCCCAAACAATTAAACCAAAGTATATCCCTTACTGTTACCCAAGTACAGATTTTCTGGATTAATATATTCATGTCTGTGATCGCATCTTTACTTAGTGTTACATTCAGGTTATGGGTGACCCCTGCAGTGCTGTGCTATAAGGCCATCCTGAACCAGAAAGACTAATGGCCAGATTCTCATAGGATGAGAATCTAGTTTTTCCCTTGATTGTAAGGATAGCACTCTGACCCTTGGGTCTTCAATTTATCACAAGGTATTCTATTTTGATTTACCTATCCACTATAATGTCACAGATTAGCCTGACTACATTTGGCCGTAGTGCTTCCACAAAAAGGCTGGACTAGATTCCTGTGCACTTAAACCTGTGCCATTTCCTACCTAGTCTCCATGAGAATAATGATGGTAATGAAAGATATGAGTAACTCTCTACATTCCTCATCGGATAAGTCATGAAAAGATACACAAAAGGCACAATGTTGACTTTCCACTTCAATGTGAAGTCTGCAGTTCAGGAAGTAACTCATTTTCAGAGATAATATTTAAGAAAATTTAGCCAATGCTAGCAATTTTCTCTCTCAATTTGGCTATCCAAATGAGATGAAAGAACTATCTGCCTCAGAAGAGATCCTATGAGAGCATGGAGATGTGGTGGTTCCAAGTGTATTTTTCAGCTGCTAAACACACTATAACTCAGACTCAATATATATGTATATACATAAAGTCTGTGGGGAAATGCAATTCCAGCAGTTGGCTGATGGACAGAAGAGAAGAACAAAACCAATTTTATATTTCAGAGGAAAAAAAAAATAAAAGCAGCTTAAGGTCAAGAGATTTTAGTGGTATAAAGGCATATGTATAAAGCTGGATTTCTGGAACTGATTTCAGGACTTTCTCTTCTCTGGAGACTCTTTACCTTCAATTCTTCACTTTCTGTTTCAAAAACACACACACACACACACACACACACACACACACACACACACACACACAAAAACCCCAAAATAAAATACCCTCACTCCTAGTAGCCAGGTGTGAGAAATTCTCACTAGCCCAGATTTCTGCCTTTTTATCCCATTTTGTTTTCACTTTAATTCTCCTCTCTAAATAAATTCCCTTTATTGTTATTTCTATAATTCACTAATGTCTGTGAGATGTTCTTTAGAAGGCATATTACTTGAAGGAGGTAGAATTGGAATTAAATGTAATCAGAGCATTAGCCATCCTGGTGAAGGATTATGCTTCCGGTATGGGCAGTTTAGATGGCAACTTAACAGTGCCAAAGGAATGTACTGTTTGTATGGATACTGAGTGAAGTGATCATTTCATTTTTACCACAAAGCCTGAAATATTTCATCCCTGTGGGTGACTTCTAATCAACCTAAATGTTCTGTACCATCTTCCTATTCCCACTAAAATGTAAAAATCTTCTAAAAGAAAAGGAACATTTCCCTCTATCTCTTTGTGATTTTCTCTTTTGAATTCCAACATCCCTGGCAGATACCCTTGAGCATAGATTGTTTTACATAGTTCGTTTTTAAATTGTTTTACATGAACTTTTCAATTAAATCATAAACTATTTGTTGATAGAGATTTTATGTACACCTCATAGCACCTTTTAGTATAAGCTAGATTAATAACTGTTAAGTGGATTATACCATTAAATTCTATTTGTCTTATTCTTCTTTCAACTTGGACTGAAGTTCTCTTTCAAGTTACTCATGCCCTCATCTCCTTTTATAGTATAGTGCTTTACGAAAATCAGATGGGAGAACTTAGGGGGACTATATATTTTCCTTCCCTCAATTATAATCCTGCTCTGTTATTATTAGGTGTGATCATATAAAATATAATTGGCTGGTGGATCAATATTGTATTTTTTGAACCTGTCAAATTGTTTTATTTTCATAAATAATAAACTTTGTACATAATGAGACTAAAATATATAAGGAATATTATCTATAAAACCCATTAAATCATATAAAAATGAAGGTTTTACTGACACGAAATTTCAACCTTGATATGTTCTTGTGACAACCTATTGCCTTAGTTATCTTTTTATTACTATCTTACAATAAAGATTACCTGTGTAAAATCCATGATTTGGCATGTATTATAGGATAAGAAATGATGAAAAAGTGCCTCAGTAGTAGTCCCAATGTCAGAAACAACTTTTCAAATAGTCAGAAGGAGTTCAGATATGTTATAGGAGATGTGGTAATACAGTAGATATATAATTTAGCAATGTAAGATCACAAAACAACTAGCATTTCCCCATTAGTACAAACAATAAGATAGTATGAGCATGTATCAAACTTAGAATAAATGAGAAAGAATTACATATTCATTGAAGAAAATGTTCTGATGGGAATAGCATTTTGTTAATAAATACTATATAATTCTATGACTACATGACCATTTAATTTGGACATCAAATTCAATTAGTTTATAGTTTGTATTTTATTATTCTGATAACCTGCTATGATAAAAATAAGGATGCAAGGCACTAGTCTGGTTTGTGACATTGACAAAGACGTTCTGCAGTAGAACAATTTGGTACAATTCTGTACAAATCTACTTCTATAATTCATTTTCCCATTAATTCTACATAGGTCAGATGAGTTCACAAGTATTCCACTAAAATACAGCATCCTTCCCCCCAAAGATAAATCTAATCCAAGAATTATTGGTATAACGGGAGCAGTAAGAACCAGAGTCCACACTCTACCACTTACTAAAGCAAAAGCTTCTTAGAGATGGTAAAGAAAGAAGAAATTTTTATATTATTAATATTTTTACTTCCATCCTGCCCTTTTAGCACCTACCACCTATTAGTGCCCACTAAAGAGTAGATGTATAAGTTAAGGAATAACTGATCTTGGGAAAATAAATTTTTTTCCCAAGGTTTAATATAAGCTTAACTAGAAGAGTAAGTATCAGAAAAAGCATGAAAGATCATCTGTCTTCCTTTTTTTGGTAGGACAAGAGGTCATAGAACAGATCAACAAAATTAGAAGACGCTATACTAGAAAAGCTTTATATGCATCTTAACTGACATTCTGTAGGCAATGTTTTTCAAGGCAATTGCAAATCAAACTCTGATGAAAAATTACAAGACCTCACTCACATTTTCAACATCAAATTACCAAGTAAGCACAGTATTTATCCCTACATGAGCCTGGCTGATGTGGCAATAAGGAAACTGCCCATGGGGAAGGTTCTGAGGTCTCTACAAATGACACCAACACTAGACTGAATCACTACCCCTGTTATTGCTGATTAAGTGACATATAAAGGTATGGGTATTGGGGCGCCTGGGTGGCTCAGTGGGTTAAGCCGCTGCCTTCGGCTCAGGTCATGATCCCAGGTCCTGGGTTCGAACCCCACATTGGGCTTTCTGCTCAGCAGGGAGCCTGCTTCCTCCTCTCTCTCTGCCTGCCTCTCTGCCTACTTGTGATTTCTCTCTGTCAAATAAATAAATAAAATCTAAAAAAAAAAAAAGGTATGGGTATTGCTGCCAAGTCTCTCTTAATTCAATAAACATTAATTGTATTTCTATGATTTTCTAACACATCTGAAACTTTAGGAATTTCAAAGGTGACTAGGGCATGATCCCACTTACACATAACTTAAAATACAGTGAAAAAGACAGGCACGCAACCATCTGTAATTCAATGTGATCAGTTTATGAGATTAACTGTCTCATGGTTTGGTTCCCCAGACTGTAAAATACTATCTAGGACTGATTCAATGATCAAGGCAGGGCTGAGGGTGGGTGCAATGCCTTAGCATCAACCGGCCATGGTGGAAAAAATCCTGAGGGTGATGAACTGATAGTCAAGTCTATGAGAAGGATCTGCTGAGATAATCCAACAAATTTGTAATTTTGGCTGTGACGTTCCATACTTGTATTCTTATTGAAATTAAACTACTAAAAGCTGTGAAGTAAAACAAAACAAAAAACAAACAAAAAAACCCCCCAAAGTTAAACTTCTTGAAAACCTTTGAAAGGTCAGACCTCATTCTCAAAATTCAAAAAAAATCATGTTTGTTCTGGATCCTGAGTGAGAGGGCTTTAAGTAATTGGCATAAGTTAAAGAAATTGTCTTATTTTTGTCCTGTTTATGGAAGTTTGAATGGGGTGTATTTTAAAGACAAAGGGACAAAAATTAGAACAGTATATTCATCCTCTTTTCTGAGTATAATGTCCCCAAGATTCAAGAAGAGTCCATATTTGTATGTGGCATTTGTCAGTTATTGGCATCATAATGCAGACTAAAGAACAGTATCTTAAATAGAAAATATTTGAAAGAAGATCTTCCTGTGATAAAGACTGATTTTGTTGCATTTTATTTTCAATTCAGAGGCACAGAAATAAGAATGGAAGCTACAGTTAATGAAATCAAGACCTTGGTTTGGCTGGTTAATAAATAAGCAGTTACAGAAAAAAAAAAAGAGACAACAATCTAAAGGAAATATATGTAGTAAGAGCTTATAGAACAATGTTATTTGGATATAGCGTTTTTTAGTTTTAATACTTGATTTGTAAATTTTTAAGAGTTGCCTGGGAGATCATAAGAATCCCAGATACTTGGAATTTAATGGCACTTGGGCTTTATGACCTAGCTCAAAGTGACTGTGACAGAAGGGAATACTATAGAGAAACTGTGGCATGCCCTAAAAAGACAACCCCAAGAGTAACCTTGAGGTTTTAAAGCAAAGTCATACCTGCTTCTTCAAGTAACTATTTGCTTTCAATAGATCACTCCTGGCTTAGAAGTGAGTCTTCACAGTGCAGTGAGGAGTTAAGTGCATAATCCTTGGAGCCAGATTCTCTGAGTTTGAATCCTAGATCTCTCCCTTAATAGCTGTGTGAATAATGGACATAAAACTTAAACTGTGCCCTATTTTCTGTCTGAATAATAGAGAAAATAATAGCACTAACTTCACAGTGTCACTGTGATGATTTAAGTAATACATATATATATATACGTGTGTGTGTGTATAATGCTTATGAAAGTGTCTGACAAATAATATATACCATATTCATATTTTCTATTATTATTACAATTGGATCCTGATAGAAACCCCATGTCTCCTCTTGGAACACCAAATGCTCATAAGATCTGAGCTCTCAGACATAAAGTGTGCTATTTGATTCTCCAAATGCTAAGACATGTTCAAGCCTACCCCATCAGCAAATGTTTACCCAGTCAGGTTCAGTTAAGGCCTCAAGAAGGCATCAGCAGGTGTTATGAACAGGTCATTAATGCCACCAGTGCACCTACTCTTGTGTCATTGTCACTTCTTCCTTCACTAAGTCCCTTAAAACCAGTTAACTAGGAAGAGTGTATATGAACCTGGTTTAAAAATGGTTCCACATGATATTCTGGCCCCCGCCTGAAGTGGAGGACTGCATCACAGAAGATTGTCTTCTTTGCCAAATGTTGGTCATGACTAGGAAATAATGAGACTGAAGCTTTGGAAAAAAGGATTCTTCAAAAGACACTTGTAGATAAGATTCTCAGAATGGGTATAGAATGTAAGGATATCTGTTTTCCATGAGAATGTTCATCAAAGAATACCAGCTGCAGAAGAGACTCTCAGTCAGGTAGATACATGACTGACAGCTGGATGTAAATCTCTTTACATGGACACTCCTGTCCTTATTCAAAAGCTCATAAACAAAGTGGTCATGATGACTGAAATCTAAGTTTTACAAGCGCTCAATAAAATGGACTTGTGCACAACATAGCTGATCTGACTATTGTTACTGTTAAATGCCCACTACCAAATCCATGTAGAGTCCAACATGGCATCAAGACTCAAGCAAGGGAACCTAGTCCTAAAGTTCATTACTTTTTGACTCTATCAAGCAAATTCGTTCTTCCTGGACCAGATACTTATTATGGATATGTGTACACTTTCCTTGACTATCATGCTCTGCCAGCAATGATTCTGCAGTATTAAAGTCAAAAGGACCCTACAGCTAGCCAGGGAATTCAATAGGAAAAGAAGTAAGGAGTAGGTTTATCCTCATGGCATTCACAGATCTTAACATATACTCAATCATTCAGACATCATAGCCCTTATGAAAAATGGAAATGGCTTATAGAAGGTCCAGTCATGGCTCCAGCTATGAAATGGCACCTTGAAAGATTGGATTTGATTCCTCTGATATCAGTACATGCTGTTAATTAGGGATCAGTATACATTTTTGTTAACTCAATCTCTACCAAAGGAGACCACTAAAATGAGAAATTAGAAAGTTTTGATGCTAAGCAAATTTTTAATTCTGGTGACAATTAAAACTATCTCTTATATATGATACAATGCTGTCTTTCAAAATATGTTTCACTAATCACTATCTCCCCAGGATACAGTAGTAAACACTCTATTGTCATATTATTTTGGAAAATTTGAGACTTAATAAGGTTAAAACGTTTATTATAAAACTTGTTAGAATATATAATATGATAGTATGCTTTATGAATTTTCAAAGGTATAGTATGCATTCACAGCATACTTCAAATTTATTTGATCATGGAATCATGTATTTTCTTCTGAACTTTAATTTTGTTATTGTGTTACATGGAAATATTCAATGGAAAATTTGAGGAGATGTTTTAAATAATGGTGCCTGGATAGGAATCAATCAAGTAAGTGGTGATGAGAAAATTATGGCTATTATGTTTACAGAGAAATTATAAAAATTGTAATAAAAAAAGCCCTGAACAAAAAGGTTTGTTGGATTTGGTATAAACACACTTGTCTGGCCACACTCTTTAGCTTCAGGAAAGCTAGTATCTCGACATGACAAATTATCAACCAAAGAGTTGTATTCCCGCATTCCCAACACCTTCATTCACTGGTATTAAAATCAAAGCAATGAGAAATATGCTACATGCTGGATTCATAGGCATTTACTCAAGGATATTTAATAGTTTATAAGAAATTACTGGAGGCCTCTTCTCTCTTTTAGTCAAGAATATATGCAATTATTTTTTTGGAAGAATTATAAGGTATTCAGTCAACAGATATGTCAAATACAGTAAAGATAGGAATATCTGCAATGTAAAGGTACATTTCTTTTTATTTCCAGAACATTTTGAAATGAGGCGTTGGCATTCAATTCTCAGAACCTGACAAGTTACCAGGTAAAGAAATAGAATTGTCAATCTTCAACCTGTGACAGAAGATACAAAAGCAGCTAATTGAACAAGCCTTCTTGATTGGCTTATTTTTATATTTCTAGTGTTAGAGAAGAAACTAGGGGAAAATAAATTATAGGCACGACATGTTACTTACAAATGAACACGTACTTTCAAACCCATGTGTTGATGGGCATTTGATTTCTGTCTTCAGGAGAAAAATATCATTAAACAGTTAATAGTGCTATTTTGGAACTCATAAAGCCTGACATCTTAAACAAGTCATGCTGGTAGAGCCTGTTCTGTGATGAGAGCCTCACTTATTTTCTATTTTCATTCTCTCTCTTCTTTGCTTAGAAAAGTCTTTCTTTCCAAATCTGTTGGCACTGTTTTAAGAGTTAAATTAAATACTCCTTAGATGCAGTTTTCCCAACTAGACATGAATATAAACTTTCAAACAGGAAACTATGTCATTTAAGACACAGGTCATCAGTCATTAGATCCTGTTGTTTCACACACCAGTGTTGTTGGGCATGGTCAGTCCCTTGGAATATCTTGTGCCAATATTTCACTTTTCAGCCCATTTACGAAGTGTCCATTTGTTAATGGTTAAGCAACCATTTTGGATCCAAGACACTTAGCCGAGGCTGATCAATTTGTTTTCTCAATGCATAGAGAGTAGTAGAAGGAGAAAACATAGAGTTTCCTTCTAAAGCACAGCTTTGTGTGCTCTACCACAAAAAGCCATGCCATCACCTCTTCACTGAAGACATTGTAGCAGGCCAAGCCAGGAATTTTAGCTAGGAGAAAGAAACGCATTTAGCCAGACTATATTCGCACTTTATAAATTAGGCTTTCATCCTCTCTGGTTCATATGAACACCATTTATTTAATTTGTTATAATTAAGAATCAAATGAAATGAACTGATTGAAGAGAGAATGACAGATGAAAAATAATTGAATTATACAAAATGATTTTTAACACATTCACTTATTTTATATTGTCTCTGAACACTTGTTTTATTTTATTTCTGTACTCTCACAGGTCTGGTAAAATTAGTAAAAATTTTATTATTTCTTCCGCTCTGTGTTACATAGCTTTGAGCTCCATTCTACAGTGCTTATCACATTGTAGTGGAGTCACCTGTATATTTTCCTGACTCTCCACTGGACTGTGAACTCTTTGAAAGCAGGATTCTACTGCATCTTTTTGTGTCTTTAATACAAAATGCTAAATGAATATGTGAATGAATGAATAAATGGATTTTTTTTTTTTTACTGTACTAGGTACTAAGAAAAAATGGCTAAAAAGCAAGCTCAGCTCTCCAAGACCTTTGAATCTACTATCAAGGTCAGATATTAGAAATAATTACTAAAATATAATTGTATTAATACAGCTATGCACATAGAAGAACAGGAAAAGGATTACTTGTAAAGTCTTTGGAGGGATGGTATGGGAAAAGGCCCTACTAAAGATTGCCTAAGTGGGTCCTGAGGAATGAAAGGGAGACTTTGTGAAAAAAGAACACCCTAATTAAAGGAGAAAACATGAACAAGGTCATGAAGGTGAGAAGTGGTGTGCTGAATATGGCAAATAACAAGCAGTTCGCATTTAACAGAACATAAGGTGAAGAGATGTTTAGAGATGTGGTTGAAAGGTGGACTGCCTTGAGCTCCTCATCAGGTTTAGGTGATGAGAAACACTTGGAAGACATTAAGCTGGGCAGTGACATGGTCAGACATATGTTTGAGAGGGACAAAGTTAAATAAGGGAAAAGAAACTATTTTACTTATTCAGTAAATAAGTAAGAGGTACTGATGGGCTAAACTAGGATGAACATAGGAAAGAAGAAGGGCAAGGCCTTATAAAGGTAGAATGACTTTCTTTCCTCTGTGACAGTCTCCTTAGCTATAATAGCCTTCTTAGTATATAATATTTAGCACATTGCATCAGAATCAACCGCACTTAATTGGCGTAAAATTTGAAATTCAGTAAGGTGTGGGAGATATGTGAATGGATGAAGCCAAGAATATATTCCAGGTTTCTAACTTGATTAACTGAGAGGACAGTGATGTTGACATAGAAAATATCATGAGATCAGTAGGTTTGGATAAAGTATAGGACTCAGAATGAGATACTGCTTACTGATTTCTAGACATGATGGGTTGGAGATTTCTGTAGTATATTAAGGTAAATGTGTACCACGGATAGTGGATTATGAAGATGGGTATGAATGTGAAATGGAACCAAGACATGTGGAATTAAGATCAAAATATTAGCTTATCTGGATGTGGAAATTATAGCAGATGAGAAGATGCAAGAGGAGGGTATAGAACAACAGGGTAAGTGGTCTGAGGAGAGAGCCTGGAGAAACAGCTCTAGTTAATGCTGGACAAATTGGTAGTCTGTGAAGAAGATACATATGTTAGGACATGGTAAGTGCATATACATGATATGGTAAGACATATATAGTTAAGACATGACATGGTAAGATATACAATAGAATCAGAAGAGCTTAGTATCAAGGACCCAAAGGGAAACACAATTTTAATATTGAAGAGTAATAGATGATGTCAATTCAATACAATTCCAATAATGGCATCTTTAAACATGCCCTGTACTTGGTAGGTTGGGAACCTTCCCCAAAAATAGTTTCAGTAGAGGCAAGGGCCAGGTTCCATGGTAAGACAAAGACTCTTGGAGGTTCTCACTACACTCTAGGACATCAAAGCCTCAACAAGGACTGTAGCAAAAATTCTTACATTTATTTTTTAATCTGGTTCTTTGCACATCACTAACAACTTTTTTTCCATGTAATACTAATTAATGTAACAATGGATCTGTGTTCATTAGAACATACTTTAAGAAAGATGGGTTAAAAAAAGAAAACAAAATCTGTAAATAAACTGATTTACAAATTACAAAAAACGGAAGATGGATTGGAGGCTGTATATATTTAACTATCCCTAAAACAGACAAATGATGCGGTGAAAGAAATAATCTGAAAGGGAAAACAATGGAGGTTTTCTAATAAGGAATAAATCATTTCTCCAAATTCAGAAGTCATTATTTCTAAACCCCTCAAATTTTATGGGCATATAAGGATGCCCTGATATTTGGCTCAGCTGTCTATAGAAAACATATGCAACAAAGAGGAGTAAAATAATTTTGCTTTTGGGGGATTTTTAGATTTGCTTTTCTAGATTTGAACAGGAATTAAGTAACTCTTTAAGGAGATTGTTCTCAGCTAGACACCAGTGAAAAAGCAGACATAAGAGGAACAAAAGCACTTGATCTATCATTCACACAGTACTACCCAGCTGCCAGACACCTGTGTGTTTACAGTCCATTACAGTGGTATCACAGGACTTCTCACCCTTCTCAACCTAAGGTGGGTGGTCCAGAGACACTTTTTTTTTTTTTAATATCCCAATATGTTAATAAGTACAAGGAGCTAACAATAATATTGGCTGTTTCTCACATTTTCCCTTTCTTCTGCTTTCAATTATGAGTGTATTTATGTGTTTGTGAGAGAAGGGAAGTCATTTTCTGTTTTTCTTCTTAAGGAACAAAATAATTTGCTTACAAGCAAATAGGAAAATATAAGAGAGACCAGAGCAAAATCAGTGATATTAGAAATGCCTGCAGCACAGCGAATTCACCATCAAATGAGATATTTTTTAACATACATGCATATTACAGATTCTCCTTATGTCACCAATGCCCATTTTTTTTTTTTTAAGATTTTATTTATTTGTCAGAGAGAGAGGGAGAGAGAGCGAGCACAGGCAGACAGAATGGCAGGCAGAGGCAGAGGGAGAAGCAGGCTCCCCGAACTGAGCAAGGAGCCCGATGCGGGACTCGATCCCAGGACGCTGGGATCACGACCTGAGCCGAAGGCAGCTGCTTAACCAACTGAGCCACCCAGGCGTCCCACCAATGCCCATTTTATTTCAATGAATTTTGAATCTACATAATTTGCCATCAGTAGCACTGGAAGAAACTGAAGACCCAGTGAATAAAGACTGAGCAATTGTCCTCACTCAAATCCATTATCTGTTTTCTGAGGGTTGGTTGAGCCCTTCCTCACTCACTGTTTTCATAATTAAAACCAGGAACACCCCTAAAATATCAGATAACCACTGTGAGACAATATTAACTCTGGAATGAAGAATTAGATTTTTAATGATTATGGAAAATCACCCTTACATTAATTATTTACCTAATACTATTAAAGAGCTCCTTCATAAAAAGCAAGAATGAATGGCAATTAAAAATTAGTTAATACATGTGTAAATATCTACTGGTCACCTGACCTATGCTGATCACTCGTCAGGTGCTATGCGGAATGAATAGATAGTTTAATAGTCCTTACCACCAAGAACTAGAAATTAAATCAAGGCATTAATGCACAGATATGCATCTTAGAGTCAGTTCTAAAACTGCATTTTCTCTGAAGCTCCATATGTAGCAAATACTACTAAAGAACATTCAAGCTGTCATATTTTCTTTTTTCCTATGACAGATAGTTGTAACCTACATCAGTTTTTTTTTTTTTTTCAGTGATACCATTTAATCATAATGGGATAAAGGGCAAGGGAAAAACAGAAATGCATTTCCATAATGAAAGAGAAAAACAAAAGTCTTGTTATTTTCTCTTAATGGTAATAGCAGTAGAAATGACAATGGTAATAAAAATGTTATTATTTCTTAAGCACTTGTTATCAGTCAGGCA
This sequence comes from Lutra lutra, assembly GCF_902655055.1. NCBI lineage: Eukaryota > Metazoa > Chordata > Mammalia > Carnivora > Mustelidae > Lutra > Lutra lutra. The sequence continues at coordinate 69,161,318 of NC_062286.1, forward strand.
GGAGACTTGGTCCTTTACAAACTTTAATTCATTTAAGTCTGCTGAGAACTGTTTTAGACAAAAAAAAAAAAAAAAAAAATCCCCCTTTTACCAACAAGGAAAGCAAAGATAATAATTGTTAGGCAACTAGTCCAAAGTTACACAGTTGGAAAATAGGGAAGCTGGGGCCCAAACCCACATTCTTAAATACTACACTTCATTATAGATACCTATGTATCCCACTCTACACTTTTTAAAAATCCAAGTAATATTTTTAAGCACACTTCTAAGCTGTCTTATGTCAAATGAACCATACATGAGTGATTCCCCCTGTTAATGGTGAGTCACCTTCATCAGTAAAACAGGATATTACTTGTCGCAATATTGCATTTCTCAAAGGTGGCCAAGCCAATATATCCCACTGAACAAGCTCCTTTTAAAGTGCATCGTTACTATTTTTCAATGTGGACTGTGGTCTCTCTTTCCCTTCCTTGAGTATGGCCAGGTCTGTAACTATGACACAAGTGACCCTATGTGACTTCTGAGGTTAAATGATGAAAAGGTTATTAGGCTTCTACCTGATTCTCATGAGATACCCATCCTTGGAATACAGCTGTCATACAGTGGAGAAGTCGAGAAGCCTTATGGAAAGGCCATGTGTAGATGGTCTGGACACAGCTCTAGCTGAGGTGGCAGCTGTCTTCCAGCATCAAGCATCAGACTTATGAATGAGCAGCTTTCAGATTACTCCATTCCCTAGCGTTTGAGCTGCTCCCAGTGATGAGCTGAGACAAGCTGTGCCCACTGAGCCCCACTCAAATGTCAAGCCAGTGAATGAAGTAAATGTTGTCATTATTTTTAGCCACTAAATTTTGGGTCAGTATGTTACTAAACAGCAGTATATAGCCGTAGCATCTAATTTCACAGTACTGTGTTCTGAAATAACACATGAAAAATCCCATTTTAAAGAACTAAACAAATTATATGATTATTACTGCTTTTATTTGTCATGAAAATCACCCTGTGACATCCCTTCAAATGGTTAAATTTATTCTAATACTTTCTATCCTTACTACGAAAAATATGGTCCATGGACCAGCAGCATCAGTGTCACTTGTCAAACAGAAATGCAGAACCTGAGGTCCCACCCTAGACCTGCTGAATCAGAATCTGTACCTCAACAATATCCCCAGGAGATTCCCGTGCCTTTTCAAGTTTGAGAAGCACTAATACACACCTCCTGAGTTTATCCTTGACGGTGTAGTGTATGTCTGTGATCAATCATATATATTGGTTAGCCTGAGGGAGTCACTACTCCTGTGGATAGACACTCACTCCTCACCTTCTATAGAAAGAAATGTTGAACCAGGAAGAAACCCTCTGCATTTTCATGGGGGAAATTCATGAGAAATAAAAACCATCAAAAGCTGTCTCTCTTTTAAAATGAGCGTAAGGCTGACAGAGACGACCCAGCATGATCTGACAGATGGTGTATGTCAGATGGATGAGTGGAAAAGAAGAAAGAAAGTCTTTCAAAGTATCTGATTGTAGTTTTAGCTAAAACCTGCCTTTAAGCCAATTTTCCAGAGTCCAGTAGCTTCCAAATGTTTTGGATCAAGGGGCCACTGTTGCAGTATTTTGCAGGTAATTGGCTAGCTGCATTGTCAGTGTCATTGTCAATGCAGCTAGCCAATTACATGCAGAGGTTAAAGTGAGCATCCCTGTCTGTGCTTTTTCCCTAATTAAGATTGCTGGATTGAGGAACAAATATAAGTCGTTAATATGGTATTGTGAGATCAGAGCCTTTTCAGTTTTAATTTAACCTGGTGTGTCAGCTCTAAAATTTCCCATCAGATCTCAGTTTCTAACCCTGTTAAGCCCATACCCTTAATCTAAATATTAGTTTATATATATTTATTAAGAAAAGAAATGGATGTACAAGACTTGTATCATTGCTTAGATACTCTTAACATTATTAAAAACAGTAGAGTAGTACTTTGGGCTTCAAAAATAGCAAATATTTTTGAAAGTGGAGTAAAGAAAAGCCAAGCCCACATGTTTTCTTTAAGATGGGTTTTAAAACAGGACATCCTCTTGAATCATCATCATCACTATGGTAATAAACTTCATTATTACAGGATAATTTTCAGCTTTCTGTGTTGGCCCTTTTAATAGCTCTGGGAGAGCAAGAAGCATCTATTTTCTCTGTTTTACAGATGAGGAAGGTGAAACAGAAGAGATCAATACAGGTGACATCACTAGTCCACTGTTTTATGGTAGAGGAAAAACTAATGTTTATGTTTCCTGACTCCTGTGGACAACTCTGTGGAAAACAGAAAAGGTGCTTTAATTTTAGGTAAAAATTACAACTAAAATCCACACAGACTGGAATATAACACAGTTGCTTGCATAATGCTGTCTGATTCCAGTAGGACTTTCTGTGACAACAAGAATGTTCTTTATCTGTACTGGCCCATATGGGAACTACTAGCCCTATGTGGCTATTGAACACTTGAAATGTGGCTGTTATGACTAAGACACTGGATTTGGGGATTTGTTCAATTTTAATTAAATTCAAAAAGTTAAATTTAACTTTGCGCTGAAGAGTAGGAGCATAAAGGGCTGAGGGACAGGCTTTGGAAAACGCATGTTTCTAACAATGTTTTCTTGGCGTCTTCTTGCACAAAGAACCCTATTATTACCTCTGCAGAGACCCCAGGATAGAAAGGAAAGCAAAGTCCAGTGGCCAGAGGCCATTGAGATGAGAGTCCAAGGAACCAGATTAGAGCTCTGAACTCTGCTCTCTCTTATAAATAGTAAGAAAATTGGAGTCTATTAGTTCTAAAACATTTTCCAGTTATAAACTATGTGATTTTTAGCAAGATATCGACTGGTTTCTGTTTCTTATTTTCTTTCTGTAACAACTTGAAATTCCTTCTAACCTCACCAAATTCAAAAAAAACCACTTCCAATCTGCAATTTCATGTTCCCTTCTCATAAGCCAATTAAGAATAATTTTCTTGTATCATTTCCACTTTAAAAGAGCCAGGTAGCGTACTCCTCTAGCTTCTGAGATATGGCAAAAGCAATTAATTCAAAGCATGACTTTGTTCTTCCTATTTTCTTGTCCTTTCAGAGTCATGAATCACAGTTATTTGGACTCAGTACTTACACTTGCTTTGCCTTAGGATGTTCCAATCTTTTTTTTACAATGGTCTCTTCCACAGCTATGCTAAGAAATATGCTCTATGCCCTAGGCAGCTCTTTTCTTCTGACTTCACATTAAATGCAAAAAGGAAATAGTGATATAAAATCCCCCATTTCCTGATAAATTCTCTTTAATTCTCCACTCTTCAATTTTACTAGGGCTATTTTTCTTTCATGTATGTTTCAAATACATTTGCAATATATTTTCCTTAGTAAGAACCTGGTCTGAATGACATTTATTTCTTTTCCCATCCCTAATTATCCTTTTAACTTGTTTCTGTTCACTCTCAATCCATCTCTTTTCCTATCAGCCTTCTTAGATTAAAAATAAAAGAGTTATTCATCAATTTCAATCAGATCATGTTACTTTCCTATGCTCTTCTGCTAACATTCAGATTGAACCCAATTTGAGAAAATTTGCATTTCTTCCAGTTGAAGAAATGTGCTTGGGGGTTTAGAGTAATTTTGAAGATGTTTCACTTTTTGAAAACAGATTTCTTATAAGATATCAAATCCTACAAAACATAGTTAGGGAGATAATTTTCTGAAAGTCAGTATCAATCCAATTCCTACGATTCTTGTTTTTTAGAATCTTGGTCTTTAAAAAACAGGAAATAGATGATAATAAGAATCCAAGGGTTCAGTTTGTATACTCTTGATGGTTATGCGACAGAGTAAAGAGCATCTAAATTTAATATATGGCGTTTCAAAGGGCTCTCACTAACCTTAATACATTTCCAGTTTGGATGACTCTTGGAGAGATGAGATGAGTTTCAGAGCTCTCCAGGTCAAGTTAGGCCTAGAAAGGATCTTTAGGAGAAATTCAGGCTGATTCAGATCCCCAAGAATCTTGAACCCAGTCTAGGGCTGACTGAGGAAAACACAATTTCTATGGATTGAAACTGGTTCTGGAGAGAGTAAAACAGGGGAGACAACTGTGCCTAAGCCTTTAGCTCTCTCAATATGCCTTACTTTACCCTCCCTTTTTCTTTTTGAGGTCAGTCCAAAATGCTGGGAAGCTCAGAACTCCCATGAATACTGTTTTAAATCTGAATAATCCACAGCTTTGTTCCTATGCTTCCCTCTTCCCATTTCAGCCTCACAGAATTCCAACTCTATCGTGGATTATCAGGGATTTTCTTCGTCCTTGCTTATCACCTTCTCCCCTGCTTTCTGAATAATTAAGAAACCCACATAACCTTGTTTGCCCTTAGAGTTCATCACAAAAACATTTCCCTTCCAGGAACTGTCTTACAGAACTTTGAATGTGAAAAGCCTGCCACTTACAAAGGCAGCTCTTTCTATTGTTTTCCCTCCCAACGAGCTCTGCAATGTCAGCCAAAGTATTTGCATTCTTTCATTCTGCCCTTTCAAGTTTGTATTTCTCAAATGGTATCACCTGTATCTTCTCTGTCGCCCAGGCACAGCCTGAGGGAGCAGCTGGCCTTTCCCACTGCATTTGGTCTAAGGATTGGCTGTCATCACCTCAGTGAACAAAGGATTCTGAATCCCCACTCCAGATGTGGCAGTTTGTTCCTCTTAGAGATCCTCTGAACCATTCCCCCACAAGCTTCATCAACCTGTTTCATCAATTACCACCCAGGGGCCAAGCTTCTCAGTTGTCATCATCCCTGAAACACCCAACATGTCCTGCCTTTTTTTTTTTTTTTAAGATTTATTTATTTTAGAGAGAGAGAAAACATGTGGGGGTGGGAGGGAGGGATCCCATACCCCTGAGAGCATGACCTGAGCCAAAATCAAGAGTCAGACGCCCAACTGACTGAACCACCCAGGAGACACTCATCGTATCTGGCTTCTGATGTCTCTCAGAGCCAATCCCCTATGCCACCTCACCTCACCCAAACACTTCATCTGGATCTCTGGTACTTTGTTCTATGGTTACTGGGGTACATTTTCAAGATTTTCTCTGAATTTATTGTTCATCACCAACCCTCAACAGAAAACTTGTCTAACCTTTGGAAAACATTACCCCTTTGAGTAGGTGAAAGCTGGTTTTCAAGAGGTTTACAAAGTTTCCACCTTTCTCTGTTGGATACCTAATTATTCTTCTTGTCTCTTGCCACATCTCCTGTGAAACATGGTGCTTATAGGCACAGGATTGAGTCCCACTGCTAGGTTTCAAGTCCCAACTCTGTTTACTAGCAATTTTGCCCTTTGACGATTATTTGCCTCATTCTGCCTCAGCCTTCTTGTTTTTAAGATGACATAAGTTCATACTCACAGGGACAATTAAGCCTTTTATTATAAAGATTAAATAAACTAACTTGTGCAAAGAACTTAGAAGAGTTACTGATAGAAAGTAGACCAGATCCACTTTTATTGCTGGGTTAAAGGTTCTGAGGAATCCTGAGATGAAATGAAAACATGTTTTTCTTTTATTCATGACTTCAAATATGTTTGACCTCAGAACACTTCTTCTTCTGGTCCTTCTCCTTCTAAATGTAACTCTTACTACATTTTCTTGAAATCTCTGTTGCTTAGAACTCATTTTGGGAAACCCTGATTTTGATTTTTAAACAAAACAAGCAAACAAGTTAAAGCCAAAGAAGAGTAAAATGACTTCAGTAATATTATGATAATTAATTAATGAACAAATCCTGAATTAGAACTCCAGCTTTCTGGTACTTAAGAATGCTGAAATTTGATCCATAAAAGGGAACTTGTAAAAGCTTTGTTTAAGGGTTACATTAGAGTTCTTTTTAAGTTAGTCAAAGCTGCACAAATGTTATTTCATATAGTTTTCTAGGAAAGAAATCATTGAACATTGTTGGCTTTCCTTTTCTGGTTTCACTAAGTGTTTCTGCCTTTCTTTTGTCTTGTAACTGATTGATTTTCACAGTTGTTTCTTAAATTATACTTATATATTATAGTCAATGGATATATATATTATAAATGCACAAACATTCAGTGATATTTGTCAAATGCATACACTTTTGAGTATAACCCCCATTCCTATCAGAATACAGAACATATTAATCACTTACACTACTTCCCAGTCACCTCTAATAACCCTAGAGAAGCAACAACATTCTGATTTTGATCACTTTTACTATAATTTAGGGCTATTTTTCTTTCAAGTTCTCCTCTGGAACTTCATATAAATGGAATCACTCAGTATGTACTCTGTATGTTCAGCTTCTTTCATTCAGGATAATATTATGAAATTAATCTATATTATTGTGACATCAGTACTTTATTCCATTTTAGTGCTGAGTAGTATTTCATTGTATGAATATGTCACAATCTATGCTGGTGTTGATTGCCCTTGAGGTTTTCCCATTTTGAAGTCATACCTTCAGTTGGCAAGAAAGAGACCCAGGAGAGCAATGGCATATAGTTCCAATCTGAGTCTGAAAGGCCTGAGAGCCAGAAGAGCCAATATAAGTTCTAATCGAGGTCCAAGTCAAAAGGCAGGAGAACACTGAGGTCCTGGTGCAAAGAAAGGCAGAGTGAGAATTCTCCCTTACTGAGCTTGTTCTAGTCAGGTCTTCAATGGACTGGGTGAGGGCCATCTGCTGTATTAGGTGAAGGCATTAGAGAGGGCAATCTGCATTAGGGAGGGCAATCTGCTCTATTCAGGCTACTTATTCAAATGCTAATCTCATCCAAAAATATCCTGATGGACATATCCAGAAAAATGTTCAATCAAGTATATGATATCTTGTGGCCCAGTCAAGTTGACACATTAAAAATACCCATCACACCCTATTTGGGGCCATTATGAAAACAATGCTCTAAAAGGCTTGTGTGTTTTTGTGGAAATACGTTTTAATTTCTCTTTAGTAAATTCCTAACAGTGGAATTTCTGGGTTGTTCCCCTTTTTAACTATTCTAGTGGGTGCATACTGCTGATTATTCTGGTTCTAATTTTCATTTAATTAAGTTTCATTTCTGTGATGTCAAATCCTGGTGAGCACTTTTTCATATGTGAATTCAACATTCGGATGTGTTCCTGTGAAGTATTTCTTACAGCCATTACCTATTGTTTACTGGGTTATTTATCTTTTTACTATTTAGTTTCAGAAGCTGATTTTATATCCTGGCTACCAGATCTTCTGACAGATAAAGGCTTTACGAATATATTTTCCTGGGATGAGTCTTGTCTATTCATTTCTAAATGATGTCTTTTTGATGGGCACACATTTCTAATTTTGATGAAGTCTAATTTTCACCTTTTTCCTTTGTGGTTCTTGTCTTTTGAATCCTGCTTCAAATCTTTGACTCCAAGTTATAATAATATTCTTCTATGTTTTTGTCTTTTCTTCGTGTTGGGGGAGAGGGACAAAGGGAGAGAGAGTCAGAGACTTTTAAGCAGTCTCCATGCCCAGCACAGAGCCTGACTTGGGACTCAATCTCACAACCCTGAGATCATGATCTGAGCCAAAATCAAGAGTTGGACGCTTAACTGACTGAGCCCCGCAAGCATCCCTTCTGTGTTTTCTTTTTCTTTTTAAAGATTTTTATTTATTTATTTAACAGATAGAAATCACAAGTAGGCAAAGAGGCAGGCAGACAGAGAGGAAGGGAAGCAGGCTCCCCGCTGAGCAGAAAGCCTGACTCAGGGGCTCGATCCCAGGACCCTGGGATCATGACCCGAGCTGAAGGCAGAGGCTTTAACCCACTGAGCCACCCACATGCCCCGCTTCTGTCTTTTCTTTAATGAATATTGGCATTTAGCTTTTTAGTTTAAGACTATGATACATATCAAATTAACTTTTCTATATGGAGTACAGTAGGGGTGAAATATCTTTTTTACATGTGGCTATCCCATTATTTTGGCATTTGTTAAAAATTCTCTTTCTCCAATAAATTACTTTTTAGCTTTGTTAAACATTAATTGAAGTGTATATATGTGAGTCAATTTATGAATTCTCTATTCTGTTCCACTGATCTCTTTAACACTATGCCAATACCACACTGACTGCCATCTTAATTACTGTAGTGCTCTACTAAGTCTTAAAATCAGGTACTGTAAATTCTACCAAATCATTCTTTGTCAATTGTTTGGATTACTTGGTTATTCGTTTATTTCCATATAAATGTTAGAATCAGCTTCTAAACTTTTATTTAAAAACCCTACTCTGATTATGTCTAGGATTACATTTATTTTATAGATTGTTTATCTTCTATTTATCTTTTCTGTTTCTTTTTTTTGATAGCTATGCTATTGTTTTTAGAAAGTATTTTATTAAAAAAAATCCACTTATGTATGATTCCATGAAGAATATGTAGCTAATATTTTGGGTTTTTAATTTAAATAGCACAATGTATCCATAATTTCCTCTACATTATTAAAAAAATTCTATATATATATATCCATATGTATGTATATATATCTCTATGCATCTACCATTTCTTTTATTGCATATGTAGAACTCCATTATATGAATATACTGGTATTTGTTCATTTTGCTATTGCTATTTTTAGGTGTTCCTCACTTTGCAAATCTCTTTAATAACTTGATTTTTTTTAAAAAATCACTTTTTTTTGAGACCAGTGTGTTGTTTTAATTGGAAATACATCTTGGTTTTTTTTTTTTTTTTTTTTTGCCATGGAGTCACTTTCCAAAAATGTTAAGAAACTGTCATAACCAAAAGCTTCTAAAATGTTAAGCTTTCTTTTCAGCACAACCTATGTTCCCCCAAAGAAGATCCATCTATATAATCCCCTGAGATACTTGGGAAATCTAAACTCATTGGCTCAGTATGGCAAGAAAAGTGTTCAACAAAAATGGAAAACTTCATCCCTGAAGCAGACATGGTCAACTGATTGCATATTAGTGTCTTTTCTTTTCTAGGTTTTGCTAACACTTTTCCTACCTCCTAAAAGACACTATGGAATAAAATCTATCAACTGCAAGATTCCTTCTGATACCCAATTCTGCTTCTCTTTCCAGAGGGACTAATTACAAAATAGCTTTTTGTAATTGAAAGCTCACAAACAGCTTTCAACTTTGATTAATTCCTAGATGCTGGAGGTGGTAAATGAAAAATCTAGTCATAGCAAATGTATTTTCTTATCCCAGTTTTCTCAGGATAATAATACTGTTTCCATGGATTTGGACTTCATAAACGTGGCATGAAAAATAATCAAATTGGTAATAAGGGTAAATATCTTGACTTTACCACAAACTGTTTAGTCTTACATGTCAACATGCTGCATATGTTCTTTGTGTTCTCTAGGCCACGGTGATGACCTACGCAATGGTTGACCATGGCACTATCCTTACAGAGCTCAAACAAGGCTCGATAGTTGTTTGTTATAGCAAAGGGATTGTAAAACTCATTCAAACCAGGATATTTTAAGAGTGTGAGAGAGTGCCATGAGTAATTTTCACAAGAAAATTGGGTGAAAAATACTACTCAAATTAATGTAGTTAGCTTAAAAATATTAAACATACCTCTCTGTGATACATCACCTTTATATTGTGTGTTAATGTAACCTAGTTAATCCTCACAACACTAAAACGTACTTTAAGTATTATTTCCATTTTATCGGTGAGAACGTGGAAGATTTTATATATATATACATATATATATATACATATATATATATTACATTATATAACTTGCCTAAAATCACACAGCTGGTAAATAGTTCGTCTGTAATGTAAATCCATTTTGTCTTATTCTTTAGTCTGTGTTTTAACTGGTACACTCTCTCGTCACTTAAAATTTGTACCATGTCTCATCACTGGTTAAATTTACAGTCACCTACAGGATGATTTCAGTGATTTTTCATGGGAACTATAAAGCTTTTTCCCCAACAGTTTGAAATGATTTCACTCACCATGTTGCTTACTAAGAATTACTGAAACTTCTTGAGTAAAACAAAAACAACAATAGCAACAAATGTAAGGAAGAAAGAATGGGTATATCTTCTCTAAAATGGCTCAATTTAAAAATATATATTCACTCATTTATAGTCCTCATTACTCACGGATTCCATATTTTCAAATTTTCCTGTTTACTAAAATTTACTTGTAACCCGAAATTCAATACACGGGGCACTCAGGGTTATTTGTGAACATGCACAGAATAGTGGAAAATTTGTTGTCTAATGCAAAGATTTCCAGCAGAAGTCAAACCAGTCAGTGCTATGCCTTCTTATTTCCACTCTCACATCATAAGCTAGTCCTTTCCATGGTTTGTTAAATGACAGTTTTTCACAATGAGTACTTTTTGTTGGCGATTTTGCTGTTTAAAATGGCCTGCAAGCTCAGTGCCGAAGTTTTGTCTAGTGTTCCTGGGTGCAAAAAAGCTATGATATGCTTTATGGATAAAATACATATATTAGGTAAGTTTCATTCAGGCATGCATTATAATGCTGTTAGCCACGAATTCAGTATTAATGAATCAACAATATATATGACATAAAGTGTCTTTAAACAAAAAATACATAAAACAAAATTGTGCAGTTCTCAGTCTGTTGTGACCAAAGGGTCTCAGGAACTTACTGCTGTATCTCCCTATGAGTAATGTTTCAATATCCACTAATTCAGTGTGTGTGGTGACTTTATAGAACATAACTACCATGAATAATGAGGATCAACCACATTTATCCAACTATTTGTTCATCATTAAGTTGTTATAAAGGAAGATAACTGGTCTTTTTCCATGTTTATATTGTGCAATGAGGAGTCTGACTCCATTTTTTTATGTATGTTGACAGTTTTTCAGCATCATCCCTCCCTCTTCCCTTTGCGCCCACATCTGACAAGCTGGTAAGCAAGCCCAGGTTCTGCTTTTGACCCTGGTGACAGACTAAAATGATGCAAACCCTGCCCAGGCTTTGTAATCTCTCAGGTGTCCCCAAACCACAACCACAATAAGAAACCGGACCAGCCTCCTTTCTTTGTTCTCCCAAGCCATTTGGATCTCTTTGCAAGGCCTACCCTGCTATCTCTAGAGACTCTAGCCTTGTAAGCAACAAAACTTTTTATACCCTCTTGGTAGGTGTGTGGTATCCTTGGTCCTGACACTGAAACCAAATTTTGGGTGGAAGGTCCATCTGCCTCTGCAGGTGACCATAATATATTAATACACATTCATCTATCCTTTTAATGATCTTGTGTAATATGCCAGTTTCTATAGCAGGGGGATCCTAATTTTGAGGGACAGAGTACATAACAGACACAATTCATAGAATCAGAATGGCATGCTGTAAGGCAAGCCTCTGGGTCAATGATAGTACCATGGGCATTAGCAGTATATGTAATCAACACAAAAGCAAAACATTCTCTCTATATAAGGCATTAGAATGAAGACTTCCATTTTATTTCAGTCTCTATTTGCTGTTCTATGTCTTTTCAGCCCCTGATTTCTTTTCTTTCTTTTTCCCGTTAGGGAGGTAGGTGGAATGCATGGCCATTTTGTATGTTGCCCAGAACAGCATGAATTTATCAAAATGAAAACTTGGCAAAAAGTTTCCCTCAAGACATGAAACACCCAAATCTGTAGGGGTTAGAAACTAAACTCATGGTCTGAATACACCCAGGTCTTTGTGGAGCTCGTCAAATCGCTCTTCTTATTGCTACTTAGTCCTGTGCATGGATTTTGCCAGGCCTGAAAACACATGCACAGAGAGAGATCAGCCATCCTAAAACACTTTCCAGTTTATAGGTCAGTCCCTTCACTCCCTATAGACCATCAAGACAAGTCAAACACTTAGAACTCACTCCAAATTACAAAACCCACCCACCATAAGAACAGAACAGGTGCCAGTATCCAAAATGTATGTAAGTTCTTCAATATTACCCAGAAGGATTTCTAAATAGCTTCTATTCTCATCAAAAAAGCTGGCATATATTGCTGTTGCCATTGGAGGGGACAATTAAGAATTTGCTAAATGAGGGGAAAAAAACCTCTCCAGATGTATAATTTAAAGCGCTGGAATTAAGAGCATCATTATCCAATTTTTTAGAAAGAAGAATTGCTCAAGCTAGAGGATATTGCTCACAAAGGTAGCAGGAGAGGTTTCTATTGCCTTCTTCCACAGCATGGCTTGCTTCCTGGCTAATAGCATTATACTACTTTGAGCAATTACTTTGCATTTATTACTAAGCTGCTTTCTGAACCATGATTCAGGTATAAATCAAAAACATTTACACACTGGATTTGAACATAGACAGGAAGCCCAGTGTGTGTTTCTCCTTTTTCTGTCCCTCAGATGTAGAGGAATAATTTAAAGTTATGTTCTTCCCTGGAAGTGAAGTAAAAAGTAGAGACTGTTTTCCTATAAAGGAATTTTGAATAAGATACCTACAGGTCTGAGGCTGGGGGAAAGGTATAGATTTTCCTTTTCCTATAGATTATCAGAAGTGAAAATTATGGAGAATTCCTGATTTTTGAACTATAGTCTCAGCTATACTAACTATAATGCTTATATTTTTGGTAGTTGAAAGTATCTTGGGTCAAAGTGATTGTGGCACTCTCAAAATATCCCCTCCCAAAAGCTTCCTCCTTCCTTGATCTACATGAATGGTGCCTTGATATTATTCAGCTATCCAGTGGCTATGGGCTCAGGGGAAAAGAAGTTATTCTTCAACAATCATAATACTATCATTCCTTTTGCTAGTGATGATACACTAGGGATGTAATTTAGTTATGAGACATTAGGTGCAAACTTCTGGGAGGTTCTGGGAAATTTTACTCTTAAAAGTGACCAGAGGAGAAGATAGCTTTCTTCCCAACTTTTCACATTGACATCTGGGGATGAACGCCTTGGAACTGTGCATGAATTTTATGGCTAGGAGACACAGTATGAAGACAAGAAGGAACTCTGGGAGGATGGTCAGAAAAATCAGGAGAATCTAGATCCTTGATTGTAGTACTTGATTTTCTTCTTATTTTCTCTTTGAAGATATGGCCCTGATCAATGAGTTTTCATTTTAGCTCAAGAGATTTTTAGTAAGAACTTCAGATAGATTGAGGGTAGAACATCATAAATAATATGTAGGTTAAGTAACAAACCCACATCATACATATTTAATATCCAGTTAGATTTTCTGACTTCAGACTCTTTGTCTATTTTAAAAATATGGTTACCTATCACTATTCAATGTGAAATAGCTGACTACTGAGAAGACAAGGTATTTATCTTGATTTCATTACCAACACGAAAGCAGAATTCTGTGATTAATTTTTTTTAAAAGCTAGATATATCTGTTTATGTGATTACTACATGAGATATATTTGATATTCATTATAGATGATGAGTTTACTAAAATTATCATCATTAATTATAAGGGATTTTGAGGGTTTCATTCAGCATTCACTTCCAATTTCAAATTCTAGGTCTTCAATGCTTCTTTATAACTATCTGTAGTTCTCAATTACAAGTTGTTTCCACTTTTCTATTTTTCTATATACATTTATTTTCTTATATCCTCTTATTTTTCCCTTCCAGTGAAAAAAGAAAAGTCTTTTCCCCTTCAGCAACCCTTACTTTGTTTTCTGAGATTAAGAGTCTCGTATGGTTTGGGAGCGATAGGGTGGCTGGGTGATGGACATTGGGGAGGCTATGTGCTATGGTGAGTGCTATGAATTGTGTAAGACTGAAGAATCACAGACCTGTACCCCTGAAACAAACAATACATTATATGTTAATTAAAAAAAAAAGCTAAGTCTTTTGAAAAATTCTTCTGCCATTTTACTTCCTTCATATGTGATCTAATTTATACCAATAGTATCTTCTTCCTTAAACTATAGCTCCATTTTCCTTTCCTCTTTAAGACACTGTTGCTGTAATATCACACCCCCTAGGGCAACTCTGTGTGGCTGACTTGCACAGTACTCTGTCACCAATCACCTTCTCCAATGCCTCTTCCTGACCCTTCCAATCTAGCAGACACTCTTCTTTAACATTCTGATTTTAAGTTCTCATGTCTGAGGATTATCTGCGTCCCCACAGTCTAAGTAAACATATTTAGACAAATACTATTTAAAATGCTTCTCATTCTCTCTCATACTTTGTTGATTATGTATGTATAACTGTGTAGGTTTGTATATGTGTACACATACACACACATATAGTGAACAAAATTCAATGTAAATGGTACAGTATGTAGGTGTCAATAACTATTGTTCTAGGAGCTTTATTCAAATATAGTTAATCTCACAATAGCCTATACAGGATAGGTAATTTTAGTATCCCCATTTTTTTAAAAGGGAAGAAGCTGATGTTAAGTAACTTGCCCCAAATCACACAACCAGGAATTGGTAGAGTCTGAATTTGGATGCAGGCAATCCAGCTTGAGTCTATGAAACTGCAACACTAATGCTGCCTTTGAACATTTGTCAGCTACCTGCATGAATCAGGCTGCCCTCATCCCTAGTGGTTCATATTGCTTGCCTCACTTAGTATCTAGTTCATTAAGAAAGGAATATACATCTAAAAAGAACCACTAATAATTATTAAGCATTAGAGAGGAGATGACTAGTGGCCATCAACATGTATATTACCTCTTCCTGAATATATGTTTCTGGGAAGTGACTATCAGGGATTACATTTCCCTGATAACCCCCGCATCTAGATGTGGTCATGCAACTAGTTCCTATCAATGGATTGTGAGCAAAATTAATTTGTATCACTTACGGGGCCAAAATTTTTAGGGAATTCGTAGTCTTCTTTGTCCTCTGTTTTCCCTTCCAGCAGCTAGATGCGTCCTGCACACGGAGAAGTCTTCAGCTACTGGAAATATTCACATCTGACTTTTAATCAAGGGCCATAGAGTCATCTACTGTATGTGAGCCTTTATTCAATTTTAACGTCTTTTATAACACCAGATTTTCAATAATCCAGGTATATACTAGGTACCAGGAATGGTGTATTTGCTCCCTTGATTCATACTATATTCTATAAGGCATGTACTTTTGTTTCTGTAAAAGCCATGGTCCATTTAGATCGATTAAGTTTGCCTGAAGTTATACAACTCAAGAGTGTCTCTCTCTGACAGGTATACGAGTACAGTATGGTATCTATAACATGAATCTCACTTTTGAACTTAAGCAATTTAAATTACAATACTTTTTTTTGTTGCGGATGGGGCCTACAGTCATACCACTTTGAACAAGAGAACTTCTTAGACATCCAATCCCTCACTTCCTCTTGGCTAACAGAACCGTGCTTGGTTTTAGTGCAGTCCCAGCTATAGATCATACATACTTGGCATAATCAAGTTACAACAATGGGTTCCTCAATTCCCATCTGCTTTGGCGGTCTAGGTAAGAGTTCATCTACAGAGGCTTGGGACCACCACAGAGAGGGAGGAGTCAACTACAGTAATGACTCACCTCTCATAACTTCTTGTATGAAACCAAAAAACCCCCATATGTATATGCCATAGAGTATTAGGTGTTATATTACTAAAAACAATCCTCACCAAGAAAACTATCATTCAGAAATTATTTTTTCCATGCAATTGTTGCCAAAACAAACCAATATCCCATCAGGGTATGCTATAGTCTTTATAATATTTGAAATGGCTTTTTATTACTCCTGAAAATTTTTAGATTTACCATAAGGCCATTATTTTCTATGAAATATCTTCATGGAAGAAATTTGATTTGTTAAATATAAAGAGTTTAACCCGTTAAATATGCATTTATGCTATCTGTGGCTTTTTGTGTAATGAGAGATTAGGGAAAAGCAGAAGACTAGAGAAACCTACAAGGAATATACATCTAAAAATTTCTACAAGGTAGAAAACACCAAATAAATATTTGAATATTTGCTATTTGAATATTGGTATTTGAAACAGTGAATCAGACAAGTTACAGAATTTGAAAGAAGCAAGAGAGAACCCCTTCCTACTTATTAGCTTTTTCTCAGTGTAGCTTTCATGTCTATAGATGATACAAATGACAGTAAGCAACCCATTGATTGAGTTTCCATGATGCACAGTGCCATGCAAACTGAAAGCCCTTAATTAATAAGAGCTGTTGTTTGCATTATTAGTATAATCATCTAATAATGACAATGCTTCTGAAATGTCAAAATACCTTTGGTAAAGAGACTGATGTGAATCCCTGATGTGATTAAGGAGGATAGCTATGTTTTCTAGTTAACTTTATGTGAAAGCTATATGGTAACTTTAGGATTAGCTGTTGGATATATTCATTTACTTGGCCACATTTTCAACTTCAAAACTCCCTTAAATTTCAAACTACATTTTAACTTCAATAAAATAGAAAAAAACAATGTGAAACTTACGGCACTGAACTGACAATATGAATGTTAAGCAGCTTTCTTTATACAGTTTCCCCAAAGTTACTTTGTTATATAGCAACGATGTTGCTAGAAAGAAATTCTAGTGGAAGTAAGTTGGTAACTTTCAAAAGAAATCAGAATCTACAGAGAATATTTGTCCTTTTTATAAACTACTTTTAATTCCATGCTTTATCCTGCTAGGTTAAGGGTTATTCTAACCTCTGTGGAGTACGAGAAAATCTAGATGGCCCTTGTCCCTTTTAAATTACTTTTCCTTGCTTTTAAAATAATAGAATAAAATTGATCCTTTAAATGGATAAGACATCAGGTTAGAACTTGATAAAACACTTTGAACTATTGAAAATAGACTCTGTAAAGTCATTTGATCTTTGCTTCTTTTGTAGTTTATTTTAATTTCAAGAAGTATTTTAAATGCTCTGCCTTTCAAATCAGGTCATTTTGCAACTTCAAAATTTGTGTGGGCCAACTTTCTATTGCTTAGATGATAGATTACTAAATGTAATCTATTACTAAGTATATATCCAACTGATTCAAAGTTATCTGCTTAATTTAGTGTCCCGGGCATTTAGAAATCCAGGTTCAATATCAGATGCTATCACTCATTTCACTACTGACTGTGGGGGAACACATTTCCCTTCTCCTTGTCTTAAATATAAAAGGGAAGGGATTGGAGGAGAAGTCTGTACCAGTTTCTTCTAGCTATGAAACTCTAGTTTTTTTGCAATGCTTATATGAGAATATACAAATATATATGATCTTATAGTTATTATATATAACAGCATACAAAAATATATCACATAAGAATTCTTACAGTCTGTAAGAAAAAATAAATTTCCCCCATAGAAAAATTGTTAAAGGTGGGATGCCTGGGTGGCTCAGTTGGCTGTGTCTAACTCTTGATTTTGGCTCAAGTCATGATCTCAGGGTTGTGTGAGTGAGCCCTCCATTGGTTCTGGGTCGGGAGGGAGTCTGCTTCTCTCCCTCTTCTTCTTCCTCTGCCTCCCCTCTTCCTCCTTCATTTGCTCTGACATGCCTCCCTGGACGCTCTTTCCTCTCTCTCAAATAAAAATAAAACTAAGAAAGAAAAAAAGAAAAATTGCCAAAGGTAATGAATAAGCAGTTTACAGAAGAAACACACTGAAAACACTCTGCCTCATTAGTAATCAAAGAAAGAAAATAAATAACAATAGGATAGGTTTTTCCTATCAGATTGTGAGCAATTTAAAATGTTATTAAGTATTAGTAATGTTGTGGGAACAGTCATGTCTCATATACATTGCTGGGAGGACATAATGGCTTAGCTACTTTGGAAAATTTGAAAATAATTTTCTAAAATTAAACTGCATATAGTACACCATCGAGAAATTCCTTTTTACTATATTGTTACCAGAGAAACACTTTCCTAATTCATAAGGAGACGTATATGAGACTTTATTAAAGCATTATATGTAATAAAGATACATTTAGGGGGAATTCTGATATTTATCAATGGAAGAATGATATAATTAACTGTAGTATATCTATATTATGAAATATTGTGTAGAGAAGAACAAGATAAATTTACTGTGTTAGTTTGTATGAATGTACAACATTTGTTCATTTAACATACAGAACAATAAAATTAACATGACAGTATGTGTACCCATGTATATATATTGGTAAATAAATTTCAAAGGATCTGGAATATTAAAGACCAAATTAATGATAGTGTTTCCCTCTGGGAAGAGGGACCAGTTTTCATGGTAAAGAACTTTCACTACAGTGTCTACAATTTTTTAAAGTATAATATAATCATAATCACTTATAATATTAAACATTATGTTTAATTTTTTAAACAGATTTAATTCTTGTATATTACCATGAATTTTATAAAATATTTGTCAAAATCAATTTTTCATAAATAAATTAACCATAGATTTATGGGTATATTTCTGGACTTTCAGTTCTACTCCATTCATCCGTATATGTCTGTTTACACTAGTACAACACTGTCTTGATTGCTATGTATGTCTTTGTAATCCTGGTATACCTACTACAGAAACTTTCAACTTTCTATTTTATTTTTAAGCTATTTATACTAATGTTTTTCTAAAGCAATATGGATAGATTTTTTTTCCTCAATGGAAAAAAAAAAACGAAGATAAAGATAAATTGCTACTTTATAGAACTATTTTCTCAGAAGACATAGGGAATGTGCTGATCTTGGGAACCCTTAATGGGTACTAAATTTATTTTTCCCTGATTTCATTAAATGGTTAAATGGGAACTTTCAAACATTGCACAGGAATGTCTGTCAACATTTGTATCTCTTGTTATTTATTTGAATTTCCTCTCTCTCTCTCTTCCTCCTATTCTGTCTCCTCTTAGTAACTGGTCTCAAACTTCTTTCCACATTACTTATATACATATACTTCAATTTTCCACTTAGTAAAATATTCATTTATGGAATAATGACAATCCTAAGTCATATATGTAAAACACTTTAGAATTTACAAATTACTTCTAAATTTTATCCTATTTATCCTTGTATCATATTCAGGCAGCTGTTTCTTGTAACTATTTTACACATGACAAAACTGAGAATGATTGCATAAATAACTGAATGACTTCAAACAATGAGAATGTGATAGAGAGCGAACTCTAAAGTAAGTTTGTGGTTCCAATTCCAATTATTATTTTTTCATTATGGACTTACTAACAAGGTAATATACATGGAAATAATTTGTAAACTATAAACGCTGTAGAAATTTTAGGTATTTTAAAAATTATTATTAAATTCATTATTGTTATTCAGAAGAAAATGAATCTACAATAGGAGACACATTCCCCTTGAGAAAACTGTACATGTACGATGTCCTCCTGAAGCAGGCTTAGGAGATACCAGAATGAGACTGTTTCATTAGGCAGGCGAAAGTGAGATCAAAGGAAGCAGGAGCTAAAAACCTTTAAATCGATGGGTTACATATGAATTAGGATAGAATAACCAATTAGAAACATTGGTCACTGAGACAGTAACTTCAAGGTATTTGGACTGAGCCAGTGTTTAAACTATCTCACAACTGAATACAAAATGTATTTAATCCACAAACTCCTGAGAGAACAGGGCACTTTATACAACAGTGCAACAAACTATCAAACTATCATGTTCCCCAGAGGCTTAAACATACTTCTCATAAAAATGAAATGACTATATGATGTGCATACAAAACAGTCACGATATTGCCTCTCTACCCAAACACCCCTATAAAGAAGCTCTTGCTCAAGGAGCCACATGACCCAAAGCAAGCCAGTCTATCAGGGTTGAGTTACCTGTTGTGGTCGTTATCAATTTATTGCCTCTTGCCTTCTGACCCATTCTTCATTGTCTGTTCTGTGATAACATACATAGGCCCTGTAAATATTTCTCCTCCTGTTTTTGATGTCTACTTCTTTTTCCTCATTAATAAAAAAGGAAAGAACACAAGTATCTTGTAGGATTATTATTCTGATTGAATAATGTTACCTTTGGGAAATAATCATTAGTGTATGGAATGCATTTTATGTACCTACAATTGTTAGTTCTTACTGTCCATCTCTACCTGATCCAGGTCTTAGTATTACCCACGTGGATCCAGATAGAGTTCATCTTCCATATGAAAATTTAAATTAAAATATGATTTTCGTGAAGGTCAAACAAGATTCTTTCAAGATTAGATGAAAGCACATTGACTGACACACCAATATAGTCAATATCACATGATGAATTAATAAGTGACGTCTTCCACACTACACCAGACTTCAGCTATTTACTCCTATCTATTTTAGTTTAATATTGTTTAAGTGTATTAACTATTCTTCTTTCCCTTGAAGCCAGATGACTTTTTTTTCACAACCTTATAATATCTGGCACAGTGCAAAGAGCAAGGGCTCAAAACATACATATTGATTGAGTAAATGATATTTCACAAATCCTAACATTCTTATTAGAATAAAAGTGTTGGATTTATTATAAAACTTAATTAAGCCTATCTCTTTTCTGGACACATTCAATACATGAGATGCCAATTTTTGGTTTGTAAAGGTTGAACTGCAGTGCAATTTTCTTCTCTAAGTTATCTTACTGTACCTCCTCCTGAACTTCTGACATTAACTGTCACTCACTGTCAGGAGAGCTGTCTCGAGGCATGAGCCAATCTTTAAGCTAAGGATAAATGTGAGCTGAATTGCACAGAGTAATGTGTCTCTCTACTTCCAAAAGGATTGCCTTCATGAGAAGGGAGATTCCCCTGAAAGACAGTGTCTGAATTGCCAAGTCCATCTCACACTTCAATTTTCAGTCGGCTGACCATATGAACATACACAGTCACAAAGAAGCAAAGTAGTTCTCTTGGAGTTTCAAATACAGCCGTGAATAGCTGAGCATAATTCCACATCTGAACTCCTCATGAGAAGGAGTGAAAAAAGAACAGGAAGAATTTTCAAGGATGACAGTAAGAAAAAGAAAAATTAGCACAGAACCTGGGAAAATGGTGAAGGGAGAGAAAATTCAATCACATATAGCCTCAATAACAGGGATGTTTCAGAGATGCCTATGAAAGTTTGAAATTGATTAAATGTGTGTTAAATAGCCTTTTTTTAAAATTTAGCCAAGCAAGGAAAACACAAGCCAGAAATACGTTGCTAGACTTGAAGATGGCAAAGGAAGTAAGAGATAGGCCAGTGGTTCCATGTGGAGCACATGCCACAACCTCTCTGTATTCTCTTCCCTTCTGACAACACAATTGATTTGCATCTCTTATTAGGGTGCCGTTTCTACTCAGACGCCATTGCCATGCCATTTAAATTCTGTCTTTAAAATCAGCCATAATCACCTACTGTATTATAAAAACAAATTATTTAACCACTTAGCTTTTGGGTTCAGAATTTTGTACTTCCCTTTTACTGCCAAAAACCCTACAAAAAGTGGCTATACCTAGCCCACTTGGGCTAAACTAAACTATGATGGCCCAGCTACCCAGAATAAGAGAAATCAAGGATTTCTTATGATATTACGTTTGAGTAAAATGAAAGGATAGTGAATACTTAGTCAGAAGCAGGGAGAATGATTACAGCCTTTAGTTAGTGAGAGTGAAATTAGATTAGTCTCCACGTGAGAACCGGGAGCCCCAGCTGCATAAGAGGTTGAGAGAAAAATCATACAAGGCAGGATGATTAGTTTGTTTGTACATCTTGGTAAGCTGTCTTACACTTTACCTCACAACTCTTTTTATTGAAGAGTTGTTCCTTGCTGTGTGTTTCCCTATGTAAAGTGGAGATACTTTTGCTTAATTTGCAATGGACTAAAAGAGAGCATTGAATTCTCTATGAAGAGATGAACTAGTGCAGAAAATTAAGACTCTATCACATTTTCTCTACACATGGATGATCATCAGCTTAATTCTATCCCAATACTTGTAAGAGCAGTCTGAAGCATGGAGTCGCCTCACAGGGCAATGTGGAGGGATGAAATGAGGCTCTCATGGACAGAAAATTGGGATTTCCTACTTTCAGAAAAATGCCAACATCTGGATTAATACAGTATTTTAAATGTCAAGCTGATTTAGTATTGAGTTCTTTAAAAAGTTTGCATTCAACTTTCCAAAATCTGTCTTCCATCCCAGTGCTTAATTAAGGCTTGTCCAAGGCTCAGCATTCTTGCTAAGTTTTGCTGAGGACTTGATTTCCCTTGACCTGCCACTCCCACAACCAGCTGCCATAGGCATGCTATATCCTTTTATAGGCAATAAGTGTAGGCTATGACAATACTAGAAAATGGGAAGGGGGAATGTTGGGGGTAAGAAGGGAGGGAAGAATAAGGAAAAGGAGTAAAAGAAGACATAAACAAGAAGCAAAGAAAAAAATACTGTAATTTGGATGAGAGCCCCCCCCAAAAGGATGAAATTTTGCCATTTGCAACAAGATGGAAAGAGCTAAGGAGTGTAATGCTAAGTAAAATAAGTCAATCAAAGAAAGACAAATACCATATGATTTCATATGTGGAATTTAAGAAACAAAACAAATGAGCAAAGGGGAAAAAGAGAGAGAGGAAAAATCAAGAAACAGACTCTTATTCTCTACAGAGAACAAAATGATGGCTACCAGAGGGGAGATGGGTGGTGGGGAGGGAGGAAATAGGGGATAGGGATTAGAGTACACACATCATGATAAAAAATGAAATAGTGTAAAATAAATTAGATTAATGCAAGCCTCCTTTCTTTTTAGGGAAATTTAAAAAAGTCATTTAACCTCAGTTGTCTCATGTGTAATTTAGAGATATTATCTCCCTGACCCACATCCTTGGGTTGCTTTAAGAATCATATGTAACTAACTAGTTAAAGTACTCTATACCTTATAAAGAACCATTGACATACTTTATGTTTTAATCTTTGTCATATTCAAGCTATCTTGAGGCTGGGACTGGATTCTAGTTTCACAACCAATGTGAGTCCAAAAGATATTAATAAGTAAGCACATATACAGGTAAATCTACAAGTGAAAAGGTAAAGGTATAAGTAAGATAGAGGCAACTTTATAGAAGTTTCCTGGGAGTATGCAAGACCACAGAGGGAGCATGAGAAGAAGATACAGACCTAGAAGCATAGCAGTTATGAAGCTCTCTCTGGAAGGGTCTTATCCCAAGAAGTGAATGGGAGAGAGGAATTCTGAATCTCTTGAGTAAGATACAAATTGAAGGCCAGGGGCAGAATTTAGTCTGTCAATGATTATTTTAAAAGTATTTAAGACATGAACACCTTCAAGGAGCTGTGTGTCCAGCTGGTTGGCTGGCACTACTCTGTAGCTCTTCTAGCAGTAGCTCTTACTAATGTATTTATTGCATATGTCTGAAGTCTGAGAACATTCGAGTTTCTTGGCCTCTGGTTGAGGAATTTTCCAAATCACAGTAGTCTACAACCAAACCTAGTTTCAAGTAATGTAATAGTTGCTTATATGTTTGATTGAAAAAAAAGTGAGGAGACCACATAGGACAGTCTCCTCTACTGTCTGCTGCCATCTTGAAGCCAGTCCCCTCTCTCTTTAGGTTAAAAATGGCTTCTTTCTGAGAAAATAGAATTCCCTCCATTTGGGGCAGGAGACGCAAGAGGATATAAGCAGCTCTGAGAAGGGTGACTTCAAAGAGGAAAGAACTAATTTTTTACATCAAGAACAAATTTTTTCTACCTCACAATTTCTTTCCTATTTCCTATCTTCTCGTTCAGAGGTAATGAACCTGAAAGAGAACATGCTGGATTATCCCAGGATTATAGGGGAAGAGAAAAGAATGTCTACACATTCCCTCCTCCTCATAATCTTTTATTTCAAATTCTGCTTTGGGCTCAGTATCTTGAAATTATAAGGCTTTTCAGAACACATTTATCTGTGTGCTCTCTAAATTGGAGAGTGATTAAAGAGTAAAATACAGTAAAATCTTTAGGATTCCATTAATTTTGATTTGAGATAAACCTAACATAAATAGGGATAGACATTTCACTAAGATATGCAGTTCTGAATTTTTTAGAGTCTGATTTTTGAGGAAACAGAATTACTTTAAAATAAACGGCACTTTCAAAATCATTAAAATGATTTTCAAAATCGTTAGAGCATCAAAATTCCTTTTACATGCGTTCATTTTCTTTATTCAGCAATTAGTTCTCCATTGTGAACATACTTTTATATTTTGAACCCCTATTTATGGAAGGGAGTTTCAAATTGCTATTTTCTTATTAATTTATCTAACTTTACTTATTAGTATACAATTATATGTACTGTGTGCTATAAAAATTTACAAAATTGCATTTGTAAGCAAACATTTTAATTTTCAGCTATTTACTAGGTCATTCTGAATTTGCAGGTAATAAACACCCAAGTTTTCCACCATATCATTTACTGAATTTTTTTTTTTTTTCTTAGCACTGCCTTTACCCTTCACTGGAAGATCCTTTAGACCATTTTTTTTCCCCACTGAAGTACTGGGACAAGAGCGGAGCAATACACTCTTCCCTGGCTCCTGAACAGACAGATTTGAGAACTCTATCTCTTTGCAAAGACTGTTTATTGAGCCTGGAATGCTGTTCCCCAACCCTTATCTCTTCCTGTAAAGTTCCTACTTATTCATTTCTAATGTCAGCTCAGTATCACTCTTCCTGAGAAGCCATTCCCAATTCTTGGAGAATAAGTTAGCTGTCACCACTTTGGTTGCACACCACACCTTTCTGGTCCCTTATAATTATTCTTCTGATGTCTGTCTCCCACAGAAACTGTGAGCTCATTAAGAACAGACACAGAATCTCATTCACCTTTTTAACCCATGACAAACACCAGAACTATCCTCTTGGTGGTAGACTTCGAGGGACTATAATTCTGAGATCTTATTTTTATGAAACCCCCAATTATCTATGTAAGTCATGGCTCTAAAGTACATAGGTCATTAGTGGAAATGGTTATTTTTATTTTACACAAAGAGCAATGGACTCTGAAAAAGAGTTCAGAGGTAGGTAGAGGTTTTCATTAATGCTTCATTGGGTGGTTTTCTAGAGCCTTCCCATGTCACCTCCACTGAGAGTTGACAGGAGAGCTTTAGCATTTGAAAAGAAAAAGTTAGCAAGAGGAATGAAAATTGGAAGTCAAGAGAAAAATATCTACAGAAAAATTTTACTGCATATGACGATTCCTAAATTTGGTATGCTTAGGAGGAAAAAAACACCCCACTTTTGAAAAGGTGTACTTTAGAAGAGATACAGGGAGGAAAACACTTGTGTATTAAACGCGAGTACTTAGGAAGAAAAGGGGCCATGTGAAGTAGTTGAGAGGTCAATCGCTGATGCTAAAACATCCTTCGTGAGCAATACAAGGGAAAAATAAACTTCAGGGTGTTATAATTAGATGGAAATCAACAGAGATAATAGCCCTTCAATCACCAAAACTTCATAAATTCACCTAATGCTTTCCTCTAAAGCATGACTTTTGGTCAAGAATGACAAAATAGTTTGGCTAGGCTGAAAACACTGAGAATACAGCAGACTGCATGCTTTATCACTAAATTCACTTGCAATGCACCCCTGCAGGCACACGCATACATGTATACACACACACACACACACACTCACACACCCCACATTTGGTTTCTGGTCTCTTATCATTCATGCTGTTTTCTTTGACTAGTTCCTCATTTTTAAATCAACATTAACGTGGCACTGAAGTTCCAGTAGTCAGCTTGTGAAATCATTAAAGAGATAAAAACATATACACAGCTGGGCTATCTTATTTCTAGAGAGGAATCTTTTATGCTCTTCAATTAAATGATGCTTGTTCGCCTCTCTCTTTCTCCTACAACTCATGGCTGAAAAGTTTTGACAAATTCTAAGGAGTCATCTAATTGGATATTCACTATTCATCTCTTCAGCTGATAAGCTAATCAGTCCTTAGGAAATGTTGACTTACCCATCATCTTGTTTTACTGACTACATATTCGCAAGCAAATTATCAAACCTAATCTTTTATTTGAATTAAGAAATTCACTAATTCTGTTCTTGATCACAATTCTATAGAACCATGATAAGCATCACATCACATAGACTACTGGCTTTTAATTTAGGACCGCAATTTTTCTGAGATTTGTAGAATTTAACATTCAAAACTCTTTGGGAAGCCTAAATTACTGACATAAAACAGACTGAAAAAAAAAAAAAACCTACAAAAACTTAACCCCCAAAAGGAAACGTAAGCACAGATTAAAGTCAATTAAAGCACCTACGATAAAAATAAAGAATGATCCCAGTGGCAAATTTTAAAGATTCTTGTTTAAGATTTAAGAACATAAAATACGAGATTTTATTTTTTCTGATAGTTTTGTGTAATAAACATTGAATTTGGAACTTATAATTAAAAATCAGTGGGGCTTTAGAAACCACCTATCATCTGTAAAATAAGAGATGTTTGTATTAAGTTGAAAAATAAAGCAATAGCTATGCCAAAGCAGGACAAACAATATTTTCTTTAGTTATTCGCCCACAGTGAAGGTCAACTCAGATATATTGAAAATAGTTGCACCTGTATAAAAGTTCTCTAAAAACACTTGACATAAAGAATCCTTTTTTAAAGAATGAATTTTAAGCATAAAACAACAGGAAATGATGCTTTAAGTATTTAAAGCAATGGAATAATAAGATGATAGGAAATCCTACATTCAAGAGGTTAATTTCTTCACTCAAGAACTCAATTTGGTTTAATCTGAAAAGTGCTTCAGTGAAATTATACTTCCCTGATTGGATATTTTGAATGGGAGAAGAGGAAAATAGGAATAATCATTGAACAGTAATGTGCGCCAGTAATGGGGCCAGGACCCCCGCCTACACTCCAGACACATCTTGCATTGTTCTTCCCTCTCATAGTATACTCAAGACGTGTTACACAGCTGTGGTTAACTGAACACACCATGCAACTTCCTGTTTCTGTGACTTTTACATACTAGTTTTACCTCTCTACCTTTCCACCTGTTTCCAATGTCTGACTAGTTTGCATCTCTTTGCACTGTTGCAGATCAGTCTTCATCTTTATATTAACTTTTCCCAGGGCTCTTGAGTATTTAATCTCTCCCTCTATCAAGGTATTTCTCGTGCTACCCTGTCATGTTTTGTTTATGTGCTCATATCTCCCTCCAGACTGGTCTCCTTGGTAGGACATTCTAGGTCTTTTGAATTGCCTATTCTTAAACACATTTGTGCTATCTGTCAGAACACTGGTGCACAGGGAAGCATCTGGGTTGGTTTCCATTTGCACATGTCATCTCAGAGTGTTCAGGACTTAACCTCAAGATAGGGACTTGGTGACTCTATGCTTTGCTAAATAAACATCTGATGTTTGGAAGCTGTATTTTTTTTTTTTAATTGAGAAAGTAAAACATTTAACTTTAGTCTGATAATTTTAATTTCTCCGATCATGGAGTCTTATGCTTACTAAAACTAATGTAAAAGATGCACTTTCCTCTTTAGCAAGAGTCTAGCAGGAGGAGTCATTGTACAGTGGGCTTTTACTAGGCCCTTCATACACAAGATTTTATTCTGTCTTTGCAACAACCTTGTTCATTTAGTTACAAGTATTACCATATTTTCCTCTAATCCAACCACTATCCCAGGCAATGGGTCTATATGTGTAAGATGTATGATGCCTTTGCTCTCAAGAGATTTGCATTCATGTGGACCAGACACACTTTCATTAAGTATATACATTTTTAAAGTACCATTTAGAAAAGAAAGCAGAGTTGGTAGATAGTCACCAAGAGTTTCTTTTCTCTCCTTTCCCTTTCTCTTCTTCCTCTCCTTCCTCCTTCTTTTTCTTCCTTTCCCTCTTTCCTTTCCTTCCTTCCTTTGTTCCTCCCTCCCTCCCTTTCTCTTTCTCCCTTCCTTTCTTCTTCCCTCCTTCCCTCCCTCCTTCTCTTCCTCTCTCTCTCTCTTCCTCTCTTTTTCATTCCTTCCCCCCTTCCTTCTTTTTCTCTCTCTCTTTCTTTCTTGTATTATGCAGTCCAGAAAGTTCTCCTGATAAGATGACATTTGAAGACACCTAAATCAGGAGAAGGGGCTAGATACAAAAATATAGTGGTGAAATTTATGCCAGGCTAACAGAACAAGTGCAAGGGCCCTGGAGAGGACACAAGCTTCTCTTTGATTGGGAAATAATAAAGAACATAGTAACATAATGGCACGGGAACACCAGGTAGGAGGAAGGTTATAGGGACCTTGTAAATAACTGGATGGTGTTTGATGAAATAGAGATTTTATTTTTCTCAATACACTCATATTACAGAGTGGAAAGTGAGCTTTATGGGAACAAGAATGGAGGAAGGCAATTGGCAAACTTGCATAACCAGACAAGAGGGGATGGAGACAGGATTCAAGATATTTTTGGTAAGTAGCCCTGAACTGCTACTGGGTTGTTTGAGGGATGGTGTAGAAAGTGCTGGGGAAAACCAAAGTTGACTTCCAGGTTTTTGTCCTGAGCAGCTGGGTGCTGTACTGTAAATTGGAGGAAGAGTAGGCAGATGAGAAAGGCCAAGAGCAGAGGAGCCAAGATGTTGAATGGATGATCTGTGTTAAGTTACCAGGAACGACAACACACATAGTTATCAAGAGGAATAGAGCAAAGCAGTTGCTTATATTTAAAGAATAGCAGGACTCAGATAAATAGTGATGACACCATAAAGACACCCAATGGGCAGCAGAGTCCAATTTTACAAAGCTACTCTGTTCCTGATGCATTTGGATTAAAAAATAGAGTGAAAAAAAATCTATGTCAACATTTGGGTAAAATCTATGAAAAAAATACCCTTATACTTAAGTAGGTAGATTTAAAAAAAAAATGTTCTCATCACGCAGTGTGTAAGTCAAACTATATCTTAGACAACACACAATCTGTCAGCTTCCTTAAAGCTATTTCAAAGGGTTTTGTATAAGTCACTTCATATAGTAGGTAAATGGAGTCTTCAGAACAACATTAAGTTGATCCAATGAAGAGACTGGACTAGATGATTTCTATCTGAGGTTCCCTTTAACCCTCAAAACAACATGATTCTCAGGACATCTTCTGGAGCTAATAAGTATTAGCAATGTAAAAGATGGATGATATTGGAGCAGATTTTATGAAAATAATGTTGGTTTCCCCTAGGTAGAATATGTTTCATGGCTCTGAACTAAAGCAGCATCAGTCATACCAATTCCATCCTCACCCCACTGGATATATGCAAAAGCTGTTGGTATTAATAACTAAAACAATGTGTGCTCAGAACAGTCCTGGTTGATGCCTGTTTGGTTTAATTTGTATTAACAATGCTCTCTTGTGCTTTCAAAATTGTCCTGGTTTGGAAGATAAAGTAAATGGTCATTCCAATTAAAAATTATATGTGCATCATCATTCCAATTAAGACAAAGAAACAAATACTAAACAAGGAAACTAAGGCACCTCAAATGCCAAAATTTACAGTATCCCAGAGAATTTGATCTTTCTGAACATATACCTATTATGGAAATAGGGGAAAGAAGCTGGAATAAGTTTGTTCCTTTTCAGAGATGAAGTCAATTTCCATCTGCCCCATCTATATGCTTGATTAATGGCAAACAGTGTATACTAGTGATTAAGGAATGGATATTAACATCTGGGGAATCTGGATTTAAATCCAAACTTTGACACTTCATGGCTATGTGACTTTGGATAAGTTACTTAACCTCCCTAAGTCTCATTTTTCTCCTCTGGAAGTTGATATCATAGGATCTTTCTTATAAAGTTGTGCATTGTTAGAATTCCATAAGTGAGAGATGGTGCCAATACAATAATTATCATGAACATCACCATTATTGTCATCATCGTGATTATCCTGCCACCCTCTCCAAGACCCCTAGACAATGTTTCATCAGTTATTCCCTTTTCTTTTTAAACCAACTATATCCCTTCATATTTGTCTCTTCTGTCACTTCCAATCCAAACACAAAGCAAAATAAACAGAATAAAACTGTATAACCCAATCCAGTGGACTTTAGTCATCTTCTAACACCAGCAAAGTAATTTCAGAAAATAATCTTCTCTTACCATCTCTTCTTTTTTCTTTAAATTTTCTACCCAATGCAATTTGGTTTCCATCACTTCCATTCTGTTGAAAAAGTTCTCCAAAGAGTACCCAAGGACTTAAAAATTTTCAAGGTGAATGACTCACTCTCAGGTTTTTAAAAAATTTTTTTTTAATTTATTTATTTGAGACACAGAGAGGGAGAGAAAGAGGGCAAGCACAAGCAGAGGTAGCTGCAGAGGGAGAAGGAGAAGCAGGCTTCCCATGGGGGAGGGAGCCCAATGTGGGGCTTCATCCCAGGACCCTGAGATCTTGACCTGAGCAGAAGACAGACACTTAACCGATTGAGCCACCCAGGCTAACACACCCTTGCTCACTCTCAGTTTAATCTTACTAGACAATCTTCAATATTTGACACTACTAAACAGAAGCTTCTGTTTGTATCTGCCCTGGATTCCATGACATCACTACGTTATCTCCCTATATTTCTGATCATTAGCTATTGGTCTAATTGTGAAATATACATGTTTACTTGTGAATTTAATAAATACCTGAACCCCATGTATTTAAAGCCAAACTCCTCTTCACAGGCTTGTTCTTTCTCCATCCTTTCTTATCTAATTATTGTGGTTTGAAAAGCCCCCCAAGTCATCCTAAATTCTACTCTTCCCATAACCATCTATAGCCAATAAATCCCACCAAGTTTTTCTTTCTTAAGTGTTTCTCAAATCCATCTCTTTCTCTTCATTTTTACTGTAGTTGCCGTATGTCAGAATCTCTTTATTTGGACTATTACATACAATTCCCTAATCTGTATCCCTGCTTCCAGCTTTGTTCCTACATATCTATATGTTCTTCTAATTACTGACACAACAATATACCTAATGTGAAATCTTTCCAAATTTCTCACAACACACATAGGCCAAGATTTCAAACTTTCTGGCATGCCAAGAAGAGCTGTCCCTGCTCCTGGAAGGCTTTTGTTTAGCTGAAATGATTGACCTTCCTCAAATTAAAGAAAAAAAAAATACGGATGTTTCTGTTGCACAGCCTGATCAGTCTTATGCTTTGACTCTTAGAAGTCAGTGGGAGCTACTGACTGAGAGCATCAACCTCTCTCAGCCAGGGAGCTTTCCATGAATGTGAAATGTTTCCACCACACTTACCTGTTTCCCCACATCCTGGATGCCAAGATGCTATTATACCTCAGCAACCCTAACACTCCATGCCTGCCCCTCTATTTTCTCCTGCCGATGAGGTGACCAAATCACGTCTGAAGTGGGGAAACCTGATGTCCCAGAGTGAGAATGTATAAAAGAAACCTTGGTGGATGTCCAGAATAAGAATATAAAAGGTCACAGTAGCATGCATGTATTTGTGCTAGTGTGTCTTCTTGCAAGCTTTTCTGAGCTTATAAATGGATAACCTATCCTGTTTCAGGCTGATTTATGTCCACGGTGTGAATGTGTTCCCTTAAATACTACACCTTCATGCAATCAATAACAGCTACCCAGAGTGGCTCTAAGCTTCACTATGCCAGGGCTCTATCTTGCCATCCATTTTCCCTAACACCTGCTGCCTTAAAATGTATGCTGTAATATCAATGAGCTCCTTGTAAATTCAGCTCTTATGCCATAATTTAACAGTCCAACATCTTCACTCACGCCTCTTCCTCTCTTAGTAATTCCTTCATTCCTCTTCTTTACATGCTGACATTGTTCTGTACTGTGAAGATTAAGACCAGGAATCATATGCTCTAGAAATTCTTTTTTTGAAAATCAAACACATATACACATTCACACATACTTCACTGAGAAGACCAAACTTCCAGGTTCCTCTCCTATATCCCACGGCACCTTGTCCCTCTTTCTGCATATTTATTAATTTAAACCCACCTGTTCATGTATGTCTCCTAGAACTAGTTTTCATGCTATCTGGATGGCTCAGATGTGTTACTTATTTTTATACTCTAATCCTTAGCACTATTTTTGCCAAGAGAGTAGCTCTTCGGTAAAAATTTGATGATACAAACTAAACAGGCACTAGGGAATGGTACTTCAAGTCTGGGTTCTTTATACATTGAGCTCAACTGATGAGTACTGAATAACATACTAGTAAATGAACTCCAGTATTAGCAAGGTCCCAGTGAGGGCCAAATACATGCTTTTCCCTTTTTGGTCAATATTTTTGAAAAATAGAAGTCTAGCATGTATCTATCAACAGTGAACAAATTCTAACTAGGGCAGCTTGGTGAACTGCCACAGGCAAGGACACCCACATTCTCAGCATCTAGACAAAGGTATAGAATATTACCTGTGCCATGTTGTCTATGTCATGCCCACTACCTGTCTTTTCCTTCCAGTGGTTGGAAGTTGGAGAGTTGCTGTTCAATGGATATAGTGTTTCAGTTTTGCACCATGAGTAAATTCCAGAGATCTGTGTACAACATCATGACTATAGTTAACAATACTACATTATAGAGTTAAAACTTTGTTAAGAGTATAGATCCAATGTTAAATGTTCTTACTACAGTAATAATATTAATCATTGTATTATTATTCCCACATCAGAATAACTTTTTTTTTTTTTTTTTGCAAGTGAGGCCATCAGTTTTTAATTTATCTATTCTGGTATGCATGTTTCTCACTGTTGCTTAATTTGAATTTTTGTGATCATAATGTTGAACATCACTTTATGCGCTTACGGGCCATTTGGATATCCTCTTCTGTGACATCTTTCTGAGATTTTGGCTCAAATTGTTCAGTGGGTGATTTTTTTGCTAAATGATTTTTAGAAATTATTTGTATAATCTGGATATGAGTCTTTTTTGGATTGATGAATTGCAAATTCTCTAGCTTCCACATATTTATCCTATAATCCAAAACATCTAGGTTATCTGTGGGATCTTTCTATTATCTGTGCTCTTTGCTTGTTTTCTGCATCATCTGGTCCTGCTATCTGGCACTGCTAATAATTCTTTATGGAAGGCTATATAGTATGTACAAAGGCTATATAGTATGACACTGGATGGTGTTCTCTGCCTCTAGGGAAGGTTTAATTTTCTTTTGAACAGCAGATAGAATATGAGCAGATCACTTTGATTCTGTGAGAGCTGCTCTATTTCTGTTCTGCCTTTTTCTCTTAGGGCATAGCCCTTCTGTGATTTTAATTGAGTGTCTGAGGTGTGTACCAGGGCTCTCTGCTTTGGCAGCCTCTCTACTCTAGTTTTTGCCTCCCCAACACCATGAGACTGCTAATTCTCTGCTAACATGTTTACCCTCTTAGCAGTTACTCTCTGTTTAAATTCTCTGTATCTCATCCTAAGCATATGTAACCTTGGAGTGTGCAACTGCCTTGAGAAGAAATTGAATATGGAACTTTAAGTTCACTTCTCACTGACTTTCTTTTTTCCACAATCTTGTCTTCTAAAATTTTGGCTACCTGGTAGGCCTGAGTTCTGTATTCATAGCCCCAGCTTGGTCAAAGTGTGATTTCTAGCAGACTACATTCTGTTCCATCTCTGTCCTATGCTGCAAATCAACAAATATCCAAAGGCTCTCTTATTATACCCAAGTTAATTTCATCATCTTTAAGAAGGTGAATTATACCTAATGTTCACATACATTAAAAGCATAGGAGTTAAGAATATGAAAAAGGCTTGATGTTTTAAAAAATGAAGGATACTCAAACATAAATGTCCTTTTCTTAACTCACCTATATTGTCCCCATCAAGACTCAAATTAAATGCCAATAGTCTCATGATTTCTTTTCAGATCCTACCAGTCAGTATTCAATAGTCACCCTGTACACTGTTCATGCTATTTACAGACCTGGAGAATAAGTGTGACTTGTATTTTATAGGACCTATTTCTGGTCCTTTCCCATGTCTCTCTCCAAGGGGCTCATGTCCTCCATCTACTAAATCATACTCTGGGGACCCTAGACTACAGAACTACATGGCCAAGCAGCCTCAAGGCCATTCCAGGATTTGTGTGTACCTTTGATCTCCTCCATTCCAATGGCCACGAGTCTGTACAGTGGGCCTAAAGTTTGGCCGATGGGCAAATGCTTATGGGTAGGATTAAATACAGATTAAATGCAGAACACCCAGTTAAATTTAAATTTCAGATAAACAACAAAATGATGCATGGAACATATTTATACTAAAAATATATCTATTGCATATGTGAAATTCATATTTAACTGGGCATTATCTATTTTTATTTGTTAAATCTGACAATTCTATTAGGAAGGGATGTCAGTAAAGATAGTTTTGTAAGATAATGTGTCTATCTTGAGTGTCCAAGGCCCCTCACATTGGAAGACAGAGAGGAGTGGAAAGAGAAGTATAGCAGGCTGTGGGCCAGGGACCATGGACTTAGGAATCAGGGCACGGGTCCTGGCTTTCCTTGGGTATCCTTGCTCTGGCCTGAGATACTCAGAAGTGGGAGAACTCTAACTTTGAATCTGGTTCTCTAGGTTTTTATGGAAATCTGCCTGTCAATTCAAGAGGCTAGAATATATTTTAATTAGCTTGATTTATACATTTTAAGGATGTAGGATGTAGACATATGGTATGTGGGCCTGCGTTTGTACTTTTGCCTAGACACTGGAAATGTTGGAGGCAGGGCTGTTGTCTCTGCTCTGGAACTTCATCTGTTTATTTGTGTGTTAGCTAATCTGCATATTCAGTTTAATTTCCCTTATTAAATCACACACAAACACTATGAGGGTGCAGGGAAGAAAATGGCATTCCTTCTGTTCTCTGAAATAACCTTTTATAGATTGAGATGCATTTTGCAGATAAGGAAACTGAGGCCAGGCAATGAAAGTAGCTAAACACATCTTGTCAGGGATTAACAGCCTACATTGAAAGTGCAGAGGGTGAAGCAGATCCCAGAGGAATTATATAGGTCACTTTTGTGCTTCAGTTACCTAATCTGTAAAATCAGAATAATAAATAGTACCTCTTCATCAGTTAATAGTAAGATCATCGTTAATAAGAATAAATGAGTTAATATATAGAGAGCAATGAGCAAGTTACTTGGACCATATTTAGCAGAGGACAAATTTGAGCTATTTTTAAGTTTTTGGCCTTGAAGAGTAACGAGGATCTTCTAGGTTAGTCCTGACCTAAACCATCCAGCTCTGAGGATCTAACATGTTGAGAATCCAAATCCATTCTTGTTCTTTCCCCTGTCTTTCTGGGAAAACCCTGGGATTCCTTATCTGGGATATGGCTCTTCCAATGGCTGCTTTATGTTCACCAACATCACAAAACTTTTTTTTGTTTGTTGGTTTGTATTGGTTTATACTTCCGGAGTAAGCACTGCCTGAAAACAAGTTATAGGTACACAGCCTCATAACAAGGGAAGGTGAGAAAATTTGAAAAGCTTTGCATCCCGGTAATGTAGCTAAGGAATGTAACAAGAGAGTTTGGAAACTGAAAATACGCTGCTTTATAAAAAAATGATTTGCTACCCCAGGCGGTGTTCTTGTTTATGATAGCTGTACATGGATATCCTAATGGGCTTCTCTGTACTTTGACTATCACAGATTTCTAAACAAAGCACTTACTTAAAAAGAGAAACAGATTACTTTCTAATAGTTTGCCCCCTACCCCCCAAAAGCTGGTACAAAAATCACCGGGTGACTGAGCTGTGCTGGGGTCTGATCCTCCCAACTTGACTGGTGTCTAGAGAAACTCAAGTCTGGTTCTTATCTCATCTTCTGTCAGTCAGAAGGGATCTTTGACCCCGGCAACTGTCTGCCAAATTCCCTGAGGCTGTAACTATTTTGCAGATTCCGGTTATTCTGAGAACATCATCCGTGGGGAATTTTCCTTTTCTAAAGTCTGCTGCCCTCCTCATGCCTTGTACTATGTTACATGTCAAGCAATGGAAATGGAGATTTTAAAAAAAGTGTAAACAGCTGTCTCTGCCCTCAAGGACCCTAGGGTCTAATTGAAGACACAAAATATTTATACCTGAAAATGGTATCAACCAAAGGTATGAAATTCAGCATCAGAAAATAGCGCAGAGGGTAAGAATAAAAACGAAAATGATAGTGATACATAAACAAAGTCTAATCAGAGCATTTATGACACCAGCAACTCTTTTAAGAATTACATACGTATTATTGCAAAGAAAGTGTGTTGGTTTCCTAGGGCAGCCAAAAACAACTTGCCATAAACCGGGCAGCCTAAAACAATAGATTTTTATTGCATCAGAGTTCTAGAGGGTGTATGTCTGAAGTCAAGGAGTCAGCACGGCTGTGATGCTTCTGAAGGACCCAGGAAAGACTGCCCCCTTGCCTCTTCCCAGCTTCTTGTGGTTCCTGCATTCCTGGGTGTTCCTTGACTGGCTGCTGCCAGCACCGTCATCTTTGTATTACTTTCAGATGGCCTTTTTCCCTGTGTCTGTATGTGTCTTCTCCTCTTCCTCTAAGAACACCAGTCACTGGACATAATGTCTGCTCTAATCCAATATGGCCTCATCTTAATTACTTACACCTGCAAAGATGCTATTTGCAAATAAGAGAATCTGAGATTCTGGGTAGACATGAATTTGCAGGGACACTATTCAACCTGCTGAAAAACATTAGAGTGAACTTAATTAGGACAAAATGATAACATTTTCACAGAACTATGGTCCCTGAAAGATGAGTGGCTTTGGGAAAAGACGATTTTACACATCTATTCAATGAGCATTGAGCAAAAACTCTGTGCCAGGAGCCAGTGGAGATTCGACACGAAGTCTGTGCTCGTATTTATTAGCCTTGGCTTAATGTGAATGAAAAAAGGGCAAATCCACAGAAGCTTAAAGAAGATTTTTTTTTTTATCTCTTCTAAGTGAAAGAGGTCCAAAGGTCAACTGTCCAGGACAGAAATGGTGGCTCCACAGCTCTATCAGGGACCCATATACCTATTTCTTGGGACTGCCATCCTCAAAAGTGGCTTCTATGTTCCGTTTCCTAAATGGCTGAGGGAACTTCAGTAACCCTCTCTGTATTTGAGACCCACAGCAGAAAGAAGCAGGGGATAGACAGACATCTCTTTTCCTAGCAGAGTCAATCTTCTTGGTATGTTTCCCACAGCACGTCCTTTTATAATGTAGTCACTACTGAATTACTGCACAAGAGACTAGGATTCTGTTACCAAAAATGAACAAGAAAATGGATGTTAGAATTCTGCTTCTCAGTCCTGAACTCAGGGAGCTCCAAGTTCGTGGAGGAAGATACTAAGTAGTAGATATATTAGTTTCTGTGGTTGCTCGTGTAATAAATTGCTGCAAACTTAGTATCTTAAAGACAACACAAATTTATGTTACATTCCTAGAGAACAGAAGTTTGAAATGGATCTCACTGGGCTAAAATCAGGATGTCAGCAGGGCTGTGTTCCTTCAGGAGAACACAGGGGAGAATCCATTCCTGTGCATTTTCTGCTTCTAGAAGCTTCCTCCATTTCTTAGCTCACAGTTCCCTTCCTCCATCTTCACTGCCAACAAGGTTGCATCTTTCTGACCATTCTTCTGTAGTCATACCTCCCTCTAACTTTGAACTCTGCTGGGAAAGGTCTTCCTCTTTTGTGGATTCATGTCATTAGACTGAATCTACTAAATAATCCAGAATAATCTCCTCATCTTAAAAGCATTAACATAATCACATCTTCAAAGTCCTGTTTGCCAAGTAAAAGCTCCATGTACAGAACACAGGCTTCATATAAGCAATCAGAAAAAATTTATATTTAAAGGAAAGAGGAAGAGGAATTGAGCAACTTCTTACATATCAGGCCAGCCACTCAACATTCACTTATATGCAACAGGGAAGTAGAGGTAATTTTTTTTTTAAGATTTTATTTATTTATTTGAGAGAGAGGGAGAGACAGAGAATGAATAGTGTGGTGGAGACAAAGGGAAGAGGGAGAAGCACGTCTTTTGGTGGTGGTGGTCGGGGGGCTTGATCCCAAGACCCTGAGATCATGACCTGAGCAAAAAGCGGGTGCTTAACCGACTGAGCCACCCAGGCGCCCCAGCAGAGGCAATTCTTCACTGAATGAGTGATTTGATACAACTGGTGATTTAGAAAGATAAATCTGATAAAGTGAATAGGAAAAAGTAGTTAACAGATTAAGGGGCTACTAAACAGATTAATGAGTAAAGGAGAGGTTTTCAGTTAAGTTGGAGACAGAGCAAAAAGGAGACATTTTTTGAAAGAGATAGATAAGAAAGATAAAGGCAAATCAAAATTGATTCTGAAGTTTCCAGTGTGAATGACCAGGAGAATGGCAGAGAGACATCTTTCACAAAATAGGAAAGAAATGTGGTATATCAAATAAAGGTGTTCTTTAAGTAAAATTAACTTTTATCTACTAAAATTCCTTTTCTAAAGGACTGTCAGATAAATCTATTTATCTAGGTGAAAACCTCCATTCTTGCATCTAAAAGAATAGATAACAGTTCTAATACTTTACCTCGTGTATGTGTGCGCGCGTGTGTGCGTGTGTGTGAATTATCTCAGCTTGGTTGGCTCAAGTATTAAGCCCCTCTCTCCCTGCATTTTTTCCCTTCATGATGCACCTTTCCATCAATAATCAACATGTATCAAGGCCCTATCAACAGACACAGCCCGGAAATACACTAAAACCTACATTAGGTACACATGGGAAAAAAAAATCTAAGCAAAGCAGGCAAAGATTGCAAATCTGGTCTCTAAGACCAGACAATACATGGGTGGAATGATTGACCAGCCTACCACCATTAAAAGAGTTTATCTTATTGGATATAGTGTATTCTTAAAAATTCAACTGCAGGGAGCATTTATGTCAGGGACAAACCACAAATTCTTTATTTGATAAGCCCTTGAGAAAAATTATATGCATTAAATTGCATTTTGTGAAATCTATAAATTATTTGTTATGCTTTCAGAAAGAATTTTGGTATAATCGAATTTCAGTCATCTTGAAGTTAATATTTGCAGGATCATCTTTAAAACATGCTGTGCTGGGGTCTGTCAGGCTTTCAAGTCCCTGTAGGCTTCTGGAAACAATAGAAACATTTAAAAGAACTGTACACAGAAACTGCAGAAAGGACCAGAAAGAAACTGAGGTCTTAGTATTTCCCAAGAAGGGAGTGCAATGCATAGAAGAGAAAAAAATGAAGTCACCAGAGTCTCTGGGTATGCTGGTGAGGGCTTATAAAACATTCATCAAGGACTTTGGAAATAGTTGAGCAGCCGTTTGAATGAAACTAAGGTCCATTTACACAAACAGAGGCCATCAGCCAGAGGAATTTGAGCTTTCCCCTTTCATGAGAAGCCATTTATATTTCAGGCTCATATACTGGAGA
This sequence comes from Lutra lutra, assembly GCF_902655055.1. NCBI lineage: Eukaryota > Metazoa > Chordata > Mammalia > Carnivora > Mustelidae > Lutra > Lutra lutra. The sequence goes on from NC_062286.1 coordinate 69,200,670, forward strand.
AAACTAAATCTTGCACACACACAGAAACCCCAAGATGTACATACACAACCAGAAATGGAACACAGCAGTTTGAACTATGTCTTTAAAGAACAGCACTTGTAATTTCTTGAACGTACAAGGCAAGCTCTTCTTAGCAACTCACCAAGTAAACTGGGCTTCCTTCGTTATTTTCAAGTAAGAGCTCTAGAGTCAGACCTTTCTGCTTCAAATATCAGCTCCTCCATTAAAAAGATAAACTCAAGCAAGTTATTCAACTTCCCTAAGCCTTTTTGTCCTTATTTTAAAATGGATATAAGTGAGAACACGTTCCTCGTAGGGTTTTCGTGAGAATTTAGAGAGATAATCCATGTATAGGCACTTGGCAGAGGCCTGGGAGAGACTGCATCACAAAGGGTCAAAATGATATAAAAATTTAAGACAAAGCTTCCCAAAGAGAGATTACTACCCGCTGCCCCCCAAAAGAGACACAGAGAGAAACATAAAAATACAAAAAAAAAAAAAAAAACCAAAACATGTCTATTTTCATGCTGCTGTATTATTTTATTCAACTCCAATATTCCCGTCCCCAGCCAGCAGCCCTTGGCGTTCTAACAGTTCAGCACCGAGCTGGCAGCTGGGAGACTGCAGGTTTGCGGCATCGTGAAAAATGTCTCTGCTGTCAGTATAAATGAATATTTACCAGCTGATGTCTGTTGCAGACTTTTGGCAGGGGGCAGATGGGGGTAAATATTGGCTTTACCTGTAAAACTGGAGGCTGCAATTATAAACTAGGAGTCCACAGACCTTAAATGAGGAGATTAATTAATGATAAAGCCTCATTAAAAGGCAAGCTATCCATTAGCTTAAATAGCCATCATACGAACTCTTGATTTATTAAAGCTGAGAAATTCTAATAGGACTTCCCTTTTTTTCCCCCCTCCCTTTTCTTTTTCTTCTTTTTAAGTAACTGTGAAGTAACTAATTACCAGCTGAGGACAGATTATCCATTCTGTCTCTTACACGTTTGTCTATTTACCACTGGTCAAGAAGAGGAAAGTAAACATTTTATTCTTATGATTGGTGTCACGCTCTGGATTCAATATTCTCTCAGAGCTGGGAACCACAAAATCCCATTACAATAAATCATTTTCACTTTTAATGAATCACTAGAAAAATAGGTACCTATGATCAATGAGCTATTCCAAAAAGTGAGGCTAAGTTTCTTTATCTTTGGTCAAGTAAAGAAACACTGTTGTTTAAAAGACCCAAAACCATGCCACAAAAAGAGATTGGAGAGTCCAGTGAGCTTAGTAGTAGTAGAATTCACTACGTAGAAGAATGGATTGAGAGCTGGCAAGAAACTCAAAGCCTTGCACAAACAAGTTTCCTGCCTTCAAGTAGAAAACTACCAAAGGCTTGACCAATCTGGGGAAAAGCCCAGTGTGATCTCGGAGGGCTTCTCATTCTCTCAGTTCTAGATGAGCAAATTCTGATGGATGATGGACCCTGATATTTTCAAGAGCCAGGAGAAGGATGGAAAAGAGCTGGAAACAGAGTGAAGAATTCCTACTTGCTCCCATGAAAAGAACCTTGGAGACAGACAATCAAGATGCTTTTTCCAATCCAGAGAAAGTGAAATTATTGGAAACAACAATGACAACCAAAGCCAGAAACAGCAAAACTGTGATCTTTTTTAGCCCCAACATCCAACCGTACCTTTTTTGAATGAGTGCCCTAATATTCCTTTTGACTGGTTGACTACACATCCCTGTAATACAGAGACCATCCTTGTTTGTACCAGTTAGTCCTGCATAAATCACAGTAGTGTCATTTCTACTCTTAAATACAGACTTGTTTAAATAATAAATTATACAGTAACCTTAGGGGAGATCACTGCTTATAGTCTTGATGAAAGATAATCTTCTTGTTTCAGGATCTTTTGCCTCCCGATCTCTCCGCCAATAGCTATATAAAAAAAGAGAGGTAGGAACAGAATAGAGAGCCCAGAAATAGACCCTCAACTCTATGTCAACTAATCTTTGACAAAGCAGGAAAGAATGGAAAAAAGACAGCCTCTTCAATAAATGGTGTTGGGAAAATTGGACAGCCACATGCAGAAAAATGAAATTGGATCATTTCCTTACACCACACATGAAAATAGACTCAAAATGGATGAAGGATCTCAATGTGAGAAAGGAATCCATCAAATCAAAATCCTTGAGGAGAGCAGCAACCTCTTTGACCTCAGCCACAGCAACATCTTCCTAGGAACATCACCAAAGGCAAGGGAAGCAAGGGCAAAAATGAACTATTGGGATTTTATCAAGATCAAAAGCTTTTGCACAGCAAAGGAAACAGTGAACAAAACCAAAAGACAACTGACAGAATGGGAGAAGATATTTGCAAATGACATATCAGATAAAGGGCTAGTGTCCAAAATCTATAAAGAACTTAGCAAACTCAACACCCAAAGAACAAATAATCCAATCAAGAAATGGACAGAAGACATGAACAGACATTTCTGCAAAGAAGACATCCAGATGGCCAACAGACACATGAAAAAGTGCTCCATATCACTCGGCATCAGGGAAATACAAATCAAAACCACAATGAGATATCACCTCACACCAGTCAGAATGGCTAAAATGAACAAGTCAGGAAATGACAGATGCTGGCGAGGATGCAAAGAAAGGGGAACCCTCCTACACTGTTGGTGGGAATGCAAGCTGGTGCAACCACTCTGGAAAACAGCATGGATGTTCCTCAAAATGTTGAAAAAGAGCTACCCTATGACCCAGCAAATGCACTACTGGGTATTTACCCTAAAGATACAAACGTAGTGATCCGAAGGGGCACGTGCACCCGAATGTTTATAGCAGCAATGTCTACAATAGCCAAACTATGGAAAGAACCTAGATGTCCATCAACAGACGAATGGATAAAGAAGATGTGGTATATATACACAATGGAATACTATGCAGCCATCAAAAGAAACGAAATCTTGCCATTTGCGACGACGTGGATGGAACTAGAGGGTATCATGCTTAGCGAAATAAGTCAATCAGAGAAAGACAGCTATCATATGATCTCCCTGATATGAGGAAGTGGAGATGCAACATGGGGGGTTAAGGGGATAGGAGAAGAATAAATGAAACAAGATGGGATTGGGAGGGAGACAAACCATAAGTGACTCGTAATCTCACAAAACAAACTGAGGGTTGCTGGGGGGAGGGGGGTTGGGAGAGGGGGTGTGGTTATGGATATTGGGGAGGGTATGTGCTAAGGTGAATGCTGTGAAGTGTGTAAACCTGGCGATTCACAGACCTGTACCCCTGGGGATAAAAATACATTATATGTTATAAAAAAAAATTGGGAAGGAAACTGAAAAAAAAAAAAAAAAAGAGGTAGGCATCAAATACAAACATAGCTGGTCAGATACCCACCGCCAACACTTTGAATCCTAAGTGAGTGACAACAATTTTCAAAGTACAAATGATCAGATTAAAATTGGTGGGTTGGGGCATATGATCATCGTGGTGCCAAGGTGTGATCTGACAATAATTCTGATGGGCCAGCCTCTGGAGTTCACTGTATCAACATCTGCTTTTCACATTTGGTCAAATGTCAGTACCAGGAGACTCCAAGTTTTTCTCAAATAACTCGCTCTTCTTCGGTTTAAAGTAGTTTCTGCTGCTTATACAGTAAGATCTATAGTTGCAGTCTGCTAGTGGAAGCCACGAAAGTCATAGCCTAAAAACAGGTAGCCAAGCAAACAGAGAATATATACAGTGTTTGCCCTCATAGAGCTGACATTCTTTTGGAGTATGTCCAGGTCTTCTTCTAGATACCCTTTCCTGGATTATTGGACTATGTATTTAAGCCAATGCCACACTACCTTGGATCTTTGTAGCTTTATATTAAGTCTTAAAATGAGGTAAGTTCAGGATTCATCTTTTTTTTTTTGCAACTGTTCTGATTATTCTAGATCCTCTCTTTTCATTTCCAAGTAACTTTTCTAAAAAAAGATTTTATTTATTTGAAAGAGAGTGAGCATACTCACCTAAGAGCAGGGGGGAGGAGCAGAGTGGAAGCAGATTCCCTTCTGAGCCCGGAGCCCAGTGGTGCCATGATGACCCTGAGATCATGATCTGAGCATAAGGTAGATGCTTAACTGCCTGAGCCACCCTGGTGTCCTTCCCTATAAATTTTAAAGTTAGTTTGTCAAGCACTCTAAAATCTGCTGAGGCTCTGCATGGGATTGTGTTGAATCTATTAGATCATTTTGTGAAGAATTCACATTTTAACAACATTGAGTCTCCCATCCATGAACACAATTACCTCTGTATTTCTTGAGGTCTCCGTTAGTTTTTTTCCTATAACATTTCATACTTTTGAATGTTCAGGTCTTGAACACCATTTGTCATATCTATTTCTATTTTCATAATTCTTGATGTCATTACTAATCATTTTTTATTTCAATTTATAACTAGTTCTAAATAATGCAGATAAAAAAACAAGATTAAAAAAATAAAATTGGTGTAGGTGATTGGCAACCTCTAAAATGTCTCCAAATGACCCCCACTTCCAGATATTAATGGTTCTGTGAGTCAGCTGGTTACAGAGAGTCACTGTTGATGAAGAAAATGTGAAGATATTGATGAAGTATCTCTTCTAAGATTACATTTCAGAAAGATTGTACCTTTTCTTTTATCTATTCTCTCTCATTCCCTCATGAAGTCCTCTGAGGGGAACCATTTGCTATGTGCTGCACTGTGAAGAAATTCCCACGACCAAAAGAATAAATGAAACAAGATGGGATTGCGAGGGAGACAAGCCATAAGAGACTCTTAATCTCACAAAACAAACTGAGGGTTGCCGGGGAGTGGGGGGTTGGGAGAGGGAGGTGGGGTTATGGACACTGGGGAAGGTATGTGCTATGGTGAGTGCTGTGAAGTGTGTAAACCTGGTGATTCACAGACCTGTACTCCTGGGGCTAATAATTCATTATATGTTAATTAAAAAATTAATTAATAAAAAGAGAAATTCCCACGACCAAAAAAAAAAAAAAAAAGAGCCCATGAACCTCTGTACAACATTTAGCAAGGAACTGGAGCCCTTAGGTTCACCAGCTCACAAGTATTTGAATCAAGCTAACACCCATGTGAAAACGTTTGGAATATCCTCTTCTACTCTTCTAGTCTTCTAGTCTTAGTAAAGCCTTCAGATGAGATCATAATTTAGGCCAACAGTTTCATTGCCTCCTTGTGAGAGATCATGAGGAAGCGGCATCCATTTAAACCCTATCCAGACTGTTAACCCACTGATTAGATAATAAATGTCTTTTTTTAACACCACAGATTTTGAAATAATTTTTTATCCAGTAATAATTGTTTACATATTGGTCTTTTAATCTGCAATTTTGCTAAGCTCACTAATTAGTTCTAGTTATTTTGTATGTTCCTTATGATTTTCTATCTATGCAATCACAGCATTTTCAAATATAGACAACTTTTATTTCTTTTTTTCCAACATTTTTTTCCCTTGCCATATTGTACTGGCCAGTAGCAATAATAAAATGTCAGAGGTGGTGAAAGTGTGCATCTTTGCTTCATTCTTGTTCTTAGAGGGGGAAACATTTAGTCATTTACTATTAGTAGTGAATATTACCTGTAAATTTTGTGAAGATTCTTTTTTTCAGATCCAAAGGTCTCCTATCTATTCCTAATTCACTAATAATTTTTTTTAAAGTATCAAGTGGATATTGAATTTTGTCAAATGCTTTTATTGTAATGATTGAAATGATCGACAATCATTTCAATGATCTACGATCATTGTTTTTCTGTTTTTACTGTTATTATAGTGAAAGGTATTAGTTTTTGAGTGTCAATCCAAGTTTGCATTCCCATGGCAAACTCTGTTTGGTCATGTGTTCCATGTTTTTTATGAATTGTTGAATTAGATTTGCTAAAATTTTTTCAAGTACTTTTGCACCTATGGTTATGAGGGAAATTGGTCTAGAATTTCTTTTTCTCTTGCAATGTGTATCAGTTTGGGCTGCCATTAAAAACTATGATCGACTAGGTGGCTTAAACAACAGAAATCTATTTCTCAACTTCTGGAGACTGAGAAGTCTAAGATCAAAGTGCCAACAAGGTAGATTTCACTCTGTGGGTTCTTCTATTGGGTTATATGGTCATCATCTTGCTGTGTACTCACTGACCTCCTTTTTGGGCTGGTACGGAGAGAGAAAGAACAGTATCTCTGGTGTCTCTTTCTACAAGGATGCTGATCCCATCATACAGGCCCTATTCCCACGATCCTGTCTAATCCTAACAACTTACCGAAGGCTCCATCTCCAAACATCATCATATTGGAGGTTAGGGATTCAACATAGGAATTTTGGGGGAACATAAATGTTTAGCACATAACATATAACCTGGTTTTCACAAAAGGGTAATGTCGGTTTCAGGGACAAGTTGTTGGAATTTCCCTAATTTTTTGAAAGAATTTATCTAGAATTAGTACTATTTTTTTTTCCTTAAATGTTTGGTAGAATTCATCAATGAAGCCATATGGGCTAGAATTTTTCTTGTGGAAGGTTTTGCTCTTTCAAGAATGCTTTATTATGCTATACTATATAACTCACCTATGATACCATTCATCCTATTAATGTGTATAATTTGATGTTTTTTAGTATATTCACAGATATCTGAAACACCATTCCCAATTTTAGAATATTTTCACCAACTGAAGAAGAGATCTTGTATCTTTTAGTTTTTTTTATTCTTCTCCTGTCCTCCTCCTAGCCTTGAGACCAATAATCTACTATATCTGTAGATTTCCCTATGCTTCACTTTCCTATGAATCAAATCATATAATACATGATCTTTTGTAACTGTCTTCTTTCACTTGGCTCAATGTTTTCAAGGTTCATTCATGTTGTAGCATATATCAGTACCTCATTATTTGTTATGGCTACTAATATTCCGTCTTAAAGAGATACCACATTTTCTTTATTCACCTGTTAACGCACATTTAGATTGTTTCCGCCATTTGGCTGTTGTGAATAATACTGCTGTTAACATTTGTGTATAATTTTTTGTGTAAACACGTGTTTTTAATTATCTTGGATAAATATTTAGGTGATGAATTGGTGGGTCATTTAGCAAGTAGGTTTAATATTTTAAGGAACTACTAGTTTTCCAAAGTTTCTGGACAATTTCACCTTCCTACCAGCAGTAAATGAAAATCTTGTTTTCTTCACATCCTCCACAAAATTTGTTATCTGACTTTTTGACTCTAACATCTTAATGTGTGAAGTGATAGCTCATTGATGTTTCAGTTTGCCTTTCGCTGATAACTAATGATGTCATCCATATTTTCATGTACTTACTATTTGTATATCCTGTTTGGAAAAAAGTCTATTCACATCCTGCCCCTATTTTTAAATAGGATTATCTTTTTATTATTGAATTTTAAGTATTCTCTATATATCCTATATTCAAGTCTTATCAAATATGATTTCCAAATATTTTACCACATGTTGTGGGTTGTCTTTTTACTTTGATAGTGGAGTATAAAGCATGGAATTTTAAAATTTTGATGAGGTCTAATTTATCTGAATTTTTCTTTTGTTACTCATGCTTTTGGTGTTATATCTAACAATCTTTTGACAAATCCAAGGTCATGAGGACTTATCCTTATATTGTCTTCTAAAAGTTTCCTACTTTTCTTCTTATATTTAGATCTTTGGTCCATTTTGAATTAAATTTTCTATATGCTGTACACAAGGATCCAACTTCATTCTTTCCTATGTGCCTTTTATGCAATTTTACTCTGGTCAGAGGTAATACTTTGCATGACTTGAACACTTAATCTTAAGACATTTTAACTTCAGTGTATGGTTTATCTTAGTCAAAGTTTTGTATGCTCTTAAGGTTTGTTTCTGCCTCATGTATTTTATTCTGCTTTTTTAAGACCTTTTTCTTCTTTGCTTTTAAGTTTCTATTTAGAAATCCTCAAGCACAGAGATTCTTTCCTCAACAATGTCTAGTCTACTAATGAGCACATCAAGAGCATTTTTCATTTCTGTAATAGTGTCTTTGATCTCTAGTATTTCTTTTATTTTTAGTGTTTCTATTGCTTCACTTATTTGGCCCATCTGATTTTGAATATCCTCTATTTTCTCCATTAGAGCTCTTAGCATATTAATCATAATTGTTTTAAATTCCCATCTTAATAATTCCAACCTCCTTGCCACATGGACTCTGGTTCTGTTACTTGTTCTGTCTCATCAAAGTGGGTTTTTCTGCTTTTTAGTGTGCCTTATGATTTTTTTTTTCTTAGTAGCCATACATCATGATATATTGGATAAAAGTGGCCAAGTAGTGGTTTCTGTAGATGTTTCTGTCCATGATTTTCTCCTTTGGTAAGTTTTGATTCTTTGTATCTATCTCTTAATTGGGGGTTGTGGTTTGCACTAAGACCTTATTTCTCTGATAAATCTAAGAAGAGCTGCTGATTTTTAAGTTTGTTCAGCTTTTTTACTTGTTGTTCGAATGAGTGACAACTTTTAAGCATTTTACATACCAGACTGGAAACCAGAAGTCTGTTTTGTATATGTTAAAACTCTTTTTAGGTAAACAAAAACATTCCAGATTGTTATATACATTACTAGATTTCTTATTAAAGATAATAATTCTCATCCTTGGTAATATTTCTCATTATATATACGATACTATATATTATATAATATTTCTCATTATATATACTATATACTATATATATAATACACACTATATGTATATATATATACAGATATATATATATTCTGTATATATATATTTAGTATATATATATCTAGTATATATATATACTAAAATAAATATACATATACTAAAATTCTAGTATAGTCATCACAATTTTCTTTGATTCGTGTTAGCCTCATGAATCTTTACTTAGGTTTTTAAATTTTTTTTTCTGTATGTGTCTGTATTTTTAAAGTAAGATGTTGAATCTTAGGTCTCATTTCTAAATCCAATCTTTATTATCTTTACATTTAATAAGATGCTTAGACAATTTACAATTAAAAGAATTATTGATGGTATTGAGTTTTCATCTATCATCTTGGTTATCTTTTCTTCAGTTTTTTTCTTTTTTCCAGTTTTTGTGCATTTCTTTGGATTACATTTTATGATTCTATCATATCTTTTTTTTTTAAAGATTTTATTTATCTATTTGACAGAGAGAGATCACAAGCAGGCAGAGAGGCAGGTAGAGAGAGAGGAGGAAGCAGGCTCCCTGCTGAGCAGAGAGCCCAATGCGGGGCTTGATCCCAGGACCTTGAGATCATGACCTGAGCTGAAGGCAGCGGCTTAACCCACTGAGCCACCCAGGCACCCCTCTATCATATCTCTTAATGACTTAACTATATTCATATTTAGTTTTTTATTGCTTGCTTTTTGGTTTACAGTATGCCCCTTTAACTTACTAAGTCTATTTTAAGCTGTATTACATTCCTTAATACACACCTTATAAGCCTAAAATACTATACTTCCATTTTCCCTATTCCAATTTTTGTGCCACTATTCTCATAATTTAACTTAAAACCCCACATCACATGGTTATTTTATTTTAAAATATTTTTAAATATTTTTAAATATTTAATATTTTATAAATATCATATACTTATATTATTTATATTATATATTATTATAGTATATATTTATAAATATTTAATATTAATTTAAATATTAAAATATTTTTTAATATTTAAAGAGACATTCAAAATAAGATAAAGGGTTTTTATATATTTATTCATATATTTACCATTTCAAACACTATTCTTTGTATAGATATTATTTTCAGCTAGTAGATTTTTTTCCACTGCATTATGCACTTCTTATAATACTTATACTCTGTTGGTGATGCAATCTTAAGTCGTCTATATTTGTATATACAGCCCTTGTATATCTTTGTGATCTAGGAATTATGCTGTAGGTATTTACCCAACTAAAGTGAAAATGTGTGCTTATGTAAGAGCATGCACATGAATGTTTATGGCAGCTTTATTTATAATCATTAAAAAGTGGAAACAACCAAGATGTTCTTTATTAGGTAAATGGATAAACTATGGCAGATCTATAAAATGCAGTACTTTTCAGCAGTAAAAATGAATGAGCTATCAGATACAAAGAGACTTGAGTAAATCTCAAGGGCATATTGCTAGTTGGAAACAGCTAAGATAAAAAGGCTACATATTGTATGATTCTAATTATATGACAGTTGGGTAAATAGAGAATATAAACAGATCAGTGGCTGTTAGGACTTCATAACGAAGTACTGAGTAAATGAAGTGCAAGAATTTTTTAGGACAGTGAAACTATTCTGTGTGACATTATAATGTTGGGTACATGACACTATACATTTGTCAAAACCCACAGAAATTTATAGCACAAAAGTGAACTTTAATAAATACAAATATAAGAAAATCATTTAGGAAGTCAGGAGAACCCCAACTGTATGCAAATTGTGATGAATGAGTCTAACTATATAAAAAATGTACCACATAACACAACTCCTGAAGGGAGTGGAAGGAAAAAGTTGTTGGCCCAAATAACTTTAAAAATGAGTAGCACCTGTAAGATTAAAAAGGTAAAATAAACTGTAATAAACACTGTACTGTAATTGATAGAGTTGTTTCCAAAAGGCTTATAAATTAACTGTCATGAAACCACTATACATAGGTGCTGGAATTGAACAATTAAGTAAATGTTTGATGGTGGGCACCAGGTTTCTTCACTATTAAGAGTGGGAAGCTACAAATAAGGGAAGGAGGCTGCAATAATCCATGTGATAGTGCACTGGATTTGGAGATACCAGTATAAATTCATGTTTAGTTAATATACAGTTGGTTACAAATATCCACAGATATGTGTATATGCACACTTCAGTAAACACATGTCTACTTCCTTGCTATGTCAGTTGAGATGGCCTATAGCAATGACATCCCGGTAGCAACAAGAACACTAATACTCAGATCTTGGTTTCTAATACCATTATCTAATGAAAGGAATCTGACCTCTTTGCTGGGATGGCTGATTCTAGGATTGGGGTGGGAAATATACAATATGAGCCTGGAGCATCTTGTAATAACAGAAAAAAAAAAAAAAAGGTCAAAAAATAAAACAAAACAACACCCTTCAGTGAAAAGGTTATGTCAAAATGACAGGAGCCAGCTGAGTGGGCAACCACAGTCAAAGCTGGAACAATTTGATCAGCACAAGAAAAAGAAGAAAGAAAGGAATATTATATTATAAATCAAAGTATAAAATAAGTACCCATGAGTCTGTGCTGATATAAATGACTGATTATATAATTATTTTGTAAACAAGTATGTATTTCTGCAAAATAATTCCAAATATTTCTCTCATACAGAAGAGTTCCAAATAACTTATGTAGATACTCTGCCTTCAAAGAATAGAGCATAGTTCCACACCTTTAAAGTACTGGCTGAACATTGCAAATGCTTACCAGTGAACATATTATTGAAAAGGGGTAACAAAATAACTTTACAGTGAAAAAATCTAACAAATGTTATCTCAGGCAGGTGATCAAGGTAAAAATCAATAGTGGTAGTGATTTCACTTGATTATACACTTGACAGGCTATGATGACTAGGTCCCCTTATCTCTTATATTCCTCCAAGAACACAAAATCTGGGTGTCTTAGTTTGGGTTATTATAACAAATTGTCATTGACTGGGTTGCTTATAAACAACAAGTTTATTTCTCTGAGTTCTGGAGGCTAGGAATTCCAAGATCATGGTGCTGGTAGATTCAGTGTCTGGTGACAGCTTATTTCCTGGTTCATAAAACGCCATCTTTTCACAGAGTCCTGACATGGGAGAATGTGTGAGGAATGCACTAAGTGCATTCATGAAGACTCAATCCTTATAACCTATATATCTCCATAAATTCCCATTTCCAAAACCATCACATTGGGGATAAGCTTTCAACATAGGAATCTGGTGGGGAAGCACAAATTTTTAGTGTATTGTATCCAGTGTGGTCATGAAAAAACAAAACAACACAAGAAAACAAGTCCCATTTGAGAGAAATTCTCTAAAATACTTGACTAGGGCTCAACATTGCCAACATCATCAAAAACAAGACAAACATGAGAAAATGTCACTGACAGAATAGAAAAAGCATATTAGGTAAAAACTAAGAAAAATATAGATAAAATATGGCCTTAAAATATGTAACTATCAATTTATTAGTTGTGACAAGTGTACCATAAAGTCTAAGGTGCTAATAAGGCAAGCTTGGTGTAGGGCATGGGAATTTTTAAACTATAGTGGCAATTTTTATTTAAATCTTGAACTATTATAAAAACTAAAAATTCATTAAAAGTCTGATTGTCCCTTTCTTTTTGAAAGTTATTATTTGGGTATAGAATTATAGATTGATAATATTTTCCTTTCAGTGCTTTAGAGATTTCATTTCACAGTCTTTTCTGGCTTACATTATTTCTGAGAAGTTGGCTGTCATTCTTATCTGTGTTTTATGTATATATTGTTCATTTTTCTCTGGTTGCTTATCACTGGTTTGAACCAATTTGATTATGATTTGCCTTGATGCAGTCATATATGAGGCTTTCTCAGAATGAAATGTTAAGTATTCAAACCTGAATGTTAACATACAGAAGATAGTGTTATTTCTTAAAACCATCAATTTAAGCCTATAAAATAGAGCACGAAACAACTTATTATGAAGGAAAAAAGAACCAACTGTGTTTTCATGTTCATTTGGGCCAACACTGAAAATACTACCAGTATTAGGTTAGACAAGATGTTAAATTACATGTAATATCCTTTTTTTTTTTAAGATTTTATTTATTTGAGAGAGTACAAGCTGGGGAGGAGCATAGGGAGAGGGAGAAGCGAACACCCCACTGAGCAGGGAGCCAGGTATGGGGCTTGATCCCAGCACCCTGGGATCATGACCTGAGCTGAAGGCAGATGCTTAACTGACTGAGCCACACAGGTACCCCTAGAATCTCCTTATTTTTCAAATATACTTATGACTAAGGTTTATGAAGCAACTTATTTTGGATCCCACAGCAATTTAATAGCAGGATGAAAACTGAACTTATTTTCTTTTTGGTTATTAGATAGTACTCCAGCCTAGGTCAGAATCTGTCCCCTGAGCCTGGCTGCTGAATGTGGATCAAGAACCAGATCTGATGGGCTAACTACTACTTGTGCTTGTCTTGCCTAGGCTTCTTTCTATGCAATCAGTTTCGCACCTACCAGAATATAGGAAGTCAAGGACTTGGAGCACTGAAGTCCCCTTGATGAAGACCCATTGGCTCTCAGCCTTCCACTCTTTCCTCTCTGGATGGATCCTAGACTATGGTTGGGGAGTGAATCTCAGTTGGAGTAATGCCTTCTCTTTGGATTCTGACCCATGTTGTGCTTCCAGGCTACAGTTGGACTTTTACTTAACCAGTGTCTTAGTTCTAATTTTCAACCTTAACTCTATATTAGACATAAAAATAGCCCTCATCACTTATGCTTTAAGTTCATTTCTTCTAAGGAATTTTGATGTGCAGTTCTGGTCATGAAACCTGATCTGTGGGGAACACTGCTGGGAAGTTTCCCACAGAATTCTATGGCTTTTTGTGGGAAATTTCTCATGAAAATTACTGCCACTGGGGTGCCATGGGATAAGCGGCAATATTCCTTTTTACCCACCATCAAATTCTCTGAAAATCACCTCTTTAGTCATAAAGAGTAGCTATTTCTTGTAGAAAATAGGCCTTTGAGAAATTTAGATAATATTTGTTCAAAGTAGTTCATTTAAAAAAATCTATCTCTGTGTTCCTGAACACATACTGCCATTGCAAAATATCTCACACATATTAGGCACACAAATTAGCGAAATACCTAAAAATAAGCAGGCTACGGAATGAGGAACTCAAAAATAAACTAAAAGTATACAGCTGTTGTTAGGTAGGAAATATCATACATTACCAAAGTCAAAGCCATTCTTCACAGGGAAACGCCAACAGCAGAAACAGCTATGTCTTTCCTATCCTCAAAGAAGTTTAGTCTAGAAGCACAATACAGGTCAGTTGATACAGTTTGCATGGATGCAAAATGTCTACAGGTCTTAATAGGCCTAATAGTAGGAACTGTATCTGGAAATGAAATGTTATAGGGCCTCTGGCTTACAGACACGAGGAACCACAGATCTTTATAGAGGAAAAAAGTAAAAGTGACTTTTACATGAAATATTATCTAGGTAATACTGTATTCACACACACATGCATATATCTTAATAAACACTTCCTATGCTGCTCTAGAAAATGGTTGTAATTAATCTTAAAGTAATCCTCTTTGAGCTATGAATACTTATGCTCCATAAAGCAGATGATTTTGCTTATTTTGGACAAAGGAGTGGTTAAGATGGAGAGGAAAAAATAAAAGTGAAGGTGAAGTCTCTTTTTCAGCTGAGCAATTCAACAGCTGTCTATTAATATCTGCTTTCTGGTAGTTGCCTATTACTAAATTCCTAAGTACTGGATTCTGCACAATTAAAGGTTATCTGGACAAATGCCTATTTACTTACATTTTACAAAACAAACAAACAAACTTCAAAAAACAAACCAGATTTCTCTGTCCTGAAAAACCTGCAGAAGTAAGATGAATGAGTGTATTACCATGGGATTTCTATCACAGAACTCTGAAACTGGGAGTAGGTAGCACACATATACTTATACGCATAGAGATATGTGGATTCAAGGAGATTTATCCATGTCCTATATATAGACAGCCTCATACACAGCAGATTAAGACAGACTAAAAAAGTAATGCTAAAAGCAGCTTTTGAATTTTTAGCAAATTATCTTCCCCCTGTATGAGAAATAGCACAACCAAATGGGAGGACGTGCTACCTAGTAACCATTTTTTTTTAGGCATACCACTAATTTGATCTATATATTCTTAGCAATAGGATCATACAAATATGGCCAGAGCCCTCCCCAGTTTAGTACTTTTCAGTACCAACAAAATTGCTAATATGAGAGTAGAACAAAATGCTATTTACTGACTATCTCTGGTCTCCAAGTACTTTATTCCATCTTTTTGTTGGCCACTCACATTTTTCAGGACTATACAAACAGAAACTACATCTAATCTGTTTACTTAATAGGTATGGCTAATGATGTGACACACAAAGCCATGTTCCTGCCCTAAGGGAAACATATGCTTTCACTTTGATACCACTTAGGAAGTGCTTCTCCTAATTTACTATCTAACAAGAACACAGTATCAGTGAATTGATAATAACATTTTATGACCAGGGTGCAGATTCACAATTTCTTATTTGTAAGATATAAAATCCAAGATGTTCTGAAAACCAAGTGTTTCACAACTCTTTTAGAAGCAGAACCTAACCTGAACCTTTATGCTTAAAAAAAAAAAAATCACATCTCATATAACTTTATTCATCCATTTAGTTGAGGAAATATTAACATCTGACTGTGGAATATTACCTCAGGCCCCACAAGAGCTATTACATAATAGGCAGTTTATGTTTGTAATGGCTTTACAATATCCAAAAAATTCTGAACATTAAGACACATTTGGGATGGATGCTAATAATGGGGCGAGGCTGTGCTTGCATGGAAGCAGTAGCTTATAGGAAATCTCTGTACCTTCCTCATTTTTCTTGTGAACCTTAAACTCCTCTAAAAATTTAAATAAAAAAAAAAAACACCCACATTTGATCTCAGTTTCAGGGAAGGAATTTTGGATCTATACTACACATAATTTAAAACGCTTGGACTCTTCATTTGTTTAATAACAAAACTTCTCAAGAATGAGCTTTCAGAGAAAAACACTCAAACACCGTATTAGATTTTTAAAAATTCACATCGTAAAGTAAGTTATAATCCAGAGATAGTTTATCCCATCTGCCAAATCCTTTGTAATTATTTGTAATACTATCAAAAACATTCAGACAAGTGTTAATCACATTCTTAATATGAGCTTTCAGTCTCTGATATCAGATGACTTGTGATTGATTTATTGGCAAGAGCTGATTTCTTGTACACAGCAAATAGTCATCTGGTAAACTGCTATTTATTTTCTTTGGGACATAGGCACACGTGGACTAGAGCTCAAATGATTCTTAGAGCAGGAATTATACTTCCCACTTAACCACTCTGACAGTACGGCTATGTGATTGATGCAGGATTAGAGGCCAGTGTCATAGACCTCAAAGCAAGTAGATTCATTCAGACTTGTGGTGATGGAGACAACATCCATCTGGAGGATCCTGCCAGGGGAGGACAGGGATTGCTAAGCTGACAGCACACTCTACATGCTGAAAGAAAGGGAGGTCTGGGGGTGAGCTCTATCCTCTTAGAGACATCTCAGGAGCAAGTGTGCTGTGCACAGATTCAAAGATTACATGGCTGTGAAACCTTGCCTAGAGAATATGGTGCTGAAGAAAGCCTATCAATGAAAAAACAATTTTCAATATTCTTATCAAAATTTCAGCTTGTAATGATGTTTTGGTCCTTGAACAGTCATATTTCCTGACTTAAATAATCTAGATGGCTCATTTTCAAGTAGCAACTTAGTAGAAAAGATGGTACAAGTCTCTATTTTTCTAGATATCCTTTCCTTAAAGTTTCAAAAGCATTGCTAGTTTCTAAATAAAATTGATTATAGTGAGTCACTGTAATGGACCATTGGAAGTGATCCTTACATTCTCTGGTAGCCGCCCTGTGGATAATGGGTAAAAAGAATGAGAAAAACTCCAATTGTCTAGCAGCTCAGTTTGCCTTGAACAAACACAAAAGAGTCTATCAGAAAAGAATCTGAATTATCTCCACAATGTAAATGAAGACACTTGTATTTTCAAACAGCCTGACTCATTGTTCCTTTATATTTCCTCTGTTCAGGTATTCTGAATAAATCTTTTTTCAATCAAAATCTGAAAGACAGCTGGATACCCCCAGTGATGGCTCCACAGTGGTCTCACTATAAAGAGGAATCTTTCTTTGTGGTTCCCTGTGAGGCTCTCGGACCAACAGAAACAGCTTCACCTAGGAATGTCATACAACTCAGGCTCCATTTGAGACCCAATGGAATTCTGACATTTCTGGAGAAAGAACCTAGCAATCTATAGTTTAAAAAAAATCTTCCAGGTGATTGAGGCACTGTCAACTTGATAGGAGACAGAGGTAAAGATCAGGAAAACAACAGACTTGAGGGATTATTGGTTGGTTGAAGGTTCTGTCTGCATAATAATCTACAAGATGTTAACACCTCAACTGAAGCCTTGTGTACCTTATGCCTTCCTGACTAGACCCGGTGAGTAGGAAATAAGTGCTTCATAGAATTGCCTGCCATCCTCCTCAGAATTAACACTCACCAAGCCAAAATGGAGAGTCAGTTTTTGTTCTTTGTTTTGCTTTTTGCTATTCTTTTCCTTCCTGCAGGGTCATGTGAGTACCCCAAAGCAGTAAAGAGTAGGGGGACTGGATGTTGTGCCTTAATGTAGTTAACCCAAGCCCTCGGTACCACACAGGTAGAGGGAATTATTTGAGTCCCACAGTTTTGCTCTTCATTGGGTGTTCTTGCTGGTCAGAGCTTGTGTCAGAACATAGATCAATATACAGCTTCCATTACTGAGAATGTATTCCTATCATCCTTCTCCCCAAAATATCTACTGCATTAAAGAACACACTTAGAGACCATTTGTTTACATTATTATTCTGTGTTCTAGTAACAACAGTTTTCAGGCAGGCAATGGTCCATGAATCACACTTAGAAAAGCACAACACAAAAGCACCTGTGCATCCCTCGTTTGGAAAAAAGGAAAAAAAGAAAAAAAGGCACGATAAGTCTTCATCCAGAACTTTTTTTTTGGTTTACTTAGATTTTATATCTGAATTGGCAGGAACAAGAATAGAGCAGATTTTCTCAATGAGCGTGACCTGGCATAGAGTCATGGGTATACCTCTAGGTATATAGATGTTTATCTATATACATCCCACTAGTCATTGGTGTTGCTTGCTGGGTCCTGGAAGCCCATACATAAAACAGATATTATTATTTTCTCTGTGGATTAAGAAGTGAAAGTACTTGAGAAGTACTTGGTTAGAGATAGGAAGCAATTCTCAAAAGATAATCCCACTAAGGGCAGCCACCTGATCCAGTTTATAAGTCTGCCGGAAGAGATACTAAGAGTGGGAAGTGAGTTCCATGAGAATCCAAATGACACACTTGACCTTACCACAGGATTCTAAGTGAAAAGTATTTAGGTCTGATCTTAAGAAGAAGAAACCCATACATTAGGACCCCAAATTTTGATTTGGTTACTGTGAGTAGGAGCCAGTGTTACTTTCTCCAGAAAAGAGATTCTTCTATGAAGGAAGAGACTCCCTCCCCAGTACTATGTATGACCGGGTTATGAGGAAGATATGGTTAAAAAAAAGCACCAAAAGGGCACCTGCATGGCTCAGTCACTTAAGCTTGTGCCTTTGGCTCAGGTCATGATCCCAGAGCTGGGATCGAGGCCCACGTCGGGCCCCTTGCTCAGCAGGAAGCCTTCTTCTCCCTCTTCCCCTGCTTGTGTTCCCTCTCTTGTTGGCTCTCTCTGTCAAATAAATAAATAAATAAATAATCTTTAAAAAATAAAGCACAAATATTTTATTACATCATTGCAAATAGGTTAGGATGAAGCATCACTGCTTTGGACAACAGATAGGGGCCCTTGTCTGAATAGGAAGATCATTACTAATTTAATCAGCACAATCGGGTATAGCCTCCTGAATCTGAAACTGGACCTGAGATGCAGGACTTCAGTTGTATGGACAGCACATTTTAGATGGGTCAACATATCTGGAAAAGTGGTATTGAGAAGTGGGAAGCAGAAGTTCCATCTCTTAAAAGCCACAGGTTCTGTGCCTCTAGAAAGCAAACGGATTAGGGGGAATCTAGTATCTAATCTGCTAACTGAGGACATGCAGTCTTTGTAAATTCTGTATTTACATCTGTTTAAGAGTCCACCAGTACTTGCCAATATAATTTTGAGAGCTTCAGCCTATCTTCATCGTGCTAAAGAGAACAAAGGACCACAATATAAAAAAAGAACCTCACCACCTTGAACCAACGTGGTAGTCAGAGAAAAAGAGTGTCACAAAACCTCAAAAAAAACAAAATTCAAGAAGGCAGGTGTCATGAACTGAGTAATTCTGATTTAGTAGATTTTTCTTCCTGTGCCCAGCCTTGTCTGTTTTAAGCTTTTTCCTATTTAGCAGAGCAATGTTGGCTGATATCTGACAAGATCCAGAAAACCTGTATAGCACAGTGATGAAGGTCAAATCAGCTTTTCAATTCCAATCAGAAAATTCAGGAAAAAAGAATTTAGCAAGAAGTTGAATTGTGTGGTCTTATCCACAAGCAGAGAGCAGGTCAGGTTCCCATGGTTCACCATAAACGCATGCCACCCCAGGTCTATGACCACTTGATGAATGTCAGACCTCCCTAGATACTATCTGGTTAGAACTGACTCAAAAAAGTAGTAAGATTGAACACACAGTGAAAATAAGTGCAGAAAATAAGAGAGAAACATCAACTCAAAAGCAAGGCAACCATGGACCACTTCATTTAAGAATAAAAAGATCTCTTGGGGCGCCTGGGTGGCTCAGTGGGTTAAGCCGCTGCCTTTGGCTCAGGTCATGATCTCAGAGTCCTGGGATCGAGCCCCGCATCAGGCTCTCTGCTCAGCGGGGAGCCTGCTTCCTCCTCTCTCTCTGCCTGCCTCTCTGCCTGCTTGTGATCTCTCTCTGTCAAATAAATAAATAAAATCTTTAAAAAAAAAAAAAAGAATAAAAAGATCTCCTACACCAACAGAACCTACAATTCTATAGTATCACAGAGAAGCAAAGTAACACTTTGACAATAATATGATATCCAAGTAAGAGTTATAAGATGTAAACATTTTAATATTAGAGGGGGGTACTGTAGGTCAAATATGGGTTTCAATCAGGATATGTTCTAGAAAAGTAAAGATAAGAATATAAATGTGGTCTTGGTATACATTGCATGTTATATCCAGGAACTAATGTATTTAAAATTAAATTTTAAGTATCTATATGAAATCGTGATATGAAAGGACAGTTTTTCCAACTCTATCATTGAATTTGCCCCCAGCACATTATTTTTCTAGCACCAGCATTCATTCATATACTCATACATAAATTTGATCTTTAATTCTATTTTTTAGAATTTCTAAAAGAAATCAAGGATCCTTGGTAAGTAGCTGTTTCCATATTTTGATAAAAAGAGAAATCAAGATGATCCTGGAGTATCTTATCATTATCATAATGTAAAGCAAGTAGAATCTAAAAGATGTTTGGAGAAGTGAGAAAGGGGGAAAGAAAGTAAAATAAATGGACACCCACTGGCCAACATTTGACAATTTGAACATACACTTAGCTAGAGCAGTTATCTTAGTTAGAGTAGTTATCTTGGTTAAAATAGAAAACTATCAAAGTGATTAATAATATTTACTATACAAAAGAAAAGGCAGGTTAAAGTTTCTAAGAATATATAAAGAAAAAGTGGAATACTATGTGATTCCATTTTACATATATACTGTTCACTATCTGGTCAATACCTATATCTATCATCCTAGTTACGTAATCCAACCTAAGGTTTTAAATAAGCCTGTTAGACATAAGGACAGCATTATATATAAATGATAGGATCCTGTGCCATACAATTGTGATGAAATCTAAAAATATATTTCAAGAAGTAGATATTTACGTGATTGACTGGCACTAGAAAGGCCCAATGAAGAGTCATCGTCTCAAAATTCCACTTAAAAGCTAAATTATTTAGCTTAATTGGGGATTTTTTTTCTGCCATAATTACTTGAACACTGAGGTTACATGCACACACACATAAATAAATCTAATGGCAATAGTGTTTTTGTCAAGATTTTTGCACATGTTTTAAAACTGCTATGCATATTTATGTGTATTTTCTTTTCAGGTACTTGGGATACTTAAAAGAATGTGGTTTACTGGTTTTATAAGACTAATTTATTAATTTTATGAAATATATTAAAATATTCATAATTTTATTTGATAATTTTGTCAGTTGATTTCTAGTGTTAAAGAGAATCTGACAGAGTTATGATGTTCATTTAGTATAGTCTAATTAGTTAATTTAATAATCTGAGTTTAAATGTTGAAGAGAAATTGATTCTTTAGCTACATGAACATGTTTTAATGATTAAAGAATTGTTTACTGAACCTACAAGCCCAGCTCATTGATCATAAATCAGAGTACAAAGTGTTTATGAAGATTCTCCTGGATGCACAGAGGCTCTTGGGCAGAAAAGAGCTCTCAACAGACTTGAACCATAAAAAGGAACTTACAGATCTTTTAAACTTCTACTTTAAAAAAGAATGTAAAACATGTTTTTGAGAAATATTTTCATAAAAAGTGCTAAAAAGATTTTTTTATCCTTAAAGAGTTCTATGTCCATCATTGAAGAAATGCATGCATGTGAAACATTTCATTCCCTAACAATATGGGACAGATGAAGTGTTGCTGTAATCCTTGACTGGTTTATTGTAGACATCCAACAAATAATGATACTTTAATAGATTCGCACATGTGAAATGACAATAATTTGTTACTTCTATAACAATTCCCAAATATAACCTAAATTTCCAGAACACATGAACCAATTCTGAAAACTAAGAGCTATGCTTACTATTGAGAAAGGAGATGCATTCTCCTAGGCTTATGGAATCAAAAAATAGAAGAAAACACTTAGCCCAATATTCTTGTTTTATAGATAAGAGAATTAACTAAAGGAAGTTGGGTAATTTTTTAAAAAGATTTTATTTACTTATTTAATTAATTAATTAATTTATTTATTTATTTGACAGAGAGAGAGAGAGAGAGAGTACAAGCAGAGGGAGCAGTAGAGGGAGAAGCAGGCTCCCTACTGAGCAGGGAGCCAGATGTGGGGCTCGATCCTTGTACCCTGGGATCATGACCTGAGCTGAAGGCAGTCGCTGAGCCAACTGAGCTACCCAGGCACCCAGGAAGTTGATTAATTTATCCATGTTTTCACATGCGTTAATAGTAGTACACCAAATAAAAATCTCATGACTCCCAGTCCTATGGTTTTTCTCCATTAGAAGCCCTTAATTAAGTTTCTATACAGTTGTCATTTTTTTTTTCACATTTGTTCTTTATTTTTTTAAATTTAATTTAAAATGTTTTCAGTGTTCCAAAATTCATTGCTTATGTACCACATCCAGTGCTCCATGCAATACGTGTACAGTTGTCATTTTAGTTCACAAGTTTGTATCTAATGCTATTGACAAAAGAAAAAAAAAACCTACTGTGAGAAAAGATCTATTGTGGAAAAGATTGGAAATTTTCAGCAGCATTAGCATAACTTCTTTATAGTTCTGCTCTCCTAAACTACATGCCCAAATTTCACTAGAAAAGTAAAGCGATTACTAAAGTAAAAGAATGGTTTTTACTATTCGGTTCTACTGACACTAATGACCTTATTTTTTTCTCCATGCATTCACACTTCTGGTATCCATCATTTGATTTAAGCTACCCCCTCACCCAATATCTTAATTACATCATTAAGAGAAAGCCTTATTATCCAAAAATGATTTAGGAAATTATTTAGGAGGGTAGCATTCTCCATGTGTATTTACAAACTCAAATCTTGGTGGGGTTACAGAGTTAAAAATAAATGAAAGATAATGCCAGTTAAAACAAAGGCAGAAGTATCTGACAGGACTCTTGGGCTGATGAGTTTGTGGCCACATAAAGTAAGTCCGACTTCATTAAATATACATATGTATAAATATACAAATGCATATTATCAAGTAGATAGATATTGTCTAGCCCAAAGACTGAACATTATGTTTTATTCTTTTCACAGATCATCTTTGCTTATGTAGAGTGTTGCCTTTGAATAGCAATTTCCAAACTCTGTGGTATTAAGACCTCTTTATATTCTTAAAAATTATTGAGAAGCCCACAAATATTTATTTATGTGAGCTATATACATCATTACTTAGTGATTAAAATTCAGAGAGTACAATATATATTATGCATTTACAATTAATAAATATATTCATATAAATACAAATAACATGGTTATGAATAGTAAGTACACTTTCCAAAACAAAACATAAGGAAAATTGTAATGTTTAAATTTTTGCAGCTTTCTTTAAGATTTGACTTAAGAGAGGGGCGCCTGGGTGGCTCAGTGGGGTAAGCCTCTGCCATCTGCTGTTATGATCTCAGGGTCCTGGGATCGAGCCCCACATCAGGCTCTCTGCTCAGATCTACTTGTGATCTCTGTGTCAAATAAATAAATAAAATCTTTAAAAAAAAAAAAGAGATTTGTCTTAAAAGAGCTCAATTCTCTTATCTGCTTTGGCTTTCATTCTGTTATTTTGATTAACATATATGAAAAAATTTGGACTCACCATAATAGTTGGGAAAGATAGATCCCCTGAAAGTTTCAAAGCCTCCCAATGGTCCTCAAATCACACTTTAGAAATATTGTCCAATAGTAGGAAAGAAAGCCAGAGCAGAACACATTAGCTCAAACTAAGCTTCCAGACACTGACCCAAACTTATGGAATGGTCCAAATAAACATAACTGATTAAACACCACATTGACTGTCTTTGGTTTCCTGTTTTGGAGATAGGTCTGCCATAGGAGTTCATGTTCCTGTAAGAGATCCATACCCATCTGTGTCCTTTTTTTTTCTGTGTTTGGTGTTGATGACCAACAGCCATTGCATACCTTTTGTAATTGTCATCACAGTCCCTACCTATCTCTATGCCTGTATCTATCTACATGTCTGTCTGTATATCCATATATATAACTAGATCTATTTATGTCTACTTCTATCTCTGTATCTGTATGCCTGTATGTATGTCTATAATCAGTGGCTACAATCTGTTTTAAAGTAGATGTTTGCATGTATTTAAAACTAAAATACTTCTCTAATACTCATTCAAAGTTGTTCATCGGTTGGAAATAACTCTGCTAAAGTAAAGATGTAGCGCAAATGAAGAATTGCAAAATGACAGCTTAAATACATGTCAGCAGTGAAGGCAAATACAGACTTTGCTTATCCAAGTCCAACACTCTTTAGGAGGATGCAGCAAGTTTGTGAATACAGGAGAGAAAGAGTTGGCTACCATGTCAAAAGCCAGGCAGGCTCATAGACTTGCTCTTTCCTTCAGGGCTTTATTATGACAACCACAATTACATGCTTTCTAGGTCTCAGTCAAGGCTGTAAGCCTTCCTGTAAAGATGAGCTATGGAAAAATCCAAGACTGCTCAGAGATTGCAACAGAATGTTCCAATTCTCTCCCACCTTCCATAGATCATACATGACAGAAACATAGCATTGTCTTTCCAAATCTCTCTTTCTCTCTCTCTCTCTCACTCACACACACACACACACACACACACACACGCGCGCGCGCGCGCGCATGTGCACTGGCACACACAGACGCATGCAGCCTTACCCTTAAACAATCTTGTGTCCTTTTGTTTATGGTAGCAATAGCACTTCCTTAATAAAATGTTTTAAATGCTGCTCTTTCAATTTTGGACAACACTAGCTGGTATTTCACTGGCTTGAATTTAAAAACGAAGTGTATTTGTCACCGTCAAACTTGTTTACATGAATCAAGCAACACTGTCACCGAAGAGGAAACGCTGTCATTTTTTCTTCCCTCCCTCTGCTCTTCTAGGTTTCAAAGCAAAGTCCACAATATCGCAAATGCATTTTTGTGGACTTAAAGAGGACTGCTTTTTCCTAGAAATAGATGGAATTTATTGACATCCCCAGTTCACAATCCCTCAAATCTGTAATAGGGATCATGTACCTCTATAAACAGAGGTGAGTCAGCAGGGAGAATGTTGAGTGTTTGGAGAGGACTATCTGCATTTTTCTTTCTTCAATTGAGCTGACACTTCATATTTTTATTTACTTTTGTTTCTTTCTGCATGTCTTCAGAAATGCAAATAACTCAGGCATGCAGATTTGCAAGGCACTGCTAAATCATGGTTACTAATTTGTTTTGTCTTAAGAAAAGCATTTCTCAGCAGGTTTGGATGATATGTAAAGCCTGTTCTGCCTGTGACCTTGTCTTCCTGTGGCTTTTCCTAAGATCTATGATAATGACCAAGAAAAGATTCAAATCAGATTTGTCTGCCCCAAAGTTTGACCCTTTAGCCTATGGTTTATAGAATGATGTTTTTTAAAATTTGGGGATGCATTCCAGAACTGTCTAAAACTGTTTTCAGCGACAGAGACAAATGTTTCTAAGAAAGATTCTCTGGGTAACATTAATTAAAAGCAGAGTGGATTTTCACTTCAACCTGTCTTACAAGCACACTAAGTGATTTACAATAAACTAGAAGTTCAGAATGGTCATTAATTCATTCAACAAATAGTTTATTGTTGCTGAGCTAAATATCTGTGACCCCTGTAAATTATTTAAGGCTCTTTGAATCTTAAAGAAAGGTAATTAAAAATTGCTGTGTTTGACCTCAGGCAATAATAAACTTAACAATTACATTGTGTTTTGTGGTATAAAAACATATTCACGTTCATTAACTTTGCCTTTTCACACATTATTCTGCCTTTGCCAGATAAAGTATAGGTTCTCCAGTTAAATATTTCATAAAACAATGAAAAATTATTTAGGATAAGTATGTCCCAAGCATGGGGCATGCTATATAGTCATTGTTAATCTGATAATTCTGTCTCTATTTGGAGAAGTTTAAGGCTGAGGGAAGTAGGCAACTTACTTCTTATCATCAGGTTTGAACCCTGTTTTTTTGTTTTTTTGTTTTACTTCGAATCCAGTTCTGTTTTGCTATACTACCTCTGTGCCTAGGCTTTCTGAACCTCAGTTTTCTATCTTGAAATCAATGAGTAAAATAATATGGCAGAAGAGGGTCTAAACCTGGTGACAGTGAAAATGCCTTCCACTCGTGAGAGGCTATGTTCGTGGAGCACTAATGAGGGTGATATGAAACAATGCTTTTCTGTTAGAAACAAATCATCAGTTAAATACGTCTGAGCTCATGTAAGCCAGAAGAAATACAAACATACTAGATTATAGGAAATCAGGGAAACCAGAGAACCGGGTTTGGAGGCTATGGAGCCATGAGGAGCTCCCAAATACATCATTACAGTTGCCCAGTGAAGACCACAATGCCATTGCCTCTAGGCGCAAGATCTGCAGCTCGTACAGTCGTTTCTGGAAAAGGAACTGTCCAGTAGACACTGTTATTGCTTCGGAAAGCTCCATGTCTGTTTATCACCCTCCATCATCTTTACCAGGAAGGATCTTATGCATAGCCTCCTAGTTCATTTCTTTTTCCTCTAAACTGAAATCTCCAGTTAGGTCTAATTTGTGTCACCTGGGTAATTTTCTTACGTGTTAACTGCAAAACAACCTAGAAAAACAAAGTGTCTGGGTTTTACCCCAGACATGAATGACTCCTATAGTGGGCAATTCCCCACAAAGAGATGATGCTCACTAAGTACTGTATAGCCAAGGAAGTATGCAGCATTCTGACTTTAGAAACAGGTCACTATCATACCCCTATTTCTATCACATATACACCTGCATCAGCTGTCAACCCAAGCTATCTTAAATATTTTCCTTTCTCATCAAACCCTAACAAAGATCATACATCTTTTATTTTATACTGAATCCTCATCCATATAGCAACTTGACTTAAAGCCTCAACTAATATATGTGTACTATCACACTATCTATCCAAATAGCACTGAAAGTCCAGGAAAGTTTCCCGTGATTTCCCAGATCCCCGGATTTTATTTCATTGTGGGGAAACATAGCCCTCTTAGACAAGTTCTGGTCACTTGAAATTCCAAGATCTCCTATGAATTATTTCTTTCCCAATGAACATACTGAAATACTAAACTGCTGATTGTTGCTAATTTTTTACTGTGAATGAATATTTTAATCCAAGGTCTATAATTTTCTCTATGTAAAAATTTATATAATCTATTCTGGGGCTGCTGTTATTTCATTACACCTGTACAAGTGACATTATACATGCCATGAGAAAGGTCGTGAGAAAAAAACATTGTAGGACATACATTGGTTTTCTGGACACCACAGAAATCTTATGAGGACTAGCAAAGGCTGGATATCCCATATGAAATATTCATCTACCTTGTTAGTTAAGTTAAACCCACTACCTTGCAGATATTCTAAACTCTGTTTCTCAGAAACCCTTTTCTCTCTGGTGCTGAGATAAAGAATCATCATGGTTCAACAACATTCTTAGTGCTCTAAGCAAATTCATGGATTCCACTGGGGGTAAATAAGCTTGAGAGAAATACATGTATATTTTGAGTTTTATCTATCTCTAATTTGGATTCTTAGAAATATCTGAAGAAACGTGGAAAAACACAACTAATTGGAGCTGAAAAGAGCTTACAACTTTCTTCAAAAGCTCTTCATTTCCCTCTTAAAGTGTTGTGTAGTCGCATATTCTGCAAAGAAACAAACTTGTGTTGTGTTTAAGGAAAATTCCAGGTTTCCTCTAGAGTGTTATTCTATCTACTTCAGTTTGGGTGGGAAAGTAAAGGAATCACTTTTTAGGGGAATTTTCTTTTTGTATGAATAAAGACAAGAAAACCATGCAGGCTTCCCCCAGTGAATAAATTATTCTTTCTGGTGGATCTGATTCAGTAGGGGAAATCATTTCCTTCCATACAAGTGATTAGGATAATTCAATTTCTTTTAACAGCCTGAGTTTCTGTAATACTAATCTCTTACCTAATAAAACTTTGACTTTTTTTTTCTGTTTTCTTTCTCCAATTAAAAAAGAAAACATGTTAAAACTATGTATACTCAATTTTCCCATTAATTTATATTAAGCGATTCCCCATGACAATCAAGTATAGGGAAATTCACAATAAGCATTTTTATTCTGCAATATAATCTTGTATATAAGACTTTGTTAAAATAAAAATCCAATTGAGACTTGAAGGCAAAAGAAGTTACTAGAAGATGATCACTAGTCTTTACCATATGAAGGAAAGTATTTGGTGGTTTTGCTTGTTAGCTAGCAAAATTTCTTTTTTTGTTTTTTTTTTAAAGATTTTATTTATTGATTTGACAGAGAGAGATCACAAGTAGACAGAGAGGCAGGCAGAGAGAGAGAGAGGGAAGCAGGCTCCCTGCCGAGCAGAGAGCCCGATGCGGGACTCGATCCCAGGACCCTGAGATCATGACCTGAGCCGAAGGCAGCGGCTTAACCCACTGAGCCACCCAGGCGCCCCAGCTAGCAAAATTTCTTAAAAGAAGACAATGTTTACAGGAAGATGGTGGTAATGGGTTGATGGTGTAAGTCCTGGCACCCAATGCCTTCCTTTCTAGTGTCATCTTCTGTTACTTCCCATTTTTGGTCCATTTATCTGTATAAAGCTTCTAATAATCTGACAATTTCTGGGGATGTCTTCATAAACTTCACTCAGACAACTTGACAAATGGCTCACAATAAAAAACATGTATGTTAATTCATTTTCCTGCCAACATATGGCACTTGGTCTTCATTTGTGAAGTCATTTACTCAGAAGGAAAATCAGTTTCCCTCAGTAGCTCTGAGTACAAAGTCAGGTAGATCTTTAGAGAGTAGGTGTTCTCAGGTAGCTTTATTTCTACCTAACACAGATAACTACCTATTCGGATGTATTTTTCATTAGCATTTTCTTGGATTTGCTGTATTTTCCACAAAATGCCACACAAGTTTCCCAGAAGGCAATTAAAAACACAGTTTAGTCACTAATACCTGTCAGTGTTAATTTTCTTATCACATGTTCCAGACATACTTATGAATATGACAATTACTTATCTCAGCAAACCTGCTTCTGTTCAAAGAGCAATCAAGATGAAGAATAGGTTGCTGTATACCCTAATTGCAGTGACAGCTAACACATCTAGGTATGCAATGCTTAGGCACTAGGGATGGAATTTAAATTTTGGAACAAGCATCCCATTTCTCAAATTTGGTATCTTGGACACGTAAAGGCTTTACCACTAATGAATTTTCTACATAAGTAATTGTAACAATTTGAATAGTTCTGTTCTGGTTGTTAAATATTGAATTCAAAATATATAAGCAATAGATTCTTTTATTTAAATATGCTAAAGGAGGTACTGATAGATAATAGATCAAGAGTAGGAACTATATTCTGTATGGTCGTGGATTATATAGAGACATACAGGGGTATATAGAGGTATGCAGCTGGGCTTCTGTATTTAGCATGACCATGAAGAATAGGCAAGGACTGATTGATTTTTAACTGCAAAGTAATGATTTCTTGGGCCTCTCAGTCATTTGTCTGTCTAACTACTCTGGCTTGGTGTTTATCATCTCACTAGAAGCAGAAGACCTGATTGAATGTGCATTTCTGAAAGCTCCAGACATTATTAAAGTCCAATTGTCAGCCTATAAATCATTCTAAGTTTTTACATTACGTGACTGAGGCATCCATGCTACTAATTGCAGATTTCCTTCTAAGGCTTTTATGATAGCCAAAGTGCAATTTGCAATCCCCCTGGTGACTTAGTCTGCTATTTAAAGACTGAGTAATGTCACCATCTAGACTATAGAAGAAAATTTAAATTTTTTTAAGGCTAGTCAATTATGGTTGGTTGAAACATCTGCTTTATGATTTCTCAATAATTTATAACATTAGTTATATAACTGTAACCTGCATGATAGTTCCTTTCACCCTTTATTTCAATTATTTCCAAAATTTTTTATTTCTAATTTTCCCTAAGATGTTTACCAATACAAAATCCTCTTATTCAAGATAACAGAGATTCAATTCAAGAAGCATTTGTTGTGGCACTTCAGTATTTCAGGATCTATCTCAGGGGTTCATGGTTTGGAAGAAAAAAATACCCTTATAATCAGCTGGAACATGTAAATACATTGAACATAGAATGTTCTGAAAAGTGATGAGTGTTAAAAACTATGAAAACCTCTCCAGAGGTAGTTAACCCTAAGCTAGAAGAGGAGAATTCTTCTTGGGGTGTAAGAGATGGAGGGATACCTCAAAGGGAACATAGACCAAACTTAGAGGAAAGCAAGATCTGTTTGGAGAACAGTGGTCAAAGCAGGGAGGGAAAAAAAGCCAGCACAGAAGCTTCAAAGGAAATCTGGGTTTAGTTAAAAACAATTATAGGCTCTTCTTGGTCCTATCCTTTTAAAATTATCCCTGCCCTACCTATTCCCAGCTGCAAAACCATAGTGGGGCATTATCGGTTTCCAGGTTGCCTATTTTGACTGTTTTCTTATCTCCACACTAGTCACATTCTTTCTTCTTCTTTCCCATAACCACACTCATTTTTTTTTAACCCTATGGGTACAGTGATGTAGCTACAGTGCAGATCTGATCATGGCACTCTGTACCTTCCTCCTGCTTCAGCCTATGTGTCCTAGAATGTGGTGCATAGCCCTCCATGTTCTGACACTTCCTCCCTCTTCAGTTACATCTTAAGGGGATCTCCAGCTAACAATCTTTGAATTCAGCATGCTCTCATACCTCTGTGTTTTAGCGTGTGCACTGTCTCTAAACTTGAATCCTCCTCTACCCTTTGCATATCCCTGAAAACTGGTCTGTTAAGACTCCTCTCAGAAGGGCTTTCTTAGGGAATGCTTTCTAGAAACCCCATCCCTGACTAGCACACAGGGTCAGCTTCTTCTTCCTCTGCTCCTGTAGCACTTTTTAAGCGCCTTAATGAAAGCATTTATCATACTGATTATAATTATTTTTGATGCCTCCCTTTACCTTTTAGTTATTTGAAAATGCTAAGTAGTTCATCTAACTCATCATTATTTTACTGGGAATTAGCAACAATTCCTGTTATATAACAAAGGGTGTGTGTGTGTGTGTGTGTGTGTTTGTATGAATGATAATATTTAAGTCAAAGAATGTAGAATTTTAAAAGAAGGACTATGCAAATCATTATTTTTACAGAAAGATCAAGTAAAATTAGGGCAGCAGTTATTAATGATCTTTTCAATAATAACTTCTCAAAAAATTATGATGGGTTGAGAAGTAAATTGGTGATAAAGAAGTGGCAACAGGAAATCTTCTGTACAATATTCGCAACTTGATCATCCCAGTAAGACCAAGGAGAAGTGATTAATAAAAAAAGGAAAGATTAAAAATACAACACAGATAGGGAAGTTTTTTAACCAAGAGAATGAATCAGATCAAACAGCATTTGGAGAGATTGGTCTTGTAGAGCAAGAGTATTTCTCCTTAGACAGGTGGTAACGGTATCAATGACACAGTGAAGAAATAGGTAAGCTCAAAAGTAGAAGAAATGGGATGTGAGCAGTTGTGCCTGATGTCTTCATTATTTGTTTCATTGGCTGGCGCATAATAGTTAGATAAATATTTGCTGAATAGCTGTTAACTCTATTTTGAGAGAGGGAGACTCACTATTAGAATATGAAAACCTAAGGGAATCCAAAGTTTGGAGAATTTAGATTTTTATGTATTTATTTATTTGACAGACAGAGATCACAAGTAGGCAGAGAGGCAGGCAGAGAGAGAGGAGGAAGCAGGTTCCCTGCTGAGCAGAGAGCCCGACGTGGGGCTCAATCCCAGAACCCTGAGACCATGACCAGAGCCGAAGGCAGAGGCTTAACCCACTGAGCCACCCAGGTGTCCCCAAAGTTCGGAGAATTTAGAGTAGTATATTGAAGTGGCAGCTTAAGTGGAATAAAGGTTAGCCTTTTAGAGTACCTCTCAAATACCCATAAAAAGTTCTAATAATAGTGGCAATAATAATTGATATGTAATATGATCTGTCTCTCAATCCTAGGGCTAATGTGACTCAAAGTATCTTCAGAAACTTGCCATTTTCCTGAATCTGTAATATACACCCAAAATAACAACAGAATGCTATCATGCAAATACAAGTCAAAGGAAGTCCCCTAGTCTGCCTTTCCAAACAGATCATCAACCTTGGGCTCTTCCTACACAACATGCTAGTGCTACCTGTGAATATTCATTAGGGGATCAACTAAGAAAATAAACTAAGGAGGAGTTAAAAAGAAGAAAAGTTAAAACAACCCAAGGACCCAGCTGAAGATCTTAAATCTGTTATGTCATAAACTGGTAATATTTTAAAATTGCCTAGTTTAGGTCTTATTGGGAAAATTGACAAAGATCTAAGGGATTTAAGGGTGCAGGTAAGAGTGTCTATAAGAACTCAGGAGGAGGGATGCCTGGGTGGCTCAGTTGGTTAGGCGGCTGCCTTCGGCTCAGGTCATGAACTCAGCGTCGTGGGATCGAGTCCCACATCGGGCTCCTTGCTCAGCAGGGAGCCTGCTTCTCCCTCTGCCTCTGCCTGCCACTCTGTCTGCCTGTGCTCACTCTCTCTGATAAATAAATAAATAAAATCTTTAAAAAAAAAAGAACTCAGGAGGAGAAAATGAGAGCCAGAGAGACATAAAGCAGGGTGGACGGGTGAAGGAACACAGTTAAGCACAATTTATTCTGCTGAAACTGGAAATTAAGGCTTTGAGTTTCTTTTGCCAGAATGCCAAGGGACAATTTAGATAACATTTGGCCAGAGAATAGAATGAGTCTAATATGTTGTCATGGCAAAGCCTGTATTTGGGTCTATCAACCAGGTGGCTGGTCACTGTGATATGCTATTGCTTCTCATGACACTCAGGCTCAGAAACACCTCTTGGCGTGGTTAGAAACAAAGACAAACATCCGAAGCTAATTTTGAAAATCCTGTGACTGCTTTTGCCGTATCCTTTCCTTTTGGTCAGATTTGTCCTAATTCTAGCATTTTATCACTCATCAATTCAACAATTTTTTTTAGTCTTTATTTAAATCTCACTTACAATAGAACATACAATAGAATATCAGTTTCAGGTGTAGAATATAGTGATTCAACACTTCCATACGTTAGTCACTGCTCATCACAAGCACACTCCTTCATCCCTATCCCCTGTTTGATCTAACACCCCACCAACCTCCCCCCTGGTAACTATTGGTTTGTTCTCTATAGTTAAGAGTCTGTTTCTTGGTTTGCCTTTCTCTTGCTCTATTTTCTCCCTTTGCTCATTTGTTTTGTTTCTTAAATTCTACATGGGTGGTATCTAATATGGTACTTGTTTTTCTCTGACTTATTTAACTTAGCATAATACTCTCCAGCTCCACTTGTGACATTGAAAATGGCATCATTCAACAAATATTGTCGTGCAACTGACTCTAGGTGAGGCACTGTCTCATGTGCTAGGTTCTAACAATAAATAAATAAATAAGAGGCAAGATCCCTGTTACTATATAAATTAATATTCTAGACCATGGAAAAGAGATCCTAAATGACTATACACATACATGAAAAGAAAAATAAAAGGTAAATTTGTAGATCATTATGACAGATTGAAAAAAATAATAAAAAGCATAATGTGGTGGTAGAAAGAGACAGCTTAGATTGAGAGGTTAAGAAGACCACTTTGAAGGGCACCTGGGTGGCTCAGTTGTTAAGGGTCTGCCTTCGGCTCAGGTCATGATCCCTCAGTCCTGGGACTGAGCCCCACATCAGGCTCCCTGCTTGGCAGGAAGCCTACTTCTTCCTCTCTCACTCCCCCTGCTTGTGTTCCCTCTCTTGCTGCATCTCTTTGTCAAATAAACAAATAAAATCTTTAAAAAAAAAAAAAAGGCCACTCTGAGAATTTAAAATGTGAGAACTGATGGACACCAAAGAGCTAGCTATGTGACAATATGAATTTAGAACATTCAAGGCCGAGGTAATGGCAGGAACAAAGATCTCAATGCAGTGACGAGTTTGCCAAACGGTTGAAGCCCAGAAAAGAGATAGCAAGAAAAGTAATGTGCTTAGGTCACAGGTGGCAAGGGAGAAAGTAGTAGAAGATAAGGGCAAATGAGAAGACAGACAACTATCTTTTCTGAAAGGCTGCATAGGTGTTGGTAAATGGCCTGAATATTATCCTATCTAAAATGGGGAGCCAACAGAAGATTTTAGTAGAAGTTTGACCTTAGTTGATTTGTATTTCCATCTGCAGTTCAAGAAGTGATTTAGAGAAAAAATAGGGAAGCTGTTAGGGAGCTATTGCAGTAGTCTGAGAAAGAGATGATGGATGTATTGTTGAAAACAGCAGGGTAGAGGTGGAAAGAAGTAGAAAGATTCAAGATGTTCTTAGAAATAAAACTGACAGGACTTTGTCATGGGTAATGAGGAAATGGAAGAAAATGAGAAGTTAAGCATCAGGACTGCAGACCATTGTGTGTTTCTACTCCAGAGATCTATTATTATTTGATATCCTGTTTTAATAAAACCTTCTTTCGCCAAAGCCTGATCAATAAGCTTACTCATTCAGTGGATGCTTCGGTGTTTTAGTTAAATGTTGGAGAAGAGTAAATAAATTACTGTAAAATAACTAGTATATTCTATGTTACAGGTAACTAACTTAAGTGGCATAAGTTTATTATATTCAACTATATTCTTGAATTTTCTCATCAGGTTTTTCATATGTTCAAGTCCTAACTCTCAAACAACTGTTAAGTTTTTTTTTTTTAGGGCAAGGATGTTGTCTATTTTTCATAGACATCAGGAGAAAATTAGGGCTATTCTTTAACATTCACTGAGTTTATGCCAGTTGCTTCCAGGGTCAAATGACTTCATGATTTTCAGATGAAGTCTTGTCTGGAATTAGCAGAGAGAAATCACCAGAAGGAGATGGACGGAGGATGTCTGAGTTATAAAAAGAGTTCCAGTAAGAGGAAGGTGAAAGAAAATGTATCAAAGATAAATTTGTTTTACTGGACAAACTAGTAAGGGGTAAGCCTTGGAAAGAGATATACTGCTTGGTCTTTCTGAGATGACAAGGCATCAAGGAAGCTTTATAAATTATAAACCTGTAAGAAATTACAGAAACAGCTTGCTGAATTTAAGACTTTGAGCCCTCATGAATCTGTTTCCAAGTTAACCTCAAAAATTACCCTTAATTTAAAATTTCACAGTCATTCCCTTGATGAGTGTACATTAGAGGTGCATCAGGTAATTACTTTTTTAAGCATTACATACAATTTAGATCAGATTCAGGCAATGTGGTGTAAATTCTCTCTTGAATCTGACCTTAACCACAAAGTCTCATTACCTAACCAGGACAGTTAGCAGGGCAGAGAGAACCCATTATCTAAAGCAGGTTTTTTTTTTTTTTGCAAAATGCCAGTTCACTCATCGTTCATTGGCTAAAAAGCAATCTGACCTTGGGTATGAAATAATTTTCTAAAATTCATCTTGGAATCAGTAAATCCACCAAAAACTTAGCAGAAGTTGAGATTACGAGCACCAAACAGGTTTCCTAGACACAGCTTGACATGATAGTGCAGAAAACATTTCTAATGTTAGTATTCTGATGCCAGCAACCAATGCTGAAGTATATTTGCATTCACCATGTGCAGTCATAGAAGCAACATGATCTAAAGGCTTGTCGTGAGTTAAATGGCTCACAGCATTTTGCAGACAACGAGTTTCACTTGCACAAAGTCCTAGAATTAACGCGTCAAGTTAGGTGACAAGCTCTTAAGCTGATACATACATACATCAAGAAACTGCGCTCCTCATAACCAACCTGTCATACTTTATTATGTTCTGAGAAAATGTCCCACATACAAATGTGACTTTGTTTATTAAACTTAATATATTAAATGTGGTCTGCTGCTAAAAATTACTCCCATTTTTATCTGGGACAATGTATTTCCATAAACTGTATAATAGAGAATAATTTAAACAACATTAACTATAAAGAATTTGGAGAAAATATTATTATAGTTTGCATTAAAATGTCATGAGATCAGACAGGCTTGGAACAAATAATTTGATGGGTCTTATTTTCTCACAAGTCCATGTTATTTGGAGTAGGGTAAATACTGCCCTAAAACATTCTCCTTCATAAACAGAACTCAATCTTAAGAGTTCTCAATGCTGATATTCTGAAATTGTTCATTTAGGCTAATGACAATACAGAAGGAGGAGAAAATCATGTGTGCCTGAGGCGGAAGAAAATGCCAAGTGCTTGCCCTCTGAGACTCTGGTTATTAAAACCAATGTGACAGTGCCATATTTCCAGGCTTAAGTAAATGGCTGCATGTTTGCACAAGGGCAATATCAAAGACCTAATGGTAGTGTGACCCAACATAGTAGCAGGTCCAGTGTCCAGTGACTCCTCCAAAGGAAAGGAAACTGACTCATGAAAGCTGAGTAAGCTATTAATAGTCTGACATAGGTGTCAATATTTGGCTGTGGAGGCACGAAGCAACAGGACTGGGTGTGGCCAGACCTTGAACTAGGCAAATCCAAAGGGGTGGGAGAGTGCACTGGAGGATGGAGAAGACATCAGGGAGCTGTGGCGACCAACTCTCTTGAGACACCAGAGCAGAGTGACTTTATTCTCAATATCAAATGTTGGAAATGAACACAGTTTGGAGGTTTTAGTGTCAGAAGAATATTAAGCCTTCTCATGTATGACCTCCATGACTTTTGGCATGTTGCTAAACTTCTCTAAGCCTCAAGTTCTTTATCTGTAAATGGGATAATAGCGGAGTTGGGCTTGCAATAAAGAAGCTCCCTAAGTACTTAGTAATATAAGTGGCATACAGTGAGTATGCTATAATACTAACTTTTATTAGTATTATCTTTGGGTCCTTACACCACCAAACATTTCAGCAAATTAGGACAAGATTGATCCCAAGCCTGGAATGGAATTGGGTCTATGGCCTTAAGTAGGACCCAGATACATTTAGGGGCATATTGAGCGGCCCAAGCCACTGTTAGCTGGCTTTTCTGGGTACAGTGGGTCTCCATATTGGTTGCATTTTGCAGAAACCTGGGAAGCTTTATGAAAACTGATTCTATGGTCCCAGTCTCAGAGATTCTGGTATGATTGATATAGGGTGTGACCTGGATAGCAGAGATTTTAAAAGCTCCTCAGCCAGGTGATCCTAATACGCTGGGAAGGCTGGTGTCACCATCTTGAAGTAGAAGGACATCTGACAGACTAAAGAGACTGAGGCATGTAAAAATCACCTAGTTAACCAGCCCAGATGGTGAGATGAACTTACAACTGACTATAAATTTAGTAGAAAAGGAACAGAACAAAACAGCTTATTATATTCTTAATTGGAAAGTTTACATTTCTCCAACATCCAGTAGGATGGAGGTTTATGAGGAAAGTAAAATAACTTAGAAGAAGTTTATAACCCTTATTTTATATGAACACCTACTGAGTTGTATATTAGGAGAGAGAGAGATAAGAGTGGAGGGAGGGGGATGAAGACAGAGACAGAGATTACCAAACAGAGAAGGTCAGCAGAGGCTTGAAGATTGCCTTCTGAGTATTTAACTCCTGGGTGCACCGAACATTTTAAGTCCTATAGCTCATGAATTATACTCCACCCTTGAACCTTAAACCTGTGAGTTTAGAAGTAAATTTAATAGACAACTAGGAAGAGGCCAGGCAAGTACTTGACACGGAAGGAAAAAATGAAAGAAAGAAAAAAAGGAATGTGTAGAAGTAGCAAAAGCAGCATTAACAGCAGCAAGAATGAGGGACCAAGAGACTAAGCAATGAGAAAACAATAAAATAAAAAGATGGTAGAATGCAAAATAAACGAACTTAACATTTTAGAAGGAGACAAAACAGAAGGCAAACTGGGTAAGGGGTAACATAGGGAAGAAATAACTCTTGTTATTTTCAGAGGACATTCTGATTAGGATAAGTCTGCTCTCTCTCTTGGCTGAGAGGTTGATGTTGCTAACAGAATTGTCTTCTCCTTGATTAGCAGGTGCTGGGGGACTTAGTCCATTCCACGCATTCTTGCCTTTGAGTCTCTAACCAGAAGCCCCAATATTGGAAAACAATAGGCAAGCAAGGGCTGATGGGTGAATGTTCCCCTAA
Organism: Lutra lutra; assembly: GCF_902655055.1. Classification (NCBI taxonomy): domain Eukaryota; kingdom Metazoa; phylum Chordata; class Mammalia; order Carnivora; family Mustelidae; genus Lutra; species Lutra lutra. Next base: position 69,238,754 of record NC_062286.1, read on the forward strand.
GAGCAAGTAGGAGGGCTGAATTTGAGTCTCAGTTTTCAAAAAAGAAAGAAATCTAATCACTTCTTAATCTGATTTTATTTATTTATTTTTTATTTTATAAACATATATTTTTATCTCCAGGGGTACAGGTCTGCGAATCGCCAGGTTTACACACTTCATAGCACTCACCATAACACATACCCTCCCCAATATCCATAACCCCACCCCCCCTCTCCCAGCCCCCCTCCCCCCATCAACCCTCAGTTTGTTTTGTGAGATTAAGAGTCACTTATGGTTTCTCTCCCTCCCAATCCCATCTTGTTTCATTTATTCTTCTCCTACCCCCTCAACCCCCCATGTTGCATCTCCTCTCCCTCATATCAGGGAGATCATATGATCGTTGTCTTTCTCCGATTGACTTATTTCGCTAAGCATGATACCCTCTAGTTCCATCCACGTCATCGCAAATGGCAAGATTTCATTTCTTTTGATGGCTGCATAGTATTCCATTGTGTATATATACCACATCTTCTTTATCCATTCGTCTGTTGATGGACATCTAGGTTCTTTCCATAGTTTGGCTAGTGTAGACACTGCTGCTATAAACATTCGGGTGCACGTGCCCCTTCGGATCACCACGTTTGTATCTTTAGGGTAAATACCCAGCAGTGCAATTGCTGGGTCATAGGGTAGTTCTATTTTCAACACTTTGAGGAACCTCCATGCTGTTTTCCAGAGAGGTTGCACCAGCTTGCATTCCCACCAACAATGTAGGAGGGTTCCCCTTTCTCCGCATCCTCGCCAGCATCTGTCATTTCCTGACTTGTTCATTTTAGCCATTCTGACTGGTGTGAGGTGATATCTCATTGTGGTTTTGATTTGTATTTCCCTGATGCCGAGTGATATGGAGCACTTTTTCATGTGTCTGTTGGCCATCTGGATGTCTTCTTTGCAGAAATGTCTGTTCATGTCCTCTGCCCATTTCTTGATTGGATTATTTGTTCTTTGGGTGTTGAGTTTGCTAAGTTCTTTATAGATTTTGGACACTAGCCCTTTATCTGATATGTCATTTGCAAATATCTTCTCCCATTCTGTCAGTTGTCTTTTGGTTTTGTTCACTGTTTCCTTTGCTGTGCAAAAGCTTTTGATCTTGATAAAATCCCAATAGTTCATTTTTGCCCTTGCTTCCCTTGCCTTTGGTGATGTTCCTAGGAAGATGTTGCTGTGGCTGAGGTCAAAGAGGTTGCTGCTCTCCTCAAGGATTTTGATTTGATGGATTCCTTTCTCACATTGAGATCCTTCATCCATTTTGAGTCTATTTTCATGTGTGGTATAAGGAAATGGTCCAATTTCATTTTTCTGCATGTGGCTGTCCAATTTTCCCAACACCATTTATTGAAGAGGCTGTCTTTTTTCCATTGGACATTCTTTCCTGCTTTGTCGAAGATGAGTTGACCATAGAGTTGAGGGTCTATTTCTGGGCTCTCTATTCTGTTCCATTGATCTATGTGTCTGTTTTTGTGCCAGTACCATGCTGTCTTGATGATGACAGCTTTGTAATAGAGCTTGAAGTCCGGAATGGTGATGCCACCAACTTTGGCTTTCTTTTTCAATATTCCTTTGGCTATTCGAGGTCTTTTCTGGTTCCATATAAATTTTAGGATTATTTGTTCCATTTCTTTGAAAAAAATGGATGGTACTTTGATAGGAATTGCATTAAATGTGTACATTGCTTTAGGTAGCATAGACATTTTCACAATATTTATTCTTCCAATCCAGGAGCATGGAACATTTTTCCATTTCTTTGTGTCTTCCTCAATTTCTTTCATGAGTACTTTATAGTTTTCTGCGTATAGATTCTTAGTCTCTTTGGTTAGGTTTATTCCTAGGTATCTTATAGTTTTGGGTGCAATTGTAAATGGGATGGACTCCTTAATTTCTATTTCTTCTGTCTTGTTGTTGGTGTAGAGAAATGTAACTGATTTCTGTGCATTGATTTTATATCCTGACACTTTACTGAATTCTTGTACAAGTTCAAGCAGTTTTGGAGTGGAGTCTTTTGGGTTTTCCACATATAGTATCATATCATCTGCGAAGAGTGATAGTTTGACTTCTTCTTTGCCGTTAATCTCTGATTTTTAGTAACTGGAGACTCATTCTCCCAATAGATTCTTCTGCAAATCTCAGAGCTATAAGCCTTAAACTGCTAACAACAGCCTTGCCTTTGTGTCCATTTTATAGCCCCAAGGTCATTTGTGATTTGCATAATGAGCAGTTCTAATTTATTTTATTTCTTCAAAAATCAGAGTTGTGATAAAAATAAAAGCATTATAATATTCTTGTTCTTCAAACAGTTTTCATTCTGGTTTGCAATTGTTTTTAGGTACTAGAAGAGTATAATAATTAGGATCCATTAGCAAGATGATTGGAACACTGAACCACTATAATGACCTCTGTCTATATAAATCATGGTAGCATGTTCCTATAAATGATAGTTTGATGGTCATTTCTGGAATCTAAATGTAAGGAAAAATAATCTTATCTTGTTGAGACAGACTCTACCCTCAAGAATATTAAGTGGAACTCTCTTTTCTAGAGAGAAAGTTACAAGTATTTTCCTTTAGAATATCAAGTGTAGAGTGATCACACTCAAACAGGGTCACCAGATGGCAGGGCCCACCCCTGCCAGATGCTCCAGTACTCCTTGAGCCTACTGAGAAAGGAGAGAGGGAGCTTTGTACATGGTTTACCAACTTCTCCTCTAATCATCAACTTCTCAAAAACCACAACTTATTGTGTCTGGGGGGCAAGTAATAAAAGAAAGCAGTGTAAGAAATGATTTTTCTTCATCTCTATTTTAGAGTCTGTGTGCAGGGAAATGAGTGTCCATATGAACCTTTTTTTTTTTTTTTTTTGACTTTTTGGCTGCCCTGGTCACTTATTTCAATGTTTTCATCACAGCTCTTTTCTTCATAATTCATGTAAAGATGACTTCCCTCAGTATATTTTTTCTCCACTTTTATTGAGATATAATTGATACATAACACTGTATAAGTTTAAGGTATACAATCTAATAGGTTAATATGTGTATATACTGTGAAATGCTTATCACTATCACTATAAGTCTAGTTAATATTTATGAACTTACATTGTTAAAAAAATTTTTCTTTGTAATGAGAATTTTTTGGTTTTTTTCCCCCTATTTTGCCCATCCCTCCATCTCCTTCCCCTCTAGCAATCACGAGTTCTCTGTATTTACAAGTCTAGTTCTGCTTCTTGTTAATTTTGTTTTTTAGATTCCACATAAGTGAAATCATATGTTTTCCTTCCCAGACTTTTATCACTGAACATAGTTCCCTCTAGCTCCAATTGTGTTGTCACAAATGGTAAGATCTCATCCATTTTTTATGGAGGAGTGATACTCCATTGTACATACATACACCACACCTTTATTCACTCATCTACCTATGGACACTTGGATTGATTCCATATCATGGCTATTATAAATGACGCTGAAATAAACAATTACCTGTATCTTTTCAAATTAGTGTTTTCATTTTCTTTGGGTAAATTCCATGTAGGAGTAGAATTACTGGATTGTATGGTATTTCTAACCATAATTTTTTGAAGAATATTTTCTCCAACAGTGCACAAGGGTTTCCTTTATTCCACATCCACATCAACACTTCTTATTTCTTATCTTTTTTATTTTTAGCCATTCTTACTGGTGTGAGCTGACATTTCATTGTAGTTTCAATTGGGAGTTCCCTGATGATGAGTGATGTTGAGCCTATTTTCACGTTTCCATTGGCCATCTGTATGTCTCTTTTGGAAAAATGCCTTTTTAGGTCCTCTGCCCATTTTCTAATCAGACTTGTTTTTTGGTGTTGAGTTGTGTAAGTTCATTGCAGATTTTGACTATTAACTCCTTATCGGGTATGTCATTTGCAAGTACTTTCTCCCAAAAGTCAGGAGGCTGACTTTTCATTTTGTTGATGGTCTCTTTTGCTGAGCAAAAGCTTTTCATTTTTGCGTTGTCTCAGTTGTTTATTTTTGCTTTTGTTTTCCTTGCCTAAGGGGACATATCAATAAATACATTGCTAAGGCTGATACCCAAGAAATTACTGCCTATGTTTTCTTTTATGAGTTTTATGGCTTCAGGTCTCACATTTAGGTTTTAATTCATTTGAGTTTATTTTGGTATATGGTGTGGTCCAGTTTTACTCTTTTGCATGTCGCTGTCCAGTTTTTCCAGCACCATTTATTGATGAGACTGTCTTTTTCTCTTGTCTATACTTACCTCTTTTCTTCATAGATGAACTGATCATATGAGTGTAGGTCTGTTTCTGGGCTCTTTATTCTGTTCCATTGACCTGTGTGTCTACTTTGGGTTTAGTACCATACTGTTTTGATTACTAGAGCTTTTAGCATATCATGAAATCTGGGAGTCTGACACCTCCAGCTTTGTTCTTTCTCAAGATGTGCTTTCTCAAGATGTGTGTTTAGGGTCTTTTATGGTTCCAAACAAATTTTAGGATTATTTGTTCTAGTTCTATGAAAAATGTTATTGGTATTTTGATGAAGAGAATGTTAAGATTTACTCTCCTAGCAACTTTCCAATATATAATATAGTATTGCTAACTATAGACACCATGCTGGACGTTATATCCCTATGACTTCAAAGTTTTTAAAAAAAAAGATTTATTTATTTTAGAGAGAGAAAAAGAGAGGGGGGGGGGGCATGCAGAGAGTGTGATCAGAAGGAGAGGGAGAGAATTCCAAGCAGAGTTCCCATGGAGCACAGAGCCTGATGTGGGGCTTGATCTCAGGACTCAGATCATGACCTGAGCCCAAATTGAAAGTCAAATTCTTAACTGAGTCACCTAGGTGCCCCAACTTATAACTAAGTTTGTACCCTTGACCACTTTCTCCTATTTTGCCAACTCCCTACCCCTACCTCTGACAACTACAAATCTGATCTGTTTCTACGAGGGTTTTTTTTTTTTTTAAACATTCACATATAAGTGAGATCATACAGTTTTGTCTTTCTCTGACTTACTAAACTTAGCATACTGTAAATCAAATGCAAATGAAAACCACAATAAGATCACCTCATACCTATTAGAGATGCCACCGTTCAAAAAAGACAAGAGATGAGAAACACAGAGAGCATGTGGAGAAAAGGGAACCCTCGTGCACTGTTGGTGGGAATGTAACTTGGTGGGAACGTAACGTGGTGCAAACACGATGAAAGAGAAAGCATTAACATTTTAAAAATTAAAAATACAATTACCAAATGTTCTAGCAATTCCACTTCTGGGTATATATCTGAATGAAATGAAATTACTAACCCAGGGGGCGCCTGGGTGGCTCAGTGGGTTAAGCCGCTGCCTTCGGCTCAGGTCATGATCTCAGGTCCTGGGATCGAGTCCCGCATCGGGCTCTCTGCTCAGCAAGAAGCCTGCTTCCCTCTCTCTCTCTGCCTGCCTTTCTGTATACTTGTGATCTCTCTCTGTCAAATAAATAAATAGAATCTTTAAAAAAAAAAAAAAGAAATTACTAACCCAAAGAGAAATCTGCATTCCCATGTTCAGTGCCATATTATCTATAATAACCAAGATATGGAAAGAAACTGTCTATCAACAGAAAAATGGATAAAAACAATGTCTCATACACACACACACACACACACACACAATGGAATAATACTCAGCTATAAAAAGGACATCTTGCCATTTTTGACAACATGGCTGGAACTTGAGAGTGCTATGCTAAGTGAAATATATCAAAGAGAAGAACAAACACTATATGATCCTTTGGTATATTTGGGAAAGATGAGAGGAAAACTTATGGGAGGAGAAGATGGGATTGACGACAGTGATCCCAAATTCCTGTTACTGCTCTCTGCTCAGCCGCAGTCAGTTTCTTCACTGCTTGTCCCACGCTAGAACTCACAGACTCAGCACCTTTCCATGCAGTTCTGTCACGAAACAAAGTCCTCTGCAGGGCTTATTTTTGGGATGGCCATATAGGCTTATATGCCTGAGAGGATCCAGTTTTTGCCAGCTGTACTGGCATATTTATTAATTACACTTTCTCTCTGCAAAATATCCCTGCTTAGAAAACAAAGTATGTAGTTATTCTATGTAGATTTACCTTTATATTAACATTCCTCACTTATGCCTACACCACTACCACACAGACCTGTCAAGATATTCCAGATTTTCTACATCATTATAGGAACATGAAAAAAGAGCAAAGAATAGGTCAGAGAATTGCAAATGAAATATAACATGTATGATTTCCCTTATAGTCCAAGAGAAAAAGACATAGGTATGTATATTTATAAGGTTCACCCATGGATGCACTCCAGTTTCTAATGTTTTTCCCATCCTAACAATCGCACTTGCTGTGTGTGTGTGTGTGTGTGTGTGTGTACGTGCAGATACAAATGGGGTCAGTCTCCATGTTATTCTAAATACACACACAATCTGAATGCAAATAATTTGCTCATGATAGGTGAAGTGCAGACACAACTTCATGACAGATTCCCTGGTCTCCTCTCCCAATCACCACGGGGAGACCTGACTTCACAGAAATCTTGTCTCCTCAGCCTTCCACAGCCACCATGGGAGCATTAGAGTAACTGCAGAATCAGATCCCACATCCCTCCTCATGGGGAAATCTCATTATCAAGTCACCGCTCTTTTCCCGGAAAAACTCAGCAAACAGACTGGTTCCCATGTAGGCATTTCCCAAGTCTGACTTAGTTAATAGATTAAAAAATACATTTGAGGATGAAACATGAAGGGAGTGCCAAGGAGGCTCCAGCTGAACAGTCCAGCATGGATTCTGGTGTGCTAAATTCAGTCTCCTTACAGGATTTACCACTGTGAACTGCCTTTATTGTTTCTCCAAACATCCGGCAAATAAATGTTCAAATACATCCTCACATACATATGTACGTGTACAAAAAACCATCCCAAGATCATCATCAGTTCTCAGAAACAGCACAATTTCAATTCTAAAGGAGAGAGAAAAAAGCCTATCTAACTATCCTGCAGTTGGCAAGGCTATCTGACACCCACAGCGGAGGTAGCATGCTACAGATTTATGCTGAGTAATGTCAGTTGTATTTCGCAATCCTGCCTATTTATGTCCCCTTAGGCCTGCACAGATTGAGACATAGACATAAAACATTATAGAGTCCCTAAGTATCTTCTCCAATAGATTCACAAAGAGTCAGCTAATGATTTAATATTACAACCTGGGAGGACCAGAAGAAGTGCATACAGGGTGCCCATCTTCCCCTGAGCCCCTGTCTTAAGGAATGATTTCCTTTATATTGATATGTCAAACCAATAGAAAAATGAAAAAAATATCTTCTATAGCTCTTTTTAAATTTCTGTATTTTTTCTTTGATTTCAACCACTCCCACCTTAAGTACATCTACATGACACAGGATGTTGTATGTAAATAAGTAGTCAGTAGACGATGCTATAAATATAAGAGGAGGAAAATACAAAATACAAAATACAAAAATACAATTATCAACTATCATCAGGTGGGTCAGCTCCCATATAAACACAGAAATACTCATTCCCACCAAAAATGTGAGTCAGCATGGGAGAGTGGCTAAGACACAGTAAAGTCAGGTATGCACAAAAATCTTGGGACTGCCACTTACTCCTTCTGTAACACTGGGTAACTTATGTTTCTCTGAGCTTCCATTATCTTAATTTAGGATGCATATAATATTTTCCCCCTTAGAAAGTTCTTAGGATCATTAAACCAGAAAGCAAATACAAAACATCCAAACCTCTGTGTGCCGTACTTGCACTACCAAAACATGTGCCATAGGACAGTCCTACCTGGTTACTTGACCACATCTCAAATGCCATGTGGCCAAAAATGAGCCTATCATCTTTCTTCCCACCCATTTCTTGATTAAAAACATCTTGTGACCAACCTTTGTGAATCATCAGTGCTTGTTTCTTCCCCTTTACCTTACATCTCATCAGCTGGTCAAATTGGGGTCCTCTTCAAAAACAACTTTCTTATTTTTTCTTCTCCTCTTCCCATGGCCACTGCCTTAGTTCAGGTCTCCATCATTACTCTTTGGAATTACTGCAGTTTTCACTAGGCTTCCTGCCTTCAGTCTCTACCCTTTGTAGCCCATCCTCCAATTCTCCTAGAGGGATCTTTTTGAACCACACCTCTGATCATTTACTTGCCCTCCTTGAAATAATTCAATGACTCCCCTTTGCCTATACAATTATTTTCAGCATAGGTGGGTTTACATAAAATACTTATTAGTCCCATCTGACCCTCATTTTTCTGCAGTTCACAAGGACACTCTAGGCAGCTACAAGTGGTTCTTCCCCAAATTTGGCACACTTGCTTAAGCCCCTGGGTCTATGCACAAGCCCTTTCCTTTAAAATGATATTTCTTTCTGCTATTCAGCTGCTGAACCTAAATCATTCTTTGAACTCAATTTGAAAGACTATACCAGAGTCAAATGCTTAGTCTTATAATCTTACACAAGCTACTTGTATAGTAGTTTGCTATGGCAATATGTAGTCACCTATTCAAAATCTTTTGCCTAACTAATCAAAGAGCCCAAGTATTTCATTTTTGAATTTCAGTATCTAGCGCAGCACCTCACCAGGCTCACTGCCTGTAATGGGTGAACATGTGAGCGCATGAGGAAGTGGAGATGGAAACACTCATTTGAGCTGACATGTGTCATAGGCATCACTATAAAAGAAGGGCTGGTAGTTATGAAGCGAAAATGCTGTGGACACATGAAACTGAAGACTGGAAAGAATAATAACTACTATACCAGAAAAGAAATGTCAAAATGAGTTTACAGTATTTATTTTAAATGCACCCAGCCTGTTTTGGTTCTGAGTGAGATATTTTGCTACTGCGTTTATCAAAATGCGTAAGTCAAACAGAGTGCACAGGGCTGTCATCAGTTACCCTGAAGTGACCTTCTAGAAAGTAGTATGTTAGTGTGGAAAAACTTACCAATGACACAAAGGCTGGGGTGTTCCTAATGCATTCATCCAACAGATATTTTTCTAGGAATAGAATATATGCTGTATAAAATCAGTGACTTCCTAGAAGGACTCTTAATACTCAGGATATAATTGTACTCATGGCTAAGATTCATTACAGAGAACTTATACAAAGCAAAAATCAATCAAGGACAAAGGCACATTGGGGAAAAGTTTCGGGGAAACTAGGCACAAGCTTCCGAGAGTCCTCTCCCAGGGCATTCACACAGAATGTGCTTCATTCCTCCAGGAGCAAGGTATAACAACAGGTAAAACTGGCTAACCTCAGTGTTCTTATGGCTGACAGTAAGATTGCACAGAAGGGGAGAGGAGTAGTCATACTGTTAAAACAATGTTACCAAAGGAAGGCTACAAGTAAAATGATGCAAAAAAGAATACAAACATCTTGCACTGCAATATATGTTCAGAGCCAAAGCTCCATGATTTCTGATTCTCATTAACTTAAAGTCCCAACATTATGTTTGGGAATAAACATGTATAATATCCCTCAGTGATCAGTATTCATAGCATTTGTAAATTCTGCCCTCCACTGAGAACAAAATATACTTAATGCAGTTATTTCCTACATGTCTAATTGGCTCCTAGACAATAGATGCCACTTGAGTCCTCTTAAGAAACTTTTTTTTTAAAAGATTTTGTTTATTTATTTGAGAGATAGTGAGAGCAAGCACAAGCAGGGGGAGTGGCAAAGGGAGAGGGAGAAGCAGGCTCCCTGATGAGCAAGGAGCCCGATGTGGGCTCGATCTCAGGACACTGGGATCATGACCTGAGCCAAAGGCAGACGCTTAACTGACTTAGCCACCCAGGTGCCCCAAGTTAAGAAACTATAAAGAGCTATACCAGGAGGTGAGCAAACTACAGCCTCCTGGGCTCAAACTAGTCCAAAGTGTGTTTTCATAAATACAGTTTTACTAGAACAGTGCATTTCTATTCATTTACATATTATTTATGGCTGCTTTCTCCCTTCATGGCAGAGCTCAGTATAGGCATACCTCATCTAGTCACGTTCACTTCATTGCTGTTTGCAGATCTTACTTTTTTTTTTTTAAACAAATTGAAGGTCTCTGGCAACCCTGTGTTGAGGAAGTCTATTGGTACCATTTTCCCCAACAGCATTTGTTCACTTCATGTCTCTGGAGTCACATTTTGGTAATTTTTGCAATATTTCAAATTTTTTCATTAGTGTATTTTTTTTTTTTTTTCTGGTGCTTGGTGATGTTTGAGGTTAACTACCAAAATTGTTTTGGGGTGCCACGAACCTTGCCTACACAAGACAGGGTACTTAATGGATAAACACATGGGTTCTCACTGCTCAGTTGACCACGGGTCCCATAGGTCTCTCCCTCTCCTTGGTCTCCCCTGTCCTCTGAGACACAGTATTGAAATCAGGCAAAGTAATAACCCCACAATGGCCTGTAAGTGTTCAAGTGAAAGGAAAGGCGGCACGTCCCTCATTTTAAATCAAAACAAGAAATAAACTTAGTGAGGAAGGCAAGTCAAAAGCTCAGAGAGCCAGAAAGCTGGCCGTCTTGTGCCAAATAGTTGGCCAAATCGTGAAGGTAAAGGAAAAGTTCTTGAAGCAAATCAAAAGTACTACTCCAATGAACACATGAATGATAAGAAAGGGAAACAGCCTTACTGCTGAGATAGAGAACGTTTTAGTGGTCTGGCGAGAAGATCAAACCAGCCACAGCATTTCTTTAAGCCAAAGCCTAATCCAGAGCAAGGCCCTAAGTGTATTCATTTCTGTGAAGCCTGAGAGAGGTAAGGAAGCTACCAAAGAAAAATTTGAGGCTAGCAGAGGTTGGTTCATGAGATTTAAGGAAAACATGGTCTCTATGACCTAAATGTATGAGGTAAAACAGCAAATGCTAACAAATGAACCTACAGCAAGACTACCCAGAAGATGTAGCTGAGATAGTGAATGAAGGTGGTTACACAAAACAACATTTTCCACTGGAGACAGAATTACCTCCTGCTGAAAACAAGGCCAACTCAGAATTTCATAGCCAGAGAGGAAAAGTCACCGCCTGGCTTCAAACATTCAAAGGATAGGCTTAAATACAGCTAATGACTCTAAGTTGAAGCCAATGCTGATGTATCATTCCAAAGATCCTAGGGCCCTTAAAAATTATGATAAATCTACTCTGCCTGTGCTCTATAAATGGAAGGGAGCAAATCTTGAATGATAGCACATCCGTTTACAACGTGGTTTATTGAATAATTTAAGTCCACTGTTGAGACCTACTGTTCAGAAAAAAAGATTCCTTTCAAAATATTACTTCTCATTGACAATGTACCTGCTTACCTCAGAGCTCTGTACAATGATATCAATGTTGTTTTCATGCCTGCTAACACAACATCCATTCCGTAGCTCACAGATCAAGGAGTCTTTTTGACTTTCAAGCTTTATTATTTAAGAAATGCATTTCTTAAAGCTGTAGCTGCCATAGTGATTGCTCTGGTGCATCTGGGCAAGTAAGTTGAAACATTTCTGGAAAGGATGGCCATTCTAATTGCAATTTATGACATTTGTGGTTCAGAGGAAGAGATCAAGATACCACACTGAAAAAAGGTGAATCCAACCCTCATGGAGGACTTTTAGGGGCTCATGAGTTTGGTTTAAAAAGTAACTGCAGATGTGGTGGAAATAGCAGGAGAACTAGAAGTGGATCTTGAAGATGGGAGTGAATGACTGCCATCCCATGATCAAACGTGAGTTGCTTCTTATGGAAGAACAAAGAAAGTGGTTTCTTTCTTTTTCTTTTTCAAGATTTTATTTAGTAGGCAGAGTGGTAGACAGAAGGAGAGGGAGAAGTAGACTCCCTGGTGAGCAGGGAGCCCAAAATGGGACTCAGTCCCAGGACCCTGGGATCATGACCTGAGCCAAAGGCAGACACTTAACTGACTGAGCCACCCCACGAAAGTGGTTTCTTGAGATGGGTTCTACTCCTAGTGAAGATGCTATGAAGATTATGGACATGACAACAAAGGATTTAGAATATCACATAAACGTAGTGGATAAAGCAGTGGCAGGGTTTCAGAGGTTGGACTCTAATTCTGAAAGAAGTTCTGTTGTGGGTAAAATGCTATCAAACAGCATCACATGCTATGGAGAAATGTACATGAAAGGAAGACTCGATCAATGCAGCCTCACTCTTGCCTTATTTTAAGAAACTGCCACAGCCCCAACTTTCAACCACCACCCTGACCAGTCAGCAGCAAAATGGGTTTCTTTCTTTCTTTTAAAGATTTTATTTATTTATTTATTTGACAGAGAGAGAGAGAGAGAGAAAGAGAGAGCAAGAGAGGCAACACAAGCAGGGGGAATGGGAGAGGAAAAAGCAGCTCCCAGCTGAGTAGGGAACCCATTGTGGGGCTGGATACCAAGACCCCCGCATCATGACCTGAGCTGAAAGCAGACTCTTAAGGACTGAGCCACCCAGTGCCCCAGCAAAAGGGTTTCAATTCACTGAAAGATGATGGTTAACATTTCTTACCAATACAGTGTTTTTTATTAAGGTATGTATAGTATAGTATGTATAGTATTTTAGACATAATGCTATTGCACACTTAATAGACTACAGTATAGTATAAACCTAACTTTAATATGCACTGGCAAACCACAAAAAATTATTTGACTTGCTTTCTTATCATATTCATCTTATTGCAGTGGTCTAGAATCAAACCCACAGTATCCCCAAGACATGTCTGCGGTGGTGAGAGAGACAGTATGGTTCGCAACACCTACAAGATTTACTATCTGGCTCTCTATAAAAATTTGCCAACCCTTCTACTACAGGATCCAGGCTATAAATGGAGATTTCTGGAAACCCATTTCATAACATAAAAATACCAAAATAGATCACAGCCAAGGACTACAAGGAAAAAAAATTAAATGTATTTAAAAATTTAATTTAATATGTTAAAATTAAATAGGATATAAACACTACAGCTTAAGATATTCCTTTTTGGTAGCACATTTCTGAATGAGCAGAAAGGGTCCAGGCCTTACAAAAGAAGAGCCGTTAAATATAAGTAATACTTTCTCTTCCAGAACTGGGTGGCAAGCAGAGACTTTCCTCATTGCTCCAAGAATTCTCAAGCTGCGTTAAAATTAACATTTTCTCCTAAAAAAATTATTGTATGACTTTATGCCCATTAAGTACCTCATAAAGTTTTGAGGTTCTAAATTCCAGCGAGAGATAATTTCCTCACTGTCCTCATAACCGTCCTTGGTTGAAATGTAGCAGCAGACTGAGTATTATCGATTTACTCAGTGCTGGCACCGGTGTTAGTGTTAGTGTTAGTTATCTTATGGACTTTATTATAGTGCTGGTAGTTATTTTGGGGGTCTCATCAGCATTGTAATTGTCTTAAGCACACAGAGGAGGAGTAGAACTACAGGACTAAGAAGGGGTCACCCATTCAGAGAATGGGTTTGCTCTCTGCTGCAACTCTAGCATTTCAAGAATCCCCATAACCTAATTTCTTCTTGTCAGAGTCAGACTTTCATCATGCCCTTACATATCCTATTAATTTTTTATTTGAATAGGTGTACATCAAAAATGCTGTATCATGAAATAGATGTTACAGAGAATACTATTTGTCCTAAAGGAGAATTCAGACACTGCCCAAACACTTTTTTTTTTTTTATTTTTTTGCCATCGCCTACACTTTTTTACTCTGCCCTACATTTCGGTCTCAGGAGAGTGAGATCTCTGCATGGATCCTGCCCACACACTCCTACACTGCTGCTCTGGCTTCTCCCTGACAGATCTGGGTTGGCATTTTTTCTGTTCTAGCTGCACAACCTTATGGTATTGTTCGGAGAAGGGGAGGAAACAAGTTTCATTTTACACATTCAGCACCTCTGATCTTGAGCAGGAGCTAAAGTGTTGAGAGCTGTTCTTACCGATTTGCAGAGCCTCTAAATCTGTTATAGGGCATCTCATTCCCATGAGGAAGGAGGCCTATCTGCCTTCTCCAGAATGTTTCCCAGCCTCCAAGAGAGGGATGGCCCAGACATGGGGCAAATTGCCTTGCAAGTAGTGGTTAAAAACCTCAGGATAGAGCTTTGGGGAAATTGGTAGAAGTTTAATCTTTAAGAACTAAATGGATGAATGATCTTTTATTCAAAGACTAAACAATAATAAAGTAGTGGGAGTAGCAGGAGGAATCATAATGGTAACAATAATAATAATTCCAGATAAAATTTTAAATCCTTAGGTTGGGTCAAGCATTGTATCAAATTATATTGATAAACGGACAGGAAACTACAGTCTATGGGCTGGTCACTCCTTTTTGTAAATGAAGTTTTATTGGTGCACAGCCACACTCATTTATTTGCTTAGGTATTATCTATTGTTGCTTTTCTTGTACAGTGGTAGAGATATAGTAGTTACAGTATGAACTATATAGGACACAAAGCCTAAAATATTTACCATCTGGCTCTTTGCAGAAAAGTTTGCTGAACCAGGATACAGATTTTTTTTTCAATTGATTCTTGTGAGAGTACTATGACTTAGATACTGTTAATATTCTCATATAAATGCAGAAAATGAAATTCAAAGTAGAGTGAACACTCCCATGGTCACCATGGTGGTGGGATTTGATGTGCCCAATACCATTACCTTGTAAGGCATTACAAGTGTTTACAGTTACCTTAGGCAACTCATTCTACCTCCCCGATCCTCTGCTCCCTCCTGGATAAAGGCAGGTTTTGGGTTACATGGCAGCTACAGTGTTTTCCCTCTGTAATTTCCTGCATCTTGGGCCTGCTTTGTCATTTCACACAGCAAAGATAAAGTCAGTTTGCTAGAAGCATGATATCCATTTATGTGAAAGGAGGTTTCCATATGCTACTCAGGAAAAGTAATTCACTAGAAGTCTCACTAGAAGTAACTAGAGGAGTAAAATGAAATATCACTGTTACACCAAGAAATGATGCCAGAAGCCTATTCTGTCATTACATCCCCTGAATGCCTTGTTCTCCATAGTACCATGAATGCAGTTGGTAGTTTCAGAACAGCAGTAACCTCCGGTATCTAAAAAAATACAAAAGTCAGCGTTGGGAATCTTAAGGTAGGCTACAAAAGAACCTCCTGATGGACTCATCAGCTTTCCATAGGAGCAGCATAGTTTCCTAAGTACTCCCTTCACTTCAGTTCATCTGTACTCATGGGGCAGCACATCTGCCATGCTATGGCCTATTCACTCAGAGATCCATTCTCACTCTCGTTGGCTCTGTCCCCATCACAGAGGTGCTGCCCTTGCAAGTGTGTTTCCTAGACCCAAAGTCATTGTTGTTGGCTGGGTACCCCCATGGAAAGCACTGAATGGGAGATAGAAAAAAAAGTGCCTGCTGTGTGCTCTCTCTCTCTCTCTCTCTCTCTCTCTCTCTCTCTGTGTGTGTGTGTGTGTCTTCCTCTCCACCTTGGACATCATCTTTGGTAGTGAGTGTTTCTTCTCCATGGTTCTAGCTCATTTCCTGCAAGAAAGACTGATCGCAATTCTAGCTTCTTTTCCTGTCATTAACCTCAGGGCTCCAGGTATGCTGGATTGCTCTGATTGCTTCTGTGTTCTTTTTTTGGCTTCTTGGTGATTATGTCACATGTATAACCAGTTCTCTGCATGACATCCCCTTTATTTTAAACACTTGCAAATTCATATGGTTTCCTAGATTTCCTCTAACAAATATTTAACACTTGGTCAGTTTCAAACCACCCAGAATTCTGTCACAATCAACAGTCTCAACAGACAATCCTTTATTTTTTTTTTAAAGATTTTATTTATTTATTTGACAGACAGGGATCACAAGTAGGCAGAAAGGCAGGTGGATGGTGGGGTGGGGGGAGCAGGCTCCCTGCGGAGCCTGATGCGGGCCTCAATCCCAAGACCCTGGGATCATGACCTGAGCCAAAGGCAGAGGCTTTAACCCACTGAGCCACCCAGGTGCCCTCAGACAATCCTTTAAATGTTCATGTTTTTCCTGTTCAATTTCAACCCAATCTTCACAATGAGCCCCATTTTTCTCAGCAGCTGAAACAGCTCTGACCATGCATATATTTGTCTATACCTCTGAATTTAATGAAAAGTTTTCCAATAAAGACCCATTAATTGTCATAACTGACAACATACAAAAAAAAACTATAGGACTAATACTCACTGTCCAGGAATTTTTAAGTCTCTCTAGGTAGATATGGTATATTAGTATTAAAATAATTAAAGGATACAGTGAGGTGTGTGATTTAAGTACCTAACTATAAGCGACAGTAATGATTATTACTGCAGTCTAGAAGGAAAGACATTGCAGTTGGGAATATTCAGGAAAGCTTTTAGATCATGAGCCTGGTCAAAAGTAAAGCCTTTGGATTGGCAATAGACAGAAGAAATGACATTCCAGTCAGAGCAATAGAATATACCAAAAATACAGTTCTGTCGAAGTCAAAGCTAATAATTTCTCATTTACCTGTGAATAAAGAAATGTCCTGAAGTTGGATACAATAATTAGACATTTAATGATTTAATGATGAGGAAAAAGAATGTGCCCTCTGACCTTACAAAAACAGCACTGTTTAAGGAAGAGAGCACTGACTGGCTCTGTAGTTAAAAATTTCTGTGTGTGGGTCCTGACTCTGCTATTATTGGCATTACCATAGATCCGTTTCTTAAATCCTCTGTATCTCAGTTTCCTCAAATGCAAGATAGAGATAAGAATTCTTCCCAACATTGATATGAACATGAAATAAAGAAGCATGCATTAAATGCTCAACAGGGTGTGTGATAGACAACGGGCACTCAGTTCATGATGGTGGGGGTTGGGTATTGTTAGTCATTTTCCCATTTCAGTCAGCCTATCAGCCAGCCTCCACAGAGTACTCATAGATAACCTATGACTCTCCCAGAATTTTTTGAGGATTAAATAAGAGAATGTATGTAGAAGCATTCAATAAATCTTCCCGGCACAGAGAAGACATTCCATTTGGTATTTATCATTGAGTTTATCACGTATATGTAATCTCAGGGGTGTTATAATAAACACACATGGCCTGTGACCTCAAGGAATAGGTCATTTAACTTAAGAACCTAAGACGGAAAATGGAAAAAGAACAGTATAACTCTGTGTGTGTGTTGCTACCAGCACTGAGACATTATCCTTAGAACAGGTTGTTCACGTCCAAATGAGAGTTGATGAAAAATTCTTAAGGACCAATTCTGACATCTTGTCTACAGTGTGAACAAGAACGTAGAAGCTCAGGCATGACTCACTGTAGGGACAGAAGGCTGGATAAGATGGTATTTGTTATATTGCTGGGTTTGAGTTTGTCCATATATAAAAGTCAATGGTGCAAGAAATCAAAGTAGAAGCAGTGAACGAAGTTTTTGGGCTCTGGAGACAATTACTAAAGAATGTAGAAACAGCCTTTATTTTAGGGGTGCTGTTAACAGGCTGACTTTCTCAGAGAGAATTCTAAGGAGAAATGGCCTTTCATGAGGACCACGGCTCTGAATGTTCTCTGGTCAAATTTCCTTCTTGAGAGGCAAAGAAATTAGTTATGAACAAACTTGCAGAAAAGCCCCTAAATGGGAAGATCTACTTTATCTTCAAGGTTATCTAAAAGATGGAGGCACAGTGCAATCGTTGGGTTAATCCCCCTCAGGAGAAAATTAGCTACAGTTCCATCATTAATCCTGCCAAGAGAGGAAATTATTTGTGATTATATCATGTCCCTTCATTATTTAACTATACCTGGATGCTCCTTGAGGTCATCACTACTTATTGTTTTCTTTTTATTAGTCCAATTACTAGGACTCCACTGCCGCAGCTAAGGACAATATGACAATATTTCAACAAATATATTTATTTTTGGCAATTAATAGTGATTGAGCCAATCCCTGCCCAAAAACAGAACTGGTGGTCCCCGGAACATCAAGGTAAAAACATTTTAGAATTCTAGTCTGTGGAAGATTTGTTTAGATCGTGTTTCATAATAAGGGGTATAAGCAGAGTACAACCACAGGAAGCCTGTATGAAAGTATATGTTGTTTTCAGTTATTATAGTCATTTTGTTTTATCATTTACAACTGGATCAAATTATGTCATTCCAGTGTGGTATAAAGAAAAACACTGGTCAAAAAGTCACATCAATAAGCTCTAGTTCTATTTTGTATGAACTTCAAAAAGTGGACCTTGTCATTAGATCTTTTTTTTTCTTTTAATCTATAAAAACATAGGATTTGAATACATTGTTGATAACAGCTTTTCCACTCCCCAATATTTGATTCTAAGAATTAGAAGGATCATGTCTGAGTGTGGTTCTACATCCTGACATTTATTTCAAAAGGAAATATAAACAGTTTACAGAGAACAATAAATATTTTTAATCATGTATTCATTCATTCAATATGTGTGTCACTTAAAAATGCTTATGAATGTCAACTACATTTATAACATCGTACTTGATGCTATGGGATGTGAGTTTCTAGCATGAAAAATCTTAGGTCAAAGACTTGCTGTGTATTTGTGAATTCTACTACTGCCATCGTGACAGAAATGAAGATGTGAAATGTATCAACCATTTATTAGAAATGGGAAAGCCACATAATGGTAGTGTTTCTCCCAATATAGATCCAAGATGTGGGGATCATAATCTTGGTATTGCAGTCGAGTAACTCTTACCCTGTCCCTAGGAAATATCCCATTAAATATTAAACCCCTTTAAATTAGGAACTACTTTGAGATTCCAGCTTCGGTGCCTGGATGTTCCATCCTCAAGGGGCTGTTTAAACCTGAGTGACGAAATAAGTGAGTGACAGAATGAGCGAATGAGAGAAGGATGGTTAGAGAGATGTTTACCCAGTAACTTGTGGAAGAACATTCTGCCTCACAAATTCTTGGAAAAAGAAGTTACAGGTAACAAATTGTCTACTCTCAATAAGCCATTTGCTCATTAATTGATCACAATAGAAAAGTAGATGTGGCTAAAATACTGACTAAATGCACATGTTTAAAAAGGAAAATATCAAAACAAGGCAACTGGAATATAACAGAAACAAGTTTAGTTATATATTAGTAATTGTTAAAGCTGACTGACAGGTATGTGAGTTTCAATATATCATTCTCTTTATTTTTGCATATGATGAAAATTATCATAATAAAGAATTAAAAATAAATGGATATGCTGAGCAGATATTATTTATGGCAGCTGTCATGCTTCACTCTGGTGCTCACAATTCATGTAGCACAGGAATCACAAAATGGTAAATTCAGTACTAGTGATATTCAAATATAAAATTACCTTGGCCTTAGGCACTGTTATATTACATAGTGGCACCACTTTAATTGAAATGGTATGGGCAGTTGGAAAGGCAAGATGATGTCCCTTAATGGTGTATAGGGAGACCAGCAGCGAAAGCAGGATTTAACCAAAATTATGACATATTAATTCAGAGCTAGATAGGAGGGAGGGAAAAGGACAAATTTAGGGTCATATCATGTACTTTTGGGTAAAAGACCTCTCTTCTTAAGCCAAATTTTGATATTTTAAAGGCAGAGTGAGTGGCCTTGGTAGCTACTGATAATCAGTTTTAAAGAGGGAGGGGGTGTCAGCTTGATGTAAACTATCATGGAGTCTATGGTATACTGACTTACCTACTCTCTACATTTCTCATGCTCACAATTTTCCTAACTGATTAAAGTGGTAGCTATCTTTCCTATCACACACTCAACATGTCAAAGCTCCAGTCATGTAAAATGTTTATTTAGAACTCCAAACTCCAATCCTCCGAAACTTCATTTGAAGTATCGCAGTTCTACCAAGATGAAAATTTACTGTCCTCAGTGACTATTTAGTTTTTTACTGGATTTCAACCCTTTCTATGAATTAAGCAAATGGTACCAGCTTAATTTTAAGAGTGACTGAACAAGATAGAATTCAAAGGATGTTCAGAAAAAGCAAAGTACTCTCTATGTCATTGTTTCCTGTGGTACACAAACATACTAATCCCACATCCCTCCCATAGTCACCACTGCATGGCTTCCAAAGATTTACATCCTTATCGAAGTGGCTTGTCTTTTTCTGAACCATTTTTCCCTTTAAGGTTGCCCATGGATCTCCATTTGAAACTATTATTCACCTACATACAGATGCTAAATATTCAGAGGCACATCTGATTTATGTCAAGCACTGCACTTCCCCCATCAACCATTACAGCCTGTAAAGATAAATATGCTAGGGTTACAGCATTTTAGAAAATATTTTCCAATGTCAAATACATGATTCTGGAAATGGTTTGGTAATCCATGTTCTAAAAAGCCAGTGTGCTAAGAATAAAACATGATTAAAGGTGTGAGAGTTTGTGTTTATGTGTGGGAGAATGTTCCATCACACCTTATGGAACATAGTTTATAACAATACATTCCGCATTAGCAAGATTAATTTTCTGGATTCACAGTGAAGTTTACTCAAGACAGATGATTACCAGTAGATAGGACTCTGAACTCCAGGGAAATGTTCTAAGGTGTCCATGGTGTGCTAGTTGAGGATAGTCTTTTCAGTCTGCCTTCCCCTTCAAATTGAGTCTTCAGTGAGGTATAACAGAATTTTTTTCAGAAATGCATTTGAGAAGAAAAACATGATGTACTTGAGTATGTACAATTTCATATTATAATTACTTAGGAAACAACTTGGTTTCTAGTCAACACTCTGAAAAGTCTTTGCCCTTAGTTTCTCCTTATCTCCCATCGGTCTTGCTCACAGCCGTCCTAACGATTACCCTACCTGAATTCTAAGAGTTTCCTGCTCTTTACTGCTTAACCTCACATTATGTTTGGCTTTCTGTCCTATGGATCCCCACAGGGAGGGCCATTTACAGTTATTCTTAGGTCCAGTTCCATCCTGACTCTAGGACTAAACTAAACCCAAGTAAAGAAGATTTTTATGAACACTCAGGAAGATTAAAAATATCAGTCAGCAAGGTTAGGTTATTGACTGCATCTGGATAAAGAGAACAAAGATGAAGGGAGGAGTTGTCTCAGGCTTCTCAATGGAAGGCTGGGTCTTTGTCAGTTATAAGGAGTTTTGGATGCATACAAAACATATGTAGACAATTTAATATACCTAACTATACATTCAGGAAAGAAGACTCAGTTGACGATAAGTACATATCATTAGCAAACAGGTGAGAGATTAAACCCAAGAGTGAATGTTATAAGCCAAGGATAATATATTGAGGGAGAAGTGAAGGTCAAAGAAAGAATATGGGAAAATATAGTATTAAAGCATGGAAAGACAAGAAGACTCATAAGGAGTACGAAATGAGAAAGCCTAGAACGCTTGGAGATGCAAACTCACACACTGCACTAACTACAATTTCACATATATCTCACAATTTACAAATCACAAAATGAACTCTTGATCTCTCCCTTAGGCTTATAAATTCCATATGATTGCTCCAATAAAAAAGCTTATTCTGTTTCCATTCACCCCCCTAGACTCAATCCATCAGGGACTCCTGCTACTTCTAACTCCAGAAATGAGTCTCCAAGTCTTTAGCTCCTGTTCATATCAAATGTCCCTTCTCCAACCCAATTCACCAACATCTGTTGCTGAAATATTCCCTTAACAGCTGTTACCACTGGCCATGGCCTATTATCTGGATCATGTTACTGCCTTGCCATAGATTGAAACTTTGAATATTCCGTTATAGTTAAAACTTAACCCAGCCCCTTTCCAAAAGCAAAAGGTGTTGTAGGATCTCTGCCTGGTCTTTGTGCCTCAGCCACATCTCGGAATATTGTTTCCCTTTCTCACTGGGCCACACTGTCTTAGTCAGGGTTCTCTACAGAAATAGAGCCAGTAGGATAGCTGGATAGAGGGAGATAGATATGAGGTGATTTATTATTAGTAACTTGGGTCACATGATTATGGAGACTGAGTAGTCCTATAATTTACTGTCTAAACTCGCAAACTAGGAAATCCTGTAGTATAATTCAGTCTGAGTCTGAAGGTCTGAGAACCAAGAAAGCCAATGGTCTAGGCTCCTGAGCCCAAAGGCCTGAGAACCAGCAGTAGCAATGTCTGTGGACAGAAGATGGATGCCCAGTTAAAATAAAAGTATAAATTCACCTTTCTCCACCTTTTTCTTCTATGCAGGCCCTCAAGAACCGGAAAGATGCCCACGTACATTGGTGAGGGGGGCTTTTCTTTCCTCGGTTTACCAGTTCAAATGCTCATCTTTTCTGCACACACCCTCACAGACACACCTAGAAATAATGTCTCAGTGACTATTTGAGCATCCCTTAGCTCAGTCATGGTGACATGCTACGCTAGTCCTCCCAGCCACTACTGAAGACCAAACAAACCTGCCAAACTCTTTTCAGCCTCTGGCCTTCATGAATAGGGTTACCTCAAAGCTTCCTTTAAGTCATTTCCCCTAAACTTAATTCTTACGTGTAAGTCCCATGAGATCATTACCCATGTTATTAGATAGTGTATACATAGAAACCAGTACATGCATGAGATTAAGTTGTGAGAATAATTAATTAATTATTAAGACTTAATTAATCCTGGTTGCCAAATACTGACTTACCAAAATATACTCATGCAGCTTCTTCTAAACTTGCTGGCTCTGGCTATGAAGTTATATTCCTGACACACAGGAATCTTGATACAGTTAATCAAGCTATCAACCTATAAAATTAGGTCATATGTAGTCTAGCATTCAAATTTTTCCACTGTCAGATCCGCAATTCTCCTGTCTTCTCCCCTGCTACTATTACTCATTATAAGCCATGGAGTACATCTAGGCTGTCCTATTCCCTCATCAAACAGGTCTGGTTTCTGACAACCAAGTTACCTTGCAGAGATAACTTCTACCTAAAGTGTGTGTCCAGGTCTTCTGAATTGATGTGTCCATGGAGATACAACTTAAGTCTCCTCCAGGAAATTCCCAGACAAATCAATGTTCAGTGATCACACCTTTCTCTTAACTCTTATGACTTATGTCCTGCTAGACCTTTTTAGAAATGTTTCATGTGCTATTTTGGATTTTAATTATTTTGCTTTATAATTCTATTAGTCATGTCTGCATTGTTCCTCCACAACTACCTTGTCACAACTTAAGGATAATTTGTTCTGTTCAACTTTGCCTCCTGTAAAATGTCTTACACACTGTAGTATTTCAAAAATATCCACTATTTATGTAATTGATTCTTTAATTCACATGAAAATATGCTGGTAGTAATAACTGGGGAAATATATTAAGTGTGAATAGAGAAATTTGGAACAAATACTTGTCATATATGTATGTATTTGGAAATATGTGGTTGATCAAAAAATTCTAATGTAGGGACACCTGGGTGTCTTGGTCAGTTAAGTGTCTGCTTTCAGCTCAGCTCATGATCCCAGGGTCCTGGGCATTGGACTCCTTGCTCAGTGGGGAGTCTGTCCTTGGTCTACCACTCCCCCTGTTTGTGTGCATGCACATTCTCTCTCTCTGAGATAAATAAATAAATAAATAATAAATCTTAAAAACAATTGTAAAGTAATGTAGAGAACTACCTTTCTTGGTACTTAATTTCCTTACATATATATATATTTTTGTTTTATTTTAGAATGTAGAAAAAATAAACTACTAGGTATGATCACAATTAATGAAGAGTAAAAGGACTTAGAACTGCTAAGTAAACACTTGTCCATTGGAGCCAATGTAATGTCCTCAGAGATTCCTAGGAGTGGTGTCCCACTTCTGCTCAGTAAGTGCCCTTTCATACTTTGTGGCCTGGTCATTGGTTTACTGGGCATTCCATGTTAAATTTAGTGAACCAGCAGTGCAGCTATAAACAAGAGAAGGATTAGTGAGCTTTGAATTATACAGTAATAATAAATTTATTGTGCCTAAAACCAATCTGATCCAATCCCTTATTTGAATTGCGACTGTATAGATAACAAAAGAAAATCTAACAGATAAGATAGTATTTTAATACTCTTTTCTTCTAAACCAATCATTGGTCGTAAATGGTTCTCAAAGCCTGAATTTGCAGAATTGTTGATAGATTCCTACATTATCCAGATGCTCCACAATTTCAGGGCTACTGATAGATGAAGCAATTATAGAATAACTCACATTGGATTCACAATGAAAGATTAAAATGAGGTTTGGAAATCTGAGAATAACAAAATTCACTTCTGATCCAAGATGGTGCACTAATCATATGCCTTTTATTTTTTTTAATTTTTTTTTAAAGATTTTATTTATTTGACAGACAGAGATTACAAGTAGGCAGAGAGGCAGGCAGAGAGAGAGGAGGAAGCAGGCTCCCTGCTGAGCAGAGAGCCTGACGTGGGGCTCGATCCCAGGACTCTGAGATCATGACCTGAGCTGAAGGCAGAGGCTGTAACCCACTGAGCCACCCAGGCACCCTGCCTGTCTTTTATTTTTATACAGAATTGTCTAAAATGAAAGAAGATTAATTAAATAATTAAATATATATAAATTAATTAAAATATATGTACTCCCATACATAATAATGTTTATAAATGAGCAGCAAGCCAGAAACTTTGTGGAACCCCTAAAAGCACAAAACAGATGAAATAGGGTAAAGAAGGAGAATGAATCTCAAAATGTATGAAGCAATGACACTGAGGGTGTTCCATGCCCCAAAGTAGTGAATGCTAGAAACAGGCAAGGCCCAGAGGTCATGTAACAATATAATTTTTTTGGAGAAGAAGGAAAAAAACCTACTGAAATATCAGCAAAAAGTTTACCCTGTTTTAATCTTGCTGCTTCCTCTTAGCTAGAGCAACAATGAGACTCACTCTTCTCAAGTGAAAAACAATATGTGTGATTTTGACAGTATTCTGGAGCAGCCATACCAAAAAGAATAGGTGTCCGAGTATCTCACTTATCTATAAATTTCATTCTCCAAACCAAGTCCCAGTATAAGCTACAGAAATACTTCCTCTTTCTCCAAGCAAGGTGCTTATCTACAACAGATAATTTAATAGGAAATACCCATTAAAGAGGAGTACATGGTCATAAATAAGCACATACGAATAAATGCCAACATGACAGAGAAAACAAACTCAAAATTTAACTGGTAATAAAATGGGTATATTAATATGCTCAGAAGGCAGAGAAGTATCATTTGCAGGAAACATAAGCTATTATTTTAAGGATAGAAAAATAGAAATTTTAAACATATCACTAAATGTGCTAGATAGCATACTAAGCAAAACAAAAAAGCAAATTCATTAGCTGGAGGAGCACAACAAGAAGTTATGTTAGCGTGAAGCACTGAGGGGCAAAGAGATGGAAGACCTAAAGGAAGCACTAAGAGAAATGGAGGATGAACCTCGATTTTCTGTCATCTGTGGAGGAGGAGTTTTAGATGGGGGAAACTGAAGGAAAAATAGCTCATATTTAAACAAGTAGTAATAAAATATCCCAGACATGAGGGACGGCAGGAGTCCTCTGATATTAAAGCATTACAAGTGAATAAAAAGAACATAACTAGAAACAGTGTAGTAATATTTAAGAACATTGAGATAAAGTAAAAAGTAATTTTTGTACTTTTAACAGTAATCACCTAGAAGGATGAGAATCAGAACAATGTATGAGTTCTCAGTAGCTACATAGGTTTCAAGAAGTCAATAAAATAACACTGCCAAGGATTGAGAGAAAATTGTTTCTTTATTCCTTCTCTTCCTCTCCCTTTCTCTTTTCTTTTCCTTCTGTATTTTATAGTCCATTGTTTTCTGTTTTTAACATTTGATATCCCAGTTAGCTAAAATACTTACAGGAGTAGAACTGACAATGTACTGGCAAAGAAAAATTAATGAATGTAACCATAAAGTGCAAAGCTCAGAAAATCTAACAGAAAGATAAACAGTGAGGGAAAAATAAAACTAAAAAACCCAAACATAAAAAATAGAAAAGACAAATGGATTTGCTCTTCCTGGACCATGCTTGCAGTTTGATCAAGTTAACTTAAAAGGGACCTTTAGAAGCACTTAAATCTTTCCATATTTTGATTATCGACAAATTGATTTTGACACCTATTCTTTTTGGTATGGCTGTTTGATTATCGACAAACCAATTATGGTTTTTATAGAAAAACCATTAAGAAGAATAAACTGAAGGAAATATAAAATGTTTATGCTTGATCTTCACTTCTAGTAAAGATGGAGTAAGAGGGATGAGATTTATTCTCTATCATCAAACAATGGAAAAACTGGATAAAAATATACGAGCTGATGGTTTCTAAAACAGTGGATATCAGGCAACTCAGAATAGAAGTGCCTAAGAGATAAGAAATAAGTGAGAACTCAACACGGTCCCACTTACTGCCTTGTGACTCTGACCAAGACACAGGAGAAAGATGAGCCCAGGTGGTGCCTGTTAGATTCCTCCACTGAGCTGAAGAAGTTGAGTCCAGGGAAATTAAGGTAGTTCTGATGTGTAGAGCAGAGTAAGAGATAGGAGAAAGCTGAGGGGTCAAAGATTACCCAACTATAGCTTAGGTTCCAAAACCAGACCACAGCCTGTTTTCTTCAATCCCATGTACTAAGAATGGTCTTCCCGTTTCTTTATATTTGAAAAATATGAAGAAAAGTATGTGACAGAGTTTGTATGTTGCTTACAAAGCCTAAGATATTTCTATCTGACCCTTTACCAATCTTGCAGAGGCTTTTCCTTACGTATTCTTTAGAGTATTTATGAGGGTTTATGTGTGAGAAACTTACCTTGGGCCAGGGAAAGGATTACCCAAAGTCATTTGAGAGGAGAACTGAGAGTCTACACCAGACCAGGAATGGTGCTAGCTCTCTGAAGCCAGACTGGAAAACTATCATTTGCTTGGTATTGGGTAAAGGATGCTAAAGGGTTTTGTCTCAGTGGGGAATAATTATCCCCAGACTAATGCTATGCTGGTACTAACAACTCTTAAAAGGGATAACTGAAAGGATCAAATGGTTTCCAATAACTTAACCTCATTGTGGAACAAAACTATGGAATATTTATATGAATACAAAAATATCCATCTCCCCCAAATCTAAAATTTATAATTTCTAGTGTTATACTGAAAATTATCAAATGCACAAGGATGCAAAAAAAATAATGAGGAGAAAAACTGTCAGATTGAAAACAAATTATTGTAGACATTGTAGACAAAGAAATTGAAAAGAAATTTTTTTAATTGTGTTCTTAATTCAAAAGAGCTGGAGGAAATGATAGGCATTTTATAGAGATATGAACTTCCAAATGAACTTCACATTGAACTTCAAGGGATAGAAAATAAAATGCCATAGATGAAAAATACACTGGATGAGATTAATAATAGATCAGACATTAGAAAATATAGTATATTTTAAAATACAGTAATTGTAACTAATCAAAATACAGAGGTAAAGATAGAACAAAATGAAAACAGTACTAGAGAGCTATGAAACAAATTAATCTAATATATGTGTAATTGTTGTAGTCCTTGAAGAACAGAACATAAGTGAGGCACAGAAATTATTTTTAGAAACAATTGCTAAAATTTTCCAAATTTATGAGAAATGGAAGCCCACATTTTCAGTAAGTTCATAGAGCATTGACAATTTTCTCAAGAGAAGCAATGCAAATGAAGCAACATCTTTAAAACACTGAAAGAAATGTCTCTACAACCTTCAGGTGTATACCTAACAAGTGTTTTTCAAAATGAAGGTGAAATATCATTTTTTAAGAAATACAAAAGTTCAAAGAATTCATCACTGACAGATCAAAGAAATGTTAAAAGAAGCCATTAATGTGAAAGGAAAATAATACCCAGTGAAAATATAGATCTACTGAAAGAATAAAGAGTTCTGAAAATGGTAAGTGTTTTGGCAATATATAAGATTTTTCTTTTTATTTGAATCTTTTTGAAGGATAATAGACTATTTAAACAACAGAATAACAATATAGATATGTAGATGTTCAAAATATAAAATAACACCAAGGCCCAGAGGAGAGAAAATAAACGGTTCTAAAGCTCTTATATTATACATGAACCGGTATGAAGTGTTTTCAAGGTAGACTACATGAACTTAAATATATTCACTAAAACCCCAAGTCAGTAATAATAAAATAGGCAGTTAGAAGACCATTAGTAAAAATACAAAGGAATAATGAAAATTATATAAACAGCAGGGGCATCTGGCTGGCTCAGTTGGTGGAAAATGTGACTCTTGATCTTGGGGTTGTGAGTTTGAGCCCCATGTTGTGTGTAGAGATTACTTAAAAATAAAAATGCCCCCAAAATACATAGATACACAACTTAAAGGAAGCAGAAAAAGAGAAAAGAGGGAGCAAAGAACAGATAGGAAAAATATAATACAAATTGTAAATGGCAGATTAATCTTGACCATATAGCCATATTAAATGTAAGAGATTTAAAACTCCAACTAAAAGGCAGAGATCATGTTTTATTTTTTAAAGGCATAACTTAATATACCTGCTTCAAATGTTTATTTTTCTAGTAAAAGAGTTTCAAAATTCATTAAGCAAAACCTGACAGAACTTAATACACCTGCCTCAAATGTTTACTTTTCTAGTAAAAGCTTCAAAATTCATTAAGCAAAACCTGACAGAACTGCAAGGAAAAACAGATAAGTCTGCAATTAGAATAAAATTTCAATAAAATATACAATAGAATCTTTGCGACATTAGGTATAATACAATCCACAGAAGAAAACATGCTAAGTTGGACTTCATAGAAAGTAAAATCTTCTCTATGAAAGAAGCTGAAAGAATGGCAAGACAATCCACAGAAAGGTAGAAAAAATTCTTTACAAACCCTATATCCAATAAAGGACACATATTAGGATATCTAAAAAACTCTCAAAACTCAGTAACAAGAAAACCAACTTTTAATTGGCAAAAGACTTGAGTAGACACTTCAACAAACAAGATACGTAAATGGTAAAAATGCTCATGAAAAGATGCTCAAAGGATTTATTATGGAAAAACATATTAAAACTAAAATGAAATATTACCATATGCCTGCTAGAATGGCTAAAATTAAGTAGGTTGACCATCACAGGTTTGGTGAGAATGTGAAGAACCTGTCATTCCATACACTGTGTATATGGTGTAAAGGGTACAGCTACTTTGGAAAACAATTTGCCAGTTTCCCATTAAGTTAAACATATATCTATCAAATAATCCAGTCATCCAACTTTTAGGTATCTGCCCAAGAGAATCAAAACAGGAACCTACCATAACTTGTACACAAATGTTTTCAGTAGCTTCATTTGTAATAGCTCCAAACTAGAAATAACATAAATACCCATTAACAGGTGAAATGGAGGTACAAATTTGGCATACTCACACAATGAAATGTATTTTAAATATTAAGTAATATACAACTAAAACATCAACAACATGGAGTGAGAGGAACCAGAGAAGAAAATATACTGTTACTTGATATTATGGAAAGGTTAAAACATCACTGGTCCAACCCAAAACCTTTAATTTCCCAAAAGTGAAAACGAGTGTTTCAGAAATCTAAGTTTTTCAGTGGTAAAACCAAAATCAGAACACAGGTCTCCTTATTCCTAACTTCGTATTTACCTTCATTCCACAAATATTCTGTATTGCCCAACATTTTATATATGAGAAAGTGGTCATTTTCTACCATGCCGTAACTTTATTCAGATTCCTACATCTGTGAAGAAACGGACATTTTTAAGGATACTCCCATCAGATTAGAAATAATAGGACATTTATGTCCAGCTAACGTAAATGTCACAAGATTTTCAGTATAATCAAAATATGTAGAATTTGTCATAGTTATGCCATTTCAAATTAAGCATTATGTGGAATTATATATAAACCAATTAAATTATATTCCAATACAAAAAGATCAGGAAGTTATACAAATAATTTAACATAGGACAGATAACTCTGAGTAACCACCTAAATTAGAAAGCATTATACGAGTTCAGAAGAACAGCAGAGAATTTTGAGTTAAAGAAACAGGGATGATTAAATGGAAGAGTATTTCCAATTCCTACATAGTACAATTTTTTTTTTTCATTTAAAAATACGACATCTTATTGCAGTGCCTGTGTGGTTCAGTCCATCAAGTAACTGTCTCTTGATTTCAGCTCAGGTCATGATCTCAGAGTCCTAAGATCAGCCCAGTGAAAGACTCAGTACCTAGGATAGAGTAGGCCTGTCCCTCTCCCTCTACTCCTCCCCCAACTATGGCACATGTTCATTCTCTCTCTCTTCATCCCTTTATCCCTCCCTTCTTACCTCTAAATAAATAAATAAATACATAAATAAAATCTTAAAAAAGAAATGATATTCTATCAGGAGATTACCTGGCGAAGCGGTAGAAAAAAACATTTCCGTAGTCTCACTTCAGGATTATATGAGAGATTTCTCTGTAGTTTTTTTGCTACAGAATAATTTTTACAGTATTAGAGAATTAATTAGCACGCACATATTGATAACTGTAAGAATTAAATAATTTCTGAAAGTTAATTTGTAGTATGCTTTACTTTAAAACATTAAGAAAATAATGAAAATAAAAATCACCCAGAATCCCATACACATAATCAGTCTCAATATTTTGATATATATATAGTCATTTTTTTTTGCATTTTGTATCTTTATAATACATTTGATCTTGTACTACATACATTAATTTATGTATAAGCAACAAAAAAGAATCCATTGGTGAAAGAGAATATTTAAGAAGTCTTACTGATAACACCTGCCAGTGAGATATCTGAAAGTCAATTAGATTCTAGTATAATTTACATTATTGAATACCTACTTTGTTGTTTTTTTTTTTTTTTAAGATTTATTTATTTGACAGAGAGATCACAAGCAGGCAGAGAGGCAGGCAGAGAGAGAGGAGGAAGCAGGCTCCCTGGTGAGCAGAGAGCCCGATGCGGGGCTCGATCCCAGGACTCTGAGATCATGACCTGAGCCGAAGGCAGCGGCTTAACCCACTGAGCCACCCAGGCGCCCCTGAATACCTACTTTGTATTAGGCACTGTTCCAAGTACTTTATACACATTAACTCATATAAATCCTAACAAAGGTCTTTACAGATCAAGAAACTGGACACAGGTATAAAACCAACATTTGCATTCCTTGGTAAGAAAAATGTCTAATAACTGCTGAATGTAGTTTAGTTTTATGAAGAGAAGCCATTAAGTTTGTCCATTTTATGGCACAATGAATACAACTTCTCCAACTTATGTTTATACTGTGTAATTAACTTAGTCTTTTTGGAGACAGCCCTGCTCTTTAAGTGATCATCAAATACTGGAAGAAATTCCACCTGAATTTTGTCTATAAAAGAGTTAAAAATTATAGTTTCTTCTTATTATTATAACCTCCAATACACATTCAAAATTTGCTACTCTACTTTTTTTTCAACCTTATGCATCATATTTTTTTTTTCATTCTATTGTCAACATTTTCATCTCTGTGTCTGCCTTTCTTATGCTTATTTATGCTTTGCTTTAACCTTCATGCCTTCTGCTTTCTGGTCAGAGCTTCATACAGATTTCCAAATAAATCTTCTATTTCCTATAATACATTGTTTTCAAAGTTCAGTTTTGTATTCAAAGGTCTTTATAATTTTTTAGGCTGGTGCTTTTTTCTCTTGTTCTCTAATATTTTTACTGGCCTTATTCGTTTAGTTCTATTTGCTGGTCATCAAAGATCGGTCTCTGCAGACCTGGTGGTTGGCCCCATGCACTACTACATGGATATGAGAATAGTAAACTCTCATGTCATCTTTATTCTACATACAGAGGATAATCTGGAAATTCGGTATTTAAGGATGAGTTGTGAATGAAGACAGGGAAAAAGGGCCCATTTTAAAGCTGCATTAGCCAGTTCTCAACGAAATGTTCTGATGGAAAAGCTCTGGTCAAAGGTATAGTGGTGTCCAGCTTAGATTCCATATCTGGATGATTCTGAAATTGAGAAGGATAATGTAAAATAGCTAAAGGACACAGAGGGAAGTTGAGTCAGTACAGATTAGCTGAGGCTTCATAGTAAGCACAGACCAAAGATCAGAAAGTCTGGAATGGAGAAGTTATCCAGTAACTGGACTATGAGAACATCTTTCTCCTAATAGATTCTGAACAGCTCAGATCCTTGAAAATGTGGAGCAGGTTTTAGGTTTTTATGACGGATTCCTACATAAAAAGATTTCTGTGTTTTCTTCAATAAATTTGCATTTCTTTTTTTCCTTCTTTTTTTTTAAGATTTTTTTTTTTAATTTATTCATTTGACAGACAGAGATCACCAGCAGGCAGAGAGGCAAGCAGAGAGAGGGAAGGAAGCAGGCTCCCTGCCAAGCAGAGAGCCTGATGTGGGGCTCGATCCCAGGACCCTGGGATTATGACCTGAGCTGAAGGCAGAGGCTTTAACCCACTGAGCCACCCAGGTGCCCCAATACATTTGCATTTCTTGAGATGAGCCTCTGTTTTTTATACCCAAATTTGTCAACTACAATAATGATGTTCTTTTTTTTGTAATTTTTTTCAGTGATTCATAATTCATTGTTCAGGCACCACACTCAGTTCTGCATGCAATATGTGCCCTCCTTAATACCCACCACTGGGCTCACCCAACCCCCTCCCCCGCTCCCCTCCAAAACCCTCAGTTTTGATGCTCTAGCTGATTGACATACTCAGAAATGAAGATTTGACTAAAATCTGACAAAAGGAGGTTACAGTAGAACTATGTACTTCAGCTGAAACAATAAATTGCTCTTGCAATGAGATTTGCTTTCCTCATTAAAATTGTACAATGAGGGGTGCCTGGGTGGCTCAGGGGGTTAAGCCTCTGCCTTTGGCCCAGGTCATAGTCTCAGGGTCCTGGGATTGAGCCCCACATCAGGCTCTGTGCTCAGCAGGGAGCTTGCTTCCCCCCCCTCTCTCTGCCTGCCTCTCTGCCTGATTATGATCTCTCTCTGTCAAATAAATAAATAAAATCTTTAAAAATAATTGTACAACGATGTATAAGTGTAAAAGAAAACACTAAAAAGGACTTGAGAAATTATCAATTCAAACCTTCCAACCCTCATCCTGCCTAGTGTATAAATCCTGTCTGAACCCAGACAGATCATTGTTTCTCTCTTTAAACATCAAAATTTCAGGGACAATTTGACTCTACTCATGTAGGTAAAGCCCCACTCAAAGCCCCTTGCACTGTTGTGAAAAAGCACAGCTATGTGCTAATTGTGAGAAAGCTTTTCCCTATACCATGTTAAACCTTGTCTTCCTGTAATTTATATCAATTAAACCTTGCCTACTGGAACAACACAGACTACTTCCCTGCCACATGACAATTTTTCTAATTTTTGAAAGTAACTGCATAATCTCTATAATTCCTTACTTCTGTAAGCTAAACAGCCCCATTTTCTCAACTCACCATTCCTCAAATAATACAGTTAGTTCCCTGATTCCTGTCATCCTCTTAACACCCTACTGGTTGCTTGCTGAATCATCACCGAATCAAACAAAATTGATAGAATTGCCCATTTTTCTTCATCTATATGAATTAGCTTTCAACCATACTAATTTATTATATGGTAAGTAAAAATTTAAACTTTTATAACTACATATTCCATTACATATTTCAAGATGGGCATTATGTAAGACATAAAAATGCTAAAGTTCTACTGGCTGTTTGCAAAAAGGTTATATCATGTTTAGAAGACAATTAACATTTTACTTTGTTGTCATTACCTCTCTAGGATCTGTTTTTTTACATCTCTCTCTCTCTCTTTTTATACCTCTATCCTTTCCAAAAGTTATGTCACTTTACTCAAGAGAAAAAGCAAAAGTAGAGCATACTCAATAAAAAAAGGCAACAAACTTGGTTCAAATAGACAAGAGAAACACTGATGCTTTCATAAAAGTATGGCTGCAGAAGACTTCCAAATTTCCCCCGGAGGATTAGTAAGCATATTGAACATTTTTCCGATTTTAATTTAGACCATATTCCCATTAGAAACTCTACTTAATTAGGGCATTTGTTAAAAGTCCATAATGTTAATTCAATGGAAAAATTCCAATAGTAGTCTATTAGGCTTTTTTGAGTTAACATTGTACACTTTATAGAAATGTATTAAAAATATGGTTATTAAACGTTATATTGTAACTATCACAATCCAGTTCTCTATTTCAAATAGCAAAATTACTTTTATTCCTAATTACTCAATGAAAAGTTATAAATAATTCATTTAGAAGTTATTTAGTATGCTGTATATTTGGTGGCTGTAATATAGAATTAGTGTAAATTTTCTCAAAAGTAAATGAAGACATAGTTTGATTTTTAGTTTAGTAATTAAGAGGAAGGTTATCTTCCTTAGTATCATGGTAAAAGATGCACTCATCTATGGAGAGTTGTAACACCAGAATATTAGGATTTCCAATTTGTACATTTTAAGCATTGTAGAGAAATTATTTGTAACACTACAAATGACTATTTTGGTACCAAAGTAGGTAATGACAACCTAGCTCTCTGTTGTTAGTCCTTCCTGTACCTTCACTCTAATCAACTTTAATCACATAGCTCATGTTTATCTTTACTTCTAAATTATACATATTTACTACTCTTTATAAAAAGAGTAAATAATACCATTATAAAAAGAGCAAATAATAGAAAATGTAACCAATTAGAGAAACATGAAATAAACAGTATTTAAAAATGTTTTTGATTTTAATATATTTATTGTACATGTTGTTTTACTCTGAAAGTGGTAGGAACACTGTGATTGAACAAAGCGATTGACTACGGCATTCCTGATTAGATTAGCCAATACACACACACACACACACACACACACACACACACATATTCATTCACTTGGCTTCAAAGAGTTCCTGTACTAGTAGAAGTGCCATCGCTGTCATTTTCCTTCTGTTTACTTGTGCTTGTATTTTTCTTTTATCTTCAGTTGGAGTTTTTCTTGCAGAATCTTCTTTCTTTCTTTTTAGAGAGGAAGAGAGCGAGTGAGCCAGGGGTGTGAGGTGTGCAGAGGGAGAGGGAAAGAGAGAATCTTGGGGTGTGCAGAGGGAGAGGGAAAGAGAGAGAGAGAGAAAGAGAGAATCTCAAACAGGTTCCACATCCAGTGCAGAGCCCAAAGCAGAGCTCAATCTCATGACCCTGAGATCATGACCGAAATCAAGAGTTGGATGCTTAATTGAGCCACCTAGGCACCCCTTTCACAGAATCTGATTTTTGGGAGAGTTAGTTTAATTAAAACCCGAGAGTATAATCCAAAAGTCTCTTTGCCAGGCTGATGTAAAAGCACAGCATATTCTAAGACACAGGATTGGGGCCCATAAACCTATTTTTAAACAAACTCTCAGGTGATTCTTAGTTTTCAAACTATACTTTGACATACTACTTCAGATTATTGAATCAATCAAAGTTTTAGACTAACTTATAAAGTCTCAAATATTTGGTTATCTTAGCATCAAGGCAAATTTTCTTATGTTCCTGGACGGATTTCGCTCTTTGGTGATAATAAATGCACTTCCTTTCCACATGAATCCTAACAAACTAACACTTCAGTTTAATAAGCAATTCTTGAACTTCCATAATGCCTGGATTCCTCCTGTAGAAGGAGAAAAGAGACCTAACATGACTTGGTGTCTAATGTGTGTGAGACATGGTTTTAGGCAATTTACACTTGTTATCTCAAGTAACCCTTATAATAACGCTGAGACGTAAACTAAGAGATAGGTGTTCTTATCCCTGTTTTACACAGAAGTAAACATAGGTTCAGAGAGTTTAAATAATTTTACGATCACTCAGTAAGTACATGATAGAGTCAGTACATTTCATTCAGAAGTCTTTGCTCTTTCCGTGACACTATACTGTTTTCCCATTAGTTTTTCCATACATGAACAGTCCCAATACCCAGTAAGCCATGTGCTCCCTTTCAGTGCTTTCAACAACAGGGAAAAGCAACTTTTCTAATTTAATTCTGAAATTAAGAGATAAAAATGCTGGTAACAGAAATTTTTCATCTAGGAATACAGAACACAGATTTTTCTTATGATTTTATGTCAGACATAACACATTTACCTTCACCTTAGTCATCTTTCAAATTTAGGATAGGAATATGATAAACACCTATCTTTTGAAAATGAAATAAAATCAAATCTCTTTACCTCATTAAGTACACTTATTTCACAATGGCAACCAAAACAGTAAATAAAGCAGGGAAAAACATCACAGGTTTCAGTTTGGCAAAGCTTGATTTCAAGCCCATCCCTGACTAAACAAATCTAGAGAGGCTGTTTTACTTCTTAGACCTCAAAAATATTACTAATAGAATTCTGATCATAACATATATGTTATAGAGTAATTATGAGGATTAATAATAGAGTATCTGAAGTAATTAGAATAATGATATATGAAATGCTGACTTAATATCATTACTGTAAAAAATGAATTTATTGATCATTTTAGTAAGTACTTAAATAGCTATTATTCAAATATTGTACCTATTTTGATAGAAACTCTTTACTGATTCTTAACTATGAATTAGGAAAAGAAATCATAATAATCTCTTTCCTTAAAAAATACTATCCATGGTCTCATGCTATGTGTTTAAGATTTATTACAACTAAAATATGGGCTCCTGGACAACTCAGGAAATAGATTCCTTTCTCTTTGCCCTCTAAATCACTGAGTGCAAAAGACCCATTTTCATAACCAAAGGAACATGGAGCAGTCAGCAGAAACACTGATTGGAATCATGCTTAGAAAAAGGGTCAAGGGCATGGAAGAAGATTAATAATTAGCGTTAGGTCTCAGGAGAGAGTGCCAGACCACAGGCTGGAAACAATTGTCAGGAACTGGTAATGAACAACAGGCCCAGAAGCAGAAAGCAGTACATGGTAAAAGGTAGCAAAATAAAATCTGTTGCGAAGAAAGCAAGAGTCTATTTAGTAGATACTGTGTGACTTGAGCATAGGCACCTAATTTGAATAGAATAAAAAATAAAGCCCTACAAAACACACACACACACACACACACACACTTGAACTGATAGGACTCTGTAACACAATTTAAACAAGATAATATTGTTTGCTTTCCAGAGCTCATAAAAATATTTTTAAAATCAAATTGTTTGTTTTCATTTATACATTACTGTGATTCCTAGGCTTTATCATGGTTTTATGATTTGTAAGATGAAGGCAACTTGACTGACCTCCTGCTGTATGCCAGGAGGCACTACACTTCTATTTTGTAGTCAGTGGTTATTACAACCATGGTATATGTATTCCCTTTTCTATTTTTTTCCACTTCTACTGACAAAGAAAAAGATTTTCTGTCTGCCCTAAGTCACATAAATAGTGAGTTCTGATGAACCCCTAAATCCACCTTTTCAAATATTTTATACTGCTTAGTAATATTTGTATAATGTAAAGAAAATTCATAGTTATAGTAAGTATCTGAGAATTAAGATAACCATCCAAATAGGTGTATTTTTGAGAGTAAAGATGCTTCATAATAATTATACCACTAACAACAAGAGTAATTCAGGACTCTAAAACCAAGACATAAGGTCATGATAACAGATTATTTCTAAAAATTATTTCAACTATCCCTTTCGTCCTGCTTGCTCTTTTTGTAATGTGACTATGCTACTACTCCCACCCATTTCCCGCTCCCCTTGAGTCTGAGCTTGCTCTTTGACTTGCTTGGACCAAAATAATGTGACGGAAATGACATTCTCAGATCTTGGGTTCTGTGGACATGAATGACTCTGAAGCTCCTATTTTTGTCCTCTGAAATGATGGTTGCCATGTAAAGAAGTTTCCGCTAACTAGAGATAAAGATCCTGAAGATTCGAGAGATACGAAATGCAAGCTAACTAAAGAACCAAACATAATTAAGCCCACTTGGGAACTCAAGAAGAAAGATGCTCAGCCATCTCAGACAGCCCAGATTTTTGGGCCATCCCAGCTGAGGCACCAGACATATGAATGAGGCCATCTTGGATCCATCCTCTGGTTCCAGTGAAAGCCATGTCAGAAGATATCATATGGAACAGAGTTGAGCAATTCCCACCAATCCCTGTCCAAATACATAACACTTAGACTCACAAGGAATACAATAATTATTTTAAGTCACAGTGTTTTGGGGTTCTTCTATTTCTTTCAAAGCCAATTCAAACCCCACCTACTCTTTGATGTTTTCCTCACATACTTTAACCTCTTTTGAACTTGTTTATTCTTACTGGTAACATACAACCTACTTTGGATAATTTAATGTTTATGGCTATGTATATGTATCATTTAGGATAACAATTAACTGCAAGTAATAGTATGCATGTTTAAACTGGCTTAAACAATATTTTTGGGGGGGAGATCTTACTATATATGTGAAAGTAAGAGACGGTTTAGCTTTATAATATCAGGGACAACTTTTTTCAGTTCTGTTAGCCTTTTTCTTATGCTTACAAGCACAGATACAACCATCACAGTTTCATTCAATGAAGAAAAAAGAACAGTACAAACTGTACCTCTTTTTTTCTCTCTCTCTTAAAATCAGAATATCTAAATTATTCACTTGGCTAAATTCATTCTTTTTCATATCAAAACTGGATATCCGGTTTTCCCAGCACCATTTAAGAGACTGTCCTTTCCCTGTTGTGTGGTCTACTCATCCTTGTTTAAAATCATTTGAGTATATATGTGAGTCAGAAATCTGTCAAAGTATTACATTGCATAGTAGAGGCAGACAAAGGAGGCCGAGACTGGAAACACTGGGATGTTTTATAAACTATTCTAGAGAGTCTGCATTGATTTCTACCATAATACTGATTGTAGTATGAAACAAATAATAAGCACTGTACACATGTTTTTTTTTCAATGAATCAAAAAAGAGCAAACCACACTTTGTTTCTAAAGCAACTTTGTGAAGTGGTCTGACTAAAGTCAATGATATCAACAGTTGCAGAAAATTATTCATTTAATAATAATAAAAAATAAAGACTAGCGAAGACCAAAATTAATCAAATGTATCCCTCTGGTGAGCTCATATGGGACAAGGGAAGTACACAGGATGCTTTATTAAACCACAAAACTACATAACCTGAAATATAAAAATAATCAAAAGTACTAAAGACAGAACAGTTTTACAAGGGTATTTATGAACCAGGAAAAGCAAGGGAAAAAAGCAAAGCACCACGAATGATTTTAAGCTTAAAAAAAAAATCCAATGTCTCAAAAGCCCTGTAAGAAGAAGGTACATTAGATATAGGTGTTGAAAAACAACAACAACAAAAAACAACTAAGTGATACTTTCAAGACAATGAAACAAGGTCTTAGAACATTTTTGCCAGAGAATAATACAATGGACAAGGAATATGCTTGTAAAGCTATTGTCTAAATTAAACACATTCTTTTCTCAAAAGAAGTCATCCACATTGCTCTTAAATCAGGAACAAGGCAAGAAGATCCACTGCTACTACTTCTTTTCAATATAGTACTACCAGCCTTACCCAGAGCAATTAAGCAAGAAAAAGAAATGAAAGGGATCCAAAGTAAAAAAGAATAAGTAAAATTACTTTTTACATATTATATGTAGAAAACCCTGAAGATTACATGTGCATGTGTGCACACACACACACAATTACAATAGAGTTTCAGCTAATTTTTAGGACATAAAAATCAACACAGAAAAATTAATGTCATTCCTATACACTAATAGTGAACAATCCAAAAAAGAAAGTAATTTCATGTGTAAATGTGTAATAGGATCAAAAACACTAAAATAATTAGGAGTAAACACAGTGTAAGAAGCAAAATAAGTACATCCTGACAACTACAGAATATTGCTACAAGAAATTAAAGAAGACATAAATAAATGGGAAAGACATCCGGTGTTCATGGATTGGAAGACTTAATATTGTTAAGTTGTCAACACTACTCAAAGTTATCTACAGATTCAATGCAATTCCTATTGGATACCAACAGTATTTTTTTGGCAGAAAGCAGGAAAAAAATCCCAAAATTCATGTGGCATCTCAAGGGATCCCAAATAGCCAAAAAGAACAAATCCGAAGGTCTAACACTTTGATTGCAAAATATTTAACAAAGCTAAAATAATCAAAACAGTGTTACACTGACATAAAGATATGCAGACCAATAGAACAGCATAGTCAGGAATAAATCCTCCCATGGATGAGCAAATAGTTTTCAACAGGTTTGCTAAGACCATACATACAATGGTGAAAGGATTGGATCTTTAACAAAAAGTGGTGGAGAAAATGGATACCCACATGCACAAGAATTAAATTGAATCCTCACTTTACAACATTCAAATTTAACTCAAAATGGTTTAAAGACCTAAACATAAGGGCCAAAACTATAAAAGTCCTACAAGAAAACATGGGGGTAGCTTCAGGACACTGGATTAGCCAACGATTTCTTAAAAGTGACACCAAAAACACAGATGACAACAAAAGCAAAATAGACAAAGGCAATGACATACAACTTAAAAGCTTCTAAGTATCAAAGGAGATAAGATTAAAAAAACAACCTAAGGAATAGTAGGCAATTCTTGCAAATCATTTATTTGATAATTAACATCCAAAATACATCAAAAACTCCTACAACTCAAAAAACCAGCCAGATTTAAAAATGAAGATAGTACTTGAATAGACATTTCTCCAGAGGATAGATATACCAATGACTGACAAGCTTATGAAAAGCTGTGCAATTCATTATTTATTCATGATAATACTAATTACTAGAAAACTTAAAATCAAAACCACAATGGTAATTCTATTTTTAGTTTTTTTTTTTTTTTAAAGATTTTATTTATTTATTTGACAGAGAGAGATCACAAGTAGATGGAGAGGCAGGCAGAGAGAGAGAGAGAGGGAAGCAGGCTTCTTGCCGAGCAGAGAGCCCGATGTGGGACTCGATCCCAGGACCCTGAGATCATGACCTGAGCCGAAGGCAGCGGCTTAACCCACTGAGCCACCCAGGCGCCCCTATTTTTAGTTTTTTTGAGGCACCCCATACTGTTCTTCACAGTAGCTACATCAATTTGCATTCCCCCCAACAGTGCATTAGGGTTCTTTTTTTCACATACTTGCCAACATTTGTTATTTCTGGTCTTTTTTATTTTAGCCATTCTGATTCACTGTGGTTTTAATTTGCATTTCCCTGATGATTAGGGATATTGAGCATCTTTTCATGTGTCTGTTGGCCATCTGCATACTCCCTTTGGAAAAATGTCTATTCACGTCCTCTGCCCATTTTTTTTTTTTAAGATTTTATTTATTTATTTCACAGAGAGAGATCACAAGTAGGCAGAGAGGCAGGCAGAGAGAGAGAGAGAGAGGAGGAAGCAGGTTCTCCGATGAGCAGAGAGCCCGATGCGGGACTCGATCCCATGACCCTGAGATCATGACCTGAGCCGAAGGCAGCAGCTTAACCCACTGAGCCACCCAGGCGCCCATCTGCCCATTTTTTTTTTTTTTAAAGATTTTATTTATTTATTTGACAGAGAGAGATCACAAGTAGACAGAGAGGCAGGCAGAGAGAGAGAGAGAGGGAAGCAGGCTCCCTGCTGAGCAGAGCCCCCGATGCGGGACTCGATTCCAGGACCCTGAGATCATGACCTGAGCCGAAGGCAGCGGCTTAACCCACTGAGCCACCCAGGCGCCCGCGTCTGCCCATTTTTAATTGGATTATTTTCTGGTATTGGGTTATATAAGTTCCTTATGTGTCTTGGATATTAACCCTTACTTTATATATCACTTGCAAATATCTTCTCCTATTCAGTAGGTTGTTTTGTTGCTGCCTTTCTTTGCTGTGCAGAATTTTTTTATTTTGGTGTAGTTCCAATAGTTTGCCTTTGTTTTTGTTTCCCTTGCCTGAGGAGACATACCTAGAAAAATGTTTCTACAGTCAATGTAAAAGAAATTATTGCTTGTGTTTTCTTCTAGCAATTTTATGGTTCCCAGTCATATTTACCTCTTTAATCCATCTTGAGTTTATGTTTGTGTATGATGTATTTACCCAAAGAAAATGAAAACAAGAATTCAAAAATACTAATTTGAAAAGATATTATGTAGGGCCATTGTGGTGGCACAGTTGGTTGAGCATTGGACTCACGGTTGTGGCTTGGGCCATGATCTTGGGGTTGTGAGACTGAGCCCAGGGTGGATTTTCTGCTCAGTGCAGTCTGCTTGGGACTTTGTGCCTCTTCCTCTGCCCCTCCACCCAGTATCCCTCTCTGTCAAATAAATCTTAAAAAAAGGAGGGGCACCAGGTGGCTCAGTTGTTAAGTGTCTACCTTCAGCTCAGATCATGATCCCAGGGTCCTGGGATAGAGGCCCAAATTGGGCTCCCTGCTCAGTGGGAAGCCTGCTTCTCCCTCTCCCCGCCACTCTCCCTGCTTGTGCTTTCTGTCAAATAAATAAATAAAATCTTAAAAAAACAAAAAGGAAAAGATACTATATACCTCCTATGTTTATTGCAGCATTATTTACAATAGCCATGATATGGAAGCAACAAGTGTCCATCCACAGATGAGTGAATAAAGAAGATGTGATTCACACACACACACACACACACACTGATCAATAGTTATAAACATGAATGAAATCTTACCATTCCCAACAACATGGATGGACTTAGGTGCATAATGCTAAGTGAAATCAGTCAGAGAAGACAAATTGATTTCTCTCATATGCAGAACTGAAGAAACAAATGAACAAAGAAAAGATAGACCAAAAAACACCACCACCACCACTCTTTTTTTTTCAAAATTAGTTTATTTTTAGAGAGGAAAGAGTACACATGTTGGGGGAACGAGTAGAGAGAAGAGAGAGAGAGAGAATCTAGAGCAGACTCCTTGCTGAGCATGGAGCTCCAAGTGTGGCTTGATCTCATGACCCTAAGATCATGACCTGAGCCAAATTCAAGAGTTGCATGCTTAACCAATGGAGCCATCCAGGCACCCTATAATAGACTCTTAGATACAGATAAGAGATACCTGCTTTCCAGATAGGAGTGGGGTGGGTAGATAAGTGAAAAAGATAAAGGGGATTAAAAATACACTTATACTAATGGATAATGAGAAATGTATTGAATTGTTCAATCATTATATTGTACACCTGAAATAAAAGACTACAAGTTAATTATAGTTCAATACAACACACACACACAAGATAATGCCTAATCCCATTAGGATGGCCACTATCAAAACAAACAAACAAACAACCAGAAAATAAGAAATTGACAAAGGCAAAGAAATTTCAGTCCCTGTGCATTGTTGAAGGCAATGTAAAATGGGGTGGTTAATGATGGTGTGGTTGTTATGGAATATAGGATACGGGCCCTCAAAAAATTAAAAATAAAACTAACATGGGATCTAATAATCTTACTTCTGGGTATTTATCAAAAAAAAAAAAAAAAAAAAACTGAAGTCAAGATCTCAAAGAATGATCAGCACCTCCAATGCTCACTGAAATATTATTCACAATAGCCAAGATGTGCAAACAACCCAAATGTCCATTACCAGATGAAGGAATAAGAAATTTGGTATATACATAAAATGGAATATTATTCTGCTTTAAAAATAAATCTGCCACATGCTACAATATGAAACTTGAGAAAATTAAATGTGTTAGAACCAGTCATAAAGATACATACTGTCTAAGTGACCCACTTCTTTCAGACATCTAAAATGGTCAAACTCCTAGAAATAGTAAATAGAATGGTATACCAGAGACTGAAGAGAGCCCTTGTTCAGTCAGCACAGAGTTTTAGTTTTACAAAACAAAAACATTTTAGAGATCTGTAGTACAACATTGTGAAAATAATTAACACCACTGAATTTTACACTTAAAAATGGTTAACATGGCAAATTTTATGTTACGTTTTTTACAATTAAAACATAAACAATAAAAAATAGTCATCTACATTTCATTCTGCTACCTCATTACAAAGCATATATCTTAATGGAAATAAAGAAGAAATTCCCTTTTCCCCTCCTGCCTCACACCTATATTAACTATCCAGAGGTAAAATATTACCTTTAGAATTAGCTCCTCATAAAGTACATCTTCATTATCAATTCCATTTGAACTCTTTTCTCAGTATTACTTACCTGGATCATAAGGACTTTGAATTTTCTGTAAAAATTCAAACTAGACCTCTCTTCTTCAAGCCAAAAACTTTTATTAAAAGAGGATAGATAGATACATAGAGATAGAATTCTTTTTTTTGAACTGGTTAGTCATAGCTATTGCTATAGTAAGATATTTAATAAGAAACAACAGTAATACTATTAGATCATTAGGTACTTTGAGAT
The DNA here is from genome assembly GCF_902655055.1 of Lutra lutra. NCBI lineage: Eukaryota > Metazoa > Chordata > Mammalia > Carnivora > Mustelidae > Lutra > Lutra lutra. The sequence continues at coordinate 69,283,172 of NC_062286.1, forward strand.
TAGAAAGTCCATCATTTCTCTACTGAGAGTAAATTCTATGTATTGAATTGTGGGAATTAACACTGAAGTCAAAGAGCTTCACTATAATTTTTCATTAATTAAGGAACTTAATTATTCAGCCATTGCAGTAATTTCTTCTTTTAAATGATAACAAATCCCTAATACACTTGGTTGGTTTATCTGTCCCCTTGGTTAGCGTTGTGATCATTATTTTTGAAATTAAATTCTCAGTCTGAATCTTTGTATTTATAAGACATCTTTTATTATTGAAGTTGGAAAAGTGTGTTATAAACATATTCTAAATCTGGAAGAAAAGTGGAAATCGCAGGGATATTTTATTCATAGTTAGGAGGTGGGAAAAGCAGCTAAAAACATCAAATATTCAGATGTTGTCATGTAACTTGATTTTTTAATCATTTTTGCCTCATTCAGTGAATTATCAACCTAAAAATCTTAGGGAGGGGTTGAAAGTAAAGACCTTTGAAAAGACAAGCTCAACATAACCAAATATTAAGTGATAGGAAGCAAAAAGAGACTTTAACAAAACAGTGGAGTAGACTAAACTGACATACATTCCCCAGAATTCTCTTCGCTGTAGAGTTCCAGATTAATACTGGCCACAAAAGTCATTTTAGGAGATTTGGATAATGGAAGTGAAGCAGCAGCTGTAGACCTTTATACTCTGAAGTTTGATGTAGAACATCAGGCATCTCAGGAATGCACTAAGACTAACATCTCCTCCAGCTCTCCCCTAGAGCCTCTTCTTCAGTTTGATTTTTGGGCCAAAGTGTTTATAGCCTGTGATTAAGACAACTACTACTTGGTGTAGTGACCCACTATTCCAAGGTTAGAAGTAGCTAGAGATAGATATGGATCTCAATTTATCTTCCTGAGTGCTATCACAGATTTTTTCCACATCCTGCTTTGCTTCCTGAATGTGAGTCTGGCTGAGCAAAATGGCTTCAGAAGGAACACTAGACAGAGAGACTTGTACAACCTATTCCTGTAGGTCCTTGAATTATGTGAAGTTTAACTTTTAAAATGAATCTCTTATAATCTATCAGTTGAAGAGGTGTAGAGATTATGATTAGATGATGAGATTATATAGAGATCAAACTATGATTGATTAAAATGCTCTGTAAGAAAGGTTTTGCAGGGGTGTTAGGTGGATTGTACTTATGCCCCTGATCACTCATGCCTTTTGTCCTGTAGCTTTACAATCCCTTCCCATGGAGTCTGGGCTCAGTCATGGGACTTTATGGGACCAAGGAGATATTAGCAAATGTGATCCAAGCTTGAAAAACACATGTTTCTTTTTCCCTGCTCATTTCACAACTGGGCTTGGCTCGCTCTTGAATCCCTGTCTTCAGGCTAGATTGTAGAAAGGATAGGACAGAGATAGGGATTAAACCCAGTCATCATTTCGAAGGTCATTCTAAACTTAATGTCCCCCAGCTGACCATCATTGAGTGCATGGTCAAGCCCAAGTAAGATTAGTCAAGTCTAGCCAAGATTAGCACAACCACCTAGCTTTATCTTCATGAGAAACTGAATAATGTTAATTATTTAAAAGAGTTTGTGATGCAGTATTAGCTCACTAATGCAGTAAGCATAGATCAGGTTACCACATAGAAACATTTCCTAGACATGGGGCCTAGGGAAGAAACTAACATACACTATTTACTATATTATGCCCTGTTCCAGGTATTTAATGTATGCTATTGTATTTAATGTCCCAGGAATTATATAAAATATATTCTTTCCCCCCATCTCAAAGAGGAGAATATGTTATTTGTCTACCACTGGAACCTAGAACTGAAGCCTATGCTCTTACAATTGTATTTTCTGGTAAAAGACATGTATACACAAGCACACATGTCCACACATACATATGTAAACATGCATGCACTTGCCATTATGAGTAAGGAACAGGTAACTCATTAATAGAGATGAACACAGTGCTATTAACTCGGTGGAGGGGAATGAAGGGTCAAACATTAGAGTCACACAGTAGTCTTCCAAGAATAAGTTTTACCTCTTCATTCTGATGTGCTTTCACAAGGTTAAGCATTGGTGCAGTTGAAGGGACTATTCTATCTGGACTCAGATATGGGAAGTACCTCCCCTTCTTTCCACTTACTGTGAGCCAATAAAGAAAGTACTTTCCCTCCACAAGCATCTACAGAATATATTTCCTCTCTGGGAATCAAGTCCACAGGGCTCCAGCCTCCCTAGAAGAACTTCTGGAGACTGCAGTGGAATTTCAGAAAAACATGTATTTTCTCCCAACAGTTCCTGGCCTATCCCTCAATTTTTAAAAGACATTTATCTTTACATCAATTCCAGACAGCAAGGAGGAAAGGAGAGGATTATGATAAAGAAAAGGGGCTTTCTATATCAGAAGATATGGGAATAAAGGATGGTCAGGGGCAGAGCAAATCCAGTATTGGGGCTGAGGCCCTCAATTGTTAGATTTTGTGCTCTAAATAGATACAGGCAACAAAGTCTGCTTATGGTCAACATGCAATAAAATTTGAGGCCAGATAAAATAACACAAGTTTGGGGATATTCTATCTTTAGAAGATAATGAAGGATGTGGCAATCACCTCTCTGAATTTCATCATTAGTGTAGTGCCCAAAGATACAGAAAAGTAGGAAAAATAGTGACAATCTACTCTGGAACAATGCAGAAATGTTAAAGGAGGAATATATATAATTTCAGATTATTTTTTGGCACTGTTCACAGCCTTACTTGCTTCAAAACCAGTTTGATAAATTCAGAGCCAGTTTTTAAGCCAAGATCAATACTGTGAATTTCAACATTTCAAATTTTTAGAGGAGAAACTAAGAACCTTAAGGACTGAATCATTTTAAAAAGTAACACTGCCTTGTATTCATGGAGGTCTTTTTTCTAACAAGCTCCAAGCATTTGAAGTTCTACTAGTCTGACTCAGTCTTCTTGAGGCACAGAACTCAAAGATGACAGATCTGAGATAGATGACAGGAAGTGACGAAACCCATGTCTTTCAGATCATCTTCAAAAGACAAACCAAATGGCACTTGAGTGACATAAATGACTGGAAGATTGAAAATATAATCAAGACAATGGTGTGAAAGGGAAGGACTAACCATGGTCCACGTGTTTAATTTCCCTCCCTTGCTGTTTTTTCACTAAATAAACTTAAGTTAACATGGTATGGCAGAAAAAGCCCGGAAGTGGTGGCCAGGACCATCTTCTCCATTTCCTTAAGTTCTTAGGCCAAATCTGGACTCAGAGGCAATGGTGCCTCCCTGTCAGGACAGCCAGAGGCAGAGAATGAGCTACTGACAATGCACACACCACTTAGATGTCACCCAGGCATTAAGTCAGATTTATGTTTCTATTCACAATTGCATTCCTTACTGGACTAGTACTCATATTCGTAAGTGTCATTATTTTCTAGATAAAGCAATAAATATAGCTATAATAGTGAAGTGAAAAATTCAACAAAGTATGATTTTTTTCCATGTGTTTTCCCATGGAGGGACCACCCTCAGGCCCTGCTTATATTCCCTATAGAGATTAAAGATGTTTATTATGGCTGTGTAGTCTACTGAAAGGAAATCTGTTGAAGAAATAGAGGTCTAAACCCATTTCAGTCAGGAATTAAAAACAAAGTAAATGAAATTAAAACTAGCATTTTTAAGTTAATTCTTTAAAAGTTAACTTTTGTTCCTTTTAGGTTTGCCCAAGGCCATTAAAAAAAAAGTCTTGTTTCTATCTTTTCAAAACAGTCCCACATAGAAAAGTGTATGAACTTCTGAGTAGCAAATTTTTACTATTTCATTACTACTTTTTTTAAAAAAGATATATTTATTTGACAGAAAGAGAAGGAGCACAAGCAAGTGGAGAGGCAGGCAGAGAGAGAGGGGGAAGCAGGCTCCCTGCTGAGCAGACAGCTCAATGAGGGGCTGTATCCCAGGACCCTGAGACCACAACCCGAGCTGAAGACAGAGGCTTATTAACCTACAGAGCCACCCAGGCACCGCATTACTATGTTATTTTGAAGAATGCCAATACTGGATAAACACCGTTCAAAATGGGTATTCTTTTCCCCCTTATTTGGGTATTTTAATAATTTTATTTCACATAAAAAAGAATTATCTATACAATAAAGGACTATAAGATTTTGTACAAGAGAAACAAAAATAAAATGCAGTTTCCTGTGTTCCAAAATAGTTCTCTGTTCAAAAATCTCATATTCTCTATGTCTTTGCTCATTTCTAAGTTATACATAAAAAATGTTTAGGCAAATAACTATTTAAAGGTTATCCTGCTTCTATCTTCTACAAAAAAAACCCTAACATCCTTAAAAACACCCTGTTCCTCACCTATAGAAATTACCACCCAAACTCCAAAATGACAACTGCCCTGCATCTACGAGATAATTATTGATTTTGTTGCAATCACAAAAGAAAATTCAGTACATTTAAGCATCACCTTTTATAACTGCACAATCTAAAGACATCACCTCTAACAACAGATTATAGACAACAGGGCATTTCTTTCCTTTCTGGTTGCTGAGTAGCTGAGTCAGGCCATATGAAGTCAATTGTTGCTATGACAACGTGTGAAACAGGAGAGGATAACATGTCTGAAAACAGAATTCATTTACTTATGATCCATTTTTTCCTTTGATATGACGCAAATGCTTACCTAGAGGGAATAGACATGTATACTTTAATTACCAGACATCCATTTACATTTATTAATAAAATCAGGTGCCAATCATTTTTACTTAGGTAAAAACATCAAACCATCTATTTGTACTACATGAGTCTTTCACCATTATTTTGGTTTCTGATTAACAGCGACATGAGTAAATAACAGATCTTTATGTATTCTCTTTCTCCTGTCACAATGTGAAATAGACCCATATGTTAAGAATGTAAGTAAGTTTTCACTATAGCATATTGCAATAAACATTTTACTATTCAATAGTTATAGGAAGCTGAAACAGAGGAAAATAAGCCAGGAAATGGAAAAGCCACTCAAACCTATAGTTCTCAAGTGTTATAATTCAACCATACAAATTTGCCCTCAACTACAATTCATCATACATATTATCTATGCACACAGAAATGTATTTTCAATTTGTCAGAAACCATCTGTAGATTTTTTTTTTCCTACCTGAGTGCAGGTGACTAAATTACCTGGTAGATAATTACTTCTTTCTCCACTTACATACTAATTTATTTTATTACAGAAGTTACCAAGGGATGGAGAGCATCTACTGGTCAGTATCACTCTGCATAATATCTTTAAAATTTATCCATGTCACAAATGGCAGGCTTTCCTTCTCTCACATGGTTGAATAATATTCCACTGAGTGGGTTTGTGTGTATCTCACATTTTCTTTATCTATTCATCCATAGTTGAACACTTAGGTTGTTTCTGTATCATGGCTATAATGTGAATAGACAGTGAAAAATGCTATAATCAATTGGGGGGTATGGATATCCCATCAAGATCCTGATTTTTTTCTCTAGGTATATACATAAGTAAAATTGCTGGAATATATGATAATTATATTTTTAAAATTTTTAAAGAGCCTCTAGTGTTTTCTTTAGTGGCTGTACCAATTTATAGGCCCATAAAATGTGCCAAGACAAGGGTTCCCTTTTCTCTACATCTTTGCCAATATTCATTATCTCTTTTCTCTTTGAGGAGAGCCATTGTAACAGGTGTGAAGTGAGATCTCATTGTAGTTTTGATGTGCACTGTTGTGATAAGTGATACTGAACATCTTCTCATGTGCCTGTTGGGCATTTAATAGGCCTTCTTTAGAAAAATCTCTATTCAAGTTCTTTGTCCACTTCTAATCTCATTATTTCTTATTTTGCTATTGAGTTGTAAGGGTTCTTATATATTTTGGATATTCACCCCTTATCTGATAGGCAGTTTGCAAATATTTTGCTCCATTCCATAGGTTGCGCTTTCATTTTTTTGTTTCTTTTTCTGTGCAGAAGGCTTTAAGTTTGATGTAGTCCCACTTGTTGGCTTTGCTTTTGTTGGCTATGTTTTTGGTGCCATATCCAAATAATCAATATGCTAAGACCTGTTTCAAGGAGCTTTCCCCCTGTGTTTTCTTACAACTATCTCAACTTAAGAAGAAAGAGAAGTAGGTAAAGAAGGACAAGGGTGAAGAAGAGCAAAAGTAGACAATTGCAGAATTTAATACCTGATGGTAGTAAACATTCTCAAGGAGTCTAATGAGAAAAGCATTCCTAAAGTAAATCAGGTAGGTTTTCTTTGGGTCCCTAGGTCTTTAAAATTGGACTTCTCTCACCTTGAGCCACATGTAAATATAGTAGTATATATGTAATCACAGCCATTTTTTTTTTCTTTACTAAAGAGTAAAAGCAGGGTGATTCTTCTCAAAGAGGAAAAAAAGGCAAAAACAGAAACAAAACCAAAACCAACACACACACACACACACACACACACACTAGCACAGGTGTCATTTATCACCTCAGATAGAATTCTGAGAGTAAGGATTTTAGGAATTTTGAGACTGAAAACTAACATTTGATTAAATGCAAGAAATACCTAAACTCTATGGTGAAAATGGAAAGGCACATGAGCATTTCTGTTTACCTTCCAACTATTCCCAGTTAGTTTAAAAGGATAGACTATAGGGCTGCCTGGGTGGCTCAGTGGGTTAAGCCTCTGCCTTCAGCTCATGTCTTGATCTCAGGGTTCTGGGATCAAGTCCTACATCAGGTTCTCTGCTAGGCAGGGAGCCTGCCTCCTCCTCTCTCTCTTTCTCTACTTGTGATCTCTCTCTGTCAAATAAATAAAATCTTAAAAAAAAAAAAGGATAGACTATACACAAAGCAAGGTAAGTCCATAGGAAAACAAAACTGTACTAGACATAGAAAAAAGACTCAAGAACTTTACAGATAGAAGAGAGGAAATTATATCAACAGTGGACCCCAACTTGGATGATAAACTTCAATACAGAATAATTGAAGACAGGACCAACCAAAAGCTATTTTCCTGACAGAAACCTGGGATTATCCCAATTAGATGCAACAGAGGCTGGAAGCCAGTGCTGAATTGTCAGATAACTGACTAAAGGTCTGTGAAACCACTACAACAACCTCCTACTCTCAATGCTGCTGGTTTGGATGTTTTCCCTCAAGCTGAACACTAAATAGGTTTCTGAATAAAGTAGTGAGTCTGCTTTTGGATATTCCCAAAGCAAATGTTGGACCCAAACTGAAGCTAGAATATTTCTCAAATTGAGAAGTCTAACTTAAGCCTCATCCCAAAAAGAGAGACAACCTGATCATATGTTCCAATCCTGTTCTTTCACAAAAGCTCAAAATTTTATCCAAATCTTAGTGTGTTGTCAATGAAACTAAGAATATTCACTGGTGATGTCAATATACATTCCAGACAAATATACCACTCTATTACAAACTTAACACAATGGACAGATGACAAAGATGTTTCACCAAGCATTTGAAGAAAACAACAGCATGAAAGAAAGCCATCAAAATCAAAGATTCCTCAAGGCAAGAGAGTTTATGTAGGAAACAAATTTTTAAGTGATAAAATTAGTGTCCTAAGATTTGTAAAACAAGAGTTGGATGCCATGAAAGCAGCAGAGCACTTAGAAATTAAATAGAATTTAAAAAAATAATGATTTAAAAAGATACTATAACTAACTCAGCTGAAGGTCAAAGAACAGCACTGGAAATTTAGAGAGAGTTCCAAAATTCCATGCAAAAATAAAATCCTATGAATTTATATTTTTTCATTTGCTTGTGGAAGTTTCCTTCATAAAAAACCTGCCTTCCTCTCTCACACATAAATATACCTTCGAGATGTGACCTGCTCCCCTGGACCCAGGAAAGTCCATCACAACAAACAATAGTGTATTTTCTTAAATGTGGCTTATTTGGGAAATTTACTCCATTCATGTTTAATATAGTCATTACTATATTTGGTTTATTTCAGCCATAATATTAGCAAAGTAAATGTTAGCTGTATATAAAATAGAGAAAAGCATGGTATAATATTTTAGAAGTAATAAAGTTTACTTCTCATATAATAGTCTTGAGTAGTCCCAGGTAGCAAGGAGCAAAGAGCTGCTCCAGAGAACAATTAAAAGACTCATTAATAGAGATTTTGTTATCCTCAATGAATCTGATCCAAGTTGTCATAGTCCTCTCTATCTAGTCTGAGGAATTAACAACAAAGCATCAAGGTGCCTTCATGAGGGAATTTTTGGCACCATTCCCAGATGTCACACATATGGCCTTTTTTTATGCCTTATTGTCTAGAAGTTATATGTCTACAGCAAATTGCCAGAAAGATGGGAAATGAAGTCTACTCATGTGCCCAGAAAAACACAAGGAGTTTAGTCAGATTTTGATACATATCTTATTTTTCAATGTCTATGTATTATGTTTCTTAAAAATTACTGCCTATGTTAATCATATGCTATTTTTCTTTCTTCTGCTATATATTTAGGATGTTTTAGATTTTATAATGTTATTCAAACTTATAGCTATCATTTGAAAACAGTTCATATTAATGTCAAAAAGTAGTGATTATCTAGAATCCCTTCTTCACTTGACAAAAGATTGTTAGCACACTTTTGCTTATTTTTATGTTTTACTAATCCCCCAGTTAATAGTTTTTAAAAACCTACTGATTTTTTACTTCGTTTTGTTATCTATGAATTCTAGCTATTTAAAAGTCTTTATCCAACAATTAAACTTGATTTCATAGCCTCTTTATTTGATTATTATATACTTATTACTTATGTACTTACTGTATATTGTTCCTCTTAAACTATCACTTGGTCTTCTCTTTCATGGAGTATATTCATAAGTAATTTAATTTTCAAAGAAACTAGTGGGTCATTAATTTCTAGGTGTTTACATGTTCAAAACATTGTTTTTTCACCGTTGTGAAGGCTATTTGGACTGCGTTTGTGATTCTCAACTTTCTTTCTCTGAAAAGTAGATATTGGAGCAATCATGGAGGCAAACCAGAGGACTACTGTCCTGGAAGAGCAGGAAACCCCACGGGTATCCTCAGGCCCATGACAGTAATACTGAAGTTATAGGAGGACTTTTTATAGGACATGTAGGAGTTTCTCCTGTGATAAATATTTAAGAATAACTGGAATAGGGTGGCTGGGTGATGGACATTGGGGAGGGTATATGCTATGGTGAATGCTGTGAATTGTGTTAAAAATGATGATTTGCAGACCTGTATCCCTGAAACAAATACATTACATGTTAATAAAAAAAATAGCTGGAAAAATTTTTATAGGGATAACTCCTGGTATATAACCCAATAGTGGGGTCATGCCTCACTTGTTTCCATTTTAAAAGAAGATATAATGTCATTTTTAAATTATAAACTATTGAGAAGCATAAACATGTATTAAATAATTACAACAACTGTTAATAATCTTTAATGAACACCTACTATGTGTCAGGCCCTATTGGAGATCTTCCATATTACTTCTAAGGTAACAAAAATTCATTAAGGTCTAGATAATTATTTCTATTTTACACATGAGGAAATAGACTCATTGGATTATCTTGTTCAAAGTCACATAGCTAGTAAATAGGATTCAAAAACTCTGCTTAGATTTGAATTTCAAGCTCTTCTCTATTAACTACTTGTCTTATTTTAAATCTGACATTTTGCTTTGAGTTTCTTTCAAATCAGGTTTTAACTGTTCTAAAAGTCCGATGCCCAATGTACCACTAACATACCATGCTTAAAATGCAGCCTGTCTCAATGTTCTTTAAGCGCAATGTTACACAGGAGATTTAAAAGAGTACCAAAAATATATATAAAATACTTCACTTATTATATTGATTGCCTGTTGAAATATTTTGGATATACTGGAATAAATGAAATATATTACTATAATTAATTTTACCAGGTTATTTCTTTTCTTAATGTGGTCACTAGAAAATTTAAAATTACGTATATGTCTCCCATTACATTTGTTAAATAGTGCTATTAAGAGCTAAGGTTAGAAAAATACCGATTAAACTATAGGATAACCCAGTTGGACAATATCCATGGCAAGTCTATGATTAACCCATTTATTCATTAATCCTCTTCACAAATATGTGGCTACACCTTGTTTTAGACACGAAAAATAGATCAGCAGGGAAAAGTGGAAAAATGTCCCTGATCTCATAGAGTTTACTTTCAGGCTGTGAGTTCAGCCAGTTTCTGGCATCCCTTTCTCATGTGCTAAAATGTGGTCTAACACCATCATTTCTATTACTCCTAAAATTAGGAATTCCAAAATTTAAAGGCACTAATCAACTCAGATTAGGAAACAGGTAAAGCAGGTACACGGAACACAAGCAGGTACACAAGTAACTTGTCTTATGTTTGCAAAGCTGCAGTTGCTAAGAAGTTGGTCTTTTTAATTGTTTAGTGAACCACTAACTCTTAAGAGCTGGGCTGTATAATAAAGATTCTTATTTCTCACAAAATGATTACAACATTTTACAAATGTCTCAGTGTTAAAATATCCTCAGATACTTAATTACATATCAGCTATAGATCATAGAGGTCATTAAAACAAAATGCTGGCTTATAGTCCCATCAAAGACTATTTTATGATAGAAGTCTGCTTTTCCTTTTTCTTCTTTTTGTTTAAACCAGCATATATTGGGGGCACTGTGCCACTGTGGTTATTTTCATATGATCACTATTATCCCCCTTAACTAATGAGAAAACTGGTGATCCTGGAAGTTAATTGTATTGCCCTAACTTCACACAATGATCAGCCCATAAATACAATTCAAAACTTCATTTTCATGTTTCTTTCCCATGTGATCTGGAATACTTTCCCCCCCCCCCCAAATTACTCCAGAAGTTTCACGTAGTCAGTCATAAGCTGCTCACCTATGTATCATTCACCAACTCCTCTCATTCAGTTTCTATAATCTTCTTACCTACAGATTCAAAACCGCCTTTTAATTACCCTTTTCATCTCCAAAATTCTGAAATTTTTTTCCAACTCATTTTTAATAGCTTAGAGGCATGACAATGCTCCCAGTCACTGTGATATTCTTTAAACTTCGCTCCTAATTTCTCCCTCACTCAGTCTTCAAAGTTTTTATTTCTCCTCTCTCCTTCCTTCCCATCTCAGCTTCTTACTTTGTACATCAATTTTGACTCTCTTGATTCTACTTCCCCATTTCTCAGGACACTGATTCTATAGAACTTGGAAGGAATCCAGAATGTGATCCAGCGAACAAGAACTTCTTCTGTCCAAGAAGTGGCACAATGAGGAGTAGGAAGAGCAGGTAAATCCTTGAACACCGGTCACTCAGTGTCTCCTCTTTCATCTATCATGTCACATTATGTAATGCCAGGACCACCGTGGCTACTTTAGTCCTTTTCAAAATTGGTTGGCATGCAGTTAGGAAGCTAAGCCCTCTTGCTGTAACTTCCTGGATACCTGATCTCTGTATCAAAGTTCCATTTCCGGAGGAGATACAGTGCTCCTCTATACTGTAAATTAGTTACATTCTCAGTTGTAATTAGAGATTTATAACCCCCTTGGAATGCCCACCAGCATTTATCTCAGGGCTCTGCAAGTGAGCCCATTGGAATACACTCAACCCTAGCTTTAGGGCTAGCTTCAGTCCACACTTAACCTTGCCCTACCTCACCTGCTCTTGCATTCACAAATGTACCTTCCTATCTCTTCACTTCCTTCTCTCCCTGCCACTTCCAGTTTTATTGAGAAGCGCTTTCTTTTTAAAGACTCTATTTCATTAGGCCTCTCCATCATTTTTCACTCATCTATAAAACCTGAAATAAAAAGTGGTAAATAATTTGGCCAGCCTTCTCGCCTAATAATTTTTAAAACTACACTTAATGGTAAATGGGAGTGTGAAGAGTAAAAAAGCTAAATTACAGATCTATAGATAATTCTCCAATTTAGTTAACTGCTTTGAGATATCCTTCACTTCGCTTTCTTAAATAGATCCCAGCAAGCAGAAAAATGGAACTCATTTGAGCTTCGATTTTTTTTTTTTTTTTAAGTTTGGCTATATTCTTATAGTTATGTGGTAAATGCCTAAAATCCCAGGAGAAGAGAGAAGACAGAGTAAAAGGTTGGATAGTCTATAATCTAGATATTAATTATTCATTTGCTGTCCGTCCATTTCTATGCTGTGTTAGTCAAAGCATCTAGATCCAATGCCAACTTATTAATTCCACTTATATTACATAAGTTAATTGCATAAAATACCAAGTTGGTATTTTGTGACAGGGAAGGTCCTGATTTTTTTTTTTTTTTTGAGACCATAATTTTTTAAAAACTCCTCTCCTCCTGCTCCCTTCTTCTTACTCAGCCTCCCTCATCTTTATTTACATTTTGGCATCTGTAAATGGCTTTGTTTCTGCTGAGACAGCAGAGTTGTTGTTATTACATTTAAGTGGATAGTTGTCAATAGTGTTTTGCAACAACGAAGAAAGAGCTGCTGATGTTTAATCTAAAGCAAACCACATGCACATACATATATAAAGGGCAACTAAAAAAAGAAAAATAACTGCTTAAAACCATTATGGGTGATTCCAGTATTCCTTATTTTTGTGAAGTTATTCCCAGTCAGTAAGTACAAAATCCAAACCTTGAGACTTACATGCAGAATCAGTAACCAATTACAGTTCTAGGCTTCAGATCACCCAGCATCCTGTCACCCACCACCTGCCTGGGCTGTGCAGGCCCTGGCAGGTTGTCTCATCGCCGTGAATGCATCAGGATTTATGTGACCTTCACACAATCAGATGAAATGTCTAAGAAAATTAACACATTGTTCAATAGACAAAAAAAAATCCACAGTCTATTAACAAACTGGAGGCATTACCTTTACTGTCCATTCTCAATTTTATCTCTCCCTCACATTTAATGTCCCAAATGCCTCTAAACCAGATTCTAATACATAGCTCAACACCACGAAATGCACAGACAAGAATACATACCATTTTCAGTTGTTGTCTCTATTTGTACAACCTGCTAGAACACAGAAATGCCCTTCTCTAAGACTTGTATTAAAATATATGGATTGGGATAGACTCTCTTGTAGCTTCTTTAATTTAGTCAGGTAGTAAATGAGTATTTGAGTTCTGACTGCGTACAAGTTTTATGGCATACAAAGAGTGCTGTTGAATAAACAGCATGTCTACTGACTTAAGATACTAAAATTAAATTAACACAAAAACATAAAATTAAACCAAATTTCTCTTTGAGAAGCTTAGAATGAACATCTTTCTACATTAACAAACGTCTACTCCTTAATTCATTCTAATAGCTTTATAGCAAACAATTTGATGAATGCCCCACAATAACATCATTAAATAGATTCCTATCACTAAGAGTAAGAGTAATCAAGAAAGTCTGGTACTCAGCTCCTTCCATCTTTTAACTCCTCCATGTTCACTATGTGGTGTCCAAGAGGAGTGCTCGTCTTCATCCAACTAGTAAAGGATTGCTAATATTGTAAGGACCTACTTAGCAAGAGGCTTTCATTAAAGTTAAACTGTCCCTGCTCCCCTTCCCCCAGGGGATTCACTTAAAACAAGTCCCAGAAACCAGTTCCAGGTAACCAAGCCCAGATACAAGGGTGGGTCAGGCCAGGTGGAGACATCCTATCAGTGGGGGGATGCATACTGTCTCCCTGGTTACCAAGGAGTATGGTCCCCGCCCTTTGGGAGCCTTTTGGGCACCAATCCCAACCAAGGTGATAGGCTGGGTCAAATGTCTACTATTGTAACTCAATTGTAACTCAGTTGGTCACCTAGCATCACTGTGGAGTTTCTTGTGTGTGTTATAATCTCACTGGTCACCTGTGCGTGGCCCGACCGCATGGCCTTTGCCTTTAAAAGCTAGACTGTGAAACAGAGGAGGGTCGCCCTCTCTTGTAAGAGGTGCGTCCCTGAACGTTTGGTTAGATTCTTGATGCTTGGCGTGAAATAAAACTTTGCTTGACCTTCGCTTTATATCAGTTTTCCTCCTTTAATCACGGACCCATTATTAGGGGATAACAATAGGAGTTTTTGATTTGTCTCTTCACAGTGGCACCATTAATTTCTGCTCATATTCCATTTGCTGCAATTCAGGAATTATACTTAATTTTAAGCAAGTCTGGAAAATGTGATTTGTGTGCTCAGGAAGAAACAGAGTAAGGCTTTGTTGACAGCAAGCTTGTTTGCCACCCAATTCTACTGCTTCATTCAGTTCCTCCTTTTACCCTTCAGTCCAGTCTCCTCAAGAATAAGAAAGATCACATTAACTGTAATAAACCTGAGAGGCAAGAAAACACTGAGTACAGGAGACATTTGAGAGAGGATTTTCTTTCATTCTGGAGATGATATGAAACCATCGGTGTGGATGTGACACCCAGGAAAACGACATGGTCCTGACACTCTTCTGATATCCATCCTTACGAATGTTCTCCCACCTACTTCATTAATTTGTTATTTCTTTTTTCAGTAAAGATTTTAGGAGACTCTTGGGATCACCAACTAACAGAAACAAAACAAAACCGTACTATCGGTGCCCGTCAGAAAAATAGGAGGTTGAGAAGTTTTACTTTTTTCTCTATGGCAGGCGGTGGCTCATCAAGACCAAGGAATAAGAGAAAGGTGAGAGGTAAGGATAGCACTCAGTTTTTTTATTTGATAGTAGAATGAATGTTCACAGGGCAGGGAAAAACAAAGCCATTGTTCTAGCTGTCATGTTTGAAAAGAAATGCAAAAGAAATCGTTACATTTCTACCTCCTTGTCTTTATGGATGCATACCTTAGCCAAGCCTCACTTCTCTTTTAAATTTTAGACTGGGGAAACAAACAAACAAACAAACAAAACAAAACATCCTGCTGCTTTGGATCAGGAGACAGTAAAGTGTAACATTTGCAGAAGTGGCCCCAAGGACACAGATAGTGCTGAAAATCCTTGAAAGTAAGATGAATTACCAATTCTCATTATTCATTTGGTTTCCACTGAAGACTAATAGCTAAGTAATTTTCCATACATCACATTACCCAAGGTGCAAGACATAGTATAATATGTTAGCAATCTATTGACTAAAATGTTATTTCCACAAGTTTTCCTCTAAGTTTGAGAAATGAACACACATTAAAAGTAAGAGAACAATTTTTTTTTCACTGTATGTTGCTATAATTTAAGACTAATATTGCCTGAATGTAAGAAGGGAAAAGATACATACTTATTTAAGGAAAAAACAGATTGAGCTACATATCCATTTCCTTTACAAAACAATATTTGTTATATTTGGGTTAAAATTAATGTCATTATTACAATTATTTAGTTTGAAGTATATCTTAAGGTTGAGAAATCCAATCTTCTACGTAAAATTCATGGATTAGGTAATAGTATCTGGTGGTCTCTAGAGAACGAGGAAAATGAAATACTTTTAAGACAAAACCCTAGGATGGAGGACCTCTTGGTGTTGGCAGTGAGGCTGGCCAAATGGGGCATTCAAAATTTAAGGAATTTTGCTATGTGCCTAGTATGCTGTCCACTGAGTCTTAAGAGTACCCAGAAGAGAGAGCGCAGAATGGCCAAGTAGGAAAACCTCGTTCACCTACCCTTCCTACCTGTATGAATTTTTCTTATAGGCCAAACCTTAGCAAGTCTGCTAACACAGGAGCAGGGACAATTATTAAGACATAGATTAAGGATAGTCTGTAATAGACTGCATCTTTGTTGCTGGCTGGGCTGCCTTCTCCCTGTATCATGATTACTCACCCTATCTTTGGTCATGTGATGGTGTGGAGCCTTTCAGTAGAGGGACCAGCCTTTCCCACCCCTATGGTTAGGGGACTGACTGTATGGTTTGATGGGACTTACAACAATCTCGGAGAGGTTTTAAGGTAATTGTAGGCTTTCAGTTGTTCTATTTTACAAAGACCCATCAGGAGAAACGACAATGCCAACATCAAGGTAATTAGAAGCAAGAAGCTTGTTATTGGAAATGAATATGACTGGAGGATTGTTTATTAACAAAACAGAAGTTAACAGTCTATTTGATGAACAGTTGCTGAGTGCTTACTCTATGATTTACAGGATTATGCACTGGGAAGGTAAGAACCAACAAAACAAACATGGTTTCTTATTTATACAGAGCTTTAAAGTTCTAACTCACTTCCTCCCTCCTTCACATGACTTAACTATCTCAAAAGGCTCATCCCTGAACTAAACCATTGGGTTAATTTAATCTATCTATACCACTCCTTTAACTCCTCTACCTTACCACTGATCAAAATGCCAAAAAAAACAAAAAGAAAAACAAGATACACACATGCCCATACAAACAGACAAAAAGAACAACGAAAAGGCAGATACTTCTTAGACATTGCCTCAGGGAGACAGGACTGTGGTGAGAGCAATTATAAGATGTCCCCTAGGATCTCTGTCCCCTGGTGTTAATCTTCTGATTATGTTATATTACACGGACAAAGGAATGTTTTACTTATTTTTAAAAAATTTTTTTAAAGATTTTATTTTTATTATTTGTTAGAGACAGAGAGAGTCCGCACAAGCTGGCTGGCAGAGGGAGGAACAGGCTCCCTGCCGAGCAAGGAGCCCAATGTGGGACTCTATCCCAGGACCCTGGGAAAATGACCTGAGCTAAAAGAACATTTAACCAACTGAGCCATCCAGGTGCCACCAAAGAATTTAGATGTAATTCAGGTTCATTAATTGACTTGAAAATAGGTTATCTGCCCCAATCAAATAATGTGATCCTTTTAAAAGGAGAGAGTTTTCTAGGGCTGAAAGCAGAAGTAGTCAGAGACAGAAGCTCAAGGAAGATTCAAAACTGGCTTGAAGGGTCCCTGGGTGGCTCAGTGGGTTAAGCTTTGGCTTAGGTCATGATCTCAGGGTCCTGGGATCGAGTCCCACATCGGGTTCTCTGCTCAGCAGGGAGCTGCTTCCTTCGCTCTCTCTCTCTGCCTGCTTCTCCGCCTACTTGTGATCTCTGTCAAATTAAAAAAAAAAAAAAAATACTGGCTTGAAGCCATAGGGGGCCATGTGGCATGGAGTAAGAGTGGCTTTTAGGGGATGACAACAGCACCCATGATAATAGGTAGTAAGAAAATGACCCCAGTCCTACAAGCCAAAAAACAAATTCTGGTTACAACCAGTGAGCTTGAAAGCAGCTTCTTCCCCAGATTCTCCAGATCAGAGTGCAGCCTGGCTGACATCTTGATTTCAAGCCTGTGAGACAGTAAGATGACAAACCCACAACAGAGAGCTCACCTACTGAACTTATATATAATAAGTGATGGTGTTTCAAACTACTCTATTTTTGGTAATTTTTTACACAGCAATAAAACAAAAACAAACAAAAACAAGTAAAATGAACCAATCTAGATGTAATATTTTAGGGCTGCCAGATTTCAAGCCAATATTCAGTGCCAACCTACTGAATAAACAGGGTCATTAGCCATCTCTAAAGTCAGCCACCAACTCAGAGTGATTTCTGGGGTACAAGAATAGTTTTCTGACCCTAAGGCTCCCTCATTTGTGTACCAGTGCCTGAAATCCCTGGAATTATGAGCAAAGCCTTTCATTATAAAGTAAAGCTTAAAAATACGCCATCTCCTTCAAAGAGGCATTGCAATAACTTAAATTTATTCATGCTGGGTACTATAGAGGGCCCACGCTGATAGCAGATGCTTGCCTCAGTGTAGCTTTGCTTGGAGTACATACAGATAATTCATTGGCATGGAGCACCTAGGAAGGTGTTGGGGAGGAATGGTAAGGGAAAAACCTGAAAGACCAATGACCCTTTATAGTTGTGTCTAGTATCAGCTATACCCATATCCCTAACCCTAGAATAGACTGAAATTAAACAAGTTCAGAAAGGGAAATCTTTCCTGCTTTTTCAGGTCTATTTTGTTTCTACTCCTGAAACAATTCTCTTATTTACACATACAATATGTATGCTTCCACCTTTTTCTAATAAAATTGGATTTTGTTTAAGTGATTGGAGGACCCAACCCCAAGCAATCAACTGATTGAGCTAAACAAGTAACAAACCTATTTTCAGCTCCCTGTCCTGGAGTCCCTTTTATCTAGAGATGGTTCATGTGTTCCACTTCTGTCTGGACATGAGCCTGCTGGTAGAGAGGGGAGACCTGGATGACATGGTCCTTTATCCATCCTTTATCCCATCCAGGAGTTTAAGCTTCAGCAGTGTTACAGTTTCCGTTCTGTTTCCACACAAATTCATATTTTGAAGTCCTAACCCTTAAAACCCCTCTTGGAAGCAAGAGATAATTAAAGGAAAATGTGGCCATGATAGTAGGCCCTCATGCAGTATGACTGGTGTCTTTGTAAGAAGAGATTAGGACCTAGATACACACAGAGGATGTGTACAGATATATGTGAAGATACATTTGTTTACAAACCTAGGAAAGAGGCATTAGAAGAACCCACCCTGCTGATACCTCGATCTGACTTGCAGTCTCCAAAATTTTGAGAAAATGAATTTGTTATTTGAGTCACCCAGTTTATGATATCTTTTTCTGACAGCACTTGCAAACTAAAATAAGCAGCCATCTTTTCTTTTTCCCTCCCCCGCCCCCGCCCAAAGATTTTATTTTTTATCTACTTGAGAGAAAAATAGAGGATGAAGGAGAAGGATAGGCAGACCCCGCTGAGCAGGGAGCCTGATGCAGGACTCAATCCCCATGACCTGAATTGAAAGCAGACGATTAACTGAGCTTCCCAGGCACCCAAGAAGCAGCCATCTTGTGAAATGAGGAAAGGTGAAGACAATCACAAGGATGTTGAACTGACATTGTTGAACCCAAGAATTAATGCCAGCTGTTGACTCTATCTAGACAACACATCAGAAGAACAAAAAAATTAGAACTTTTTTTCTGTAAGGCACCCTGGTTTTCTCTAATTGCCAAGAACATGCATTTCTAATTGATCCAAAGCCTTATCTCTTGCATCTTCTTTTCATCAAAGGTCATCAACTCTAGGTAGTTCTAGGAGGGCAGTATAGTAATTTAAGATTGGTATTCACAATGTGCCCGTGGACGTGAAATATTAGGTATTATTTAATTTTGTGGTTAGTTGGGTACAGATAAGAGCATTTTGGACAATTTGGTCCCTTCTTTATGTGAATCCTAACACCAACTAACTTATTTTTTTTGTACCTATTTTGACTTAATAAAGAAAAACGTATAGGTAGGGTCCAGATGTGGGGCAGATGAGAAACTTTGATTTAAAACGGTGACAAAGATCCGGGGGCTAAACATTTTCTGTGGCATTTTAAACTGATTCTGTCCTTGTGTCCCCAGGGAGGGGGGTGAAAGCCAGTAAGTAACAGTCAGGTATGCTGGGGAATGTGCTCCAGCTCAGAAAACCAGGGGCTCAACTTGTAGCAGTTTAGCATTCCATAATGAAAATGCTTACAGAGAGTTTACTTAGATTGATCTCGGTGTTAGAAATCTTGTAAAATTAATCGTTCCTGTGAGATTTTCTAGACTTTGAAGCTTGGGCTTGATGAATCTTATCTGAGGGTGAGAAAAAGAGGTCTCCGTGCCACAACTTTTTCTTGGTTCACTAAAGGGTCACTTTTTCAACCCTTTCCATTTTAGTATTAAAAAAATCCCACAGAGACTTAATTGAGGAGGCAGTCCTCTGGGAGAGACATTACGCTTCTGGAATTTCAGGTCCCTTTCAGTCTCAACGATCATCAGTGAGTGACTAGTTTGAGAGGTGTTAAAACATGTGACTTTGGCTGTGGGTTTTAGATTGACATTGAAAAGAGGGTTTGTAACTGAGTCTCCTTATTTGTTCATTCTGCATCAGAAATCTTCTCACCACAGACTATTTTATACGGAAGATTGAGGCAACACATCGGTATTTTCTTAGTACTCCTACCTCCATCAGCATACCTTGGCTCAGAGTTCATCTGTGCTACAGAATCCTGGAAGGCAGCTGAGGCTTTCCCCCTCGAAATCCATCTGGCAGGAAACTCAAAAGCAACCTCTGGCTCCTTCCCCACTTCCCCTGATTTATAGAGCAACATTACTGGTAGAACTATAGCTCTCTCACCTGAGAGATTTCTTCCTATTGACTCGTTTATCACATGATCAAAGCCTTCCGTGGCTGTCAAACCACCTCTTATTACAGATACGCTTGTTGGAGGCTTCGCCTCTGTCATTTACCAAAATAGCTGTACATGAAGCTCAAGGCTGTAACAATTCCCCTATTCAGGGCTATGGAGAATCACTCTAAATCCTATTTAGGGGATAAGAAAAAGTGTTTGTATTGTACCTTCAGTGGAACCAAAGCTGATGGATAACAAAACTCATGGTATTATTTTTCATCAATCAACTAATTATAAGCTTTTTCAGCTCCTTTGCTACCATAAATAAATTACTGTGCATCTCAGTATTTAAAGAATTACTAACAATAGATTTATTAGAACATCTGTACAATTTTGTAAGTCCCAATTACCATCCAAGTCTTCCCATGCACATGCCCAGTTGGTGTCCAGTGGCCCTGCATAAAGGACCAACATTTATCTTCCTCTGGCACAACTGTCAGGGGACCACTGGAATGCTTCTCCACCCTAACTTACGATCTTCTAATTAGGGAGCTTGATCTGAATTTGGAACTGCTGTTAATGGAAAAATGGAAGTAACTAATTGCTTTTCCTCAGAATGCCAAAGGGATGCAATAAGGTTATAAAGGTCAGAGTGTTTTATCATTTCTCAGTCCCTGGAAGGATCAATTAATAGCTGTGAGTGACCACACGCACAGCTTCTGATAGCACTTCTTCTGATAGTACTTTCTCCTGAAAAAAAAAAAAAAAAAATCATTGCAAACCAACAGAAGGGCAGTTTTTAGAAGAGATTATGGAGGGTATACATACCATAGATGGATTTCTTGGGGGTCATTTTAGAAATCTGCCTACCATACACATATATCCTTAATATACAATTACTAAATGAATTAATGAGTAAAAGAATTAAGTTTTAGCTGACATCATTGCAGATATTGGGTAAGTTCCTTGGTCTCTGCCTCAGTCTCCCCAATGACGAGTAATAGT
This sequence comes from Lutra lutra, assembly GCF_902655055.1. Classification (NCBI taxonomy): domain Eukaryota; kingdom Metazoa; phylum Chordata; class Mammalia; order Carnivora; family Mustelidae; genus Lutra; species Lutra lutra. The sequence continues at coordinate 69,304,316 of NC_062286.1, forward strand.
AATGGGGCAAATAATAATCCCTGTACTGCATACCTTCAATGAATGGCTGGAGATATCACAGAGGCATATTAATAGACCTTTATTAATATTAATAACCATTTATTAATATATTAACATATTAATTAACACATTAATAGCCATTTATTGTATGCTATGTTTAGCACCATACTAGGTCACTAATTTCTCTTCAAAATGGAGAAGGGATTATCATATAACAGATGATAATTTTGAGACTGAGGGATATTAGAGGACATCTCAAAAATCAGAAAGCTGCAAAAGAATGAAGCCACACTTTGTACCTGGATTGGTCTAATTCCAAAGCTTTGTCTTAATTACTTGTCTATCATATGAAGACATAAAAAGACTGTTACATGAAGATAATTATTTATTAACATCTTGATTATTAGTGTGAAAAAATATTCATGTTACCAGTTAAAAATTCTTTAGGGCAGTGGTCAGTGGACTATACCCACTGGGCCAAATCAGCTTCATTGCCTACTATAGTATTACCTCTGAGCTAAGGTTGCTTTTTATAGATGAACATTTATAATAAATTTGATGATAAGGAACACTGATTTTGAACACCAATTTAGTAAAATCCTATTCCCCAAAGAAATGCGTTCTTCTCAACAGTAGACTTGTATTACTGTTCTCTTTCTTATTATATAACTGGCTCTGTAATAGTCCCAAATTTGCACTTTGGCACCAAACATCTAGAACATTCACCGTGTGGTTCTTGACATAAAAATTTTGCTCATCCCTGCTTCTGGGCAATTCCACAAGTAGTACTCACTGCTAGGCAAATTGGTCTGACAAAGTTTTTCAAGATAGGAAATCACCACAATAAAACTATCCCACATCAAAATCAACACTGTATTTAATAAACACCATCGTCATCCATCCGGGACTTTATGTTGTACCCATATTAGTAGCATGGAGCACAGCATCTCTTTTGAGACAGAGCTACGAAAGTTGGCCTCACTTATTTCGAAGTAATTTAGCACAACCTAAAGCCAAGACCTTTCAGTTTCTTTTCCTGTATCACTGGAGTGGCCTTTCTATATGCAGGCTGCACTGTTGCATAATCACCCACAGAAACAGAAGAGGCAGTAGAGGGCAGCCCATTTATATTCACTAGTGAGAATTTCTTCTAGTCTGAAGATGTACAGACCTTTCCCTGTGACCTCGGCAGATCTCTGAAACATAACACCTTTATCCTGACATTTACTGCATCATGTTGTCCTTCAGGATGTCAAAGCACAACAACAGGGTCAGTTTCCAGGGTGTCAGAGTAAACAGCTGCGTTAGTGTAGCTGGAGGGGTAAAGCCCAACCTCATCACTCTCCAACTCTAGTCACCAGAACATTTCAGCCTGCTGCCGGCACCTACCATTTCCCATTGAACAGTCATTTCTTTGTCAAGTATTTTCCCTTCTTAAGAAGCAAATATATCTGTGAGGCAGTTGTCAACATCTTGGGATTTCTTGCCTGAGAGCTTTGTTCACACCATTCTCTCAGCACATGAAGCTTCATGTGTGCCTCAGGACTCCACTTGAAGGCAAACTTCTCTATGAAATCATCCTAAGTTCTCTAAGAAAAAAAGGGATTGTCCAGTCTCTCAACAATCAGAGCTCTTAGGCTGTTCATTTCAGTTGGATGGCATCCCATTACGTGTATAATTGCAAGCGCATATTTCATACCACTGGGAAACACTTGACTGGCTTTCCATGGCAATTGGATTTAAAAAACAACAACAACAACAACAAAAAACCTGCGGGGATGCCTGGGTGGCTCAGTCGGTTAAGCTTCTGCCTTCGGCTCAGGTCATGATTCCAGGGTCCTGGGATTGAGTCCTGCATCAGGCTCCTTGCTTTGCAGGGAGTCTGCTTTTTCCTCTACCTGCAGCTCCTCTGCTTGTCCTCTCTGTCTGACAAATAAGTAAAAAATCTTAGAAAAAAAAAAAAATCAAAACTGCTTACCAGAACCCACAAGACCCCCTGTGAAGTGGTCCTGCCCACCTCTTTGATTCCATCCTATCCCATGGGGTCCCTTGCCCACTGAGTTCCAGTACAATGTCCTACTTTGGCATTTCTTGAACACTCCATTTTTGCACCTGTTTCCAGATGGTTGTGCTTGCTGTTTGTCCCTATCAGAGTACTCTGGCCTCAGATTTTTGCATAGCTGGCACATATATCACCTCTGCTGACAAGACCTGCTCTGATTTTTTTTAATGCTTCTCATTACTAAAATAATCAGATTCATTTATTTAGCAATTTATCATAGGACACTTCCAAGAAATTGTAATCTCCATGAAAGGAGACATCTGTCCATTTCATACACCACTCTGTCCCTAAGGCCCAAACCTTGTGCCTAACATGTACTTAATTTTTGCAATAATCAACCAGTATCTCACTTTCACTGTTTCTAATTGGTTAATTTTTAAGCTCCTTAAGGACAGGAAGTTTCTAATTTTTTTCATTCTCCACCAGATCCAGGAGCAAAGTACATCACATCTAGTGCATAATATTTGTGTGTTGAATGTTGACTGTTGAACTAGTTAATTAGTTGTTAACACTTTACATTGAAACATTTTACTAACATTTTTCTAACTGACTTAGATAACTCAAGAGTGAAAGAATCATTTACTACAATTTTTTCCAAAGGCACAGCCCTTTGAGATTTTCTCCATTATTTTTCTGGCAGTGAGGTCTTCTCCCTTGAAAAATACCAAGAACTCATTATGTTCCTTTCACCTGATCCTCACAAAAATAAAAGACTTTATTAAAGATAAGCAACTGAATGTTACCAGAGTAATAGAAAGTATCACACAATTTTAGCAACAGTTATCTAGGTCATGAGGCTTTGTCTACCAATACAAAGCTTTTTAAAGCTAAATTAAATTTATGATTTTTTAAAGATTTAGAAAATATTCCTCCAAAATTCAAGAGAATATACATTACTTGACTAATCACCTAAGATTCTGGGAGCCAGAGTTTTTTTGTTTTGTTTTGTTTTGTTTCGTTTTCTCTTATCGAATACTTCCATACCCAAAGGAGTTGTGGCACCACTCACAAATATTTCCTTTTTCCTTTGACACCATCTTTGATACTCACTGGAGCCCGAAATGTGCTAAAAAAGTGGTATAGAAATAAACTCTAACCACATTTATCTTCAAGAAATTCTAAGAATGACCTTGCTTTAAACCACAAAGTCTAGCTCTTGACAGAATTTTGTTACACATTGTGTGTCTGTGTGATTCTGTGTGTTTCTGTGTGTGTGTGTGTGTGTGTGTGTCTTCAAAGGAAGGAGGAGTTTCTTATACATTTTTATATACTCTTTAAAGGTATAAAAAAATGAACATTCTATCTGCTTGTAGTCTTCACAAGACCTAGATGGTAATGAAGGATAAAGAGGCAGCATGCTGGGAAGATAACGTTCCTAGGTATCAGACAGTTCTAGATCCAAACTGAACAGCACCAACCAATAGTCATGTGATCTGAGGAAAGTTAATTAACTACTTTTAATCTCCATTTCTTCAATTATAAAAATCAAAATTAAAATCACATGCTAATTGTGAACAGTTGACAATAATGAAGGCAAACCTTCCTTAACCCAACACAACGGACTTAATCACTTTCTCCTCCATAAAAACATTATATTGAATGAAGACCTTTAGTGGTGATGCTACCATGTACTGCATTCTTACTTGAGATCCCAGTGCTGTTCTAAGTATGCCTTATACCTCAGACACTGCACCTACTTTATTTCACCACACACACACACACACACACACGTGCTTATTCCCTATTAAACTTGCACTCCTTAAGGACAAAAACCTTCACTTATTCTTTTCTGTGTCTAGCAGAGGTAAAGGAATAGATCAATAGTTGCAACCCTCTCTCTGGTCTTGTCAGTGAGTATGTCCAGATTAAAGATGTTTCTAGGTCAGTGGATATATACCAGACCCCTTCTTCACAATATGACTCTATACTTTCATTTTCAGTGAGAAATTATTTATAGCACTTTGGTGACCATTCTGTGTGACCCAACTTTGTGTGTTTTCAGCCCACAGGTAACATTACTGGAGTGGAGATAGATGGCGGAGAAATGTCCCTGTTACTAATGAGTCCCTGGACCGGCAATCTGCTCTGTATTAGTAAAAGGCAAATTAATGACTCACATTAAGTGGATGTTTGATATTTCTGAATTTTAGATTCAGCAATTGTCTGAAAAAACAACACTGTATGTCAGCTATACTTCAGTTTTAAAAAGTTGTTAGTAGAGGATAAAAAGTGACTAAAGAAAGGTGGGCCAAGTATCAGTCAATTTGCCTTAAAGAGACAGTGGCTTTAAAGAAATTATGGATATAAAAATACCCAGGTACTACTGAGACTTCTCAACATTCAAACCCTTAAAATGAGTAGTTTGACATCACATTGATCTGCCAAATTTTGGTTACCTGGGATGATTACTATTAGGTAGGAAATGAATTCAAGTTCTAGTTCAAGTAGATTATCTCATGATGAACATGCTCCTGAAGAAGTAGATGAAAATTTAGTATGCATCTGATTGTGAGGAATTTCAATGCAAAAGGAAGCAAGAACAATGACATGTTTAGGAACTCATATAGTCTGAGAAAATGAAAACAAAACAATAAACAAGGACCTTACTGGCAATTGCAGAAGAGGTAACGAGGGTTCATCTACAGCATCAGTATTTTGAAATATACCTGCATTTCCATCCTGCTTTCTTTTAAAAACACAACTACGAGAGTTAGTATAGAATCAAGTAGGACAGAGGCATATTCTGCTAACACATTTAATCTTTGTCTTCATCTACCCAAAATAGTATCTGATTAACGTGTATGACTACTGATTAAGAAGAATGGAGGATTTCTCTTAGGAATCTTGGGGAAAAAAAAATTGAAGAGGAAGAACACTGGAGACTGAAAAAGGAGTTACTCTGTTTTCAGAGTCTTTCTTTCTTGTTGATCTGTACCTGACTTATGTCCAATTTTTGCAGGTATCATCCCTAAGCTAGGATGAAAATACTTGAGAAAGAATTGAAGTCAAAGTCTCAAGAATACACCTTTGTGGGATGGACGAACATGCTGTGTTCTGTTCCCTATTCTTAGTAGATCTCCTACCTTACTGCTTATCTTGTCCTCCAAATATTATCCCTCATTTCTTTCTAAAATAGAATTAAGGGGCACCTGGGTGGCTCAGTGGGTTAAAGCCACTGCTTTCAGCTCAGGTCATGGTCTCAAGGTCCTGGGATTGAGCCCTGCATCAGGCTCTCTGCTCAGCGGGGAGCCTGCTTCCTCCTCTCTCTCTCTCTGCCTGCCTCTCTGCCTACTTGTGATCTCTATCTTTAAAATAAATAAAATAAAATAGAATTAAGTCTCTAATTTGCTTTGGAATTACCACCTGATTTACTCTCTCCACAGCCTAGAACATTTTTTTCACTTTGCATTCTTTTAAAATTGGGCACTAATTCTCAAGTCAAGGAATATCTCAAGTCCTCACCTCTTTCAATGAATTTCCTACTTACAGCAGCTCTGAGTTGCCCCTCTAAAACTCCATGTTTAAAATCCATATTAAATCACTTAGCAATAAAATTTATATTTGATAAACCTTATACTATTGCATGCAATAAAATTGTATTACAGAATATATATTATATATGAGCAATAAGATTAATGATATATTTCACAATAGTGTGTATTTTTAGCTTTGCACAGAATTTAGTCTTTTAATATAGTTATTTCATGTTTTATATAGGTATTATTTTTCAGCAAAGATTATGGATTCAATTCTTTGCACTTCTCACAACTGGCTGAACCAAAATATGTGTTAATATAAGGAATTCCAGTTTGTTCAAAATATGAAGCCACTTCTTATGTTCTCTTCTATTATATAGATTGTTAATTTCAGGAAGATAAAGACAGACACTAGTATTTGTGATTCAATCATTCAGAATACCTAGATGTCCATAAGCAGATGGGAAAAACGGGTAATTGAGCGGCAACGTGGACAGATAATACAGAAAATTAAGACAAGGAAATTGAACTCTAGAAGTTTGAAACACTGTACAGAGGGGCATTGAGAAAATGTTTCACTCTGCTTAGTGGTGATTATATTCTGGAAGAGGAACATCAGCCTGACTTTGGAAAATCATTTCCATTATAATATCAATTTGTTCAAGATAAAAAATGAACTGGTGAATGCTTCTTATATTCAAAGGCTCTGGCCACTGAAATTACACAGGTCAAGTTTATCCCTTTAGACAACACTGGAGACGCTTCCTTTTGGGAACTTCTCTTTACCTTAAATAACTCTTTCCGGACTAAGGAACTGTTAGGTATTGATGTTCTCTGAGACCTCAGACTTTATCAGCCTTCAGCAACACATTCTAATGTCTTTCTGAACATATGTTCTTCACTTTAATGGGTCTAAATATGTTAATTTTGAAAAATGTGTGTCTAAATATGGAACAGATGGGCACATTGTTGGTATTTTATGGGCAGGGACTGCTCAGCAGTTGACTTCCTAGTGACCCGTACTTTATCTTCTTCATCTGTTTACCTGCCAGCATGTTGAAAGTGGAAACACTGGTCAGTTTCAGAGAAAATACAAACATTTATTATTCATCTCTCGGTTTCTAGGTTCTCTGCCCTTATGTAGGCAGGTGCTATTAGGAAAGCCACGGTGTAGAGGAGCAAACTCTGCTTTTGGGGCCAGACGGCCTACAGTCTTGGCACCAACAACTGTTAGCACCATGACCTTGAACAAGTAATTAAATCTTATTTCAATAAATGAGTCTCTCCCTGGGTCAGATATTGTTAGACTCAGACAATGGGGAAAGGAGTCTAACGTTGGCCATACTTTCACTTGTATTTTTTGTCTACTGGGGAAGACAGCTGAAACAGGCGGTTAAATTGCCCAACTATTTCATAACTTTTTTCAATGAAACATGAAAGTATCCCAGTAAACTATAAAGGATTACACAAATATGTTATTTATATTACTTTATTGTAGATTATTCCATAGGCACAATTTTCCATATTCAGAAATCTTGGATATAAAGACCTAAAATTTCCAATAAAGGTTTAGAATTAACATATAAGCTTCTGTGTAAGAATAGCAAAGTGAAGGAAAAACAAAACAAAACAAAAACCTTGTAAATTGTCTCACAGTCACTAACAAGTTCCCCCTCTGTTTATTTTTAGCATGAAGAGGTTCACTTTTATTTAAGATTCTCTGTCTTGTTTATAAATGGCACAATATAAAAAAATCTGCAGTATATTTTATAATTATTCCAAATATTCTCTGCCTCTCCTCTAGGGTGATTATACTTCCATGCTCCATTGATACCAGGCTTGGTTCTTACTTGCTTTAGCCAATAAAATGTGAACAGAAGTGATGTATGCCATGTCCCAACAGTTGTTTAAGAGCTATTGTGAGTTCCATCATCCTTTTCTGTCTGCCAAAACACCCTATCACCCAAGTGAAGAAATAAGCACTCTACAGATTAATTAGCAGAATTAGTAAATGCAACTGAGGTAAGTTGTTTATAACAAATCAATATAAAATTTAATTGTATTTCTAAGGTACCGGTAACACAAAGAACTAAGTTTTTTATATGTTTCCAAATTTAATGCTGAAATGTTGAGCATATTCTTTTTGAAAGAAAGTTTTTCTTCAATGTATAGATTTTTTGCAAATTAGAGAGGTCACTTCTATTTTTAGTTTAAAAGGATTTTTTAGGGGCGCCTGGGGGGCTCAGTGGGTTAAGCCGCTGCCTTCAGCTCAGGTCATGATCTCAGGGTCCTGGGATCGAGCCCCACATTGGGCTCTCTGCTCAGCGGGGAGCCTGCTTCCCCCTCTCTCTCTGCCTGCCTCTCTGCCTACTTGTGATCTCTCTCTCTCTGTTAAAAAAATAAATAAAATCTTTAAAAAAAAAAAAGGATTTTTAAAAGTTGTGAATTGATGTGGCATTTATCAAGTGGTTTTACTGCATGTATTAAGATGAAATAGATGATTTTCTCCTTTGTTCTGTTAAGGTGGTAAATTATAATGATTGATTTTTTTGATGTTCAATCAATCAGCAAATTTTTGGAAACTATATGAATAATGTACCATTATTATGTCTATTTCATAGAGGAAGAAACTGAGGCACAGAGAAACCAGCGATTTGCCTAGACATGCAGTTATAAGTACTATAGGGAGGATTTGAACCCCTATAGCCTGGCTCTAAAGGTCCTGCACTTATCCATGGAGTTTACTACTATTTGTCATCCTGGCATCTCTCATCAATTGTTCTTCCATCATAAAAAATGGAGATATAATTAATAACAGAAAAATATTTGTTAACCAGAAAAAAACACATAGCAGTACTATATAAATTGAATAAATTGTGCAAGATTGGCTAAAACTAATCAAATTACACCCTTACCTCTCCAGATATCTTAGCTGACACATTAAGCTAGTGCATACTTTCGATTTGCAGTCTCTCAAATTTAAAGTGCTCTAAATATCAATGAATACCAAAGACCTGTTATTGGTGTCTTAGTTATCCATGCCTGTGTAAAAATTACTCTAGAATTAGTGACTTTAAACAACAAACATCTATTGTCTAATAGTGTTTATGGACCAGGAGTTCAGGAGGGACCTAGACCAGGAGTTCTACATCAGATGTCCTGAGGTTGCTGTCATCTTAAGGTTGGACACAGACTGAAGGATCTATACCTAAACAGCTCTGTCATATGACTGTTGACAGGACGTCTCAGTGCCTGAGTACAAGGGCCCTCCACAGGGATGCTTGAGTGCCCTCAGACCAAGAAAGCGGACTTTCCCCAAGAAAATGACCCAACATAAAGAACAACCAAGATAGAAGCCACTGTGTTGTTTTTCTGCCCTAATCTCGTCTTAATTTCTGCTTTGTTCTACTCATTAGAAGCATCACTAACTCCAGCCTACAAAGGAGCCTTCATCTCTTGAAGGGACGAATACCAATAGATTTGATCATTTTAAGAGAGGAAGATTTCTAAAAACCGCACAAATAGTAAAAGCTCTATTCTAAAATAACCCATTTATTTTGCCCTTTAAATTCATTCCCATTATTTTCATTGAGAAAATCTGTGTCTTAATCATTCACATGTGATTGTATCAGCTGCCAAAAGCTTACTATTACTTTGGTTCTCCTGTTTTTGTATTTGGTATTTACTATTTTTTTTAAATGATAGGAAGAAGGAAACCTGGATATATTGAAGACTTAGCACAGAATGTAGTTTATGTTTAAAGAGGATGGGGAAATTAACTTATTTTCTTCTTAGTTCAATTTTACATTTCTCTATTACAACTGACAAGCTACCAATTTATATAAGAAAACTCTACTCTTCATTAACCACTGCAAAGGTAAACTTTCCCTAAATTCAACCTAGCCTGAAGTAAGTTTTTTGTACCAATTGGCAAGTATTATTTTTATTTAAGAAATATATCCATTTTGAAACCAAAACCTATTTTTCAAAGACATATTAAACTGGAAAAAGGAGGGATAGCAAGTCTCCACCTGTGAAAATTACCTGTCATTGTTATAAAGAGATATGATGTTCGAATAGGAAACATTTATTTCAACATTTTATCCAGGTAGAATTTTTTTCCCCCCCAATCGCATCCTCTACACATTTAATCCCTATCAAGAACTTTAGGCAGGTAGGAAATAAAACAAGTCTAGAATACTTTAGAGGTTAAGATATGCAGACTATTTCTAATTAATCAAATTAACTTTCTTCTGAAAGTTAACACTGTTGATAGTGCCTTTTCTCACTACAAATGGGCAGTTGAAATTCTCAAAGAAAGGTCAAAACAACAGATAGTCATGAACAATGTAAACGAGTGCTTCCTTGACAAGTGAAGTATAAATGTGTCCTATATTTTGAGATAAAGTATTTTAATATTAAATAAATCTAGTTATAATAAAAAGTGAATGGTAAATCAGTGGGGAAAAAATGACAAGGATAAATACTCTATTTGTTCAGTTTTTAGAGTTCTAATTCAAATGGACTTCTCTGGTGGCCATTGTTTACAACAGAAACAAAAGTGAGGACAAAATTTATGTAACTGAAACCCCTGTCATTCTCTCCTTTGCATTGTCACTTAGAGAAAAAGAATGCCTGAAGCACAAACTAATTTTAGCTTCATTGTGAGCCAGCATACAGTCAAGGAGAAATCCCTATTAAGAATTTTTCAAGCGTCACAGGCACATCTTAGACAGAAAAATAGATTTTCATTCTCTTCTAGAGCATCTGTATGTGTCACTGTGTTCCAATCTTCAAAGTACTGGCTTGAGATCATCATCACATTTCTTCTATAGCTTCACCTTTTGCCTCTGTGTAATTAATCTCTATTTTAAGAGATACTACTTTAAATACAGAAAGCTTCAGAGAATATGCTCCTTGACTAAATGTATAAGAATAGACCTTGACTAAGCACATAATAACAGTAATTTCTAACTGCCCACTTAACCACTATATAGTATGCCCACAAGGTAAAACCACAAGACTCACATATACACAGAGTTAGCCTTAGGGGAGATTGTTAGGCAATCTACTGCATTACAGTAGGTCTTGACAATGGTCTTGCTATCCCCTCCATTATATTTGATGAATTTCTTGGGGAGTTTTTGGTTACCACAAGATTTGGGAAGGGGGGAATGGGTGATTCTACTCTCATTCAGTGGGCCAAGGCCAGATACTCTCCTCTTTCTGAGATTTACCAGAGAGTCCCACAAAAAGAAGAAGAGTAAAGCACTCCTCATGGCTTTTGGATGCTCTTCACAGCCACATAAGTGAACAATCTGTTTATCATAATTAGAGTCCAGAATGCAATTCCATTTAATACATATAAATTGTCTTTTGCAAATTTTAATACACACGGAGTTTTCTGGTATTGCAACTACATTGTAAATCAATAGGAAAATTCTGTTTTGTTTAGAAATGTATCAAGAGCTTCACCTTTGGAAAAACTATACTTGACTGCAATGCTGCTCAAGGTACACAAGCTGCATATATAACACACCTGTATCATGTGCATGCATAGCTGTGGCATTCAGTGATTCCAATGTTAATTATAGGTACAAACGCCTGGCTACTTTACAACATCTTCCAGTGTGGTCAAACCTGGGTATCTAGTCTAAAAATAGTAAGCAGCACATTATTTCGTGTTTAAATTGCTTTCCTTTTATTACCTTCATTCAGGAATAGGTTTTTAGTTTTTTGAAATATATTACATTATGAACATATTTATTTCAAGATAGTTTAAGGAGGATCAAATGTTTCTTATAAAAAATGAGGTTGAATCAAGTAGTGAAAACTAAGTAGTTTGATAAAGAAGTGGAGAATTTGACTTCAATTCCATTTAAATCCACAACCTCACTTGAAACCATTCAAAAATAACAAGTGGTGATTTCCGAGGAAGATGGCTAATGGGAGGATCCTAAGCTTGCCCAGACCTATGGATACAACTAGAATATACCCTCAGTGTAAATTAACCCGAAAATGATGGAATAACTGGAAAAATAGATTCTCCACAGTTAAATGTAGAGAAGAGACCATATTGAAGACGGTAGGAAAGGTAGAGATACAGTCATAAGCCAAAGGAACTTGGGAGGGATGTGGCCGGCAGGAAGAGGACTAAAGCCTCACTCCAGGCAAGGGGGACCCACACAAGGAAGACAGACCCTAGTAACATCTGGCTTTCAAAACCAGAGGGGACTAACAATCAGTGGGGCTTAACTCCTGCCTGGCACTTAAAAAACAAAATCAAAAACAAACAAACAAAAAACTAGAAAAACAATGGGCTCAGTTCTGGGGGAGCTGGAAGGTAGAGTCCCTACTCTTAGAGGCACCACACCAAAAGCCTCACTGAGATGTAATACAGAAACAGCATCCTGGGGGATATAGGAAGGACATTTACTTAGTAATTTCAGAGCATGTGCTGGAGGGACTGGGATCACTTGGAGACTTCTCCAAGAATGAAAGAGCTGGCCGGCACCATATCCCTCCTCTGCTCCCCAGTAGAGATACATGGACACCTGAAGGAAGCAGCACAGCACAAACACTCTCCACCTAGCTTGCTAACCCCCTCCAACCAGACCTGCACTCAGAATATTTCTTAGGCTGCTAAAGACCCCCTCAGATGGTGGATCAGTATTGAGGCACAGGGCACACTGCCCCCTTATCAACCGGCAGAGTAGCCCCCTGTAATACACACCTAACCAGAGCCAAACCAACTTGGAGCCACAAGTCTGGCAGTGTACAAGAAGCCCTAACAGGTGCCAGCACCACGACAAAGTGAATCATGATCCAACAAAGGAAGATAACCACACACACCAGTCAGAGTACAGCCCTAGCAGAAAGCTGGGGGCAGACATCTGGCCTGATTAAAGGTAATACCCACCAACCAAAGCTTCTCAGGGGACAACACAAGGAAAGCTCTCTGCAGTTTGGTGCAACTGATTCCCAGGCATATGCCTGGTCTAACTCAACTCAAGTGCAAGGATGCTCCAGATTGGCCTACTAACAATACAGGGATCAAACCCTGCTCTCAACAGGTAAAGAGGGCCCTTGCAGATGACTTGACTGGAGGCAAACATGGCTCTACTGCAACAGTAGGGTGTACACAACATACATAGGAGACATCCCTTAAGCACCAGATTCTGGCGAACAGGAGACATTACACTGCAGAGTACTACAGTGCCTATTCTTCATAAAGCCACTACTTTCAAGAGCAGGACATATAGTGTTTTTTTTTTTTTTTTTTTAAACACAAAGAGCCAGAGAAAATGAAAAGACAGCTGAATATGTCCCAAATGAAACAATAGGACAAAGTCACAGCAAGCAACCTAACAAAATGAGGGAATATGCCTAACACAGAATTTGAAGTAATATTCCTAAGATAGTCACTGGACTTGAGAAAAAAGTGGAGGACCTTGGTGAAACCCTCAATAAAGAAAACATAAGAACCAGAGATAAAGAACTCCAAAACTGAAAAAAATACAGTAGAAGGAACGTATAGTAGACTAGAGGAAGCAGAATAACACATCAGTGATCTGAAGAACAGCATAGTAGAAAGCAATTAACCTGAACAGGAGCAAGAAAAAAGTATTAATAAATGAAAGTAGACTATGGAAAATCAGCAACACCCATCATAGTAACTTTCAAATTTTTTTTTTTAAGATTTTATTTATTTATTTGACAGGCAGACATCACAAGCAGGCAGAGAGGCAGGCAGAGAGAGGTAGGCGGGAAGCAGGCTCACCATCTAGCAGAAAGCCTGATGCGGGGCTCAATCCCAGGACCCCGAGATCATGACCTGAGCCGAAGGCAGAGGCTTTAGCCTACTGAACCACCCAGGTGCCCCGCAACTTTCAAATTTTTTAAATATCAAAAGGATAAGCCAGAGAAAAGGGGAATAAGTTTTATTTGAAGAAATAACAGCTAAAACCTTCCCAAATCCAGAGAAGGAAACACCAGACATCCAGATCCAGGAGGCACAAAGAGCCCCCAACCAAATCAACCCCAGGAGATCCACACTGAGATATGTAGTAACTAAAATGGCAAAAAGTAGCAAAAAGGCAACTTCAAAAACAGCAAGAAAAAGCAAATATACAAGGGAAACCCCAGAAGGCTGTCAGCTGATTTTTCAGCACAAAATTTGCAGGCCAGAAGGAGGGGCATAATATATTCAAAGTGCTGAAAGAAAAACAACCTGCAACCATGAATACGCTATCCAGCAAGGCTATCATTCAGAATAGGTAGAGAGATATACAGTTTCCCAAACATAAGTTAAAGGATTCATTGCCACTAAACCAGCCCTACAAGAAATGTTAAAGGGGACTATTTGAATGGAAAGACCATTAATAAGAATAAGAATAGTATAAAGCACAAAAGCAGTAATATTAACTATATATATGAAAACCACAGAAGGAATTCATGAAATAAAATGTTATTAAGTATACATACCTAAAATGTGCAGGGGCAGAAGGCATACAGAGGAGTACCAACTTCAGCAAGCATCAATTGAACACAGACTGCTTTATGTCTAACATGTTATATATAAAACTAGTGGTAACCACAAAGCAAAAATCAGTGATAGGCAAAAAAAAAATGGAGCAAACAAAGAAATGGGAATCCAAGTATATCACTTAGAGAAAGTCCACTAACTCTGAGAGTAGAATCAAGAAAAGAAAGGCATGGAGAAGAGCTACAAAAACAACTGGAAAACAAGTAACAAAATGGCAACAAATACATACCTATCAATACTTATTTTGAATGTAAATGGACCAAGCACTCCAACCAACTCCAACCAAGTAACAGGGAAACAGAATTTTCAAACTAGAAATGAACTACAGAAAAAAATTGGGAAAGAACACAAAGACATGGAGGTTAAATGATAGGATACCAAACAATGAATGGGGCTACCCCCCCCCAAAAAAGGTTTTCCAGATGATCCAATGAGCAATCAGGTTTGAACACCACTGCACCAGATTAGAGGAACAGAAAAGAGTAAGCTATCTGCAGACAGTAAAATAAATGATCACATGGTTATAAATGCACTTTTCTACAATGTAATGAAATACATTAAAAAACATGCACATCCTTTGCAATTTTTTTTTTTTTTTTTTTTTTTTTTGACAGAGAGATCACAAGCAGGCAGAGAGACAGGAGGAAGCAGGCTCCCTGCTGAGCAGAGGGCCCGATGCGGGACTCGATCCCAGGACTCCGAGATCATGACCTGAGCCGAAAGCAGCGGCTTAACCCACTGAGCCACCCAGGCGCCCCTCCTTTGCAATTTTATGGAGAATGTTAAGAAGTTATTCTCTATTCCAGTTTCCTCAACATTTAAGTAAGACAACAAATTACCTTTGGCAATGCTGCCATATAATAACTAATACTATATACTACATGGGATGGGGTCCACTAGTGTCTATTATGGTGTACTGTGATATTTATTAACCACAGTTTGATCTCAGTGCTACTTTTCACTCTCCAATAAAATTCCTAAAGTAATTCCATTCTTTTTCTCTTATCTTTACCAAATTGAGGTACCTCATATTTTAAAAACGGTTTTTGAATAATTTTTGTCTTATTCTTAAGAAAGCAAAGTAACTTTCTAAAGTGTACAATTAAAGAGAAAATATATATTTCTAAAAATATTCCTAAAGTTGATTTCTTAGCTGGCAAGGACCATAGGTCAAAATTTCATTCCCAAATCCTTCCATCTCAGGATATTTTAAATAACAAATATAAAAACCTTCTTCAGTCTGTGGCCAGATTTTTGCCAGAGCCCATTTCTCCTAGTCATCAGTTAAATAATAAACTCTGATACTCAGGGAAGCCAACAATGAGAAGCTAAATTTGTGCCTCCTAACAGATGTTTTCAGCCGGGAAAGCACTGATGCACTTCATGCAATCTTTTTCAGAGCCAATCACGGGCTTTTTCAAGCTCTGATCCATATTCACAGACTCAGTAACTGAAATGTGAAGGAAAACAACACCAGGAAGAAAGCCTATTTTGTGAGTAATGCTTTGTGGCAGAGACTGTAGCCAGCAAGGAAAGCTGACTATCAGCCATCGATTTTCCATTCATCAGTGAGTTCTTTTGATTTGTTTTTAATCCAGGCAGATTCACTGGGATACATGGAAAAGTGGGTGCATGCTCTAGAGGAAGCCAAGACACCGTATGAAGTTGAGTTAGGACAGTACTGTCAACAGTGGGCTTTTTAAGAATTCAGAACATGTGGGGCGCCTGGGTTGCTCAGTCAAATGTTTGCCTTCGGTTCAGTCATGCTCTCAGGGTCCTGGGATTGAGGCCCTCATCAAGCTCCTTGCTCAGCTGGGAGTCTGCCTCCCTCTCTCCCTTGGCCCCTCCTCCTGCTCATGCGCTCGCGCTCTCTCTCTCTCCCTCCCTTTCTCTTTCTCTCAAATAAATAAAACCTTAAAAAAAAAAAGAATTCAGAACACAGTCAATAGCAAGTACTCTAAAGCTAAAATGTGTGTAAGAGATTAGAAAATTCTCTATGTCTATTCTAGTCCTAGCGTCTGTTTTTCCCAAAAAGGAATGGGAGAATTTGTTGTGTTATATGATAACTTCTAACAGATCCATAAAGTGGTGTAGTTCCCATAAGTATAATTCTAGCAAAGTAATCATTTCTTTCAGGTTTTCCATTTCTCCATGGAGTTCAACCAAAATGTTCTACCAATAAAATAGCACATATGACACATGGTTCCATCTCTCAAGTACTAAACTAGAACAGATATATTTGTAGTGATATGGCCTGCAAATTTTCAGCTGGTAAAATATACCATAGAAAAATACCTACAATTAATTGATTGTAAGGATCTCTGGGGATTTAAGAGTACTTTCTACAAATTACTTCAACAATCTTCAGAAAATCCCTGAAGATTTCTATACCCATTTTATATAGAGAAGAAAAACTTAGAGAAGCAAGAACTAGACTGGCATGGGTATAGCAAAAGTGGATATGGTTTCATTAATTTTGAGTTATGAATATTCACATTCCTTAAGTATCAGGTTTGAAGGATTTGGGTCCATCTAATGTCCTGGGAAATTACCACAAACAATGTTTCTGTGCTATCTTATCCAGATCTTTGCTAGCCCACCAAAATGTGATTCAATTTGAGCCATGTTTATTCTAATCACTAAGTAAACAAGTAGGAAAAGTCAGTTTGTTGCATATTCCAAGCAAGTAAGAAAACAATAACATTCCCTCATGCCCTGCTTTTCCCCCACCCGTCATCATATCCATGGTCTTGGAGAGGCTGAACATGGTGGTGTTGATGAAATTACTAGAGGATGGGTCCATTATGTGAACCCTCCCTTTTTTTTTTTTTTTTTATTGCAGGAGACCCAGTATAAAAGGGTACCTGAATAGTATTACCCTGAATAGGGTTAGCTTCTTACTTTTTCACTTCCTCCAAAATTGCTTTTTCCAACAATTCTATCTATCTCCTTGGTATTTCTCCCCTTACAGTTTAACTGGAAGACTGGCAGTAGGCTATAAGGCATCATTATTGGCTTATCTACTTCATTTATCCAGTAGGACAACATTTGGCAAATTTTGATATAAGAACATTCTCCTTCTTAGATCTAGCTAGTTATAAAAAAAGATATCTGTATTTTTTTACATATTTTAAATCAAAATATGTACCCAATCCAGATATCAGTATTACTTTTTCATTTTTCGAAGAGAAATACTCATAACAATATTTCCTGGGGAAATCACACTGCCATTGACTGACATTTGTTTCTTCTTTCCTCATGGAATCTCTGTTCTAAGGAAGAGGATCATCACAAATACACCTATAAGAAATTCGCTAGATATCAAGTAATCTCTCAGAATCCTAGATTAATCACCTGTGAAATAGAATACGGAGTTCTTGGGTATTTAGATTGAACGGAACAATGTGAAGTGGTAAATACAGAGGTAGATAGATGTCAACTATCAGTAAACACTAGCTTTATCATCACCATCATCATTACCAGTATCACTCTGCTGTACACTTTCACTCTGCATTTCTGTCTCTTTCACCATTCCCTCTCTTGCCTGTTGCCCTCAGAGGCTGGCTTAATGTCTAGCTTCAGGTTTGAGTCCAGCAACAAGGAGGTCCAGAAGGAGATGAGAGGAAGTCTACCCTGCACCCTCCTCACACCTTGAAAATATACCTTTCTTGACTGATCCTAATCTGTGCCACATGTTTGCTAAAGGGATTCTATCTTACAAATTCATCTCTACGTTATCATCTTCCCCAGAAAGTTTAATGTTTATGAAGGAAAACCTGTACAGATAATTAGCTGAATTTATAAGTTTTCATCCACATACATCATTTGTAGGAAGAATCAGTAAAATTTACTTCTATTCCAACTCAACTATCACATAAATCTAAATTACAATTTCAGCTGACCAAGAAAAAGAGATCCTTCCTGATGTTCAGGAAGGGTACAGTTTTCATAAATGTTAAAAGTGAGATTTAGTAACAGGTCTTTACTCTGATAAGCATTTTGCCTTAATGGCTTCTTTTCAAATCCTAATAATATGGCTATTTCTGTTGTTCATTTTACGTGCTTAAAAACAATGAAAAGTTGTTCCCTCTGCATCTCTTTCTAAAATATTGAGGTTATTAACCTTTCCGAAGTCTGATTGAGATTGTTTTTGTTTGTTTTACTTTTAAAGTATTTCCATTTGTTATTTTTTTTTCCTAAAAACATTTACTTATTGGTCCTATTATCTAGATCTTATCTATCTCACATGGAAAGAAAAATCCTGGATAAGAAATCAAGAGACTTAATTTCCAGCTCTGACTAGTTTAGTCCATTCCTACATAGATGTGTTCCCTAGGTAGCTTTCTTATCCTGCTGTGCCTCGATGTCCTGATCTGTTGAAAATGGATATTTTGATATGCCTTCCTCCTTGGACTATTTTAATTTATTATGAGTAAAATATAGGTCAAAGGATCTTGAAATGTTACATATGCCAGGACTTTAGAATAGATACATCACTTATCACATAAACTACTTCATTTATGTGAAACAAACAAACAAGCAAACAACTGTAAGGCCTTCTATTTTATAGCACATTTGTGTTATTTCATGTATCTCAATAGAACAAAGAAAGGACTCAAATACTCCTAACCTGACATAATTTTTGTGGGACCTGCTTGGTCCATTCTAAAGAGAGTTTTTCTCAGAATTACCCCTTACAACTAAAGTTCTAGGGTGAACTTTAATTACTGTTTCTGGTTTCTCACTGTATACTAGAGGAAACAAGAGAAGATACAGACTAGGCCTGCCTGAAACATCAGAAAGTTTTTAAGAAGTGATAATGGAATGGAAATAAGCTAAGAATATTTCTCTCTTCAAATTTTCTACTTGAATCTACAACTCAGGGTATAATGTATTCCAATAAACACAATCAGAAAATACCCAAAGATAAATGTGCCCAATTTTGGCTTTGGTTGGAACATAAGAGATCATTTATATAGCAGATGAATATGCATAAAGTAAAACAACATATATTTGGGTTAAAATCATCACGAATATGTGCTATTGACCTCTATATGCTGTCTTTTCTTCACTCAAAATAAGTGCAATCATCAGGGCTCTGAAGAAAACAAATGGGGGTGATGTGATCAACAGCGTCTAGATGGAGGCATTAATCAAGATTGGGGGCAGTCAAGAAGGCTTCTTTAAGGAAGAGCCATTTGACTTGAGAGGTGTAGGAGAGGACAGAGCCAACCAAGGGAAGGTCTGGAGGCAGATAATTTCAGGCAGAAATACGCCCCACCCCCGTCCCCTCAAAAACTATGAGAAACATGGAGGCAGCAACAAACTTAGTTTGTTGAGCAGAGAGGCTAGTATGAATTAGGTAGAAAGAGCATATTACAGAAGAAAGGTAGGCAAAGAAAAGAAACTAATGGAAGGCCTTGTGAACCAAGGTAATGGCTTTGCATATTAAGTACAAAGGTAAGCCATTAAAATGTTTAAAAGAGATAAGTGGCATCCATCCATCTATTTAGCACATCACTGTGCCAGACATTTACCAAGACTGAGGATTTTCTGACAACAGAAATCCCTGTCCCTGACCTATCCCTGACCTAGGGAAGTTCCTTCTAGTTGCTATGAAGAGAATCATTTCATTTGTTACAGTACTGGAAGCTATTAGGAGCCTATAGTAATAATTCGGGCAAGAGACAGGTGATGGCAATTTGACTCGGGGAAGGATAATAATTCTTACTTAACTCAGAGGTCTCCTGTGGGTATTAGATCATCTAACATTATGCTGTCATATAGCAAATGCTCAGAAAATTATAAATATTTGTGTTACATCGTAGCAGAAGGGACGATTCCAAATTTCATTGGTTCTTTTGGAACCATTCATTGAATAGAAACACCAGATAACTGACTACTTAATAGTAACTGGCATGGCTAAGATATGGGTATGAACGGACAACAGAGAATCTTCGCACATGAACTGTTATCCCTGAGCACTATTTTTCTTTGACTTAGAGACTATGACAGGATAAAGGAATCAAAAAGGATATAAGGACCAGAGTGATGGGACTAAAAAAGCTACCCCCGAAGTATATTAATATGTTTATCTTTAACAAATCAATTCCAAATTGTTTAAATAAGTGAAACAGATTTTTTCCTTTTCTATATTTAGTTGATGTAGATACATATGTACATACATATACACCAAAGTATATGTGTTGTTTATTCTGCTTAACTATTTCCAGTAAGTTGCAGATCCTAGCCATCCACCTCCAAGATACTTTAGCTTAGATACCCTAATGGAGCCGTGTTCTACAATAACCGAACACCAGTATCAACAACATCACTAACAGAGAGCCCATATGAAATTTTCCCTGTGACCTCCCCCCAAAAGTAACTTTGTAGCATTTTTTTAAAATCCAAGATCCAGTTAAATTCACATTTTGTGGTTAAATTTTTAGCTTATGCTAATAATTGTTGAAGAAATTAGTACATTGAAGTATACAAAATGCTGACTTTAAAACTATCATTCCTTCTACACTCATTTGCTGTTTCTTTAAAATTATGTATTTATTTTAAGCTATAGAAACATAGCAAAATATATTTTCAATGTCAATATGATCTAAAATGAATAAGTTTGAATTTTTAACCAAGTAAGGAGAATCTATGCTGAGAATCTGTTTTGCTTTCTAAGTACACCTTTTCCTTTTCCATCTGAGGTAACAAAATCTCAGTTTTAATAGGAGCCACATAATCCTGTTCATGTGGCTTAAGAAGAAGGACTGTTTCTCTCTCCTCAAAGGATAGAGACATGACCCATGCCTAAGGAATTACAAAATTTATTTCCTTGGCCACAGGACAGGGATGGGCACACGACCCAAGTCAGATAAGTCAGTATCAATTCTAGTATTTTGTTGGGAGTATTAGAAAGGAGTGGTTCTTTTTTTCTGGCATTCTATATAGAATGATTAAGTCTGGAACTTTGTAATTAATGCATGAAAACAGCTAGCCTGGAAAGGAAGCAAAGGAAAGCATTTGCAGGGCAAAAGATGGGCAAGAAAAAGGTGACTTTTGAGGTCCTCAGTGAAGACCTTGGACCCAGATACCGCTGGAACCCGTCTACCTCTGAATCTTCAGTCAAGTTAACCAGCACATCAATTCCCTTTCCAATAAAAACCACATTGAGTTGGGTTTCTGTCTTTCGCAACTCCATCATCTCAGTTCACAATACTCCTTAAGCTTTATCAAGTATAGAGGAGAATAGACCTTCGGTGCAATCTCCTCCATTCACAGGTTAAGAAGCTTAAGTCCAGAATAGTCCTGAAAATCGAGAGGTTGCTCAACTTGCTCATTGAACTACAAGAGGTTTTTATACTTTTTGTTTAGCACCATGTTTTATCTCTTGCAATTTGACTTCAAGTTGTATTCAGCATATGAACCATCAAAGTATGCACTGATCAGCTAGATTTTGCTGATCTTCATGTAAAATCAAGTATGCCAGGTAACAAAAGTATTCTCCTAAAAACAGATCTAGTGTTTTATTTGAGCTTAATAATTCTTGTCATCACTAGATTCTTTATTATCTTAGTGACAGACAACCTTAAAATCCTCCAACCAGGAAATAGGCTACTTACAATGCCATTGATGCCTTTGGATTTCCTTAGAATGAAGTAACTTCATAAGAAAATTATCTCACTGCTATTTATCATGATTGCTGTCTACAAATATATTCTGTTCTACAGGGAATTGTAACAATGAAAATTCATCTTATCAGCTAGTAACTATATAATTGATCCAGATATTTGCTGTTTTGAGAAAAACTGGTGAACATTTAAAAGTTCCATGTAATACTATTCAAAAAAACATTTATGATGATTACAATTTTAATTCCTCAAATATATTGTCTTTTCTCCCCCATAGGTCACTTATTTGAAACAGATTTTGTGCATCTTGAAGTCATTTTCTTTTGTTAATTTTCCATAGAACACTGCAAAGAAATGTAACACTTGGAAATATACGTATAAAATCTAGCAATCTGGAAATCCAGTATTTATGTCAAACTCAAGAAATAATACCATTCCTTTCTAGCTGCACTAGGGAGCAATATGAAAATGGCCATTTATTTTGTTTTGTCATTTTCCCGAGCAGGCTACCCACAGGGTACTTAAATAGTTGATTTTCTCTTTTGCCATCTCTCTAGGTTAACAACAAAAATATATTTAGCTACCAAGAAACTAAATAGGTTATTTATGTTTCACTTGTCAAATCTATATTTTCCAAATATCCCCTGAGCCAGATTTGAGGAGGAGGTAAAGCCAAGGTGCGGGATATTTCATACATATTTAATTCACAGTTCTAAAGAGGTACAATTCTTCGCCCCCACCTCCCCTATTAGTTCTGCTGGGCCTCTACAATGTCAGCAATAATGGCATCGCTGTGCTTTGAATTGATTCTGTTGAACCCACAGGGCCAAATGGCCAAACTGAATGACTTTATTTTTCCAGTTGGAGACTGAAGCATATTGGCTCATCCACATAACAAAGTCTCCACCTTTCTGCCCACTGCTCCGTTATGAAATCACACTACAGATACAGTATCTATTTACATGGATAACAGGTCACTAGATTAAGACCCGACCTACTCTTTTTTATCTTAGGGTTTGTTTTTTTTTTTCCCATCATTTCTAAAAGCTGACAAACTAGAACATCTTTATCTGCTATAAAACTATTATTAGAATATCTGAAGAATAATAAACTCAGCTTACTTGGATGCTTTTCTGTTCTAGGAGTACTCAATGATCAATAGCTCCATGTCACAGTTTATTTCTTCCCTGCTTTCAGTATAAGCCAACTTCTCTACCTGTTTTCATAATACTGCCGTCTTTCCCTTATTTCTAGTCTCAGTTTGATAGTACAATATTCATCAACTACAGGAAAGGAAAAGGAAGAAGCTGATATATTCTTTCTGATAAGTAACATTTAACCATGTGTTGACGCCTTAACACACTAAGAAAGAAAGAAATCTATCAGCTACCCACAAATAAAAATGCATGTGGTTCAATGATGGCAATGTATTGAGCTAGGCACCCTAACAATGCTCCCATTGAGAACTTAAAATGTCTGGACTAAAATGGTTTTAAAGCTTATTTTTAAGTACGTTTACTGGTCTTCAAGAATAAAAAGAGTACTCGGAGACCAAAATCTTAGTAAAAACAACACAGAGGTAAATAGAACACTGAAGTTGGCCTTCAATTTTTAGAGTCCTTGAAAATTCTTAATGATTTTTAGTTTTCATGCTTTATGTGTGGGGGTAAAGAGTTTCAAGTGCAAAGAGATGTCGTTTAGGAACCTCTTGAAGTGTTGAGTCTAAAAGAAGACCACCGCATTTAATTGGAACCCTAAAACACCTGTCAGTTTAATCAAAGACTAGAAATAAATCCGTGTCTTTTCTTAAGGTAGAAGTATGAAGTAGGTCTCAAATCTTAGCACTGTGTTAGGAAAAACAAAAATAAAACCTCCCCTCAAAATACAAAACCACAGCTAGCCCTTATGATGGTAGACAGCAATAACCTTTAATCCCAGAATTTAATTCAAGTTGATCCCAGAATGGTAGTACTCCCAAGTGCTTGTCAAAAATAGGAGAAAATACATTCTAGAGTACCAACTTCTGACTCAGGTGTCTAAAGATCCCAACCAATAAATTTTCCAGGAATATAAGCACAGTAAATAATCACAACACTCATAAGGAAACAAGCCGAGAGCAAAAAACCAATGGAAACCACAGCCATTAGAATCAAAACTATAACAATTCAAATATTAGATTCATCACATAATTAAAAAATGTTCCCTATGTTCCAGGAAATAGGAGACAGTAATGAGTACGTAAGATCTCCAAAAACAAACAAAAAACTAGAAATGAAAATTATGATAATTTAAAATTAAAGCTCAATGAACATACTTACATGTGAGGTTGCCGAACACCAAAGAAAGTGTTAGAAAACTGTAAGACTTACCTAAGAAATTTCCCAAAAGTCAGAACAGAAAAATAAAAAAATGAAAACTATGAAAGACATGAACAATAGAGTAAAAAGCTCTATAAAACACTTAATCAAAGTTTTAGAATAAAATGAGGTAAAGGCTGATAGCTTTCTGGAACTTATTTTTTTAAAAACCAAAATCTATATTCAAAGTAACAAAGAGTAATAAATTTAAAAATCACTTACAGCTAGACATATGTTATGAAATCTCAAAACAACATCAACAAAAAACTGCAAAGGATTTTTATCACAAATATCAGCACTAAAACAAAAAGGACAATATAACCAGTGAATAAAAAGGTTATTAAGAGCCGTGAATCAACAAATATAAAAAATGAGTTGAAATGGAAACACTGCATGCAAAAACCCGTAAATACAACATTAACAAAATAAGTGAAGAGATATGAAGCTTGAAGGACCAATGTTAATATATACATGTTAATATACACCATGTATACATATATACCATATACACCATATATACATGTTCATATACACCATGACAAAACAACAACAAACCCAAGGTAAAAATAGGCCTCTAAAAGAGAAAGGAGCCCCTTATCTGCAAAGTTAATTCTGTTTTCTTCCCACAAATATACCAGCATGTAATGAACACCACGTATTCTTTGTTATCTAACCCAGCCTCCTGTTTCTACACTCGTCACTGCACTTAGACTGGGCTCCAGTCAAGATGAACTACTTACAGTTTGCAAATTCCAAGCCATCGTTTGCCTGGTCCTGAACTGAACTGCCGTTTTCAACTGAGTCTCCCTTTCCTCTTATACCCCTTCTCTCTCCTTCAGGGAATGTCTACTCATTGTTCATGATGCAATTCAGGTGTTGTGTACTCCAGAAAGCCTCTAATTTTTCCCACCTGATCCCATCTTGAATAAAGGGCTCTCCAGGTGTATCTATAGTGAAATGAATTGTCTATTTCTTGGCCGCCTCTGCCAGCAGACTGAGAGCTTTTGAGGAGAGTAACTGTGATGTTTGATCGTTTGATTCCAGACTGTTCTTCAAGACCTAGCACGGTACTTAAATATGATAGTTTAGGTTAAGGTGTTCTATAATTCCTTACTGGATGAATGCTATTTATCTTGACAGTATTTTAGATAGGCATTTAGAAATCCATCTAACTCATAGCTTTTGTTAACAAGCAACTTTCTGCTTGATTTCTTGGTAATTTTTTGATAAGGAAAGAATATATCCACATCAGAAGTGAATGCCTAGTATAAGTAACATTTGGCTTTGCGGCTTTTACACTGGTGTCTTCTGAGTGTGGTAAGGGTGGTAAGAGAGTCGTTTTCTTCATTCTGTTCCTAAGAGCAGATCCAGGATGATAGTAAACTGACCAAGATAGAAATCACCAGTTGAGGGTTTGGGTAATCAGTTCCATAGCGTTTTGTTATAATAAATCTCAGCATCTGGAGTCCCTTCCTTCCAGAAAAGTCCTCACAGCATACTTTAAAGTAAACAGAAGTAGCATAGGAAAGATTTAGGTTTCTTCTTCATATTGCAAATATTTATGTTCTACTTAATTTGAGGCACTGCACATTAGAGGACAAAGGCAGGTTTTAGTATTGGGTAAAGAACTCATTTTGGATTGGACACAAAAAATTATCTGTGTATCCTTAGAGAATTTTTATAGGCTTTTAAAGCATGCTTTTCATTTTTATTTATTTATTTGCTTTTTTATTTATTTATTTACTATTTTATTTATTTGACAGAGATCACAAGTAGGCAGAGAGGCAGGCAGAGAGAGAGGGGGAAGCAGGCTCCCTGCCAAGCAGAGAACCTGATGCGGGGCTCCATCCCAGGACCCTGGGATCATGACCTGAGCCAAAGGCAGAGGCTTAACCCATTGAGCCACCCAGGCGCCCCTGTTTTTCATTTTTAAATTAGATTATAATCTCTACTTCACTTAGTGTGGGAATTCCCAACAAACATTTGGGCCCACTGCCTTGTACCTAACAGGCCCTTGGTCGGTTCACTATCCTGAGACCTGAGCATGCTACAGCCTCTTAAAATAATTGAGGTGCAGAAACTTCCTCCTTGCTTAATTGTAAGCTTCTTGAGAACAAGTACTTCACCATACTAATTGTGTGTAGTATCACACCATGCACATAAAAGCTCAATAGATTTGTTGATTTGTGAATTCCCATACTTACAACATCTTTTCCAAGTACATATATGCAGAAACTTGGTTTTTAACAACCTAGATTTAGTTTCTGTGATTTGGATTCCTAGTGAATATCAAAGAAGCATTAGATGGCCAGAGCTACACCTCAAAGTTCACCTCAGATTTCACACGGCTGGTGTTACTTCTTAACCTTTGGACTCATACATCCCCGTCCTCCATCTATCACTTCTGCCAACACTGGTCGAGTGCAGAACTCCAGACCTTTCTTGCCCTTCTAGATATCTGATGGTCTGCCTCATCTTCCTATTTTTCCTCTCAATCCATTTGTCTTCTCCCCATAAATGAAACAATCTGTGTTATCTACACAGAACCCTTCTTCTACAACATACCCTTGGGTGTGCTGTTCCCTCGATCTGAACTGCTATTTCTCCATTCCTTTGCCTGGAAAATCCCTCTTCGTGCTTCAAATCCTGGCTATAATGTTTCTTTTCCTAGGAAGTGTTTTCTGACTGTTCTTCACAGTTTCCCACATTCCTTCTGGGCCTCATCGTACTCTATATAGTTTTATTGATTTGGATCCTATTTAATTGTAGTTATCAGGTTCAGTTTCTACATCTATGTTACTATATCCATATAGATAGTACACATGTCTTACTCTTTTCAGGAGCCTCGGGATCTAGCACCCCTGACTTATAGCACTTGTTCAGTAAATACCAAGGCAAAAAAAAAAAAGACTCGCCAGACATGAAGGCTTTCCCTCATCCACCTCTGCATCCTCACTTCTTGGGTCCTGGTCAGATGAAAAATTTTATAACTGTTGCTACTCCTGTACCTCTGCAGACCCCTTGTCTTCTTGTTTTCTCAGATCACCTCCCAAGAGCCTCTAGTCTGCACTCCCTCAGTACTTACCTCTCACACGATCCCTCTATCCTACAGCCACATAGCGTCCCATAATGCCTCCAGGTACGTCATTTTATTACATCAGTCAGCAAAGTTCTCTCATCTTTATGGAAAAAAAAAAAGTTACGTAGACAATTTCTAAGCACAGCAAACATCCAAAGCTCATGCACATCTTCTTCTGGGTGCTTTCAGAAGCCTTAGTGTCTTCGGCCACCGTGTTTCTCCCCATCTGTGTGTGTTACAGAGTCCCTGCTTACTCACTCCTAAAAAACAAAGTCTCTGTTTGAGCGCTTTAAGCTTTAGTAGCTCACTGAGCCTTTCATTGTACTGAAGGCTGCAGTGCAGCTTCATATAGAGGGAGGGCTTTCCACACCAGGATGGACGCAAACAAGGAGAACATGGAAACAAAAAAGCCGTTCGACCTACTTAGGATTTCCTGTATTGCCCCAGTGATTGCTAATTATCAGAAGATTTGTGTGTGTGGAGGTCTTCTCTTTGGCAGGCTTGCTTTCTCCCAGTTTTCCATCCGGCATAGTGTGGCATTTCATACGTGGCACTCATTCAGCTCAGAGATAGTCCGCAGGTCCCACATTCCATGCCAGAGTTCTCTTACCCACACAGGCAGGACGCTGTGGCAGGGAAGATCTACCTTCATATCCAGATAGGTCATCCTGAGATAGTGCATAAGAAATGGGAAAAAGGATAGAGAAACAAATATTGAAAATTTACCAACCTGGAGGGCTGTTTTTCACCATTTGCCTGGTTGGTTTTCTGCCTCCTTTCCTTCATGGTTTTCCGTATTGGTTACCAAGAGGGAGCCACTTTCTTTGTACCAGGGAGAATGGTCTGGGATGTAAAGTTGTTCTCAGGGAAAGGTTTGTTTTAGAGAGGATGATGTGGTAGGAGGAAACAGGTAAATTTTAGAGACACCAGAAAGTCTTCTTACTACCAGAATAACTTCCTCCTTATTGTTAGTGGTAAAAAATGTTTTATTCCATAATGGAAAATTTCCTAAAGTGGAAATATCAGAAAGAAACAAGTGATATAATAAATTCATACTGTCTAGGGGCACCTGGGTGGCTTAATCAGTTAAGCATCTGACTCTCGATTTCGGCTCAGGTCATGATCTCAGGGTCCTGAGATCTACCCCCTGCATTGGGCTCTGTGCTGGGTATGGAGCCCATCTGGGTTTCTTTTCTCCCTCTGCATCTCCCCCTGTTTATTTTATAAAAAATAAAGAACAAATTCATACTGTCTAATGTAATAGTTGCTGACAGAGCCTTTTTTCATATTTTAAAGAGATGGAAGTTATATAATGATAAGGATGAGAGAATCAAGAGAAAGAAAATATTTTCCAGAGAAAGGGCTCCAAAAATTACCTAAATCACTGTGCTGAGAGTCAGCTGGCCAGGGGAAATTTTCAAGGATCTTTAGGACACCATTTCCCTTATTCCAGAAATCAAAGGATTAAAAACAACTCTTTAAAAATTTTTAAATGTAATTTTTCTCTTAGAGAAGTAAATATAAAAGGGAAGAGTTTTTTTTTTCTCCTGTAACATTAGTTTTCCACAACCCAATGTCTAGAGTAAGAAGAAATAAATTTTAGTTGCAGTTAGAACTTCAGAATGATACACAATGAAGCATTGCTAAACATAACCATTGAATGTTCTGATGAACAAGTGAGAAAAAGTCTGGAATTTCTTCAGTAGAAAATGTTAAGAGCATAATACATTCTCAGTTGATGAGGTTCTTTATGGGAAAAACTGCACACAGACAGGAAGAGAAATCAAGTGATTTACGATTACTTTTCTGACTCCGTATAATATATCTTCTTTTTCAGTACAGTGTATCTTGAAAACCTCTACCTCAATGCTTTCTTAACTATAAAAAAGAATTAAAATTCTCCTTTCCATTGTTTCAAATTCTATATTTTTAAGATTTTTCTTATATTCTAGTTTTTTATTATGAAGCTTACTGTAATGACTTGCTGTGAAGAGTTATACTCAGATTTTAGGGTGTAGAGAAAGAAATGAGAAATTTTAGAGAATCTGAGACCCCATGCCCAGATAGGTTATGCTTTGTTTAATTTTCTGGAATGGTCCAGAAATCTGCATGTCATTAGTTATGCAAGCAATTCTCAGCAAATTGTCCATAGGATCCAGTTTGAAAGACTGATGCTTGCCTCACTGATTGCTCTCAGCTGCTTGTAAGAGTAGAGAGGAATATTCTAGATCCATATCCTAGGATCCATATCCTAGAACTTTTTAAAAGATCTTCTAAATAAAAATCTCCAAAATGTAGACAGAAGGTTGATTAACATAATTAGGCCAACACTATTCACTAATCATTGATAATCAGAATTGGGCTCCTACCTTCCCAGAGAGAATGGGAGACTGGAGGGTTACCTTTCGTGGTGAATACAGTTCAAAGGGATGGCCCGGGGTCCTTGTGAAATACATTCCTGAACTGTAGAAGATTTCTATCTTAGTGGGGCAGAATTTACAGTTTCAAGTTTTCTAAAGTGAATGTTTTCTTTTCTTTTTTTTTTCTTAAGGAGGGTCAAGGGCTTAAATTCAGGATGAAACCTGAGGGTCAAGCTGAGGGAAACAATAAGGCCATCTTGGTCACTCTTGCTTCCTGTCTTGCCTCTCTTTTCTGACAAGGATACAACTCTGCCCACCTGAGAGACACTCCTAGGTTCCTCTCCATTTTTAAGTCTCAAGCTTTTGAGTTGTGGCCTGGAGCCTCCCACTGTGATTTCCCAGTTCCCATTAATTCTCCTTAGCAGAGAAAATCTCCAAAAGTAGAATTTGCTTACTCAAGAGTGACGATGAATAATCACTGTTAATGATGAGTGCTTTACCAGCAGATCTTTAACCTCCATACAGTTGAGTAAATTAAACTTGGGGAGTTTCTAATGAAGAAAATTTGAAAGCTCATGTATTATATGCTGCCTAAAACTGCTGATTCTGTGACAACGGCAGACGATCATTCTCCGCTGGTGCTATTCAGAGTCTATGGTAAGATACAGACCATGCTCTTCATATAATCACCCTAACATCTAGAATAAATGGAGGATATTTCAATGATAACAGATGTAACTTTTATTGCAGCTCCTTCAAAGCAGTTTAAAATTTTTGAGACTACAGCAAAATAATTTCTAAACAGTTATGTAATAGTCTTGAGAGGGTGGCAGGTTGGAGGCAGTAGGTTCAAATGCTGACTGGCTGCTGACAGAATCAGGGAAAATTATCAAATTATCATAAACCATCTAGGCAACTATGATTGTTCAGGAGACCTCAGTGATCCAAGAACAGTCCAATTTTTCAAAATATCTTAGTGCTTTTCTCCTTTCACTAGAGGCTTCTTTTTTTGCAGAAAGGTAATAAAATGATTATAATTTGAGATTGAGATGAATTATCAATTCATCAGAGTGTATGTTTAGTGTGATATACTTGCACTAATGCCATGTGCTTTTTAATTAGGGAGCTATTCTCAAGACAGGAAAAAATTCATTTTCTCAATAGAAATATTTTACACCCAAGATATGGGGCCTTAAAAAACTTAATGAGCTCTGAGGCTGACATTACAACAATTAACATATGAGTGAAAAAATAAGTCTGTCTTGTTGAGCAATCTGGATGATTGGAGATATTTCCCTTATCATATGGAACATAGGTCACATTTTATATTATTTGCAAGAGTCTGCAATTTACCTCAAGGGAAAAGAAAGCTAATTTTCATAAAGTGACAATGGGATTCTCTGGCTCTGGCTGATACACAAATATCGTATTCACTTAGGAAGTGGATATTTCTTGCAGTGGGTTAATAGGGGTTTTGCAGAAGTCTGGTGAATTATGAGGAGGCAATTTTACAATTTTGAGCATAAGTGATTATGCCTATTTAGTGATTAATGGGGCAGAATTGACCTTTTCCAAAAATGGGCATTATGATTTTTGAATCAGTAAGCTTTTCTCAGTAAATGATTTCACTTGAGTTTGAGAAAAACTAGGTAAGCACACTGACTTTTCCACATGTCAATCCCATAAACATTTATTAAATACTGCTATGTAGACAGCACTTAATTAGGCATAATTACACAAGGTGGGTACCAGGCTAAAGAATTTGGATTTAATCCTAAAATGAAGATCTCGATTATACTGAATTGTATAACTTGTCCACATGTCTGTAAATGTCATACTCATCCTCCTGGTTGCTCACTCCAAAACTACAAAGCTGTCCTTAGTTGATAATTGCCCCTAATTCCTCTCTATTCTTCATACTTCTATACCCAGTCTACCAGCAAGAGTTATTGGCAGTGCCCTTAAAATGTATGCTGAGTCTGTCCAGTTTTCTCCAGTGCCACCATCACCAGTCTAATTCACACTACCATCCTTTCTAATCCAGATTACCTCAAGCATTTCTTCACAGATCTCTGGGCTCCCATTCTTGTCCACTGCATTATAACCCATTCTACACCCAATAGTCAGTCAGTGTTTTACAGGTATAAATCAGATCATGCACTATCCTGCTTAATATCTTCTAAATTTTCCCCTTTGCTTTTAAAATAAAATCTAATCTTTTTCTCAGGGTCTGCATTATCCCATATGATTTGACCCCTATCTACTTCCCCAGTCTTAGATTGTATCATTCTGTTTTCATTTATCAACTTTGTCTGATTCATAATGACTTTATTTCAATTTCTGAAACATGCCCGGTTTCAGAACTTCTGCCTGGTTAGTCTTCTAGCCTAATCCACAATGTGATGTCTATCTTTCATCACTCAGGTTTTAAAGCAAATGTCTCCTTCAGAAGTAGTTATTCCCTAATGGCCTCATCTTCTTAAATAGCCCACCCCCAAGATTATATATACACACTTCAAGACACATTCCATCTCGTTTTTTTTTCCATCAGAATATGAATCACTACCTCTAAAATTTTTTGTTTGCTTGTTTTTCTGTTTTAATTTTGTCCTCCATTAAATCACAGGATCCACAAGTTCAGGGTGCTAATCTCTCTCACTCACAAATAATCCAAATGCCTAAAATACCACCTGATACATAGTAGGCATTCAATAAATATTTATTGACTAAATTAATAAACCAGGCCTTATAAAAATAGGAATCCAAAAGAAATTATTGAGAAATGTCATGTTAACATCAATCTGACAGCTAAAACTCCCTATAGATCTGCAGATGGGAGGCAATAGAGAGGTTAAGAACCCCAGACATTGGAGCCAGAAAAGTCTGGGTTCAAGTTCTACTACTGACACATGCTAGCTGTTGGCCTTGTAACAAATTGTTAAACCTTCCTGAGATTCAATTTCCTTCTTTGTAGTATGGAGATAATAATGTTTCATTGGATCACTCAAAATCAAAACAACTAGTAGTATATATTCAGCACAAAGTCTCACATTAAGATCTGGAAATTATTACAACATTATTATTATTTCACTTTTCTAATTTTTCCAACATTCTTTCCTACGTTCACTACCATTAAGAAAGATTAACAACCAATCCATAAGAATTCATTATATGCTTATTGTAGGCATGAGAATGAAGGGGGATAAATGGTAGAAAAGAAGTAAAAAAGAAGGCTTTGGAAAGTCCAAACTAAAATTCTGTTTCAGAAACCATTACCAGCTGTTAGGAGTTTTCAGGAGCAGCAGATCTAATCCTAACTCAAAGGAATTTCAGATAAACCTTCTGAAAAGGATTATGTGTCTTCTTGGGTCTTTTTCTTACATTGAGCAAAGCCATGTGCCATCAGTTTTTTCTTACCATGCTAATAACTTATTGTGTAGGGATGTTGAGGGAGTAATCAAGACAGGGGTGAAAGAGGTAATGACAGGACACTCTTTATGGTAAGACCATAATTGCTCCCCAATACAAACAGAGGCTCATGTGGAAACACAATGAATGGAAAAAACATATAGATATATAATACATAATATATATATATAACATATTCATATATATATAGAGAGAGAGAGAATGTGTGTGTGAGTGTGTGTGTGTGTGTGTATTAAAAGGCAGACCCAAAGCTTTAGATTTTCTGTTGGGAACAGTTCCAATTTTTAATCTGATAGGAGGTTACCTAAGAATCATATCCATTAGTTAATTATACAAAATACACATTTAAGGGTGCTAAATGGTTCAGTTGGTGATTTCTCACCATCAACTTGCCAATACCATTCCTCTAGATAGGGGATCTATAACCTGACAGTGATGGAGGACAAGGGCACTCAAAGCTTAGCTCCCTCAGTGCTGGTTGCCATGGCTACAACCTCAAGAAACCTTTATTTCACAACTAGGCAAAGTCTGCAGCTTTTGAATCAAAATTAGTTTATTCAGTCAGATCTAACAAAATCCTTACATGCCTTGTTTGAAATAATAGTTTTGCTTTTTGTATAACAATATTTTTTAATTAAATAGAAACAATTCCTCCACCACCACCCTGCTTCACCTCCAATGATGCCAGGTCCTAGGAACTGAGGAAATACATCATTATACGACATGTAAGGTCTGAATTGTCTAAAACAGAAACAATTTTCAAACCAACCTAGGTGTAGGTTACCATATCAAAAGAACAAATTTTAAACAGATTCTTCAAAAAAAAAAACAGATTTTTCTTTTATGTCTACATTGAAAAATAAATATTATTTCCTCAGAAGACCTCAGAAGAAGGAGAGTAAAAGATTCCTTAGAATCTTTTAAATGTTAATCAGAGAAAAACTTTTTTTTTTTTTAAATTTATTTACTGGGACGCCTGGGTGGCTCAGTTGGTTAAGCAGCTGCCTTCGGCTCAGGTCATGATCCCAGCGTCCTGGGATTGAGTCCCACATCGGGCTCCTTGCTCAGCAGGGAGCCTGCTTCTCCCTCTGCCTCTGCCTGCCACTCTGTCTGCCTGTGCTCACTCTCTCTCCCTCTCTCTCTCTGACAAATAAATAAATAAAATCTTAAAAAAAAATTTATTTACTTATTTGAGAGAGAGAATAAGAGAAAGCACAAGAGAGGAGAAGGTCAGAGGGAGAAGCAGACTCCCCATAGAACTGGGAGCCCAATGCAGGACTTGATCCTGGGACTCTGAGATCATGACATGAGCTGAAAGCAGTGGCTTAACCAACTGAGCCACCCAGGCACTCTAAAGAAAAACTTTTTAACATCAATCATTTTTGTCTCTCTTTGGGTATGCAAGATACTAACTAGAATAGAAAAATGATTTTTAATTATCCATAAAAGTACAAATAAGCATAACTAATATTGCCAGCCCTCAGCCCTTATCCAGTACCATTGCTGCCCCACCAGTTTAAATTGCCATGACTTTGTTAATTTAATGGGCAAATAGAATTAACAAGTCTCTAAAATATTCTCAGACTATCATTCTTACTACAGCAGGAAGAGGAGATAAGCTGATATTTTAAAGCCAAAAATCTATGCACTTATTTATTCCTTCATATATTTAACAATTTTTAAAAAAGATTTTTATTTATTTATTCAACAGAAAGAGACAGTGAAGGAGGGAACACAAGCAGGGAAGTAGGAGAGGGAAAAGCAAGCTTCCCACTGAGCAGGGAGCCTGATGCAGGGCTTGATCCCAGGAACCTGGGATCATGACCTGAGCTGAAGGCAGACATTTAATGACTGAGCCACCCAGGTGCCCCTATTTAACACTTTTTTTTAAATTGATTATTGACTATGTGCTAGGTATGGAGATATATAGAGACATATTTTTTTTTCCTAAAGGAACATATAGATCTATTATAAAAGTTGATCAGTAAACAAAGGACTGCCTATGATAATGGCTAAACTGAGGGTAGGGGAAAGAAGATACAGTGATAACCCAACACACAAGCACTTTCCACCCAGGGCTTTGCACAGGGAATGTTTAGGTTGACTGTAAATGAGAATAAGAGTCTGACTGGTATTAGTGAGCAGTAGGTAGAGGGCTCTTTCAGAGGTGAGAAACATGTGCATAGCCGATAGGTGTGAAGCAGCACAATGTGCTTGCTCTAGGGGAATGGAGTGATATGAGAGGAAATGCATCTTAGAAGTTGACAAGACAAGAGACCACAAAAGGGTTTGTGTTACACACAAATATGAATGCCATGGACTAGGTAATGTGTAAATATCGGAACCTTTTAAGAAGAGAAATAATTGGACCTGATTTATGTTTTAGAATCATAATTCTTGGTGTAGATGGATAAATTAGAGATGGAGAAGTTTGGAACCATGGAGACCTTTTGAGGTTATTACAATAATCTATGTGAGTGGTGATAAGAACCAATTCAGATGGAAGTGGAGAAGAGGGGGATAAATGCAAGAAATAGTCAAGAAATGTGATTGATAGGACTTAAAAGCTAATAAGATACAAGAAGGAAAAGAAAAGGAACCTTACTGGTGACATCTTGTTTGTTGACTTAGTGTTTCAGGGAATGATGGTCCATTAGTTGTTCATTAGAGAAACAATTATAAACTCATTTAGGACAGCTTGGATTTGAGATATCAGAGAAATAAAGATAAAATCCTGGATCTCACTAGAAAAGTACAATCCAGAGACACAAATGTAGGTGCTATCAAATGTATCTGATACTGAACTTCAGGGAGAACCACCAGAAAGATAATGGAGAGAAAGAAACAATGGCTAAAGACAGAAACATGGTGTCCGCAGACTTTAAGGAAGTCAAAGACGAAAAGAATACAGTGAAGATTAGCAAAGGCAGTTAAGAATAAGAGTAAAGTTACATATGTGGGATTTAAGAAACAAAATAGATGAACACAGGATAAGAGGAGGAACAATAAGAAAAACAGAGAGGGAGGCAAACCATTAGAGACTCTTAACTCTAGGAAACAACTGACGGTTGCTGAAGGGGAGGTGAGTTGGGGGATAGGGTCATTGGGCAATGGGAATTAAGGAGGGAACTTGATGAGAGATGAGCACTGGGCCTTATATGCAACCGACGAATCACTAAATTCTACCCCTGAAACTAAGAACATGCTATATGTTAACTAAATTGAATTTAAATAAAAATTAAAAAAAAAAAAAAAAAGAAAAAAAGTAAAGTTAAATAGTGAAAAAGAAAGTCATGGAAGCAGCTGGTATTCACACACGATATCTCAAAGCTGCTATGCTACTACTGGTAATTGTGACCTGCACAGAGCCTCACACTAAACACACTGCAAAGTAGCATGTCATGTACCATCTAAAGAGGCAAACACAGTTTATGTCTCAGTCTCCCACCATGGGCCTGAAATCTTTGCACAAAAACAGCAACGTTAAACTTCACAACTGCTGAGCCAGTGTACTTTATTAGGTCCAGCAGTAGGCTAGAAATGTGGGCACCTGCATTCTAGTCTTATTTATGACACAAATAGCTTTATACTACCACATAACTTCTCTGTTACCTGCATTCTGTGGCTATCTTTCCATTCTCTAAACATCTTGGGAAATGGACAGTTGACATGTCAAGAAATATTACTAGGATTCCATTGGTAAAAACTCAAAGGGTCATATGATTTTCATGACTAATTTATTTGGAATGCTGGTAGTATGGAATATATTTATCTACTGCACTGATAATTTGGAGTGCCACTTCTTCATTATAACTATGCCTTTTCCCATATAAATACTTCAAGTAATTAATAATAATAATAATAAATAGAAACAAAAAATAAGAGGAAGAACAAAAAAGTAGAAGTCTCCAAACTGAAGCACTGCCATTGAAGTCTTCTATTAAATGCAAACCTCTTATTCAGGCATTTCACACTCTATTATTATTTTTCCTTTTATTGCATTTATTTCTCACCACTTTCTACTAAACTTTTCTACTTATATCAAACCAATCTTTTAATATTTGTCTCCTACCAAACCTTCTCTTCTTTGTACACATTTTTTAGGTAGACTATCTTTTCTGTTTGGAATCTCTACTCTATGTGTCAGCCAACTTTCTAATAGGAAATCAAAACATAAGGTAGACCAGAATATACCACATCAGGCTGACGTCACAAATAAATCTATCATTTCAGTGGCTGATGACAATAAAGGTCTATTTATCACCAACACAGTAGCCTAAAAAAAGAAAATCTTGTAAGAACAAAATGGCTCTTAAAACTTTTGCCTGAAATGGACAGTTCCTTAGCCAAAGAAAATTACATGGCTCAGACTGTCTTCATTGTAGAAGACAGAATAGTTGCCTCAAAGGAATGAAATGTTTATAATAAAAAGTAGTTCGAGGGGAGGAGTCAAGATGGCGGAGAAGTAGCAGGCTGAGACTACTTCGGGTAGCGGGAGATCAGCTAAATAGCTTATCTAAAGATTGCAAACACCTACAAATCCAACGGGAGATTGAAGAGAAGGAGAACAGCAATTCCGGAAACAGAAAATCAACCACTTTCTGCAAGGTAGGACTGGCGGAGAAGTGAATCCAAACCGACGGGAAGATAGACCGCGGCGGGAGGGGCTGGCTCCCGGCGAGTGGCGGAGCAACGGAGCAAAATCAGGACTTTTAAAAGTCTGTTCCGCTGAGGGACATCGCTCCAGAGGCTTAACTGGAAGCCCAGGCGGGGTCAGCGCGGCCTCAGGTCCCGCAGGGTCGCAGAAGGATCGGGGGTGTCTGAGTGTTGCAGAGCTTACCGGTATTAGAACGGGGAAGCCGGCTGCAGAGACAGAGCCAAGGAATGACTCTCAGCTCGGGGTTGCCTTGAACCGGTCGCAGGCTCGGTCAGCTCGGAGCGGGGCCAGAGGCCAGGGTGGCGGGAGTCATTGGGCGCTGTTCTCTGAGGGCGCACTGAGGAGTGGGGCCCCGGGCTCTCGGCTCCTCCGGGCTGGAGACCGGGAGGCCGCCATCTTCATTCCCGTCCTCCGGAACTCTACGGAAAGCGCTCAGGGAACAAAAGCTCCCGAAAGCGAACCCGAGCGGATTACTCAGCGCGGCCCCGGGTAAGGGCGGTGCAACTCCGCCTGGGGCAAAGACGCTTGAGAATCACTACAACAGGCCCCTCCCCCAGAAGATCAATGGGAAACCCAGCCAGGACCAAGTTCACCTACCAAGGAGAGCGGCGGAATTCCAGAGAAGAAAGCAAAGCACGGAACTCATGGCTTTCTCCCCATGATTTTTTAGCCTTGCAGTTAATTTAATTTTTTTTTCTTTTTCAATATTTTTTTCTTTTTCTCTTCTTCTGCTGAATTTTTTTTAACTTTTACCGTTTTCTTTTTTTAACGTTTTTTAAATAGTTTATCTAATATATATATTTTTTTCCTCTTTTTATATTTTTTCTTTATCGGCTTTCTTTTTTTAATAGTTTCTTTTTTTTTTTTTCTTTCTTTCTGAACTCCTTTTTATCCCCTTTCTCCCCCCTCACAATTCGGGATCTCTTCTGATTTGGCTAAAGCATATTTTCCTGGGGTTGTTGCCACCCTTTTAGTATTTTACTTGCTCCTTCATGAACTCTTATCTGAACAAATGACAAGGCGGAAAAATTCACAACAAAAAAAAGAACAAGAGGCAGTACCAAAGGCTAGGGACCTAATCAATACAGACATTGGTAATATGTCAGATATAGAGTTCAGAATGATGATTCTCAAGGTTCTAGCCGGGCTTGAAAAAGGCATGGAACATATTAAAGCAACCCTCTCAGGAGATATAAAAGCCCTTTCTGGAGAAATAAAAGAACTAAAATCTAAACAAGTTGAAATCAAAAAAGCTATTAATGAGGTGCAATCAAAAATGGAGGCTCTCACTGCTAGGATAAATGAGGCAGAAGAAAGAATTAGCGATATAGAAGACCAAATGACAGAGAATAAAGAAGCTGAGCAAAAGAGGGACAAACAGCTACTGGACCACGAGGGGAGAATTCGAGAGATAAGTGACACCATAAGACGAAACAACATTAGAATAATTGGGATTCCAGAAGAAGAGGAAACAGAGGGGAGCAGAAGGTATATTGGAGAGAATTATTGGAGAGAATTTCCCCAATATGGCAAAGGGAACAAGCATCAAAATCCAGGAGGTTCAGAGAACCCCCCTCAAAATCAATAAGAATAGGTCCACACCCCGTCACCTAATAGTAAAATTGACAAGTCTTAGTGACAAAGAAAAGATTCTCAAAGCAGCCCGGGAAAAGAAGTCTGTAACGTAAAATGGTAAAAATATTAGATTGGCAGCAGACTTATCTACAGTGACCTGGCAGGCCAGAAAGAGCTGGCATGATATATTCAGAGTACTAAATGAGAAAAACATGCAGCCAAGAATACTATATCCAGCTAGGCTATCATTGAAAATAGAAGGAGAGATTAAAAGCTTCCAGGACAAACAAAAACTGAAAGAATTTGCAAATACCAAACCAGCTCTACAGGAAATATTGAAAGGGGTCCTCTAAGCAAAGAGAGACCCTAAAAGTAGTAGATCAGAAAGAAACAGAGACAATATACAATAACAGTCACCTTACAGGCAATACAATGGCACTAAATTCATATCTCTCAATACTTACCCTGAATGTTAATGGGCTAAATGCCCCAATCAAAAGACACAGAGTATCAGAATGGATAAAAAAACAAAAACCATCTATATGTTGCCTACAAGAAACTCATCTTAAACCCGAAGACACCTCCAGGTTTAAAGTGTGGGGGTGGAAAAGAATTTACCATGCTAATGGACATCAGAAGAAAGCAGGAGTGGCAATCCTTATATCAGATCAATTAGAATTTAACCCAAAGACTATAATAAGAGATGAGGAAGGACACTATATCATACGCAAAGGAACTGTCCAACAAGAAGATCTAACAATTTTAAATATCTATGCCCCTAACGTGGGAGCAGCCAACTATATAAACCAATTAATAACAAAATCAAAGAAACACATCGACAAGAATACAATAATAGTAGGGGATTTTAACACTCCCCTCACTGAAATGGACAGATCATCCAAGCAAAAGATCAACAAGGAAATAAAGGCCTTAAATGACACACTGGACCAGATGGACATCACAGATATAGTCAGAACATTTCATCCCAAAGCAACAGAATACACATTCTTCTCTAGTGCACATGGAACATTCTCCAGAATAGATCACATTCTTGGTCCTAAATCAAGTCTCAACCGGTATCAAAAGATTGGGATCATTCCCTGCATATTTTCAGACCACAATGCTCTAAAGCTAGAACTCAATCACAAGAGGAAATTTGGAAAGAACCCAAATACATGGAGACTAAACAGCATCCTTCTAAAGAATGAATGGGTCAACCAGGAAATTAAAGAAGAATTGAAAAAATTTATGGAAACAAATGATAATGAAAACACAACGGTTCAGAATTTGTGGGACACAACAAAGGCAGTCCTGAGAGGAAAATATATAGCGGTACAAGCCTTTCTCAAGAAACAAGAAAGATCTCAGGTACACAACTTAACCCTACACCTAAAGGAGCTGGAGAAAGAACAAGAAAGAAACCCCAAACCCAGCAGGAGAAGAGAAATCATAAAGATCAGAGCAGAAATCAATGAAATAGAAACCAAAAAAACAATAGAACAAATCAACGAAACTAGGAGCTGGTTCTTTGAAAGAATTAATAAGATTGATAAACCCCTGGCCAGACTTATCAAAAAGAAAAGAGAAAGGACCCAAATAAATAAAATCATGAATGAAAGAGGAGAGATCACAATGAACACCAAAGAAATACAGACAATTATAAGAACATACTATGAGCAACTCTACGCCAACAAATTTGACAATCTGGAAGAAATGGATGCATTCCTAGAGACATATAAACTACCACAACTGAACCAGGAAGAAATAGAAAGCCTGAACAGACCCATAAGCAGTAAGGAGATTGAAACAGTCATCAAAAATCTCCAAACAAACAAAAGCCCAGGGCCAGACGGCTTCCCGGGGGAATTCTACCAAACATTTAAAGAAGAACTAATTCCTATTCTCCTGAAACTGTTCCAAAAAATAGAAATAGAAGGAAAACTTCCAAACTCATTTTATGAGGCCAGCATCACCTTGATCCCAAAACCAGACAAGGATCCCAACAAAAAAGAAAACTACAGACCAATATCCTTGATGAACACAGATGCAAAAATTCTCGCCAAAATACTAGCCAATAGGATTCAACAGTACATTAAAAGGATTATTCACCACGACCAAGTGGGATTTATTCCAGGGCTGCAAGGCTGGTTCAACATCCGCAAATCAATCAATGTGATACAACACATTAATAAAAGAAAGAACAAGAACCATATGATACTCTCCATAGATGCTGAAAAAGCATTTGACAAAGTACAGCATCCCTTCCTGATCAAAACTCTTCAAAGTGTAGGGATAGACGGCACATACCTCAATATTATCAAAGCCATCTATGAAAAACCCACCGCAAATATCATTCTCAATGGAGAAAAACTGAAAGCTTTTCCACTAAGGTCAGGAACACGACAGGGATGTCCGTTATTACCACTGCTATTCAACATAGTACTAGAAGTCCTAGCCTCAGCAATCAGACAACAAAAGGAAATTAAAGGCATCCAAATCGGCAAAGAAGAAGTCAAACTATCACTCTTCGCAGATGATATGATACTCTATGTGGAAAACCCAAAAGACTCCACTCCAAAACTGCTAGAACTTGTACAGG
Organism: Lutra lutra; assembly: GCF_902655055.1. Lineage (NCBI taxonomy): Eukaryota > Metazoa > Chordata > Mammalia > Carnivora > Mustelidae > Lutra > Lutra lutra. The sequence continues at coordinate 69,346,086 of NC_062286.1, forward strand.
AATTCAGTAAAGTGTCAGGATATAAAATCAATGCACAGAAATCAGTTGCATTTCTCTACACCAACAACAAGACAGAAGAAAGAGAAATTAAGGAGTCCATCCCATTTACAATTGCACCCAAAACTATAAGATACCTAGGAATAAACCTAACCAAAGAGACTAAGAATCTATACTCAGAAAACTATAAAGTACTCATGAAAGAAATTGAGGAAGACACAAAGAAATGGAAAAATGTCCCATGCTCCTGGATTGGAAGAATAAATATTGTGAAAATGTCTATGCTACCTAAAGCAATCTACACATTTAATGCAATTCCTATCAAAGTACCATCCATTTTTTTCAAAGAAATGGAACAAATAATCCTAAAATTTATATGGAACCAGAAAAGACCTCGAATAGCCAAAGGAATATTGAAAAAGAAAGCCAAAGTTGGTGGCATCACCATTCCGGACTTCAAGCTCTATTACAAAGCTGTCATCATCAAGACAGCATGGTACTGGCACAAAAACAGACACATAGATCAATGGAACAGAATAGAGAGCCCAGAAATGGACCTTCAACGCTATGGTCAACTCATCTTCAACAAAGCAGGAAAGAATGTCCAATGGAAAAAAGACAGCCTCTTCAATAAATGGTGTTGGGAAAATTGGACAGCCACATGCATAAAAATGAAATTGGATCATTTCCTTACACCACACATGAAAATAGACTCAAAATGGATGAAGGATCTCAATGTGAGAAAGGAATCCATCAAAATCCTCGAGGAGAACACAGGCAGCAACCTCTTCGATGTCAGCCGCAGCAACGTCTTCCTAGGAACATCACCAAAGGCAAGGGAAGTAAGGGCAAAAATGAACTATTGGGATTTTATCAAGATCAAAAGCTTTTGCACAGCAAAGGAAACAGTGAACAAAACCAAAAGACAACTGACAGAATGGGAGAAGATATTTGCAAATGACATATCAGATAAAGGGCTAGTGTCCAAAATCTATAAAGAACTTAGCAAACTCAACACCCAAAGAACAAATAATCCAATCAAGAAATGGGCAGAAGACATGAACAGACATTTCTGCAAAGAAGACATCCAGATGGCCAACAGACACATGAAAAAGTGCTCCATATCACTCGGCATCAGGGAAATACAAATCAAAACCACCATGAGATATCACCTCACACCAGTCAGAATGGCTAAAATTAACAAGTCAGGAAATGACAGATGCTGGCGAGGATGCGGAGAAAGGGGAACCCTCCTACACTGTTGGTGGGAATGCAAGCTGGTGCAACCACTCTGGAAAACAGCATGGAGGTTCCTCAAAATGTTGAAAATAGAACTACCCTATGACCCTGCAATTGCACTGCTGGGTATTTACCCTAAAGATACAAACATAGTGATCCGAAGGTGCACATGCACCCGAATGTTTATAGCAGCAATGTCTACAATAGCCAAACTATGGAAAGAACCTAGATGTCCATCTACAGACGAATGGATAAAGAAGATGTGGTATATATACACAATGGAATACTATGCAGCCATCAAAAGAAATGAAATCTTGCCATTTGCGACGACGTGGATGGAACTAGAGGGTATCATGCTTAGCGAAATAAGTCAATCGGAGAAAGACAACTATCATATGATCTCCCTGATATGAGGGAGAGGAGATGCAACATGGGGGGTTGAGGGGGTAGGAGAAGAGTAATTGAAACAAGATGGGATTGGGAGGGAGACAAACCATAAGTGACTCTTAATCTCACAAAACAAACTGAGGGTTGATGGGGGGAGGGGGTTGGGAGAGGGGGTGGGGTTATGGATATTGGGGAGGGTATGTGCTATGGTGAGTGTTTTGAAGTGTGTAAACCTGGCGATTCGCAGACCTGTACCCCTGGGGATAAAAATATATGTTTATAAAGCTGTAAAAAAAAAAAAAAAAGAATGAAAGAAAGGATGAATACCCAAGTTTTGTAGCAACATGGACGGGACTGGAAGAGATTATGCTGAGTGAAATAAGTCAAGCAGAGAGAGTCAATTATCATATGGTTTCACTTATTTGTGGAGCATAACAAATAGCATGGAGGACAAGGGGAGATGGAGAGGAGAAGGGAGTTGAGGGAAATTGGAAGGGGAGGTGAACCATGAGAGACTATGGACTCTGAAAAACGATCTGAGAATTTTGAAGGGGTGGGGGGTGGGAGGTTGGGGGCACCAGGTGGTGGGTATTGTAGAGGGCAGGGATTGCATGGAGCACTGGGTGTGGTGCAAAAATAATGAATACTGTTATGCTGAAAAAATAAAAAAATTAAAAAAAAAAATCTCCCAGGAGGAGGGCAGGGTGGAGACTCGTCTATGTCAAGCATCTCTGTGCCTTTGGGAACCATTCAACGTACCAAGCATAATGTTGCCACCATGGTAAGATTATCAGTCAATGGTGACCTAGTCTTTTTGTCAGTAGTGGTCAAGGTCTTCCCATGTTGAGAATAAAGATAATTATGGTAAAAAAAAAAAAAAAAAGTAGTTCAACTTATTGCACATCTTATCTTTGACATTTTCCTTGCTTTTCTTTTAGGGTTTTGTTTTTTCTTGTCTAACTTATCCTACATGCCCTTTCTAGTGGCTTCTTATCTCTGAAAATCCCCTTCTATTACTGATGCCAAAAAAAATCTTGTCATATGTCATTTTTGTGTTGTTATTTAACAAATTACCAGTTTATATGCTTTGCTCAATTTTTAAATTAGCATATAGACATCTTTTCTGTATTGATTAGTAAATTGAATTCATATATTAATTATATCTAGCCCTTGTCCATCACTGGATTTTGTGAATTGTTGGTTTTTATTTCAAATTCATAATGGAATTTTATAGTATTTGGTTTTAAATATTTTTAGCCATGTATTTTAAATGAGCCAAAATAAGTAATTTTCTTAATGGATTTTATGTTTGTTATTATGCTAATAAATCCTCAAACTCAAGATCACACAGATGTCTACTTGTATTTTTCTTTTAGCAATTCTGTGGTTTTCCATTTACATTCAAATCTTTAAGCTATTTGAAATTTATTTTAACATTTATTATCAAATACAGATCTAATTTTATTTTTTCTCCAATCAACAGCTCTTGTTCAACACTATTAATCTCTCATTTTCCTACCAATTTGGCCATATTCGTCATATAATAAATCCTGATATAAATTTAAATATGGCCATGATTATCATTCCATTTCACTAATCTGAATTATCATTACTGTACTAGGGTCATTATGACTTTAAAATATATGTTATCTTTGAGAGGACAAGTTTCCTTAGCGTTTAAAAAAGTTGGGTTATATCATACTCTCTTTCATTCATTCACAATAAACATTTACAATAAAGTCACCAAATTGTAATCCATTTGAACTTTTATCATAAATTAATTATACCTATAGATTCATTTGGAGAGAATGGACAAATTACAATATTAAGCCTCAATTCCAAGATATATTTTTTTCATTATTTAATTTTCTCTTCCAGTCTTTTATAGTTTTCTTTTTATCAGCTTTTTTATATTTCTTATTAGTAGCTCCTTACCTCAGGTATTTCAATTAGTTGTTCCATTTTGATCAGGAATTTTAATTGTTGTAGGGGCACCTGAGTGGCTTAATTGGTTAAGCATCTGACTTGTGATTCCCACTCAGCTCATGATCTCATGGGTCATGGGATCAACCCCCCTGTTGGGCCCCATGCTCAGTGGGGAGTCTGCTTAAGATTCTCTCTCCCTCTCCCTCTGGCTCTCCCTCACCTTGTGTGTACTCATGCATGTGCTCTCTCTCTCTCTCTCTCTCTCTCTAAAATAAGAAATATTTAAAAAATAATTTTAATTGTTGTTGTTGTTGCTGCTGTTGTTTGCCATTATGTTTTCTAATACATTATTTCTTGTATACAGGATAGCTGTTTATTTCATATACACATTAATTCATTTATTAAGGATAGTGATTTTTCAGTGAGTTCTGGGTTTTCATTTTCCAGATGACAATCTTATCATCTAAAAATAATAATACTTTTGGATATACCTTCCCAATATTTGCTTTTTCAGAGTTTTTTTTTTTTTTAATTTATTTGTCAAAGAGAGAGACAGCACAAGGAATGGGAGCAGCAGACAGAGGGAGAAGCAGGCTCCCTACTGAGCAAAGGAGACCCGAGACCCGTGTGGGATTTGATCTCATTGCCCTGGAATCACAACCGCAGCTAAAGGCAGATGCTTAACTGACTGAACAATCCAGGTGCCCTGGAAGATATATTTTAGCATGTCACATTTTACCCCATCAAATCAGTTGCCAAATATTGCCAACTCTGGTTCTAAAGTATCTCTCTTCCATATGCTATGTCTCTAGTTTAGTCACTCATAAAAACTATCTGATATTTGTAACTTCTAAGGATTTCCTTGTTGGGGGAAAATTAAGGGACAGCAAGTCATGCTGTAGGAAATGCTAAAGGAAATTCTTGAGGCAGAAAAAAAATGACACCTGAAGGAAATTTGTATTTTCACCAAGAAATGAAGATTCAACATTCAATGCAATCTCTATCAAAATACCATGAACAGATGGGTATTAAGGAGGACACAGATTGGGTGGAGTCTTGGGTGTTATACACAAAGAATCATGGAACACTACATCAAAAACTAATGATGTACTGTCTGGTGACTAACATAACATAATAATAACAATAAAAAAACTGCAAAAAAAGAAAAAAATACCATCAATATTTTTCACAGAGCTGGAACAATCCTAAAATTTGTATGGAAACAGAAAAATCCCAAATAGACAAAGGAATGTTGAAAAAGAAAAGCAAAGCTGGGGACCTCACAACTCTGGACTTCAAGCTGTGTTAAAAAGCTATAGTCATCAACATAGTGTGGTACTGGCACAAAACAGACACATAGATCAATGGGACAGAATAGAGAACACAGAAATGGACCTTCATCTTTATGGTCAACTAATCTTGAACAAAGTGGGAAAGAATATTCAACAGAAAAAAGAGTGTTGGGAAACGGTGTTGGGAAATGGTGTTGGGAAAATTGGACAGCTACGTGCAGGACAATGAAACTGGACCACCTTCCTACACCATACACAAAATAAACTCAAAATGGATGAAAAACCTATATGTGAGAGAGGAATCCATCAAAATTCTAGAGGAGAATGCTGGCAGCAACTTTTTGGCCTTGGTGGCGCAACTTCTTGCTAGACGTGTCTTCAAAGTCAAGGGAAGCAAAAGCAAAATGGACTATTGGTACCTCATCAATATAAAAAGATTTTGCACATAAAAGATAAAAGTCCACCAAACCAAAAGACAACTGACAGAAGGGGAGAAGGTATTTGCAAATGTCTTATCAGAGAGAGGGCTAGTATCCAAAATCTATAAAGAACTTATCAAACTCAACACCTAAAAACCAAAATGCCAGTCAAGAAATGGGCAAAAGACATGAACAGACATTTCTCCAAAGAAGACATATAAATAGCCAACAGACACATGAAAAAATGCTCAACATCTTAGGCATCAGGGAAACACAAATCAAAACCACAATGAGATACCACCACGCACCAGTCAGAGTTGCTAAAATTAACAAATCAGGAAATAACACATGTTGGCGAGAATGGGGAGAAAGGGGAACCCTTTTACACTTGGTGGGAATGCAAGCTGGTACAGCCACTCTGGAAAATGGTATGGAGGTTCCTCAAAAAGTTAAAAATAGACCTATCCTATGACCTACCAATAGCATTATTAGGTATTTATTCAAAAGATAAAAACAAAGTGATTTGAAGGGACACATGTTTATACAGCAATGTCTGCAATTGCCAAACTATGGAAAGAACCCCAGATGTCCACTAACAGATAAAGGGATAAAGAAGAGGAGATATATATACATACATATAATATGTATGTATATGTATATGTATAGGTATATGTATATGTATATATATATATGTCTCCTCTCTCTCTTTCTCTCTTTCTCTCTCTCTATATATAGAGAGATAGAGAGGTAGATAGATATGGAATATGTATATATACATGATCCATATGTTGGAATTTGTCTCAGTCAGCAAAAAGAATGAACTCTTAATAAATAAATAAAATCTTAAAAAAAGGGGGGGGGTTACCTGGGTGGCTCAGTGGGTTAAAGCCTCTGCCTTCATCTCAGGTCATGATCCCAGGGTCCTGGGATAGAGCCCCACATCAGACTCTCTGCTCAGCAGGGAGCCTGCTTTCTCCTCTCTCTCTGCCTGCCTCTCTGCCTACTTGTGATCTCTGTCTGTCAAATAAATAAAATATTAAAAAAAAAAAGAATGAACTCCTGTCATTTGCAATGACATGGATGGAACTAGAGGATATTATGCTAAGTGAAATAAGTCAGTCAGAGAAAGACAAACCTCGTATGATTTCACTCCTATATGGAATTTAAGAACATGGGGGAAGGGAAGGGAAAATAAATAAGAGGAAAACATAGAGGGAGGCAAACCATGATAGACTTAATTACAGAGAAAAGTGAGGGTTGCTGGAAGGGAGTGGGTGGGGGGATGGAGTAACTGGGTGATGGGCATTAAGAAGGGCACATGAAGTAATGAACACTGGCTGCTGTATGGAACTGATTAATTAAACTGTTAATTAAGTTGAATTTAAATAAAAAATAATAATGGCACAGAAAAAGTACAATGGAAAAAAAGGATAATATTGTAATGATCTTATACTATATATTATATAGTATAAAATTATTTGCAGGTAGACATGATAAGTGAGAGACTCATCTGATAAAACACAGCAGAATTTCTCCAACATTTTGATCTTATAAAGCCTTAAAATTACTGAAGACTGTAAAGAACTTATTTGTATGGATTTTATCTATCAGTTATTATCACTTTATAAATTAATTTTTAAATGTTTACTTAAAAATAGTAATAATAGACTCATGTTAACAAATATATAACAATTTTTTATGAAAAATTACTGTATCTAACAAAACAAAAAAGAGTGAAAAACATATCATTACTTCACATTTTGCAAATTTCCTTAATGTTGGCCTAAGAAGAGACTGATTCTTAAATCTCCTTTACCTTTAATCTGTTGTTACATGACATGGCACATATCTTCTCAGAAACCCCATGGTACATTTGTGAAATAGAGAGGGAAAATGCAAATGACTCTTACAGTATTACAGTGAAGATAATTTTGACCTCATGGACTCCTTAAAAGGTTCAAAGACCCACATGACCCTCAGCCCAAGAGAAAAAAGGAAGGAAAAAACCCCTAAGAGGTATAACAATAAGAAACAAGTGAAGACAAATGTAATCCTAAAACTCACTTAATGCAAACATTAAAAAAAAAATAGAAAAACAGGAATGAGTAAAGATGGTACATATAGAAAATAAATAGCAACATCACATATAAAAAACACAATGGTAATTACATTAAATGTAAATGGATAAAACATTAATAGGATAGAGTTGTTAGATTTTATAAAAAGTTCAAGGCTCAACTATTTGCTATCTAAAAGCAACTCACACTAAATACATAGTTATTTAAATTGGAATAATTTAATGAAAAAAGATAAACCATGCAAAAACATTAGTTATAAGAAAAGTAAAATGGCTATTTTTAAAGTCAGATAAAATAGACTTCAGAACAAAGAATATTACTTATTACCTATCAGTTGAGATACAGTTGATCCTCAGTTTATGTGGATTCTACATTTTTTAATCTGACCCTGGTTAAAATCAATTTATAATCTCAAAATCAATATTGCCCATATTTTTATGATCACATGAGGACATGTGTAGGACAGGGAATAATTTTAGTCTTCTAAAATATGAACATTCCTAGCTGAGACTGAACAAAGTAATGCTTTTCTTTTGTTTTTCAGCTCTCATACACCAGAGTAAATAGATGGTAGAGGGCGATGTGATATAGTACCAGAAGTTCCATCTCTGAGGCCAGAGGGATAGGGTTTAAATTTCAACTCTGGCATGTTTTGGTGGTATGTTCTCACACAAGTTACTTAAGAGTTTTGAGATATATTTTCTGTTTTGTAGAAAAGAAAGCAGAATCTACCAGGACATGTTACTTTTAGGGTTTAACTGATGTCATATATGCTATATGTGTATATTTTCCCTAGGAGTAATGGTTCAGTATCCACTAATTCAGTGTTCATAGTGACATTACAGAACATAACTACCATGAATGATAAGAATTGACTGTACATTTAAAAGGGTCAACTCTTCAAGAAGAAATACAAACCCTAATGTCTATGAAACTAAAATAAGAGCTTCAAAATATAAGAAAAAACCTTGACAGACATGTAAGGTGATATAAATAAATTCATAATAAGAGCTAGAAATTTCAAAACTCCTGCTTCAGTAATTCATAGGACAAATAGACTCAAAATGAGGATGAATCTAATTGACATTTTAATGCACTCCACTCAGCAACTAGAGAAAACATACTCTTTTCCAAATGCACATGAAACACTCTCCAAGATACACCTGTGCTGGTTCATAAACAATTCTTGATACATTTAAAAGGATTATAATCATTAGAAGTATGTTCTACGACCACAAATGAATTAAATTAGTAATCAGTAACAAATTGAAATCTGGAATTTCCCTTATATGTATGGATATTAATGTATAAGGATATTATTCTAAAATACACTTCTAAAATACACGGGCAAATAAAGAAATATCAAGGAAAATTGGGAATTATTTTCAGCTGGTTGAAAATGAAAATACACCTTATCAAAACCTGTAGGTTAAATATAAAACAGTGCTTAGAGGAAATTTATAGTTTTAGATATTTATATCAGAAAAGGAGAAATATATAAAGTTAATAATCTAAACTTTCACCTTAAAAGCTAGAAAGAGGAGGCACCTGGGTGTCTCAGTTGGTTGGGCCTCTGCCTTGGGCTCAGGTCATGATCCCAGCATCTGGGATGGAGCCCCCCATGCCAGGCCTCCCTGCTCAGTGGAGAGTCTTCTTCTCCCTCCCCCTGCATTGTACACTCCCTCTTTCTCCCTTTCAAATAATTAAATGAAATCTTAAAAAAAAAAAAAAGCTAGAAAAAGAAGAGCAAGTTAAACTCAAAGTAAGTAGAGGGAAGGAATAAAATAGTAGCAGAAATCAAGGAAATAGAAGAAAACTTGATGAAAAACATGAAAATCAGTTGAAAAGAAATTTCCTCACAAAATCAAATTTTTTCATATTTAAATATTTTTCTCATCTTTGCTAGTATTTGCTCAATCTTCAAATGTGGTGATGGTGGTAGAGATGCTCAAATAATCAAACCCACTTAATGGATCAAATAACTCTTTTTTTTCAATTCTTTGCAGAATGTAATGATTATATCTAAATCTGTTTTGATCACCACTGAATGAAAAGAGGCTAGGGTTAGGAGTTTTACTGGAGTCTTGTCATTGTTCTGTTATTCATTAATTATAACATCATTAATTATAACACCTTGGATAAGTTATTTAATATTTTTGCACCTCATTGTTTTCAAATGACAAATGACAAGAATATTTTATACTCTGCATCTCAAAAGCAAGTGCAATGATGAAGAGGTAGTAAGTTAGACAAGCATTTAGAAAGCTAAATTAAATGTGGTCACAGGAAGACTAATAATCAAATACTATTACTTCACAATCTTAGTAGAATTTAGCTGAGTATGAAAAGAAAATTTAAGAGATTTAAAATATCCCTAAATTTATAATGAGATTCTTTATTCTCCAGGCCCCTTTCTTAGTCTATGTTTGATCTTCCTACCATTTATCTTCCCCAATCTTTTTCGGGTTGCTCTTGAGGTCAGAGTTCCAGTTGTGTTAAATTGTTTGATAATTCTGCTCCCAACACAACTCTCCTGAGGAAGTAAAGCCAAATGCACACTCCATGACTGGACTGGGAAAAAGTAAAGTTCCAATGTGCAAACTCCTATCAGCCACTTGAAGTTGTTCTTAGCACTATCCTATTGACACTATGGACAAGGATCTTTAAGCAGAAAATAATGGCCTGTGATGAAAACAAGTACATTTACAAACAATATATGGTAAATAATAACTATTATCATTTGGAGGTCCCTAGGCAATAGCTCAGAGCTTAGTGTTAGCCAGGTTGAAAAGTTTTTGGTCTTCATAACCAAGGAAGACTCTAAAATGGGAGATAGTGTTTAAGCCTTGACAAGTAACCATGTCAAATTATTGTATGGATACATTTCCACTTCAGATAAGACATTATTTTTTAGAAAAAATGGAAATGAGAATGATAATCGTTGTTTTAGTGACAGAAAGTATGTGAGTGGGTGTCTAGAGATTTATGGATAAAGAAATTGCTATAAAAATAATTCTCAAATCTGAGAAGCCTCATGCATGCACAAATATGGTTGCTCTTTCTCCTATTCTTATTTGTCTTAATGATAATATTTCTTTCTTTTTAAACTATGCTGTTTCTAAGTCACAAAAAAACCCTTAAATCTCTTTTAATTTTTTTTAAGTAAATGAAGAGATGTCTTATCTGTAAAGTTGCTCCCTGACCAATTTCAATACTTTAATGAATAATAGATAAATTTCATTTCCTCTTGATCCTCTTTCTACATGGCAGCCAAAATGATCTTGCAAAAACCCCAAACTAATCATGTCACTTCTTAATTAAAATACTTGAACAGGCCTCTATTGTCCTCCAGATAACGTCCAAATTATTATATATTTTTGAACAGGTTTATACCAGTTCCTATTTATCTTCAAACTTTTTTCCTCTACTCTATGTTTTATAAAGCACCCCTTTGTTGCACTGCTCTCTCCAACACGCATAACCAAGTACTGTGGGATCTAATCAAACCAGCTCTCTTGCAAACCCCTAAAAGGACCATGCTCTACCCCTATATCTGAGAAGGGTTAATTTATTCTTAATCTTGTCCTTACCCTCTTATACTTTTAAAATAGGTATCAGTTGGCTTCTTAAGGTTATTGTCACCTTATATCCCCAGCACTTAGCTCCAAGTCTGGCAATAAGGCATTGTTGAATAAATACTGGAAAGAGGGTTTATGAAGGATAGCTGGAAAATATGGAGAAAGGAAAGGAGGGAGGAAGAAAAATACAAAGGGAGCTCAAGAGCCTTAATCTGGTTTGTTGCTGAGTCCCTACTCCTTTCCTGTTTTCCTTAGTTCCTGCTGATTCTCAGTTGTGGAGGATATAGTTGGCCTCTGGCCATTTCCCATGCTCTAGGGCTTTCTCATCTCTGCTCCTTCCCTTTCCTTGAAGTGCCCACTCTCTAAATCAGTATTTGTCCTTCACTGCCATATTCATCCCAGGTCTTCTCAGATATGATTTCCACTGAAACAAACACTTTTGGCCTCAAGGTCCCTAAACATTAAAAAATTTCCTTTACTTATTAAAGACTGGGGATCTCTTTGGTGGCCTCACCACAAAAGTAAAACACAGTGAAGGATGATTAGCCTTGTATAATCCAAGAAAGGCTATGTAGCCAAAGATAAAATCAGAATTTAATTGTGGCCAAGTAACACACAATCTGGGAGAACCAATCTCTTAATTCAATCTGTCTCTATCTCTTTACATCTATTTAATTAGACATCTTCAATATGGAATAAATGGCAGTATTAACTGTAGTAGGGTACCCTAGAAAGATTAGACTTGTTTTGTTATTGCATTTTACTTTGTTATTGAGAGAAACTGCTACTCACATCATAGTATAGGCAGACATAGGATTTCATCAAGTAAGGTGGCCTTTCTTACAGGAGAGGTTGCTGAATGAGGAGTCTCTACAGGGAGAGAGAAATAATCTTCCAATGAAAAAGAAGCAAAGAGAGAGGTAATTTCTAGGAGTGTACATGCACCAAAAGACCCCCAAGTCATTCTTATTTCAATATATCTATTTTGTGCCTCTCTATAGCTGGCTGGAAAATTGACTAAATCTGCTGACCTGGATTTATAGACACAAATATTAAATATGACCGTGAAGATCTGCACTGGCAAGTTTCTGATGATGTCACTCTCTTCTGAACCCAGACTCCTAGTACATAAACTCATAAATGTAACAACACTCCCTTCACCTTACATATCCTGTAGATTTATTTAAATCAGTTGAATTGTAGAAAAAACCCCACACATTATTTTATGCTGATTCTTTTTGGAGGGGGAATGCACTGCTGGTGAAAGCAGCTGTGGGGAAAAGGCAGAATACTTCACTTCTAACTAAGTCAAGGTTAAATGGTGGTAAATGTGACTAGTTATTACAGTCATCATTAAACAACTGTTCTACAGAGTGCCAAAATAGAAGACATATACCCAGCATTGCTAAACTAAATAAGAAAATTAGCACAGAAGTACCAATAAATAGCAATAAGAAATTAAAACTCTTTGGATACCTACTGGAAGTCTTCTTAATGAAAGCAGAGCATCTGACAAGTAACTGAATATAAAAGATAATTTAAGTCACAAAGGTGGGAAGAGAGCCATAGGTAGACAGAATAAAGGGATTTCCTTTAATATAATTGAAGTCATGTCAAATGGAGTCAACTTCTCTTTTGTGAACTTCATTCAAACTCTATTATCACAATTTAGGGCAGTATAAATTTCCAGTTTTCTGTTTATGCATATTTACTTCACCACTGTTTCCTTGTCTCTGCTCCTGCCATCTTATTTTAGTATCCATTTTTTAAAAATTACTAAGTCATGCATCTTGTGACTTTAATTAAATTTCCTAAAGATTTGGAGGTTATAGGAGAGACGTTAGGTCGTGCTTCCCATAGCATCCCATCTTTTCACTAATTCTCTTCTTAGCCTTCCTAAAGAGAAGTGGAGTCTGGCCCCCTGAAACCACTAACTGGGTAGAAATCTGGCCCTGAGCAGTTTCCTTACAGAAGCCTCTGGGAAACATAAAGAATACATTTTCTTTACCTATATTGTAAACTACTCAGTAGACTAAATAAGACAACTCCTACCTCCTTCATCCTATAAAATGAGTTCATTTCATACTTCATTTGTGCTTTTACAATCTGTTATAAAATTTTGAAACTACTACATGAGTAGAGCACTTGCATATAAAAAAATATTGAAATGAAGTACATACACTTTTATATAAGGGCAAATCAGAGATCTCCTTAAATAGTTTAAGTCCCTTTGTGACCATTCCAGCTTCAAAATAAACATGAATGATACATAATTTTTAAAAAAGATTTATTTGTTTATGACAGAGAAAGAGAGCAAGAGAGAGCCTATGTGCAAGTGAGTGCAGGGAGGAGCAAAGGGAGAGAGAGAGAGAGAGAACTCCAGGAGACTCCTCCCTGAGCTTGGAGCTTGACACTGGTCTCCATCTTGAGACCCTAAGATCATGACCTGAGCCAAAACCAACTCAGACACTAACCGACTGTGTCCCTATAAGTACTTATATTTGTAATATTTTTTTCATTATTTTGTGGTTGTCAGAAGGAAAATTCCAAAAACAAAATTCACATAAAACAGTCACTGATAATAAAATACCAGGGTGATTAAACACTAATACCATATGTATGCAATTACCTTTATTTGCTTTAAAGTTATGTCTAAGGGGGTAACAAATGAGAATAAATCAATAACAACCTGATAAATTGATTTCATGTAGACATGTGATCTGTATCATGCTGGCCAAATTTCTCTACAAAATGCATGTTCTTTTAGTTATAATTATCTGGATAATTCAGTAGGCCACCTCACCTGTGGGTTTTTTTTTAATTTATAACTCTTGCGACACTCTAGCATCTCTATGAGCATTTCAGTGAATTAAATTTTATTTTAAAATACTGTTTTCATTCAAATAAAATAAAATGGAACCAGTTTTGATGTTACTGTGCTTTCATGAGAGACACAAATTGCCTATAGTTTATGGCTCTGTTTTCTCTAAAGGAATAGATTCTAGACATATAATTTTGAACAGAACTTTTACTCTGTATTTTGTCTTAAAAGAAATAAGAACATATAGCTTAATAGAAATAAACCTCCATGCATCTCATCAGCATGTATCATTTCTCATTTCTTTGATAGTATAGTTAATCAATACATAGCACATAGCATATAGTACAATTTCATTTAAGTGGAAGAGAAGAAGCATAAAATAGGCAACCCACAAAGTAACTTTAGTCACCAAAGGAATGATATAGTTCTCTGGAAATGAGAAGTACCCTGCCTTGCAAAGAGTCTTCATATCAAGAAATAGAAATTGCCAGAGAGGAAAGGAGACAGGCTTTGCAGAAAATTACTGATAGAAGCAGGGCATTTATGACAGCTACCAAGAAATCACTATTGTATTCTGATTTCTATAGCCATTTTTAATATTATCATTGAGACACTTCCTCCTCCTTTCTGGATTATCAATATTTCTTAACTCCACAACCCAGTACAATCTAATAAATTGCCTCTTGGAAGAACTGTATAAAATCTCACCAGAACATAAGCTCCACTAAGAAGAGATATGCTTCTGTTCTCCTCTCTGTTGTATCATGGGCACCAAAAACAATTCCTGATACATAGTGTTGCTTAATGAATACATGTTGAGGAATTCCCTCTACCTTCTTGTTTTCTGATTAGGCATGAATTCAGAGAATTTGAATTATGCTGTCCATGTCTGGGATCCTTTTTTTTTTTTTTTTTTTCTTCAAAGTAGTCTATTAACTCTTAATTTACCTTGAATTTTGTATTTTAAAGAATTTGATCTCCCAACTGGCATGTACTGAATAATAATTTTCCCACATATGTAAGTGTGTGTGTGTGTGTGTTTATGTATGTATGTTTTAAACCATTAGTTAGACTTTTTGAACTAATGGGACTATTTCATTTTTTTAAAAGATTTTATTTATTTTTTATTTATTTGACAGAGAGAGATGGTAAGAGAGGAAATACAAGCAGGGGGAATGGGAGAGGGAAAAGCAGGCTTCCTGCTGAGCAGTGAGCCTGACTTGATCCCCGGACCCTGGGATTATGACCTGAGCCAAAGGCAGATGCCCAACGACTGAGCCACCCAGGCGCCCCACGCTACTTAAATAGGCCTGTGAGTTTGGAAGCCATTAGTCGATGTCAATGGATCAGAAACATTATATACATATGCATTTATGCCATAGTTTAATACATTTACAGTGAACTGACAAGTTTTAGACTCTGAAAAGATCCAACTATATTCTTTATACTGAGATAAAGGGAGCAAGGCAGTTATATGCAGTGTTTTTCTTGCCTTCATGGAGAACATGAGTTCATAAAACAGCAATAAAAAATAGTCATAAATTGGGTTTAGTATTAATGTCAATTAGCATCTCAATGACATAATGACCGTGGTAAAGCACTTAAACTTTATTGACATCAATAGCTATTATCAAGTCAGGTTTATTGATGCTATAATAAAGAGGGCCGAGTTTCACAAAGCTTCTACTAATTGCCAATACCATGTCAGGAAATCTCTGGAAAAGGCTGACAGCACACAAATATACAAAATACTACCGAGTCAAAATACTAGCTCAACCGGTCTTATTCTGGAGTAACTGGTCAAGACAAATGAAAGCTATTTACTGAGCAAAAACCTAGTCCAGTCTTTGCTAGAAGTTATGGGGGATTAAAAAAAAAAGAAATAGGTATCATAGCCCCAATCTCAAGTTGGGTACAGTCTGGTTGAAGATACAGGAAAGCTATGAATGAAGAATTTCAGAATGCAGTGCCTGCCTTTTGTTCCATGATTTCCCCTGACATCTTCATTGACAGCTGTTCATATCTGTTCTGCTTGTGATCTTGTCTCCCCATCCACTGTCGCAGTTGAGACGTGTCTCTTCCCTTTTCTGTTCCACTGGTATAGCCTTTTCAGATCTACTCTCATTGTCATAAGTAGAGTTAATCTAAAACTCTAACCTGAAGAGCGAAAGTTACTTATCAGAAAGTTTAGAGGAGTGGAGATTCACTCCTAAATGTTGGTCTCAGATCATAATAAAGAAAAAAAAATCAATCAGTTCAAGTTATAATTTTTATTAAACGAAAATAAAGAGACAGATAGATAGATATAAATAGATAAATTATAGATCAATAAATAGAGATAGATAAGAATATAGTTCACCAGAAGAGATAGAAATCTAATACTGGTAAGTAGTAATTCTAATTTTAGCCTCAAAGAATGAATATATTCAAATCAGTTATTTATGCGTTAAGTTTCAGCTCAGAGTTAACAGTAGATTAGAGTGAAATTTTATAAAATTATAGCACTACTGAACCAGGATTAGCAGAACAGATTCATTTAGCACTTTAGGTGTCAAATTACCAACTTGCTCTTCATCCACCAGCAGTTATTGGCAAATACTGTTGGCAGAGTCCAAAGAAATAACACTACTGATGTAATGTTAAAATCTCTGGATAAAAAACCTTGAGAGTCCTAATGTAAAAAAAAAAAAAATTATTGTCAATTAATCATGAACTGTAATTTCACCCCTACATCCAATAGGGGGCCTGACACATCCTTCCTCCCAGTATCTCCCACATACCAGCCACTTGCAAGGATCACTGAACAAAGAACCATGAGAAAATATTTCAGAGATGTGAGCATAAGTAGATGACACACACAAAATCAGATGTTGATTTCCATGCCCTTTTATTTAGAGACAACCTCAGAAAGAACGGGGTGTCCCAGTCCCAAACTGGCTGAGGTTATTTCTCTCATTCTGATAAGATAGTAGGGCACGGCAATGCAAAGCTTTGGGAGACACCTGGCACAGCAAACTGGTGTTACGTACTACACAGGTGCTGGCAAGGGATTCTGAGAAAGGCTGCTCAAAATAGAGAGTCTAGAAAATTGAAACACTGAACTGAACACTGAAAAATAGAATTGAAACACTGAAATATAGAATTGAAAAAAATCCTTACAATTCTAGAAAAGAAGCTTTCAGAAATCCCACTTCTGGGTATTTATCCAAAAGAATTGAAATAAGGGTCTCAAAGGAATGCTAACACTCATACCTTCTTTGCAACATTATTCACCATAGTCAAAATATAGAAACAAACTAAATGTCCATCAACAGATGAATGGATAAAGAAAATGTGGCATTTTACAATGGAATATTATTCAGCTTTTAAAAAGTAGGAAATTCTACATTATGTGACAACATGCAAGAACTTTGGGGATATTACGCTAAATAAAATGAGCCAGACACAGAGACAAATACTGCACGATTCTACTTATATGTTCTATCTAAAATAATCAGACTGAAAATGATGGTTTGCAGGAGCTGGAGGCAGGGGGTGGTGAAGAATTATTAAGCAACTGGCATAAAGTTTCAGTTATACAAGATGAATATGTTCTAGAGATCTGTTGTATAACATTATACTTACAATCAACAATAGTGTATTGCACACTTGAAACTTATTTTTCTTTTTTAAGATTTTATTTATTTGTCAGAGAGAGAGAGAGAGAGAGAGCACGCACAAGCGGCAGAGGCAGAGAGAGAAGCAGGCTCCCCGCTGAGCAAGGAGCCCAACGCGGGACCCGATTCCAGAACCCCAGGATCATGACCAAAGCTGGACAGTGGCTTAATCAACCGAGCCACCCAGGCATCCGGCACACTTAAAATTTCGAGGGCATATCTCAGGTTAAGTGTTCTTACCACAGTAAAAAACAATTTAAACTTTTATATTTTGTCTATAAACTTAAATCCCCACCGGCTACACTTCAGTGCTGAAATGATTTTTGAATTGTTCCGAATAGACTATAGTGACATAAAAATCACTACATAGTGTGGCCTAAAGTGGGCCCGTCACTGCTCCCAAGAACTCCAAGCCTCAGCCAGTGCTACTGCTGCCTTACAGACCATGAGATTTGGTCTAAATGAAGAGATGAGAAGTGAACACAAGTGTGTTTCCAAACAAAATATGGTACCCACTGCAACTGGAAGGAAATGGCAGTACTAATTTATCCCATCATTTCCAAGAAACGGAGTTAATTTTGTTTTGTTAGTACTATGTTAGTTTCCTCTGACAAGGGGAGAGAGATGGAGCACATCCCTCTTTGCCTTGAACTGCTTCTAAAATTTCCTTTTCATTTATTTAGTAAGTCTAGTTCAGCAGTCCAGCATGGATCATCAATACTGGATTGGTACAAATCTGGACATACCTCCCTTTTCTTTTTTTTTTTTTTTTTTTTTTGCCCTGTGCACTGTGAAGAAGAAGCTCTCTCCTACACAATTTCCTATTCCTGGGCCATTGGACCTATTATTTTAAATGTACATGAAAAACAGTTGGCTTGCTATCTTTCTCTTTTTAAAGGTACTTCAAAGTCATTACTTTATGAAGTTACCATATAAATCTCTCTTCTGTTATTCTTCTGAATATCTTCTTTAACTTTCTGTGTGTCCTTCCCTAATCTTCTGGGCTATGTTAAAAAGTATCTCCTACTGATAATGTGCTATTGATGGATCTGCACTAGTCAATTCTCAGCCCCTTATAAATCTTATTTGGAGCAATAAAAGTAGCCTAAGATCCTTCCCTGAATATATTACATTTAATCTAAAATGTAACTCATTTCTCCATTTTCATCAATCTCTTTCCTCAAATTTAAAAACATTTCAATTTAACTGCCTCTATAAAATGGCAACAAGAACTATTTCATTATCTATAGATGTAATAAGTTTAAATTCAATATTTTTGATTTTTATAATGATAAGCACTTCAAAGTTATTTTAAGGCTAAAATAAGTTTTATTCTAGATTCCCATTATTTTCTGCCTCATAATTTCTATTGTATGCCTTTAATTTTATTTTGCTTTATTCCTTGCTTATTATTCAATTTTTTTCACAGTTGTACATTAATATATATTCTTAATTTTGTTTTTTTTTCTCATTTAAAGCATTGGTAGCATTATTTTTGTGCTAGTTCGGTAACAACAATGATACAAAGCTTATTGGCTTTGTAATTCTTGTGCTTTTACAATTAGCTTGAACTCATAATTCTGTATTTAGTAAATTAATCAAAAATATCTAAACCTTAAAGGTATAAAACACAGAAGTCATCCCTTTTATAGTATATGTGCTGCCGAAGCGAGCACAGAAGTCATCCCTTTTAAAATGGGTACAGCATTTAAGAAATTTCTAGTTCTTTATTTTTTTTTAAAGGTTTTATTTATTTACTTGAGAGAGAGTGAGAGACAGTGTGAGAGGGGAATGGGTCAGAAGGAGACGCAGACTTCCCGCTGAGCAGGAAGCCCAATGCAGGACTCGATCCCAGGACTCCAGGAACATGACCTGAGTGGAAGGTAATTACTTAACCAACTGAGCCACCCAAGCGCTCAAGAAATTTCTAGTTCTTTAAAAGAAGAAAATAAGAAAACCAACCAACTACATTCCATGACATACTATATTATTTCCTAAAACTCCTTAAGCAAAGGTACTGATAATGATATGGCTTTTTAGGTTTATTTAGGAAACATTCATTTTTAGAAGGATACAATTCCCTAAGCGCTACTGTTTCTAACTCATGGCGAATTAATTGTTGCCCAGAGTTGTGCAAGGTGAAAGAACATGAACCCTGAATCTAGATGTGCCTGAACCCACATGCCAGTTCTCTCTCTCACCAGCTGAGAAACTATAAGAATAAATTAATTTTCCTAAACTTTAGTTTCTTCTTTATGAAGTAGATGACAGTAATACCATGTATTGGGTTGCTAAAAGGATTAAATAAAATAATTTATGTAATAAAATATGTACACTAGGTAATAAATACTAATTTAAAATTTATATTCCTAAATGAAGTTTAAAGTTTGCCTTCCAAAATATTCTTAAATCTGTATTGAAAATTAGTAATGGAGGGCTATTTTTAGGAGGATAATGTTAGCAACATTAAAACTTATCTCTTTAAAATCTACAGCATTAAAATAGGTAATTAAGTTAAGTAAATAAATAAAATTCACAGCATTAAAGATAGTATCATTTTCTTTTAAGTATTCTGTTGCACTTCCCTAGTTCTAATGTCAAAATTGCCATTCAGTTTTATGTTTTTCATAAAGTTTCTTCTTAATAAAGATTTTTATTTATTTATTTCTCAGAGAGTGAGAGAAAAAGAGCATAAGCAGGAGGAATGGAAGGCAGAGGGAGAAGCAGGAAGAGAGAGAAACAGGCTCCCTGCTAGGCAGATGCAGGACTCAATCCCAAGAACCTGAGGTCATGACTTTGAGCTGAAGGCAGACACTTAACTGACTGAGCCACCCAGGCATCCATAGAAAGTTTTAATGTAAATCAGTGTAGCCAGAAACAAAGAATGAAACATCTGTTCACCCCAATCACATATTTAGTGATTCAGCATCAATTAGACATAGCTCAAGCAAAATTTTAGTTGAATGACTATGACATCCTTTTTAGAATCTAAAGCTAAATCCACGGTGAATCACATTTTACTTTCCACTACATTTTATTCCATATTTTCAAACTCCAGGGTATATGACTAAGGTCATTTTAATGATTAATGTTTTTAGATAGGTTTTAAACTAGTTTATTATCAACATTTTCCCTCAGTGTTATCACTGAGACATAAGTGATATTTTAGAGCCATCCATCCTTTCAATATCAGGTTTTCAAAAATGTTACTACATAGCTCTATATGAAACTGATAATATTTATATGACTATAATTTTAAAGCTCTTCTCCATTAATAAGCATAATTTTCAGAGTACCCTTTAATGACTTGATCTTGCTCCATGATTTGCTTTGAATTGTTACTACATGACTATATAATCAACTTGACATATCAATTGATGCTTTACCAGTATAAAAGTTCAGAATTAAAGCATTACAAGTATGGGAATTTGATCTTAGTTAACTACAATATCTCTAGCACCTAAAGCAATGCAAAAAATTTTAAATTTTAGCAGTATCAAGTCTTCTAATAGTTCAGAGTGGTTTATTTCTATTTAGGATTTCTCAAATATTATTCAGTCAAACTACCATTTTCAATGACCCATAGTCTTTAAATCTACTAATTAATCATTAAAATGATAGGACATACTTAGTAAATGTGAATTAAGTAAAAACTAGCTGTCTAGCTTATACAAATTCAAATACCATATTCTCTTCCTAATAGAATTTCACCACTTCTGATATTTAGAAATATGTTTTGTGTGTTCAGTTCCTAATATTCAGGGCTTCATAGTGATTTTGCTAATTAAAAGGAAATATAATGATATCATTTGTGTGGCCACTAAAAGAGTAATATTTGATAGATTTATCCTAGAAATTCACTATATATCTAGTAGATTTAAAGACTATGGGTCATTGAAAATGATAGTTTGACTGAATTATATTTGAGAAATCCTAAATAGAAATAAACCACTCTGAACTATTAGAAGACTCAATACTGTGAAAATTTAAGTTTTCTCGAAATCATTTTATAGGTTTAAGGCGATCTCCCCCGTCTCCCTGCAAACACTTTTGAAAGGAATTCTAATATTTCTGTGGAAATGTAAAAAATCTAGAATAGCTAAAATAATTATTAAATAATTATTAAAAAGAACAAAATTGGAAGAATTCTACTACTTGATTTCAACACATACTATAATGCTATAAAAATCTAGACAGTGTGTGGGCACCTGGGTGGCTCAGTGGGTTAAAGCCTCTGCCTTCGGCTCGGGTCATGATCCCAGGATCCTGGGATCGAGCCCCACATCGGGCTCTCTGCTCGGCAGGGAGCCTGCTTCCTCCTCTCTCTCTGCCTGCCTCTCTGTCTACTTGTGATCTCTCTCTGTCAAATAAATAAATAAAATCTTTAAAAAAAAATCTAGACAGTGTGGTATTAACATAGGATATTTGGAAAGAGCAGTGGAATTGAATGGCGTTCAGAAATAGACACACTTACACAGTGATTGATTTTCAGCAAACATACATTATTTAGTGAATAGTTTCAGTATTTGGTAATGGAATAACTATCCATCTATCTTGAAAGGAAATGAACCTTGATCATACACAAAATTAGATCACATACAAAAAATTGAGATTAATGTTCATCACTGTCCTAAGACTTTAGGCTAAAACTGTAAAAGGTCTACAAGAAAACGGAGAAAATCTACAAGACACTGGGTTAGGCTAAGATTTCCTAGATAGATTTCCTGTCCTGGAAAAGGACAGATCATAAAAGAAAAACAAAACAAAACTGATAAATTAGACTTCATCCAAAAAAGTAAAAAGACATCAAGAAAATGAAGATCTACAGAATAAAAGCAATATAAAAATAATAAATAATAAAGTCACATTGCATATATATGACAAATACTTGTATCCAGACTACTAATTTGCTCTTACGATTTAATAAAAATAAAACCAACTCAATAAAAATGGGCAAGATTTGAATAAATGCTTATTTATTAGGACAATAATATGCCCAACATAATCAGTCATCAGGTAAATGTTAATTAGAACCACAATGACATACTTCTATAACTCCCATTAGAATGATTAAAATTAAACTGTCTGACAATACTAAGGTTCAATAAGGATGTGGAGCAGATGGAGTTCTGTTGCTGGTAGAAATGTAAAATGGAACACTACTATGGAAAATAGTTTGTAGGTCTTATATACTTAAATACATACTCACCATATAAGACTCAGCAATCTTTTTCCTAAGCATTTACAAGAAGAAAGAAAGGAAGGAAGGAAGGAAGGAAGGAAGGAAGGAAGGAAGAAAGAAAGAAAGAAACTTGTGTTCAAAAAAGATTTGTGCTAAATTTTCATAGCAGCTTTTTTATAATGGCCCCAAACTAGAAATATCCTACATGTCTAACATACTGTTTTATATCCATAGAATAGAACACTACTCAGAAACTTAAAAGAAACATCTATTTAAACAAACAAGAAAACAAACAAACCCAGAAATAAACGTATTATGCTAAGTGAAAGAAGCCAAAGACTACATATTATGATCCAATTTAGATAAATCCCTAGAAAAAAGAAATATGACCAAAAGAAATAGGGTATCTATCCATATGTAATTATTCCAAAAATTTAAGAGGAAAGAATGCTTATAAATTAATTTTATGAAGTCAGCATTACCCTGATACCAAAATCAAAAAAATTTCCATCAAAAAAAAGGAAATTAAAGGCCCATATCTCTGATGAACATAGATGTGAAAATCCTCAACAAAATATTAGCAAAGTAATTTCAGCAATACATTAATAATACAACATGATCAAGTGGGATTTATTCTAGTGATTCAAGGATAAACATTCACAAAACAATCACAATATACCATGTTAATGAAACAAAGGATTAAAATCATATGTTCAGGGGTGCCTGCGTGGCTCAGTGGGTTAAGCTTCTGCCTTTGGCTTGGTCATGATCCCAGGGTCCTGGGATCAAGCTCTGCATCAGGCTTTCTGCTCAGGAGGGAGCCTGCTTCCCTCTCTCCCTCTGCCTGCCTCTCTGCCTACTCATGATCTCAATCTCTGTCAAATAAATAAATAAAATCTTTTTAAAAAAATGTTCATCTCAATAGATGCATAAAAGGCATTTGACAAAATTCAACAATTAGTTGTAACAAAAATTCTTAACAAAGTGGGTACAGAAAGAACATGCCTCAACATAATAAAGGCTAACAGCTAACATTCTATTTAAGAGTGAAAAACTGAAAGCTTTTTCTCTAAGAAAAGGAAAACAATGCCTACTCTCACCACTTTAATTCAACATAGTTATGAAAATCCTAGCCACAGCAATTAGGCAAGAAAAAAAAAGTCATCTAAATCGGAAAGAAGTAAAGCTATCACTATTTACAGACAACATGACATTATATATAGGCATACTTTGGAGATATTGTGATTCACTTCCTGACCAATGGAATAAATTTCACAATAAAGTGATTCAGAATAATTTTTTTGGTTTCTCAGTGCATATAAATTCTATGTTTAGGGACACCTGGGTGGTTCAGTCAGTTAAGTGTCTGCCTTTGACTCAGGTCATGATTGTAGGGGCCTGGGATTGGCCCCAAATTGGGCTTCCTGCTCAGCAGGGAGCCTGCTTCTCCCTCTGCTCCTCTCCCTGCTTGTGCTCCCTCCCCCGCCTCAAATACATTTTAAAAAATACTTAAACAATCTTTGTTTATACTATTCAATACCTATTAAGCATGCAATAGCACTATTTCTAAGACACAATATGCATGCCTTATCTAAAAGATATGTTATACTAAAAGTTGCTAACATTTTCTGAGCTTTCAGCAAGTCATATTCCTTTTCCTTGTGGAAGATGTTTTCTTGATGTTGATAACTCCTGATTGATCAGGATGGTGGTTGCTAAAGGCTGGGGTGGCTGTGGCAATTTCTTAAAATAACACAAGAATAAAGTTTGCAGCATTCATTGACGATCCCTTACACAAATCTCAAGTAAACACCTTTTTTGACCATCCATAAAAAGAAATTCTTTATCTACTCAAGTTTGATCATAAGATTGCAACCATTCAGTCCCATCTTCAGGCTCCGCTTCTAATTTTAGTTCTCTTGTTATTTCCACCACATCTGCAGTTACTTCCTCCACTGAAGTCATGAACCTCTGAAAGTCATCTATGAGGTTTGGAATCAACTTCTTTCAAACTCTTGATAATGTTGATATGATTCTTCTCAGGAATCATCTATGTCCTTAATAGCATCTAGAATGATTAATCTTTTCCAGAGGTTTTCAATTTACATTGCCCAAATCCACCAGAAGAATCACTATCTATGGCACCTATAGCCTTAAGAAATACATTTTTTTAAATACTAAGACTTGAAAGTCAAAAGGACTCCTTGATCCATGGACTGTGGAATGCATGTTGTGTTAGCAGGCATGCAAACAATCATTAGTATCACTGTACACCTCCAACAGAGCTCTGAGGTAAGCAGAGGCGTTGTCAATGAACAGTAATATTTTGAAAGGAGCTCTTTTTCTGAGCTGTAGGTCTCCACAGGAAGCTTAAAATATTGAGTAAACCATGTTGTAAATATAAGCACTGTCATCCAAGATTTTCTGTTCCATTTATAAAGCACAGGCAGAGTAGATTTAGCATAATTTTTAAGGGTTCTAGAATTTTTGGAATGGTAAATTGGCATTGGCTTCAACTTGAAGTTATCAGCTACATTAACCCCTAACAAGAGAGTCAGCCTACTATTTAAGGTTTGAAGCCAGGCATTGACTTGTCTTCCCTAGCTACAAATGTCTAAAAATTGCACCTTCCTCCAATAAAAGGCTGTTTAGTCTGCACAGAAAATCTGTTGGTTAGTGTTATCATCTTCATTTATTATCTTAGCTAAGTCCAGATAGTTTGCTGCAGCTTCTGAACCAGGACTTGCTGTTTTACCTTGTACTTTTATACTATAGAGATGGCTTCTTTCCTTAAACCTCAGGGACCAACCTCTGCTAGCTTCACCCTTTTAGTCTGAAGCTACCTCACCTCTTTCAAACATCACAGAATTGAAGAGTTTGGGCTTTGCACTGGATTAGGCTTTGTTGAAGGGAATGTTGTGGATGATTTGATCTATCCAGATCACTAAAATTGTTTCCATATCAGTAATAAGACAGTTTTGCTTTTTTGTCATTCTTGTATTCACTCAAGCAGCATTTTTAATATCCTTCAAGAACTTTTCCTTTGCATTCACAACTTGGTTAATTGGTACAAGAGGCCTAGCTTTTGGCCTATCTCAGCTTTTGACATGTCTTCCTCACTAAGCTTAATCATTTCCAGCTCTTGATTTAAAGTTAGAGGTGTATCACTTGAACACTAAGAGGTCAATGTAGGGTTATTAACTGGCCTAATTTCAATCCTGTTGTGTCTTAGGGAATAGGGAGGCCACAGAAAGGGAGAAGGAGATTGGGGGATGGTGGGTTACTTGAGCTGTTAGAACATACACAACATTTATCATTTAAGCACTATTTTATATAGGCATGGTTCGTGGCACCCAAAACAATTACAAAAGTAACATCAAAGATCACTGACCTCAGATCACAAATACAATAATAACAAAAAAAATTGAAATACTGTGAGAATTAACAAAATGTGATACAGAGACAGAAAGCAAGCAAATACTGTTGGAAAAAATGGTGCTGGCAGATTTGTACAATTCAGGGTTGTCACAAACCTTCAATTTGTGAAAACAGAAAAAAAAAAAAAAACCAACACCCCAGTATCTGCAAAGTACAATGAAGTAGCACAATAAAATGAGGTATAGCTATATGATATCATGTTATCTTCAAACAGAGACAATTTTTACTTCTTCCTTTCAGTTTGGATGCCTTTTATTTCTTTTTCTTACCATATCATTCTGGCTTGGACTTCCTGTACTATTTTGAATAGCAGTAGTGAGAATGGGCATCCTTGTCTTTTTCTTGATCTTAGTGAAAAAGATTTCAATCTTTCACAATTGTGTATGCTGTTAACTGACAGTTTATCATATATGGCTTTTACTATGTTGAGTTAAATTCCTTCTACACCCAATTTATTGAGAGTCTTTATCCACAAAGCATGCTATATTTGTCTAATCCGTTTTTGTGTCTATTGAGATTACAGATGGTTTTTTATCTTTCATTCTATTAATGACACTTTAATCACACTTTACTGCTTTGCATATGTTGAACCATCCCTGCATCCCAGGAATAAATCCCACTTGATCATAGAGTATTACCCACCCTATGTGCTGTTGAATTCTGCTTACCACTATTTTATTGAGAATGTTTGCACCTATGTTCAAGATATATTGGACTGTAATTTTCTTTTCTTATGTAGTTCCTTTATCTGGCTTTGGTGTCAGAGTAATTCTAACATTGTAAAATAAGTTTGAAGTATTTTCTCCTTTTCAATTTTTTGGAAGGGATTGAGTAAAATTATTATTAATTCTCTCTCTCTCTCTCTTTTATATTAACCATGAGTATATGAGTGTTCTGTGCAAGCTACTTTGACATAAGCATTATTTCAGATAATAAATATGATTGCTTTTCTGTAATGCATTAAGAGAAATGTTTAAAGCACATGTAATAAAGATGTTTGGAATTTTTAAATTGAAATTATTTGGCACATAACCATGTGTTATATTAATGCTTTCTTAAACGTTTAATAGAATTTACCAGTGAGGGAAGTCACATGGCTCTGGGTTTTTCTTTTTTGGGAATTTTTTGATTACTGACTCATCTTTTTATTCATTATTTCTTTAGATTTTCTATCTGTTCTTGATTTTCTCTTTTTATTCATGATCCCATCTTGGTTGGTTGTATGTTTCTAGCAATTTGCCCATTTCTTGTAGATTATCCAACTTGTTGGCATATAATTGTTTACAGAAGTCTCTTATAAGCCTTTGCATTTCTGTGGTATCACTTGTAAATATTTCCTTTCACTTATGATTTTGAGTCTTCTCTCCTTTTTTTAGAACTTTCTAGCTAAAGATTTTTCAATTTTGTTTACCTTTTCAAAAACTAACCCTTAGTTTTGATTTTTTCCTACTGTTTTTCTATTTCATTTATTTATGCTCTAATACTTATTATCCTTCCTTTTGGTCAATTTGGGCTGAATAAACAAAACAATTGTTTGTTCTTATTTCTAGTTCCTTAAAGTGCAAAGTTTTTATTTGAAATATTTCTTTTTTCATGTAGGTGTTTATCACTATAAATTTCTCTCTTAGAAGGATTTTTCTGCATTCCATAAATTTTGGTATGTTGTATGTTGTGTTACCATTTTCATTTTCCTCAAGATATTTTTTAAATTTTCTTTTTGATTTCTTCTTTGATCTATCAATTTTTTTTTAAAGAGTGTGTTGTCATGTATCTGTAAATTTTCTAGTTGTTCTTGTGTTATTGACCTCTAGTTGATTGCACTGTGGTTGGAAAAGTTACTTGGTATAAAATCAATCTTCTCAAGTTTGTTAACAGTTGTTTTGTGACCTAAGTTGATCTATCCTAAAGAATGTTTCATATGTACTTGAGAAGAATGTGTATTCTGCTATTGGTGGTTGTTATGTTCTATATATGTGTCTTGGGTCTATTTGATAATAGGTTGTTCAAGTGTGCTGTTTCCTTACTGATTTTCTCTTTGGATCCATTGTTGAATGTGGGGTATTGAAGTCTCCTAGTACTATTGTATTTCTGTCTATTTCTCCCTTCATATCCATCAATATTTGCTTTACATATTTAAGTTTTCTGATGTTGGGTGCATATTTATTAACAATTTTATATCTTCCTGATGAACTGACTGCTTTGTCATTATATAATGATTTTCTTTTTGTCAGTGACAGTTTTCACTCAGTCTATTTTGTTTGAGGTAAATACACTACCTTTATTGTCTTTTGGTTACTGTTTACATACAGGATTTTTTCTATCCATTCAATTTTAGTCCATGTCATCCTTAAAGCTAAAGTTGAGTCTTTTGTAGGCAGCATATACTTGAGTTTTGTTTTTTTAAACCCATTCATCTACTCTCTCTATATATTTTTTTAAGATTTTATTCATTCATTTGACAGACAGAGATCACAAGTAGGCAGAGAGGCAGGCAGAGAGAGGTGGGGGAAGCAGGCTCCCTGCTGAGCAGAGAGCCCAATGCTGGGCTTGATCCCAGGACCTGGGATCATGACCTGAGCCCTGAGCCTAAGGCAGAGGCTTTAACCCACTGAGCCACCCAGGTGCCCCTACTCTATATTTTTTATTAGAAAATTTAATCTATTTATGTTTAAGCAATTATTAATAGGGAAGAACTTATTATTGCAGTTTTGTGTCTGCCTTCTAGTTTTTTTGTCCCTTTTGTCCTCTCTTTATTACCTTGTAAAACATTCAATTTTTCTAGGACATATTTTGATCTCTTCCCCCTCCCTCCTTTTTTGTATCTCCTATAGGTATTTCACTACCATATGACTTATATAGAACTTCTTATAGTTATAATGGTCTACTCTAAACTGATAAACAACTTCAATTGCATGTAAAACTCTAGACTTTCCCTTCTACCTCCACATGTTTTAAGTTATTGATGCCCCACTTTATGTCTTTTTATATTTTAAATTAGCAATAATTGCCTCGGATAAACCTCATTGGCTACGATACTGCCACTGCGCAAAGCTATATATTTTTAAAAATATTTTACTTATTTGTTTGAGAAAGAGTAAGAGAGTACCTGGGGGGAGGGGCTGATACCCTGCTGAGCGGGGAAGCATGACAAAGGGCTCTATTCCTGGACCTGGGGATCCTGACCTGAGCTGAAGCCAGAGGTTTAACCACTGAGCAACCCAGGTGTCTCTAACTTATTTTCTATAATAATAGCTATTTTTTTTTAAAGATTTTGTTTATTTATTTGACAGACAGAGATCATAAGTAGGCAGAGAGGCAGGCAGAGAGAGAGGAGGAAGCAGGCTCCCTGCTGAGCGGAGAGCTCTATGCTGGGCTGGATCCCAGGACCCTGGGATCATGACCTGAGCTGAAGGCAGAAGCTTTAACCCACTGAGCCACCCAGGCGCCCCAATAATAGCTATTTTAATACTTTTGTATTTTAACTCCTATGCTTAAAAGTGACTTTTACTGTTGCATTACAGCATTACAATATTCTGTATTTGTTTATATATTTACCTTGACCGGTGAGTTTTACACTTTCATATGCTTTTGTGTTATTGTACAATGGCTTCTTTTTCAACCTAAAGGACTCCTGGTAGCATTATTTGTAAATCAAGTCTAAATGTGATTAATTCCTTCAGCTTTCATTTGTTTGGAAAGTTTTTTTCTTTTCTTCATTTTTGAAGGACAGTTTTACCACATATAATATTCTTAGTTAGTTAGTTTGTTTGTTTCTTCAGCACTCTGAGTAAGTCATCCATATCCCTTCTGATTTTCAAGTTTTCTATTGAGAAATCTGTTTTTTTATGGGCATGTTCTTGTATATGATAAGTTCTTTCTTGTGGATTTCAAAATTCTCTCTTTGTCTTTGATTATAATGTGTCTTGGGATAGAATTATTTGGATACATCATATTTGGAATTTTTTTGCTTCATGAATCTGAATGTCCATTTTCCTCCCCAGATTTGGAAATTTTCATCCATAATGTGTTAGATGGCTTTCTGGTGATCTGTAAGTCCCTTAGGCTTTCTTTACTCTTTTTTATTTTTTTTTTCTTCTTTTTGTTCCTAGTACTGGATGATTTCAAATACTTGTCTTAGTTTGCTGATTCTTTCCTCTGATAGATAAAGCCAATTGCTATATAATTCTAGCAACATTTTTCAGTTCAATTACTATACTCTTCAACCTCAAGTTTCTCTTTGGTTCTTTTTTATAATAATATCTCTGTTGATATTCTCATTTTGTTCATTTGAAAATGCAGAATGATATTCTGCATTTTCATAATTTCATTTAGTTATCTGTGTTCTCTTATAATTCATCTATAATTCTTTTTATAAATCAGCCTCTTTGATTATTTCAAATTCTTTATCAAATAGTAAGTAGATTTCCATGTCTGCAGGTCAGTTACTGGAGATTTATTTGTTCCTTTGATTGGGTCAGGTTTATACGATTCTCTTTGTTCCTTGTAGCTTTGTGTTAATATCTACATATTTGAAGAAACAACTATTCTTCCCAGTCTTTATACCAATTGGTTTCAGCTGGGAAAGATATTCATGAATCACCTGAGCTAGACATTCTTGGAGCTTCTCAAACCTTTTCTATGGGTATATCTTCTCTGGACTTTTGTGTGTAAATTCCTAGTTATGGGAATTTAAGAACTTTGACTTTTTTCAGGAGTCCATAATCTCTTGTTCCCTTGGGTGTCTGACTGCTCTACTGCAACCCAGGATGTTGGAGGCATGCTTTACTCTTCCTCCCTTCTTGGAAAAAACCCCCAGGTTCTGCACCTTGTCCCAATCATGCAGAACAATGCAGGGTATAGCAAGCTTCCTGCCTTTTCCCTTTGTTTTTAACTGTCCCTAGGCACCCAAACCATGCTCATCCCCTAAGCTATCCATGTGCGACAAGACAAAAACCAGTCCTTTGGAAACATACCTAAAATCCAGGATGCTGGAAGCATGGTCTCCTCCTCTCCCCCAGATTCTCTGCCTCAGATTCTGCACATTCTCCCACTCTTGCACAGCTCTGCCAGCAACAGCAAGCCACTGCAACTTTCCTTGTTCTTAGCTACCAAAAGTATGCTAGTTCTGCTAGGTAACTGTCTGTGAGGTAAGACAGAAACTACTTTTTTAGGCAGTGCACTGAGAGTCCAGGGGCATTGGATGCACACTCCACTTTCTCTTTTTCCTTGAGAGAGAAGTCATAGACCAAGTCACTGAGCAATGCTGGTTTGGAGGAGGGGCTGATATGGGGAAAGTGACATTGCTCTTTTTACCCATTTCAATGTGGCTTTTTTTGGTTTTGTGCTTGTCTGAAGTACTGTAACTTAACTGGATTCAAAACTTCTCAGAAAAGTATTTTGGTCCATATGTTGTTGTTAAATTGGTGTTTCTGTGGGAGATTAGGGCTGAGACTTCCTATTCTGAGTTCTTACTGACATTACTCCTGAATAGACATTCTAAATTGATTGAATTACAAGTAAAAGTAAGGTGTCTATTCTAAAAATACTTTGGAAAATCGGAGTATTCTCTCTAATTACTCTAACAAGTTACAATTTGGTACATTATGTGGAATTTTTCTCAGAGGATGTCTTCAGAGTGGTTTATTTAACATGTACTTATAACACCCTTTGTTATTGCACATTTTTCAAAATTAGGAGTGTTGCCTGACTGCTATTTTGTCCAATTAATATTTATAACCTAGGTTGTCCATTTCTTTCAGACCCAGAGCCCAGCATCTGCTTAATGAGGTGATTCATGTCTTTGCTCATTTAGCTCTAAAAGGTTTGCTGGGCTATACCTGGGAATGGAACAGTGTCATCAGAGTCCTGCAGTTTTAAAAAATGAAAACGCAAGGTAATGCAGATAGAAACAGAACAAAGAAGGGGGAAGCCAGGCCATTTGCCAGGATGCTATGAATAACTCTTCATATTTAATCCACTATAATTTTAATTCTTGAAGGTAATGCACATCAATTCACTGACTCTAGACAAAGGCATTAGTCAGTGTCAATAAATATTTATTGGGTGCAATTGTGTACAAAGTGCTGTAGATCATTTGTTTTTAAAATATTTTGTTTCTGCCTGTATTTGGTTCTCCAGAGAACATAAAACCAATATGATATCTATCTATCATTTATTAGATAGATAGAAATAATATATAAAGGCTAATGTATATTTGTTTATTATATTGAAATTGTTGTGAGGAACTGGTTCACACAATTATGGAGGCCCCAAAGTCTCACAATCTGCCATTTGCAAACTGGAAATCCAGAAAAGCCAGTGGTATAATTCAATCCAAGTCCAAAGGCCTGACAACCAGAGAAGACAATGATATAAATTCCCGTGTGAAGCTCAGAGAAAATAAGGTGAGATGCCTCAGCTCAATCAGAGGGGCAGGAAGAAAGGATGAATTTCTCCTTCCTTCTACCTTTTTTTCTGTTCAGACTCTCAACAGACTGGATAATGCCCACCCACACTGGAGATGGCAAGATAGAGTCCACACATTCAAATACCGTTCGCATTCAGAAACACACTTACAAACACACCCAGAAATAATGTTTAATCCAGACACCCCTTGACCAATCAATTGGACACATAAAATTCATCATCACACTGTCCTTACAATATTTTCAACTTTAAACAATGCAGATGAGTACAATCACATGTCATTTGGAAAGGAAAGCATTAGGGTACTGCATTTCTAGAGGTACAAATAAGCATCTTTCTTTTCAAGTGTATTGTACAACATGAATTCCCTTTAATATGTATTCCTGTTCCATAATTTCAACCATCTATGCTGCTTCATCACTTTTCATTGCATCCAAACTAACTGGGAAATCTTTCTGAGACCTTCTTGCCAAAACAAAGCCAAGGGCCATCACCAACGTACCTCTTTGACAACTAATGCTGATCAATTGAAAATAGAGCAACTAACATTGCATCTAAAGGAAAACACTTTCACCTTATTTTTTCCTCTTAAATATTACTTGTCAAGATAAATGGCAATATATTTAATGATATATTATAAAGAATAAAAAACATACTTGACCAAGAACAGTCAGTTTCTAATAATGCCAAGTAATCATAAACACAATAATGGAAATTTCATTCCTATTTTTATCCTTGTAAAAGAGTTGCATTAAAACTATATTTCAAGAAAATGGACTTGTTTCAATTTCCACTCCGAGCAAGAAACTACAATATTAAATTAATTTGAAAAAAAGAACAAAGAGCTTAGTAAAAGAAAAAGTACTAGAAAACAGAGACAAAATACCTGGAAGAATTATCACAACCTCCATAAATATTTCATAATTTAAATGTGGCTCTTCATTGAAGTGTAGATTAAAATATTATGATACAAAGGAAAACTATGTGGTTTCCAAATCACAATCCTCATAGTTCTAGCAAGGAGCCGTAGAAAAGGTAACTAACTTCTCTGAGTTCATGTTTTCATCTGTAAAGTAGAGATAATACCCACCACATCAGTTGTGTTGGGGGTCCATTAGTCTAAGTGAAAATACTTATCAGGATTGATAAGTATTTTCACTATGTCTAATAGATGTACAAATAGAATAACAGAGTCAGCTGTATGGCATAAATTTAATCAATTTTAGTTTCCTTGATTATTTGGAATATGAAGATAAAAAATTTTAAAATATGAAAAACTTAAGACCTCTTTATTTGGCCATTTCTCTATTCCTTATCCTTCCACAAACACTGGAAAAGCTGGACTCCTCAACATATGATTTTTTTTTTAAAGATTTTATTTATTTGAGAGAGAGAGAGAGCATAAAAGGAGAGAGGTCAGTAGGAGAAACAGACTCCCCACTGATCAGGGAGTCCAATGTGAGACTCAATCCTGGGACTCCAGGATCATGACCTGAGCCAAAAGCAGTCGCTCAATGAACTGAGCCACCCAGGCGCACCATATGGCTTTATTTAAAAAAAAAATGAATTTGTTCATTATTTAGAATTGGGAGATGTTCACTTTGAAAGGAAATTTACTAGGATAAATTTCAATAATTGAAAGAAATAACTACCATAAAATTTGTCTCAAACTTTTGTGTATGATTATCCTCTAATAGAAATTATTTTATCATAATTGGCAGAGTCAATGGTGATCTTGACAATACTATTTCAATTCTATTTCAGTGATACACATATTACTTGAAAACATCTAAATTTACAGATATCTCTACATTATGTTG
The DNA here is from genome assembly GCF_902655055.1 of Lutra lutra. NCBI lineage: Eukaryota > Metazoa > Chordata > Mammalia > Carnivora > Mustelidae > Lutra > Lutra lutra. The sequence continues at coordinate 69,380,345 of NC_062286.1, forward strand.
AATTTATAAGATACTTCAATGGCTTCTTTTGCTAAATATTAAGAGATTTTTTAAAGACTTTAAAAACTTTCTAACTTTTTACTTTGAAATAGTTTCATATTTTTAAGTAAGTCACAAAAATAGTACCAAAGAAATCTTTAAAAAGTAATTAAATAAATAAGCTAGAGGGGAGAAGGAAATACTCTTCTTTACACTAGAATTCCAATTATAAATGTAGAAATAATGATAGAAATAGAAAAATCACCATTTGGCAAACACCACAGTAATAATTATTGCAACATTAAATTAATAGACAAATATATGATCAGACAGAATATTTGCATAGTCTCAGAATACTTACTAATTACAAAGTGAAAAACAATAACTTTATAGTAGCAAAACCTAGAATCCATCACTTCAGTTTGGTGATCAAAGTTAGCGTCACCAAAAATGAGACATATGAATATCATGCAATCCTTGATATGATACACCAAGAAGGGCACGACATCATTTTGTGGCATTCTTGCCATGAAGATATATAAATAGGGCAAAAATATTCTCCCCATACCCGGGGAAGGAAAGCTAGTTTCACAAGAATCTTAAGATTCCCTTACAGCAATCTCTAAATGGATGAGATGGAAGTGTCTGAGATTATATAAAGACAAGATAAATTGGGATCAATTAGAATATATCAGTTGGGGGTACTTGCTTAGCTGGTTGGTTCTGGCTCAGGTCTTTCATGAGGCTGAAGTCAGAGACTTGGCTAGGGGAAGATTCAGACCCAAGCTCTTGGGAGGCTCAGTTCATCATTGTCTATTAGTTGGAGACCTCAGTTCTGTGCCATATGGGCTCCTGCATAGGCTACAGAGTTTCCTCACAATATGAGTGATCCCAGAAAGACAAATCAGAACAAGCTTGACAGAATCTACAGGGGCTTTATGTTACCTACTCTCTGAATTTGCATGCTGTCATTTTCTTCCATAGTCTATTAGAAATGAATAACTTCTAATAAGGCTACACAACACACAAAGGTAAGATAAATAGGTTCTATCTCCTGAATGAAGAGTATCACAGGATTTATGGACAAATGTCAAATCCATAAAAATGGCTTTATGTTAGACAAAGTGTTATGCCTTGTATGGAAGTTGAGAATCCTTTGGCTGGCATTTTCCTCTAAAGCAGTCATCTTTCCAAGCTGCCCAGAGAGCCTCTAACTCACATGCTTCATTGTTTCTCCTAATGACCAGCACAAGAATCCTTCTCATTCTTAATTTTCCTCCAAAACAAATCCTTGTTACATTTTCTTATTTCTAAATTTTCTAATATTAAAAAGCTATCATGTTCACAATAAAATACATACAAATACATATAAAAATACATACAAAATAAAGTAAAATCTATGAGAGGGAATAATAATGATAGTAACAATGATAGTAGCTATCCCTCACTGGTTACATGACAGAAAATGTGTTAAACATACATAGTTTCACTTAATACCAAAATGGTGCTTATATGAGATGAAACAACTATCATTTACCTTTTAAAATCAAGGAATATGAAGTTTCAAAATGGTAAAAAATGTGCCCAAGCCAGTGGTTAAACAAGTTTTAGACATGAAAATATCTGTTGCCAAAGCTATACTTTTAACCACTAGGCTATATATTAATCTTATAACAGTGTATGGAAAACAAAATGTAATTAAATGATGAATTTTATTATCACCATAACACTAAAACCTAGAAACATAGCTTTCCTTCATGCCTCCATAAATACTCAACTCTGACTGAAGGTTAGCTTTCTCGTATTATAGTCAAATATGAGATGCAGTTTAAATGTTCTTTAGTATCCCCAGGCCAAGTAATTATGAGTCTCTATCATAGCAGTCTACCTAGTTTATTATAATTGCCTCTATTGTGATTTCTCCTATAGACTGTGAGTTTCTTGAAATCTGATTCTCTTTCATCTTTCTACCCACAGTCCATAGCGCATCCCAAGGCACAAAGAAGGCAGTCAAGATATATTTGTTTAATGAATTTATAAATGTATGTCTTACTCAGTTTTATAGTTTCATATATAAGCCAAAACCAAATCTTGATTTTAAAAATGATTGCCATATCCTTAGAAAAAATGTATCATAGAAATTCCACTAAACAGGTCAGGTAAGATGGTTCAAATCACCTATTTAAACTTTTGTTTGCATATATTGCATGTTTTGAAAGTTTGTAGTTATTCAAAGACTAAATAAATATCAACATGAAGGAAGTTCCTTTAAGTTCCAGAATCTGAACTTAATAAGTTTTAAGTCCCCAGAAATGACTATTTTTCAGACAGTAAGAAATAAAATACCCTGACAAAGTGTCACATTGTAAGAGAAATAGATGTAAGAAGATCCTTCCTCTGGGAAATGTTGTGTTCTAGAGTAAATGTTTACTTATACATTTTATCCTTCACATGATACCTTGTCTGATAAAGACAGCAAATTTTCATAGCTCCAGGACTTAGAAGCATAGATTTTGACAAAATTTAACCATCCAATTTTATTTCTTTTTTGTAAAAACAATGTTGTAAGAATGGCTTTTTTTTTTTTTAACATATAGTTTACAGAAAACTAAACTTTGGTAACTGCTCCATCTTCTACTTAGAAACTTCTTACATTTTTGTGTGTGTGACACAATATGCTCTGTATTTCAAATAATAAGTGAGAAATTCAGTTGGTTTAAAGAATTCAGAACCAAAAGATGGACCAGAGACGTTGACAAAAGGTTATTCCTTTGTTAGTTGGTTAATACACTTCACAAAATTAGACATTTTTTTTTTTATTCTTGAAAGACAGGCCCATTGAACCAACAACCATGAGCTTTTCATTCACCTTCCGAGCATTGTAACAAAGAGCATGAGCTTTGAATTCAGACATGAGTGGTTTTAAGTCCCTGACTACCTGACTATTAGCTGAGAAAATTTTCACTTAAATCCTCTGACCTTGAGATTCTTTACCTATAAAATGAGGATAACAATATGTATTCACTACTACAAGTATATTGTCTATAATACTTAAAACAAAATACTTCACATAGGAATGTGAGATGTTGATGGTAATGATACTGATGATGATCATGATGACATCATGCCAACCCAAGGAACATTACAGAATCATCCACCAAGGATAATACATGAATACCAGGCACGTTATAATGCTTCACATACAATCCACACATGTCATATTTTTTCTACTCTCCCAGAAAACCTATGTAACATGTATTATTATTCCCTATTTTATAGTTGAGGAAACTAAGGTTCAATTAACTTGCTATCATTATCAATTTCAAGCACTTACTGGGTTCCAAGAAATTATGTCACACATTTTATCTATGTTGCCTAATGTGAGTCTTAGAACAACCCTATGTACTAGACATTAATATTCCTGTTTATAGCTGAGCAAATATATAAAGAGAGATAAAGTAAATTTCACTCAACTACTAGTAAATGGAAGACCAAGATATGAACCTAGGAGGTTATCTGCTTCTAAAGCTTATGTTCTTAATCACTCTAATGATTAAGGATTTTTAGTTATAAGAAAAAAAATTAGGTGAGCAGTGGCTAATGAGAGCTATCATAATCAATAGAAAGAACAGTGGAAATTTCTTGGCAATGGCAAGAACCCAGGAAACTCCAACTAACTAGAATAAAAAAATTATTAAGGATGGACTAATAGCAGACACAGACTACTCAGGGTGGCTTTGCTGAAATAGATTATAGCCATTTCTTCCATTTTTGATCAGTCACTCAAAATTTAATCTCAGAAGAGTCTGATTAGTACAACAAACACCATGTGCCCATGGTAGGTAGTGAGAAAAGGAATCTGGCAGAGAAAGCCTGCAGGGATGACTTGGGCTTTTGCAGTGTAACCTGAGGACATAAATATACCATTTGAGAAAAAATAGGGGAGAGATAATCTACCTTCAAATAGGAGGGAAATCAGTAAGCTTTCAGGATATGAAATTAATATATAAAATTTATTGCATTTATATACACTAATAATGAATTATTAGAAAGAGAATAAAGAAAACACTTTATTTGATCCACTTACAATTGGATCAAAAAGAATAAGACACCTAGGAATAAATTTAACTTGTGAAAGAACTGTACACTGATAAAATATAAGACATTGATGAAAGGAATTGAAGAAGACACAAATAAATGGAAAGATACAGCATGTTCATGAATTGGAAAAATTAATACTCTTAAAGTGTCCTTACTATCTGAAGGAATCTATAGATTCAGTGCAATGCCTACCAAAATGTCAATGACGTTTTTCACAGAAATAGAACAAATAATTCTAAAATTTTTATGGAATCACAAAAGATCTCAAGTAGCCAAAGCAATATTGAGAAAGAACAAAGTCAGAGGTATGGTAAGCCTTGATTTCAAACTACACTACAAAGCTGTAGTAATCAACACAATATGGTACCGGCATAAAAACAGACACAATGATAAATGGAACAGAAAAAGGAACCCAAAAACAGACGCATGCATATATGGTCAATTAATTTATGACAAGGGAGGCAAGAATTTATGATGGGGAAAAGACAGTCTCTGAAGTAAATGATTTTGGAAAAATTGGATAGTTATATTCAAAAGAATAAAATTGGACCACTATCTTACACCATATACAAAAATGAATTCAAGATGGATTAAAGACTTGAATTTAATACCTGAAGTGATAAAATTTCTAGAAGAAAAGATAGGCAGTAAGCTCCTTGACATCAGTCTTAGCAATGCTTTTTGGATCTGACTCCAAAGGCAAGGGCAACAGAAGCAAAAACAAACATATGAGACTACATTAAACTAAAAACCTTCTGCATAGCAAAGGAAACAATCAACAAAATGAAAAGGTGCCCCAATGAATGAAAAGATATTTGTAAATAATATATTTGATATTTGATGAGGCAATATCCAATATGTAAAAAACTCATAGAACTTAATAACAAAAAACCCCCCTCAATTTTAAATAAAAAGGGGCTAGGGTCTGAATACACATTTTCCAAAGAAGACATACAGATGGCCAATAGAAACATGAAAAGATGCTTGACATCACTCACCATCAGGGAAATGGAAATCAAAACCACAATGAGATATTATCTTACATGAGTGAGCCGACTAGTAAAAAAAGACAAGAAGTAACAAGTATTGGCAAGCATGTGGAGAAAAAGGAACCTTACTTACTGTACTGTTGGTGAGAATGTAAACTGGTGCAACCACTATGGAAAACAGTATGGAGATTGCTCAAAAATTAAAAAAAAATAACTACCATATAATTCACCAATTTGTCTTTTGGGTATCTATCCAAGGGAAATGAAAATACTAATTTGAAAAGAGATATGCATCCCCATGTTTGTTGCAGCATTATTTATAACAGCCAAAATATGGAAACAACCTGTCTACTGAGAGTTGAATGGATAAAGATGTGGTATATATATATATATATATACACACACACACACACAATGAAATACTACACTGCTATAAAAAAGAATGCATTCTTGCCATTTGTGATAATATGAATGAATTTTGAGAGTGTTACACCACTTGAAATAAGTTAAACAGAGAAAAACAAATAACATTATTTCACTTATAAGTGAAATCTAAAACAAACAACAAAATAAAACTCAAATTCACAGATACAAAAAGCAGAGTGGTGATTGCCAGAGGGGGTGGCTGTGGGAGCATAAAATGTGTGAAGGGGATAAAAAGTTATAAACCTCTAGTATAAAATATGTAAGTCATGGGAATATAATGTACAGCATGGTAAATACAATCAACAACATTGTATTAACTTTGTAAGGCAAAAGATGATAACTAGACCAATTTTGGTAATGAGATTGCAGTGAACACAAATCCCCAATCAGTCTGCTGGACACATGAAACTAATAGAATATTATATGCCAATTACATTTCAATTAAGAAAACAACAACAACAGAGATTCCAAATAACCTGTTGTTATATGCTCTTAGGTTGAATGGACATGTAATTCAGCAAATACTGGGATTTTTTTCAATGTAAATGTGCTCTGTCTAATATTACTACTAAATATTGCATTTGGCCTATTATATACAAGACAGCATGTTAGTTTCACAGGGTACAACATTAATAAAGCACAGTCTTGCCCTCAGGAAATGTATAGTCTAATGGAAATATCAACAAGAATGCAGAATCTCACAAAATCAGCATTATAAGTGCCACCATGAGGTTGAGTACAAAAGGTTATGGAAACCTAACCGAAGGAGGACTCATTACTGTCCCTTATTCATCTACTTTCCCACTCCCTACCCACCACCAGGATAGGTGAGTTTGATCTCAACACATATGGATCCAAATGCTATTCACCTGGATGTTAATAAGCCCTTTTTTGCTCAAAAAGTCATAACTCGAAATAAGCATATTTCTCCTGAGTGGAAAAGCCAACTCTAAAACATAGTTTGACCTTTCTTAACTCACCCCATTTTGTTCTATTCTTCATACTTTGATTGATATGTTCATCATCAGCCTCTGGAGAAAAGATTGATAGAAAGTTTAGGGAAATATCTCTTGTTTTGAAAAGATCAACTTTTCTGCTTCTAAACCAGTGCTTCTTGAGCTTCAAGGTGACTAAAAATCACTAGATCTTGCTAAAATGTACATACTCATTCGTAAAGTGGGGTGGAGCTTGATGTTCTGCTCTGATATTCTGTTGATGCTGCTGCTACCGGCTCACTTTGTGTTGCAAGCATATTCATACTTATTCACACATCATATTTCAACATGTTTTATCATTTTCAGTAGTCCTATTTAAAAAAAAACTACAAATTTGGTAAAACAAAAATTTTTTTCATGGTCAGAATTTTACCGATAGGAAATTGATTATTAAACAAGCTAACAGGTTTGCCAAACACTGTGCATGTAGCTTGTTGGCAGCGGAGCCAGCAATGTGAGAAGACTTGTGCTCTTTCTGCCATAATGCATAGCTTTCTCCATTCTGAATGGTATCTTATTTGATTATAATTCATACAAATTCTACTAGTTCATTACTTTTATTTTGTTCATATTTGTTACTTCTTATCAATTCACATTGTGAAAGCAATTGTAATTAATATTTAATTTACATTCTGAACTAGACTGTCTTTTTAGACATTTCCTGACTACACCACTAGAATTCATTAGAATATTTATTAAAGTTATAACTACTTGTAAAAAAGCGAGTTAAATTAATTTTTCTTGTTATGAATATTATGTTGTTCAAAGAGAGAAAAGAGGGACACCTGAGTGACTCAGTCATTAAGTGTCTGCCTTCAGCTCAGGTCATGATCCCAGGGTCCTGGGATTGAGCCCTGCATTGGGTTCCCTGCTCAGCGAGAAGCCTGCTTCTCGACTCTCCCACTCCCCCTGCATGTGTTCCCTCTCTCGCTGTGTCTCTCTCTGTCAAATAATAAATAAAATCTTTAAAAAAAAAATAAAGAAATTCTTTGGGGAATCTTTTTTTGTAAACAAGAATTTGGGCAAAATTTGCAGGTAATACATGTAAGAAGCATAAAATGCACATTTCTAGAAGAGAATTTGGAAATTTGTATTGCCATTATATACCTCATCTATGAATATTCTTTGACATAGTTATTCCATTTATAATAATGTATGTCCAAATAAAATAATTATTTATGTACATCAAAACTTAACTATAAGATGCAACAATATAGTTTATAATGTACATTTAGAAATAATCAGGGACTTGGTAAATCAACCTTAGTAAAGTCATGCATTGGAATACAGATATTATATTGTAGAAAGGTATTTTTTTAAAAGATGCTTATATTTTAAGCAAACAAAAAGGGTTACAAAATTAAAATATGGCAAATCAAATTTGTAAAAATGTAAACACCCACTTACCTATATGCACCTATAGTTATACTCACATAGCAACTGGAAAGAAATGCATTTAAATATGAATAATCTTTGCTTTCTTGTGCCATTTTTACTTTTTTGTGACATTTCTAGTTTCTCATAAAATTTCTCTTTATCTTAAGGAAGGAAGAAAGGAAGGAAGGACAGAAGTTGGAAGGAAGGAGTAAGGAAGAAAAAAAAAGAGAAGCCTAATTTGAGTATAATCCTGTAAATTATAGCTGTTTATATAGTAGTTCCACAAGGTTGAGTGAGTGGAAGAAAAAGAAGACTGGTAACACTGAGATCTGATTTCACCCTGATGGGTATTGTTTTTTTTTTTGTTTGTTTTTGTTTTTGTTTTTTTTCTCTAAGAAAAGGTAAAGCATAAAAGAAGAATGTAAATGGCTCCTTTCTGAGCCAGATTAAGGGCAAGCCAGCTGGGCAGCTGCCAACTATACCAACCTATAAAAAGTACTAAATCATAACTTCAGTAAATCTAAAATTTGTTACCACCTAACTCAGATCTCTATGCATGAATTTTCACATAAGTGATGAAATATAAAATGATCCATTCCCTTCTCTAGAGTGGACAATAATGAATAACAACAAAACATGCCTTACCCAAGTTTCCTTTAACCCCATGAAATAAATGTTAAATTCATTCTCAAAGGAAATATTTTTGAATAGAAACTAAATTATGAGCCTGCCTAGGACCAATGTATCTTGGAAGGTTCTGCCTTAGGCTCATTTCCATAATCTTGTTTTTAGTAACTTGGCCTCATTTACTAAAAGATGCTTAAGCACAATTATTTCAGCTAGTGTATTTGGTTTTGACTTTGTAAGAAAAGTTTAAATAGATCTGAAAGCTTTCAAATAGGAGTTACATACTAGCCACCCTACGGTAAAATTAAATGGCCTGAAAATAAAATTAAACAACAGATAAATCAAGGACCTCTCCAAATCATACAGAACTGCCTTTAAATTTATACCTAAGAGTGGTTTCCTAGACCATCTTTATTTTATTTATCTGGTCTTCTTTTGAGATTTTGTTTATTTAAAAAAAAAAAAAAAGAGGACCTAAATCTATAACTGCTTTAGGGCCTCAAGCTCCCTCAAAAGCAGAAATCATGTATTTTTTATCTTTGCCATCATATAGCTTAACCTGGTACATTACACAAAAGCAGCAGCACAGGATGAATATTAATCATTTAGATGAATAAATGGATGAATAGATGGGTAGATATATAAGCCTATGCCTAATGACCTGGATTTTAGGATGTATCTACTTAGTAAGAAAATAACATGCTGTCATGGTACCTCTTTCAAGCAAAGTAAATACAGTCCTAAATGTTGTGACCAGGTTCTAAAGGATATGCCTTAGTATAACCTATAGGATGACTGACCATCTGTAATCCTGGTCTTGTTTGTTCCATCCTCCTCACTTGACTACACAAGTCTCCTAGAAAAGGTCTAAAAATAAAATCCTCTCTTTCCCGCACTGTTTGCACATCAGGAATAACAACCATAACATGTCCTTTTATACCGTACAACACTTTTGATTCATAAAACATTTTCACACATCACTCATTTTATTCTCATAATAGCCATATTAAATAAAAACAAGGAAACAAAGGCTGAAAGAAGAAGGGAGTGTCAGCTTTTACAAGTGTTAGAGCCCATCCTCAGACTCACATCTTCTGAAGGCAAATCTGATTCCCCCCCATATGCCAGGACATATCAGCTCATCATCACAGCTCCCTCCAGCACTGACAGAGTTAAAAGAATGGCTCCTAACCATCAGGCCCACTGCTGTGTCTGCATTCCTTATTTTCTGTTAATTACCACACTTGCTGTCAACACTGTATATTTCAGGGAAAGTGACAATTTTACTTCCTTCTCTCAGACATTTGAAAGCTTCTTCTCCAGGAAGACAGCAGGTCTGGAGCAAACTATGGGAAGGACTGTGGCAAGGATTTCTCTCAGAGTTGGCAGCCTGCCCTCCCCTCACTTTGTATGAATTCGAACATGGAAGAAATAAGACGATGGGCTGGAGAAATATAACGCTTATGAGACTTATGCAAAGTCTTCTACGTGGTGCCCAACAAAGTTGACATTTTGGGGAATTTAACTGGAATATCGTCTGACTAATAAGGTATAGGAAGAATGCCTTTAAAGAAAGAGGATTTGTCAGGGAGTTAAAAATGTTATCAGAGAGAATGAAATTGAACAGGAAGCATGAAGGCTTCAAAACCGTTCTCACTGCTTAACTGGGGGAGCTGCTCCATTAGCTCAGCTAATTGAACACTCTGTTATCTCACCTGGATTGTCACTGCAGAAGAAGAAGGGGCTGTATTTTTGCTCCCTGAAACAGACTCTGAAACTGGTGGAGAGAGGCAAGGGACAGGACGTATAGGGATTACTTTATTTTGACATTAGATCTGTGACTAGAATTAGCTGGGCTCAGATATAAATATCTTTTCAGACAGATTCATCTGCAAGCAATCTATATTATAATTGGCAAAACTGGTCAAGAAGAAATAAGAGTAGAGGCAAAGGAAACTTTACAAATTCTTAGAAAGAAATAAAATGTATATAGTGTTTTATTTGATGATGCAGGCATATAAGATAAGATGAGCAGTCATATTATACTTAAACATGAATGATGGCATGCTAAAGGTAGAATAAAATACTTTCCTCTTTTATAATGTATTTTAGCTTTGTGCTCTAACTTTCCCAAAATTATAAAATAAAAGGCATACCCCATGATTCCAATTGAGTTTAAAGACATGCACATATTTGATCTAGTTATTTGGCTACCTATCAAAAATATAAAGTCAGATCCACATTTATAACATACATTAAAATATATTTCAACTTGAATGTATTTTTAAATGAAAAATGCCAACAATATAAGGTGAGAAGGACTTAGCCAAAATTCAATAGAAGAAATGACAATAGCAACAAAAAATTAGCTAAAAATTGGAGAATATAAAGACTGAAGTTTTTGCATGCCACATCATTTAAAAATCAACTAGACAGCAAATAAAGATCTAAAAAATCTGCACAGATACTACAAAAGTTTGACTTAATGAAGATTCTCAAAATGAGAATAAAGGCACTAAAACCAAGTAGAATAACAATTTCATTAAGTATTCATAACAAAACAATAAATGCCCTATCAGTATATGTAAAACATTTAGCCTAGTAATTAAGTAAATTGAAATACAAACTGAAAAATACTTCTGTAAAATTATTTTTAAATAAAAATAAGCAAATATTTTCTTTTTAATTGATTAATGAAAGGAAAACATAACTTGAAATGTGCATAGTTAAAATATGCTGTGAGAAGTGATACTTGCACAAATTTTGTGAAAATCAATTAGACAATAAACAAGAGTCTTAAGAACATTCCTATTTTGAGTCTCAGTGACTCTACTTCTAGAACTCTATACAAAGAAATAATCTGAGATGTGGGTAAATACCTATATGCAAGGAAAATTCTGATAGCCTAAAGTTAAATAAAAATAGAAACAAATTTTTAAACAGTTCCATTTTGTGCAATGCATATAAAGGAAATGTATACATTATACAAATAACTTCATAACAGATAAGATCAAATATATGGGACTGGTTTTAAAAGTATCTTGTTTACATAAAATGGAATACTATGAATCATTTAAAATATTTTGAAAATACATTTAATAGCTAAAAAAGACATCTGCAATATTTTTTTAAGTAAAAAAAACTAAGCTGCAAGAGAGCATGTCTAGTATAAACTCATATTTGTCATAAGGTCAAATGATAGCTACAATGAACAAATGGTAGCAATTCTTAATTCTCTTTCTCTAGCTATCTGTATTTTCTGTTTCCTAGATTAACATTCATTACTTTTGCAATAAGAAAGTTAAGAAGATATGATGAATTAAGTTTCTGAAAAAAGCTTAACACCACGACAAAATATTTTTTATGTAGTAACTAATGTAGGTACATGCATTGTGTGTATGTGTATGATTGGAATATATGCAAAATCATTGTACATTTTACATATGATCATTCAGAATTCCACCTCCATGCTTTTGCAAATGAGAAAATATGGTATTACATGATTCTTTTTGAATAAATATGCAACAACTCACATCATAATAATAATACAAAAAAACCCCAAATTTCAAAGTTAGAGAAAAAAGGAAATTAATAAAAAGGTAGTGAGAAAAAAAAAAAAGAAAAAGAAAAGGCATTGAGAAAACAAGCACTAATCAGGAGCCAAAAATTGGGGATAGCTGAAATCTAATAGGTAAAATCGGCTCTGATGGTGATTTTTTCACCACATGGCATATGCCAAATCTTGATGAACTTGAGCTTTTGTTTTGAAGCACAAGTTTTAAAGGAGAATGAGGGATAAGAGAAAACTATCTTGCTCAATGCTGACAACCTAATGGGAAACCACTACAAAATCATAGTTGAAGAGCTACAGGCATGATGTAAAAATGAATTTGAAATAAACCTGTTCCAGGACAGAAAAACGAGAAAAAGTTTTTCATAGGTTGCCACCCATAAAAACAAGGATAATATGTATTTTGCACAGTGCACATTAGCAAGTCAGAATGCAGCTGCTCTATTTTGTCTGTTATGACCAGCTCTTTTCTAAGAATTTGATCAAGATTTGTAGCCGACAGTAATCAATCTGCCAGGAGTTGTACAATGTATGCTCCAATGGCCCAGAATAAGTTGCTCCTGAAAATTTCTTTCCAAATCATATTTTTTGAAGTAGATGTAACCTGAATAATGTGAGTTAAATGATACTGGCAGATGACTAGGGTTCTATTCAGTCATCAAAAATTGGTTCAGGACACAATCATAGTGTAGAACCAAAATGTCTCCCAGAATGATGCAGGTTTCTAGGCTTCCACTCAGCCTTGCCAGGTTTCAAAAAAGTTGTGACCTTGCACCTGTGGTTTCATCCTTTCAGGCAACTGGTATAATTGTGTTGAGACAACTTCACTCTCTTTCTCTGAGCCTCTTTCAAGTCGCCAATGTCATATGTATTTTCGATTTCTGCATAAACCTCACTCTCGGCTACCATTTCTCCTTCTCTCTTTTTGACATTGATTTTAACCCAAACTTTCCCATTTTTGGAAGGAATGTTAGGTTCAGCCAATGTGCTAGCCCACACAGTAATACCAGTCTAGCAATTACCTTCTCTTCTGCCCACTCTCATCCAGACTGTTCAGGGTAGTGTAAGTATAGAACTAGCAGACTATCCCAACCACTAATCAGTACAGCTGTGTTTACTGACAACTCCAATTTTTCCACATGGGGCAAAGGCACAGTCTGCCCCCTCAGGCCCTTAAAAATTCTGGCATAAAAGTTTATATATATGGTTATGGTTTCTTGCTTAGGGCTTCCAGCACCCACAGTTGCAACAGTAGTCTCAAGACCATTGCATAAGTAAGGAAAGAAAAAGAAAGTTAAGGTGATATGGGGAAGAATTAGATAGTCTTCCCTCATACTTTCTTCCCCAGATTCCCCCCAAAAGTAGGGGAATCCTCTCTTTGGGGTGAATTCCCTCTGTTGGTCCCTCTCATACTGAGTGTGAGCACACACTTGCGAAGGCATGTAAATCAGGGCTTCATGCCTTTATATCCTCCCACTTTAGACAACAGATGTTTCAAGTGGCTGTCCCAGTTTTCTATCAAACTATTTCTTTGAAGATGATATGCATGTGATATGTCCATTTGATGTTATAACTCTTTGTACCTCGTGGAATGTTATGAACCATAAAAATATATTTCTTCATCTGAGGCAATATAACTGGGTGGTCCAAATTGGTACTGTATCTTCTGTTCCAATTTTTTTTATAGTGTTGTGAGCATTTGCATCAACCATCGGATATGCAAAACCTAGTCCAGAATGTATCTATTCCTGTCAGAACCCATTTATACCATCCCAGGGATACTGGTAGTTGCCCGATATAATCTATTTACCAGCTGTTTGTCAGGGCCCTGTCCCTGGGGAGTCTGCCTCATAGCCATTTGCAGATTATCTTTCTTGGTGGCAGATAGGACAGGTCTTCCTGGAATTTTGTGCCTCTGAGAGTGCAGCAGGAATATGTCCATCCTAGTCCATCTCTGCTTTGCTGCAGCTGCTCTATTTCTTCTTGTTTCATGAACCTGGCTGACCCCCTCCAGCAAGTGCACCAAGATGTCCACTTGTTGGTGCCAATCAGCTTTGATCCTGTAAAAATGGTTCTTCTGATGCACCTTAGTACATCCTACCTAATGCACCAAATAAATTCCCATGGTGATTTCCCTAGGTCCATGCCTCATACAGGCATTCCTTTAACAGGACAGTTCTCTACTGCTCATCTTCTTGAACATATGGCCAGGACATTGGCCACTGTTCATGAGTTTATATACATCTAAGACATATGCAGCCCCTAAAAAGGATGTAAGCCATTGAAGGTGTTATCAATAGAGATGTTAAAAGGATTTGAGTTCTCTGGTTAGCTTTCTATAAAAGACCAACCCTAAAATCTCTCATTGGCAACCTTGTTGGGACCCCTCTGATGCCTGAGAGCTTTTCCTGTATCTTCACATAATAAACTTCTACCACTTTACTCAAAAATAAATAAATAAAATAAACACCTGTGTTCTTATTGTCATTCAGTTATCCCATCACTACAAGGAAAACAGCATGCAGTTCAGCCCACAGAGTTGATTTGTTGTTACCTTCATCAATCAGAGTTTCTACAGGAGTCAGTCAGAGTCCAGTAGCCTTTCAAACAGGGTGTTTGCAATGAATATCCATAAACCAAGCAGTTTTCTTTTGATTAACTGAAATCTGTTCACAGGGCACTACTCATATGGCACTATCTAGATGGTCTCAAGTCAGCCGTAGAGGAAAAGAGGTTATCTGCTCATGAATATGGCAAACACCTCCTTGCATTTCTATTCAAGTTGCATGTCCCTATACAATTTCCATTATACTATAGAACTCTTTTGGACACTGACTTCCTTCTTAGAGTGTTTCTCTGACATTATTGAGGACATTATGGGTATTTTAGGTTTTAGGGTCAATTTTGTGATCCTCAGCAATAGGGGTAGTTTCCAGTAATGCCCAATAACAAGTGCCACATCTAGAAATTTTCTGGGACAATACCCAGCTATTGCTGCTGAGAGGCACTCGGGATTTTGCCAGAATCTCCAGTCTATGTAAATGCAAGTTATAGATACTTTCAGAATTATATCTGAGTATGGACCATAAAGGTTCAAAAGCATTGACTAAGACACTGCTTTTTTTTTTCTTTAATTCTGATGTGCCCTAATATTCTACAGACTCCCATCAAATACTGCCTTTTCTCAGGCAGTTTTATGGAATTTGTATCCTGCAAAATCCCAACAACCTGACAAATGGCTGTTTTTCTTGCTTAGTGTCAAAAGTAGGAAATACAGCAGTTTACTTTTGGTTGCCCATGGAATATCATGGATGTCTCCTGCCTAGGTTATTCCCCACAGTAATTTCACCATTTAAGTGAGTCCAAAGATCTTTCTTGGATTTATCAACCAGACTTAGTCATGGGTATCATCATTACATTTAATCCTGTCCTAGAATGTTCTTCAGTTTATGATATGATAATCTCAAGACAATGTATTTCTACACTTGGTACCTGCATTAAGTCCCAATCTCTTCTACCCAAATTGTGAGAGTAAGCTAGTGAATCAGTAGCCTCGTGGCAATGTTTCCCACATGGTAGCCACCTGGTTAGCTCTTTCATAAGGTGAGAATAGAACATTAAACATTTTTACCAAATTCCACTCTTCCTTACCTTGTATTTTTTACACTTTTGAAACCATACAAGGGACTGCAGATGCTATAGGAAGTACTACTTTATTTAAGCTTTGATAATCTACTCTTTTCTTCTGAGTCATCTGCCTTTCTCATGGGTCACATAGGTTTACTGCACAGAGAATCTGACAGTTATCAGTAGTCCAAATTCCAGCTTGTCACTAATTACAGCGATGTTTTATTTTTCTCCACCAGGTATCTAAGACTGTTTTCCAATTAACAACTGTGCGATACTCTGTCAATTTTCATTTAGCATGTCCAATTCATACTAGTCGAAGAACAAACTTACATAGCTTTTATTTTGCAATATTAGATAGGAGAAATATTTTCTAGTCAGACATAAATTTTCCTCTCAGTAATACATTGAGACAAAAGAGACATGATCACATCATATAAAGTTTGCTCAAATATTTTAATTTTTATCCAAACTTTTACCTTAACCCCATCAACTATTACATGTCCACATTCTCTTGTTATAATAGTGACCCCTGTTAGGATTTCATGAATAAGTTTTAAAATCACAGGGCACAGAGTTTCCATGTCCGGGAACTCCAGGAAGGTTTCTTCTCAAATCACTGTTCCCTTTGTCCACACATGTGCATATGATCTTATGGACCTAGCCAAGGGTCAAGCAGAGAAACTGGTCAATCCTCATCCCTTTTAATTTACCAGACTATCACTTTCTGGTAATTCAAAGTCAGGTTTCTCACTGTGATCTTTGTCTTCTGTTTTTGTTTGTTTTTTAACTTCTCTAAATTGGGATAAGTAGAACAGATTTATTTACAGCTCTTCAGTTTTGGGGGACCAGGGCTAGAACCCATCTGCCTATCAAATTTCTGAAGACCTTTGTTTTGAACTCATCAATGGTCATTTTATTCTTTCCATTCCTTAATAACAATTTAAAGACTTTCAACCTGTTGGGATGAATCTTTTGACTCTTCCCTTTGTCATTCTCCTTTCCCTTGTGAATCATTCTAATATTGTATAGAATCTTTAAGTCTCATAGGGAAAGCTGAGACGACAAACCTTATATGGCTTTTTGGATCCTGCTTGATTTTTGCAGCAGGTGACAAGGAGTACCCATGCAAAAAAGAGCCCACTTAATCAAAGAATTTACCATGACTTGGTAAAAGAGAGTATTAAGTGGATGAATATCCCAATAATCATAAAACTAATCCAGCATGCCCTGAATATGCAGCATATTAACCACTTTTTTTTTAAAGATTTTATTTATTTATTTGACAGAGGGATAGATCACAAGTAGGCAGAGAGGCAGTCAGAGAGAGAGGAGGAAGCAGGCTCCCCACTGAGCAGAGAGCCCGATGCGGGCCTCTATCCCAGGACCCTGGGATCATGACCTGAGCCGAAGGCAGAGGCTTTAACCCACTGAGCCACCCAGGCGCCCCATATTAACCACTTTATCTGGAGAGTTTCACTGATCAATTAAAGGAAGGAAAAATAATTCTATTTTTCAGGATAAACCAACTTTACAATGTCTTTTACTCAGTCCCCCAGGTTAGTTGTTCCTTCAGGAAAAACCTGTTGTGTGCTTGAATAACGTACAGCAGCCAGTTTTGATTGTTCAATAGCAAAATATAAGTTCTGCATTAACCCAAACATACTCTTCTATTTCATTGCATTAAACACCAAAATTGTTGCTTTGAAATCAGTTACTCTCATAACTTCCTTTAGTAAATGTTCTTCAGGAAGCTGATTATATTAAACCACAAAACAAGACAACTCTTTCACAATATGTACCCAGTTTCAGTAGTTTTTGGTTTTGCAAGCACATAAACATGCACCTGCTACCTGGACTACCTTCCTGATGCCCATAAATCATAGAAGTGCTATCTGTGTTTTCCAGAACACATTTTCCCATTGGAAACAACCCTAAAGCAAGTGGTAGTAGCTCAGTCAGGCTAAAATCTGATGCCAAGACCTATTCCAATCCCATCCTTTACTTTCATTTTTTTCTATTACAGAAAAAATAAAAACAAGCATAGTATATTGGCTTGTTTCTCACTATAATGTGTTTTTGTGTATATCAATTGAGCCAACTCTTCAGGAAATAGGTATACCATTTCTAAATTCTACTGATAACTTTTACCAATAGTAACTGATCACATTACAACTGCAGCCCTCATACCACTATTTGGTAACCACCCAGGTATCAGGGATTTGTCATCCTCACCCTCATCATCCTTCCTTTTCCCAAACAATGTTTTCATCCTGTTTCAGTGAGTCAGTGTCATTCTAGTGAATTCCACTTCTGAAGCCAACTGTATCAGGGGGCCCCCAAGACCATCTTCATGCTTAATGATTAGCTAGAACAACTCATGGGGCTCAAAAAGATGTCATACTGATGGCTACAGTTGATTACATTGAAAGCATACGGATTAAAGTCAAGAAAAGAAAAAGGGGGGGCGCCTGGGTGGCTCAGTGGGTTAAGCCGCTGCCTTCGGCTCAGGTCATGATCTCAGGGCCCTGGGATCGAGCCCCGCATCGGGCTCTCTGCTCAGCAGGGAGCCTGCTTCCTCCTCCTCTCTCTCTCTCTACCTGCCTCTCTGCCTGCTTGTGATCTCTCTCTGTCAAATAAATAAATAAAAAATCTTTAAAAAAAAAAAAAAAGAAAAGAAAAAGGAACATGGGCAGATGCCAGGAGAAACCAGGCACAAGGTTCAAATGTTTATTCTCAATAGAGTGTCATGGACACACTAAATTCTCCCAGCAAGGATATATAAGGACACATTAAAAGTGTTACCAACTGAGAAAATTAAATGAGCCTTGGCATCAGGAGTTTTCATTAGGCATTTGTGTGACCTAATTTAGATACTCAGATTTCAGACCCCCAGATCAAAAATGGGCATTCACCATAAATCATATTGTTGGCTTTAACTATCTGATCAAAACTGGTATGAAGTGGCCCAAAGCCCCAAGCATACAAAATACCTTTATCAGGCAGAATATTCCAAGGGCTCATTATTCATTTCCCAGATGTTAGTGAAGAGCTAACACTGAAGACATATTTTTCTTGGGAACAAGAATGGTTTCAGTGGTCCAGGACTGCTTTTCTACACAATAACCTTGACATTAAAAACAAGATACAGCATTGCACAGCACCAACTAGAAAGAGTTCCCCTCACTGAGAAAGAAAGAGCAGGGTAAACAACTAGCCTCCTCATCCTTTCAGGGACCTGCACAAAGGCTCTATTTTGATTTCACCCCACTCAGACTGGCAAAGCTAAGATGATAGAGATGTTTAGGAACAAAGAAAAAAAGCAGAATCTGCCAATAACAGACACACAGTGGGAGTAATTGTGGTTCACAATGACCTGCTCCACAGATAAATCCAGCAGCTTTTGCCCCTAAAGAAACCCATAGCCAGCACAGCTGCCATAGATTCCTTATAAATTTCACCATCTTTTGTTTCACAGATATTCAGTCACTGATGTCAGTGGCCTGAGTTCCTCTGTGTTTTTCCCACTCATCCACACTAGAGGGGCACCTGGGTGACTCATTCAGTTAAACATCTGCCTTCAGCTCAAGTTGTGATCTCAGGGTCTTGGGATCGGCCCTACAATGGGCTCCCTGCTTAGGGGGGAGTCTGGCTCTTCCTTTCCCTCTGCCGGCCCCCCCCTCCCCCACTGGTGTTCTTTCTCTCTCTCTCTCTCTCTGAAATAAATAAAATCTTTTAAAAAGACACAATCCTAGGACCCTACAGCTGACCCCACCACCATATATCCACTCAGGACTAGCCCCTCCACCTATACATTTGCATGCTACCAACCTGATATCAGTCACCAGCCTCCACTCTCATGCCAATGCTCAGAGGGAGACATCTGACAGCCAGAACCCTCACAGCCTCTTATGGGTGGGGATCAGACACTGTTTTCTATTACTAGACAGCATCATCATACTCATCTGTAGCTATCCCCCTCCAACTATTCACAAACACGTAGAAATTAAACAAAACATTTCTGAACCGCTAATGGGTCAAAGAAGAAATTGAAAGGAAGCTCAAAAAATATCTCAAAACAGGGGTGCCTCACTGACTCAGTTGGTGGGACACGTAGCTCTTGATCTCAAGGAAAAAAGTAGAAGAAAACTATAGACCAATATCCCTGATGAATATAAATACAAAAACTCTCAGCAAAATATTAGCAAATCAAATTCACAACACATTGAAATTGTCATACACAATGATCTAGTAAGATTTATCACTAGGGTGCAAGAATGGTTCAACATACACAAATCCATGAACATGGTACATATTAATAGAATGAAAAATACATGATCTCTCAACTGATGGAGAAAAAGTATTTGACCAAATGTGATATTCTTTCATGATAAAAACACTCAATAGATTGGATATAAAAGGAATGTATTTCAACATAATAAAGGCCATTTATGCCCTTATCTAACATCATGCTCAATGATGAAATGTTGAAAGCTTTTCCTCTAAAATCAGAAACAATACAAGAGTGCTCATTTTCACCACTCCTATTCAACACAGTACTGGAAGTCCTGGCTGGAAACAGTCAGACAAGAAAAAGAAAAATAAGAAATCCAACTTGAAAAGGAAAAATATAATTATTTCTGTTTGCAGTTTATAGGATCTTATACATAGAAAATCCTAAAGACACCACCAAAAACTGTTAGAACTAGTCAATGAATTAAAAATTTTCAGAATACAAAATGAACATGTAGAAATCAGTTATGTTTTTATATACTAAACAATGGAATACCTGAAAATATATAGAACACAATCCAATTGGATTATAATATAATTGGATTATAATAACAGCAAAATAAGAAAATGTTTAGAAATAAATATAACAAAAGAGATTATAGATCTGTACACTAAAATTATAAGACTCTTATGAAATAAATTAAAAAAGCCAAACAAATGGAAAGATACCTTATGTTCATGGATCGGAAGAATTAATATTGTTAAAATGTTTATACTACCCAAGCTATCTTTGAATTCAGTGCAATTCCTATCAAACTCCAATGACATTTTCACAGGAATAGACAAAACAATCCTAAAATTTGTATGGAATAACAAAAGACCCTGAATGGTCAAAGCAATCTAGAAAGAACAAAGCTGAAAGGATCACACTTCCTCATTTCAAACTGTACTACAAAGCTATAGTAATCAGTAGGGGAATGGCATAAAAATAGACATAGACACCAATAGGATCAAGAGCCCCTAAAATAAACCCTTGCGTATATGGTTAACTAATGTTTGACAAGATACTAAAAAGGAGAAAGGATAGTCTTTTCAATAAATGGTGCTAGGAAAATTGAATAGCCACAGGAAGAACAATGAAATTAGACTCCAATTATATACCACTCACAAAAATAAACGCAAAATAAATTCAAGATTTAAACATAGAGCTGAAACTATAAAACTCTGAGAAGGAAACATAGGGAAGAAAATCCTTGACGTTGGTGTTAATAGTCATTTCCTGGATATGATGCTGAAAACAACAAAAGCTAAAGTTAATAGGTAGAACTACATCCAACTGAAACGCTTCTATACAGCAAAAGAAGCAATCAATAAAATTAAAAAGCTATCTATAGAATGGGACAAAATATTGGCAAATCATATATCAGATAAGGGGTTAAAATCCAAAATATATAAAGAACACATACAACTCAATTGTAAACACAAAACAAACAAACAAAAAGCTGATTACAAAAATGGGCAGAGGAACTGAATAAATTTTTGGAAATTTTGGAAAACATTTTTCCAAATTTTGGAAATTTTTGGAAAACATTTTTCCAAAGAAGACATGCAACACTGTTGTGTATATATTCCAGATTATCACAAAAATGTAAAGAATATCTAAAATTGGTGCTTTAAGTGATTCCCCCACCCTTCTCCTTTAGTAATTGGTTAACTTCCTGAACTGGAGGATTTTGGGCAACTATCAAAGGACTTTTTATTCGGCTTCCTTTTTCTCATAATTATATTAATCTTATTTTGTTGTCTTTTCTGGTGTCTCTCTGCCTGGTGCTAAGGCTTCTTTGCTGCCATAACTTCAGGCTAACAGACGATCCCTTTTACTCAAGGAGATTCATATACATTGTCTACCTTGGATTTGGCTGTGTCTGTCTTTCATAACTCCTATATCCCCAACTGACCAATGTTGACCCATAAGTATGGTCATCTCTAGACCTTTATTCAGCAGGAAGAAGTTACAGAAGATAGAACCTTTCCCCCTCAGCAACCTTAAAAGTTTAAGGATCAAAATTGTTCAAGTGGGAAATAATGAGGAGAACAAAGGCAAGAAAAATGTAGTCCAAATTAAATCTCTTTACAACTTGTAGCCCACTGGTAAATCCAATAGATATGCAGAGCATGACATGCCTCAGGGAACTCATGGCTGACTTACTGTTGATGTTTCATTAAAGACTGGAAGCAACCTTATCTTAACAATACTAGGCTTCCAAGGTTGTGAAGACCTTGCTTTTAACATGCCCAAATTCCTTAGAGATTTATGTTATTCCTAACCCCCATTAACTAAAAACTATATGATCAATTACTCCTCATAATCCCAGTGTGTCTCCTTCTGCCCACGGGTCCTGTACCTGTGCTATAATAAAAGCACCTTTTTGCACTAAAAAGGAAAAAGAAAAGGCGGGGGGCGGTGAGACAGGCAGATGACCAATAGGTGCATGAAAAGGTGCTTGATATTAATAATCTTCAGGGACGTGCAAATCAAAACCATGAGATACCACCTCACGCCTATTAGAACGTCACATTAAAAGGACAAAAGATAGCAAGTATAGGCAAGAATGTGAAGGAAATGGAACTCTTGTGCACTGTTGGTGGGGATGTAATTCAAACTGGCAGTACAGAGAATAGTATGGAAGCTCCTTAAAAAATTAATTACTGAACTACTGTATGATCCAGCAATACCACTTTTGGATATATATTCAAAGGAAATGAAAATGGGATATTTAAGAGATATTTTATACTCTCATGTTCTTTGTAGTATTAGTCACGATAGCCAAGACACAAAAACAACCTAAATACCTGTCAATAGTTGAATGGATAAAGAAAATGTGATAAATATTTATCACGTATATATGACTATGTGTTATACATTCATAGGTATGTGATATATTTAACACATATATTGCTACTATATGTCTGAATTTGTATCATGTGTATTAGATAATATGAATATATACTACCACGTATATATTAATATTATTTAGTTATTAAAAAAAGGAAACCCTTCTATTTCTAAAAGCATGGATGGACTTTGAGACTATTATGCTAAATGAAATAAGTCTGACAAAGAAAGACAAATACCATATGATAATTTTTATATATGACATCTAAAATTCCAGACTTACAGAAACAGAGAGTAGAATGCTTGTGACCCAAGAATAGGGGTAGGAAATAGGGAGGTATTGGTCAAAATACAAATTTCCAGTTATAAGATGAATAAATTCTAATCTAATACATAGCAGGGTGATTATAGTTAATAATACTTGACCATATACTTGAAAATGCTAAGAGAGTAGATCTTATGTAACAATATATAAATGCGCAAAATCAATACATTTTACATATTAAATTTATAATGTTATATGTCAATTACACTTCAATAAAACTGAAAAAAATTTAAAAGGATATAAAGTTATAAACTTAGAAAACTACAAGTCAATCTCACTAACCCATTTAGATGCAGAAATCCTACATACAGTAATAGAAAATTAAAGTCAGTGATCAAAAAAAGCCATAATATATAATGACCAAGTTAGTCTTGCCTTGGAAAGGTCATAAGATCTTTTATTTTTTAAATAAGAGAGAAAAATCGAATGAAAATATCAACAGATGCAGAAAGGCACTAAAAACATTTTAAAAGGAATCCATGCAAAATTTTTATCAATCTGTAAATACAAGAAAATTTCCCTAATCTAAGAATGGATAGCTCAATAAAACCAAAAGTAGATATAATTTTTAACTAGTGGTAGTTCAGTTTAGTCTCTTTTAATTAGGAAAAAAACCTAGATATTCACTCTTACTCTTGGAGTTAACGTTGTAAGAAATAAAATAAAATGAAGAATATTAGAGAATAAATAATAAAAGTATTTTAGGGGGTGCCTGGGTGGCTCAGTGGATTAAGCCTCTGACTTTGGCTTGGGCCATGATCTCAGGGTTGTGGGATGGAGCCCCGCACTGGGACTGAGTCCTGCATCCTGCTTCCCCCTCTCTCTCTCTGCCTGCTGCTCTGCCTACTTGTGACCTCTCTCTCTCTGTCAAATAAATAAAATCTTTTAAAATAGGTATTTTAGGGGTGCCTGGGTGGCTCAGTGGGTTAAGCCTGCCTTCTGCTCAGGTCATGGTCTTAGGGTCCTGGGATCGAGCCCTCTGCTCAGCAGGGAGCCTGCTTCCTCCTCGCTCTCTGCCTGCCTCTCTGCCTACTTGTGATCTCTCTCTGTCAAATAAATAAATAAAATCTTTAAAAAAAATAGGTATTTTAGTCACAGATATAATTATATATGCATAAACCCAAAAGAATAATAACTGCTTAATAAGTCCTCTAGATATAAAAATCTAAATAAAAAATTAATTAAATTTACATAGACAGAAAATGTGACTTAAAAAATGGTACTAGTTCCAATAGGAAGCAGATTAAAAAGATCACAAAACATGTAAGAATGTCAAAGAGAAAATTTTATTTTATTTTATTTTTTTAAAGATTTTATTCATTTCATTTGACAGACAGAGATCACAAGTAGGCAGAGAGGCAGGCAGAGAGAGAGAGGAGGAAGCAGGCTCCCTGCCGAGCAGAGAGCCCGATGTGGGGCTCGATCCCAGGACCCTGGGATCATGACCTGAGCCGAAAGCAGAGGCTTTAACCCACTGAGCCACCCAGGCGCCCCTCAAAGAGAAAATTTTAAATCTCAAATCCCATATATAAAAACATAAAATTCCTAAATAAATGGTAATGTAATCTATTTTATTGGTAAAAACATATAGTATGTATAATTATCAATTTTCTCTAACTTGATTTATATCATTTAATGTGATCAAAATCTCAGAAGTGTGATTTTATGGCACTTTACAATTTTTATTGCCTCACTAAATACCCAAGGTTTTTTGCTAATGCTACGTAATTAAGAATAGCTTGATAATTCCTCAGTGAAAATGAAAAGAATGATAGCATAGAGTGGAGAATCAGTTACACTTTCATATGGGCATAGAAACTTGGTCTATGACAGAACTGATATATTTTACTTGGCAAGAGAGGCTATACAATAAATAATATTGGGAATACTATCCCTACTTGACTATGCAACCAAAATAAATTTCTGTTTTCTGAAAGATCTAAATGTGAGTCATTAAATAACAAACATTTCTGAAAATAATATAAGTGCATATATCCATGATGTTCTCCAGAAAAAAACCAGAACCAATAGATGAAAGAGAAAGAGAGAAAGAGAAATTAATTTTAAGGACTTAACTCAAATGATTGTGGGAACTGGCAAGTCTGAAATCCAGAGCAGTTCAGGAGTCTGGAAACTCATGCAGGAATTAAAGTTGTAGTCTTGACTCAGAGTTTTTTCTTCTCCGGGAAAGCCCAGTCTTCAATTTTCAATTGATTGGATGAAGCCCACTTCAACTGATTGGGTCAAGCCTACCTTGATTAGTCAAGGGCAACCTCCTTCACTTAAATTCAACTGATTATAGATCTTAGCCATATCTACAACATACCTTCATGGCACCACCTAGATTAGTGTTTGATTAAATAACAAGTCTATAACCTGGCCAAGTTGACACATAATATTACCATAGCACATTTTTGAAAGACTTGAGAATAAAGAAGAAATTTTACAACAAAGCACAAAATGACACATAATAAAAGTAAGGATTAATAAACTTGACGATTAAAAATCAAGAATTTCAAATCAGCAATACACATATAAGGAAACTGAAAATATATTATAACATATGTAACTGACAAATGTTTAGTATCAAAAGTATAAAAAGAACTTCTGCAAATCAATAGGACAAAGACAAGCACCAGAACAGTATATGATCAAAAAGATCAAAAAGAAAACCAAGTAACTAATAAACACACAGAAACTTATTAAACCTCACTGGTAATCGGGAAAATACACATTAAAGTTTTCAGTAAGACAATATTTAATACCTACTGCATAGGTAAAAATTAAATTGTTTGATAATACCAAATTCAAAATGATGTAGATCAAAACCCATTATCGAATGTTGGAGGGAAGGGCACCTGGGTGGCCCAGGCAGTTAAGCATCTGCCTTTTGCTCAGGTCATGACCCCAGAGTCCCAGGATTGAGTACTGCTTTGGGCTCCCTGCTCAGCAGGGAGTCTGCTACTCCCTCTCCCTCTGCCTACCACTGTTCCCCCACTCCAGCTCATGCTCTCTCTCTCTCTCAAATAAATAAATAAAATCTTAAAAATAAAAAAAGAATGTTGGGGAGTGTAACCAATATGAAGAACAATTCGGCATGTTTAGTCAACTGAAATGGGTTAACTCAGAAATCTTATACCTAGTGAGCCAGAAATTTTACTCCTATTGATATACACAAGAAAACTCTTCCCTCTATGCACCAGAAGACACACCCAAGAATTTCAGAAAAACATTATTTTGTAATAGGAAAAAAAAGAAATAATCCAAATGTCCATGGACAGAAGCTTAGGTTATAAATAGTTATATATTCATAGACTAGAATATTCTACTCTGACATTGAACAACCAATGGAAATCCACATGGATGAGCCTTAGAAACTCATTATCAATAATTTTTAAAAGTAGGAGAAGGAAAGGAAAAGTCTATTGGGGTAATTTGGAGGGGGAAAAGAAGCATAAGAGATTGTGGACTCTGAGAAACAAAGTGAGGGTTTGGGAGGGGAGGAGGATGGGGGGATGGGTGTGCCTGGTGGTGGGTATTAAGGAGGGCACATATTGCATGGAGCATTCGGTGTGGTGTATAAACAATGAACCCTGGAACACTGAAAAAATAAAATTAAAAAAAAATTTTAAAAAGCAGCAAACTTCATTGTTATTTTGTTTTGAGAAATTGCCACAGGCATCAATGCTCATGGCAGCTAACTAATCAGAGTAATAGTTGCTGAAGTTTGGAATGCCTGTGGCAATTTCTTAAAACAAGACAACAATGAAGTTTGCTGCAATTGATGACTCTTCCTTTCACTTGAACACTTAACAGGCAATTGGAGGATTCTTAATATATATTTCAATAGCATATAATTTCAATAGCATATATCTGTAAAAAATAAAGTAATTAAAGGTACCATTTCTATGCTTAATTCATAGGTTAGTCATATATTTTTGACAAATATTATGTCATATTTCTTCCTTCCTAGCTCTAAAAAGCAAAAAGTAGGTTCATTTAAACCACAGAAAGAAAGGCATTTATATTATTATTCTTTGGAAGACAGAGGAAAAGTGTAAATTAATTAAGGAATTACTTTGTAAAGCCTCCACTGAGTTTATATTTTCCATACTGTCCATTAGCAGGTTACTAATGATAATTAGAAACTTTTTGGCACACTTTAAAACATGATAAACAGCATCATTGTATATTAAATGAATTGCAGATTAACATATGAAACCAAAAGATACCATTACTAAAACATAAGTAAGCTTTCCAAAGGTCAAAGCCTTCATATAGTCACACAATGATACTAAAATTCAGTTTATTAAACATCTTTCTGAGATTTAAAAATAGATGATAACATTGGGTCAGCATATTTACATTCCATCTATAATAAAAAACAAATGACTGCAGCAATGTAGATATATGATCTATGTTCCTGAGATACTTGGGAAAAAAAATTTCAGAAGTGGCTGTTATGGTACACAGAGTCATGGCCTCTTGAAAACATGCATGTCCTAAATACTGGAACATGTGAATATGCTATTTTACATGTCAAAAATGACTTTGCAGTTATGATTAAACAAAGCATTTTGGGATTAAGAGATTATTCTGAATTATCTGAGTGGGCTCAGTATAATCATAAAGGTCAAGGTAAGTGAAAGAGAGAGATAGGCAACAGAGTGAAATTCCTTCAACAGAGAAGGAAATGTAACAACAGAAGTGGAGGCTAGACAGAGAGAAGGACAGAAATAACCATCTGACAATACTAGCTGCTGGCTTTGAAGATGGAAGATGGGGTCATGAACCAAGGAATGCAGATGGCCTCAAGCAACTGGAAAAAACAAGGGGAAAAGACTCTTCTCCAGAGCCTCCAGAAGAAATGCAGCCAATGCAACACCTTGATTTTAGCGCAGTGAAGGCCATTTCAGACTTCTGACCTCCAGAACTGTAGGAGAACAAATGTGTATTGTTTAAAGCTACTAAGTTTGTGGTAATTAGTTACAGCAGCAATAGGAAACTAGTACAACTAATGTGACATGATGTTTATGTGGCAAGTTGTCTATGAGAGACAAAATAAGTTAGACAAATTCAGGATTCTTATAATTATGGTTTTATTATTCAAATCATCTTTATACTCTTAAAGTTTATATATTGTAGTGATACATGGCTATCAACCAATGATAAATGAAGTAGACAGAAATAAATCTGGCCACAGATAATTGAAATAACGTAACAGAGAAGTTAAATTAAGATATTACTTCTAGATCTAGAATTTTGTACCTTGAAAACAAAGCATATGCCTTTCTCCTTAACACACATAGAAGAATCAGAAAATTTGCCATATTTTATGTAACAAATAAAAGTTTGATGATGAAAATCAAATTACATAGATTACATTCTGTCCAAAATGTACAAAACTATAGACTGATAAGAGATTTCACTTTTCAAAACTCAATCAACAAGATATTTTAAAAATACTACCCTATACATGTTTATGTACATTATGCTTATAGATAGTCATGTTGGTTAAGTAGAAAAGTTAATGTATTTTAGCCTGTTTTTTTCCCAGAAGTATCTCCTTTCCTAACTAATAATCACATCAAAGTAAAATTACAGAATAATAAAATCTATAAAATGTAGTGCAAGTCATATATAATTGAAAGTTGTACTCAGATACTCAGATCCAGGTTGTACTCTTGTCTAAACTTGAGTGATGAAAGTACACTAAACATTCAACTCAAAATATTATAAAAAGACGGCAAAAAGGAAAGTGAGGGAAAAGAAACAAAACAAAATAGAAGTGATAAAATACTAAGTTATGAAAATTGAAATAGGTGATTTAGGAATTGGAATCAAAATTGCCTGAAAGGTGGTTCTGTAAAAGAATTGAACAAGAATGAAAATAGACCCCTGTCCTAGATCACTTACAAAAATTAACTTGGAATGGATTAAAAACTTAAATATAAGACCAGAGAAACCACAAAGCTTCCAGGAGAAAACATAGGAAAAAAGTATTTGACATGAGTTTTGGCAATGATTTTTGGAAATGACACCTAAAGCACAGGAAACAAATTAAAAAATAAACAAATGGTACTATATCAAACTAAAATACTCCTGCACAGAAAAAAGAAATCAACAAATGAGAAGACAGTGGAATTGGAAAAATATTTGCAAATGTTCCATCTGACAAGGAGTTTATATTCAAATTATATAAAGAATCCTTACCACTTAATATTAGAAAAACAATAACAAAATGACTATAATAAAAGCTACTATTTAGATAAAATACTATAGACACAGAGATCGGGAGACAGATGATAGATAGATAGATAGATAGATAGGATACAGACTCACATCTTCTATGGAGGTTTAGAAGTCCCAAGATCTACAGCAGCAAACTGGAGACCCAGGACTGAATCATGTAGTTCTAGTCCAAATCTGAAGGTCTGAAAACCAGGAGAGCTGATAATATGATTTCCAGTCTGAAAACCAGCAGGTTCAAGACCCCAAGAGGAACTGAATTTTCCTTTGCAGGAAAAGACTGATGTCCGAACTCAAATAGGTAGGAGGAGTTCCCTGAGCCTTTTTGTTCTATTCAGGTCTTCAATTGCTTGGCTGAGGTCTACTCACATTAAGAAGAATCTGCTTTACAAAGTCTCTCTATACGAATGTCAATCTCATTCAGAAATACCCTCTTGGACATACCCAGAAAAATGTTTGACTAAATATCTAGGCACGTTGTGGCTCAGTTAAGTTGACACATAAAATAAGCATCACAAATAGCAATGACAAAAATATATATAAATACCAAATGACTTTATCTTCAATTCTCTATCAGCACAAGACATATGGCACACAAAAATTAAGATAATTCAAGGACAATTTAGCAAAGGTAAATGCAAGGTAACCACAAAGCTTAGCACAATACCCTACAAAGAGTGCTGAGTCCAAGACAACCATCAGTAACCATGACAACCTGAGATGAACTCCAGTAGGGAAACCAGGATAATGAATACCTAATGCCCTTTCTACTCCAATATCCTGAAGGGGCTCCCCATTAACTGAACCGGACAGGAGGACAAAGAATAAGGGATCTCACTTAGATAGTCCATACAGGTAACCCTGTTAGGGTGCAAAGAGGCAAGTGGGAAGATTATAACACCAATTTTGTGATAATAAAATGAATCCTTTTTTCATAAAGAATGTAATTTACAAAAAATTGACTCAAGCAGTAAAAATACCTCAAAACTCACAATTGTAGAAGAACTAAAAACATTATAAGAATATTGCCTCAAAGAATGGCTCCTAACTAGATGGTTTTATGATCATTTTTTCTAAGAGTTCCAAAGAAAATATAATACTTTAAGAAGGAAAAATATTGAAAGTTAATTAATTACATATATATAATATATACATATTTTAATAATAATTAATTTTGCAAAGATACCATGACCTAATAATATCAATCCAAGCCAAAAAATGAAGAAAAAGACTAGAAAATCTCACTTGGGAACATAAGCATCTTAAATAACTAACAAATAAAAATGGACTTTTCATTAAAATTTAATACATCAAAGCATAGTAATGTTTTACCCTACTTGCAAGAATTATAAAATACATTTAGTAGTAAATTTCTATATTCATAAGATAAATTGGTATAGCCACTATAGAAAATAATATAGAGGTTCATAAAAAAATTAAAGATAGAAATACCATATGATCTAATCATTTCACTATTGGGTATCTACCCAAAGAAAATGAAAACACTAATTTGAAAAATATATACACCCCTGCATATATTGTAACATTATTTACAATAGCATAGATATGGAAGCAATCTAGTATCCATCAATGAATGAATGGATAAGAAAGATGTTTTGTGTATGTACTCACACAAACACACACACACACACACGTACACATGCATACACACACATATATAATGAAATATTATGTAGCCATTAAAAAGGTTGAGATTATACCATTTGAGACAATATGGAAAGACCTAGAGGGTATAATGCTAAGTGAAATAAGTCAGACTGAGAAAGACAAATGCCATATGATTTTATTCACATGTGGAATCTAAAAATAAAAACAAATAAAAATTTTTAACAATTAAAAAAATCAAAACAAATGAACAAACAACAGAATCAGTCCTGTAAACATAGAGAACCATCAGTTTGATGGTTGCCAGAATGGAGAGGGTTGAAAGGGTGGGTAATATGGGTAAAGCTGAGTGGGAGAAACAGGTTTTCAGTTATGGAATGAACAAGTCCTAGAAATTGAAGGCACAGCATAGGAAATATAGTTAATGGTATGATAATTATGTACGGTGACAGATTATAGCTATACTTGTGGTGAGCACAGCACAATGTATAGAGAAGCTGAATCATTACATTGTATACCTGAAACCAATGTAACATTGTATGTCAACTATCTTCAAATAAAATTTTTTTTAAAAAGAAATCACACGACATTAAGAAAAATCACATGATTATTTCTATAGGTTTAAGTAAGTTTTTAAAATAAGAGTAGATAGGACTTTCTATTAAATCATTTAGAATAACTGAGAAGAATGTGTATCTACAGGATGAATAAAGTCTAACACTCAGAATGCTATTACAAGTTTCCTTATTAAAATGTATGGGGGGTCATTATTATGTAATTATTATTTTAGCATTATTAAAGATGATTTCTGCCACCTTGGCTGGCGTGCCAGACCAGTAAGTAAAGAAGGTATCCAGGATAGTCAAGATCTTGCGGTCAGCAAGTGAATAAGAGATGAGCCATTTCTCTGTGCCCTGTCAGAATTCCTGACCCACAGAATCATGAAAAATTATAAAATAGTTGTTTTCTTTTAAACCAGTAAGTCAACATAGTTTGTTAGTCTGACTAGATATGAATCAAGGGTTAAAAACCAGCTTCAGTAAAAGGATGAAACCAGCACAGTAATGTGTTGAGGGCTGAGGGAAGAGGCAGGGAAAGTGGATGGGAGGGGAGCAGAAGGGAGCTGAGGGAAGAGAAACGGAATAGGAGAGAAGGGAGGGGAGGGGAATGGAAGGAAGGAAGCCCATAAATGGATAACTCAGTGACCTCTTTTGTATCCCTAGATCCATCTGATCCAGAGTTCCTAATTATTAGAAACAGTAAGTGCCCCATTTTTTACAGTTAGGCTGAGCTGTATTTCTTTCACAACAGACTTTTAACTAAAAAGCCCCTCCTAGCAGAGGGCCTAGTCTGGCTATTTGCAGAGCTCTACACAGCAGGATAACCACTTGTCCATTAACCTTCTTAAAATATTGATGTGGATTAAAGTGAATAGGGGAAAGGTAAAGTTCACTTCAGCTCCCACAGGTCTGTCTTGTTTTCCTGGGGAACGAATTTTATGACAAAACCAGGACAGCAAGGTTTATGATTGGTGGAAATATAAACAGAAGGAATTGAAAGGGAGTTTAATTTTATTTATTTTTCTTGAAGTCTGATGTTACTAGTAATGGGCATAAGTCACATAGTCAATTATTACTATTTGCATTTTAGTTCTTTTTCTAACTGTGTTATCATCGCTAGATCCATCTTCAGAAATGAGAGTTACAATTCAGAATACCTAAGAGATTTCTTGGTTTTGATTCTGCTAGAGCTATAGAGGAGAAAAAAGATTTTAATTATTTTGATCTAACAAGACTACCAGAGTTCCTTGCATACATAGCTTTTCTCCAGTCATTTTCAAAATGAAATAAAATAGTCTTTGAACCCTATCCTCTTATTAATCACTTCCATTTTCCATAATTTTGCAAACATTGTTGTGGCTATGTATAGAAATGTATCCCATTAGTCCTTGAACAACTCTAAGGAAATAATAACCTATTGGACACTGTATTGTAAAAACAACCTCATGTTGTATTATAATGGAAATATCAATAAACAGGTTCTAAACAAGCTTGACTGTAGAAGAGACAGAAGGAAGAGAGAAATCACCTTGTTGCTCTGTCATTTTGAAGTCAGCTGGATATGAAATCAATGGTCAGCAGAGTATGGCAAGTGCCCAGAAAGTTTGATCAAATCAATCAATCTAAAGATTTCCTCCTTTCATGCAACAACAAAGCCAACAAAATTTAAATGAGATTTTAACAAAAATTAGATTCATTACTAAAGATTACTCTATTTGTAGTTCATTTACAAAGCCTGGATAACAAGATAATTTCATGTATTTGAGAGCAACTTAAGTTTTCAAATGGACATGGTTCATTTTGAGAATAGAAAGAGAAATTTAAAATGTTGAATGTATTTAAATTTTCAAAATGTTGCAGATATTTTGCCTAATAATAAAATAACCAAATCTATAAAAGAGGATAATTTTTTAAAAAATAGGAACTGACATAAACATATAAGATTAGACATATTTAATATAACAGCTATTAGGTTAAAAGTCCTCAAAGTATGTATAAGAAATCAGACTATCTCCCTTTAGACTCACCTTTTTACCCGTGGTTTGTTAGTTAAGTTTCATTTTAGTAAAAGAGAAAATATGCACAAACATTAAACTAAATGTTTACAAATTGCAGACAAGGCTGTTTAAAGTGACGTAGTACCCTGATTAGAATAATTTTTCAGAGGACAAAAGCTAATGTATAATGTATAATGTTTTCCAAAAGGAAAAAGCTAATGTTTCCCTCATGAATCATTGTCTATATGACTAAAGCTGGTATATAAGTACTCCAACTTTTTTAGCCCTTGGCCGGGATAACTCACAGTACCCAAGTGCTTGATAACATACCCTATACTGGATGCCTTCCCTCCCTGTTTTACTTTCCCACACCCAAGAATATTTTAGTACC
Source organism: Lutra lutra (assembly GCF_902655055.1). Lineage (NCBI taxonomy): Eukaryota > Metazoa > Chordata > Mammalia > Carnivora > Mustelidae > Lutra > Lutra lutra. The sequence continues at coordinate 69,414,314 of NC_062286.1, forward strand.
TTTCCCAATAAGCTGCTTGAGCACAAATCTTTATTTCAGTGTCTGATTTTAGAGAATCCAGATTAAGACGCATGATGAGAATAATTCTTATTCTGAAATTATGTTTACATTTTATAATTCTCTAGATGTTCACAAACCACACTTTTTCTAATTTTTATGCACTCAATTTTTTAATTGCAAACCAATAGATGTGTGCTTTTTAAATGAAAAATATTGGAAAAAAGTTTAGTTTCATCTCCATTTTTGTTCCTGCCTCATTTAGGTAACCCCATTTCTCCAAGGTGTAGTGTTATGACTTTCCACACTTTATTTGATGCTCATTAGCACATACAAAATGATGGACTTTTCTTTTTCCAGATTTATTGAGACATTGTCATATAACATAAGTTTAAAGTATACAACATAATGATATGATGCACATTATACAGTGAAATATCCACCACAATAAGATTATGTAATATATCCACCAGCTCACATACTTACCATTTTTTATACGTGGTGAGTTTTACAATTCATTTTCTTAACTTTTTTTTTAGATTTTTTAATTTATTTATTTGACAGACAGAGATCACAAGTAGGCAGAGAGGCAGGCAGAGAGAGAGGGAGAAGCAGGCTCCCTGCCAAGCAGAAAGCCCAATGCGGGGCTCGATCCCAGGACTCTGAGATGATGACCTGAGCTGAAGGCAGAGGCTTAACCCACTGAGCCCCCCAGGCACCCTGTATTTTCTTAACTTTTAAGTATGTAACACTGTATTGTTAACTAATCACCTTGCTGTACATTAGATCCCCAGAAATTATTCATCTTATAGCTGGACATTTGTACCTTTCGACCAACCTCTCCACATTTCCCCCACTCTCCTCAGCCCCTGGCAATCAGCATACTAATATTTATTTCCAAAATTCAGCTTTCTTAGATTCCACATATAAATGAAAACATGCAATATTTATCTTTCTCTGTTCAAATTATTTTACTTGGCATAATGTCTTTGAGGTCCAGCCACATTGTCACAAAAGACAGGATTTTCTTCTTTCGTATGGTTGAATGACATTCCGATATAGATATAACACATTTTCTTTATCCATTTATCCATTGACAGACACTGAGTTTATTTCCGTGTCTTGGTTATTGTGAATAATGCTGCTATGAACATGGGGGTGTAGATATCTTGTCAAGACAGTGATTTTGATTCCTTTGGATACATACCCACAAGTGAGATTGCTGAGTCAAATGGTAGCTCTAGTTTTTTGAGGAGACTCCAAACTGTTTTACATAGTGGCTATACCAATACATTCCTGTTAATAGTGCATGAGGTTTCCCTTTCCTCCACTCTTTTCCACCACTTGTTATTTCTTCCCTAACAGGTGTGAAGTGGTATCTTATTGTGATTTTGATTTGCTTCTCCCTGATGATTACTGATGTTGAGAAGATTTTATGTACCTATTGGTCATTTGCATGTCTTCTTCTGAAAAATGTCGATTCAAGTCTTTTGTTATTTTTAATTGGATTTTTCTTCTGAGTTGTATGAGTTCCCTATATATTTTGGGTATTAATCCTTGATGAAAAGATAGTTTGCAGATATTTTCTCTCATTCTGTAGTTTACCTTTTCATTTTGGTGAACGTTTATTTTACTATGCAGAAGCTTTATAGTTAAATATAGTCCCACTTGTTTATGTTTGCTTTTGTTTGTGCTTCTAATGTTATTTCCAAAAATTGTTGCTAAGATCTGTGTCAAGAAGACTTTAACCTATTTTTCTTCTGTTAGTTTTACCATTTTTGGATCTTCTTCTTCTATTTTTGTCTTTAATCCATTTTGATTAAATTTTTGTGAGTGGTGTTATTAGGGGTTCAATTTTTTTTTTTTTTTTTTTGGGTGTGGATATCCAGTTTTCCCATCACCTTATTGGAGAGACTATTCTTTGCTCATTGGGTATCGTGGCTCCCTTGTCAAATATTAGTTAACCATATACACATGCGTTTGTTTCTGGGCTCTTGATTCTGTTCCATTGGTTTGTGTTCGTTTCTAGGCCGGTACCATATCGATTTAATTACTCTAGCTATGAAGTATGGTTTGAGAGCAGAAAGTGTAATGCCTCCAACTTTACTCTTCTTTTTTGAGAGGGCTTAGCTATTTGGAGTCTCTTATGGTTCCATACAAATTCTAGGAGATTTTTTTTTCTATATCTGTAAAAAATGCCATTGGAGTTTTGATAGGATGCATTCAATGTACAGATAGCTTGGGTAGTATAGGCATATTAGCAATATTAATTCTTCCAGCCCATAAACATGAACATCTTTCCATTTATATTTGTGTCTTCTTCAGTTTCCTTTATCAGCTTCTATTTTCCAATGTGTAGATCTTTTAGCCTTTTGATGAAATTTATTCTTAAGTATTTTTTGTTTTAGATGCTACAGTGAAGGCGATTTTTTCCAGATACTTTATTAGTGTATAGAAACATAACTGATTTCTGTATGTTGATTTTGTATCTTGCAACTTTATTGAACTCATTGATTAGATCTACCAAGTTTTTTTTGGTGAAGTCTTTAGGATTTTCTCTTCTTTTTAAAGATTTTATTTATTTATTTATTATTTGACAGAGAGAGAGTGAGAGTGCACAAGCAGCGGGAAGGGCAGAGGGAGAAGGAGAAACAGACTCCCCACTAGCAGGAAGCCCAATGTGGGGCTTGATCCCAGGGTCCTGGGATCATGGCCTGAGCTCAAGGCAGATGCTTCACTGACTGAGCCGTCCAGGTACCCCATGAAGTCTTTAGGATTTTTATGTATAAATTCATATCATCTTTAAACAGAGATAATTTTACTTTTTCTCTTCCAATTTAAATGCATTTTTTTTTTCTTGCCTGATTGCTCTATCCAAGTACTATGTTGAATAGGAGTGGTGAAAATAGATACCTTTCCATGTGCCTGATTTTAGAAAAAAGGTTTTCAACCTATCACCGTTGAATATGTTAGCTGTAGGTTTTTCATATTTGGTCTTTGTTATGTCAATGTACATTCTTTCTATATTCAATTTGTTGCATTTTAGTCATGAAAAGACATTGAATTTCAATGATTTTCTACATCTACTGAAATAGTTATGATTTTTATCTTTTACTCTATTAATGTAGTACATTACACTTACTGATCTGCATATGTTGGACCAGCCTTGCATCCCAGAGATAAATCCCACTTGATCATGGTATATGATCCTTTTAAATATGGTATTAAATTCAGATTGTGTTAGAAAGTGGAGGAAGGTCAATAATGCATCCTTTAGACTGAGAACAAAAAAAAGAAACAAGCCACTCCACACCATTTACACAGAATTTTATTCAGGGTCACTTACTGACAGGGGTTAATCGAGTAGACAGGCAATTTAGGTGCTATGTTGCCTCTATTCTCTGCCCTTTCTCTATACCTATTCAGACTTTAACCTCTAGTTTTTATGGATTGAGGGGCATGGTAGTGAAGTCACAGGGTAGTTATTTCAAGTGGCACCATTTTTAGGGAAGATCAGAACAAACCCTCCCTCCCACATTCCAGTCAGAGACCATTTTAACTTCCAGGAGGCCTGGGACATATAGCACCAAGGGAGTTCTCTGTGTGGGCGTGGACAAGATGGGCAGCTAAAGTTGGAATTAGTGTTGCCAGCACTCTTACAGTTTGCTAATAATTTGTTGAGAATTTTTACACCTATATTAATCAAGGATACCAGTCTACAGTTCTCTTTTCTTGTAGTGTCTTCCTCTGGCTTTGGAATGAAAATAGGGTTGGTCTCATAAAATGAGTCTGAGAATCTTCCCTCTTCAATTTTTTGGAAGACTATGGGAAGGATTGGTGTTAACTCTTTTAAAATGTTTGGTAAAATTTACCGTGAAATCATCTGTCCTGAACTTTTTTCTTTGTTGAGAGGATTTTGGTTAATGAATTAGCAGATGCTGGGATGATCTATGGGTCTGGGCTTGCAGGAGTCTTCAGGGAGCCACCTAGGGCTACCAGAGTAGGTCTGGTGCTAGGATGGACTGACTCTAGGGTCTGCTGTGAACTCAGGTTGTGACCTCACTGTCCTTCTTCCATGAGGTGGGGATCTTACTTTCCACTATGCTGCCTGGGCTTGAGGAAGGGGTGATGAGTGTAATGTGCATCTGTCCTCCTGCCCTCCTCAGTGAATCTTTTCTAATTTTATGCTTTACCCAGGTGCTATAATCTTTTACCTGGAATCTTTAGTTCTTGTGAAGGTATTGTCACATAGAGAATGTTTTTCAAACTGACGATTCTAGGGAGGAGAAAAGCACTAGAAATTCCTATGCCAACACTTCACTCTCTCTTTTTAAAAATTCTTGCTTTCTTCTTTTTATTCCTTCATTAATGTGTAAAAAATTTGTCTCACATTGATTTTTAATTCAGTTATTTTTACTGTACTGAAGTTATGTCAATTCTTGTTCTGTGAATTATCAGTTTATAACTCCTATCCATTATCTTTTGAATTTTTAAAGTGTTTTATACTGTTCTGTAGAGACTCTTCTGTATTATTATCTATGAGTTAGAATAATATGTTTTATATGATATTTAAATTAACTGGGGCACCTGGGTGGCTCAGAGGGTAAAGCCTCTGCCTTCAGCTCAGGTCATGATCTCAGGGTCTTGGGATCGAGCCCCGCATCTGGCTCTCTGCTCAGTGGGGAGCCTGCTTCCTCCTCTCTCTCTGCCTGTCTCTCTGCCTGTCTCTCTGCCTACTTGTGATCTCTGTCTGTCAAATAAATAAATAAAATCTTAAAAAAAAATAAATAAATTAACTATATACTTGTGATCAAAATAATATGGTGTTCAAAAAAGTATAAATACAGAGTTCATAAAGAATATACGCACAGGGGTGCCTGGGTGGCTCAGTGGGTTAAGCCTCTGCCTTCGGCTCAGGTCATGATCTCAGGGTCCTGGGATTGAGCCCCGCATCAGGCTCTCTACTCAGCGGGGAGCCTGCTTCTCCCCCCCACCCCCGCAGTGGCCTGCCTCTCTGCCTACTTGTGATTTATCTCTCTCTGTCAAATAAATAAGTAAATAAAAATATACGTACATATAAATGTATAGATAAATGTGTAGATAAACGTGTAGATAGATAGGTAGGCCCAGGCACAGAAAAAAATTAATGTAAGATAAAAGTGATATTACATCTCCAAGAAGAATGGTTTATTTAATGTGTCACTGGTATAATGAATAATCTCTAAGAAAGTAAATTTACACCTTTGTCTCACATTACAGAAATGCATATTGGGTCAAGAAAGAAAAAAGAAAATAAAAAATAGAAAAGGAAAAGAAAAAGAAAAAAATCTTCTATTTTCCAACTCAGATTTCTTATCAGAAAAATAGGAATATATAAACTCTTACAGTAAAAGTGAAGTAATGAATATGAAAGCTCTTATCAGAAAAACAGAATAGTCATCTGTAAATGTAAAACAGAAATACTGTCTTAATGAATGAAATGCTCCATTTTAGTGAGTGTTTTACACCTAGAGCTATCAATTCAGTTGTAAGAAACAGGCCACTATACTTCATTTAAGTGCAGACTATAAATGCTCTCAAAAAAAGAGAACTTACAACAAAGAAGAGAAAAAGTTGCTACACCTTTGTGATAATAATGCAGATCATTCTAATAAAAGAAATATGAATGAGAAATTTTCCAGCAGGTTGTAAGATATAAGTAAAGCAGGGGAAACTTGCTTTCTTCTCAGTAAATCAAAGAGAAATTATTCATCTCGGTGAATACAAATGAAAGCTTTCCAAATAGTGTGGTCATAACATGGTAATTAAATGCCTAGTGCAAGCCAGATTCCTTAATTTTTCTAAATTATAATAATTACAATTGACCATTACTGATAATTACAGTGATCAGAGTCAAATTCCAATTTTTCATTCTCTCTTCCGTAATAAATTTGTAACTTCCTTCCAGTAAAATCCTATAAGTTTTCTTTTTCCTTACCCAAATCCTTTACAAACTTTTACCCCATCCCCACACAACTCTCTCTCCATCTTTTTCTTTATTTTTATTCACCTCTTAATAATGGTTTCTTTTGTTGAATTTCCCTCAGACACTAATCAGGAGGTGTGTGGGTATATATGCATTGTATCAAGGTAAAAGTAAAAAGATTAAATATATAAACTATCATTTCATAAAAGGTTTTGTGTATTCTAAGTATCTGAATCATTTCATACCCACATATTATCCATGTAATTAAACAAACAGCTATCAGTCCAAGATCTTAACCAATTTCTTGAGGAAAGTATACAAGTTAAAACCCTTCCGAATTTACACTAACACCGTGTCTCTCAGTTTATATAAATATTTCATTTTCCTAATGTCATAAGTAACGTAAATGGTGGTTTCTGTTGTGGGACTTAAGAAGGATTCCCTACAAATCGTATCTTTAATGTTTCTTTCCTCTTGAATTAATTCATTCCATTCCACAGTGTCTTCCTTGAAAACGTAAATGACTCTAAGTCAAGCTGCCTTTAATCATCCAGGGCGTAAATGTATCAACTTGTGTCTTTTAGGAGTATTAACTCAGTACAAGTGGTTAGGGAATTCTGTAGGCCATTTTGGCAATCTGAATCAAAATTTTAATGCATAGAGATTTTGGCCCTGCAGTAATAGCCAGAAAAAGGCACAGATAAGTGGATATTTATTATAGTGTGCTTTGTTACAGGAAAAAAAAAATGTGAACAATTTGTATGTCCATCAATAAATAACCATTTAAATTATGGTACAAATATGCAACAGAAAATACTTAGATATATAAAATGATTATACACACATAAAAATTATGTATTTACTGACACGAGAAGTTGTCCAAGAAATATGATTCCATTTATATATAATTGAGTGTGTCTGGGTATGTGTGTAAACATAGAGAAAGGACAGAAAGAATCAAAACCACAGGTTAACAGGGCTTTATCTGAGTGCAGGATCTCAGGTAACTTTAATCTTTCATAACTTTTATACAATTCTATATACTTTTCATATATTTGTAAAGGTGTAGCATGAAGCAATCTTCAAATGGATTTTATTTAATCTATCATATATATATATATATATATATATATATATATATGTGTATATATATATATGTTCCTACTGTTTATTTTCTGGATTGGTTTATTAATGTCCCTATAAAAATCTACAATATTCATAGAAGAAAAAGAAAACAAAAATCTATTAGATTTGGGTTTCCTACTTAGAACATTCCAACATATTTAATCCAGTCATACAAGGACATATGTAACTGGAACACTTATTCACAATTTTGTATTAGGCAAGGCTTTGCCTCTTACTTAGAAACATTGTTGTCTTTATCAAACCCAATTCCGTGGGGGGAAAAAACAGAAGAGATCTGTACAAGAGCCAAGAGCCGCATTATTCCCTTAGGTAAATAGAGGTTTCCATAAACCTCTAGAAGCAGACATTCTGTGAAAATTTACTGTTTACTCAAGATCCTTGCAGCAAGCTGCTGATGGAAAGATTCTTTGATATATCATGATCCTTTGCATACTCTTACTTATTTTTCTTGTGTTCACATTTTTCTGCTTTATTCTATTTGGCCCTTCATATTTAGCCTATAGTGGTCACCTTCCTGAATCTAGGATTCACTAGAAACCCTTATCTTTCAACACCAATTGTATTTATAGGGGTGATTTTGTTTTGCCTTCCCAGCTCCACTGGGGACATGTGGCAAAGTCTGCAGATGTGTTTTGGTTGTCATGATTGGGGAAAGGAAGTACCAGAAATATTCTTAAACACTGTTAGGCATCCTCCAATGCATAAAACAACCTTCCAAACATGAACACACACAACAAAGAATTATCTGATCTAAAATACCAATAATGCTGAAGTTCAGAAACCTTTCTGTTGATAGAAGCTTTGGCTGACCAAGAAAAGAAAATAGGAGACTGAAAACAAAGAGAGGTTCCCTCACTCCTTGAAATGGACTGTTCCTCAGTTATGTAAACATGTAGCTACCAAAACCAGTTTTAAACACATTCATCCATCCCTGCAAATCTGCTTCTGTGAGCACAGTTTACAAGTCGAACAATCAGTGACAGCCTTTTGCTTTTGAAAGTCAGATAATGGGAAATGAACTCATTCTAGTACATATCTACTCAACAATAAACTATAAATACTGCACATACGTAAATGTGGTCAAACCATATACACCTCTGAAAATCTAGCCATCTCCAAACTTCATGCTCCTCAAAACCCTGTATGAAATTAACAGGTTTCTTTTTTGGGGTAGATTGTGCCTGACCAACATAGTACTATTTCACTCTAGTAAGCAGTAAATTTATCTTTGTCTTTATATTTCAGAGAGCAATAAATCCAGAATTAGTCAAAGCATTATGAGAAAACCTTGCAATATCCAAAATTAAAAGGCAAATTATTGATTTTTATAACAAAGGAAAGCTATGTTGATCAAGAAAAACAGACTGCTAATTTTATATAGTGATTTGGGGAAGCCTGAAGTTCTTCCAGTAGAAGGATCTGGCTTTAACACACATTGAAAAACAGACAAGAAATAAAGGTCATTATGATTGGTCAATAGTATGTGCTTATAAATAATGTCCTGGGTTTTCTAACCAAGCAGAGGCTACGAAGGGGTCATATAATCAACAACCTGATGGTGTTAATAATGGAGTAGAGACTAAACAAAAGAGCATTTTTTGCACAAATTGACAAATCATGAAAGATTTATAGAGCATCAAGGGAAAGTTTGACCAATTAACTTTTCATCAATTTTCACCACTCTAAAAAACACTGGCCCTTAGAACTGCACTAGAATTGACAGTTATTTGGCTGATGCCTCGATGAAAGATCCTCTCATACATTCAACATAAAGAATAAAACCAGGAAACAGCAAAAATATATAATCCAGACTGTGTATACATATATACATACATATATATATACATACACATATATACACAAATATACAGTTTTATATATATGTATGTATATATATATGTATGTATATATAAAACTATAAAAGCAAATCAAGTAACAGGAGAATAATCAGGTTAATAGCAAAAAAAAAAAAAGAGAGATAACTAAATGGCATACTTTCAAACCTAAAGGTCTAATGACCTTATACAAAACCCTAAGTTTAAGTATTTCCCATATCAAAGAATATATTTGTGTAAATAACCTCACACAAAGACTAGGCTTAATTATACAAAGACCTTGGTCTATTAACTTTATGTAAACCTTATTTGGTTACAGATTCTAATATAAAGTAAATTCAGCAGTAAAAGCTCAGTGAAACTAGTCAGAACTCAAACACTATTGAGACTGACTCATGTGGCCCAAAATATAGTGTGGGCCCAAGGGGCCTGAGGAGACACTTGCTGGAGTCCCTGTAATCCTACTATGCCTCCATCTTCAAAACAATCTCCTTAGAACTGAGGCCACCAAAACTCAAGAAAAAGATGATGCCTCTATCGGCCTCTTTATCAGGAGGATAAAATATTTCACTTTATTTTAAGAACCTCGGCCCTTAACTTAGAGTTTCTAGAAAATGTTTTTTTTCTCCTTTCTGATCACTTTGCTATAGTTATTCAGACTGTATCATGAGGTTGCCCAGATTGTATAGCACATTCTTTGGGAAGCATTTCATTGTTTAACTGGTGAATTTGTTGAAAAACTCTAAGTGAGTGGTAATTATGTAACAGAAATAACTCGGGTGTTGGATGTTCAGCAATATTTGTTCACCTATGGGTCATCATTTATCTGTGATTGGATTATTTACCTAGAAAGTTCTTAAATTAATTTTATATTATCTTTAATTTATTGTCAATTAAGCCTTAAAAAGTAAGCACATAAACTTTCTTATTTTATTCATGTAAGAATAGAAAATTCCGGCATTCTGATTTTTTGAAGAAATATAGATGCCAGAAAAAAATAATTTGATGTTCTTGGAAATGTTTATCATTAAAATGGCCTATTGATATAGAAGAAAAAAAAGTTAACACATTAATAAGGCCATTTTTAGTATATATATTCACAGATTAGTCAATATTATGGAATGTAATTTGTTCCTAAAATAAATTTATTTTCTTTCATAATCACACAAGTGTACACCTAGTTGTATAACACAGAAATTTAGAGGGTCTCCTTGATTTCCTCATTCACTTCCAATCCATCAGTCTGTCCTACCTAATTGCTTTACCCTTAAAATGTAAATCTGCTCCCTCATTTCCACTGCTACAGCTAGTTCCCTAATCCGTGTCCAGTTTACTACAATAGCCTACCACATCCTCTCATCTATTATACTCTTGGCTTTCTACAAACCACTTCTCAAAGAGCAGCCAAAAAGATCACATTACAATATATACCACATTGTATAACATACTAGTGTAACACCCTCTAATGACAAAATCCAAAACTACTTACTGAGGTCATTACTGGTTCTAATCATGCTTGTTCTAATGTGTTGGCATGAATTCCTTCCTTTTTTCTCCTCATTCAATACAATTCTGCCTGATTGACTTTCTTTTCCTAGGAAACACCAAGCACTTGTCTCATGGCTTTTGCATCTATTATTCTACCTGCTGAAACTGGTTCCTCATGCCTTAGATGGAAGATTTTTATAAACTATCAAGTCTTACAGCAATAGTCACCTAGTCAGACTATGCATGGCCTTTTCACATTGCCAAACATATATTCTTCATTGCACACTTATTAAAATATGACATTACTTTCTTTAATATTTCTCTTGCTCCATTATTGTCTTTCTCACCCATTAGAATGTAAGCCCTAAAAATATTGTCTATCCTGTTCACTATGTCACCTTAGTACCTACAATAGTGTCTGGAAGATAGTAAGTATTCAACAAATATGTACTGAGTGAATAAATTTTATGATTAATTGACCATGAAATCATGCTTGTAAATGGGACAGGTTCAGGGGAGTCAGGAAAATATATTACATATCTGAACTGGGAAGCCCCCTCAAATAACTGTTGGATCCCCATTTCTGACTTTTATTACAGTTCTTTCTTGGCATTATTAACAATGATACTTAGATTTGGCTTGCCAGAAATTATTTGATAGTTTTCTTCTTTAAAAGTCATACCAATTTCTAGATCATTATTTTCCAGTGGTGAAAGATTATTGGCACATACTCCAAAAGCACATCTTCTTCAAGGTATCCGGTAAAATTCTAAACTGAACATAATTTTCAATGGTAATTTATTAAATGAGGAAACATTTAAAGACCAAAATGTTCTCTAAGTCCTGGAATGTTAGAGATAGAGAATATCAGTCTTGAAAACTCTTAGAATTTGGTGCCAGTCAGTAATCTACCTCCCCTTCTATGCTATTATCCTTTCTTCTTCCATCAATTAAATGCAGGGCTTATCTTTTATTATTTTTTGCAATGATAACATTCACTTACATAATGTGGACATATTATTTTCTTCCCATTTGATCTTTACCAAATGGACATCAAGCTTTAATTTATGTAGAAGTATGCAGTATGTGGAGAGCAGCATAGTAGTAAAAAGAGATTGACTAAATTTGGAACTAGACAATCATAGGTTCAAGTACTGACTCTACATTTGTTAGCTGTGTGAACTTGGGAAAATTTTGTAACCTCCCTGAGACTCTGTTCTCACCATTAATACTTAAAATACCTCATAGTGCTGTTATGAGTAATAAATTTTACAAAGAATATGTTCATTATAGTGCTTTACACCTAGCAGAAATAACATAAATGCAATTTACTCTTATAACTTTGCTGTCTACCATTAATGGGAAATGTTCTGAGAACACTGGAAAGGCATATGCAAATAAATTTTTAAAATAAAACCTCTTAACATAAAATAAATATGTAGAAAAATAATATACAGATTCTAGCACCTCTGAAATGCCAAGTGTTGCAAATATATTTATAGATATTAACTTAAGAGACTGCAGGTTGAAAATAAACTTTTTTTATGCTTAGGAAGGGTTCCAGAACCAGCACAACTAAGAAACTGTTCACTGAGGGAAGATCAGGCAGGTCAGGTACAACACTCACCACAGAAGAGAGCCCTTTCATTTGTGGTTCAGCTCTAAGAGAAAGATTCAACACAGAGAGCCAAGTTTTTAACTTTCTATTTTGGAAGTTTCAAACTTATAGAAAAGTTACTAAATAGTTCACGTAACATACTTATAAGTACTCTTTACCACTATTTTTAAGATTTTTCCACATTTATTTTCTCTCTCCCTCTCTCTCCTCTCCCTCATTTTTCCCTCACCATGTACATGTTTTCCTTTTTTTTTTTTTTGAACAGTTTGAGAGCAAGTTGTAGACCTCTTCCTCCATTTACTTCTAAATACTTCAGTGTAAATTTCCCAAGAACAAGTACATTCTCTTACATAATTATAATTTTCAAAATCAGGAAATCAACTCTGATACAATGTAGTATGTAATCTATAGGTATTATGCAAAGTTTACCAGCTGTCCCAGCAAAGCCCTTTATAAGCAAAAGACTATTCTGAGTCATTCAGTTGTCCTAGCTCTTTAATCTTCTTTAATCTATAAAAATTCCTCTCCCTTTCTTTGTCTTTCATGTTATTGATAACATTTAAGGGCACAGGTCAGTTATATTTTGAAAACTGTCCCTCAATTTGGGCTCGTCTGATGGTTCTTCATAGCTGGATGAAATGATGACTTACAGAGTCTGTGTATTCTACTAAGGGCCATTGTCTTTTCTGAATCTTTTAGCTCTATTTGAAACCACACTGGTCTCTTTGTTCTCTACACTCCTGTTGGATTTGGGGACAATGCCATAACATTAGACCTAAATCTTTTGTAACTGACATAAATTTACCTGAGAAGAGAGCATGTCTCTGTACCTGTCATCATATAGCCCTCTCTAATGGAAGAAGGCAATCAGGTAGGCTTCATGTTAGAAAAAAACATATGAAATCTATTTTTCAGAAGCTATGTTTACCAAATGAAAGCTAAGCAAAAATGTCCATTTCATCGTTCAAGTGGATCCTCTGAATCTCCATTAAGATCTATGGTCATCAATGGAAGAAGGTAGACAGACAGACTATTTAAATTCATCTTACTCTGGTCATAATTAGCTTAGGAGATTCAGAGGAGACAATGATTCTAGAGGTGAATCTGAAATTATGACAGAAACGAGAAGAAAATTAATTAAACTGGGTGTCCATAAAGGTAGGAGAAGAAATGAGTACCTATGTTTTCTTTCATAGTTTGTTTGTTTGTTTTTTTTTTCAACTACAGCAGAATGTTTATTGCTACGTTCTAGTCTAGTGTGTGTGTGTCTTTTAGCATGTCAGAACACAGGGCCTGGATCATCATTCAGCACCCCAGAGTGGGTCCTGACCTGGAAATTGACTTGTGTTACTCTAGTGTATGTGACTTCAGATACTGATACTATTGTTTCACCTCCATTTGCTGGGCTTCCTATGGTTTCTGAAGTGTTACCATGGGGCTTTCCAGGAAGCCTCGGCATTAGGGAACAATTAGGATCAGCTGTTCTTCATTCACAGCAGTTTGAGGCCCACTGGAGTTTATGTAGATTAAGAGTTTGGAGATTTGGTGACTTTAATATGCCCAACTTTTTGCAATGAGAGCTGAAAACATGGCAATAATAAGGATCCCCTTGTGCACTGAAAGCTTAGAGAACAGAGAAAATACATAGAACCTGCAACATCTTTATAAAACAAAACAATTGCATTTTTAAAAAATATATAAAGAAAGTGGAAATCAGCAGAATCCCAGCTGAGCCAATCATTGCATTTTATGGATACTCAGTATAAAGCATTTAAATTTAACAATTAAAAAGACACTGGGGAAGAAGGTAATGTTCCATTTTGGTACTTTAAACCTGTTGTTTATGTTTCACTGAGTGAGTTCTCAAAATGTTCAGCTGTTTCTGCTTAAAACCAGAGGTGCAAATATTTGAGATCTGGAACAAGATTATGAATCAAGACAATCAAATTACTTTAAGGAAACAGAATGCTCAAGACTTCAGTGAACCGAGATGGAGAAAGAAAAAATCATTGTAAGCAGTGATTGATTCACACCATGAAACTGAGGACATTTTATGAGAAAACAGAGCATCATCAAAATGGAAACTCAGAGATGCTATTCTTTAAAAGAATAATTAAAATAAAAACATAATAATGCCTACTTCTATTTCTTTGGATTACCTTCTGTTCATTAGCCCCACCGAAATCAGAAATATGTAATATTATAAATATCTTCTTGCATATATACTATTGAGCCCAGGGACAGAATTTTTTAATTATAATAATAACTTATGAAGGAACAAAAATGAAAATTTGGGTATTCATTCTCTTCAGTAAGACAACACTTTTCCTTACTAGTATATCCAGTATGTCACTAACACTACAAAATATCTGTTAGGCACATGGCCTCAGAGTACAGAATAAATAAATAAGTTAAACTGACATGATACCTATTTATTGGAAAGCTGCAACAGAAAATAAACAAGTATATCAAACTCTGCTTTCTATTTATATTCAGTCCTGGTCTTTTTCCACATTCTCTGTCTACCATATGTAGCTGTCAAACTAAATGAAAGCAAATATTGAAAAAAATAATAAAATCTTTATAGCAGAGATATTAGCTCAATCTGTTAATTTCTGCTATATATACTAATACTGGATTAATGGAGAAAAGGTATTAGCTTAAACATTTTGATTACTTTGACCAGTGAGGGATGAACTACAAAAATTATTCATGTAAATATTATTTGAGGAACTCTCAAATGCCATGCACTATAATAATAAGGCCAGGATATGGCAGTGAACAAGATGGTCAAGGTCAATACTTATCACTTAACCTCAAGTATCGCAATAAAAACTAAAAGAAAAATAAACAATGATAATAAGAGATGAGCTAGAGGAGGGAAGGAATAAGAATTGTTTGGGTGGTCAGGAAAAAAGTTTTTGAGGAGGTAGCATTTAAACTAAAACCTGATTGAAAGGCTGTTCCAACCATGGAATGACCTGAGAGCAGAGAGCCTTCTTGGTAAAGAGGACTTAACTGGATGGCATGGTCCTTCTTGGTAAAATCTTGCTTAGTTCTTCTTTAGAGGGCTCATAGGCTGTCTCTGAAACTTGACTCTTAAAATAGCATCTTTGTAAAAAGTCTGCAGAGATGAATATCAACACTTGGCATGCCATCTGCATAGAGCTAATTATATACACTTTGTTATTTGTCACTATAAGATATTTCAGAATGAAATGTGTGAACCATCTGCCAACAACTTTATTCACATTTCTTGGATCATCAACGAGAAACCTTATACTTCTTTTCCCCCTAGGAAACACAAATTGTAATGTGCACAAGGTGGGTAGATGGAAAAAAAAAATTCTAAAAATGACTTTGCCATGTACTGGGAAATAGTAGGTATTTTCATAAGAATGTCCCAGAATCATTTATATCTATTACTCTGCCATGTGTCCTTGAGACAGTGTTATACAAACTAAAGCTAACCCCCAAGTGTCAGACAGGCACCAGTGCTTTTGGCATTATTTACATGATTGTTGGGTAAGGAAGAACAAATAATCCGTGGGCTTAAAATAAATTGCAGTTTGCCATTTGATTATGTAAATATGTGGTTGCATGATCCCTAAATTCTCCAAATCACATTTTATGCACAAAGGCAAAACCAGCTTTTGTGTTTTGAAAAGCAGGTGCACAATTATTCCTGCAAAGAAAAAGAGAGTCATTTGCAGTGATTTTGGGGAGGGGAGATGATTGAGCAATTACAGGCGTACATGCTAATTTTGTTTCACCCTCTGACCATCTTCTGTTTGTGAAATGGACAGGCCTTTCTGTCTTTTAGATAAGAGAAAGAAGCTGCAGAAACAAAGATAAGTACATTGGACAATTTATGCAGTTGCCAGTCTATATCAACCTGGCACCACATGTTCAAGCACTTCTCGCTGAGGACTTGTAAGGGCCCTGCATTTACTAAAACACATTGGCAAAGTTTAGTGCCTACCTTGTTAACAGTGATGTCCAAACACCCCCACAGAAAGCCAGGGACGTGGTATTGATTACAACATGCATATATATATTTATATATATTTAATTTTCATTCCAGTATAGTTAACATACAATGTTCTATTAGTTTCAGGTGTACAATATAATGCTTCAACAATTCTGTACATTACTAGAGGTCACCAAGATAAGTACACTCTTAATCCCCTTCACCTATTTCACCCAGTCCTGCAACCTCCCCTCTGGTAACCATCAGTTTTCTCTCTAGAGTTAAGTCTGTTTTTTGGTTTGTCCCTTTCTTTCTTTGTTTTGTTTCTTACATTTTGCTTATGAGTAAAATCACATAGTATTTCTCTTTCTCTGAGTGACTTACTTTACTTAGCATTATACCCTGTAGATCCATCCAAGTTGATGCACATAGCAAGATTTCTTTTTTTTTCTTTTCTTTTCTTTTCCTTTCCTTTTTTTGTTTTTCAAATAGAGAAGGTAGTGGGGAGGAGCAGAGGGAGGGAGAAAGAGAATCAGGGAATCTTGAGTAGGCTCCATGCCCAGAATGGAGCCCAACATGGGGCTCAATCTCCTAACCCTGAGATCACTACCTGAGCTGAAATTTAAAAATTGGATGATTAACTGACTGACATACCCAGGTTACTGTAGGTTTCATTCTTTTTTTGGCCTAATATTCCTGTGTGTGTGTGTGTGTGTGTGTGTGTGTGTGTGTGTGTCACATTTCCTTTATCCCTTCATCTACTGATAGATACCTGGGCTATTTCCATAATTTGGTTATTGTAAATAATGCTGTAGTAAACATAGGAGAAACATATATCTTTTTGAATTAGTGTTTTTGCATTCTTTGGGTAAATACCCAGTAGTGGAATTAGTGGATCATATGTTAATTCTTTTTTTAGTTTTTTCAGGAAACTCCATACTATTTTCCATAGTGGTTGTACCAGTTTGCATTCCCACCAACAACACATGAGCATTCTCTTTTCTCCACATCCTCACCAGCACTTGTTGTTTCTTGTGTTTTGGGTTTAACCATTCTGACAGGAGTGAGGTGATATCTAATTATGGTTTTAATTTGCATTTCTCTGATGATGAGTGATGTTGAACATCATTTCATGTGTCTATCGGTCATCTGTACATTTTCTTTGAGGAAATGTCTGTTCATGTTTTCTACCCATTGTTAAATTGGATTATTTCTTTTTTTGGTGTTTGGTTGTATAAGTTCTTTGCAACATGTGTAATTTTTAATAATACTCTCTAATAGACCTTTTGGAAAGAAACTGAGAGGTGAAATTAGAAGATTAAAAGAGCCTATACTTTGATTTGGAAATTCAACTCACTTCCTTGCCACTGTGAGTTTCCGTCAAAGACAAAAGGGCCACAAATTCACTGTGATGTAAGATTAGAACTTGGATAATTTCAGAAGGCAGAAAACTGACAGGAATACTGTCCTTGAGTTTTGAGCTATTTGTACTACCTGAGCTCTGAAAATTTCCCAGGACTAGAACTGTAATTAATATTATAAACAGTCAAATTTCTATTTCAAAAAAAAATTTTATAAATAAAGTTGGCTTAAATGTATACATCTAAAATTTATGTGTGTGTATATATATATATATATATATATATATATATACACACACACACACACACATACATATACATACACACAATTATACACTTTTTTAAACTATACTTCTTTATCTATATTTTAGGGATAAGATGAAGAATCTCTAATTCAAAGTCATTGAAATGTTGAGGCGCCTGTTTGGCTCAGTTAGTTGAGCATCCAACTCGATTTCAGTTCAGGTCATTGTCTCAGGGTCAAGAGATCAAGCCCTATGTCGGGTTCTATGCTCAGTACGGAGTCTGTTTGTCCTTCTCCCTCCACCTCTGCCCCTTCCCTTGCTCTCTCTCTCTCTCTCAAAATGAATAAATACAAGCTTTTAAAATAATCATTGAAATATCAGTTACCTTTGAAAATTATCTCATTGAAACTACTTGGGAGATACCCAAGTGTAGATAATTTTACTTAGATGATTTGATAGGGCTACTGATAAACCATTAGAGACATATAGGTATAAACAAAGGGCAGCCAAGTATCATAATATCCTTGATAATAAGACGGGAAAATATATCTGTATACAAATTAATTTAGATTGTATTAAAATAGTTAAATGTCCTCATCAAAAGTGTATAGACACATGAATCAATATCATTTGTGAGAAAGAATATACCACTATAGTCCACCATTGACCATTCTCTGCACCAAGTTCATGAATATTTGGCATAAGGAAAAACTGAAGTTTATTATTTGCCTGTTAAAAGAAGCTGAGAGAAATAGACAACACAAGGAAAGAGTCAGGATTAAAGTGACAAGAAGGGGGTGCCTAGTGGCTCAGTGGGTTAAGCCTCTGCCTTTGGCTCAGGTCATGGTCTAAGGGTCCTGGGATTGAGCCCTGCATTGGGCTCTCTGCTCAGCGGGGAGCCTGCTTACCCCCCTCTCTCTGTCTACCTCTCTACTTGTGATCTCCCTCTCTGTCAAATAAATAGATATTTTTTTAAAAAGTGACAAGAAGAAATAATGGACCAAGTTTATAAAAAATAAAATGAATAGTAAAATATAGTTGGATTTATTTATTTATTAAGATTTTAGTTATTTATTTGAGAGAGAGAGATAACGAGAGAGAGGACAAGCCAGAGGCAGGGAGAGGGAGAAGCATATTCCCTGCTGAGCAGGGACCCTGATATGGGGCTGGATCTGTAGGACCCAGGATCATGACCTGAGCCAAAGGCAGAGGCTTTACCCCACTGAGCCACCCAGGCACCCCAGTAGCTGGATTTTTTTTTAAGTGTAGGATAGGCTGGAATCTTTGGTGTGCTCTTTACTCACTGTATATGGATGAACAAGTTGCTTAACTTTTCTGTTTTTCAATTTATTCAACTATAAAATGGAAATAATTTTATAAAGTACATATCTTTTATGAATGTTGTAGGATTAAATGACTTTAAAGGAAGTTTAGGCACAGAGGCAGGTCTCAATGAATGTTGAAGTATTATTATATTTGTAAAAAAAACAAAAACAAAAAAAGAAGAGAGTGGTTTTGGTTAAAAACTCAGTGTGAATCAACAGTGTTATGAGATCGACAAAATACGCTGATCTGGGGTTTGATTAAAGGAAGGAAGATTCAAGACTGAGAAGTCTATGTGATTGTATGCACATGCCAAGCCACTCCCTAGTTATGCATTCCTTTCTGGTACATCTGCCTTCTGTTGTCTCTCTTCCTTTGTTTCTTTATGCACATCTTGTATATCTTCCTGCCTCTCTCCCTTCCTCATTCTCTCCCTCTTTTTCTCTTTCTTGCTCTCCCCCTCTTTTTATGCTACTTCTTCTCTGTCACATTAGAAGAAACTTCAACATTCCTGAGTGCATCTAGGGGAGAGCAAAGACTAGCTGGTGACAGCTGGAACTGGGGCACCAGAATGGCAGCTCCATTAACAGAGATGGCAGGGCTCAGGGACATGCTGAGGAGCAAAGCAAACTGTTTTCAAACCCACCAAAGTTACATAGTTTAAGCACGTCTATGAAGCTTAGCAGGGAACAAGAAGAATAAATGCAGAAAAGATAACTGAATTCAAAAAATTTTTAACCTAAAACTTTGGAATTCAAAGTAGTCTCATCAAAAAATGTAACCCTGTCACTTTGGTGGGAATGTAAATGAATACAATCATTTTGAAAACAATATGGAAGTTTCTCAAAAAAAAAAAAAAAAAAAAAAACCACCCTGAAAATAGAACTACCATACCAGCAATCTCACTTCTGGGTATATATCTTTTTTTTTTTTTTTAATTTTATTTTTATAAACATATAATATATTTTTATCGCCAGGGGTACAGGTCTGTGAATCACCAGGTTTACACACTTCACAGCACTCACCATAGCACATACCCTCCCCAGTGTCCATAATCCCACCCCCCTCCCAACCCCCCTCCCCCTATCAACCCTCAGTTTGTTTTGTGAGATTAAGAGTCACTTATGGTTTGTCTCCCTCCAAATCCCATCTTGTTTCATTTACTCTTCTCCTACCCCCTTAACCCCCCATGTTGCATCTCCTATCCCTCATATCAGGGAGATCATATGATAGTTGTCTTTCTCCGATTGACTTATTTCGCTAAGCATGATACCCTCTAGTTCCATCCACGTCGTCCCAAATGGCAAGATTTCATTTCTTTTGATGGCTGCATAGTATTCCATTGTGCATATATACCACATCTTCTTTATCCATTCGTCTGTTGATGGACATCTAGGTTCTTTCCATAGTTTGGCTATTGTAGACATTGCTGCTATAAACATTCGGGTGCCTGTGCCCCTTTGGATCACTATGTTTGTATCTTTAGGGTAAATAACCAACAGTGCAATTGCTGGGTCATAGGGTAGTTCTATTTTCAACATTTTGAGGAACCTCCATGCTGTTTTCCAGAGTGGTTGCACCAGCTTGCATTCCCACCAACAGTGTAGCAGTTTTGGAGTGGAGTCTTTTGGGTTTTCCACATAGAGTATCATATCATCTGCAAAGAGTGATAGTTTGACTTCTTCTTTGCCAATTTGGATGCCTTTAATTTCCTTTTGTTGTCTGATTGCTGAGGCTAGGACTTCTAGTACTATGTTGAATAGCAGTGGTGATAACGGACATCCCTGCCGTGTTCCTGACCTTAGCGGAAAAGCTTTCAGTTTTTCTCCATTGAGAATGATATTTGCGGTGGGTTTTTCATAGATGGCTTTGATAATATTGAGGTATGTGCCGTCTATCCCTACACTTTGAAGAGTTTTGATCAGGAAGGGATGCTGTACTTTGTCAAATGCTTTTTCAGCATCTATGGAGAGTATCATATGGTTCTTGTTCTTTCTTTTATTGATGTGTTGTATCACATTGATTGATTTGCGGATGTTGAACCAACCTTGCAGCCCTGGAATAAATCCCACTTGGTCGTGGTGAGTAATCCTTTTAATGTACTGTTAAATCCTATTGGCTAGTATTTTGGCGAGAATTTTTGCATCTGTGTTCATCAAGGATATTGGTCTGTAGTTCTCTTTTTTGTTGGGATCCTTGTCTGGTTTTGGGATCAAGGTGATGCTGGCCTCATAAAATGAGTTTGGCAGTTTTCCTTCCATTTCTATTTTTTGGAACAGTTTCAGGAGAATAGGAATTAGTTCTTCTTTAAATGTTTGGTAGAATTCCCCCGGGAAGCCATCTGGCCCTGGGCTTTTGTTTGTTTGGAGATTTTTGATGACTGTTTCAATCTCCTTACTGCTTATGGGTCTGTTCAGGCTTTCCATTTTTTCCTGGTTCAGTTGTGGTAGTTTTTATGTCTCTAGGAATGCATCCATTTCTTCCAGATTGTCAAATTTGTTGGCGTAGAGTTGCTCATAGTATATTCTTATAATTGTCTGTATTTCTTTGGTGTTCATTGGGATCTCTCCTCTTTCATTCATGATTTTATTTATTTGGGTCCTCTCTCTTTTCTTTTTGATAAGTCTGGCCAGGGGTTTATCAATCTTATTAATTCTTTCAAAGAACCAGCTCCTAGTTTCGTTGATTTGTTCTATTGTTTTTTTGGTTTCTATTTCATTGATTTCTGCTCTGATCTTTATGATTTCTCTTCTC
The DNA here is from genome assembly GCF_902655055.1 of Lutra lutra. Classification (NCBI taxonomy): domain Eukaryota; kingdom Metazoa; phylum Chordata; class Mammalia; order Carnivora; family Mustelidae; genus Lutra; species Lutra lutra. Next base: position 69,436,016 of record NC_062286.1, read on the forward strand.
CCGCTGGGTTTAGGGTTTCTTTCTTGTTCTTTCTCCAGCTCCTTTAGGTGTGGGGTTAGGTTGTGTACCTGAGACCTTTCTTGTTTCTTGAGAAAGGCTTGTACCGCTATGTATTTTCCTCTCAGGACTGCCTTTGTTGTGTCCCACAGATTCTGAATCGTTGTGTTTTCATTATCATTTGTTTCCATGAATTTTTTCAATTCTTCTTTAATTTCCTGGTTGACCCATTCATTCTTTAGAAGGATGCTGTTTAGTCTCCATGTATTTGGGTTCTTTCCAAATTTCCTCTTGTGATTGAATTCTAGCTTTAGAGCATTGTGGTCTGAAAATATGCAGGGAATGATTCCAATCTTTTGATGCCGGTTGAGACTTGATTTAGGACCAAGAATGTGATCTATTCTGGAGAATGTTCCATGTGCACTAGAGAATGTGTATTCTGTTGCTTTGGGATGAAATGTTCTGAATATATCTGTGATGTCCATCTGGTCCAGTGTGTCATTTAAGGCCTTTATTTCCTTGTTGATCTTTTGCTTGGATGATCTGTCCATTTCAGTGAGGGGAGTGTTAAAGTCCCCTACTATTATTGTATTATTGTCGATGTGTTTCTTTGATTTTGTTATTAATTGGTTTATATAGTTGGCTGCTCCCACGTTAGGGGCATAGATATTTAAAATTGTTAGATCTTCTTGTTGGACAGTTCCTTTGAGTATGATATAGTGTCCTTCCTCATCTCTTATTGTAATTTTGGCTTAAATCTAATTGACCTGATATAAGGATTGCCACTCCTGCTTTCTTCTGATGTCCATTAGCATGGTAAATTCTTTTCCACCCCCTCACTTTAAACCTGGAGGTGTCTTCGGGTTTAAGATGAGTTTCTTGTAGGCAACATATAGATGGGTTTTGGTTTTTTATCCATTCTGATACCCTGTGTCTTTTGATTGGGGCATTTAGCCCATTCACATTCAGGGTAAGTATTGAGAGATATGAATTTAGTGCCATTGTATTGCCTCTAAGGTGACTGTTATTGTATATTGTCTCTGTTTCTTTCTGATCTACTACTTTTAGGGTCTCTCTTTGCTTAGAGGACCCCTTTCAATATTTCCTGTAGAGCTGGTTTGGTATTTGCAAATTCTTTCAGTTTTTGTTTGTCCTGGAAGCTTTTAATCTCTCCTTCTATTTTCAATGATAGCCTAGCTGGATATAGTATTCTTGGCTGCATGTTTTTCTCATTTAGTACTCTGAATATATCATGCCAGCTCTTTCTGGCCTGCCAGGTCTCTGTGGATAAGTCTGCTGCCAATCTAATATTTTTACCATTGTACGTTACAGACTTCTTTTCCCGGGCTGCTTTCAGGATCTTCTCTTTGTCACTAAGACTTGTCAATTTTACTATTAGGTGACGGGGTGTGGACCTATTCTTATTGATTTTGAGGGGGGTTCTCTGAACCTCCTGGATTTTGATGCTTGTTCCCTTTGCCATATTGGGGAAATTCTCTCCAATAATTCTCTCCAACATACCTTCTGCTCCCCTCTCCGTTTCCTCTTCTTCTGGAATCCCAATTATTCTTTTTTTTTTTTTTTGAAAGATTTTATTTATTCATTTGTCAGAGAGAGAGAGAGAGAGCGAGCACAGGCAGACAGAGTGGCAGGCAGAGGCAGAGGGAGAAGCAGGCTCCCCACAGAACAAGGAGCCCAATGTGGGACTCGATCCCAGGATGCTGGGATCATGACCTGAGCCAAAGGCAGCGGCTTAACCAACTGAGCCACCCAGGCGTCCCATGGAATCCCAATTATTCTAATGTTGTTTCGTCTTATGGTGTCACTTGTCTCTCGAATTCTCCCCTCATGGTCCAGTAGCCGTTTGTCCCTCTTTTGCTCAGCTTCTTTATTCTCTGTCATTTGGTCTTCTATATCGCTAATTTTTTCTTCTGCCTCATTTATCCTAGCAGTGAGAGCCTCCATTTTTGATTGCACCTCATTAATAGCTTTTTGATTTCAACTTGGTTCGATTTTAGTTATTTTATTTCTCCAGAAAGGGCTTTTATATCTCCCGAGAGGGTTGCTTTAATATCTTCCATGCCTTTTTCAAGCCCGGCTAGAACCTTGAGAATCATCATTCTGAACTCTAGATCTGACATATTACCAATGTCTGTATTGATTAGGTCCCTAGCCTTTGGTACTGCTTCTTGTTCTTTTTTTTGTTGTGAATTTTTCCGCCTTGTTATTTTGTCCAGATAAGAGTATATGAAGGAGAAGTAAAATACTAAAAGGGTGGCAACAACCCCAGGAAAATATGCTTTAGCCAAATCAGAAGAGATCCCAAATCGTGAGGGGGGAGAAAGGGGATAAAAAGGGGTTCAGAAAGAAAAAAAAAAAAAGAAACTATTAAAAAAAGAAAGCCGATAAAAAATATAAAAAGGAAAAAATATATATATATAAATATAAATATATATATATATATATATATATATATATATATTAGATAAACTATTTAAAAAACGTTAAAAAAGTAAATGGTAAAAGTTAAAAAAATTTAGCAGAGGTAGAGAAAAATAAATTGAAAAAAAAAATTTAAATTAACTGCAAGCCTAAAGAATCATGGGGAGAAAGCCATGAGTTCCATGCTGTGCTTTCTTCTCCTCTGGAATTCCGCCACTCTCCTTGGTTTTGAAACTGCACTCCTTGGTAAGTGAACTTGGTCCTGGCTGGGTTTCTCGTTGATCTTCTGGGGGAGGGGCCTGTTGTAGTGATTCTCAAGCGTCTTTGCCCCAGGCGGAGTTGCACCGTCCTTACCCGGGGCCGGGCTGAGTAATCCGCTTGGGTTTGCTGGGTTTGCTTTCGGAAGCTTTTGTTCCCTGAGCGCTTTCCGTAGAGTTCCGGAGGACGGGAGTGAAGATGGCGGCCTCCCAGTCTCCGGCCCGGAGGAGCCGAGAGCCCGGGGCCCCACTCCTCAGTGCGCCCTCAGAGAACAGCGCCCAATGACTCCCGTCACCCTGCCCTCGGCCGTGCTCTGAGCTGACCGAGCCTGCGACGGGTTCAAGGTAACCCCAAGTTTAGAGCTCACTCCTCGACTCTGTCTCTGTACCCGGCTTCCCTGTTCTAATACCTGTAAGCTCTGCGACACTCAGACACCCCCCATCCTTCTGTGACCTTGTGGGACCTGAGGCCACGCTGACCCCATGTAGGCTTCACCCCGGTTAAGCCTCTGGAGTGATGTCCCTCAGCGGAACAGACTTTTAAAAGTCCCGATTTCGTGCTCCGTTGCTCCGCCGCTCGCCGGGAGCCGGCCCCTCCCCCCGCGGTCTATCTTCTAGTCGCTTTGGATTCACTTCTCCGCCAGTCCTACCTTTCAGATAGTGGTTGACTTTCTGTTTCTAGAATTGCTCTTCTTCTTCTCTTCTATCTCCCGTTGGATTTGTAGGTGTTTGCAATCTTTAGATAAGCTATTTAGCTGATCTCCCGCTACCTGAAGTAGTCTCAGCCTGCTACTTCTCCACCATCTTGACTCCTCCCCCAAATAAGAGAAACTCTTAAAGCAGAAAGACACGAGAGGTGTCCATGAAAGGAATAGCACTTAGATCAACAGTTGACTTCTTAACACTTGTTGACACTGGAAAATAGCACAATGGTGGCTTCACAGTGCTGCCATGAGATAATATTCAGCCTAGATTTGTTCTTTCAACTCTATTATCAGCCAAGATGTTTCTTTCAGACCTACAGTGGTTGAGAATTTAAATTTCTAGGACACCTGGTTGGCTCAGTCATTTAAGCATCTGTCTTTGGCTCAGGTCATGATGTCATGGTCCTGGGATTGAGCCCCATGTTGGGCTACCTGCTTTGCAGGGAGCCTGCTTCTCCCTCTCCTCCTTGGCTTGTGCTCTTTGTCACTATTTCTATCTTTCTATCAAATAAATAAATAAAATCTTTAAAATAAATAAACTTCAGGGCACCTGGGTGGCTCAGTCGTTGGGCATCTGCCTTCAGCACGGGTCATGATCCCAGGGTTCTGGAATTGAGCCCCATATTGGGCTCCTTGCTCAATGGGGAGTCTGCTTCTCCCTCTGACTGCCTCTTCCCATGCTTGTGAGCTCTCTCTCTCTCTCTGACAAATAAATTTTTAAAAAATTTTTTAAATAAAATATAATAAAAAAACTTCTATTAAAACTACTTTAGAAGAAAAAATGTCATGGAAGTTAATAACATGTATGATATGTATACTGCCTGTAACACTTAAAAAAGGTAAATGTAAAACATTGGAAAAGAAAGGAGGCATTAAAATAATCTTCATTGAGTAGTTGAACTATGGATCTATGATGTATTTGGGATGAGATGGAATGTAGAATAAGTTTTGTTTTGTTATAGCAATTTATAATTAAGTATGAGGTTAAAAATTTAAGAACACTTATCACCTTATACCGATTAGGATGGCTATTATAAAACAACAACAGGTGTTGGCAAAGATGTAGAGAAATGTGAACCCTGTGCCATATTAGTGGAAATGTAAAATGGTGTAGCTGTTCTGGAAAACAGTATGGGGGTGGTCCTCAAAAAATTAAAAATAGGATTACAATATGATCCAACAATTCTACTTCTAGGTGTATATCTAAAAGTGTTGAAAGCAGGGTCTTGATATGTTTGCATACCCATTTTCATAGCGGCATTATTCATATAAGAATAAACTCCAGGGTGCATTGACAAATGAATAGATAAGCAAAAATGTAGGATAAACACATAGTGGGCTATAATACAACCTTAAAGAAGGGAATTGTGACATATGCTACCACATGAACTAACCATGAAGACATTGTACTATATGAAATGAGTCAGTCACAAAAAGACAAATACTGTATGATTCTACTTATATGAGGTTCCCAGTCAAATTCATAGAGACAGAAAGTACGATGGTGGTTGACAGGGGCTTCAAAGAGAAGATATATTGCTTAATGGGTATAGAGTTTCAGTTTTGCAAGATGAAAGAATTCTAGAGATGGATGAATGCAATGGTTGCATTACAGTATGAATGTATTTAATACTGCTGAATTGTAAACCTAAAAATGGTTAAGATGGTACATTTTATGTGTATTTTATCATAATAAAAAATTGAAAATAAAATTGAAGATAATGACCAAAAGAATAGTCGTATATAATCTTTGACAGCCTACAAACAAAGGGAAAATATAGTACTTTATCAATTCCAATAGAGAAAATAAAAAGGGAAAATAAAAACCGATGAAAAGTCAATAAATAGAAGAAAAACTAGGATGATAGAAATCAGTTAGATTAATATCATACATTATCAGATAAAGTGATAAGCTGTCTTGCAATATGATACTAACACAAGAAAGACCTAAAGCAGAACCGTGTAAAAAGTTTGAATGAAAAGATATGAAAAAAGATATATTAAAGAAGTATGAATTGAAAGAAAACTGTTATGTCAAAATTAATATTAAACAAAATTTAAGGCAAAAATCATGTATGGGAAAAGATAGGAATACTGTATCCTAACAAAAAGTAAATCACTAAGAATATTAAATAATTGCTTAGTCAGTAATTACTTATTGAGTATCTAGTATATGCTCAGTATCATTCTGGATACTGGGGAGGAAAAATTAACAAAGAGCCAGAATTCACTATTGTCATGGACAGAACACAGGCAAATTTGAAAAATCCACAATTGTTGTGAAATATTCTAGCACACTTCTATGAAACTGGGAAGTCAGGCCCTCAAAAAATTAGAAGGATTTATAATATTCGAACAAGAAAACTAGCAAGCTTGATCTAAAATATATTCAATATTTTATGTTATATTTTTTCAGATACATATTCTTTTTAAGTGCCCATGGGAAAAAAAAACGCTAAACTAGGAATAAATTCAACAAAAGTACTTAGCATTTTTATTGAGAAAAAATATGAGGTATTATTGAAGAAGGTTTTAAAAAATATTTTTAGTGGGAAGATATAAAATTGTCATGTATGGGATCACTTAATGTGAAAAATTCTACTTTATTAACCTATAAATTTAGTGCAATTTCTATCTAAATCCCAAGAGGAATTTTGCTGGACAAACTAATACTAAAATGTACTTGGAAGAACATAAAATCAGTTACAATTAAGGCAATTTGAAGCAGAGTGTGTTAGTCAGGTTTCTCCAGAAAGATAGAGTACATAGGGTATATTCATAGGAAGATATTTATTACAAGGAATTGACTCATGCAATTATAGAGACTGAAAGGCCCCACGATCTGCCATCTGAAAGCTGAAAACCAAGGGAAGTTGGTATAACACCAGTTCTAGTTTAAAGGCCTGAAAACCCTCTGGGAGAAGAGTCAATGAGAAAAATCCGTATTTCAAGTCAGCAAGTAGGCAGGAAGCAAAAGAGGCAAATTCCTTCTTTCATCTTTTTTTCTCTATTCAGGCCGTCAACAGATGGGATGATGCCCACTCATTTGAGGTAATTTACTAATAAGTCCATCGATTCAAATGTTCATCTCATCTGGAAACTTTCTCAAAGACACCCCAAAATAATGTTTAATCTGGGCACTCCTTGACCCAGTCAGGTTGACACATAAAATTAACCATCACAGGGAGCAATGTAGTGAGGGTTTTTACCTATCAAACACTAAGGCTCATCATAAAATATGGCAATTAAAACTATAAGTGAAAAATTTGGCATTATTTCAAGGATTAAATTGAATAGTGGAATAGAATAGAGAGTCCTGAAATGAACCATTGCAATATGAAAATATGACAAAGGACAGAAGTGACATTATAAAGCAATGGGAGGGATTGGGGCACTTGCTAAATGATACTAGAAAAAAGCTTATTTTTGTGGATAAAAAAATAACATCCAGGTTCTACCCTACATATACAAGGATATGCCCAGGATGCTTAAAAACATAAATGTGATTTTAAAGATCCCAGATGCCCTTCAACAGATGAATGGATAAAGAAGATGTGTTCCATATACACAATGGAATATTACTCAGCCATCAGAAAGGATGAAAACCCAACTTTTGCATCAACATGGACGGGACTGAAGGAGATTATGCTGAATGAAATAAGTCAAGCAGAGAAAGTCAATTATCATATGGTTTCACTTACTTGTGGAGCATAAGGAATAACATGGAGGATATTAGGAGAAGGAAGGGAAAAGTGAAGGGGGAAATCAGAAGGGAGATGAACCTTGAGAGACTATGGACTCTGGGAAACAAACTGAGGGTTTTAGAAGGGAGGGGTTGGTGGGGAGATGGGTGAGCCTGGTGATGGGTTAAGAGAGGCATAGATTGCATGGAGCAGTGGATGCTATATGCAAACAGTGAATCATGGAACACCACATCAAAAACTAATGATGTACTGTGTGGTGACTAACATAACACAATAAAAAACATAAATGTGAAAGGCAGAATATTAAAACTAGAAAAAAGTAGGTTATTTTTCCTATGACAAGGAAAAATTGTTTAGACTAGACACAGTAAGCACATGCCATAAAGAATAATATTCAGGGGCGCCTGGGTGGCTCAGTGGGTTAAAGCCTCTGCCTTTGGCTCAGGTCATGATCTCAGCGTCCTGGGATCGAGTTCCGCATCGGGCTCTCTGCTCAGTGGGGAGCCTGCTTTCCTTCCTCTCTCTCTGCCTGCCTCTCTGCCTACTTGTGATCTCTGTTTGTCAAATAAATAAATAAAAATCTTTAAAAAAAAGAATAATATTCATAAATTTTTCTGCATTAGTGCTAAAGATATAGGCATGGTTATAAATAAAGTTATAAGTCACATGTTAGAAAGATTTGAGTGAATTGTATAAGAATATGTACAATAAAAATAAAAAAGTAAAACCAGAACAGAAACTCAGGAGGAAAAAGAAAAAAGACAAAGTATATAAACAGGCAATCCATGGACAAAGAAAGCTGAATGGCCAACCAGTATGAACAAAAACACTCAGCCTCATTGGTAATTAGGAAAATGCAAACAAAACCACAATGAAATATAATTCCCATCAGATTAGTAAAAAGTACAAGATTTCATAATGCCAAGTATTATCAAAATAGTGGAGCAATGGGGCTACTGGTGTGTTTATAAATTGTTCTAATCCCTTTATAGTGCTAATTGTTGCAGATGCCTCTTTTCTATAGCCAAGTAATTTGATATCTAGGTTTACACCCTAGAGAAAGTCTCCTATGTGTTCTCAAGTACAGAGATCTTCTCATTGTAGCATTTAATTTTGTTGTCGTTGTTATTCAGTGGTTTAAATGAATTAACTGGAGCAATATGTATTGACCCAGAAAATCTCAGAAGTGAAGTAGAATAAAGCAAATTGCAAAATGTGACATTATATATACATACATGTATAGAGAGAGGGAGAGAAAGGGAGCAGGATATTTATACAGAATTTAAAAGTTATTAAATATTGCTGTATTGCTTATAGATATATACATACGAGTAAAATTCTGAAATGCAGACCAGTGATTCAAGGCAGATTCATTGTGATGGTTTCTTCTGGGGAAAGAAGGAAGGAGATAGGATTGGGAAGGATCACATAAAGTTATTGAATAGTGTTTGTGAAATTTTTGGTTGTTTTGATTTATTTTGCTCTGAATTTCTTTGCTCTAATATTTGAAGTAAACATGGCAAAACGTGAAGATTATTAAAATTAGTTGCTACATGAGTATTAATTTTATTGTTTTAGGGTTTTCCATATGTTTAACATATTTTACAATAAGAATATATTGTAAACTTATTTGATGTTCACCTAAAATAAAATGGGGAACAAGGCAAACTTTCAAGATAGGTTCCAAAACTAGATCCAAGAGACTGGCTGACTTAAGAGTTTCAGTGAAAAGGTTTCATGGCGGGGCGCCTGGGTGGCTCAGTGGGTTAAGCCACTGCCTTCGGCTCAGGTCATGATCTCGGAGTCCTGGGATCGAGTCCCGCATCGGGCTCTCTGCTCAGCAGGGAGCCTGCTTCCTCCTGTCTCTCTGCCTGCCTCTCTGCCTGCTTGTGATCTCTCTCTGTCAAATAAATAAATAAAATCTTAAAAAAAAAAAAAAAGGTTTCATGGCATTTAGTTACCTGTAAATCTCTGAGATCAAAAACAAAATAAACGCAGTCAATTCAGTTGATAAATAAGAAATTGGTTGTTCAGATTGGATGGGCTTATGGCAGGGAGAGACCTCTTTCTTCTCAGAAGTATTCAAACATAGCTGATGACCACAGTCAGTCTGGTGGTGGATGGGGATTGTATTTTGTGTACAAGACCAAAGATGAGTTTTAAGATCTCTTCCAACAATGACTGATAAAAATTACATATATTTTTTCCCATTAAACAGGCACTCCTTACAGGGTTTTAAAGTCATCTTCTTCTACATGAATAATCTTTATCTTGTGACCACTTAAAAAATTCTACATTCTCTTTTTTAGTGGTCTCAGACTTGGATCAGGCTTTGTAGCAGCCAAAAATTATTCATTTCTTTCTGAGCATATTAGAGGTAAAAAAAAAAAAAAGGTAAAGTAAAATCATTACTGATTCAATAAACTTTAATAAGCACTTACTGAATGTCATACTCTGTATTACAATTCTGCTACCCTCTAGACTTTGTCTAAGTCCTCTCAATAAATGAGAAATACTTTTTTAGTAAGACATTTAATTTTTATCCATTTATACTATTTTCCAATTACTAAAATCAAGTTTAATGGTATTAAAAATCAGCAGTATTAATACTGTAGCATTGTTTTAGAGATAGAAGCACAACATCTAAAATTACTTGTAGCTTAACCAGCAATTTATTTTCCTATTTGTGTTAGAACTGGAGAAGCTGACCTTGGCCTCCACCTCTAGAGATTACTTGAAAGAAAGAAAGGCATGGTCTGCTAAGGTCACCCTAAAAACCCATTAAAAATTTATTAAAGACTTGAGTTAGTAGTAGGCAGATAGAAAATATAAGTATCCAAAGAGAAAATAGAATAGTGTGGTGCATCCAGCAGGAAACATAGGTGTGTAGCCATGAAAAAATCAATGGAAGTAACTCAAAAAGGTAATAAATCTCTCTTAAGAAATATTGTCATGTTTTCTGAGCCTGCAACTATACACTGCATTAAACTTTTTAACTGATGAGTTGAAAGTTCCTTGCACTTTCATATTTAGTAACAAATTAAGAGTGTTTTCTTCAGTGATTGAGTAGTGAGATAGACTTTTTTCTTAAAAAAAAAAAAAAAGTCCGTGTTTTTGTTTTTTGTTTTTCCAGTTGGAGAATGAGAGCACAGTTTCTGTAGGAAACAGTTTCAGAGTGTATGTCTAAATGTCTAAAAGAGCCTTCGGGAATGTCCTGTCCTTCATGCTACCTAGAACATACAGAGTTTGTGCCTGTCAATTTTTGGCACTTATCTTTGTTGTGATGACTTAATTCTTCAGAGAGCTTTTACAGTAAGGACTTCCTCTTTGGTGACTTAAAAATTTATTTTACAAAAATGTGATCTCTTAAGAGAATTCCACCAATTCATAAACACACTTTGTGTGTACAATTTCCGGGTGACTACAAGGTATTTCTAAATTATTTGTATCACGTAAACTTGGTAGCTTTGAAAGTAATGGGGCGAAAACTTCCAAATATTTTCACAAAATTGGCAGTGCTTCAGGAAAAAAAAAAAAGAGCCAAAGAGAAATGTCCCTGTGGAAAATGTGTTGCTCAGATAGTTGTAATATTGTAGATTATGACAGGACATGCTTATCATGTTTTCCTTATGTATCAGCTAGAGAGAGACCACATGTTCTGTGGTCTTCTGTTATAAACCAGACTTGTACTGCATATGGACAGCTTTAATTTTTACCTGGACATAGTCAATTTATTCTTTCAGTTTCCTAGTCTGAAAATAACCCAGATATTTTCCTGCAATATTACAATTAGGTAATGGAAGTTGTTTGTATGTTATACATTGTTTGGGGAAGTACAGTTATGATCTTTAACTGAGATTTTGACATTGAAATGTAACAACTATATTTATGTTGTATACAGAATTTATCCCAGACAAGCAAATTTTTCTATAACAGGTACTTTCTATTCTATCAATTGAGGACAGAAAATTCATCAAAGTTTCATTTTATATCATGTTTTGGCATGTGATTTTCAAGAAACTTTTTTTCTAATTGATCTTAATGATATGGGGCGCCTGGGTGGCTCAGTAGGTTAAGCCTCTGCCTTTGGCTAAGGTCATGTTCTCAGGGTCCTGGGATCGAGGCCCACATTGGGCTTTCTGCTCAGCAAGGAGCCTGCTTCTCCCTCTCTCTTCCTGCCTCTCTGCCTACTTGTGATCTCTCTCTTTCTGTCAAATAAATAAATAAAATCTTTGGGGAAAAAAAGGAGATAGCTTTTCCAGTAATCTTATTATATTTAATACATCCTTTATGACTTGCTTTTTGGAGAGCAAAATTGTCACTTCTTTTTTACCTTCACATTTAGGAGGGAAACAAAAATATATACTTTGTTTCAATTCTTCAACAGTCCATGGAAGTAAAATAAATGATGGAAGTGTCTACAATTGAATTTCTAGCCATAGAATGAAATTATGTAGAAATTTATTGTCTTCTTCAGAGGAAAGACAAATTCCATTCTAGTATATTAAAAAATTTGTTTTTAAAAATTGGGGAGAGAGGAAGGAAGAAGAGGGAATTGCATGAGTGATAGGGAGGGGATTTGAATCGACTTTGTCCCCATGGACCAAAGAGTATGATTCTCTGCCTTAGAAAAACTTTAGGGAAGAGTGGGAACAGGCTTGATGGCCTCTGTATCTTAATAGAAGTCAGCATGGAACAGATTGGTGATTTTTTTGGGGTCATATTTGGTCTTGTTTTCTTTTTTGGGTTATATTTTTTTAGTGTATACTAACAGACTTCTCTATTCCCTCTGGTGAATATGGAAAGAAGATAAGTTCCATAAAAACTTTTTCTCACAAGTTTCTTTTCCTCTTTGTTTTAAACGGAAAGACACACACACTCAGACACGCACAGCTGCATACACATACATACACCTGAGTGCTATGGGAGTATGTCCTGCTTCATGCCTCCCAACTTCAACTCCAGAGCTTCAAAGGCAATGACTTCTGGCTTCTTCTAGTTTCTTTTGGCAGTTACTTGCCCTTTGCTAATAAATGTTTATTTAGCTATTTCTGGGTTCACTAAGTTTCCTACTATGCTAACGCTGTAACTTAATTAACTATCCTGTCATCTCTTTTCCCTCTTCTTCCTGGTACAGTTATAAAATATTTCAGTTTCCTTATTTGTTACTTTTACATCTTCAAGTGGTATGCCTAAATATATCTTTTTTTTTCTTTTTTAAGATTTTATTTATTTGACAGAGAGAGAGAGATCACAAGAAGGCAGAGAGGCAGGCAGAGAAAGAGGGGGAAGCAGGCTCTCCGCTGAGCAGAGAGCCTGATGTGGGGCTTGATCCTAGGACCTTAAGATCATGACCTGGGCCGAAGGCAGAAGCTTAACCCACTGAGCCATCCAGGCGCCCCTACCTAAATATATCTTGTTTCATCAACTGCAGAAAATATTTCTTCCCTGTATGTGTTCATTTTTATAAGCATAGTTGATTTATTATCTAAGGTCAAAAGCAAAGGTTAGCAAGTTTCTCTATTAATGCCTGTATAAGATGTCAGTTCCCAATACACTGATTTTCAAATGGTACTTTGTGAATCACTAGGCATGTCTTTGGGGTTTCACAAACAATCAATTTTTTTCTCCTACTATTCACCAGATCATCCATCTTTGAGTTTTTGTGTCAAGCATTTGGATATTTATTTAAAATTGGGATTGGTTTCTAGGAGCCTTGACCAAGTCAAAGAACTCTCTGGGAATCAGTTTCAACATCATTAATTTCAGTACCAAATCTCAACAAGATGATGATTTGTATTAGTCTGCTTGGACTGCCCTCACAAAGTACTATAGTGACTTTGGTGACTGGTTGACATCACCAAAAAAAAATTATTTTCTCACACTTCTGGAGGGTAGAAGTCCAGAATCAAGGTGTCATCAGGGTTTAGTTCTTCTGAGGTCTCTCTCTGGGGCTTTTCACTATGTCCTCACATGGTCTTTCCTCTGGAGATATCTGTGTCTTAATATTCTCTTTTTATAAGGACACCAGTCAGATTAGATTAGGTCCTACCCAAATGACCTCATTTTATCTTAATTATCTCTGTAAATACACTATATCCAAATATAGTAGTCACATTCCAAGGTTTTCAAATATGATTTTAAGTGTATGAATTTTGGAGGAGCACTATTCAGCCCATAACAGGGTTGGTGATCTTAAATTCCATTCCACTCTAAAATTAAATGAATACTGCTAACCAAGAAGCAGAAATTTGTTAACATTTGTTTAATATTTATTATTTAATTTGCAGATAAGGACAGATAATGCAGAGAGCAATTATGGTTTTTTGCTTTTCTGTGTCTTGGAATGAACATCAAGGAGGGTCAATAGAATCACAATTTAATACTGCAAATATAAACAAGTGATTAAAGACTAATTTCCAATATTTGACTCACCAGACCTAGGATATGGCTCCAAATTTTACTCTGTTCTAGCTGCAGAAAGGCAACCTTTAACATCCTCTTCTCAAAATTTTAGGCCTAGTTATCTTTTGAGGGTACTTTTATCTTTTGAGTTACCTTTTCAGGGCACATCCTGAACATATAAGACTAGTTGCCTACTTAATACATTTGTGGGCATGGATATCTTGCTATAACATGCCCAGAGGGAAGAAGAGTTCAGATATATATAGGCTATCTTTTCCCATTGTTTTATTTTCAATTTCTTGTGTATTTAGAAAAGAAAATCTTGGTTTCTATTCAGTCTAATTATTTTAAGTGGGGTATTTAGTTCATTAACATTTAATCTGATTATTAATACATGTTAGGTATGCTTAAGCCTGCTATCTTCCTACTTACTTTCTGTTTGTCCCAGTGATTCCTGGTGTTTCTTTTTTAATTTTTTTTAGTATAATTTATATATATATATATAAAATATATGCATAATATATATAGTGTTTTTTAAATTTTTTTGCATATGGTTTTTGCATATATATTATATATATATATATATATATATATATATATATATATATATATAATGGATATTACATAGCCATAAAAAGATAAGGTCATGCCATTTGAGACAACATGGATGGACCTAGATTGTATACTGTTTAGTTAAATAAGTCAGACAGAGAACAGCAAATATCATATGATTCCACTCATAAACAGAATCTTAAAAAAAATTAAAAAGCAAAAGTAGAACCACACCAATAACTCTAGTAATTCTTGGTTGTTTTTGTTGTTGTTCTTCCTTTCTTTAGAGTTAACCATATGACCTTGAATATTTAATTTAATTTTATCTTTTGGCCTTTAGCTATACCATTTTGTATTTTTTTAAGAAGTTGCTCTAGGGATAATGATATTACATTTAACTTACACAGTTTGCTTTGAATTAATATCATACTACCTTACATGTAATATAGCAATCTTAAACTGTATAATTCCATTCATTTTCTCTTATCATATATGTTCTTGTTAGATGTTTCACTTTTAGATTTGTATGCTATATAGGGTAATGTTCACAGATCTTGGGGGTTGGGGCTCAATATATGTATCTTTTGGGGAGCCACCATTCAGCCCATTATACCACTTCTGTTTAAAACCTTCCAACTGGGGCACCTGGGTGGCTCAGTCAGTTGTGTGTGCCTTTGGCTAAGGTTATGATCCCAGGGTCCTGGGATCTAGCCCTGCATTGGGCTCCCTGTCTACTGGGGAGCCTGTTTCTCCCTCTCCTGGTCCCCCTACTTGTGCTCTTGCACTCTCTCTCTCTCTGTCAAATAAATAGATAACATCTTTTAAAAATATATTAAAATGCCCCAATTGCCTCATCTATCATTCAGAGTAGAAGACAAAATCCTTACCATATACTTGAAGTTCTTAACACTAGGCCCTCTCCCTGTCTTTTTTCTTTGACCTCATATTTAATTAATTTTTTTTCTTTCTCTACTCCAGGCACAATAGCATCCTTTGATTTTGGAAAACAGCAGCCATACTCCCCTCATGTCAATTAACTTAATGGAACACTTCTGCTCCAAATTCCAGTTCACTTACTCAGTTTAGAGCTTTGATCAAGTTTTCTTCTTATTGAGGCTTTTCCAGACTCTGTTTAAAATTGCAGCTCCTAAAAACACTTCTCCTTGTTTCCCTCAGTCACTGTCTTTTCCATTTTTTCAAAACTTTTTCCACAGCACACTGCATATCACTCATATATGTTTTATTTATTATTTCACTTATTATCAGTCTCCAACCATTAAAATATAAGTTCTTTGAGAGAAGAAATTTTTGTTTGTTTCCTGTTTAATACATAGCACTCAGTACTCAATAAATACTTGTTGAGTGGATAAATCAACGTCTTATGGCTTCTATTTTTGCTCTTGAGAAATCTGTTCATTTGGTTGTTTTTCTTTTGTAGCTAAAAATATTTTTTCTATTACTAGTTTAAAGATATTCTTTAGAGTTTCTGAAGATTCACTGCAAAATTTCTACATATGCATTTATTTTCATATATTCCACTTATTATAGGTTATACTTCCTTACCTCTGGGTTCATTTATCTTTTTAGCTCTAGAAAATTTAACTAATATGGCTTCAAATGTAGCTTCTCTTCTGTTCTATCTCTTCTTCTCTCTGGAATTCTGACTTTATCTTCTCTATTGGTTTTCCATGTAACAGCCATTATTATGTGATCTACTCTATACTTCCTACTTTGTATCTTTTTCTCCCACCTTTTTTTCCCTCAGAGACTAGAAAGCCCCTAAAACATAATAGATGCTTAATGAATACTGTTGAATGTTTATAGAATGGATGTTTTCCTTCTTTCCTCCATGACTTTTACCCTCTCTTTTAAATTTTCTATCTGTTTTTCTTTCTATAAATTTGGAATAAATCCTTCAGTGCTCTCTGAATTCATGACTTTCCTTTTTGGTTTTGCCTATTCTGATATTTAATCTATCAATATTTTTATTTTAAGCATTAAAAATTTTTCTTTTTAAAATGGCTATATTGAAGTCTACTTTATATTCAATAAACTGCACATATTTAATGCATGTAATTTGTTGAATTTGGACATATGCATAAACCCATGGGAACATTACCACAATCAAGGTAATAAACATATCCATCATCCCCCAAAGTTTTCTTGTTTGGGGATGTGTGTGGGGGGGAATACTTAACATGTGGTCTATCCTCTTAATTTTTTAACTGTACGATACAATACTGTTGACTGTGTGCACAATACTGTAAGCAGCTCTCTAGAACATATTCATCTTGTTTAACTAATGCTGTTACCTTATAAAAATGGAGTCATGCAGTATTTGTTCTTCCGTGACTGACTTATTTTCCTTAAGATAACATCATCCAGGTTTATCCACGTTGTTATAAATGGAAGAGTTTCATTTATTTTTAAGTTTGCATAGTATTCTATTGTATGTATATACCACTTTTCTTTATTCTTTTATCTATGTGTGGACATCTATTTTCATTTTTAATTTTTCCTTAATTTTTTTAATTTCTAAAAATTCTATTAAGTTATTTTTTTCAGGTTTGCTTAATCACTTTTAATAGTATCTTAGAGCTTCCTTATTCTCAAAATTAAATTATTTTTTAGAATATCTAATCCATAAACATTTTGTAATCTCTAGTTGACACAATATTTTAAGTTCTTTGATATCTAAAACTGTTTATATATGTGTGTATATGTATATATATAGAGACATAGATATAGACATATGGATATGTATATATAGATATATTTATGTATAAATATTCAGACCAAGATAATTAGAAGTGTGGAGTTGCCACATGGGAGTGGGTGGAAGAGCAAAAAGGAACAGACTCCAAAGTATCATAGTGAGGCAAGAAGAGATTGTATCCTAAAACACCTGGTTAAATAGTGAAAAACTATCCAGGCTTCCAAACCCTTGACATATTAAAACACATCTGGTTAAAATGGTGAAATGTATGATAGAATATTTCTCCATGTTTTAGACAAATGGGTTATATGTTTAAGTGAACATCTTAATTTGTATTTTAAACTGTTGAAATGTGCTGTCATCAAAACCTTTCCAGTAGCACATTTCAAAATGTTATATTTATGTTTTAATTATGGACATTTTGCTTTCTTGCTTATGACTTTTCATTCCCTAATATGATATCTAATTTCATCCTGAAGTATATAATTTAAAATGTCAGACTTTGCTTATGTTTTGTTTTTTTTTAAAGATTTTATTTATCTATTTGACAGAGAGAGATCACAAGTAGACAGAGAGGCAGGCAGAGAGAGAGAGAGAGAGAGAGAGGGAGGGAAGCAGGCTCCCTGCTGAGCAGAGAGCCCGATGCGGGACTTGATCCCAGGACCCTGAGATCATGACGTGAGCCGAAGGCAGCAGCTTAACCCACTGAGCCACCCAGGCACCCCAGACTTTGCTTATGTTTAAAGCATCTATTGGTGTTATCCAAAAGGAGGACATTTTAAATTTTACTTCTTATTTGTACATGTGGAGAGAAATTCAGAAGATTTATCAAGAGGCTTGGAAAAGTAATTCAAATTTATGATCTTTGAAGGAGTGAGTAATTAAATGTATCTATTCCCTTTCCACAGTCCAAAATTTGATAGCACTTTGAGGTTGTAGAAATTGTAAAATTATTAGGAAGAGAGCTGGGGCCTTCAGTCTACTGTAAAGAAGCCCTTGTTCTCTACCGCAAAATTTCTGTGGCAGATTTTATCTGCCAGATCCAAGCTTCTTGATTCATGTTTATCTAATATTTGCATAAAAGTAACTAAAATCCTGAATTTCTGGTACTAATCACTAATTCCAGTCCATTTCAGAATGCTTGAAAACTTGGCCAAACCTGTTCTTTTATTCATTATTTTCCCACTTTCTTTTTCTTCATTTTATCTTTTTTTTTTTTTTTTTCCCAATACAGCCAATGCTTTGGAGGTTGTAGTAAAAGCAGAGAAATAGCAGGCAACTGAAAGGAGAAACTTTGAGATTCTTTTTTAAAACTTAAGAAAGCCTGAATTTGAACTCCATGACTCAAAGACCATTTATTTGGATTGTCCCGGAATGAGAATGTTACAAAAATACAGTGAAGCTGAGAGCTACAAGGAAAGTAGAATCTTCAGAATTTAGAAGATTTGCCTGATATCTGTAAATTTTATCTAGAAAATATATTAGTTCTCCCTCATGGGGCCAGCACCATGGAAAGAACATACCATGGGCTTAACTTCCAGGGTATCATACCTTTTAAAAGTGGGATTTCAGGGCGCCTGGGTGGCTCAGTGGGTTAAAAGTGGGATTTCTCTGTCACTGTAAGTACTTAGCAATTAAAAGGTCATTGTCTTTGGAATCAGAGATGAGTAAAGTTAGTTTTCATCTTTATGAATAATTTTAGTGGGTAATTAGTCTTCATTTTTATACCTTTCTAGGTCATCTTCAAAATCAGGAAGTGAATCCCAACATACAAGATTTTTGTGGATGTTAAATGAGAGTACATATTTACAACATATAATACAGTTTAATAAATTTTATCATTCTTAATAAAAACCTGATAGGAAATGAGGTTTATTAGCACAAAAGTAGAATGACCAAAGTCACAGAATGCAATGCCTTCTAGAAAGCCGTATTTAGATGGGGGAACATTTTGTTTTGCTTTAGCTATGACAATGCAATTATGTACTTCATCACATTAGTGATAGCTAATTGAAGTGTGCCTGAGTCGGTCTGCTTAGATCTTAGACAACACTGTTGTCTGTGTGTATACAGTGATTGACGAATGTCTAACTGAAAAAGTGAAAAACTTCATTGGAGGAATTGGGTTCTTGCAAAGCTCAGACATTGGGATAATAAAGTAGTAGACTCTTTAGCTAACTTTTTCATCTTTATCTGGAGGTGTGTGTGACCATAGCTGTGGACATCAGATGACCATGTCTATGACTAACCTATATAAAGGATACACAAAATTTTGGTGATTTAATTGAAGTTGTCTTAGTATGTTTCTAAATCTTTGAGTTACCCAATTTTCTAATGGCAGAACATCTCAATCGTGTTTACAGAAAGAAATAACATCTGTATGTTTGCTTTTTTTTTTTTTTGGTGATACATTTGATAGACTTATAAACCCTGCATATTCTTCCTAGTATCAGAAACATTGTGAATTGCCTTTTCATGTGCTTTCAAAAAACTCACACTAAAATATATAGTCACTTGACTCATTGGTTGACAGGGTTACTCTTTTTCTAAAAATCTCCCAGACTTGCTGAAAGTTCAAAATGACTGAAATTAACTTTATCAATAGAAAATTCCCTCTAGGAGATATAATTTTATCCAGACAAAATGTCACATCCCATGCCAACAATCAGTTAGTGGTAGAAAGGACCTACTATGTTATTAAATCCATCCAAGTGACAATAAAGAAATGTACCTGACAGTACATTATTTTGGTATAGTTTATCTCAGAGCACACTTGAAAGAACTTCTGATGCTTCTGCAAAATTGTCATGTGTCAGGGTGACTTTTTTTTTTTTTAAGCATTTCTTTAAAGGGAAGAGTGTGAATGTATAAATTAGTCAATCTGAGTTGACACCTGCAGAGTGAAAGGGAAGGAGCTCTGGGGCTAAGACAACAGGGATGAGGGGGAAGCATGGTTGTGGATCCTACAGCCTGTGTACACTTCCACAGGCTGCCACTTAATAGCTGAGTTAACATAGATGACAGTGCTGAGCACGTAACAGGCACTCAGTTAAAGTAACTCCTGATGTTTACCTATCTACTCTTTCAGTGAATTTGACCAAAATCTACTTTTTAACGCCTTCCATGTATAAGCACATACACATTTGGTTTAAGGTATAGCAGGGCAATCTCATGGAAGTGTTTAAAAAATCGTGCTTCTAAATAATTTAAAGAAGTATTAAAACATTGTTTCTGTGAACTTTAATACTACTTCCAAAATGTGGATGTACGCTGACTCCTGATTCTCTGGTGGTTACTTAGAGTCATTTTTTTTTCTTTTTAATATCTTCCACAGCACCTCTGGCACAGCACTGAAAGAACATCTTAAAATTTTGTTTTTACACAGTATTTCTGTCACAGTACTGAAAACACATAGTATTTAAAGTTGTTGGCTAAAAGGATTTTTTTTTTTTTAAATAAGAAACGATCCTAACATAGGACTTCAAAAATGTCTGCAAGACACATGACCCATTAGTTGACCTGGGCACTCTCTTTTGTCAACCTATTTTCTCTTTACATTTCAAATAAACTCCCCAACCTTCTCTGATGCCAGAAAGAATTTCAGGTGGCTCTGTAGTTACCACTCCCCCCCCCACCAGCAGCTGAGTCTAGAACCTAAGGCACCTACTTATTCCTAACCAGGGCATCTGCAAAATTCTTTATGCTTCTGTTTCAGAGAAATTATCTCACAGTCTGGAGAAGGTGTCCCAGTTTTAGGATCAGATGTCTCTGAGGCAAACTCACTATTATGAATCTCTCCCTTCAGTCTCCCACCTTCCATGAAAGACAGTTTCCCTTAGCTGCCTTCATGTGCCTTGCTCATTAGCCATCTGTCATTTTTTGGGATCTTCTGATTTCCTGGCACTATACTGTCCTTGAAGATGCAATAGATGAATGAAATACAGTAATCCCCTATTATCTGCAGTTTTGCTTTCTGTGGATTCTGTTATCCATGGCCAACTATGGTTAAGAAGCAGATGACCCTCCTTCCGTATTTTGTTAGAAGGTCAGTCATAGCCTAATGATACTCTTTTATCATCTCACATCACAATAAGGGAGAGTACAGTACATTTAGATTCTTGAATAGAGACCACATTTACATAACTTTTATTATAATACAGTGTTATACACATTCTATTTTATTAGTATTCGTTGTTAATCTCTTATCGTGCCAAATTTATAAATTAAACTTTTCCACAAGCATGTATGTATAGGAAAAAAAACATAGTATATACAGGGTTTGTTGCTATTCATGGTTTTAAGCATCCACTGAGGTTCTTGGAGCATATCCTCCACAGATAAGGGGCATCTGTTGTATGATGACTATCTTGAAATCACTAATAATCAGTCTCTTTGAATCATTCCTTCCTCTAAGCTTCTGCTTTGGCTGTATAACCTCTTTCTGAGAGACATCTTTTCTTCCTGTTAGATTTCTAGCTTCCAGTATCTCTTTCAGTCCACAATTTTGAGATATCATTGATCTCAAGGCTGTATATAACATATATACACTAACTACCCCCGAATATATATCACTGACCTTTTATTTTTTCCTGAGCTTTAGATGCCTGTATGCAGTTTCTTACTCCCTACTTCTTATCCCCAAGTTCTTTGTAAGATATTGTTTTGCAAATATTTCTTCCAGTCGGTGATCTTTTGAAGAACAGAAGTTTTAATCTTGATGAGGCACAACCTATATCAATATTTTTATAGATCAGGCTTTTAATGTTGTCTTAGAACAATATTTTTAATTTTCAAATGACAAAGTGAATTAAGCATGGATTTCTTTATGATATACTTGAACATAGAAATAGCAAATAAATCAAGAATTAAACTATAGCCCAGTTAGTTTTTATTTGTCTTTGACCTCTAAAAACAATCTCATTGAACTTAATATATTGCGTACCTAACTTTGAACTGCTGGTCAGTTTTACACATGGATAATCCCCAAGCCAAGTTTTCTCAACTATTGACATTTTGGGCCAGATAATTCTTTGTGTTGGAGCTGTCGTGTGGACTTTAGGAGGTTTAGCAACATCCCTGTCCTCCATCCACTAGATTACAGAGGAAGCTTATAGCTGACAGTTTAAAATGTCTTTACACATTGCCACATGTATGATTGGGGGAGGTGGGTAAGGAGTACTCTCGTTAGGGAACTTTTGCACTGATGGTCCTGCTTCTGGTTCAGCCTATCCCAGGCTGCCTGATAGAATACTTAAAGCCAGATGATACATCCAGAAAAATAATGTCATTGCTTTCTTCCTCGTTTGGTCCCATCTGATATTAAAAGAGATGGATGACCCTATTTGAGCCTCATACCTATATAAATAGGCCCCTAACCTACACATGACATTATTCTCCAACCAGATTCCTTTCCCAATCTCTATTTTAATGGGAGCTGGCACAGGAAAACCATTTGAGTCCTTTTCTTGTGGGATGCAAAGAATGTTTACTGTCCCATTACTCCTAATTCTGGAGGTGGTGATTTCCTACTTCATGAGATTTACACAATTCTTTTGCTTTCCATCAGCACATACATTTGATACTAATTAAATATGTCTTTTTCTGGCCTTTTATTTCAGCAGAATATACTGGTCATTAGTTAAACTAGCCTCCTATTGACGGCATTTGTATAGCTTTACCTCTAAGTATAAGTAAGTTTTCCTAAATTATAAAGAAATAATACAGAAAATTTTGAGGGCAAGCAGAAGTAGAAAAATACTTGTAAAATATCATCATGTTGGTTATCACATAGTGATATTCTTTTCAGTTTAGGATATTCATGGCAATAACTTTTTCAAAATATCCACTTCTTATTTCAAACCATTTATAAATTTTAGAACTTAATTTAGGATTTTAAAGAACGTTCCTTTCTCCATTGCTGGGGTTCTCTTGGAGGAGATTGGGAATGTCTTCTTACATAACAAAGATATTTCTGCCGTTCTACCAGTTTCAGAGAACAGCTGAACTTTCTGTATTGCCTCATAAAAATATAGGATATGAATTTCATTTTTCTCCATTGGGAATGGAGATTTATAAATCACACAGGATGGAGTTTGAAAACAAGACAAATGCCAGTGGTGGTATTTCTTCGAATAGGATTCTGCATAAAATTGATGGTTAAGATTGAGAATCTCCTTTGGCTGAAATGGCACATTAAAAGATTGTCAGCAGTTAAAGGAGCTCAAAAGGAAGATGATAAGAGATGCTGGGCAAAAATCATCTTGTTTTTAAAGTCGATGCCAAGTATTTGCTGTCAATATTACCAGTACTACTATGTGCAATAGTCACTCAAATAGTGGTAGTTAGGCCGTTCTGAAATAATAAATTTAGTGACAAACCACTTATTTTCAGGGCAGGGAATCAAGTGAATGGTACTTTGAAGGCTTTAGGTCACTAAGAGGTATCACATTATTTTGCTGGGTGGGCAATTGTACATCACCAAATTACAAGGCAAATTCCTGGAAGAAGTCATTTTATTGTAACATCATGCTGAATGTAGGATGGCATTTTTCAATTCAGGTGGAGAAAGTTGGAAAGGAATGGTGATTAAGTGCTGGGAGTCACTGAGGATGTGATCTGATTCTACAAAGTGGCAGAATTCAGGATGGAAGTTGCTATCATCACCCCTTTCTCTGTTTCTTTTTTCCCTAGGGGTAAGGGATCTTCCCCCTACCTTTTTCCCTTTTTTCTTTCCCTCCTCCCCTTCACCCTCCTCCCCTCCTTCTTTCCCTCTCTTCCTCCTCTCTGCCTCCCTCTGATTCTCCCTCCTTCTCTCCCCTCCGTCTTCTCTCCCTCCCTCCCTCCTTTCCTTACTTTCTTCTTTCCAGTGTATCAATAAATGGAAATTCTATCTTAAAATTTTGTTCCCTCCTTGGCCTTAATTTTTTCCCTTCATTTCTTTTTCTCTTTATTACCCCTTTTCTCTCTCTTTCTCTACGTCTCTCAGACTAGTTCCTTCTCTTCTCCTTGGATCCTCTGGCATGGTTTCTTATGACATCATACTTGCAGTTTGTGATAAAGACACTAAGAACACAAAGGAATTATCCCAGAGGTAACATTGACTGTCTGGTTAGCTGTTTTGCACTTTTCTTTCAAATTGGTTTTCTAATTATCAGGACTAGTCCTGCTTAGGCCCCAGGGGTCCAGTGTCACAAAAGCAAAATCATTAGTCACATAGTACAATGGAAAGCCAGAAACAAATGCATGTTACTTCTCAATTCTTATTTAGGCAACAGGGAATCACTTTACATTTTGGAATAAATAGGTCATATGGCTCAGGATAGCATGTTTTATTCACCCAATTACTTAGTATAAGCAAAGGTGGTAATTTATTTCAGTGCATTTGTATAGAGTAAAAAATAAAAAGGTACCTGTTGTTTTACTCAAAGAAGGCAGGGCAATGGGTTTCTCCTTGTTCTGCGACCCCAGGGCATATGATTTAACTTCTTCAGGGCTCATTCTTCTCATACAACTTAGAAATAAGAGCTTCTTCCTTGCAAATTTACAAGATTAAATGAGGTAATGCATATGCAACAGACTACTCCTCAAGCTCTGAATTCAGAACTGTATTTGGTTTTGGATCTATCACTTACAATTGTGGTATGTTATTTAATCTGATTATTCATCTATAAAATAGGGATCGTTTTCAAGAGTGACTGAGATAATGCTTATTAAGCACTTTGAAAATCTTCTGGTACATGTGTGGTTATAAACGTCATTGCCTAACAATCTTAGCCTTTTTTTTTTTTTTTTAAGATTTTATTTATTTAGTTGACAGAGAGAGAAAGATCACAAGTAGGCAGAGAAGTAAGCAGAGAGAGAGGAGGAAGCAGACTCCCCGCTGAGCAGCGAGCCTGACGCGGGGCTCGATTCCAGGACCCTCAGATCATGATCTGAGCTGAAGCCAGAGGCTACCCACTGAGCCACCCAGGCGCCCCAATGTTATCCTTTTTTAAAAAAAACAAGTTTTACTGGAAAAAATAACACATATAAAGAAAAATTGGTATGTAAACTGATTCACCAGTTAGAGTTCTTTTTGTGTATGGTTTCTTTGTTCTGCATTATGTTTGTGAGATATCATCCATGTTTTTCTAGAACTATTGTCTTTGGACTCTCATGCTGTTACAGTGTTCTAGTGAACACTAGTTAAATTATCCAATCAACTGCATGGACATTTAGGATGAGTTTAGCTTTTGGCCGTTAATAATGAGGCTGCTGTGAATATTCTTTTATCTGTCTCTTGGTGCATGTGAATGAATTTCGGTTGAGTCTGGACATAGGAATGAACTTCCTGAGTCACAGAGGGTGAGCCCACCTTTAGTAGAGAATGCCAAACTTTATGAGAGTTCCTCTTCTGTCATTCTTTTTTAATTTAACATAATCTGGTAGATGTGTAATGACAATATCATTATGGTTTTGATTTGCATTTTCCTGATGATTAAGGAAGACCAGCTTTTCCTATTACCATAGACCATTTGAGTATCTCCTACTGTGTGTGCTATATTCTGCACTTATACCTCCTTTGTTGGTTCTTTGCATTGCAAACACCATCTCCATTCTATGACTTGCCTTTCAACTCTCCTGATACCTTTAGAGAAAAATAATTTAATTTTAATGCAGTCAAAAATATAAGTCTTCACCTTATGGTTAATGTTTTTGGTTTTCTATTAAAAGTAAAAATAAAACCTTTCCCTTCCCTGAGAATTTTGTAATATTCTTCTCTACACTTCTTAAAGTTTGATCATTTTAGTTTAAAATCCAATTGAAATTGATTTTATGATATGGTACGAAGGAGGAGTAAAGCTTTGTTTTCTTCTGACATGGTATCCAATTATTCCAGTATCATTTATTGAAAAGATCATCCTTCTCCCATGGCTCTATAATGACAGTTATATCATCTATCAATGAAACATCTATGTATATTTTTAGGATCTTTATATCATGCCATTGGTGTATTTTTTTTCTCTTTCTACCACCACCATACTGTTGTCCTTTATAATAAATAGACCAGGTCGTCACTGTTCATTTTCTTGGCCATCGCTTCCCAAGACCCATGTGGTCCCCAAGATTTTTCAGAAAGCATATGATTCTACCTGTTCTATCTACTTACAAGTGTAAGATTGGATTTTCTTCACATACTTCAACCAAATAGAATATGTAACAGATTCTAATTCTGAAGACAATGTGAGTAAGCAACAGAAGTTACTAAATATTCAAAACAGGGCCACTGTTGTTACTGATTATTTTTGATTTGGAAAATTAAATATTTTTATATGTTGAAAGATGTTCTTTATGTTATGTTAAAATATAATATATTCACTGTTGTTATTTAAAAATTAATTATAAATATTTTAAAGTGTTCTGAGTTTTAATATCTTATATAGTAAACATCAATACATCTTACCCATACAAATTTTACTCTGTGGTCTTCAGTAATTTTTCAAAGCACAAAGCATTTGAAAATAGATAGTCATTACTCTTCTTGATCTTCTGCATCCTCATATAAATTATAGAAACAGCATGTTAAGTTCCACAAAAACAAAACCAAAAATCCATTGCAATTCTCATTGTGATTACATTGAGCCTATGGTTTAATTTGGAGAGATTTATTTTTTAATATTAAGTCTTTTGGTCAATTAAAATGTTACATCTCAATTTATATAAGCTCTCTTGCATTTCTTACAATGTTTTGTAGAGGTCTACAAAAGTAGAAAACTTACAACGTTTTGTAGAGGTCTACAAAAGTAGAAAACTTACATATTTTATTTTAATATTTTTTGCTACTATAATTTAATATCTTTTAATTTTATTTTCTGCTTTATGTTTGTATGTGGATCACTAAATCTTACTGCTTTTCTGAATTTCTGATTTTCTTTTCTGAAAATTCTGATTTTCTTTTTATATAACCAAGTCCTTTTGCCAATAATGTCATTTATTTATCATTTCCAATTCTTACACCTCTATTTCTTGCTTTTATTTTTTTTTTTTTCAGTATAAGGTTGAATAGAAGTGGTCATAGCAGGCATACTTGTCTAGAACCTGATTTCAAAGGAAAAGTTTTCAACTTTCACCGCTAAGTGAGAGCAACATTCAATATTACAGACTTCCTGTAATTATTCTTTCTTATGTTAAGCAATTTCTTTCTCTTCCTAGTTTGCTAAGAGTTATAAACATAAATGAATGTTGAATTTTGCCTAATGCCTTATCTGCATCTATTGAGATGATTATATGATTTTTTTTCTTTTGTCAATGTGACATACAATAATGAGGAACTTTTTTTTTTAAGATTTTTATTTATTTATTTGACAGACAGATCACAAGTAGGCAGAGAGGCAGGAAGAGATGAAGAGGAGGAAGCAGGCTCCCCACTGAGCAGAGAGCCCAATGCGGGGCTTGATCCCAGGGTCCTGAGATCACGACCTGAGCCGAAGGCAAAGGCTTTAACCCACTGAGCCACCTGGTGCCCCAATAATGAGGAATTTTTAAACATTAATCCAATCTTTATTCCTGAAGGAAACCTATCTTTGTTGTCCCTTTTATATATTTCTGAATTATTTTGCAGTTCGTTAGGATATTTGTATCTGTTTTTGAATGAGGTTGACCAATATGTTTTCTCAAAATATCTTTAAGGTATCTTGATATTCTAATTGGATGAATGTTAAATGTTTGGTAGAATTCACCCTTGAGGCTAGTGGGGCGTTTTTGTTTTTGTTTTTTTTTTCAGGGCTTTTTTTTTTTTTTTTTTTTGTATGAAGGTTTCAAATAATGGATTCAGTATCTTTAAAAATTATGACTCTTTACATCTTAGTAAATTTATGTTTTTTTGCCATGATGATCTTTTTTATAATACATATTACATTATATTTTTAATGTCTGTAGAATCTTCATTTTTTAAATATTTATTTATTTGAAAGAGAGACAGACCGAGAGAAAGAGAGAGAGAGAAAACAAGAAGGGGGAGGAGTAGAGGGGCAAGCAGACTCCCTGCTGAGCAGGGAGCCTGATGCAGGACTGGATCCCAGGACCGCAAGATCATGACCTGAGCCTAAGGCAGAAGCATAACCAACTGAGCCACCCTGGTACCCCTAATGTCTGTAGAATCTTTAATGGAGCTTACTTTTCTCTTTCTGAAATTGATTTAAAAATATTTGTCTTATTTCTTATTTTCTTTATTATTCTCTTTAGGGGTTTATTAATTTTATTACTCTTTTTAAAGAACCACCTTCTTATCTGCCAATTTTTTTTGGTGTGTTGGTGTTTATTTCATATAATTGGTGTCCTTATTTTTTATCTATTCTTAATTTTGTATCACTTTTCTAGCATTTTGAGTTGGATTCAGAATTTATAAATTCTTAGTCCTATCCCTTTTCCCAAGTATGAAATTAAAGTTACAAATTGCCTAATAAATACAGCTTTAGCTGATTCTCTTAACTTTGAAATGTATTTTTAGCTATTATTGAATTCAAAATATTTTTAAATTTTCTTATAATTTGTTCCTTGACCCATGGGCTCTAAAGTGTTTCATTTCTTAGTTTCCCCAAATCATAGGAACATTATTGATTTCTAACTTAATTCCATTGTGATCAGATATTTTCTGTATAATTTTAATAAGTAGAAATATATTGATATTGACTTTGATCAATTTTTGTAAATATTTCAGATATCCTTGGAAAGAATTTGTATTCTATGTTTGTGAGGTACATTTCATCTATATATATCAGGTCAAATTTTTTAATTGCTCTCTTCAAATCTTTTATATTCAATATTTTTTCCTATTTTTTCTATGTTATTGAGAAAGCTGTATTAAAAATTTCTACAGTTACTGTGGATTTGCTGATTTCTCCTTATAGTTACATCAATATTATTTAATGTATTTAAAAATCATTATATTAGTTGCATACATATTTAGAAGTATTTTATCCTATTGATAAATTGAACACTTCATTCTAACAATGCATTTCCTTTATTATTTTTAATGCCTGTTGCCCTTAAGTTTACTGAGTTTGAATTAATACAGCTATTTCAGCTTTAATATTTGTTATTTTTCACATATTGAATTTTAAGTTGTCATCCTTTTATTTTTTACTAAACTTTATGTACCATTATATTTTATATGCATCTCCTGTAAGAGGCAAACATGTGGGTTCTCTTATTATAATATTTTCTTCTTCTTAAGATTTATTTCTTTTACAGAGTGAGAGAGCACAAGTGGGGTTGAACAGAGGGAAAGGGAGTGGGGATAGAGAGAATCCTAAGCAGACTCCATGCTGAGCCAGGAGGTTGACATGCGACTTAAACTCATGACCCTGAGATTACAACCTGAGTTAAACCAAGAGTTAGATGCTTAACCAACTGTGCCATCCAGGCACCCCTTTTATTATAATCTTTTAATCTTTTTTTTTAAATTGGAGTTTCTAGTTCACCTATATTTAATATAATAAGTAATCTCTTTTTGGTTATCATTTTTTTTGGTGCGTATACACTTACTATTTCTTACACCTGTTTTATGTTCTCTTTTTGTTTCTCTCATTTCCTTTGTATAGGTTTATGAGTTTATATTAGATTAGCTTATATTGTTCCATTTTGTTCCCTATGTATTTGGAAATTATACATTGTTGTGCTTTTATAGTGGTTATACTGGAGGTGATTAAATACATATTTGATTTTAAAGTCCAATATTAATTAGTGCTTTATCCCTTTCCTAGACAATGCAAAGACCTTATAGCACATTAAATCTATCTACCTTTCATCTGTATCTATCATTCATACATATGTCAATATATGTGAATATGTGTTAATATATACCTGTTTGTGTGTGTGTGTATTCTTCCTAGAGGGTGTTTCTGTAATGAATCCTCTGTTTACAATTATATAAAAAAATTTAATTTCACTTGAATTCTTATTTTCACTTAGTATGGAATTTTACATTGGTAGTAATTTTCTTTCTGCACAATTAAAATATTAACTCATTTTCTTGTGGTTTCATTGTTTTTAAGAAGTCAGCTTTAGGAAAATTCTATTCTTTCTCCTTTTTTGGCTGCTCTTGTTTTTTTTTTTTTTTTTTGTATCCTACAGCTTTGCAGTGAAGTATCTGTGGGCATATTTCTTTAATTTAGTGTACTTTAGGACTAACTGAATGTCTGAATCAATTAACTAATTCTTTCATCAGCTTTGAAAAACTCTTGGTTATTATATCTTCAAATATTGCTTTTTTCCCATATGTTTCTCTCCTGGGGTTATAAGTATCTATATATATTATAAATTCTCACTGTATTCAGTGTCTCCTACCTATTCTTATTTTTGCTTTCCCACTGTGTTTCATCCTCAATATATATATATTTTTTTACTTCCAGTTTTCTAATTCTCTCTTTAGCTTTAACTTATTATTAAACACATCTGAGTTCAAAATTTTAGCTATTGTGTTTTTTAAATTTTGGCTTCTTTGGTTCTTTTTCAAACATACAAAGTAATTATTATAGTTCCTTTTTTCTGCCAAAATTCTGTTTTTCTTCCAATTCTTTTTTTTTAAAGTTTTTATTTATTTGAGAGAGAGAGAGAGAGAGAGAGCTCACAAGAGAAAGAGAGAACACAAGCAGGGTGGAGGGGCAGAGGGAGAGTGAGAAGCAGACTTCTTGCTGAACAGGGAGTCTGATGTGGGGGCTCAATCCCTGGACCCCAGGATCATGACCTGAGCCAAAAGCAAATGTTTAATCAACTAAGCCACTCAGGCAACCCTTTTCTTTTGATTGTTAAACAGAATATGCAGGTATTTAAATATCTGAGTTTGATAATTACAACATAGTTAAATTAATCTTTAAATCTGATATTAATTATTGTTTCTTTTAAATTTTCTTTATGTTCTATTTCATGTTTTCTGGATATTATGTTTGAAGAAAATTGTGGAAATAATATGAGGGATAGAATGGTTTTTTTTACTCTAAAGATGATTTTTTTGGCTTTTTCCATGTTTTTTCATTTTTTTCTATTTGTCCTCAATTGAAGATTCTGTATTACTTAAACTGTATTACTTAGTGCTCCATTACAGGAAATGCACTCAATTTTATCCTTTATAGATATTAGAATGACATTTCTGTATTCATCTTCTATAATTACTATAATCTTAGCAGTTTTTAAAAAAAAAAAAACTTCAACACTGGAGCACCTGGGTGGCTCAGTGGGTTAAGCTTCTCCCTTCAGCTCAGGTCATGATCTCAGGGTCCTGGGATAGAGTCCCACATCGGGCTCTCTGCTCGGCAGGGAGCCTGCTTCCTCCTCTCTCTCTCTCTGCTTGTCTCTCTGCCTACTTGTGATCTCTCTCTGTCAAATAAATAAAATCTTTAAAAAAACAAACAAACAAACAAAAAAACTTCAACACTGGTCTGATGAAATGATTCTTTGATTTCTTTTGTATGATATTGAGATGTTGAAATGTAATTTATCAGGTCAAGAAGTGGTATTGTTTTATTGTTGTTCCACTAAAATTTAAATGTAAAAGCCAATAAATATTTTCATTTGAATTTAATTGATATTGAATTCTTCATGAAAGCAGTGGGTAATGTTTCTTTAGGCCATCTAGGTGATAATATTAAAACCTTACCATTAATACTAAAGATGTTTATTTTCCTATCAACTGTTGTACACAATTTATCTAAAAACTTAGCTCAGAGTTCTAATTCAATAATCTCAAAACTAGGAATGTTATATATTATAGTGATAAGAACCTCTGCAATGGAGTATCAGGAATTGCTTTAAGTCATGGCTAGCTATGTGACATTGTACATATTAATTAACCCCTCTAAGCCTCATTTTTTAGGTTCTCAAATAAATGAGGATAGACAGTTTCTAACCTCATGAAATTGATGTGAGAATTAAATGGGATTATGCATATAAACTGCTTAACCTATTGCCTGGCACTCTCTGAACACTTGAAAGATCTTCACTGAGAGTTTTATTTTGAAGATATGGCATTATTGTATTTTATTTAAGCTTGATTAAGGAAGACCTCATTTTTGGGGGGGTTCCAATTCTTTAGGTAGTATTTATCTGAAAATGTGCTTCTATAAGCAGATGTAGAACAATCTTTAGCTCAAGCTGAACTTCACTCTAATCTTCACAAGAATTACTTTCAAAGCATGGCTCTGACTATATATATATATATATATGTGCAATTGTTTTGGAACCCAATACAGAGCTTACATTTATGTGTGTTCAATTTTACATGTTTGGATTCTTTTGGCATTATGTCTACCTTTTATTGTTTTGTCTATTATAATAGTTATCATGCTTGTACACAAATAACAGTGTTCATTCAGGTCACTGATAAAAATGTTAGCTCAGTGGAACCAAGGTCCTATTCCAATAATTTATGCACAATACAGTCTGGTTCAGAAATTTTAATAGAAATTTTAGGGGTGCCTGGGTGGCTTAGTGGGTTAAAGTCTCTGCCTTCGGCTCAGGTCATGATCTCAGAGTCCTGGGATCGAGCCCCAGTTGGGTCTCTGCTCAGCAGGGAGCCTGCTTCCCTTCCTCTCTCTCTGCCTGCTCTCTGCCTACTTGTGATCTCTGTCTGTCAAATGAATAAATAAAATCTTTAAAAAAAAAGAAATTTCACATACAAAAAAGCAAAATTAATTTATTATGTGCCATCACTTCGGTGGTTCATACAGATCACTGTATTTTCCCCCCAAGGGTTAATAGATTTTCATGTTTAGAAATGTATCTGTATTTTTTCTGGACATTGAGTCAGTGAATTAGCTTATAGTTTTTGAAGACTAGAATATTCTTAGCCAATATTTATACTGTATCATTTAATTGCTAAGAACGTTTCATAATTTTTGAGATCCATTTTCTTGATGCTATAGCATTCTTAATGATGTGTTTCATTATTGTCTGATTTAAGATGGCATTATCTCCCTCCCCCCTCTTTGCATGACAAATTAATTATTTGGATGGCAAGAAAGAATAGATTTGGCATGTGTGTGTATGTCTATGTGTGTGTGTATGATTTGTTTAATAGATTGTAATACTCTCCACTTTTTTAAGAGTAGTTGAGCCATAACAGTTTTAGAAAAGCAAAATATTATAAAAATAATAACTAATAATAATAAAATATAATAGGTGCATTATAAATAATAATTTTTAATAGTAATGATAAAATAAATGATAAAATAAATAATAATAATAAAATAAAATAGGTACATAAGAAACCTTTTAGGAAAAAGGCACCTGGGTGGCTCAGTTGGTTAAGTGTCTCACTTTTGATTTGGGCTTAAGCCATGGTCTCATGGTCATGGGTTCAAGCCCTGCATTGGGCTCTGCCCTCAGCGGGGAGTCTGCTTGGGATCTTCTGCCACTCCCCTCCATGCTCACTCATTCTCTCTCTCTCTCTCTCTCTCTCAAAAAAAAAATAATAAATAAATCTTTAAAAACACATTGGGAGAATGTTATTTAAGATTACATCTTGTTTTTAAATATATGTTAAATACATTAAATATGCACCTATATAAGGTGCTAAATCAAATTCAATTGAATGAGGTAACTATTATCCAAAAATTATTCATTAGTATATTATATGGTTACATGGTTTTTTACAGAATAATACAAGTTCATTAGTATAAGTGTCATTAGCAAGCACGGAATTAAGGATTTCTATTTTTCAGTGGACAGAACAGAAACCCAGAGAGGGGGATAATTTTCCCTAAATCACATGGTATTAGTGGTAAGAAGAATTGTGTCTGTTATATCTCACCCTTAGGTATATTTTGACTAGTGGCTCTTATAATCCAAAAGTTTGCCATGTGACAAGATCTGATCTCCTGTTGTTGCAAAAAATTTAGTAAGTATGTACTGTTCAGTCCTATTGTGGGAGGAAAAAAGACAAAAATGGAACTTGTTCGAAATAATTGCTATAGTAAGAAAATAATCCACCAGTTTCTCCTTTCCTTTGATGTTTGAATTTGTAGAAGTGACCTTTGGGATCAAAGAAATGAAAGATACATTCCAGTATCACCATGTGTGGAGGAGGCAGGATCAGGCTTGTGGCAATAATATGAAGTTCTAAGGCCTTAAAGGTTTCTTCATTAATTATCTTCGAAAAGTTCAGTTGTTTGTTCTGAACAAAATGAAACCATGGGCTGCAGGAACAGAATAACAATGTCTAACTCCTGGGAGCTACTCAAGATATTCCTCATAAACTTTACACTGGGCACAATAAAATATAGCAGCATTACTAGGTAGCATGTTTGGCTTCTTTTCTTTTTTCTTCTCTATTTAAGCCATCTTTGGATTCTCTGTCTCTTGCCTCTGTCTCTCTCTGTTTCTGTATCTCTGTCTTTCTGTCTCTCTAACGCATTCCATGCATCTTCAAAATCCATCTCTTTTTATCTGCATCACTGCATATGCCATGCTCATACTTAGTCTGCTCTCTTTTCCACAGATACAGCCTCAAAGTTGATTTCCCAAAATTCCTCCCAGAAAACTCTCTAGTAGCTCAGTATTCCAGAAGAGGAAGGGAAGGATCTTAGGGAATCCAAGAACTTTGTCATTGTTCTCAAACATCTTTCTCTCCTGGTATGTTTGCCTTCTAAGTTTTCTGAATGGCGAGTGACAAAAATACAGTTTTAAATTAACTAGAAGAGTCCATGATGAATGTTGTAAGAAAAAAATCTTGTTTCCTAAGACATCATATAAAATGAATAATATTTATACCCTCATTAGCAAGTAAGTAGTAAAATTTCAAGGTGATTGTGTCTCTATGCAAATATATCATGTGTTTCTTTTGAAATCTGTTTGAGAAGTAATTATGGGATACTTTGGGTATATGGCTTCTTTCTTTTTAATATGTACATTTCATCCTTAAATAGCTTTGCAATTTGCACTGAGGTTACAGATTATAGTAAAGGTTTAAGTGGTTTTTTTTCCTTTCTTTTTGACATACTTAGCAAAACGATTATATTGGGTATATTGAAAATAGCAATTTTTAAAAAATTTAATTATATATATTTTTTCTTGTATCTGTGTGGTCACATTATTGATAATACTTCTGTGGCTCATGCATTTTGCAGAGGAATGTCTTTTAATTATCACATAAATAACCAACACCTTCCTGAGTGGAAGGACATAAAAACAAAAGGAATCACATAACCCACTTGTATTGTTCATATCTTCTCATCAATTTCCTATTTTATATACAAAAATGAATTCCATGTTCTTTTGGCCTGATGGGAAATAAATTCACAGTAAAATGATTATGATTAAAAAAATCATACCCAGGAAGTATTTTCCACTTTTATTAAGAGACTTTAGTATCTTGATCCACTTTTTTTCAAATCCTGTTCCATTTTTAGTCAAAATGATGTTTGTTATGAATTGTTTGTTTTATTGGAGGTCTTCTGTTGCCTTTCAGATCACAGCAAACACAAAGCCATTGGTTTTGTTAAACTGATAAGCCAAGAGGGTGCCTGGCTGGCTTAGTAGAGCATGCTACTCTTGGTTTCAGGGTCATGAGTTCAAGCCCCTTGTTGGGGTAGAGCTTACTTTAAAAAAAAAAACAAACACCCCCCCCCCCAAAAAAAAAAACCTGATAGGCCTTTTCCAGGTTCTTTAAGTCAGCTGTAAGGTAATCATAAGCTCTCCAGTCTCTTCTGAACTACTGGGTGAGACTAAATTCACTGCTTCACTAGGGGGCTATTCTTTTTTTCCCTTTCAGCTATATTGAGATATAATTAATAACTTATAT
Source organism: Lutra lutra (assembly GCF_902655055.1). Taxonomy (NCBI): domain Eukaryota; kingdom Metazoa; phylum Chordata; class Mammalia; order Carnivora; family Mustelidae; genus Lutra; species Lutra lutra. Next base: position 69,471,568 of record NC_062286.1, read on the forward strand.
TATGTAAGCTTAAGGTACACGAAATGATGATTTGATATACATATATATTATAAGATGATCACCACAATAAGATTAATTAACACATTTTCAACTCACATAGTCACCTTTTATTTCTTGTGGTAAGAACACTTATTTATTCTCTTAACAACTTCCAAATATGTAAATACAGTATTAACTATAGTTACCATATTGTATCTCAGATCCCTGGAAGTTATACATCTTGTAACTGGAAGTTTCTACCTTTTGACCAATATCTCCCTCTGTCTTCACCTAGCCCCCAGCAGCCATTAATCTGGTCTCTGTTTCTATAAGTTTGGCTTTTAAAAATATTCCACATGTAAATGAGATCATACAGTATTCATCTTTGTCTAACTTATTTCACTTAGCAAAATGCACTCAGGGTCTATCCATGTCATCACATATTGCAGAATTTCTTTCTTTTTCCATTCATTGGTGGATATATACTTAGGTTGTTTCTATATCTTAGTAATTGTGAATAATGTTTCGATTAACATGGGGATACAGCTATCTCTTCAACATAATGACTTCATTTCCTTAAGATATATACCCAGGAAGGAGGAGTCAAGATGGCAGAGAAGTAGCAGGCTGAGACTACTTCAAGTAGCGGGAGATCAGCTAGATAGCTTATCTAAAGATTACAAATACCTACAAATCCAACGGGAGATCAAAGAGAAGAAGAACAGCAACTCTAGAAACAGAAAATCAACCACTTTCTGCAAGGTAGGACTGGCGGAGAAGTGAATCCAAAGCGACTAGAAGATAGACCGCGGGGGGAGGGGCCGGCTAGCAGCGAGTGGCGGAGCAACGGAGCACGAAATCGGGACTTTTAAAAGTCTGTTCCGCTGAGGGACATCGCTCCAGAGGCTTAACCGGGGTGAAGCCCACACAGGGTCAGCGTGGCCTCAGGTCCCACAGGGTCACAGAAGGATCGGGGATGTCTGAGTGTCGCAGAGCTCACAGGTATTAGAACGGGGAAGCTGGCTACAGAGACAGAGCCGAGGAGTGACTCTCAGCTCGGGGTTACCTTGAACCAGTCGCAGGCTCGGTCAGCTCAGAGCGCGGCCGGAGGCCAGGGTGGCGGGAGTCATTCGGCGCTGTTCTCTGGGGGCACACTGAGGAGTGGGGCCCCGGGCTCTCGGCTCCTCCGGGCTGGAGACCGGGAGGCCGCCATCTTCATTCCCGCCCTCCGGAACTCTATGGAAAGCGCTCAGGGAACAGAAGCCCTGAAAGCAAACCTGAGCGGATTACTCAGCCCCGGGTAAGGGCGGTGCAACTCCGCCTGGGGCAAAGACGCTTGAGAATCACTACAACAGGCCCCTCCCCCAGAAGATCAGCAAGAAACCCAGCTACGACCAAGTTCACCTACCAAGGAGTGCAGTTTCAATACCAAGGAGAGCGGCGGAATTCCAGAAGAGAAGAAAGCAAAGCACGGAACTCATGGCTTTCTCCCCATGATTCTTTAGCCTTGCAGTTAAATTAATTTTTTTTTCCTTTCTTTTTCAATTTTTTTTCTTCTTCTGCTAAATTTTTTTTTAACTTTTACCCTTTTCTTTTTTAACATTTTTTAACAAGTTTATCTAATATATATATATATATATATATATATATATATATACATATATATATATATATTTTCCTTTTTATACTTTTTCTTTATTGGTTTTCTTTTTTTAATTTTTTTTCTTTCTTTCTGAAACTCTTTTTATCCCCTTTCTCCCCCCCATGATTTGGGATCTCTTCTGATTTGGCTAAAGCATATTTTCCTGGGGTTGTTGCCACCCTTTTAGTATTTTACTTGCTCCTTCATTTACTCTTATCTGGACAAAATGACAACGCAGAAAAATTCACCACAAAAAAAAAGAACAAGAGGCAGTACCAAAGGCTAGGGACCTAATCAATACAGACATTGGTAATATGTCAGATCCAGAGTTCAGAATGACGATTCTCAAGGTTCTAGCCGGGCTCGAAAAAGGCATGGAAGATATTAGAGAAACCCTCTCGGGAGACATAAAAGCCCTTTCTGGAGAAATAAAAGAACTAAAATCGAACCAAGTTGAAATAAAAAAAGCTATTAATGAGGTGCAAACAAAAATGGAGGCTCTGATGGCTAGGATAAATGAGGTAGAAGAAAGAATTAGCGATATAGAGGACCAAATGACAGAGAATAAAGAAGCTGAGCAAAAGAGGGACAAACAGCTACTGGATCACGAGGGGAGAATTAGAGAGATAAGTGACACCATAAGATGAAACAACATTAGAATTGGGATTCCAGAAGAAGAGGAAACAGAGAGGGGAGCAGAAGGTATATTGGAGAGAATTATTGGAGAGAATTTCCCCAATATGGCAAAGGGAACAAGCATCAAAATCCAGGAGGTTCAGAGAACCCCCTCTCAAGATCAATAAGAATAGGTCCACACCCCGTCACCTAATAGTAAAATTTACAAGTCTTAGTGACAAAGAGAAGATCCTGAAAGCAGCCAGGGAAAACAAGTCTGTAACGTACAATGGTAAAAATATTACATTGGCAGCAGACTTATCCACAGAGACCTGGCAGGCCAGAATGAGCAGGCATGATATATTCAGAGTACTAAATGAGAAAAACATGCAGCCAAGAATACTATATCCAGCTAGGCTATTATTGAAAATAAAAGGAGAGATAAAAAGCTTCCAGGACAAACAAAAACTGAAAGAATTTGAAAATACCAAACCAGCTCTACAGGAAATATTGAAAGGGGTCCTCTAAGCAAAGAGAGACCCTAAAAGAAGTAGATCAGAAAGAAACAGAGACAATATACAATAACAGTCACCTTAGAGGCAATACAATGGCACTAAATTCATATCTCTCAATACTTACCCTGAATGTTAATGGGCTAAATGCCCCAATCAAAAGACAAAGGGTATCAGAATGGATAAAAAACCAAAACCCATCTATATGTTGCCTACAAGAAACTCATCTTAAACCCGAAGACACCTCCAGGTTTAAAGTGAGGGGGTGGAAAAGAATTTACCATGCTAATGGACATCAGAAGAAAGCAGGAGTGGCAATCCTTATATCAGGTCAATTAGATTTAAGCCAAAACTACAATAAGAGATGAGGAAGGACACTATATCATACTCAAAGGAACTATCCAACAAGAAGATCTAACAATTTTAAATATCTATGCCCCTAACGTGGGAGCAGCCAACTATATAAACCAATTAATAACAAAATCAAAGAAACACATCGACAATAATACAATAATAGTAGGGGACTTTAACACTCCCCTCACTGAAATGGACAGATCATCCAAGCAAAAGATCAACAAGGAAATCAAGGCCTTAAATGACACACTGGACCAGATGGACATCACAGATATATTCAGAACATTTCATCCCAAAGCAACAGAATACACATTCTTCTCTAGTGCACATGGAACATTCTCCAGAATAGATCACATTCTTGGTCCTAAATCAAGTCTCAACTGGCATCAAAAGATTGGAATCATTCCCTGCATATTTTCAGACCACAATGCTCTGAAGCTAGAACTCAATCACAAGAGGAAATTTGGAAAGAACCCAAATACATGGAGACTAAACAGCATCCTTCTAAAGAATGAATGGGTCAACCAGGAAATTAAAGAAGAATTGAAAAAATTCATGGAAACAAATGATAATGAAAACACAACGATTCAGAATCTGTGGGACACAACAAAGGCAGTACTGAGAGGAAAATATATAGCGGTACAAGCCTTTCTCAAGAAACAAGAAAGGTCTCAGGTACACAACCTAACCCTACACCTAATGGAGCTGGAGAAAGAACAAGAAAGAAACCCTAAACCCAGCGGGAGAAGAGAATCATAAAGATCAGAGCAGAAATCAATGAAATAGAAACCAAAAAAACAATAGAACAAATCAACGAAACTAGGAGCTGGTTCTTTGAAAGAATTAATAAGATTGATAAACCCCTGGCCAGACTTATCAAAAAGAAAAGAGAGAGGACCCAAATAAATAAAATCATGAATGAAAGAGGAGAGATCACAACGAACACCAAAGAAATACAGACAATTATAAGAACATACTATGAGCAACTCTACGCCAACAAATTTGACAATCTGGAAGAAATGGATGCATTCCTAGAGACATATAAACTACCACAACTGAACCAGGAAGAAATGGAAAGCCTGAACAGACCCATAACCAGTAAGGAGATTGAAACAGTCATCAAAAATCTCCAAACAAACAAAAGCCCAGGGCCAGATGGCTTCCCGGGGGAATTCTACCAAACATTTAAAGAAGAACTAATTCCTATTCTCCTGAAACTGTTCCAAAAAATAGAAATGGAAGGAAAACTGCCAAACTCATTTTATGAGGCCAGCATCACCTTGATCCCAAAACCAGACAAGGATCCCATCAAAAAAGAGAACTACAGACCAATATCCTTGATGAACACAGATGCAAAAATTCTCGCCAAAATACTAGCCAATAGGATTCAACAGTACATTAAAAGGATTATTCACCACGACCAAGTGGGATTTATTCCAGGGCTGCAAGGTTGGTTCAACATCCGCAAATCAATCAATGTGATACAACACATCAATAAAAGAAAGAACAAGAACCATATGATACTCTCCATGGATGCTGAAAAAGCATTTGACAAAGTACAGCATCCCTTTCTGATCAAAACTCTTCAAAGTGTAGGGATAGACGGCACATACCTCAATATTATCAAAGCCATCTATGAAAAACCCACCGCAAATATCATTCTCAATGGAGAAAAACTGAAAGCTTTTCCGCTAAGGTCAGGAACACGGCAGGGATGTCCGTTATCACCACTGCTATTCAACATAGTACTAGAAGTCCTAGCCTCAGCAATCAGACAACAAAAGGAAATTAAAGGCATCCAAATTGGCAAAGAAGAAGTCAAACTATCACTCTTTGCAGATGATATGATACTATATGTGGAAAACCCAAAAGACTCCACTCCAAAACTGCTAGAACTTGTACAGGAATTCAGTAAAGTGTCAGGATATAAAATCAATGCACAGAAATCAGTTGCATTTCTCTACACCAACAACAAGACAGAAGAAAGAGAAATTAAGGAGTCCATCCCATTTACAATTGCACCCAAAACTATAAGATACCTAGGAATAAACCTAACCAAAGAGACTAAGAATCTATACACAGAAAACTATAAAGTACTCATGAAAGAAATTGAGGAAGACACAAAGAAATGGAAAAATGTTCCATGCTCTTGGATTGGAAGAATAAATATTGTGAAAATGTCTATGCTACCTAAAGCAATGTACACATTTAATGCAATTCCTATCAAAGTGCCATCCATTTTTTTCAAAGAAATGGAACAAATAATCCTAAAATTTATATGGAACCAGAAAAGACCTCAAATAGCCAAAGGAATATTGAAAAAGAAAGCCAAAGTTGGTGGCATCACAATTCCGGACTTCAAGCTCTATTACAAAGCTGTCATCATCAAGACAGCATGGTACTGGCACAAAAACAGACACATAGATCAATGGAACAGAATAGAGAGCCCAGAAATAGACCCTCAACTCTATGGTCAACTAATCTTCGACAAAGCAGGAAAGAATGTCCAATGGAAAAAAGACAGCCTCTTCAATAAATGGTGTTGGGAAAATTGGACAGCCACATGCAGAAAAATGAAATTGGATCATTTCCTTACACCACACACGAAAATAGACTCAAAATGGATGAAGGATCTCAATGTGAGAAAGGAATCCATCAAAATCCTTGAGGAGAACACAGGCAGCAACCTCTTCGACCTCAGCCGCAGCAACATCTTCCTAGGAACATCACCAAAGGCAAGGGAAGCAAGGGCAAAAATGAACTATTGGGATTTTATCAAGATCAAAAGCTTTAGCACAGCAAAGGAAACAGTGAACAAAACCAAAAGACAACTGACAGAATGGGAGAAGATATTTGCAAATGACATATCAGATAAAGGGCTAGTGTCCAAAATCTATAAAGAACTTAGCAAACTCAACACCCAAAGAACAAATAATCCAATCAAGAAATGGGCAGAAGACATGAACAGACATTTCTGCAAAGAAGACATCCAGATGGCCAACAGACACATGAAAAAGTGCTCCATATCACTCGGCATCAGGGAAATACAAATCAAAACCACCATGAGATATCACCTCACACCAGTCAGAATGGCTAAAATTAACAAGTCAGGAAATGACAGATGCTGGCGAGGATGCGGAGAAAGGGGAACCCTCCTACACTGTTGGTGGGAATGCAAGCTGGTGCAACCACTCTGGAAAACAGCATGGAGGTTCCTCAAAATGTTGAAAATAGAACTACCCTATGACCCTGCAATTGCACTGCTGGGTATTTACCCTAAAGATACAAACATAGTGATCCGAAGGGGCACGTGCACCCGAATGTTTATAGCAGCAATGTCTACAATAGCCAAACTATGGAAAGAACCTAGATGTCCATCTACAGACGAATGGATAAAGAAGGTGTGGTATATATACACAATGGAATACTATGCAGCCATCAAAAGAAATGAAATCTTGCCATTTGGGACGACGTGGATGGAACTAGAGGGTATCATGCTTAGCGAAATAAGTCAATTGGAGAAAGACAACTATCATATGATCTCCCTGATATGAGGGAGAGGAGATGCAACATGGGGGGTTGAGGGGGTAGGAGAAGAATAAATGAAACAAGATGGGATTGGGAGGGAGAGAAACCATAAGTGACTCTTAATCTCACAAAACAAACTGAGGGTTGATGGGGGGAGGGGGTTTGGGAGAGGGGGGGTGGGGTTATGGATATTGGGGAGGGTATGTGCTATGGTGAGTGCTGTGAAGTATGTAAACCTGGCGATTCGCAGACCTGTACCCCTGGGGATAAAAATATATGTTTATAAAAAATAAAATTAAAAAAAAATAAAATTAAAAAAAAAAGAGTTTCTCTTATATATGATAGTTGTCTTTCTCTGACTGACTTATTTCACTAAGCATGATACCCTCTAGTTCCATCCATGTCGTCGTAAATGGCAAGATTTCATTTCTTTTGATGGCTGCATAGTATTCCATTGTGTATATATTCACGGATAGTCTATAATTTCATGATAATCTTTGATGTTGTAGATTTTTTTTTTAGAGTTTTTATTTAAATTCCAATTACTGGGTGCTGGGTGGCTCAGTGGGTTAAGCCTCTGCCTTCAGCTCAGGTCATGATCTCAGGGTCCTGGGATTGAGGCCAGCATCAGGCTCTCTGCTCAGCAGGGGGCCTGCCTCTCCCTCTCTCTGCCTGCCTCTCTGCCTACTTGTGATCTCTCTCTCTGTGTCAGATAAATAAATAAAATCTTAAAGAAAATAAATTTCAGTTACTTAACACACTGTGTAATATTAGTTTCAAATGCACAATATCATGATTCAGCACTTCCATACATCACATGGTGCTCATCACAAGTATACTCCTTAATCCCCAACACCTGTGTCACCCATCCCCTTCACTCTCCCACACCTCCAGTTCTCTATAGTTAAGAGTTGGTTTCTTGGTTTGCTGCACTCCCTCAAGTTGTAGATTTATTTTCTTCATCTTTTTACTCTTAGGATTCGGGGTTTTAATTCTGGAAATCTATAGATTTTTATCTCTTTGAATACTGATGTTCCACACTTCTTGCCATTCTCCTCTAAAGCTTTCAGATGCCTGTTGGAACCTCTCAGTCTCCCTTTGATATCTCCTAACTACTCACTCATATTCTTTGTCTCCCTGTGTGCTGTTTTGGGTGAACTTCTCAGCATCACCTTTTGGTGCACATACTCACTCACCACATACAGTCTAGAGCTTATCTAATTTGTCCCATTTTAAAATGTTTCAATATGTCAATTTTTCCTTACTAATGCTTCTTTTCACATAGGCACTTGTCTGTTTTATTTATGTTTATATATGTCAAACATCATGCTCTTTAATAAATGTTATCCTTGAGTTTTCTAGACAAACTTATTTGAAATCCCTTGTGGTACTGCTCTTATAAGTAGTTCCTTTGGGAATAAATTCACATTCTAAGTATTAATGGGCTGTCCTTAAGGGCATTACATCTACTCATGGGTTTTGAAATTTTGGTTTGCAAGTTCATTTGGAATATTTAGCTTTTGTTTTCTGGTGTTATATTCTCTTTCTATCTTTCTTTGTTCTCTCTACACCAGGAGGATCTGCAGTTGTCACTTTCCAAACCCTTAGGATCCTCAGGTCTTAATGGAATACTGGGAGTCCTTCCCATTGTGATGTTGATAAAATTGTACAACCAGCTAGTGAGCCAGGGCATGGCTCTGTTCAGTCATGGTTTGGAGGTTGTATAGGACCTTCCATTACTGTAGTTCAGCAGCTCATGTACACCCAATGCCACATATAGTGGCCAGTTTTTTCTTCATAGCATATATTCATAAGCTTCCTGTACAGTCTCTAGATTAAAGCAAAAAGATTTCTGCAAGGTTCCATGCCCCATGGAGTACTTTAAGTCTCCCTTCTCTTTCAAAGGTCAAACGAAACCACAACATATACTGCTTGAGGTCCTCAGCCAGAAAATTTATGGTCCAGCTACATCCACCATTTTTAGTTCCTCTTTATTTCAGCTCTATGGAGGTTCTTTTTCTTTTGTTTATGTTTTTGTTTTGTTTTTAGCCTAGTTATATATTTTCTTTCTCTGTCTGTTCATAATTTACCTATGTGTTTGAAGCAGAGAGAATATATTACAATATTAATTCATGGTGCCCTCCTGAAAAGAAATCCATGTCATAATTTTGAATGGTGAGTTCACCTTTGTACCTATTTTTTTTTTTTTTTTTACAGACAGATCACAAGTAGGCAGAGAGGCAGGCAGAGAAAGAGAGGAGGAAGCAGGCTCCCCGCCAAATAGAGAGCCCAATGCGGGGCTTGATCCCAGAACCCTGGGATCATGACCTGAGCTGAAGGCAGAGGCTTTAACCCACTGAGCCACCCAGGCACCCCTCGTACCTATTACTTTATTCTAAGTTCCATTTACATTAAAATTCCGTGGACACAGTTGTATTTTCAGTTACAAATTTCCCAAACTATGATATTATCACTACCAAATTATTTTATTATAGAGAATATCATGAGAAAGTTTGGCAAATGCTCTGCCTATATCCAAATACCTATATTATTCTCTTTCTATATCAGTTACTATAAAATGAAATGATTAACTTTGGCCTGACTGAATTTCATAATCAATTAGTAATCTTTATGAAAATCTGCTTGAGGGACATATCAACTTTGTGAGCCCACTTTAATGACAATTTAAGTAGTAAAACAAATACTAGTTTTTATGCCAGGAACTCTGGAAGGCCTTTCTTTCCTAGCACTTCTCCAAACCTCTGCCATTCTTAAAAATTAGCTATATAGGCTCTTTTTCTACCTCTGCATCTTCACTCAACCGCCCTCACCAAAAGTATTTATTTGGTTCTAAAGAAGATATTTGATATAAAAGAGCAAGTTTCCCACAATAATCTGTCATGAGTTTCCATTTTCTCCTGATTATGTTTGCTTTTTCTTTATTTGCCAGTGTATTTTCCTTGGTAAGAAAGAACGAAGCATAAAAGAATTAAATAGGTAAGATTTCTCACAGCTCTCCACAGTGTAGTATCTTCCTCCAGTGCTATCTTTATCCTTTCTTTAACTTCTTTCCCCCTCATCCTAACCAGACTAAAATCATCCCAGTTATCCTTCTGCAATTTTCCTCCTTTTCTGTATTTTATACCTATATTTTTATAAATCTGTGCTTGCTCAAGTGTTTCTAATAGAGTTAATTACTTTTTATCAAAAACAGTCATGAGAATTCTGAAAGACTCTCTACAAGTAATTGTTGATCCATATAACCATATCATGATAAAAAAAAAAAAAGAAATTCCCCAAATCTTGATAGCTATTACCTTTTCCAGGGGATGGTTTTTATTTTTATTAAATATTTGAGTTAGGGATTTCTAAAAAATTGAACAAACATGATCAAATGCTTAAACCCTCCTTCCATATACATGACCCCTTGAAGATATCAAGAGGATATCAAGAGGTGATATAATAGTGGTAATAATACCAATATCTAACTTTGTGAGGCATTTACCATGTACCAATGCACTTCATCAAAAACTCTACATAGATTAACTCATTAAATTCTTAAAATAACTCTTAGATAGTATAGTGGGTTGAATAGTGTCTCCCCAGAGTTCCTGTCTACCTTGAATCTCAGAACATCACCATATTGAAAATGGGGACTTTGCAGATGTAATTACTAAAAATGAGGTCATATTGAATTAGAATGTGCCCTAATCCTATGACTAGAACTCCTTTAAGGAAAAAAAATGGAAAACATGTAGAGCACACAGAGGGAATGCCATGTAAAGGCAGAGGCAGAGACTGGAGTGATATGCCCACAAACCAAGGAACAACAAGATAGCTAGCATCTACCGGAAGCTAAGAAGCTTCCAGAGGCAGAGAAAAACCCCTAGAGAATTAAGGGACAACACCTAGATTTCAGACATGTAGCATACAGAATTCTCAGAAAATAAATTTCTATTGTTTTAGGCCCCCAAGTTTGTGATACCTTTTTATGGCAGCCCTAGGAAACTGATAAAAGTAATTGCTTTTGTAATTCCATTTTATAGATGAAAAAAAACTAAAGTTCAGCAAAGTTAAATAATTTATCCAAGATCATATGGCTTGAAAATAGCATAATCAGACTGAAAACTGAGGAAGTCCAATCCCAAACCCAGATATCTATGTATGTGTACATAAGATATATATATGTGTGTGTATATATATATATGTACATGTACATATACGCACACACACACACACACAAACACATGCACACTACAAATCACCATAAAGTTGTGTAGATATGAGTGCTGCTCATGTAAAATAAGATAAGGTAAGATAAAAGCTTTCCAGGGTACTCTCATCAAAATTTTTGTCAAGGAGGTAAAACTTATATTGGACCTTATATTATTTTGATAGAATTAAATAAAATGAATAGAAATTAGAATTCTCAGGTTGGGGAATGGATGCAGAACAATGCTTTAAAGCATGGAATGTCATAGCTGTTAAATGATTCTGGCTATAGGATAGTATCCAGAAAAAGATTCAAGTTAGGACATGATTGGGAATACAGAATGGAGGGAAATGGTGGAGCACCAGGTACACCAGGAAAAGGAAGTAGGTCTTTATCATAAAGGTACAAATTGTTATGATAATTGAGTGTAAAAGAGTATTTGCTTTGAAAAGAAGGACTTAATGAAAACTGTACATTTGGAAGATTAATTTGGCAACTATATTGACTATGACCAATAGGGGAACAATATTATTGGAAAGAAACTATTTTAGAGAACAAAGCAATAACCCTGAGGAATTAAAAACCTAGATATGATTGATGGCAAAGGAAAACAAAAAGGTAAGATAAAGATTCAAGAAATGTTGCAAAAGAAAAAAAAAAAGAAATGTTGCAAAAGAGATTAAAGGAACTGATTTCTGATTGACTTGGTTAGTGGGAAAGAGAAAGGAAGGAGAGCAGATGGAAAAAATTATTTTCTTTGTAAATAGGTAAATTTGGAAATAAGATTAGGACAAAGATTGTTCCTTTAACAAATCTAGTTTATCTATATCCATGATCATCGTAATTATTATTTTATTATTATTCTTTTCTATCCTAAAAATAGATTGATTCAAATTTTTCTCCAAAATTATTTTTAATATGCATTGTGGTGTTTTCCTATTTTTAATTCAAAATCCTAAAAGCTATAGACTCTTGAAATAACACACACACACACAAAATCATTACATTAAACTTAGAAATCATCACAGAACACATTTTCCTAAATAGCAATTGGGAAAGCTAAAGGAAAAAAAAAAAAAGTTTCTCTTTAGACTACTTGGTCCACCCACTAATTTATCCAATTATTAGTCATTTAAAATGGTGTATTTCACAATTTTCCTAGCGAATTGATATTTAATGTGTACAGCAGGGCAAATCAGGAAAGCATCAGCTGATTTCAGGAAGAAAGTTTTACCACGTCAGCAATAACCATGATGTCATATATTACGTAACGCTCTTTCTTTTTTAAGCCATGAATAAGATCAGGTTCATTAAATTTTTTTTTTTTTCAAAGCTGAGTGAAGAGAGACTTTTTTTTTTAAGATTTTATTTATTTATTTGACAGACAGAGATTACAGGTAGGCAGAGAGGCAGTCAGAGAGAGGAGGAAGCAGGCTCCCCGCCCAGCAGAGAGCCCGATGTGGGGCTCGATCCCAGGACCCTGGGATCATGACCCGAGCCGAAGGCAGAGGCTTTAACCCACTGAGCCACCCAGGCGCCCCAGGTTCATTAAATTTTTTGCACAAAGAAAACACATATGAAATAAAATACAGTTTCATTGAGAATCTACAAGAATTTCAATTTTTTGGCAAAATCATCCCAAGGCTGTGTCCAAATGCCTAGCTGAATTTGACTGAGTGGAAAACTTTAATTACCAATAAGAATTTCATCAATATAAGAGCAAAAAATTTTCCATTAGTTCCTCCTCCCCACAAAGTCATGAGGGCAATGTAGTAAGGACATAGACTACTTTGACTCACAAGACATTTGGAACATTTATTAACCTATAATATATGCTAGCATGATGGAAGCGGGTAGTGTGATTTATCAATCTCACACTCGGAGGCATTCATAGAAGGCTTTGTGATCCAAATACCCTCTATGGTCTAAAAGAAGTATAGCTCCTTTTTCCATCTCATCACCATAGCAACTTTATCTTACACATTATCTAACTAGCACGAACATGTAAGACAATACCTATGCTAACATGGTTTTACCTAGTAATTATAGAGAAGGTGAAAAATCCAAGATCTAAGTCTGATTATAAATTTAAACATAGTTTTAAGATGAAAGATTAGAAGATGGCATTGCTTACTGGTTTTAATGACATAGTGTTGAGATAAATTTTGCCTAAATTTCTCCAAGGCTAATTAATCTCTGTCTCATTTGTGTTTTTGCACTCTAGATGTACCAACTATCCAGCCACATACTTGTATATCTCTTCAGTAATAATGACAATGTTTAAATATTCAAAGTATCCTCCTACTCAGGAGCATATTTGCTACACTGGGGAGCTTTTATTTTTCTCCTAGGTTCAACATGCCTTCGTATTGCTGCAATACAGACCACATGGGGAATGGGAGCCACTGTCTTTACGTCAGTCTTTGAATTTCTGTTTGAAGATGTGAGCATGTTGCTCTAATTACACAGAAATGTCCCAGTGCAAGCTTTCCACAGAGGAATTTCACTTGCGGAGTTTACACCTGAGGTGTTCTTCCCGATCTTCAAAATCTACTGACATTGATACATATTCATGTCAACAATATACCACAAACCCAACTAGATTGTGGACTTCTTGGGTTCAAGTACCATATCCCAAAGTATATTTATAGTTTCCAAAATATCAAATACAGTGTTAAATACACACTGAAATATGAGTAAATATTCACTAATTTTAGCAGTCAAATTATATTATTTTTTGGTTTAATGAAGAAGTGGTCTGGTGTTACTCCAAATCAAAGAAAATACTTCATGACTGCTAGACATTTAAAGGGAAGAATTCAAAGATAATTGCCATATCTCTCTGATAAAGCAACCATTCTCTCTTCATTTTGTAATTTAGAAATCTACAGCAATAGTTTGATTTCAAATACCAACCTAAATGACAGCTCCATCATTCAAATTCTGAGTGCAGCTGTGACATTCTAGTCAGGCTGAGAGAGAGCTCTGCATTTGTTGAAATTCTAAAGGTCTCTATTAAAGAGATCCTTTATTAAAAAAACTTAAGTGCTATCAAAATATTTTATCTTCCAATTATTGTTTTAATTATGAAAGTATAAGCATTCAATTGAATTTTGAAAATAATCACTCTTACATCTACACTCCCTACTTTTCTACAAATTCATTTGGAAAGTAATCTCTCTGAAAGCCAAACCAACATTAGAGATATCATATCCATAAAACACCTACATAACAAGTTTATTGTCTCAATTTCCAAATTTTTGGAACCTGTAAATTAAGTTAGGAATGTATTAAAGAAACAAAAAAGAAGCAATAAAAGAGAATGAACTTTGAGTCAGACTCATGTGGATTCTGTTCATGGCTTACTTACAGAACTTGCTCTGTACTTGTAGGTAAGAGACTCTGATTTCTATTTTTTTCATGGATAAAACAGAGGTAATTGATTCTGCTTCATAAGATGGTTGTGTGAATTGATGTAATAATATATATACAGTGACTAGTGCATGGCCTGGTACATAATACCTACTCAATAAATTATAATATCTACAACTTCTAGGAAGAGAGGATGGAGAGGCAGGATGAAGAAAAGAGGGAGAAGTATGAGGAGAAATGATTTTCATCCAACACAATTTTCTTCTTTAAAGAAATGGCATAGTTGGTCTGGTCACAGGAAGAGAATTATGCAACTCAATATCCTGGCCAGTATTTAGATATGACTTAATTAACCGGGTGAGTAAATGGAACAAGAGAAAAGAAAAGAAAAACTAAACTAGGGGCGCCTGGGTGGCTCAGTGGGTTAAGCCGCTGCCTTCGGCTCAGGTCATGATCCCAGAGTCCTGGGATCGAGTCCCGCATCGGGCTAGCTGCTCAGCAGGAAGCCTGCTTCCCTTCCTCTCTCTCTGCCTGCCTCTCTGCCTACTTGTGATCTCTCTCTGTCAAATAAATAAATAAAATCTTAAAAAAAAAAAAAAGAAAAACTAAACTAAAAAAACAAAGAAAAGAAAGAGTGAGAGAGAAAAAAAAAAAGTTACTCTGAGTATGCTCACCACATGTGGGACAATTAAAGAAGTACAAGCTATAATCCAGTGGGACACTGTCATCACCAACAGTAAATGTCAGCACATGTAGATTTGCCCAAATATAGTTTGAAAGACCGAACCAGATAATTGTAATTCTAACAATTCCTCAGAACCATTTACCAAATTAAAGCAACTTGTCCTCATTGATAAAGCCCTATGTGAGGTGAGGCAGGTGCACACCTGAGTGCCAGAACCCACCCACGCTTCCCACAGACGCGCATGGAGTATTTCAATCTTTGCTATCCTATTCCTAAATTCAAGATATGAAAAAACCCATGGGGGAAAAGTGGTATTTATACCCTATTTTGATTTAATCTATTTTCTTCCAGTTAAAAATTGGTATTTGTGAGCCTATAATTCCCTTTATTCCAACCACATAAATATGAATCTAAAGAAAAAAAAATAGATCATCTAATAGTGGACCGTAGAAGGTGTACTCAAAACACAGTTTGATTTAAGTTTTGGTTTAAGGAAAAAGAAAGGAAGAAAGAATTACATTTATAATTTCTCAGAAGCCCAGGTTATTATGACCATACATTCTCAGTGACCACACTGTCATTAAGCAATTAACTTGACATACAAGTTGATTATGGTTTTAGATCCTGGAATCTAAATTGATTCTTATTATCTCAGAATATAAAAACACTTATGGCTTGGGTAACAGCTGGTTTTCATAGATGATTTTCAAAGGAGCTAAACACAGTCACTTGGGGAAAATAAATTATGAACACATGCAAATACATATAGACAATTCAGCTCACCAGGTTTTAAATGATGCTTGATTTTCCTGAAATGTTTTTCTAATTGTATCTCATTTATTAAATGAATTATTTCTAATTTTCGGAGGTGCTTGCCATTATACTGATTTGTGTTATATAATTTCATAATGAACATAAGAAAATATTATGTTTTATCAACTACATTATTTAGAATCAGGCTCTTGATAAGGTAATATAATTCATCTACTTTATTAGGAAGGAACCAGTTATGTTTGCCACTGTTTTATGCTAAACAATATTCTTCTAGGCCCACATTTAAGTACATGCATTTTAAAAAAATGGCAATTCATGTAGAGATACTTGGATAGGTGATTTCAGAGTATGTTTTGTAGAGCGGATATGGTTTCTCCTACAGACACAAATTCTTGACTATAATAAATGTAAAATATGTAAGATTCAAACTATTATTGATGTATTCCTTAGATCACTGCCTATCTGATGTCCTTTACTCTTTAGATTTGAGATTTTGCTTTCACTTTCAATTTTTAATTTCACCAAGATTTCTGAGGACTAACTATGAGTCATGCACTGTTCTAGCTTCTGGTTCTGCTAAGAGGAATAAGACAAAATTGGCTCTCAGGAACTTACAGTTTAGTCAAGGACTCTAGAAAAGAAAGAAGGAAAAAAGTTATGCTTACAGTGATAGAAATCTGAATGCAAAAGGAGGCAGAAAGATTATTTCCCACTATATAAATGTATGGGGAGAAAGGGAAGGGCATACAGAACGAGCTATATCACAGAAAATAAAACGACAAATTTAGAGAATTTCAAGAGGTTGTATTTGCCTTCAGAATGCCACGCTAGAAAGTATGATGTAATGGGAAGTTGGAAACAATGAGCAAGACAAGGCCATTGATGGCTTTCTGTGCAATGCTAAAAGGTTTGGAGTCTTAAGTTTCCAACAGGGGAGTGAACATCACATTACTTATTTGTTAAAAAGCTCCCTCTAGTGGCAGTGTTGAATTTGTGTTGAAGAGTTGGAGGACTGCCGGTGGGGACACTAGTGATAGAACATTGAAGAATCCAAGGGAGAAAAGGTAAAGGCCTGGAAATTAAACACTAGTTGTAGGAATGCAAAGAGAAAACAGATGAGAAAAAGTTCAGACATTAGGATGAAACCTGAGTTTAGAGCTTACAGATTGGGTGGAGGCTTATGACATTTACAGAAACAGGGAAAAATAAAACAAACTATGAGTGTGGAGGGAAATCTCTTTAATTTTGACTTCTTGAATTTGAGATTCTTGTAGAATACCCTTCCAGAGATGCCCATGGACAATTAGATATATGAAAGTAACACCGACTTTTTATGCACTTGAACCTCTTAAATCATTTCTGTGGTGGTATATACTTCTGGGAAGCAGATATAGGTAATGGTTAAGAAGCTCTCCCAAGTTCACACTTAAACAATAAAAAGCCAAATCTAAATGGAAGCTTCTGAGAACAATTATGACACCCAGAAGGCAGTTAAGCTTATCCACCAGAAAGAAAACAAAGATACTGGCAAGAGCTAAATCGTAGTCAGCTCTGGGTCAAACGGAGTCAGATCTCATCTCTAGTATTTACCAATTGTATGAGGTTAGGCAGTTGACCCAGCCTCAAGTACTTTGTAAAGTAAGGCTAGTGACTCTAATCTCAGATTTGTTGAAATAAATATTTTAGATCATGTACATAAAGTACCAGCAGAGAGTCTTCACCTGCCTAAAAATGCTATCTAAATTTATTCTCTCTGATTAGTTCACAATCTTAGTCCCATGGTTTGCTTCCTGATGAAGGTTGCCTATAGGACATACACATCTGTCACAGAATGTCTGACAGGTTCACAGCTGTGGAAGGTAAAAGTTGAGCTATGACTAGATGAATGCTAAGAACAGGTAGTTGATAGATGGCTCTTTGTTCCCACAGTTTCTACTTCTGAGCCTTTCCTAGAACTCCAGTTGCTTTGTTTAAGCTCAAAAAAGATGGAAGAATGATTTGCTCCTCAACACTATCCAAAGGCATTTTGAATATGCATTGTCATCCTTCATCTTTCTCCTTGACATAAATGAAAACATTACTGCAGAGATTTATGTGGTATTCTTAAATACTTTTCTAACCAGGGATTACATCATTCCTCCCCGGGGCCATCTACAGTGGGAACCACTTCAAACAGGACTTTACAAAGAGCCTCTCCAAACAACCCTTCTCAAAACAAAACAAAACAAAACAAAACAAAACAAACAAACAAAAAAACTGGAGGTAAAGGGAAAAATGAAACTTGGAAGCTCCACTGAAGTAAGCCCATTATCTAAGTTCTGGAATGTGCCACTGAGGCCACAAAAAAAGCACAGACAGTGGTACTCCTGCTACTTAGCCTCAATATTGTGTCCTTAGCTGTCTGTGTCCTTGGGGAAAAAAAAATATAGAAAACAGAAGGATCTTTATCTGCCTTTCATCCTTGACCCAAAAGAGAAAGGTATGGCATATAAGGTGTAGGATGGAGTTCAAAGATGTCAGTTGGATGATTTTTAAAGCATTAGTTCCAACAAATCTATGGTCTGTATACACATTTCACTAATTTACCTACCCCCCTGAATATCTTTATAACCAAATGATTGTAAGTAAGTTTGTCTAGGAGGAAATATATGAATCATATTCTCTTTAATACAAAAAAAAAAAACTGAAAAATGTGGATAATTTATTCTCTAACAAATCCTCACTTACTCTAATTGTGGTGCAGTGGTAAACTACAAATCTAGTTTTTGGTCTTCGTTGGGAGGTGATTTTGTAACAATATGTTCTAGAACCCACTTCCTGGAGTTCTTAGAAATCAGGTCAGACTTCCTGACTCCTATTTGCTGTAACTGTTGAGGAAACACTTTTGAAATTTAGACCCTTCCTAAATAACAATCTGTTGTCCACTTCTAAGAAACACCAGTTTTGAGGACACCAAAAGAATTTCCAGAGGAAGCATATGGACATCAGGAAATTATGTTGCCTTTTGATCATGAACGAGTCATCTGCAAGTGTCCCTTGAGAGATGAGATTGGCCCAGGACTTCATTTTCAAAGAGAACTGTTGGAGCATTAAAGCCAAAAGCATCTGGGACCAACTAGACAACCCAATCAGCTTATCTTTGCATGAACTATGACAGACACCAAATGTAACTCCAAAAAACATCAAAGCAATCGCCTGTGGATTCTGCCAAAAGAGGAAATGCTGCCAGTATAAAAGAGCATTCCTGGCTTAGCAGTTGGAGCCTCAAACTGCCTTTTTTTTTTTTTTTTTAAATGAGCAAAAATAGAAGCACAAACAAACGGTGGTCAGCAATACTTGGGGAGCATGAAGTGAAAATATTCAATAAAATGCATTTGATAGTCATATTATAACTCTTCCTTTGCCCACTTGGAAATTTCACATCCAACATGAGTGCTTCTCTGTTGGTTAGTATGTCGTATTCAATTACACAGTTTTTAATCTAATAGGTTTTCTTTAAGAGTCAAGGGAAGATAGTGATTAGGGAAAAGTGGTATGTGTTAGATGCTTTAAAGACATTAAATTATTTACTCCTTTCTGTTTTTACTTCAAGAAGAAAGCTCAATGACCTCTTTAAAAAGGGACATCTTTGAACTAAAATGGTTGAAAAAAATTAAAGCCACTCAGAGCCACATCTTGGAAAGGACTTTAGAGTTCCTTCCACGCTATTCCCCATTCAAGGCAGAGTCTACCAGGTTTCCTTGCTCATTTGTAGACATGGGGACTCCCCTAAGACTGTTCATATCATCATTGTGTAGTTTGCATTATTAGAAAGCATTTCTCAAATATTTCCTGCTAACTTCCATGCATCCATTTGAACTCTGCTATATGACGAAATAAAGACCAGGGATGCTATTTCTTCTCCATCAAACCCTCATTTCAACTATGAGGTGACAAAAACTATGGCTTCCCAAGTTTTCTTTTTTCTTAGAAAAATCTTCAATTTATACAATCATTACCTTGGGTAACTCTTGACTCTAACATCTTGTTCAACTCCCTTTCTATATTTAAGGATTTCGTGAGGGGTCAGGCATAGGACATGCTTAGATAACTGAATATAATAAATATGGTGAAAAAGTTCAAGTGCAGTCTGCTAAATTTCATTGTTTTTGTTGTTTGGTTGACTGTGTCTTAAGGTGCTATTATGTTGACTAGTATGAACTGTGCCCTATGTCTACTAGGATATACCAATCTGCTGTGCAAACTTGAGAGTATTTTTGGGGGGGAGGGGGCTTTTTAGACTTGTGGGTGGCTTCTTCCTATTTTTAGAACTCTCTAAACTTGCCCAAAGCTCTCCTGTATTCATCCCAATGTCACCCTGAAACAGGCCATCCTCACTCTAAGATCATTTTCACTTTATTCTTGCCCTAATCCAACCTTATTCCAACCTCACCCTTACCTTGCATTTGGAAAGGCTTTTTTAGGAATCATTTGATACATTTTACTAAACCCTACATCTTTTAGGCAGAGCAAGCAATATTATGTCTTTTAATACTAAAACATGTATAAATTTTATCTTTTGGTTATAATGCGTCTGAATGGTCCAATACACAGTCATAAGATATGGAATCTAGATGTGAACTCAGTGTTGTGGATGTAGTAAGGTCAGCACAGAAAATGATAATTGACCATTTACTTCATTTCTAGGCTCATGGTTTTGATTCCTATTAAATCACTTTAAAAGAATAGCACATCAAATTTTCAGGTATAGTTAGGAGAGGAAGCTTCAATGAAAGAGAAACATAAAGAAGAATACTAAATATCTGGAGTAAAAAGAGTAGAAGTTCTATTCAATAGGTGGCTGAGAGCACTGAAGAAAGCCTCACTGGATCAGTGTTCATTAAAGTTAACTCCTTTGCTGACCAAGGTAAAACCTCCATTCAATACCCCTTGAGCTTCCTGGAGAAGCAGATGATAATTTCCACATTCTTGAAAGACAGCACACCTCTCTATTGGTGAAAGCTTGAGAATCTAGTGACAGAAGAGGAAACATGTCCATCTCTCACTCTTGTCGGTTCTAGGTATTACTGGGACACGGACACGGACACACACACATCCGACTATTTGAATAATATCAACTGTATTCATTAATTTTCAAGGTTGGTTTTCCCTTTTCACTAGCTTCTGATGTGGAAAAGTCTTAAGGATAGAGACGAGTAAATGTTGGAGGGTTCTGAGGACTTACACGCAAGAACTAAGTGTTCATAATCAAGGCAAGATTAAAAATCAGAAGTATGCAATGCTACATGCTATGGATTTATACTCCAGATTTATCAAACAACAGAAGCCAAAGTATCAGATTGGATTGGTTTTACAGTGGACACACTTTGTAGAAATTATCATTCAACAGCCTAGTCCAACTCTCCTTGAATTGCCTTGGTTTGATTGTCACATTTCAAATCCTTAATAACTATCATATAGCTTATTCCATCAATAGAATACTTTAGATTAACACCTGATTCCCAGAATTAGATCTTACCAACAGCAGTAATAAACACAGGAGGGACACTGCTTCATCACTGTGAAGGAAAAACAGAAGGAGAAATCCTGTCTTGTACAGATGTCTTGTTTTTCATTGAGATGTGAGTATATTTATATGTACAACTTCCAACAGGGGTCATTGTATCTGCAGTGGTAGAAAATAGACAATAGAAAGGTCAATCTTCTCTATTTTCTCTTTCTGAAAACTCTGCTCAGACTGCTGTGAAGGCTTACTTCCCATTTACTTCTAGATACTCAGAATGGAGCTGTGTGTGCCTGTGTCAAGCATCATGATGTGATGTGACATGATGAGAGAGAATGACCCTGTGATGTGACGTGATGCCAGGGCCCATCACTCAGAGATGCACTTAATGATACATACATGCCGCCTGCATTCCATGATCCAGCCAGCAAAAGAGCAGACTCAACTGTCACTGAGCTTTGCAATCTCTGTGATAAATAAGCAAGGAAGGGGAGGAGAGTGTTGCAGGAATGATTTACTCAAAGCTAATTACACAGAAAATCACCACCTTTGGGAAGCAACCATGTAAATTAGCAGGCAAAGAAAATGGCTGGACCCAAAACTCTGCAGTGTGGGTGGTGACAAAGCATATGAGCCATTCTTTACCTGCGTAGTACGCATGCAGGGCATGCCCATGTGCAGAGATAAGATAGTATTTGTGGAATCCTTCTGTGCGGCTGCTCCTGGGGATTTCCTAGCTTGTGGATTCCTAGGGGATTCAAGGTGTCTTAAATAACATTTCAAGAGCTTTCATTTCAGATCATTGCAGAGTCATTTCAGTTAAGGGCCAAGTCTTGAAAATTATAATTTACCCTTACTGCTACACTTTGTTGAAAAAGAGTCCTGAATTCATTGCTGCCTTAGTGACACAAATATCTTCTCCCAAGCCAAAAATTTTCCATGGGAATCAGAATACAGTCTAGTCCAGCAAAGCTGGAAGATCCAGAGGTTTATGATTTGAGAGCAACTGAGTTGGCGCAATTTTCTTAATGTGATCTACCTCCAAGAACTTTAGAAAGCCCCAGTGAAAAGCATCACAGATACAAGTGATGATTTTTTTTTTCTTTTTTGTCTGCCAAGTCTGGTTGGCAGTACTGGCAAGACCAACTGTCAAATGCCAATTTAAAAAAAAGAAAACAGTCCTTTGTTTCCTCCACTGAAATTTAGCATTTACTTCACATCACCACACCTGTTTATTCTCCTTGTCCTTTGAGGTTTCTAGAATGTCCTATTTGAACTTGATTTTCATTCATCATACTGCTTAAGAGTTTCAGAATACATTTCCCTCCATTAGACCATGTTCTCATGGGATTCTGGCAACTGGAGAGGTCTGTTGTTCCTTTCCCAAGCTGAATTTTTTTTTTTTATTTGAGTATAGTTGACACACAATGTTACATTAGCTTTACCTGTACAACCTAGTGACTCAACAAGTTTATATATTATGCTATGGTCACCACAAGTGTGGCAACCACCTGTCCCCATACAAAGCTATTACAGTATCCGTGACTATATTCCCTATGCTGTGTCTTTTTTTCCCATGACTTATTCATTCCATAAGCCAAGCTGAACTTTTAACCTTGAGGATTTCAGATACAAGCTATTTGCCTATTGATGGTGGTTTCCCATCACTTCAGAAGAGCTGATAAAAAAACTTCATCTAGATTATTATTATGCATAAATCCTTTCAGTGGTCTATTTTGAGTATCTTCCCCTTCATAAAATTCAGAAATTAATCAAAGGGTAATCATATCATTGTTCTCTGGTTGAAAAGTCCTATTCCAACTTGCCTGTAGGATACCCCAGGGTTGTGATAGTTGCAGTAGCTACCAAAGACACATTTAATCATACTCCAAATACAATTGAGAGATTCCGCATTGTGAAGTAACATTAGATAATTTTTTTTTTACTTTCCAAGGTCAAATATATTCTTATAACAAGGACAGAAGAATAGTAGACTCAACTGATTTCTTCATATTAATTATAAGCGACTATTTCTTTTAGAAAACTACTTTAGGCTTTCTTCATTGATCAAGACTCTCAGAAAAAAAATACACAAAGCAGCCTGTTTGGTGTGTTCCCTACAATAATGAAATAACAAGAGCCCATAATAGATAAACAATGATGTTTTCCATATATTCTATAAAATCAAAGTACAAATTCCTTCTAGCTTCCTCTTGGATCACAAATTTTAAGATAGATCATTCCTCCGGAGGAATCAAACACAGTCTGATCAGCACAGTTGGTAAATGTCTCCAAAATAGGAAAGCAAATGAAAGATGACAATAAATATAAAATTAGAGGTATCCTGTTGAATCATCAAAGTATTCCTTTAAGCTTAAGAATTACTGACATCCCAAACTACTGCAGTGACAATCCACTGCTGTCTACCTTGATCATCTCTTCACACAAATAGTATTTTCACTTTAAAAGTTATATATGCACAGCAAGCCCATGGAAAACTTAGCAATGTGCACAGCTTTAAAAGGAAAATGACAAGCTTCCATTTTCTCTTCAGTGGTTATAAAGAAAATAAAGTGTGTTGAATGATTCACTGGGCTTTTGATTCCAGTTGGAGGGTTGGCCCTTACCAAAACTGATGAAGTGTATCTTTCATTAATTACCATAGCACTTTATAAGAAATAAACTCAAAATTCTGTTCAGAAAAATGATATTTATATTTCACCAGGTAATAAGGGTAAGAGACTCCCTTGGAGCCCTAGATGTCTGTGGAATAGTCTTTTGTTTTTGACATAAAAATTCTTGACATCCAATATACAAATATTTCCAACTATTATTCTTTGTTATTTGTATATTGAAACAACTATATTAGACAACTGATATTCTACCTTGTGATTTAGCAACTTCTTCATTTCTGTCCTGCTTTGAGTAGCTTTGGTCCCCATACCTAATCCAGTGATGACCCAAAGAAAAGCCTGACTCTAAAAAAATCATTAATACCAGGTCAAGTTCAGCAAATAGAAAATAGCATGGAGTAAACCAAGGCCATCATACTAGCAATGAGCACCTACTCTCAGAAATGGCTGTGGCATTCATTACTTTCTTTATTTATTCATTCAGCAAATCTTATTTAGCATCTACTATGTGTCAGTCTTACTCATGGGGTAGTAAAAAAAAACAAAAAACAAAACAAAAAAAACTCCACCTTCATTTACTACATTCTAGTAGAGAAAAATGTTTAGTAAACAAATAAGAAATATAATCTTGGATAATGATAATAGTTATAGACATATTTAGAAAACAGCAGGACAAAGAGAAAGAGAATGACTGGGTCTATGTTCTAACATGTGAACAAGCAAAGCGTATCAGAGAAGGCAAAATCTGAGCAGAGAACAAAATGAAGTGAGCAGTGGAGCTATTTGAAAATCTAGAGCTAAAGCATTTGGGGCGAATGAAACATCAAGCAGAAAAGTCACTGTGTCTGGATGAGATTGGTGTGCTCCAGAACAGAGCAGGAAGTCAGTGTGCCCGGAAAGGAAGAGCTAGGAAGAAGGTTGGGAGACAAGGTTGTGTAATGGACAAGGACCAGTTCAGGCTGGGCTGGTACACCATGCTTCCTGTTTAGGAGTGGGAATCTTCTGTTAACTGTGGTCTTCATCCAAAAGATCTACTCTGAGCACAGAAATGATATACAATGATTTAGATTTCAAAAGGCCACTGGTTGCTATGTGGAGAAAAGCCTAAAGAGGAAGCAACACTGGAAGCAAGGAGAGTGGGAAGGAGACTGTTGCAAAAGCCCAGGTGAGGAATGGTGGTTTGAACCAGCGTGGTAGTGTTCAGCGGTTGGATAGGGTTGGATGATGGTGACTTACTGAAATGCTGGCCACAGAGTGAGAATGAATGAGAAGAATCAGGGAATGATTCTACAATTATCACTTATCAAGGTGAGCTGTGGAGGAAGGACACTTGGCCTCGGTGCTATTATTCCCCTGCCTGTACTGCTATTGATGCTCCTCTCCTGATGTTAGCTCAAATCTGCTCAGGTCTCTTACTTATCTGCTGGGCTTTCTCAAAATTCTTTCATGTATGAAGCCATGATCAGACCTGATGCTGAACAGGAAGAGGCAGCATAGGAAAAAATGCCCTGGAGGCACAGAAACCATTGTTGTATTTCAACATATAGAAAACACTCACGAAGTTGACCAAAAGGAAAAAAATCAATCAAAAGGAAATAACTGAGCATCTACCATATGCTTTACCTCATTTTAGGTGTCATCAGAAATTTAATAAAAGGATCAAATGTTAACTGCTCAGAAATTAGAACTGAGTTGGAAAGCCAAACAGTATGAATAATACAATTGCAAAGCAAATTAAAAATTATGAAATAGAAACTTAGGAATTTACTATAAAAAAAGTTATCTGAGTTCCTACCTGACAGCACCTAGCACAGTGACTGGCATATAGTTCTTCAATAATTTTTAAAAATTATCAATAAGTTAATTAGTTAATTTATTAATACAATCAAACTAACTTAGATTGGAATTATGTGAGGGGGGAACCTTAGGAAAAAAATTACATTTATACAGTAAATTATTCTGTGCCAAGAAAAACACATAGAGGGGCGCCTGGGTGGCTCAGTGGGTTAAAGCCTCTGCCTTCGGCTCAGGTCATGATCCCAGGGTCCTGGGATCGAGCCCCGCATTAGGCTCTCTGCTCGGCAGGGAGCCTGCTTCCTCCTCTCTCTCTGCCCGCCTGTCTACTTGTGATCTCTGTCTGTCAAATAAATAAATAAAATCTTAAAAAAAAAAAAAGAAAAAAAAAAAAGAAAAACACATAGAAATGTATAGGAGAGGCCATTTATAGGAATAATGCAGTCTAGAAAGAGCATCATGCTATTTAATTAAAGAAACAATATGCAGGGACACCTGGGTGACTCAGTTGGTTAAGTGATTGACTTTTGATTTCAGCTCAGGTCATGATCTCAGGGTCCTGAGATGGAGCCTTGTATCAGACTCCATGCCTGGTATGGAGCCTGCTTAAGATTCTTCCTCTGCCCCTCCTCCCTGCTCTCTCTCTCTCTCAAAAAAAAAAAAAAAAAAAGGAAACTATATGCAAGAATAGTCTTTGATCATTTGATCCTGTACCACCATCAGCATATAAAGCTTCATGTTTTCCAGTCAGGTCATCTCCTCTCATTAGACAGATGTTCCATGGAAAGAGACAAGACCCCTATGGATTTCTGAAAGCAGAGAGACAAAGAGCAGCAGGCATTGGCCTCCTCTCACCCATTGAGGTTTGATGCCACCAAACTAGAGAAATATGGGCTCTGCTGCTGACAGTCTCAGGCAGATAGAAAGGTCCGTCCACCCCGAGTCTCCCTGTGAGGGTGTAGGCCATTCTATCTGGTTGGCAATTTTGAATATTCAAGGCCTTCCAAGATAAAAGCAGAAAACTTATTTCCTGGAAAAGCCTTACCCCCTTCCATCCTTGGTATCTCTTCTATTGCCTAAAAGAGGAAAAAGCCAAAGCTATTTACCAGATGCTCTAGACTGATTTTATCTTTGCCCTGAACTTTAAATCAAATAATAGAAGAAATGGACCACAAGTGGATTGGCTTAAAGGTGAACCAGAGACACAACGTGGCTTAGTTGACAGGAGGAATTCACCCACATAATCTCTGCTACCCTGCACACTACAATTTTGAAGTACATCCAAACATCCCTTATGCAAACAGCAGGGGTTTTTGATACTTGCCATGAAAAGGCAGGGTACGCTCCACGTTTGTTTCCCTTTGTTGCCGTCATAACGTAGCAGGCTGTTAATATCAATTTGATGAAAAAAAAAGACTGGATTCCCTGTCTGTCTACTTTCATTCCTTCAGAGGGAGTGTCTCATCTCCAAGTTCTCTGCATAAGGAAAGCCTCTGAACAGTGTCCTTCCCCGTGGGACTCATCAGTGAGCCTCACATTCTACCCCATTTACAAGCTTAGAATCTATATTTAATCTCCACAGTACAGTGGAGCAGCTTGGGGGAAATTCACGGGTTTATCAAAGGGAAAGCAAAAAGCTGAAGAAAATACTTCTCACACATCAGACGGACAATTTTACTTTCTCTGAATGACCATCAACAGAAAACTTACCTTCCAGATGGTCAAATCAGACCTTGCTCTCCTTTATTTGTATTTTTTTTTTTTTACACAGACCTCTCCTCTCCTCTTCATGCCCTGACAAACTCTCCTTAGTTTTTGTACCAGAGAGTATCCCTTTATTCACAAGAAGACCCAGCTGCGATCTCTAAAGGCATTTTAGGGTTATGTCTTTGGTGGCATATTTTTTCTTCCTCCTTTAGGTTGAAAATTAGGAATGCTCTTGCCTACATGTAGAGAGGCCTCTCCAAGCAGTGAGATAATATTCCAGGACAGTGAGAAAGCCCTCAAATCAGCTTTCTCTTCGCCTCTTGACAGCCAGGACCAGAAAGAAGAGGTCTGCCTCCCTAGGATGGTTAAGTGGCTGTGAGCAGGTGCTCTAGTGTTGGAACAGAGCTAACTTCTCTCAAATATGTTCTCAGAGCAGAGAGATAAAGGATAAGGGGAACTGACCCCAAACAGAAGAAAAGTAAAAAATTCATAATGCTTCACAGTGATTTTTCTAGCATTCAAGTCCTGCTTAGAAACACACACACATTCACACATACATACTTCTAGATTCCCCACCCACATGCAAATTTGGTTTAAATGCCTTACAAAGGTTCCAAGTTCTCCAAAATGAGATATGCTTTTTAAAACTGGTTGCAAACAACAACAACAACAAAAACAAAAACAGAAAAACAAAAAACCCCAGCATCCTACTTTTTTCATGGTGCAAAATCACTCTTAAGACATTAATATTGGCAGGAGATAGGAGTATTATTAAAGAAAAATCACTCAGGTCGACATGAAAAGGCAGGTACTGATTTTATTCCAATATCACCAAAAACCAGCAATAGGAGGCAGAGCATAAGATACTCAGCTTTGCGGATACAAAGGTGGGAGGTTTTTAAGTGCTGGGGCGAGCTAGTAGAAAAGTACTGAAGATTGTAGGGAGAGGCTGGTCAATGGGATGTGTCTTATTATTATAACATTGAGTTATCACTGAGTTAGCAACTGCTTTTCTCTGTGATTATGTCATCTGTGTTTGCTGATTGGTGTCCACTGAAGTTAGGCTACTGCCATCCAAAGACTGGGAGATGGGGTTCTACCTCCCTCTGTGTTTACATTTCAAAGAGATAGTTCCTACGTCCTTGAGAAAGACTTTCTGGGTTATAAACTTGCAAGAGGCTGAGAGAAGATTCACATCTCCAAGCAGCAAAGAAAGAAGTTAAAATGGCAAGTTTTCTGAAGTATTTTGACTACCTAAAAACTTGACTATTAATAGCCTGCCATTGACCTGACCAATAATATAGTTGATTAACACATTCTTTGTAAGATATATATATTATATACTATCTTCTTAAAATAAAGTGAGCTAGAGAAATCAAAATTTTATTAAGAAAATGGTAAGGAAAAGAAGACACATTTACAGTACTGTGCCATATTTATCCAAAAATATCTGTGTGTAAATGGACCCATGCATTTCAAACCCATGTTGTTTGGTGGTCAATTATATACACATTTCTCTCAATTTGTGGATTTATATGTCAGAATTATTTCTTATCAAATCAGATTCTATAGGAGAAATACTCTGGATGTTAAAGTGTTGATTTTAATAGGCCATCTATTAGTTATGGAAGTCAAGGGTTTCTCCCTCTTTCTCAATCTTCTTTCTCTCTCTCCTCCATATATATGTATACACACACATACATACACACATTTCAATAAGCAGGATTTGATTAGCTATAGAAAACTTGAGTTCTTGGCACCTCATATCCCCAATATTATCAAGAAATGAAATAAAGCTCAAAGGTCCATAATGAGGTTAGAAAGTTCTCAAGAGGAGCCACACTTAAGAGAACAATGTTCCTTCCCACACCTTTTCTTTACCAGCCTATGAAGTTCTTAGAAGTTGTAGAGAACTATTAGCACCAACCAGCCAGGGCCTTTCATTTCTATTTAGAGGATAAAATTTTCTGTCTTATGAGGATTATGCAAAATGATCTAACTGCTAAAGAATTCTGAAAAGGAATTTTAAAAGCCTGCAAAGATAAAGAGAAAAACTCTCAGGGCACTTTGAGACATTATCTGGGTAATCTTTTCCTAAGGAGCTTAGATACCTGTACGAAGATATTAACTTTCTGTGCAGATAAGCAGGTCAAATACTTATTCTT
Source organism: Lutra lutra (assembly GCF_902655055.1). Classification (NCBI taxonomy): domain Eukaryota; kingdom Metazoa; phylum Chordata; class Mammalia; order Carnivora; family Mustelidae; genus Lutra; species Lutra lutra. The sequence continues at coordinate 69,501,044 of NC_062286.1, forward strand.
CTCGGAGTCATCATGTCCTCATTTGTGAAATCAGGAAAATAACATCTACCTTTTTGGGTGGATTTAATGAGATCATAGATGTTAAGTATCTGTCCAAAAGTGGAGGCTTACAAAGGGTAGCTTTTATATTCACATGGCAATTCTAATTTTAAGATTCTATAATCATTTACAGTGGAAAAATTTTTTAAATATATTGAATACTTTATTGTATTCTTAAACCCATTCTACTGGACATATAGAACTTTGTTGATGGCTTGAGATCATTGGCATGATCTAAGAATGATGCCACCAAGGGGTTTGAAAATCCTACAGGGTGTTTGCCTAACATCACAGTTCATAGCTCTGTCTAGAAGTTTGAAGTTGCCAGAAATCTAAACTCCATATTAAGTCACCACAAATTTCTTCAGTTCTAAGCTACATTTATAAATTAATAAGAGAAGGTATATTTCATTCAAAGGCTTAAATAGAAAAATAGAGTTTATTCGGATAACTCTAGTACAAGACAAAAAGTGACCTACACTGGGAATAGAGAAGCAATCATGTAGGAATAATTACAGTCCCAAAAAGAATTCTCAAATCCTGAGTTTTAATAAAAATGTGGGTCAACCTGGGAAATAAGATATAGCCAGGGGCAAGCAATATTGTTCAGCATATAAGGTTAACAGAGAAAAAACACAGGGTGTAGGCAAAGCGTCTGAGTTAATGGCAGATGATTTCAACCCTCTAGAAAACCTTTTGGACAAGAAATTCATAGCTGGAGGGACGATGTATCAGAGGAATTTAAAGCTCATCTTAGACTCAAATGGTGAAACCCTCCACCATACGTATTTAGAGCTAAAGCTTGGGCAACTAGAAATTTATTAGTTTGAGGAAGAAGTTGAAGTGGCCATATGACATCAGAATTAAAGAAGATATCACAACAGACAAAATGAATTAACCCCATAGTCAGGTTTCACGTCAAGATACCTGGTTGGGAAGAGGGTGAGGGGTCCTCCCACTGCCTACTGCCAAGACTGACGGCTCCACGGAGAAAGGGGAGCACAGAGTTCACATTCTGGTGGGATGCAAGAAATAAATTCATCACTAAGAGTTTTGTGTGCTCCAGCTGTCAGAGAAGAGGGCAGCTGGATTTAGGACAAGGTTAAAGGAGAGGACCATGGTCTGTAGATTGCAGTAGGTCAATGCTATCTGATTCCCTGTCAGGAATGGGTTTAATTGTTTTTGGAAGCTAGTGGCAAAATAACGGATGCAATTATAAGCAATGGGATGTGCCATGCTTACCTAGAGCTCTGTATTAAAAATGAGTTGTATTAAGGCAACTTTGTATTAAAAACAACTTGAAGAAATCATTAAAAATAATCACAATTAGCATATACGTTACAATGCATACTTGGAGGCAAGTATAGAAACAGTAGCAAGCAAGTGCTTGATTGGATTTTGTGCTGGAGGAAGTAAGGGGAAAAAATGAAATCTTGACTAGTTTAAATGCTCAGGTTATCTTTTATAATAATTAGAGAGAAGGCAAGCCCTTGGTGCTTAGAGTATGAGTATTTTCATCTTCTATAATCTGCAAAGTGTTTTTCAAAGAGAATAAGTAATTCGGGCTCTCATTGGTGAAGTCTTTTACAGAATTCAGGGAAGATTCTCAATCAACCAACAATTATTTCTAAAATACTGTTTATGTGCCTAGTACCAAGATAAATACTATGAATGGTAAAAGAGAACTGTGAGATACTGACTGCTGCCTTTGTATAGCTCATAGTCTAGCTGGAAAATCAAAATTGGTGTTATGAAATTATTTAAATGCTCTAACAGTTAACAAACTCCAGTGTGTAACACCAGACCAGAAAGAACTGTAAACAGCGAGTGCTTAGAGCAGGTAAGGGTAGACAAGGAGGGAGACCGACTTCCATCGAGGAGATAGATTCTTACTTGGGTGTAGTCGGCAGAAATATTCCGGGTGAAGCTAGCTAGAAATACCTCATGGAGAGAAATGACATGTTAATAAGCCCATAGGCAAAAAAGGGATGTTATGAAAATTGAATACTGTATTCTTCTAACAATATGACATTCTTGAGAAGGCAAATCCATGAGACAATAAGTAAGATCAGTGGTTATGGGGGGTTAGTGGAGAGACAAATAAGCAGAGCACATTTTTAGGGAATGATAATACTCTGTATGCTATTATAATGATAGACATATGTGACTATACATTTTTTCCAAACCCATAGAACATACACCACCAAGAGTAAATTGAATCCTAGGTAAACTATAGAGCTTAGGTAATTATGATGAATTAACATAGGATCATCCTTCATTAAAACACTTTACCGGGGCGCCTGGGTGGCTCAGTGGGTTAAAGCCTCTGCCTTCAGCTCAGGTCATGATCCCAGGGTCCTGGGATCGAGCCCCACATCGGGCTCTCTGCTTGGCAGGGAGCCCGCTTCCTCCTCTCTCTCTCTCTCTGCCTGCCTCGCTGCCTACCTGTGATTTCTATCTGTCAAATAAAAAAAACAACAACAACAACAAAAAAAAACACTCTACCATTTTGGGGTGCCTGGGTGGCTCAGTCAGTTAAGTGTCTGACTCTTAGTTTCAGCTCCGTCAAGATCTCAGGGTCATTATCTCAGGGACATGAGATCGAGTCCCGTGACCAGCTACATACTCAGTATGGGGTCTGCTTGAGTTGAGTTGAGGTTCTTTCCCCCTTCCTCTCCCTCCCACTCGGCTCTTCCCCCAACTTGTGATCTCTCTCTCCTCTAAAATAAATAAATGAATAAAAACTTTTAAGAAAGTATCATCTTGGTGAGTGATGTTGATAATGGGTGAAGCTATGCATGTTTAAGGGCAGAGGCTACATGGGAAATTTCTGCCACTTCCCAATTTTGCTGTGAACCTAAAACTGCTCTAAAATATTTTTTAAAAATTTAAAAAGGGGATTGTCGGAAAACAGTTTCCATTCCACTATAGAAATCATTAAGGAAAAATGAACTCTAAATGTTAAAAAATCAACCTGTGGATAAAATATATTTGGTGTCAATAATGTGTCTCAAAACAAACATTCTCCAAGATCTCTACTTCTTCACTTTCATCCTAGTGTTTTTAAATCAGGAAGGAGAGAACTGTATCAATGCTAAGTATCATAGTGAAGGCTTTTTCTAAACATGTTCCCCCTGAGCTTTATGGGAAAGGTTTCTGGACCATTGCCTTTTGCAGATTTATAAGTTGAGTTCATCTGTGAAGGGCGAACTGACAGATTCTTGGGTAATATCTCGATTTCATCCTTTGTTCAGTCCAACCCCCTCTAGAGTTCCCTCTCCTTGCCTTTCAGATTGTCAGTCTGCTTCCCTCTGTCCACTGTCCTCTCCCTGTTTTAGATGACAAGGGTTCACTTACTTTATCTGAGACACAGATTCACATTTCAACAGTTCTGGTCCATTGTCCTTCCCTAAAGGGTCAGCTCTATTATTCTATGGTATCATCAGGAGAGGGCACTGCAAATTTACCGCTCTCTAATCCTTTTAATTAGGCGTTCCAACACTGTCTGCTATGCACCTGTTTGTGGTCCTACCTCAAACATCCCTGTGATATCTGTCTTGTTTTTCCATGTAGGGTGATCACTACTAGAAGACAGAGAGTCTGACAGATAGACAAATCTCAATTGCCCAACTATGCAAATGGATTTCAGAAAGTGTGCAGAGGCCAGACTAATTGTTTAGGAAGCTGTACATTTATGATCATCTCTGTGATATCAGAGAGCCCGCAGAGTGGTATAAGTCTTCATTTATAATTTTAACACTTGGAATCAGACATGTAAAAATACTCATTTTTTTTGTAGATATCCAACAAATAATATTTTTAAAGTGGAACAATATTTATGTATTTCTGAATTATTTGTACAGTGGATTATATACAATCCACAAGAAATTCTTAAAGGAAAAAGAGTTCAAGAAGCAACTGCAAACATAAAATTTGTAGACTATCTGGCTGCATTAAATTTCTTCTTCCCCCAAAAAACCAAAACAAAACATTTCCATATGTCAGATAGGGTAGGTGGAGTTTTTAGGAGTTTCAAAGACATTATTCAAAAGACCAATGTTGGGGCACATGGGTGGCTCAGTGGGTTAAAGCCTCTGCTTTAGGCTCAAGTCATGATCCCAGGGTCCTGGGATCAGGCCCCACATCGGGCTCTGCTCAGCGGGGAGCCTGCTTCCACCTCTCTCTCTATCTGCCTGCCTCTCTGCTTACTTGTGATCTCTGTCAAATAAATAAATAAAATCTTTAAAAAAAAAACCCAAAAACAACAAAAAAAAAAAACAAAAGACCAATGTTCTTTTGTCTTGGAAGCTCTTCTATATTGGTATGGACTTGACTTAGGAAAAAAATCATTCTTTTTCCATCTCTCTTTACTAGTCCTGGTCATATATTCAAGTAATCTCTATAAAGTTAGGTTCTACCTTTCTAAAAATGATGAGTTTTTTTATTTTACATTTACTGAACATTTGCATGCATCAGAATCCTGATCTAATCCCAAAAGAAGTTTTACATATGACATGAAATTAGATGTAGCTAGGTCAAGGTAAATTCCTGGCATAGTGGGTCCCAATCCCATGGGTTTTATTCCCAGCTCTATCATAGAAAAGCATGTAATCTTGGTCAAATTACTTAACCTTTTATAGTCTATCTCCATAGTAACATGTGGAGCTGAGTGACAACAGGAAAAAATCTGGCATACAACATTTCCTTTTAAATGAAGTTGATTCTACATCTCAAAGTTGCACAATTTTTTTCTTGAAATGACAAATTCAGCTGTGAATGCATAAAGTTACCCAAGGAGTTTATCCATTGAAACAAACCAATAATAAAATATCCTAATATTTTTGTATTTATAAGGACAAAGGAACATTAAAACTTTTGAGGGTTTTTTTTTTTAATGGCAATATCTACTGCATTGCCTGAAATTTGTTCAAAATATTTTCAAGAAATCTTATAAGGTAATGGGAGTACAGGAGGGCTATGAAAAAAAAGGTTTAGAAAAGACATATTGTTATTTATTAAGCCTCAAGTGCCGTAAATCTCAATTGTTTACAAAAATGGATAAGAAATCTGGCAACAATGTGCAGTACATTATTAAAGCAAGGAAAATAAAATCTAGAGGGAAAAGAAAGCCAAATCAGGCATAATATTGGCAGTTTCATGATACAGGTACAGTTAGGGACTGCATAATCACAAAAGAAAGAGAAATTAATTCAAGATGGGCAGATGAAGGACTTCACAAAATGCTAGATATGGTTTGGCCTTGACCATGTGGACAGAATCCTATTATATGAGAGGAAAGAGAAGAAGGATACATTTTATAATACATGGAAAGAAAAGAGGAAAAGATTGGTTGAGGTGGGATGGGCAGAAATTACTTCAGAAGATAGTTATAAATAACTACTATTTTCCCTCAAGAAGTAGACTCCATGTAAATATATACCTTTATACTTGACAATGAAGAAGAATCCCATGGTTTGAAAAAAGTCATGCGGCTGTAGGGTGATCTCAAGAGGTGTGAAGAAGGGTTGAAGGTCTTCCTGCCTCACATTCCTTCTCTACCACAGATGGACACAGGGACCTCTTGAAGCGCTGTCAGAGTCAACAAGGGAAGGTGACAATTGTGTCCATGAAAAGTGTAATAGAAAAAAAAAAATCTAAGGTTCCCTGTGCTTTTGTTATTCTCTTTTCATTTAATTTAAAGCTGTTACTTATCAGGAAATTATTTAGTGCTCTCAGACTAAATGCAAAACTCAAGCTCCTAGGATTCTGATCACGTTTATTGTTTCAAATAAGTAAATGCAACCTTTCAGAGGCTTTTATCTCTCTGGGACAAGGCCGAGCAAGTGTGCTACTGTGAGGCTTCCCATAAGGACGGGGGTGAAGGGTAGGAGTAGGTTGACTATACTTTTAGCCTCAGCCTCTTCACAGAGTCCACAACCCACACCGTGTTCTTTCCTTGAGGACTCACCAGCCTAAATCCCTTTGCTTTCACCAGTTTGAAGCAACCCATTAGTGGCATCGCGATGATTTTTTTCCCATGTGGCTTAACACACTAGTAGTTCCATCTCAGGTGCCTTTAACTAAGTGCATCTGCAGATAATTGTTTTAAAGGATAACCAATTGTTTTGACAACTACAGGGTAAGGCTTTCAATAGATAAAGCAGCGTTAAATTTGGGGTTTGTGAAACTACCAGAGTTATACTTGAATACCATATGCACTTTCAAAGCCAACCACTGACATGCTCTCTTGCTAAGTGGCTTTTTATTTCAACTACTATAGACATAGGGATCAGAACACCTCTTGGTTCACAACCTCATTATAATGGGATCATCTAGCACTACTACAGCTAATTTCCTGGGTTTAATCTCTTTCTGGTCCCTGGGGGAATTTCTGTGAAAAATGTCATTTTGAGGAGAAAATATGGCAGTTATGAATATACTCATCTTCAGACTTTTGTATAAATGCCTTTCAAGGATACAGATAAGAATCAAATCCATGTAAAAAAAAAAAAAAAACATTTCATTCTGTGCTCACTGTATTCCAAGGACAGTTGGGTTAATGACCAATAAAGCAATTCCTCTATTAATGAAGAGGATGTCTTCTCAAAACACATTCTGATAGATATACTCTTTAACTGAACTAAAAGTTGGAAGTCTATTGATGGCATCTAGAAGTAAGATGATCACTCCTTTTTTCCTTCCTTTACTTTTAGTTTGGGCAAGAGTCCTCCCCGCCACACCTGAAAGCTGCAAATCTATGAAGGTAGTCCTCCTGCTTTGTTTAAGCAACCAAAGGCAGCCATGCAGTGAAGCACAGTCCTTCCCTCGCTGGGCCAGCTGGGCCAGCACCTTAGCAAATCTAGGGTATCTATGCTAAGACAGTGTCCATGGCATCTCCTTCCTAGCAGCTATCAGCTCAGGCTGAGGAGCAAGGACACACCATTGGATCTGCCACTTGTTGACAAATAATAATGATCTCAACAGCAGCAATAGTGTTAGCAGTACAAACAGCAACTGTTGTTGGCTTGGGAGAGGAGGAATCCTGACTTTCCATGTCCAGGGGAGAGACATCAGCTGAGACCTTGCTCCCCAACTCTCATACACTTCTCCTTAGGAGAAGAGGATAGTCTTATCTAAATGGAGAGTTGAAAAAAAAGAGCCACAGAAGTATGGCTGAGAACCACTGATACTGTTCACAGAATGCATGCTGTTTCCCTCTCTGCTGTGCGGGCGAAAACTGTGCCTTCTGGGGGTCTTGAATTGTCCGAGTTCCACCTGGGGAATCAAGTTAATTCAGGAATACAATGTTATCATATTTACTTAGCTGCAACTCTAAAGCCACATTATCCATCAGTTTGTCAGTAATACTCTGATCTCCATAATACTTATGTTTAACTTTTAATTGATTCTGAATTTGGGAAATGAATGAGGGTATTATTTATGAGCCTCTAAAGACTTACCAGTGACAGAATCTAAAGCTAACAACTATAGGACATTAACTAAATTTTGGATACCATACTGAATAGTCATTAATATAGCATAGTGGCTAATTGCTGGGACTCTGGAGACAGAAAGCCTGGGTTCAAATCTCTCACATCATGTGTTCTTTACTTAGGGAATATTACAAAACCTCATTGTCTCTCATTTTTCTCATCTGAAAAAACAGGAATTATACTAGCTCCTACCTCATAAGATTGTTGTGAAAATTCAGTGGATTACATGTAATATGCTTAGAAAAATGCTCGGCACATAGTATGTGACATTTTTTACTACAACACAGTAAGTACTTAATTTGTGTTAATTTTATAGATGCAGGGACTGAAACTCAGAAAAAGTTAAATATATTTCTCTGGAAGTGCTCACTGTTGGCAAATTTGAAACCAGATCTAGCTAACTGTAGTGTTTTGGTTCTGACCTCTGTATTTTGTTCTGAAAAGGGATGTTTATTAAGATAGAACAAGTGAATTGAAAGAAAAGGGGCAGAGAAAGCTAAAAATGCCTTCATTTGTCTTGTTTTTCTATATAATAAATAAATGTCCACTGTTTCACATCATAGCAATGTTCCCTGCAAAGTTTTCAATCAATACTGTCCTTTCTTAGTATCTATATGTAATGGAATATCCACAACCATGTTTTAAGAATTGCTCACTTTTAAGGCTGTCACTAAAGTTATATCTAAACTATCATTCAGATAGTTGTAAGAAGTTTCCATTCTTAAAATAAAAATCCTTGCCCATTCACTCTTACACAAATATGAGAAAAATCATAGGTATATTTAAAGGCATTCTTTATACTTGAAATTCCCAAGGGTGGCATTCCTATTTTTAACAAAAATCTGTTAAGTAATTTAAAATACGTCTTGGTGAGCTTACTTATTGAATTTTCTCTGTAGACTCAAGCCTTGAGTTGAGTCAGGTTGCTTAGTAATCAGAGCATTATTCTACCAGATTTACTTTTTGGTGAAGTATTGTTTCCAGTTGAGTGGTATGTTTTAAGGCTAAAAATTGTCTGTAATGAAGAGAAATAGCATAGGAATATGGAACTTAGTCACCACAGAGGCATGAATTCTCTTATTACATACAGTGTTTAGTCCTAATTCACAATGGATTCTCCCAATTTACTCACTTTCAACCTACTGGACTGTAGAAACCGGAAATTACTAAAGTTTGAATGGTGACCAACAGTAAGTTTTTCACCCAACAATTAGGGAAAAAAAAAAAAAGATAGACTGAAAGACAACATAGGTCTACATGAATCTGAAGAAGATGCTAAGGAAAAAGATTGGACCAGTATAGACACGATAGTCCTCTCAGTTAAAAATGTGGAGACATTCGCAAGCAACCTGGCTATCCAATCTTGTTGCTTGATATATTTCTAAGGAAAACTTGACAAATTGTACATGCATTTGCTCTCCATCTAGCATGATTTTTTGCCAACTCATATACTGCACACATGAAGGAATTTCACTTCCTCTATGGCATTCCCAATAGTTCCTGCACTGTTCTCTCCAATACACAGAGGAATGGCGCCAACAAAGTTGTTTAGCTAAGAAGAGTTTGACAGAAGACAGCAGCTCTCCCACCTCTTGATGCCAGCCTTCATTCACATGAAAACTTAAGCCTCTGACTATGAAGCTGAAACTAAATGGTTGTCACCAAAAGTAGACAGGTGGGTTGTCCAAGCTTATTAAATATGTCTATATCTGACAGTAATTGTTTCTATTATTTATCCCTACCTGAATGATAAGGACTTTTTAATTAGTGCCTGAGAAAATAAATGGGGATTTAATTGACAGAAACAGTGTGCATGGTTTTGCTATAATGAAGTCAATCATGTAATGAAGCATAAGCCAGTTTATTACTCTACCCAAGCACAAACTACTAAACTGCTAGAGTAGACAATTTCTGAATTTCACCTAACATTAATATAAGCAATGTGAGACATCAGACATATATATATATATATATACACACATACACACACATATAAATATGTGTATATATATGTATATATGTATACATATATATGTATGTATATATATATGCAATTTCCTTGATACAGCCTTAATTTCAGCTTGTACATTTCTTAAATAAAGTTTTGTATAAGATAATACCAAAAACTCAATGAATAAGGAGAAGTCAGCATTCCTACTCCTAAAACGATTCTCATTCTTACTTAAGGAAATGTAGCATACAAGCCAAGTCATTCTGCAAAGTTATGAAAGACTAAGACTTGTTTAGGAGGAAAGCAAGCAAGGGAAAAATTAATGAAGCCAAAAAAAGAAGCCTCCCAAGAAAGAGAAATATATAAAGAAAAGACTAACATGGAGGTTTTGTGGGGGTGTTTTTTGTGTGTGTTTCCCCCCACCCCAGTCTATGAGACTTCTTTTTCTCCAACAGAATTCGCTTCTCTTAACCTTCTTGATAGAAGGCAGATTATCTTTGGCAGATTCCTGCAAGCTCTGATTCTCCCCCCACCCCTACCTTTTTTTTTTTTTTAAGATTTTATTTATTTGAGAGGGAAAGTGAGTGAGTGAGAGAAGGAGCAGGGGGAAGGGCAAAGGAAGAGGGAGGCAGACACTGGCTTGATCCCAGGAGGTGGGCATCTTGACCTGAGCCCAAGGCAGATACTTAACCAACTGAGCCACCCAGGCACCCTGCAAGCTCTGGTTCTATCACCTTCAGCTGTCCAAGATTTATAACAGGTATAACAAACATAAACAGTAGCCACTTATTTTCTTCATGATTTACTCCTAAGTGGGCACTTGCCCTTGGGCATACCAGTGTAGGTTTCCATCTCCCTTTGCCACTTACTGATTGTAATAACCTCGTATGTTATCCTAATCTCTCACCTGCATCATAATAGAGACTGCAGTTTTAAACTCTATTATTTCCTGAATGGTTCCTCATTGACATGGCAATATAACATCTATCCAAATTTATAATTAATTCATTGTGGGAAAATTTATTCACATTTCTTTTGTATCACCAAATACAAGAGGCAGGCTGTATATAAAAAGTATACATTAAAAGTATACATTGAGGGGCGCCTGGGTGGCTCAGTGGGTTAAGCTTCTGCCTTCGGCTCAGGTCATGATCCCAGGGTCCTGGGATTGAGCCTGGCATTGGGCTCCCTGCTCAGCAAGAAGCCTGCTTCCTCCTCTCTCTCTCTCTCTGCTTGCCTCTCTGCCTAATTATGATCTCTGTCTGTCAAATAAATAAATAAAATCTTAAAAAAAAGTATACATTGATTATGTGATATGTGTTCAACAATCTAGAACTAGAGGATCACTCCTAGTCTGCTTTACAGAGGTTGAAAATTCACTCTAAGTGCTGCTGGTGTGAAGAACCAAATATTCCAAACAATTGAATCTAAACATATCCAGACAATTTTCCTATTGACAGTTTTCAGAATTTTAGATCTAGAAGACAACTTATAAATTAATTAGACTTGTTAACTCCATCTTGTCCTTTCTTAATGTGAAGAGTTTCAAAGTCACAGATATTTTGTGACTTGATCAAGATTGTGGACCATTAATCAAAGATCCAGAATTAGTACCCTGATCTTCTTAATCTCTGTGGATAGTATGGAATTGTGTCTTATTCTAATAGTATTCCTCTTATACTATGAAGGGTATCATGTTCTTCAAATTTAGAGATTTAAAAATATTAAAAATAAAATAAAATCTATGTTGGTTATAATCACATCTTTCAGATATATATATATATATGTGTGTCTTCAGTATTTTCCTTACATAAGTATAAATGTATAGTATTTTGTCAAATTGATGTCTTTCTTCTTGATTGCATGGTGTTGACTATGGCAAAATTGAATTTAAGAGGAAGATTCTGTCTTACTTCAGTGGAACTAAAGTTATTTTTTACAGATATGTTAAGAAGAATATTGAAATAATATTAAGGCATATAAGTTTTCCTATACAGAAATATTCCAAAATATTCCACAGATTCAAGAACTACACTAATTTGGTCAAGAAGGGGAAGCCTTGAACTTCACCCATTGTCCCTTCTCACGCTGGGCTTCCAAAACATCTGAGAGTGATAAAGGACTATGGGAAGTTGGCTTAAAAGCCATTACCACAGGAAATCAAGCTGACTCAATGTTGATGATGCTTTCAGCCCCTTTTCTGACCCTTTTTATTAAAGTCCCACTCTTGCTCTATCTTCACTTTGCAAGGAAAGGTGATGCTAAAACCCAGCTTGGCCTGTAGCGCCAGACAGCTTTCTGTTGCCAGGGACACTAAGGAAGTTTGTCCTGCAGGTTGTGTGGCAGTTATAGGACAGAAAAAAGTAGATTCTGGAGAAGCAAGCCCTTCTTTTTTTTTTTTTTTTTTAATTTTTTTATTTTTTTCAGCATAACAGTATTCATTATTTTTGCACTACACCCAGTGCTCCATGCAATCCGTGCCCTCTACAATACCCACCACCTGGTGCCCCCAACCTCCCACCCCCCACCCCTTCAAAATTCTCAGATCGTTTTTCAGAGTCGATAGTCTCTCATGGTTTACCTCCCCTTCCAATTTCCCTCAACTCCCTTCTCCTCTCCATCTCCCCTTGTCCTCCATGCTATTTGTTATGCTCCACAAATAAGTGAAACCATATGATAATTGACTCTCTCTGCTTGACTTATTTCACTCAGCATAATCAAGAAATGGGCAGAGGACATGAACAGACATTTCTGCAAAGAAGACATCCAGATGGCCAACAGACACATGAAAAAGTGCTCCATATCACTCGGCATCAGGGAAATACAAATCAAAACCACCATGAGATATCACCTCCCACCAGTCAGAATGGCTAAAATTAACAAGTCAGGAAATGACAGATGCTGGCGAGGATGCGGAGAAAGGGGAACCCTCCTACACTGTTGGTGGGAATGCAAGCTGGTGCAACCACTCTGGAAAACAGCATGGAGGTTCCTCAAAATGTTGAAAATAGAACTACCCTATGACCCAGCAATTGCACTGCTGGGTATTTACCCTAAAGATACAAACATAGTGATCCGAAGGGGCACGTGCACCCGAATGTTTATAGCAGCAATGTCTACAATAGCCAAACTATGGAAGGAACCTAGATGTCCATCTACAGACGAATGGATAAAGAAGATGTGGTATATATACACAATGGAATACTATGCAGCCATCAAAAGAAATGAAATCTTGCCATTTGCAACGACGTGGATGGAACTAGAGGGTATCATGCTTAGCGAAATAAGTCAATCGGAGAAAGACAACTATCATATGATCTCCCTGATATGAGGGAGAGGAGATGCAACATGGGGGGTCGAGGGGGTAGGAGAAGAGTAAATGAAACAAGATGGGATTGGGAGGGAGAGAAACCATAAGTGACTCTTAATCTCACAAAACAAACTGAGGGTTGATGGGGGGAGGGGGTTGGGAGAGGGGGTGGGGTTATGGATATCGGGGAGGGTATGTGCTATGGTGAGTGTTGTGAAGTGTGTAAACCTGGCGATTCGCAGACCTGTACCCCTGGGGATAAAAATATATGTTTATAAAGCTGTAAAAAAAAAAAAAAAAAGAAAGAAAGAAAGGATGAATCCCCAAGTTTTGTAGCAACATGGACGGGACTGGAAGAAGCAAGCCCTTCTTAAATCAAAGCTCGCAAACTCCGTAATTTTATCTGAAATATATTACCATGACATTCCAGTAAGACTATGAAACAAAATGAAACATCTCACAGTCACTTCTGTCTGACCTTGAAAAGATACGGTCCCAAAACAGATCATGTGATGAATTTTAAAATTATATAATCAATTCATTATATTTTATTCCAACTGTTTTTAATGGGGGAGAATACGCCTTCATTAGGACTATTTAGAAAGTTTGTGAAGCTAATAAACAGCTATTTTAAATAATAATTAAAACTTGCTTTCTTGCTCCTATGTCTTACTTTAACACCTGTCCCCTGAACTACCAATATCTGAAAACTATAGCCAGAGTCACAGGGAATTAAAAGGGCAATATCACAGTGTAGATCAACAAATTCCTCATCAAATTTAAACTAATTAACGAAACTAAAACTAACGATATTGATAATATAATATGTAACATGAAAATCAATTTACAGCCCTATTAGTAATATATATTCTATAATTTTGAGAATAAAAATACATAACGAAGAAATACATAAACAGACATATATAACAAAAAAACCCAATCAGATTAATTCAAAGAGTAGTCATGTCTAGGGATCAAGGCATACATTTTTATCTAGCATTTAGATTCACGAATAAGAAAAAATGTGTTCTGTAAAGGTTCCCCTAGCTGACTCATCTTATAAACAGTGTGATTTTTCTCTTGGGAGACTAAACATTTTGCTAACTTTATCTCAAACTTACCACCAGACCAGAGAGAAAAGATTGCTCTAAGATCAAGAAACTAGTGTCTGCAAAGTCTCTAAAATGTAAACTGTAGATTATGAATCCCAGTTGATTAGCCATATTTCTTCACACCACCAAAGTCATCTAAATGTTTTGAATCTAAAGAAAATACTCCATGAAAAAGCAGTTGGTTCAAAATATCAATGAAAAACCGTTTCTCCAGGAACATTTCTTTTACATTAAAAATTATAATTTTCTGGGACGCCTGGGTGGCTCAGTTGGTTAAGCAGCTGCTTTTGGCTCAGGTCATGATCCCAGCGTCCTGGGATCGAGTCCCACATCGGGCTCCTTGCTCATCAGGGAGCCTGCTTCTCCCTCTGTCTCTGCCTGCCATTCTGTCTGCCTGTGCTTGCTCTCTCTCCCTCTCTCTCTCTGACAAATAAATAAATTAATTAATTAAAAAAATTATAATTTTCTAAAAATGCAAAAATTATAAATTGTAAAAAATAAGATACTGGTACTCATGCCCGATAAAATGACTAAGATCAAAAACAGATAACAAGTGTTAGCAAGGATATGGAAAAATTTGAACCCTCATACACCACTGGTATAGCTGCTTTGGAAAACAGTTTGATAGTTCCTCTAAATGTAAAACAGAGAGCTCAACAATTTAATTCCTATATAGATACACAAAAGAAATAAAAACATTTATATAAAATCTTACACATAAAAGTTCAAACATTATTCATAACAACCAAATAAGTGAAAACAGTCCAACGATCCATCAACTAATGTGGTAGATCCATAAAAGGGACTATTATTCAGCCATAGAAGGGGTATAGTATTGATACATGCTAGAACATGGATAAACTTTTGAAACAGTATGCTTAAGAAACCCATCACAAGGAATCATATATGATATAATTCCATTCATATGAAATGTCCAGAAAAGGCAATTCTCTAGAGATAGATAGTAGATCAGTGGTTGCCTAAGCCTAGAAGGCTTAAGGGTAAACAGAGACTGCCTGCTAATGAATATGGGGTTTCTTTTGAGGGTGATAAAAATGTCCTAGAACTGATTATAGTGATGATCACACAACTGTGTATATGTTTAAAAAAGAAAAAAACCCACAAAAAAACAAAAAACATTGAATTTCACATTATAAATGTTTGAATTGTATGGTCTATAAATTACATCTTAATAACACTGTTTAAAAAAAGTAGATGATGTTATAATCGCAAATGCCCATTTCTTCCACCTTTTATCTTATCAGGAGAACGACTCAGAAGTGATTCACTACATCATTGAAATCAGGGACTCTCTAAATTAATGACATTACATTTTCTTCATGTTCTCTTTGGTCAGTTAAGACCAAAACACTTGGGCTTAATAATCAAAATAATTTTATCAATCACCCAGATTGTTCCAGAAATTAAGATGTTAGCATCATGAAGCCAGATTGGAGAAGAAAACTGAAGGGTGGTTCTGTATATTCCAATGACTGGATCTCTGTTACCATAGGGAATTAACATGACTTTTGATGATGGCTGGAGGTGGACAGGGTTTATTTGGATTTTTGATTCCAGCCTAACATTGGAATCTCACATTATTTACATCTCTTATGATGATTTGGAGATTTTTACTCCCAAGTCTTTAAAGGAAAACCAGTAAGGAGCAAAGAGTTTTTTTGTTTGTTCGTTTGTTCTTTTTTTTTAATGCCTGGTTGAACTGCTTCATTGTAACCTTTAGACCATCTGGAAAGGTACAAACTTGCAACATAAAGTCCAAGTGCTATTTGTGAACAGCTAGCCAAGCTTCCATCCAGGAACAAAGGTGATCTATATATACAGAACTTACTGCCAATTTACTTTAAATAAGTGGAATATTAGATTTCATTAGGATTCCTCCAGGAAGAATGGTCACCAAAATCCTGTCAAAAAATATACAGTTATAGTTGAAACAAAAGAAATTACATCACAGATTGCTTTCTGAATATTTTAAATCCCTGAGTACCTCTATCAAGCCTGAATTTGAAAGTTAACAACAGGTTAAAAAATATACTTTTCTATTGGATTTAATGAAATAAATACATGGGATTTTTAGAAGTAGTAAATTTTTTATTAAAAAAAGATTGAGAGATACAAAAATAAAACTCACAGGATTTGAATATCAATTTTTGCCTGCATGACCTTAGGCAAGGTATTTAATCTTTATTCTTCATGTCAAAAAACAGACTTTTTACTTCACAAGGATCTGATGAAATGCCAAATGAAATTAAACAGTCAGTATTAAACCCTCTATAATGGTCGCTGAAATTGGCCGAGACTCTGCTAAAATAATGCTAACAGTTCTCAAGATCAGTTTTATTTTTCTCTTCATACCAACAACAGAGGTATGACATCCATCTAAAGAAATAAAGATGTTCTTAAGAGCGTGAGATTAATATGAAAATGCAAGGCTTGCAAAATTCATATACATGTATAAGTCAAAGTTAAATGCAATCTTCTGGAGGCTAAAAAAGATGGCATGTCCAAGAATTTTTTTTCCATTTTCAGGAGATTTAAACCCTACTTAATCTTTTGGGTACCACTTTGAATGCAGCTGGATTATAAATAGAGATTTGTGGAGATGTAATTCACTTTTATACAATTCACCCACTTAAAGCACACAATTAGTTTTTAGTATATTTAGAGGTATGTGTAAACATCACTACAATCACTTTTAGAACATTTCATAACCTTTAAAGAAATCCAGTACCCTTTAGTGACACTCTCCCATCCCTTGTTCCCATTCCCCGTACTTAAACAACCACTAATCTTGGTGTCTCTATAGATTTCTCTATTCTGGACTTTCGTATCATAGGAATGATGTAGGAATCATGTAATCTTTATTCTTCTGTGATTGGCTTCTTTTATTTAGCATGATGTTTTCAAAGTTCATCTTGTAACATGTATCAGTATTTTTTTCCTTTGTATATCTGAACAGCATGCCATTGTATAAATATACTGAATTTTGTTTATACATTCATCTGTTGCTAAATCATTCTGATGTATTTTCTCCCTCAATTCTATACAAAATCCCAAGACTTTCATCCACTTTGATCTTCAGAAAATTGAAGTAACTTTGTATATCATACTAAATTACTAAGTGGAGCTGCTGGGATTTAAATGCATATGGTCTTCTGTAGAACCTGCACTCTTTACATCTATGCTCTACCACCTTAAACATGTTTATCACAGATGGACTAACAGATTCACTTCCAGGAATTTTTCAGCAGTCAACAATCAACTGCTTACAGAAATATGAATATACAATAGTTATTTTATTATATCATTTATAGAAGTGAAAATTTGAACATAACTATACCATATAGTAATTGTGGATGTGTTAAATTATGGCACATCAATGTTATAGAATATTTTGTAGCCATAAAAATGGAGTTTTCAAAAAATGAGGATATAAAAAACTGAGGAGACCATAGTCTTAAATATAAAGAAAAATTATAAAAAATACCATGTGTAGTTACATATAGCAGATTTCACTATTTCATATGTTTATCATTTGTAAACTATGTATCATAATATCACCTTCATGGGGATATTGGGAAGGTTAAATGTGCTAATATATTCAATGTGTTTAAAGCAGTATGCATACACACTTATCTGTTAGCCACACACAGACACACACACATGCACACACACACACACACACACACACACACACACACACACAGTACCAAAGAATAAATGGATGCACACAAAAATTTCCAGCAGAAAGGTTGTGGATGATTGAAATTTTTTAAAAAACATTTTTTTCTCTGTATTTTCCATCTATTTCATAAGAAACCCCAACATTTTAAAGCTGGAGGAAAGAAAGGTCTTAAAGACAGGAGTAAAGCAATAAAACAAACAATCATTTTGTTTAATCTTTGTTTCCATCAGATTGAGGGGCAATTTGAGCCCAAGTAACCAATTCAGGTTTATCCTAGAACATAAAGGTGGCACCGTAACAATCATTCCAAAACTATCTAACTTACATCCCTAGGTGTGAAAAAGTGATTTCTGTTTATAGACCAAGGCCTGTTTTGAAAAGGAGATTACCAAAATGATCCCAGTAAAAAACCAGATGCTTAGCAATCTTGAAATGTTAAGGCAGGAAACGTGACAGAGAACTCTTGCCACTGTCAGATGTTGCTTATTAACCCCCCACCTAGCAAAGCACACACTTAGACTGGGGAAGAGCCTGAAAAACTAGTTTCTTCCCAGGAGACAATTTGTTGGTATGTCAGCTGCAGAAGACAGTTTTCCAAAATCACTCATATCTTCCTCTTTTGAATAGCTCATACTTAATTAACACTGTTTCTCCCTCCATTTTAAACCTGTGTAAGACAGCTGTCAAAAGCTGATTTAACTTACCCTAAGTAATATTTCATTAGAAATTAAAAACTTCTCTATCACTTTTGCATCCTGCAGATACAGTAAAAAGAAGACAAAACCAAACCCAAAGAGGAACTCATTTTCACGTACCCACCTGCCTTTCAACTGCCACACCAACAAGAACTGGACAGGCACTTCAACGGTTCTGACCTTGGATCAGAGGTTCCACTTCGCTTTCTAAATATATTTGTAGTGTATTCTTCTCTGATTATAAAATTAGTACAGTCATACAATTCCTTATCTGAAATTCTAAAAAATAATAAATAAATAAAGCTTTGAAAACCAGAAGATTTTATAACTCACTTTTTGGTAAAAGGTGACCTGATCTGATCTGACCTAAAGCCGTATGAATGCCACTTATTGAGCATATCCATACTGTGAAGAAATAATGTGCTTGATTACAAGAGGCTGTCTCAGATCCCATAGAAGGTTAGGCTAATATAAAGTATATATACCACATAAACTTCTCAATTCCAAATCATATTTGGCCACACTGGCTTTGAGAAAGGGAATGGAGATCTGTATATTCTTATTGAAAAATATTATACAAAAAAGCGTGAAAAGGGGCACCTGGGTGGCTCCATAGTTAAGCAGCTGCCCTCAGCTCAGGTCATGATCCCCGGGTCCTGAGATCAAGCCCTGTTTCAGGTCCCTACTCAGCAGGGAGTCTGCTTCTCCCTCTTCCTCAGCCTCTCCCCTGGTCATGGTCTCTCTTTCTCTCTTACTTGCTCACACGCTCAAATAAATAAATAAATAAATAAATAAATAAAATCTTTTGTTGTTAACATATAATGTATTATTTGTTTCAGGGGTACGGGCCTGTAATTCATCAGTCTTACACAATTCATGACATTCACCACAGCACATACCGTCCCCAATGTCCATCACCCAGCCAACCAACAAATAAAATCTTTTAAAAAAGCACGAAGAGGGAGGAGTCAGGATGGCAGAGGAGTAGCAGGCTGAGATGACATCAGGTAGTAGGAGATCAGCTAGATAGCTTATCAAACTATTCCAAACACCTACAAATCCAACAGGAGATCAAAGAGAAGAAGAGCAGCAATTCTAGAAACAGCAAATTGACCACTTTCTGAAAGGTAGGACCTGTGGAGAAGTGAATCCGAAGCGACAGGAAGATAGACCACAGGGGGAGGGGCTGGCTCCCAGCAAGTGGCGGAGCAATGGAGCACAAAATCAGAACTTTTAAAAGTCTGCTCCACTGAGGGACATCGCTCCAGAGGCTAAGCCAGGGTGAAGCCCACATGGGGACAGCATAGTCTCAGGTCCTGCAGGGTCACAGAAGGATCGGGGGTGTCTGAGTGTCACAGAGCTTGCAGGTATTAGAGCAGGGAAGCCAGCTACAGAGATGGAGCCGAGGAGTGAGCTCTCAACTCGGGGTTACCTTAAACTGTGATCTGTGGCACAGTCAGACCACTGCTCTGTGAACAGGGAGCCCACAAGATCTGGGGAGAGGCCCCTGGAAGAGGACAGGGATCTGCTGGGTTTAGAGACTCCAGGCGAGGCTGTGTGGCAGACAAGAGACCCTTGGTCACAGGCTGGGTGAGCCTGAGCACAGCCGGGAGGCCAGGGAGACAGGAGTGATTGAGCGCTTTTCTCTGAGGGCACACTGAGGAGTGGGGCCCCGAGCTCTCGGCTTCTCTGGGCCGGAGATCAGGAGGCCACCATTTTCATTCCCGTCCTCCAGAGCTCTATGGAAAGCAATCAGGGAACAAAAGCTGCTGAAAGCAAACACAGAGCAGATTACTTAGCTCAGCCCCTGGTAAGGGTGGTGCAATTCTGCCTCAGGCAAAGACATTTGAGAATCACAGGCAAGGGGCCCTTCCTCCAGAAGAGCAGCAAGAACATCCAGCCAGATCAAGTTCACTTACCAAGGAGAGCAGAGGAAGAGGAAGGAGTAGAAAGCAAAGCATGGAATTCATGGCTTTCTCCCCATGATTCCTAAATCTTGCAAAGTTAATTAATTTTTTTTAATTTTATTTCTTTATTATGCTAAATTTTTTTAACTTTTACTCTTTCCTCTTTTAATTTTTTTAACTAATTTATCTTAACAATAATTTTCATGAAAAAATCTTTTTTGAACCTTCATTATTATAGTCATATTTTATCCTTCATTGTAGCTAACTATTTTTTGTATACACATAGGGTATTTTTCTTCTAAAAAAATTTGGTATACAGCTTCTTCTAATAGATCAAAATATACCCTAAATCTAATACAGGGCTTTGTTCTAGTCTACAGCCTGAGCAAATCCTTTCACTTTCTTTTTCTTTATTCTCCTAAACAACCTATCTTATCAACTCCTTTTTTAGAAATTTTTTAAAATAAATTTTTCATCTTTATAATCATATTCCATCCCTTCATCTTGTTTACTCTTATTTTGTGTGTGTGTGTGTGTGTATATTATATATATTATATATAATATATATATTTTATTCTTTAAAATTTTGGGAGGTAGTTTCTTCTAAGAGACCAAAATACTCCCGAAATTAAGTGGGTGACTCTGTTCTATTCACCAGTCAAATATATGTATTTTCTTTTTTACATTTTTTCTTTATTTTTTTTTCTTTTTAAAATTTTTTTCTTTTTGTCTAAACTTCTTTTTACCCCCTTTCCTTCCCCCCATGATTTGGGGTCTCTTTCTGATTTGGTTAAAGCACATTTTCCTGGGGTCTTTGCCACTATTTTACCATATTATTCTCTCCTTCATATATTCTTATCTGGATAAAATGACAAGGTGAGGAAACTCACCACAAAAAAACAAAACAAAACAAAACAAACAAACAAACAAAAAACAAGAGGAAGTACCAAAGGCTAGGGACTTAATCAATATGGACATTGGTAATATGTTAGATCTAGAATTCAGAATGATGATTCTCAAGGTGCTAACTGGGCTAGAAAAAGGCATGGAAGATGTTAGAGGAACCCTATATGGAGAAATAAAAGCCCTTTCTGGAGAAATAAAAAAATAAAATCTAATCAAGCTATTAATGAGGTGCAACCAAAAATAGAGGCACTTATTGCTAGGATAAATGAGGCAGAAGAGAGAATTAGTGATATAGAGGACCAAATGACAGAGAATAAAGAAGCTGAGCAAAAGAGAGACAAACAACTACTGGACCAGGAAGGGAGAATTCGAGAGATAAGTGACACCATAAAATGAAACAACATTAGAATAACTGTGATTCTAGAAGAAGAAGAAAGAGAGAGGGGAGCAGAAGGTATATTGGAGAGAATTATTGTAGAGAATTCCCCTAATATGGCAAAGGGAACAAGCATCAACATCCAGGAGGTACAGAGAATCCCCCCTCAAAATCAATAAGAATAGGCCCATACCTTATAAGCTAATAGTAAAACTTACAAGTCTTAGTGACAAAGAGAAAATCCTGAAAGCAGCCTGGAACAAGAAGCCTGTAACATACAATGGCAAAAATATTAGATTGGCAGCAGACTTAACCACAGAGACCTGGGAGGCCAGGAAGAACTGGCATGATATATTCAGAGCACTAAATCAGAAAAACATGCAGCCAAGAATACTATATCCAGCTAGGCTATTATTGAAAATAGAAGGAGAGATAAAAAGCTTCCAGGACAAACAAAAACTGAAAGAATTTGCAAACACCAAACCAGCTCTACAGGAAATACTGAAAGGGGTCCTTTAAGCAAAGAGAGAGCCTAAAAGTAGTAGACCTTAAAGGAACAGAGACAATATACAGTAACAGTCACCTTACAGGTAAAACAATGGCATTAAACTCATATCTCTCAATAGTTACCCTGAATATAAATGGGCTAAATGCCCCAATCAAAAGACAAAGGGTATCAGAATGGATAAAAAACCAAAACCCATCGATATGCTGTCTACACAAAACTCATTTTAGACCCAAAGACACCTCCAGATTTAAAGTGAGGGGGTGGAAAACAATTTACCATGTGAATGGACATCAAAAGAAAGCTGGGGTGGCAATCCTTATATCAGATCAATTAGATTTTAAGCCAAAGTCTATAATAAGAGATGAGGAAGGACACTATATCATACTCAAAGGGTCTGCCCAATAAGAAGATCTAACAATTTTAAATATGTATGCCCCTAACGTGGGAGCAGCCAACTATATAAACCAATTAATAACAAAATCAAAGAAACACATCAACAATAATACAATAATAGTAGGGGACTTTAACACTCCCCTCACTGAAATGGACAGATCATCCAAGCAAAAGATCAACAAGGAAATACAGGCCTTAAATGACACACTTAAATGACACATTCCATCCCAAAGCAACAGAATACACATTCTTCTCTAATGCACATGGAACATTCTCCAGAATAGATCACATGCTGGGACATAATTCAGGTCTCAACTGGTATCAAAAGACTGGGATCATTCCCTGCATATTTTTAGACCACAATGCTCTGAAGCTAGAACTCAATCACAAGAGGAAAGTTGGAAAGAACCCAAACACATGGAGACTAAAGAACATCCTTCTAAAGAATGAATGGGTCAACCAGGAAATTAAAGAAGAATTGAAAAAATTCATGGAAACAAATGATAATGAAAATACAATGGTTCAGAATCTGTGGGACACAGCAAAGGCAGTCCTGAGAGGAAAATATATGGTGATACAAGCCTTTCTCAAGAAACAAAAAAGGTCTCAAATACACAACCTAACACTACACCTAAAGAAGCTGGAGAAAGAACAACAAAGAAAGCCTAAACCCAGCAGGAGAAGAGAAATAATAAAGATCAGAGCAGAAATCAATGAAATAGAAACAAACAAACAAACAAAAAACCAATAGAACAAATCAATGAAACTAGGAGCTGGTTCTTTGAAAGAATTAATATGATTGATAAACCACTGGCCACACTTATCAAAAAGAAAAGAGAAAGGACCCAGATAAATAAAATCATGAATGAAAGAGGAGTGATCACAACCAACACCAAAGAAATACAAACAATTATAAGAACATATTATGAGCAACTATACACCAGCAAATTTAGCACTCTGGAAGAAATGGATTCATTCCTAGAGACATATAAACTACCAAAGCTGAACCAGGAAGAAATAGAAAACCTGAACAGACCCATAACCAGTAAGAAGATTGAAGCACTCATCAAAAATCTCCCACCAAACAAGAGCCCAGGGCCAGACAGCTTCCCAGGGGAATTCTACGAAATGTTTAAAGAAGAATTCTCCTGAAACTGTTCCAAAAAATAGAAATGGGTGGAAAACTTCCAAACTCATTTTTTTGAGGCCAGCATTACCTTGATCCCAAAACCAGACAAGGATCCCATCAAAAAAGAGAATTACAGTTACATAGTACTAGAAGTCCTAGCCTCAGCAATCAGACAACAAAAAGAAATTAAAGGCATCCAAATCAGCAAAAAAGAAGTCAAACTATCACTCTTTGCAGATGATGTGATACTATATGTGGAAAACCCCAAAGACTCCACTTCAAATCTGCTAGACCTGTACAGGAATTCAGTAAAGTGTCAGGATAAAAAAATCACTGCACACAAATCAGTTGCATTTCTTTACACCAACAACAGGACAGAAGAAAGAGAAATCAAACAGTCAATCCCATTTACAATTGTACCCAAAACCGTAAGTTACCTGGGAATAAACCTAACCAAAGAGACAAAGAATTATACTCAGAAAACTATAAAGTACTCATGAAAGAAATTGAGGAAGACACTAAGAAATGGAAAATGTTCCATGCTTATGGATTGGAAGAGCAAATATTGTGAAAATGTCTATGCTATCTAAAGCAATCTATCCCTATCAAAATCCCATCCATTTTTTTCAAAGAAATGGAACCAGAAAAGACCTCAAATAGCCAGAGGAATGTTGAAAAAGAAAACCAAAGTTGGTGGCATCACAATTCCAGACTTCAAGCTCTATTACAAAGCTGTCATCATCAAGACAGTTGGTACTGGCACAAAAACAGACAAACAGATCAGTGGAACAGAATAGGAAGCCCAGAAATAGACCCTCAACTCTATGGTCAACTAATCTTCGACAAAGCAGGAAAGAATGTCCAGTGGAATAAAGACAGTCTCTTCAACAAATGGTGCTGGGAAAATTGGACAGCCACATGCAGAAGAATGAAACTGGACCATTTCCTTATACCACACACAAAAATACTCAAAATGGATGAAGGACCTCAGGGTGAGAAAGGAATCCATCAAAATCCTTGAGGAGAACACAGGCAGTAACCTCTTCGACCTCAGCCGCAGCAACTTCTTCCTAGGAACATCGCCAAAAGCTAGGGAAGCAAGGGCAAAAATGAACTATTGGGACTTCATCAAGATTAAAAGCTTTTGCACAGCAAAGGAAACAGTTAACAAAACCAAAAGACAACTGACAGAATGGCAGAAGATATTTGCAAACGACATATCAAATAAAGGGCTAGTGTCCAAAATCTATAAAGAACTTATCAAACTCAATACCCAAAGAACAAATGATCCAAACAAGAAATGGGCTGAGGACATGACCAGACATTTCTGCAAAGAAGACATCCAGATGGCCAAGAAACACATGAGAAAATGCTCCACATCACTTGGCATCATGGAAATACAAATGAAAACCACAATGAGATACCACCTCACACCAGTCAGAATGGCTAAAATTAACAAGTCAGGAAATGACAGATGTTGGAGAGGATGTGCAGAATGGGGAACCCTCCTACACTGTTGGTGGGAATGCAAGCTGGACAGCCACTCTGGAAAACAGCCTTGAGGTTCCTCAAAAACATGAAAATAGAGCTACCCTACAACCTAGCTATCTCGCTACTGGATATTTACCCTAAAGATACAAATGTAGTGATCCAAAGGGGCACATGCACCCAAATGTTTATATCAGCAATGTCTACACCAGCCAAACTATGGAAGGAACCTAGATGTCCATCAATAGATGAAGGGATAAAGAATGGATAAAGAAGAAGTGATATATATATATATATATATATATATATATATATATATATGAATACTATGCAGCCATCAAAAGAAATGAAATCTTGCCATTTGCGATGATGTGGATGGAACTAGAGGGCATTATGCTGAGCGAAATAAGTCAATCAGAGAAAGACAATTTTCATATGATCTCTCTGATATGAGGAATTTGAAAGGCAGGGTGGGGCTTTTGGGGGGTAGGAGGGGAAAAATTGAAACAAGATGGGATCAGGACAGAGACAAACCATAAGAGACTCTTAATCTCATGGAAACAAACTGACATTTATTTGCTGGAGGGCCAGCAATAGGGATAGGGTGTTTGGGTTATGGACATTGGGGAGGATATGTGATATGGTGAGTTCTGTGAAATGTGTAAGCCTGATGATTCACAGACCTGTACCCCTGGGTCGTGTAATCCAGTATATGTTAAAAACAATTTAAAAAAAGAAAAAGAAATCTCACTAATAAAGGGGTTATTTTTAAAATAGCTACTCTTCTCACCAACAAAGAAAAAAAAATAAAAGCTTATACTTTCAACAAAGTACTTTGCTCTCCAAGGGAAATCTGATTCATAATTACATAATTATAATTTTTAAAAAGACAATTTATTCTAAGTTAATAATGGTAAAACCCATTAATTTAAAAATAACAGATTTTTTGTAGTGGTGTGTCTCTTATTCATAATGACTGCATATTTGCCAACTATTATTTCATACTCCAAAACCATGGTCATTGATATTTAAAGAGCCATGAATATATCATCAAATAAAGACCATAGTTGCTCAATTACCTGGTAAGCTTGAGTGCACAATGACATTCAATCTAAATCATTATGGCAAAAGAACAATAAAGTGATTCTGGCATTCAAATGCCTTTTAAGTTTGAATTAGCTATCTTCATGGAAGAAAACAAAGCCCAATTTATTTATGGAAATATTGCCCTTGAAAAGGCCAGGGGTGAATCCCCAAGGAATCAATTGCTCAACTAGTCCAAAAAATTGTTTTTACCCTTCTACTTTCTCATTCTGAACCACAATGGGACCAGTTCATAGGACAAAAAGGCACTAACGGGGACTGTCTCTATAGCTTGAATAGAAGAGATGGATGACTAAGTGAGCAGCAGTGGCATTATGGGAATTAGCCAGACTCCTTTGTGGATTGTGTTCCTAGTTTCAATAATTGTTCTTAAGAGAGAAAGAAATGCAGTTCCTTGAACTTAAAAATGTCTAGTCTGTGTTATTATAGGTGATCTCACCTGCTCTCCTGACATTTTGGCATTTGGATTTGCTCATATAGCTAGATACGATTGCCAATTGTGTGAAAAATGCATTCTGAGTAATTCCTAGGTGTGAAAAACAGCTATAGTATTTTAAGACTGTTAAGATGGAAGTACTCATTCTTTTATACAACCCCCCCAAAAAAATCAATATGCAGGAGACTACCATGTAGTTATCATCTTTATTAAATGGATAGTGGCTAAACAATAAATTTTTATTTTATAAATTTGACTTCTATATTAAAACCTCTTCACAAGTTTTGCAAAAGAATTTTGAAGCACGTTGTAAATTTAATGATTCAGGGACAGTTCCAGTGATTTTTAATATTCATAGAAAAATGAGGAAGTTTAGATATAGAAAAGTTATAAAAACAAAGCCACAATATATTCAGAAACTTTTCTACTGTTAAATGTTCCTAATAATGTGAAAATTAATATAAATTAATGTAAAATATTTCTCATAATTAAGTTATCCTTAATTTAGAAATATTCAGCCTTAACTTCTTTCACTTGAGATCATTAGGGTTATTGATAACACCTAAACTATTAGGCAATCAGGTTAGGTTTAAGGGAGTTAACTCCACTTCTTTTATTTATTTATTTATTTATTTGAGAGAGAGAGAGAATGAGCAAGAGAGAATACATGTGAGCAGAGGGAAAGGGAGAAGCAAACTCCCCGGGGAGCAGGAAGTCCGATGTGGGGCACCATCCCAGGAACCTGGGATCACTACCTGAGTTGAAGGCAGACGCTTAACCAACTGAGCCACCCAGGTGCCCCTTAACTCCACTTCTAATACGGTTCC
Source organism: Lutra lutra (assembly GCF_902655055.1). Classification (NCBI taxonomy): domain Eukaryota; kingdom Metazoa; phylum Chordata; class Mammalia; order Carnivora; family Mustelidae; genus Lutra; species Lutra lutra. The sequence continues at coordinate 69,528,421 of NC_062286.1, forward strand.
CACTTCTAATAATGTTTCCCTATCTAATTACTATAGACAGGAAGGAAGACAAGGAAATAGGTTGAAGGATGTAGTCACCTTAAGAAGCTGTTAACTCTGCAAGCAGAATCAGTGTGGGTGAGGGTTGGCAGTTTCCATAGGAGGAAGGAATAGGATAGGATCAGGCTTAAGGTAGGCAGAGTTCAAGGGTGGAGTGAAGGACGTTTACTCCACTGAGTTGATGGGAATAGCCCCCAAAAGGAGCAGAAGATAGAAATACAATCTTAAAAGCCAAAAGTCCCTTCTGTTAAGTGGAAAAGACCTCTCACTTCATTGGGCAATAGAAAAAAACAATCTTTATTTCCTAAAGTTGTGTGAACAAAATTTAAAAAGTTGTTTATATTTCCCATCTTTTGGGGTTTGGTGGCTTATTCTTGTTCTTAGGAGCTCTAGCATACAATTTGAGGAAAGGATTTATCTTTCTCTTCACCCTGAGGATGATGTTCTAAGAGATTTTCTCCCTCATCCATGAACAGATGTTTAGTTCATGGCCAGAACTCTCTAAGTGCTCTATCTAGATAGGCTTTGTAGCACACCACAAAGTAGCAGCCCTTCCTATGATAGAATAAGAGGCTAAAAGTCTTTAGGCCACTGCTGAGAAATTTAATTCCAGTATTAGTGATTAACCCATCCCCTCCTCAAAATACTAGCTCTTTCAAGCTCCCAAAATCCAAAGCAATTACTTCAAACATCCTCTACTGCAATAAGAACGTCATTAGTTTCAATCAAAAAGGTACAGAGGACATAATCTATTAAATAACAAAGATAAGTACTGGTTTATAGTTATATCATGAAATTGCTGGCCCTTCCTCTTGTATTCTCCCCATCTACCATTCCAGGCTGTAGTCAGACACCTGGCTTCTGAACTTTGAGGTAGACTCAAGGAAAGTGTTGCTTTCATGAGCTAACACACAGATGCAAGCATTCTCCTACCTTCAACTCCTTGGGTCAAATGTTTACTCTTCACTCCAAGGACATGATTACTGTCTTGCCCACTGCTACCAAGTAATGGAATTGTGAGGTCAGCTCTTTGTTGGAACACAGGCAGGAGAGAAAGTTTGTATCCGCTGTTGTGACCATTTGCAACATCAGCTGATTTCAGGGACCAGTTAGAATAACCAAAAATAGAGTGGTTTACATGAGAAAAAAAAAATCGCTTTTGCTGCAATATTCACATCAAGAACCAGAACCATTTATCTTCTGGTGGATATGTCTCCTTAGTTGCTTAGAATGAACAAATGAAGAGCTCTGTTTCTATGGTTTTATGGATAAGCTACTTGTTCAAATGTGATCATGCTAAAGTAGTGTTGCCACGGTTGAATAATTATTGAACTTCAAGTTGGTCAATTAGCTATAGTATGAATGAGTGTTTTACATGCTATGACACTTCAGTAATTTCATCATCAGTAAAAATAACAATGCACAGAAAGTTTTATATCAAACAATGCAATTAAATACTGGGCAAAGTACCCGAGTAACCATTTTTCCAAAGAAGACAAACAAATGGCCAACAGGGAAATGAGAAGCTGTTCAACATCATTAATCATCATGGAAATACAAATCAAAACCACAATGATATATCACCTCATATCTGTTTGGATGATGATTATCACAAGAATAAATAAAAGGAAGTGTTGCCAAGGATGTGGAAAAAAGAGAACCCTTGTGTACTCTTGGTGAGAATGTAAACTGGTGCAGCTATCATGAAATGGTACGGAGTTTCCTCAAAAAACTGAAAATACAACTACCCCAACAATTTCTCTTTTGGGTATATACTCAAAGGAAATGAAATAAGTACCTTGAAGAGATAGTTATGCTTCTATGTTCATGGAAGCAATAGTCATAATAGACAAGTATGAAAATGACCTACGGATTCATCAACAGATTAATGGATACAGAAACTGTTATAGATAGATGGTAGATAGATAGATATAGACAGACAGACAGACAGATGGAAGAAAGGAAATCCCATCATTTGCAATAATGCAGATGAACATGGAAGACATTATGCTAAGTGAAACAAGCCAGAAACAGAAAGAAAAATATTCATGATCTAATTTACATGTAAAATCTAAAAAAATTAAATACATAGAAGCAGAAAGTAGAAAGCAGGTGGAAGGGATAGGGGAAATGGAGAGATGGGAGTCAGAGGGTGCAAAGACATAGTTATGTAGGATGAATAAGTATACATATCTAATGTACAACATGAGGACTATAGTTAATAATGCCATATTGAATACTGGATTCTAAGAGAGTTTATTTCAGGCACTCCCATGTCTTTCCCTTGTCTCTCTCAGACACAAATTTGTGTGCACACGAACACACACAGAATGGTGACTATGTAAGAAGATATGTTTAGCCCAGTGTCCATGAATAGATAAATGGCTAAAGAATGTGTGATACACACACACACACACACACACACACACACACACATACACATACACACACATACGAATATTATTCAGCCATTAAAAAGAATGAAACCTTGCCATGTGCAACAACATGGATGGACCCAGAAAATACAAAGCTAAATGAATTAAGTCAGTCAGAGAAAGACAAATACCGTATGATTTCACTCATGTGTGGGATTTAAGAAACAAAAAAAGCACAGGGGAAAAAAGAGACAAACCAAGAAATAGACTCTTAACTATAGAGAATAAAGTGATGGTTACCGGAGGGGTGAGGGTGGGGTGCGGAATGGGTAAAATAGGTGAAGGAGATTAAGACTACACATCACGATGAGCACTGAGTCATGTATAGAATTGTTGAATCACTGTATTGTACACCTGAAACTAATATAACACTGTAGGTTAACTATGCTGGAATTAAAATTTTTTTAATTAAATGAGAATTAAATTAAAATTTAATTAAAAATTAAGTAATTCTCTAGTTAAAAAAGATGATAATTAGCTTGACTGTACTAATCCATTCATTATGTATATGTATAACAAATTATCATGTTATACATCTTAAATATATAGTTTTATTTAAAACATTTTATTTTATTTATTTTTTTTATTTAAATTTTATTATTTTTTGAAAAACATATAATATATTTTTATCCCCAGGGGTACAGGTCTGTGAATCGCCAGGTTTACACATTTCACAGCACTCACCATAGCACATACCCTCCCCAATGTCCATAACCCCACCCCCCTCTCCCAACCCTCCTCCCCCCATCAACCCTCAGTTTGTTTTGTGAGATTAAGAGTCACTTATGGTTTGTCTCCCTCCCAATCCCATCTTGTTTCATTTACTCTTCTCCTACCCCTTAACCCCCCATGTTGCATCTTCTCTCCCTCATATCAGGGAGATCATATGATAGTTGTCTTTCTCCGATTGACTTATTTCGCTAAGCATGATACCCTCTAGTTCCATCCACGTCATTGCAAATGGCAAGATTTCATTTCTTTTGATGGCTGCATAGTATTCCATTGTGTATATATACCACATCTTCTTTATCCATTCATCTGCTGATGGACATCTAGATTCTTTCCATAGTTTGGCTATTGTAGACATTGCTGCATATTTAAAACATTTTAAAATGGCTATATTTCACTAGTAGCCATCACTTTGTTTCCGTTTCTCTTCTCCATTTCATTGCCTCAAATCACAGTCCCACATTCTGAACAATGTATAGTTCCTCTGACATAAAATATTTAAGAAAATCTTAGTTTAGGCAGCTACCACTGTAATATCAAACTCCTTTATTGCACACAGTCCTTACCTGCCTTTCTCATAATCTACCATTAACCAGCCTTCTGGCCCATATTTCTAACCCATACTCCTACTCACTTGCCTGTGATTTAAATCCCTATATACCTAGGATCTCTCAAGAGAACTGTCTGAATTTTTCAATCTAGTCTACCTAGCTTTGCTTCTATTTCCAAAGAAACTCAAGGTTTAGTCTACTTAGTAGATGTAAGAAAGAAAAAAAGATGGCTTATCAAACAGCACTCTCCTATTATTTAATTCCATAAGGTATCCAGACACTTGCTACAGAACTCAAAAGAACATGGAAATTTTAAATAGACCTGGGTGGGAGAACATGGGCTTAGATACTGCTGATGTATTTCATCTGAACCTCAGAATATCAATAAAGGATCAACAAATTCTTAAGACAGCCTACAGTATTTATACCTTTATAATACACATAAACATCTAGTCCAACAATTGGATTATATGAGCAAATGAGAAAATGTTACTTGATTCTATTGTTATCACTTCCTCAAAGGCAATTGACTTTGAGAGTTATTTAAAAAAAAATCTTGCTAAAAATACCTCAAGTACTCTTTAAAGTCTTTGTGCTTAAAAAGAAAGAAAATCTCACTTGAGTTTAGGTCAAAAAGCTAAAGAAAACTTGAGGAGACATTAGAACAAAGTATTTTCTCTTCACTCTTAAGCAAAATAATTGTTAAACACACAGACACCCAGATGCACAAACACTCTTTTTCTCCCATGTCAAGACAAACCTAGAGATTCTTCCATGTGGCCGCTCTTCTATGTAACACACACACTCGAGGTCCAGCCTTTTCCAGTATAGTTTCCACATCCAGCAGAGCTCTTCTACCATTGCAGACTGAGGTCAGAATCTTTGGAAAAAGGAGAGCTCTACTGGCAGTTAGAAATGGCATCTGAATCTTAAATTCCAGAGCCTACACCATCAGATGAATCCAGTTTGAAGATCAATGTTTTCAATCACCATCACCTGCTATCTCACCCAGATTCCAACTGGCTCCTCAACCATGTCTTTTTGTTGTTGTTGTTTTTTTTATTAAGCTTCTATCTCCTTGTATATGGTCTATTTGGATGTTTTCTTTACATAGCTCTCTTCTTACTTGATTGCACATTATGTGAAAACAAAAGAAATGCAGAAAGTAAGTTATCATGTAACCTCTTCAACAAAACAGTAGTAGGCAGTGAAGGATATCAGCTGGCCCAGAGGAGTTCTTATAAATTTCTCTCAGATATGAAGTTCTGGAAATCATATCTGGATTAAAATCCAGTACTGAGGCTATACCCTGAAAGTTATATATTCCTTTCAACAACTAGGGCTTGGGGAGATTTTACAGAAACATATTTTTATTTCTGAAATAAAATATTTCCTTCTTCAAAACACTTTGCTCCAGAGATCTCTGGGTGGTTCAGTCAGTTAAGTGTCTGCCTTCGGCTCAGGTCATGATCCCAAGGTCCTAGAATTGAGCCCCATGTAGGGCTCTCTGCTAGGCGGGGAGCCTGCTTCTCCCTCTGCCTGCTGCTCCCCCTGCTTGTGTTCTCTCTCTCTCTCTCTCTCTCTGATAAATAAATAAATTTTTTAGAAAACAAAACAAAACACCTTGCTCCAGACTTCAAAGTTCCTCTTTCTAAGAATATCATTCTCTCAATCACCCAGGATAAAAACTACAAACTCGGGGCACCTGGATGGCTCAGTGGGTTAAAACCTCGGCCTTCGACACAGGTCATGATCTCAGGGTCCTGGGATCGAGCCCCGCATCGGGCTCTCTGCTCAGCGGGGATCCTGCTTCCTCCTCTCTCTCTCTCTGCCTGCCTCTCTGTCTACTTGTGATCTCTGACAAATAAATGAATAAAATCTTAAAAAAAAAAAAAAAACAAACTACAGGCTCAAATGTGATTGCTAGTTCCTTGCCTCCTAAGACATTGTAAAGTCTACAATTTTATTACCTAACATAACTTTCTGCTGTCTCCTCCTCTCTATTTCTCCTCCCCTATTTCAGATCCCCCAAGATCTTCAGAATGTCTAAAATCTAAGTGACATCCAGTATTTTCTATGCTCTTTTCCAGTCCTGCCTTTCCAACCTATTTAGTGAGCAAATGGCTATGTTATTTTCTTTTGTCGGGGCCTTGGCTCTTCTGCCCAGAATACTGACCTTTATGTTTTCCATTTGCTCAACTCACATTCATTCCTCAGGCAGCAGTGCAAATGCTTCTATGCTGGAAATCCTTCTACTCTTTCCACAAATGTAATGACAACCATCACTCCCTCCCCTGAATTCCTATGTTCATAATCATGCCCCCTCTCGTTATTCATCTATTATCTATATTTTTTCTAGTAGACTATAACATCCTTGAAGGTAGAAACAATGATCAATGCAACTTCATTTTTCCATCATTTTCTGAAACATAAATGGATATTTAAAACATTTAGGTTAAAAAAAAGTACGTTAACATTTTAGTGCTAACACTTTAATAGATAAATTGGTCCTTGATGCTGTCTAGGTAATAAATGGTTCCACATGGTCATGGAATAAATCAGCACAGCCAGGTGATGGGATTTTACTGTTTTACATTATTGTCATTTACCTGGTCAACTTTGTCATAAATGCCCCCGGCTCTACTCTAAATGGATCAGAAAGATGTAAAACCCCTCCACTGAAAATGGACACTTAAGGTCCAGACCGGCATGAAATTCAAATAGGGTAAGGCGGCAAGTAAGAAGGCTTATTTCATCTTTCACAAGTCTGGTCAATATGACCGCCTTCAACAGATGAATGGATAAAGAAGATATGGTCCGTATATACAATTGAGTATTACGTCTCCATCAGAAAGGATGAATACCCAACTTTTGTATCAGCTTGGACGGGACTGGAGGAGATTATGCTGAGTGAGATAAGTCAAGCAGAGAGAGTCAAGTATCATATGGTTTCACTTACTTGTGGAGCATAAGGAATAACACGGAGGACATGGGGAGATGGAGAGGAGAAGTGAGTTGGGGGAAATCGGAAGGGGAGATGAACCATGAGAGACTGCGGACTCTGAGAAACAAACAGAGGGTTTTGGAGGAGGGTGTGGGAATGGGTGACCCTGGTGGTGGGTATTATGGAGGCCACATATTGCATGGAGCACTGGGTGTGATGCATAAACAATTAATCTTGGAACACTGAAAAAAATGAATAAATAATAAAAAAATTTTAAAAAGAAATTAGAATAAATCAATAAAAAAAAAATGACTGCCTCATTAATGCATGAAGTTAGCCTGAAGCTGCTTTTTCAAGTGGAATGCTATTCAGTGCGGACCTTCAAAGTCACTACTCAAGTAGGCTGTTCACACACCTGGTTCACACCCAACATAACTTTCTTAATCCCTCAGAAACAACCGACCAATGCAACAGTAAATTAATAAATGAAATGTTTCTTTTAACAGGTCTTTGCATTCATTTGCAAGTTCAGTGAAAACTGAAAAATCAATTACAGAAATGAAAAGTAAAATTGGGAGAAAAAAAGAATATAAAATGGTGCACTTCTGATTCAATATAACATAAAAGCAGGAGGAATTTAAAAAAAAAATAAATAAAAACTTCACTTGGCAAGAGCTGTTCTTCTGGTAGCCCTGCATTCTCAATCAGAACTGCCAATGGCTATTTGAAGAGGAAAAACAGGAAACGGAGCTTTTCACAAGAAAAAAAAAATAATATTTGTCAAGGGCAGTTTATTACAGAATGTCATTTCCAGATGACTCCCTTGAACAGAGTAATAAAAATGATTTTAAAAATTAAATAGAGCCCTTGCAGACAAATATAAGACTTTTTGTGAAGGCAGACAATCAAGAACTGGGGCTCACCTTCAGTCACGGATATGAACTAGAGGAAAATAAAAGCCATATAGGAAAAAAGAACATCAAAGTCCAGTGATATTCAGTAGCAAACACTGAAGGTTTAACTAGAAATATGCTTACTATATTAATGCATCAATAATGATTTCTGAGTCTTGCTCATATTAATGCACGTTTGTGTTGGCATCCTGCACCAGAACTTCCAATTCAGAGAAAATAATAAACCTTGAGAAGTTTATTTTCCTGAAAGCCAAAGAGCAACAGAGAGAGGAGGAGAGAGAGACAGAGACAGAGTGACACAGAAACTTCACCAGAGTCTAGCAGGAAACAAAAAGTTCTCTTGCAAAAGCATAATGGTTTGCTTGCAAAAAAGAAAAACATAAAAAGTTGCAAAGTAATAAGTTAACATCTGCTGGAAGGACAGGGAAAACTTTAGGTCAAGTAAACTTAATCCCAGGTAGATGAACAAAATTGTGCCCCCACCCCCACAAATTCCTATTTGAAGCACTAACTCCCAATGTGACTGTAGTCAAAGGCAGGGTCTGTGAGAAAGGCTAAGTAAGGTCTTAAAAGTGGGATCCTAATCCAATGGGATTGGTGCCTTCCTAAGAAGAGGAAGATCTCTTTCTCTCTCTCCCCTCACCCCTGCATCAGCTATGTGAGGACACAAAGGGGAAGGTGGCCATCTGCAAGCCGGGAAGAAAGCTCTTACCTAATTGGCACCCTGGTTGTGGACGTCTGAGTCTCCAGAACTATGAGAACTTATTGTTGTTTAAGCCACTCAGTCCACGACACTTTGGTGTGGCAGCCCGAGCTGACCAAGACATCCAAGTAAATGGTCAACTTGATTCTAGCCTTAAGAAGGAAAAAATTAGATATTTTCCACCCTTTCAATAAATGGATATTTATCAAGCCTATTTCCAATCATTGTGCGAGGTGCTAGAATTTCAGTGATAAACCAAAGAGCCACGTACCTTATCTTTGGGAGCTCAGAGTCTAGTTAGGACAAGAAAAGATATTATTTAAATAAAAAAATGTAATTACCAACTATGACAAAAAGCTTTAAAGAAGAGCTAAAAGGACCCGTGGGGCCTAATTCAGTGTGAGTGGCCAGAGCAGGCTCCTCTGAGGAAGTAATATTTGAGGTGAAAGAGGGTAAAAAGGGGCGCCTGGGTGGCTCAGTGGGTTAAAGCCTCTGCTTTCGGCTCAGGTCATGATCCCAGGGTCCTGGATCGAGCCCCGCATGGGGCTCTCTGCTCAGCGGGGAGCCTGCTTTCCTTTCTCTCTCTCTGCCTGTCTCTCTGCCTACTTGTGATCTCTGTCTGTCAAATAAATTAAAAAAAAAAATTTTTTTTTAAAGAAAAAGGGAAAAAAAATCAGCATTAATTGATATTACTAAAGAAAAGGAGAGAGACCAGGGCAGGGCTGGCTAGAGGGAGAGCTGGCTAAGCTGGGGAAACTGGCCATGAAAAGGCCCCACATACGAGGCTTGCTTTTCCTCATGGATTTTGTCACTTAGTTTCATGTATTGAAGTATATGAAATAAAAGCTTTTGTAAAAGTATTGTCTGTGTCAGGAAAAATGAATTGCTCTTTTTAAATGTGGAAGAAAATAAAAACAGCCTTAAAATTCATCAGCGATGTCCTGGGAACTCAAAGATGATGTGACCTATGAGGCAGTTGGTAGCATTTGGAGATGATGGCAAGTGAAGACAAAAACAAAATGAATTCCTTCAAGTTTCATTGCTCTTTCTGAGCTTCTTAACCCAAGTGGCCTGTGTTGTTGCCATGGGAACAAACCTCAGCAAAAGAAATCAATGAGTTAAAAATAAGAGTGAGAATGATAATAACCAACTCAATTTGCCCCAGTGTCTGACCTCTCCAGAATGTAAGTCAGTATTGCTGGGGAAAGTGAGAGAAGACATGGAGGTTCCTCCCCAGAGAGGGATCTGCTTGGCCCAACTTTCTCTAGTATGCCAAGCTACACAATTCACCTGTCCTTGCTAAGTCAATAAATGAGTCCTTGGAGCAGTTCCTTCTCGGGGTCCAACTGTCTATGATTACAGGGAGCAGAGTGGGATCATGCAACGCCTTCTTCACTGAGTGAGGCAGAATCTCCTAGAAGGATCCATCAGGGAAAGCAATGATCCAAATCTAGTACTGTTTTACACAAAGTCAGGCATATATGCTCTTGGGGAACCTTTTAATTCTGCCAAACGAAGATTAAAAGGATAGCTCTGAATATTACCACTGAGGCATCATTCATTTAGCATGAAGTTTTATCTATCTATTCAAGTTCATATATACCATTTAGGGGTAATCTGAAAGTTGAGTTAGTTCTTTAAACCTTAATGTGAGACAGTTTCTTAGATCCTCTCCTACAGTTTTAAGGGGAGTAGGATTATTTGCTGGCACCTGGCTAATGAGATTTAAAGGTATAAAATAAGCAAAGGCTGAGGAGGCACACACACTGTCTTCCTATAGTCAGTCATTTGAAAAGAGGCAGCCTTGATTCTATCCCCCAATAGCCTCGGCTTTATCTTCCCCAGTCCTGGCCCTCCTGATGCAGTCTTTTTTTTTTTTTTTTTTTTAAAGATTTTATTTCTTTATTTGACAGAGAGAGATCACAAGTAGATGGAGAGGCAGGCAGAGAGAGAGAGAGTGAAGCAGGATCTCCGCTGAGCAGAAAACCCGATGTGGACTCGATCCCAGGACCCTGAGATCATGACCTGAGCCGAAGGCAGCGGCTTAACCCACTGAGCCACCCAGGCGCCCCCTGATGCAGTCTTTAAAAAGCAATCACATGGAAGCATGTGATTTTGCATCATAGACCTACTTTGTTCATAAACCTACTCTGAAATGTTAACTCACTTTATTTTCAGGAACGGAACTACAGTTCCTTTTGTAAAAGTCAAAACAGGACTCATTGAAGACTCTGTTGTCTCTGCATCTGAAGCACCCAAAGAAAGAAGAAGTCTGAGGGAGAAATCAAGTCTCAGCAGTTTTATTTGCAGTTTGTTGATCAACAGCAGAAAGTAAAAGTAAAATAGGGCCCTGTCTCTGTAAGTGAACACCCAAGAAAGCGAAGAGGCCAGGTGCATGTTCAATAACGCAGCACGGCAGCAATGCACGCCAGATCTGCCCCACAGCCCATTCATTTCTGTGTGCACATCACAGGATGAGAAAATGAACATTTCGTCTCAGCCCAATGACCAGAAGATATCCACGAAGGCCTCTGCTCCAGCATCAGTGTATGAAGTGCATCAAAGTTAGGTCACGAAGGTAAGCAAATGGGCACATGAATGACATGGCACACACAGATGAAAAGTGAGAATTTATTATTTGTGAGGCCTGCTTCTTACTACCACTAAAATAATTCACTGCTTGTGAGAAGTCCTCAGCAGGGTACTAGATAAGGATTAAGGAGAATTACCTGATCATTTGGCTTGCTGTTGTATTCAGTATAGCTCTGATTTCTCTTTCCCGTACCCTTGTCTTCAGAAAGAAAGCAGATGAATCAAGTCAAGCAGGCAGCTTAAGACTTCCTTGCCATGTGGCCTGATGAGCTTCTCCTTTATCCACTTAGAACATGATGACATTCACCCTTTAAAAACAATATTTTATTAAGGCCGAGCTATTTCTTATTATACTAGCTATATCTGTGCCCTTTAGAAAAGTCACTCTAAGCTTCAGTTTTTACCCCCTCCAAATTATGTAGATAATGTTTAAATGTCCTGATAAATAAACTGCACGCCAAAAATGTTTCTTTTATGACACATTACTGTAATTTAAAAGTAAATAAATGCACGCATGCACACACATACACAAACCTTTTGTTTTCCGAGAGACTTGTAGGTTGAAAAAAAGTTCTGTATCTTGAATGTAGTGATGATCATCTAGGTTATAATTCAAAACTCATTGAACCGTACTCTCAAATGGATGGATTTTAGGATATGCTAATTATACCTCAATAATGTTGATTTTACAAATGAAAGCAGAAGAGTACACACTTAAAAAAAGATAGTTTCATCTCTAAGTAGGGCTTATTAATTTCAGATACATGAAAAATAACATCTAAAATTATTCTCACTTGTGAACTATTGTTCCAATTTTAGGCCTAATTTCAGCCATCTGTATGTTAAAATTTTAGGAAAAAAGCACATAAAAATTTGTACCCTCAGTAAAGCTCCAAAAGTGTTCTTTATCTTCCTTGAATACGGTTTCTTCCACTTAGGAAAGTTAAATTCAAAAGTGCCTACGAGGTGCAAAATACAATGCTTTGAGTCATGTGCAAAGTATTAAAACTGGTCCTTCCTTTAAGAATCCTGTAATTAACCTTAGATATGTGCTGTTTGTGCACTGGGCATACAAGTAATAAAATATTAAGTAACAAATGAACTGAGTGGTACAGGCAGGAAGCATATAATAGTGTTGTTTAGAAAGGAATAATTAGTGAGTTTAGAGCAGAAGAGGCTCCATGGTGGTATGTGTACATGGGAAAAGTGGCAAAGACTATATAGGGGTGTTTTCCAGCTCTGGGAAAAACTGTGATTATGGGTGAGTGTGCAAAATTTCCCAGAATGAAGGAAACGGGAAGGTAAAATACTGTGAGCTTAGCAAAGGGAATCAAAATAATAACATTTAATCCAGCCAAACCATATTGCATGTGCTTTGAAATTGCAACCTACATGCCATTAACGAAAGGTGATGACAAAGAACAAAAATAAATTCCAAGTTTTTTATTGGATTTTATTCTGTTATTTGGTATAGTACCTCAGGGACTAAAAAGAGAACCTCTTTGTTGACTATCTCCAGAAAAAAAACCTATTTTCTAATGTTATAATGCATAATGCAAGGGATAGAGATTATTTCAGCTTTCTTTTTTTCTTATGTGCCACAAAACAATCCCACAATATTAGCAAATGAATAATTTATTTAATGTAAATGTACACACCTGTTCTCAGAGTGATGCTGACACTTTTACTTATTATTGGAGGAGGAAAGACTTATAAAAGAAATCTCCATAGGTATCTGTGGTCCACAGATTTTTTTATTGTTGTTTTAATTGACAAAATCCCTTCCTCTACTAGCTTACTATAGAAAATTGTTTCTTGCCTGTTTAAAAAAAAATGCATAAGAATAAGGGATAAAATCTGTTTCTGAGGAATATCTCTCCTTCCCTCCAAATTAGCATCTTCCGTTATTATTTAATTTCAAAACATATTGAGAAGTAAAACAGTGCCATATGGAGGCCAAAACACTACTTCTTTTAATTTAATGCTAAGTTAAAGTTCATAGCTTTGTTGTGAGAACTAAATGCACTCCTAACATTGAATCCCCAAATTAGGCAGACTTACCCACCCAGTATCTCTCATAGACAGGAGAAGCAGAAACTACCTGTGGAAAAACCAAACAACTTGTCCTGCTAGTGGGCAGCTTTACTTTAATTCTAAAAGGAAGAAGTGTTTGCTCTGAGCTGAGCAGATAATAGATATGCCTATTTTTTCTTCCCAATTTTACTAATCAGATAGTTTATTCCACTGCTCCTGAGTTGGAGTAAAGGGACAGACAGATTCTGAGTTTCTTTAATATGCAGGAAACGTGAAGAATGAGGAGTTAGTGTTTCCCATAAAATTCCCCTATTTTTTTCTTCAAACCCCATAAAACTTTTCATAGAGCCTATAGTCAAGCAGGAGTGTAGCTGCCCTCTTTGGGAGAGGGGACAAAGCGTGTGTCAGAGAAATACATTAGACTGCCTCTCCATTACCAACCACTGCTCTTTAGGAATCATCCTGGGACCCCTGACACTCACTTTAGATTTTGCTAAAATTGAGAAGTACAAAGTATCATCTAAATCAGCTCCAAGGCCACTCTCGTACCCAAGAGTAAAAATACATTTCCTATTCAGTTTGCCATCCCAAGCACACCATCCACATTATCCAAATTCTGCAGGGACGCTGAATGCATTCAAATAATAAAAATAGGCACAAATAGGGACATTTCACTGTGAATAAAAAATATTCTCCCATTATTAGATTCCAAGGGAGAATGGCTAAATCCTCTTGCACGTTAAAACCCCCAAATATTCAAGTTTCAACGCCTTACTATTTAGATTCAAATCATTTTGCTCTTTGGCTTGTAGTCCAAAAACATCCAATTTTTTTTTTTTAAAGATTTTATTTATTTGTCAGAGAGAGAGAGGGAGAGAGAGCAAGCACAGGCAGACAGAATGGCAGGCAGAGGCAGAGGGAGAAGCAGGCTCCCTGATGAGCAAGGAGCCCGATGTGGGACTCGATCCCAGGACGCTGGGATCATGACCTGAGCCGAAGGCAGCTGCTTAACCAACTGAGCCACCCAGGCGTCCCAACATCCAAATTTTTAAGTTAAGTCCAAGCCCCATCATTTTCAGCAAAACGTTGGTGGTGTGATATTGAGGTTCTTTAAGCATTCTCAGAAGAGAGATGAAGTTCCTTTGGGATCCAAACTGCAATGCCAGTTCTTGGATATAGTTCGCTGTTAAACACTTCAAGGCGTGAATGGGCATGCGTGACGATGAAGCACTGCCCGCGCTATCACCAAGTCATGGTGGTGAACCACACTGAGTCCCAAGAGTCATCATACCCAGCAAAACCACGCTCCCAGCCACGCATACTTAATGTTGCAGAGGTCACAGCAAAAGGAGTTGGAGGTCTTCACGCTCTCAGCCTTGCCGAGTTACCAGTTACTGGTCGATGCCAAGACGTCTGTGGTCCCACACAGAGGCTTGACGGGAGAGGCCCGAGGTCCCCTGCAGACAGCTGCACGGTGCCCTGATCCGTGGAGCCGACTGGTCTCCGCGAGCAGCGAGCCTTCCTGCAGTACAGATGCAGCAAACCCACCGGCTCTGCGGCCGCCGCCAACCGTCGCAGCGAGCCCTTGCCTGCCTGTCCGCATCCCACTACTTTGACTGCGAAGCTGTAGCTTTCAAGAACTTGGCCCAGGATTTTGTTTTCCAGTCTCATGAGGACAGGGCACACGTTGAGAAACCCATGAAGCCACAGGTCAAGGCGGCGCCGCATCTTCCATCAGGATATGGAGGAACCAGAGCCCCTCAAGGGCTGTGAGGACTGCGAGGGTGGCAGAAGGCAACGCATTCTGCGTCACACTCAGAAACTAGTGTGAATCAGTCACTACTGGAACTGTGCAAACTGGCCACCGACGAAAACGATGCTCACATGTGTGACTTCTTTGAGGCTCATGGCTGAAGAAACAGGCAGGTGAGCGCCATCCACGAATTGGGTGGCCTTGTAACCAAGCTGCACCAGAGGGATGTGCCCCCTCCCTGTCCCGGTCGGGTCCCCGCCTGCCCTGTCCAAGTTCCAACCCCCACGCTGTGACAAGTGCACCCTGGGAACTAAGCCTAGGCTGGCTTCCCCACAGCTGTGGGGTGACTGTGGTCATCAATGCAGTGGGTGCATATCGAGCTTATATTTGCTCTTTCAATAAGTTGTACCAGAACATTTACTTACGCTTTATCGTTTGTACCATTTCTTCACATGAAATAGTCTGGTACCGCTCCCCTTCCCTCCCCTCCAAAACAAAACAAAACACCCAGAACCTGATTCATTTTGTCTCAATGCATATACCATATTTGGAAGAAGGAAATGAATGGGGGACACTGTGTTTCCCATGCAGCATATATTTCTTAAATTTGTTAATGTCCATTTCCTCCTGGACATGCATGATTTTTCAATCCTGGTACTTGAGCTAGTGTGAACTCCATCTAATGACATGCTGGTTTTTAATTCTTTATTATTTTATCTATTATTTTCTTTTATCTTCTTTTCTTCCCTTTTCTGTTTTTGCCACTACTTCTTGAGATAGATACCTAGACCTAAGGTTTTCACCACTTCTCTGCATTTGGGTTAACTGCAAATCACCTTTAGCAGATTACAGAAATTTCTATTGTTGCTTCTGAAGCTTGTGCTTATGGGAGTGTTTCTCAAAGTGTGGTCTCCAGACCAGCATTATCAGCATCACTGGAAATTTGCTAGAAATACAAATTATAGGCCTAATGGAAGAATCTGAATCAGAAACTTTAGAGATGAGGCCTAACAATCTGTAAGTTAGCAAGTCAGACCAGCATTATCAGCATCACTGGAAATTTGCTAGAAATACAAATTATAGGCCTAATGGAAGAATCTGAATCAGAAACTTTAGAGATGAGGCCTAACAATCTGTAAGTTAGCAAGTCCTCCAGGTAATTCTGATCCATGTTCAAGTTTGAAAACCATTGCCCTCTTCTGGGAGAGGCTGACAGACTTTTTCTGTAAAAATACCAATGGACTATATACCTTCTCTGTCATAACTACTCAACTCTGCCACTGTGGAAAGTCACTTTAGACTAATGAGTGTGGCTGTGTTCCAGTGAAATTTTGTTTACAAGAATAGCTTGTTTGACCTGTGGCTGTAGTTTGATGACTCCTGTCCTAGGGGATTGAAATAGAACAATATGGCCTTGTATCCCTCAAGAAACTATGTTCCTTCCATTCTTCAATTCCATCTAGCTGTGAAACCTGTTCTTTTTGGGCATAATACCACCCAGAATAATTCAGTCATCTTGAAATATATCCACTGATTTTTTTATAATTATTCATTCATTCATATGTATATGTACATGCATATATATATCTACACACACACACACACACATATATATATATATACATATACATATATAGCTGAGTTAAAGAGATAAGATTAATTACGCCCAACAGTTTTTCCTTGGCTCTGAATATATGACAGGATTTGGAACAGTCCTCTGGCATTGAGTTTAAACTAGATTTTGTGAACTGTAAATCATAGAATTATAGGAACTTGGCTTTCTTAATGTTTAAATGTAACAAATATTTTATACCAATACCAAGGACACAAGTGAAGATTCTCTCTTTTCTCTAATATAATCTTTGCCACAGATTTATGTCCATTAGAAAGAGCCCAGCCTATGAATTAAACTGTGGTCACACATAACCTATTAGAGGCCTATCCAGGCCACCTATGGCAGAGCTAAAAATCTTTGCTCAGGCAACTCTGGTGATGCCCATTTATCTTTGCTGAGCACATGCATATGAGCCATGTGCTTTTGCTGGGACTCTCTTGCTTTTGCTAGACCCTTTTGTGTCCTTGGCTAAGGCCTACACACTCTTCTGCAATTAAACAAAGCTTAGTCTAGCTTGCAATGTGAGGGCAAGTGGTAACAGCTAAAAATTGATAATAAGCCTCTAAAAGCTCCTAAGGTCAGAACATTATTGTGACCTATGAAAGCCCAGGGTCCAAAGATACCATCATGATTGCACCAAAATCTTCTCTAATATACTTTTCCTCCAGAATTCTAGTCCTTGTTCTTAATGTCCCTAGCTAATGCACCAAATGTTGAAGCCTCCTAGGGGACTTAATAAATAGCTTCCATCCTCCCTACTCAAGTTCTAAACACATGGAAAATTAATGTAGAGAGTAACTATCCACTTTACTGCTCAGAAAAATTAGCTTGGGTGTCAGAGCCCAGTGGGCTTTCTAACATTGATCCCCAGAACTGGGTAAAGTTAGACAAAGTCTTGATACCTGAAGACTGGGGAAGACCTTCCTATGTTCACACCCTTTGCCCACTGAGATGGAGCCTCCCCCTGGTGGAGCAAGAGGCACAGGCTCCCTCTAGTCCACTCCTCCAAAAGAAGGTCGCTCTTCCTGAGCTAAGATAGTCCGTTTCTTCCCAAATTTACCCAACAACTAAGTCACTTCATGCCATCTGTAGCAGAATGAGTAAAAGGATAAAGAATAGAAGGAGTTAAGTCAGTTGAACTCCTTCCCTGTGGCGGGGGAGGGGGAGTGATCAGGAATGAGCAGTAAATATCTCATCTTAACAGAAGTTAGTTAGGCAAGGAATATGTGTATGAGACACTGCTCATTGTCAACCATCAGTGTAATTGTCAAACATAACTTCCAAATTTTCCCTGTGCAATGAACCCTGATTTTACGTGTAGGATGATGAGGTGTTTTGATCTTAGAAAGGGAAACTCCTATGCAGGCCTAAACAATGGTTCAAATCAGTCACAACATTCCTATTCCACTTAAATTAAAATCAGTCTAGGGGTGAGCAAAGACCTTCTAGACAATGAAAAGTAAGATAATATTTTTACCCCTTGAGGACTTTCTTCCCTGATAAAAATTAAAATATCAATAGGAAGGTTTTGTTCCCAGTCCTTCTTTCTTGATTTGGCTGCTTGGAAGGCACCAATTATATCTTGAAAATCAGGACAAAGTCTGAGATTTTAAGCTGAATTAGACCTGAAATGATTAATACCTTTGATTGACTTATTGTTACCAAACTCCACAGTGAGTCTTCTGTCACTTTTGCCCAAAGCATTCCTGATACAAAAGAAAAGAATATATTCAACTACTTAGACCCAATTGTTGTTCAATTTACTATCTCTAGACTTGACTGAAAAGTCCATAAACAAATTATGTCTTGAAACATGAATTAGAGAGTTTGAGCTTCTTTATTTGAAATACTGAAACCCCATTTTAAATTTCTTGCAAATTGGGGCATAATTTAAATATAGTGATTTGTACTAATGCTAAATGTACAGTTTGATGAATTTTTACAGATGAGTAAATCCATGTACCTTTATCCCTACCAAAATAAAGAATTTTGTCATGACCCCTAGGAATACCCATCATTTACCCTTCTGTTTAATCTTGGCCCTACAACCAGAGGCAGCCGCTGTTCTTATTTCTAGTAATAGATTCATTTGCCTATTTTAAACTTTCATAGAAAATAAATCATTCATTATGTACTCTTTTGTGTCTGGATTCCCACAAGTGGCATAATGTTTTTGAGATCCATCCATTTTGTACTTATCTATATTTGTGAAAAGTATTCCATTGTACAAGTATACTACAATTTACTTATTTATACATTTACCTATTGATGAACACTTGTTTATTTTTTCTTTTCTTTCTTTTTTTTCCTTTGCTGTTGTAACTAAAACTGCTACTAGCAAATGTGAAACAGTGTTTTTGTGGACATACATTTACATTTCTCTTGGGTAAGTAGCTAAGAGTAGAGTGCTACTCATAGCATTTATGAATGTTTATCTTTATAAGAAAATGTCAAGATGCTTTCCAACATGATTGTATTATTCTACTCTTTTCAGCACTGTATGAGAGTATCTTTTCCAATATTTGGTATCATCGGTCATTTGAATATCGTTCATTCTGGAGGGTGTGCAGTGACATTTCCTTGATATTTAATATGGATTCCTCAGATGACAAAACATGTAGGGCATTTTTCTTTTCTTTTTTTTTTTTAATTTTTTTTATTTTTTCAGCATAACAGTATTCATTATTTTTGCACCACACCCAGTGCTCCATGCAATCCGTGCCCTCTACAATACCCACCACCTGGTGCCCCCAACCTCCCACCCCCCACCCCTTCAAAATTCTCAGATCGTTTTTCAGAGTCCATAGTCTCTCATGGTTCACCTCCCCTTCCAATTTCCCTCAACTCCATGTAGGGCATTTTTGATATGCTTACTGGCCACTTATAGATCTTCTGTTATGAAGGGTTTGTTCAAATCCTTTGCTTATTATAATTGGATTATTTGACTTTTTATTTTCAATTTATAACAGTTATTTATATATTTTGCAAATGAGTTCTTTGTCAACTATATGAATTGTGAATTTTTTCTCCTAGTCTGTGACTGCTCTGTTCTTTTCTTAATGATACTTGTTTTTTTTTTTTTAAAGATTTTATTTATTTATTTGACAGAGAGAGATCACAAGTAGATGGAGAGGCAGGCAGAGAGAGAGAGAGGGAAGCAGGCTCTCTGCTGAGCAGAGAGCCCGAGGCAGGACTCGATCCCAGGGACCTGAGATCATGACCTGAGCCGAAGGCAGTGGCTTAACCCACTGAGTCACCCAGGCGCCCCAATGATACTTGTTTTGATGAGCAGAAGATTTAAATTTTGAACAAGTTATCATTTCATCATTTTTTTCTTCTCCCAGTTAACACTTCTTGTGTAAAATACTTTTCTTAACCACCTATCATGAAAGTATTCTCTAATGTTTCCTTCCAGAAGATTAATACTTTTATTCATTTGGGCCACTGATTCATCCCAAATTAATTTTTTGTATGGTGCAACGTAGACATCATATAGATACATAGTGGTTCCCATTTCATTTGTTGAAGAGACTTTCCTTCCTTTCTTCTGTTAAATCATTTTCATACCCATGTCAGAAATTGAGTGATTGGATATGAGTTCACTTATGACCTCTCTACTCTCTTGTATTTATCTGCTCGTCTACTTTTACATAAATGACGTGTTGTCTTAATTAGTGTGGTTTAGTAATAAATCTTAAATCTTAAAATCAGGTGATCTTTATTTTCAAGATTTTTTTTCTCTTTTTGGCTATCCAAGCCCTTTGCATTTCTATATAAAGTTGAGAATAAGCTTGTCAATGTCTAAAAAAAAAAAAAGTGTTCTGTGTTTCTTATGGGAATTGAATAATATCTGTAAATCAGTGTATAGAAAATTGACTTTTTAATAATTTTGTTTTGCAAGCCATAAATATGGTATAACTCTCCATTTATTTAGGTTTTGTTTAATATATCTTAGAAACTATGTTTTGTAGTTTTCAGGGTAGAAGTTTGCACATCTTACATTAAGTTTATCCTTGCACATTTTATGATTTCCCATACAATTATACATTATATTGATTTCATTTTAACTGCTTGTCCAATTGCTTTTGTATATTAATGCTTATCCCATAAATTTGTTAAATTTATTTATTACTTATTCTTTTTGTTTTGGTACAAAAATTTTAAGATTTTCTACACACACACAGTCATGTTGTCTGCATATAGATTTGGTTTTACTTCTTCCTTTCTAATCTCAATGCCTCCTATTTATTTCACTTTCATTGTACCATCAGTACAAGGATGAATGAAAGTGATGAGTGGCTAATCTTGTTTCCAAATTTTTCAACTTTAGAGAAAAAACTTTTGAGTATTTAATTTTGATGTTACCACTAAGTTTTTCATATTTGTGGAAATTCCTTTCTGTTCCAAGTCAGTTCAGAGTATGTATCATTAATGTAGATTTTTTTTTCCAAATGCTTATTTTGCATCTATTGAGATAACTTGTCTTTTTAATGTTAAATAAATACTTCCCTTAGAATAGATGTGAGGAGAGAGAGATATGGCTTTCCTCTTTGTCTGTGGTATTTCAGTAGGTTTTATTTTTTGTAAGTTGAGTTTTGAATCTCTTGCATTTATATGGATTTGGACTGATAAATTAAAAGCTTAAGATTTGGTAGAGTAGCCAAAAGAAAATCAGAATGATGAGAACAAAACATGAAATATTAACAACAGTTTACATGGAATAAATGACTAATCTTTGAAAAAAACATATTCTCAATTTCAGATTGGAGTCACCAATAGTTAATTTTTCCTTCCTTCATTTACATATTTAGGAACGATCTAGTACTTATTACATATTAGGTATAAATAGATGCATCTGTGCAAGTATGTGCATACATATAGAGAAAAAAATTGCCAAAATGTACATCAAAATTGCAACAGCAGTTATCACTAAGTACTATGAATATCACATGTGGCTTATTTTCTTCTCTAAGTAATTGTATTTTATGAATTGTCCTCCAAATGATGTCTAAATTTTACAACTTGAAGCAAGTTATTATTTTTAATAATTTAATTTTATTTAAAAATCATTCCAAAGTGAAGACAGTATAACCTATGAATCTTAACATTACTCACCTATGACAGCAGCAGTTCATATGGTACAGATGGGCAAACTGTCATGCACAATGCATAGTCTCTTCAGTCCCAAGTTCAATGTCATCTGGAGCAACATTCATCATGTCAGTGCTGGATATCACACAACAGTTTTCATAGTAAATCAAATGTCCAGCATATCACAAAAACAGAATGAAGGAAAATGAGTATCTGTCTCTAATGTCCAAACTCAGCTTCACTGCATACTTTTCAGTACGTTCACCTGATTTTATAGACACCTAAACCAAATGGACCTTCAGGAGGGAAAATCACCATGCTCGTTTACTAATGTCTGACTTTATATCTCATTCCTTAGGCCCTCATCAGCTCAATCTTTTAGATCTAACGGTATTAGAGGTATCAAGAATGGGTGGCAACCATTTATTCCTTCAACAAAGAGTTCATATCTTCTTGGAAATATTCTGAGTATTGAGGATATACTAGTGAATAGCATAGACAAGACTCTTGCTTCCCTAGAGTTGCCATTCTAGTGACAAGGGGGAGATAGAAAATAAACAAAAGAATAAATGGCAATGCATCATAAATGCTAAGAAGAAAATTAAGCTTGTATCAGAAAGTTACTGACCTCTCTAGATTAGGAGATCAATAAAGGCCTGAGTAGTGAAACATAAGCTAAATTATAAGAAAAAAATTAGGCATGGAAAAATCTGGGTGACAACATTCTGGACAAAAGGAATGTTAAATACGTAAGTACTGAGGTAGGAAAGAGCTCAGTGTGTCAAGACACAGATAGAGGGTGAGACTAAAACATAATGGACAAGAAAGAACTGGAGGAAATATGGTTTAAGAGGTAGACAAGGGTGGCCCTCTATGATTCTAAAATTACCACAGATCATGACATTTTGCTAATTTCCCCTGCCAGCTTTTAAGATTCTTTACAAAAATGATCTCTCTCACACTTTCTAAATGTAACTCATAATACTAATTCTGGCAATAATTATACAAAGGTACAAAAAAAATGACAAAGGGTTACATTCATTCTAAGGTGACTTAGAAATAAAGAGCAACTAATACTGGAGACTCCAGATGTCTATTTCATTTTTCTCTGCTCTCAGTTTTAGACTGCACTATGTGTCCTCTACTGTATCATGAACGTGAGTCACTGGACCTCTATACCCTCAATTTTCTCAGCAGTTCAAAGAAGGTAATAGCAACTGGGAGGCTATGATGTGAGATTTTTAGTGAGATAACGGATGTGAAAGAACCTTGAAGAACTGGAAGCACTAAGCCTAGAGTAAGGAATCAGACTTTAGTGGAAAATGCTAACCTATAAAAGATCTTCTGTGAAAGAGGAATGAGAGTTCTTTTCCCTCTCCATTGGTAGGAGATGGTTCAAACTATCAATGAAATCACCCATCTGTATTACTTTCCGATAGCTGCAATAGCAGGTAACCACAAATTTAGTGGCTTAAATACAACACAAATTTATTTTCTAACCATTCTGGAGGTTAGAAGTCAGAAATAGATCTCACTGAACTAAAAGGCTCCTTCTGGAGGCTATGATGGAGAGTGTATTTCCTGGCCTTTTCCAGCTTCTTGAGGTCACCTGCATTCCTTGATTCACGGAACTGTTACTCCAAAAGCCAGCAACTTTGCGCTGAGTCTTTCCCATGCTGCCATCTCTCTGACTTTCTCCTTCCCCACTTAAGTACTTTTTTGATTACACTGGGGCCACTCAGATATTCCAGGATCAACTTTCCATCTCAAGATCAACTGACAAGCAACCTTAAGTCTAGCTCCAGTACTATTTCTGTCTTGCATGTAATCTAATATATTCTCAGGTTCCAGGGATTAGGATGTAGAAGTCTTTGGGGAACCATTTTTCTGCCTATCATACCACCCTAAGATGGTTTATTAAGAAATTCATAGGTAAATAATCATGGATAACAGTGAGGGTTTTCATGTGGGAGCGAGATTGTAGGTAAGGTTTAGGTGCTTAGAGGAAGAGAATAGTAGATGTAGGTTTGATATATTCATACAGGGAAAGAATCTGTTTCAAGGAGAGAAGGAGGCAGTTTCCCATAGATTCTTGATCAATCTATTCAAAGAATAACACAAACTTTCTAGTGTCTAGGCTTTCCCAAGAAAGGCCATGTGAGGTGAGAACGGAAAAACCTGGGGTCCACCAATCAGAGGTTTGTTTCCAGAGCATTTCCATTTCTTTTAGACAACTGCCATGTAATTTGGACTAAATCAAGCTCTGCTCTTTCTGTAAATATTTCCTTGTTTAGTCAAGAATTCTTCCTGTTGGCTTTTATTTAATAGCTAATTATTAGAAAAATTATTTTGGACCAAAACATCTATGGTTGCTTTGCCTATCTTAACTTATAGTTAGGATGAAAACTCTCCCTAATGCCAAGAATGTGACAGACCAGGAACTTAAGTGTAACATATGATCTGTGCATAACTAAAATTTATTAAAATCATCAGCATCAAATATTAATCATGAGCACACTACCCACAGGGCTTTCTATATTAGGCAATGAAGATAAATACTTATGAGACATGGTTTCTACTCTTAAAGGCCTGACAAGCTCTTCTCGGTGACAGGATCCATACATAAAATGATAAGTAAAAATGCAAGGCAAAGTGCCAAGAGAGTGTTTGAGGCAATGAGTGCTGCAGAATTTCAGAGAATGAAAAGAATAACTGTAAGAGAGAACATTTATTGCAGGCTTTATGGAGCTTGAATTCAGTTTGCCTTGCCTAGGTATAGAGAAGCAAATAGGTCATCCCAGATGAGGCGGATACAGTTATGGAAGAAGTAAAGTCACATAGGTAAAATCATATATGATTTTTCTGAGGGGCAATGAGAAATCTATTTTGACTAGCACAGGTAATATGTTAGACAATAGAGGGAAGACAACTTGAAGCTTGACTGCACACAGTTTTCTACATCAAGGTGATTAGGTTGATCCTTGAGCTTAGACAACAGGAGTAAGTTTGGATTAAGAGGATGTCAGTGGGAAGGGTCAGTTCAGGAAGAAAACTAGTGGAATGTATTAGTGCGAGGGTATTATTATAATGATGTGGCTCTGATTGTGCCATTATCCATCTCACTATCTCTATTTTTATATCTATGTCTATATCTGTACCTGTAAACATACACATATGTGTATAATTTTACCTATTTCCCCCATTAAATACTAACATTTGGTCCAAAAGTTGCTCTTTTATTTTTACGAAGCTGAACCATAGCAACAATGAGGTACTAAGAAAAAAAATAGGTATTCAATGTGTTTGTATATTGTCTAATACTGCTGCAGTTGAAAACTGTAGAAACAATGCTTTCTGAGGCTGACTACTCTAGTGAAAAAAACAAATACTCCTCCAGTGAATACATTTCAGTGAACATCAGTCTCCTGGGAACAAGCAGAAAAACCATATCCTTAGTACTAGATTTCAGTTGGCTACCTGACACACTCCTCTGAATTAATACATCTCACCATCTTCCCAATAGTAATGCAACCATGCAGGTGTGTCTGTGTGGGTTTTAATACCACAAGAATGCCTTCAGCTCAGGTGGTTTGGCTCTAGGATAGACAGGAAGGTGGCCCAAAGGAATGAATATAGTAAGAATCAAGCCAACACTTAAGAGTGGTTGAAAACACAACTGAAAGTTAATGGATATTGTGAATAAATGAACAGGCAATGACAATCACTCTGGCATCTCCAGGGCCTCTGAGTTTGTCTGTGCATTCAAACTGGAGGAAGATAATTGTGTTCTTATATGTAGCACTTCTCACCAGTACTGATGGCAAAATTAATGCAAAAATTAAAGGAACAGTCAGTGCACTGACAAAAATATTAAAGCAAGAAAAATTTCATTTCCAGTTTAAAACAAGTTTTATGCTTTGCACTTGTAGTTAGGGTATGATTTTTTAATAAATGTTCACATCATATGTATATCTGATTTTAGGCTACACAGGGTACTTTATATATGCCTAAGATCATCATAATAAATCTATGGATCATCAGTTTGTTTTATGAATGAGAAAAACATTCACATAGAGAGTTAATGACTCATCAAGGTTATATGGTCATTTAACAAAATCATATTAAAATAGATAATGCAGACTGTGGATTTTAACATATCTCCATAGGACTCTTTCTCAGTCCCCTTTTAGCCAAGAAATGTTCTAACTTAACCTCAAAGTGGGAATTAATATCTGACATACAAATTTGGGTGAAGATTTAATGAGATAATGAATGCAAAGTTTCCAGCACAGTATCCGGCATATAATAAGCACTCAGTAAATGAAGATATTTTGGTTTCTTATTACTGCATAACAAACTACCTGAAACTCAGCAGCTTACAACAAAAATTGCATATTATCCCTCAACAGACTGTAAGTTGACTGTGCTCGCCTGGTTGCTTCTGCTGCACTCCTCCTCACTTTGGCTGGCTGGAACGTCCAAGATCACTTGTTCACATGGCTGGCCGTTAATTAATGCTGGTTTGGTTGCTTGGAGCTCATCCCAGGCTGTCAACCAGATCACCTCCGCAGTCTTCCATGCGGTCTCTCTAAGCGATTTGGGCTTCTGTCAACATGCTGAAAGAGAAAATATTCACATCATACAAAAGCAGAACCTATCTTTTCAAGGCCAGGTCTTTGATGTTATACAAAACCATTTTCCTCTCATTCTGTTGGTCAAATTAAGTCATAAGGTCAGCCAGAGTGAATAGGAAATGGAATAAACTCCACCTCTTATTGTGGGGTATCCAAAAAATGTATAGCCATTTCTTATCTATCATAGTGTTCCCTCTAGACACAAGTTATTTACAACCTTCTCAAAGGCAAAATACATGCATCTTGTATTAGTTTCCTGGACTTCTACAAAAAGTGCCACAGACTGGGTCACTTAAAACAAGAGAAATGTATTGCTTCACGGTAGTTCAGGAGACTAGAAGCAAGAAGTTGAGGTATCGGCAGGGTCGTGACTCCCTCTGAAACTAGTGGAGAAGTGTCCTCTGTTGCCTCTTTTAGCTTTGGGAGTTTGCTAGAAATCTTGCCTTGGAGATGCTTCACTTCAATCCATACCTCCCTCATCACATGGCTGTCTTCTCTTTGTGTGCCCCTTCTCTTCTGAAGACATACCAGTCATATTGGATTAAGGGCTGACCCACCTTACTCCACTGCGACTTCATCTTAACTAATGACATGTACAACAACCCTATTCCCACACAAGGTCACATTCTGAGGTACTGGCAGTTGGGACTTCCAACATTTTCTTTAAATTATGCTTTACTTGTTGGGGTGCCTGGGTGGCTCAGTCGCTTAAGTGTCTGCCTTTGGCTCAGGTCATGATCCCAGGGTCTTGGGATTGAACCCCATGTTGGGTTCCCTGCTCAGCAGGGAGCCTGCTTCTCTCTCTCTCCCTCTGCCACTCCCCCTGCTTGTGCTCTCTCAGATGAATAAATAAAATCTTAAAAAAATAAATATTATAAAAATATATAAATTATCCTTTACTTGATTTTTAAAAAAGTTCAAGGATACTGACTGCATGAGGCACTTTGTAATATTTCTTCTAAATCTATAATTACATGGTTCTGTTAGCCTATAGTAATATAATCAGATATTTATCTTAATCTCAAGCAAATCATATGTGTTCTTCTTAAGGTTTGGGTATAGTGTAGCATTCTTTCAATAGATGTAATTGTAAAATGATAGTAACAATAGTAATAATAGCTGATACGAAATGAAATCATACTATGGTCCTGACACTGTTTCTTGCACTTTGCACTAATTAATGCATTTAATCTTCAATACAAGCTATAAGATATTCATTATTATTACTGTTATTGCTACTACTAGGTCATTGCTATTATTGTCCTCTTTTATCAATGAGATGACTGACGCACGGGGAAGTAATTTGTCCAAGTTCACACAAGTAAGAAGTGGCAAGGCCAGGATTTCAAGACGGATACTATAGCTACAGGATTTATAACTATAACTACTTTTACTGAAGGAAATTTCTGTGCTGGTAAACACTTTGCCAAAATTAGTAATACAAAAGAATGATTAAACACAATTTCTACTCCTGAGGAGTTTATACACATATGAAGCTGATTTCAGGTCAGCATGTTGCTTGAGGAAATAGAGGTAGATGTCTTAGTCAACTCAGGTTGCTATAACAAAATACCATAGGCTGGATGGCTTAAACAACTGGAATTTCTTTCTCACAGTTTTAGAGCCTGTGAGTCCAAGAACAAGGGGTCAGCAGATGTGGTTCCAAGTCAGGAAGCACGAGATTTGCAGACAGCTGCCTTCTGGCTGTGTCCTGACAGGGCCATCCTCAGTACATGCGCAGGAGGCAGACTGTCACCTCTCTCTTTCTCTTCTTGTAAGAACTAATCTCATCATAAGTGTCCTGTGCCTATGACTTCATCTAAACCTAGTTACTTCCCAAAGGCTCCCACATCCAAATCCTATTGACACTGAAGAGCGGAACTTCAGCCTATGAATTTTGAGGAACGCATTTGGTTCATAACTGGAGGTACACTGGGGATTTGAGTTTAGAAACCTTTTGTATGGAAGAAATTATGTTTAAATTGAGTCTTGGGGCTCCTGGGCTCAGTGGGCTAAAGCCTCTGCCTTCGGCGGGTCATGATTTCAGGGTCCTGGGATCGAGGCCCGCATCGGGCTCTCTGCTCAGTGGGGAACCTGCTTCCTCCTCTCTCTCTGCCTGCCTCTCCACCTACTTGTGATCTCTGTCTGTCAAATAAATAAATAAATAAAATCTTTAAAAATAAATAAATAAAATAAATTGAGTCTTGAAGACTGAAGAGAATTTCATAAAAGTGATTGTGGTAATGAGAACACTTCAATAAAAAATATACAAAACCAAATGCTATTTTAAGAGTCATCTATTAGGAATAACCCAAATATCAATTAACATACATCCATTCAAAAGTATTATAGGAAATCATTGTAAATTATGTCTCTAAACCTATGAGGCTCCATGAAAAATAGACATGATACTTTGGTAAATTTAAAAAAATGTAAAATTACATATTAATTGATTATGGAAATAAAAAATCCATGGGAAAATAGATTGGAAAGAATCATAAAATATAGAGTAAGGGACTTACTTTCCTTTTTAAATTCAAAATGTAAAATTTGTAATCATATTTATAAAGTGAAATATATGCACAGTAAAAAAATACTGATGAGTACAGAGGAGCATCATTACATTCATCTCTTAAAATTCCCTGTTTCTCATTTATTGCAATAGTATACAACTTAAAAATATCAAGGATATTAAAATCTATTACAAAACAAAAATTTTATAGATGGTGTGGACTGAAGAAGAAATCACAATGGAAAGTTATAGACTCCATAGTATAAAACCTTATGTGATACATGATAAGTGAAGCAGTACAAAATAATGCAAGTGAACACAGGGTATCTGTAAAACAAATAAAACTCATTGAAGCAGTGATTTTATACCCAAACTTAAATCACATTTATGCAATATTTCCATAAAGAGCAGTGAGATACATGTAAAAATAATCAGTTTGAATTTCAGAGATTATAGAAACTAACATGAACTGGGTACGATGTGATTATCTTCCTACAGGGGTCAAGATGAACTAAGGTTAATGCCACTCTATCAGTGACACATTTCACAGGCTTTGAATATATTCTAGAATTGATAACACATATATGTACATATAATCTATATATTTAACATATATTTATAAGGTATTTAATTATATATTTAATGTAATTAAACAAATATATATTTAACCAAATATTAACATTTAAAATATTAAATTATCAAATGTTAATAAAATAAATAAAATTTATTAGATATAAATAATAAAATAAAATGTCATATCACAAGTACATATTTTTTTAAAAAACAGATATCTGGGGCTTATTCTTTGAAACACTCTTCAATAATATCTGGACTATAACTACTTAATGGAATTCAGTATTCCAGGGGAAAGTAGTCCTTTCTTAGCCTTAGAACAAGTTGGAAGACCTGGTCTGGGGTATGAAATCTTACAAACCAATTCACTCTATTTAATTAGTACTTTGGGAAGCTTAAACTATATGTGGGACTACAGACACAGGATTTATTTATGTGCTTACTATGAAATGACATTAAGTCAGATCTGGGAATTTGAGACCAATATGTAAAACAGGTTATATTCCAGGAGATGGGGTGGCAGGAAAAGTCATGGAAGGGGGTATACCACAAAGCACACAAGGTAAGTGCTGGTCCTGATGAATATGTTCACTATATTGATTGTGGTGATGCTTTCATGGGTGTGATTGCACATGGAAACTTACTCAACTTTACACTTTGTGTATTTCCGTTTATTGCATATAAACTATACCCCCCCCCAAAAAAAAAAAAACTATAGGGATTAGACTACTGGGCGATAGAATTAAAGAAATTAAGGTGGTTTCCACAAAAGTTGGGATGCTGGTTATCCTTAGCAGGAGAGAGGAGGTTATGAATAAGAGAGGCCCTCTGAGGGTTTCCAAGATTATGGATGATGTTCTATCTACTGACATGGTAGTAGCTACTTGGTGTTTTCCTTATATGAATTCATTAAGATGTACACATCTAATGTGACTTTTGGTATTATTTTTAAAGAATTTTAAACATACAAAATATAAGAATTATATATAATTTAAATACTCAATAAAATGAAGAATGTATTTTGAAAGTTTTGACAGCAATTCAATATAGGGTTTATTTTTCAAGTATTTTAGAAACACAACTTGTCCCCACATTTTTCTTATCACAACACTTATACTATTTGTTTCCTCTATGCTTTATTATATTTGCCATTGTTTTAAGGGGTTCCAGTATTTTGAGATATAATTTGTCTGGTCTAGAGACGAATTCAGTTAAGCTGTCTTATTTGCTTTTCTTCTATCCTGACCTTCAATTTCCTCATAATGTCTGTTCTATACTTAACAACATTTTCTATTAAATTAAAATTTTTAATGCACCACCAAAAGAGTCTGAGTCAAAACAGAATGATTCTTTGGTGTGACCATTGCTCCTGAGTTTTGTTATTTAATTTTTTAACTTTTCATTGTTTAAACTGTTTTGGAAAATCTCCAAAAGACCAGTTTTTATGAACAGCAATTATAAAATATACTTTCTTTCTTTGTAATTTTCAAACTTCCTATGACACATTATCAGTGTCATAGGAAATTTATAGATGTAAAAACTAATAAGAACATGGAATATTGTTCAGTTATTAATTGATTGCCAATTATTGACTAAAACTGCCAATACTGGATCTGTGCTACTGGATCTGTGCTCTCTGTGCTATGATGACAACTCTATAAAATACTGCGTGGGTATAGACAAGATGGAGAAAACAGTATTTTGAGTATTACTGTCCTTACCACAGACTGGGCATTAGTGCCCAAAGCTGAGAAACAAGTGGAGATAAATGCTCCACAACCTATTATTGGATCCTGATCTTCTCCTCAGAGGAATATTAATAAGTTAATAATATTATAAGTAAATAATAAGAAGTTAATTATTAATAAGTTAACAAACTTTATTATCATAAAATATCAATAAAATATCATTTATTCTTTAACCCCAAACATCAGACCAACCCTTGCCCAGTTTCTCCTAAAATAATGGAAACCAGACATAAAGGAAATGATGGGAGTTATAGGGAACACGATCTTCGTAAGAGAATCCCTGCTACCTCCACCACTGGCACCAGGTCAGGTGAGAGTAATCCCTGAGAGGCGAATTTGTAAAGATTGGAGGTGCCTACAAAATGAGAAGACAGACTGTCCACACCTGCTAGGCAGATCACTGATTTACAGCCCACTCATCATGGAATTGCTCTTGGTGGAGTCAGGGGGGCAGAACAGAAGACAGTGATAGTGTTATTAGAAGAAGTTGACAGTTGCTTTCAGAAATTTAGGGCCACATATGAAGATAGAGTGTGTAACCTATTACTTAGCTGAGTATTTCTAAAGATGGGAGGCTTGAGGGGATAGACCTCTGCTGTGGGCTAAAAATGAAGGGACTATAGTATGGTGGGCCAGGGAAGAGTTCTCCATGTTCCTAGACGGAATAGAAAAGGAACTTAGTGGTCTCCACAGTTCCACGTAAAGGAGAGGAGCACAGAGTTTGGGGAGATGAAAACTATATGGAAGACACTTTCAGATGTACAGCAATATAAGCCTCCCTTTAGTCCCCAGCATGGAATTGAGGCTGGGATAGAGCCACAGACAAGGACTCATTTTCCTAACTCCCTTTGTAAGTAGTCAGATAACTAAGGTATTGTTGATAAAATGCAAGCCAAAGTGATATGTACTTGTACTTCCTTTATAGGAAATTTCTCCGACTAGTCCTTGATTTGGCAAGACAGCAGTGGCCACGAACACATGAACCTTTAATCATATATTGATGGCACATCAATCTATGTGTCTACATGACTGTATAGAGCTGACTATAACACCCACACTGAAGCATACTGGACCATTGTGCGAGAGGGAAATTAACTTATTTATTTATTTTTGTTAGAACTATTGAAGTTTCTTCATTAGAGCACCTTTTAGTAGGAATCCTTTCTAATCAGACAGCATCAACTGTAGGCCAAAAATCTGATAGGGTAATTGGACTACCAGCAGGACACAAAAAAGACATAACTGGCTATTCAAAGTGATACATACTTTGGTGCTTCCAGCAACCTGAGTCCACTTATGAAATCAAACAACCAAGATACACACGTTCTTTTGAATATTCAAACATTCTCTTGCCTCTAGTTAATAAGATTACTGTAAACTATCTGAGACTCTTGAGAGTATGCACACCCTAAATGCTGACTCGGTTTGCTCCACAAGGTTATGGAGAATTCCATGAGCAGGGTAGAAAGGAGAATGAAAATCTCCAGGGAGGAAGCCAATCATTAAACTGAGATTTTGTGTTTCCAGCGCCAAGACATAGCTATGGGGGAATGCCACTGAGGAACATTAAAGAAACATCAGGCTGATTAATAATAAGAATTTCCATCCAAATCCATCTACCAAATCAAGTGAATCTGCAATAAATATAAATCCACATGCAGTAGTCTATCTCCAGGGAAATCTAGCATTTCCCCACCAGACAGAATTGCTCTGCATAGCAGCCGTTTTACAGGGAGGATGACAGCTTGTCTGTCTTTGCCCGCTGGGATCACATCAGAATGTCAGATATGCTACCAGTCAAGGCCCCTCTTCAGACTAACTGAGGTGACAATTTGCCAAAAGGAAACATTCTCTCAGCCATACCATCCAAGGGCAGGACAATAGGAATAAGTGCCACTGATACAAATGATATGGGAAGTTTCTCAATACATGTATAGGAAACTTTTAAAATTCCAGGTTCTAAAGAAGCACACAGTGTCAAGAGGGTCATTAGTGACAAGATATTATCCTGAGTAGAATTAGTGATTTCTCTAACAGCAATTTGCTTTTTTTTAATTGAAGCATAATTGGCATACAATATCCTATTAGTTTCAGGTGCACATCATACTGATTTGATATTTTTATACATTAAAGAAATAATCGCCAGGATATCTAGTTACCATCTGTCACTATACGAAGTTATTACAGTATTACTGAGTATGCTCCTCATATTATGAATTACACCCCCTTTACCTACTTATTCTATAATTGGAAGTTTGTACTTC
Organism: Lutra lutra; assembly: GCF_902655055.1. Classification (NCBI taxonomy): domain Eukaryota; kingdom Metazoa; phylum Chordata; class Mammalia; order Carnivora; family Mustelidae; genus Lutra; species Lutra lutra. The sequence continues at coordinate 69,561,552 of NC_062286.1, forward strand.
TTCAACCCCTTTGCCTATTTTTGCCTGCCCCCCAACACTCCCCATTCTGGTAACCAACAATTTGTTTCCTATACCCATGGGTCTGTTTCTGTTTTGTTCGTTTGTTCATCTGTTTTGTTTTTGGGATTCCACACATAAGTGAAATCATATGGTATTCGTCTTTCTCTGTCTGACTTATTTCACTTAGCATAATACCCCTAGGTCAATCCCTGTTGTTGCAAATGGCCAGATTTTGTGGCCAAGTAGTATTTCAGTGTGTGTGTGTGTGTGTGTGTGTGTGTGTGTGAGAGAGAGAGAGAGAGAGAGAGAGATCTATCCATTTATCTATTGATGGATAGTAGGTTGCTTCCATATCTTGACTATTGCAAATAAGGATGCAATAAATGTAGAAGTGTATATATCTCTTTGAAATGGTGTTTTTGTTTCTTTGAGTAAATATCAAGAATTGGAATTGCAGATCAAATTTTTGTGCACCAGTTTACATTCCCAGCAAGGATACGAGGATTCCTTTTCCTCCACAACCTCGCCAACACTTACTTTTTCATCCTGATGACTAGTGATGCTGAGGATCTTGTCATGTACCTACTGGCCACCTGTATGCTGTCTTTGAAAAAAAAAAAGTCTCTTTAATCCTCTGCTTATTTTTTAATTAGTTTTTTTATATTAAATTATGTAAGGTCTTTGTATTTTTGGATATTTAACCCCATTAAATGCATGATTTGCAAATATTTTCTCCCATTCAGTAGGTTGCCTTTTCTTTTTGTGGATGGTTTCTTTTGCTGTGTAAAAGCTTTTTAATTTGATGTAATCTCATTTATTTTAGCTTTTGTTGCCCTTGGAACAATTTTTTTTATTTTATCACTTAGAGATAGTGAGCCAGAAATTGAGCTGTAACTAATTTCCTAAAGGCTTATAGGTATGAATTGTTTTGTACCTTCAGCCAAGGATCTCTTTTTGTCTAATATAATAGTAAATAAATAAGAATAATAATAATAGTAATTATTTCAATGTTTGGGGATTTGTTGTTACTGACATGAAGATGGATGGCTCAAATGGTTCTTTACATTATTCATATCCACAGGACAGTTTTCCCCTTATGATTATTCTTTAGTTTTTGCAGGTTCAACTTTCCAATAAAGCAATGATATTCTGTGTCAATATCATTGATTTTGACACATGATTTTGTGTGTCAATACCCAAATGGCTTGTTTTTGTTCAACATGCCAGTGAGTAAAATAAAATCGAAATTTTAAAGATAAAATAAAACTTTTCTGGAAACCGTTTGCATCCAAATTACATTGTGATTTAAGGATTCAGTTAGGAAGAAACCAATTTACATTAATGTATTTCCTAGGACAGTGGTACAAAGGTATTATATTATGATGCTTTGTAGATTCTTAGTTAATTTGCCATAGAGAAGTATATATCCAATAAGAACTTGAACTAGCATTACTATTCAGTTTTGGGTTTTGTTTGTTTTGTTTTTCATAGTATTGGATGAGATGTTTCTCTTATGGAAGAACAAATATTACTCTGTTTCAAATAACAAAAAAATCATCCATCATATTATATTTCCCTAAGTAATACTATGAAGCAAAACCATTTGTACTAACATTTTGGATCCACTGGGTACTGAGAACGTATCAATTCACTAGATTAAGTGAAGATGTGAGCAAAAAGCTAGACCTCAATTTTAGGCATAGCTCACTAGAGATTATATATAAGGAAGGCTACATTTCACTCTAGAGAAATTTATCCATATATGTCAAAATGCTGTAATACAAACTTGTTAGCCAATGGAAGAAGTAATATTCAAAATGTAATTGTATATTTTTAAAGTTTTCAGCAGTGTTACTAAACAAAGTAAGAAAAAAAAAATCAAGCTTTTCCAAAGCAAAAAAAAGTTAAGAGATGATTTGACAATTTATAAGGCTATACTATTTTATTTGTATTAATAGTATCCTTGGCTGTATATCTCCTCCTTACCTGTCGCTTGATAATGTTAAAGCATGCAGGGTGAGTGAGTTGTGGGGACTAAAAAAGTGGGGAGGAAGAAGAATGTGTAGGCAACAGCATAGCAACAAGAACAAAAACGAACTCCAGAAGTGCCTAAATTCTGTCCTCACTTAAGATTTTGCAAATGTAAATATGTCCACATATGACTAAGCATTTCCATACTTAATGTCTCAACTTTACAGAGCTTCTAGAAAAACATTGGTATATACCATTAATTTACATATTTTTAACTGAAGTAAATTTTGTTCATTTTTGAAGAAAAACATGAGAAACAAAAATAAGCAATATATTAACTGTACAGCATCTCAAATCCCATCATCCACTTTGATTATTAAGACTAATGCTTGAGCTGTCCATTAGAAGGAAACCTGTTCCCTTCTCCTGCTTCCCTAGAGGAGTGATTTACCCAGCACATACTTCTGTCTTCTTTCTAGACCTTTCTCTATTCAATTGCTGGACAAAATGATTGGTACATATGGGAAGAATATGCTGGCATGTTTGGCTCAGAATACTTCCACCTCCAACTATTGCTGCGAGACAGCAACCAAATCTGCTTAATCACAAGGTTGGTTAGCATTTCTGAAGGCTGACACTGAGCCACAGCTTCCAACTGAATCATTACCAACACTGGAAAAGCTTCCATCTATTTCTCCTAATTTTGTTTCTGAACTTGTTCAGAGCCCAGGAAGACTACAGAGGTGCCATTTCCTTGGCCTTCTAAGAGATCTGTACTCTCAGCTATTTTTTATAACAGTAGGAACAAGTTTATAAGTAACATAAAAACATATAAGCTGGTCATTACAGGCTAGGGTTTTACAATTAGCCCCACTCAGTAATCCTAGTTAAATCACAGAACCCGTACAGGCTTCTACTTTTCATACAGGAATTAACAAACTTTTCCCACAAAGAGCCAAAGAGAACACTTTAGTACATATTAGGCTTTTGGGGCTATCGGGTCTTTGTCACAACTACTCACTTCTGTCTTTTTGGTGAGAAAGTAGTCACAGACAATACTTAAACAAAGAGATGTGGCTTTGTTCCAACAAAACAGAAATATGTGGCCTAGAGATTTGGCCTATGGCCAAATTCACAGTCCTAAATAAAACTGCTACTCCATCCCTGAATTTTTAGTTTTCCTTTTTTTGTTATATTATTTTTATTGAAGTAGCTAAGTGAAATGTGATATATAAGGTCTAAGAAATTATACTGTGTAACATGTAGGGTGCTGTCTCTGCAAGAGAAATTTTACAACTTGGTTATGAGCACAAAGTTCTCCTATAAATAATTCTGGATCTAGCTGAGAGATCCAAACCCATAAAGTAGTTTGTTGTCTGCTCAACCTATATTGGGCAATATTGGGTATTAGGATGACTGGCATTTCTAGGATAGGGCTATGATAATTTCAGGACTCTCTCTCAGCTGGCACTTAATCTAAGAAGATTAGATCTGATAATGCTGATAGAATGAGCCAACCCTCCACTTCTCTGCTTCCATAGGTAAGGCTGTCTGCTTTTTCTTGCCCAGAGAACACTTCTACTCTAAGCCCCTTTTTGATCCCTGTAGAATATACCTTTAGTTCTCTATGATTTAAAGCAGAAGCTGAGCAGAAGCTGGGACTATCGAAGAAAGAGAGGACATCAGTAGAGAGCTTGATTAATGTGATGGGTTGAACATCAAGTTATTCCAAACTTTGCACATGGTTTTCCCTATGATTAGGCCATGTGTGCTTGCTGAATGATACCCATTAGCTTCCTACCCTCCCAACAGAAACTTGGAAATAGGGGGTCCCTCTCTTTTCATGATTACACTTCAAAGGGATGGCTATCAGCTCCATGAGAAAGACATTTCTGGGTTGCAAAACTGGCAAGAGGCAAGAGGCTGGGAGATTATATACATTTTAAAGGGGTAGAAAAGGATTTTCACATACAAGTTTTTTAAAGTAAAATTTCTAAGAAAAGGGACTTAAGGGCCTAGAGTTAGGAAGATGCCTATCTAAAGTTTAGTTAGGTTAAAGGGAATGTTAATTCTATCATGGCCCAAGCCAATCAATACTGCCTGTATATTTAAATTTCCACTACCTTGGAGGAAAGGGAGGATTATTGAAGAGTTTTACTACATATTAATCTACCGATGGGTGAGATTTTATGTTTGTTTCCTATGTGTATAAACAAACAAATAGTTAAAAAAATATATTTTGTATTTATCTCTAAAAATAATCCAAAAATTGGTATTACCATCTCCATTTCCCAAAGGAAGAAACTGAGAAAGATAAAGGAACAACCCAAGGCTAAAAAGATAATAACTGGAAGAATAAAAATTTTAACTCAGATCTAATTCCATATCTTCTTTCTGTACCAGGACATTTCTCAAAGAAAAAAAAAAATGTGCCCTTTTAGAAACAAACAAACAAAAAAAATACCCACAACATTATAAAATCAATATTTTTTCCAGCACTTCAGGAGAGAATTTAGAGCTGTTATGGAAATCATAGCTCTGTTTTAGAGCTGGGTTTTTCAACCACAGCACTATTGACATTTGGTTCGTATCATATTTTTGTTGTAGGAAACTATTCTGTCCTGTGCACCTTAGTATGTTTACCAGGATTTCTGGCCTCCACCAATGAGATGCCTATAGCAGTACCAAGTTGTGACAACCAAAAAAAAAAAAAAAAAAAAAAAAAAATATATATATATATATATATATATATATATATATACACTATCAAATATCTCTGTGGGGACAAAAGAGCCCCTGTTGAGAATCACTGGTTTAGAGGAATTTTCCTGTATAGTATTTTTGGGAGTGGAACTCACTGAATAAAGAAAATTTTTATAGAACACTGATTTTTAAAAATTGGATAAAAATGAGGGAGGTTCCCCAGGTGATAGCAGTGTACTCACTTCATTTTATCCTCCCCTCCCTCCCCACCAGACTCCTGAGATACTTGTATCAGTCCTAAGATTTCAACGTGACAATGTAGAAATGGCTGCTCAAATAGAACTTACATCATTGTCTTGAGACATTGCCAAACATGGTTTTCTAATACATTCTATCTACCTTTCATCTCGTTAAACATAGATTTGCCAGTTATACTTTTGGCAAGGTAGACAAGCAGAGCTATTGTTATTGTGTTTGTTTTTAAAACTTCATTCTGGCCAGGAGAATGACTCCTGCTGTTCAGGAAAATGGCTGTTAGATCCACTTGGGTGAATAGAGCAACTCACTTGCCACAGAGATATTGCCAACAGTGATGCCCCCAGCATGCAATGGACCTGGCTCAGATTTCATTAGGAGTAAGACAGATCCTTGACTCAGCTGGTCCCAAACTTAGTCTGCAGGTTATAAGCATTCTAGTTGCAAACCTACCTTTTCTTTGTGGTTATTGTTCTATAAGAGCCCTTTGTTTTGTGACAAGTGAAATACCCCATCACTCTTAGTTTAACAAGTAGGAGAAATTCATAGTGTAGGTTGGTTCCTATGGAGAGGATGTTTTACACTTCACCAAATCTTCAGGCATATTGGTATAAATTAAATTTCATGCTAGCTGGCTAAAGCCAGCAGGGTCAATAATATTTGGTATTTAGCTAATTTTGTTCAAAGCTTATATACATTACTAAACTCATGTTGAATGCCTCTATTGTAAAAATAGAAATTATGTAAGTTTACCTTGTAAAGTATTTCAAACTATATACAGACCACAGAATAAGTATTGTGAGTTACACAGAACAGAGATTGTGTACCACACAGAATAAAATCAGTCTAGAAGATGTAATTTTGGGGGTTAATGAAATGTTTACATTGACCCCCAAAACAGGAGACACTGAACTGCCACTTGAAACCTCACCATTAATCATTAAAATCTCCTTTCATGGAAAAGACAATATTTTTAGTCATTAACAATTCAGAGTAAATAAACACATTAAGGGTTTGTTTTTTTCGTTGAATACTTAATAAAATGGAAAAAAGTTTAAAAAAGAGGTTGTTTGTTTTGTCATAAAGTCACATTTACTAAGATCTTACAAGAGTCCTAAACATTTGTTTGAGATAAAATTTAAAATTCTAGAAACTTCTTTTCTAAATTCATCAAAATTTAAAGACTTTTACCTATTGTTCCCATCTTCTTTTTTAAATAAAAAACTAATGCCAGCACTGGGTATTACATATTACATATTATAGAAAATGAATGGTCTGCACCTCTGAAACCAATAACACATTATATGTTAATTAATTGAGTTTAAATTAAAAAATGTTTAAAAAAATAATAACTAATGCCAATTCTTAAAACATATATGCCAAAATTTGGGTCACTTGAGAATTCTTAAGTATTACATTATTATCATGTTGTTGTTGTTAACCTAAACAAGACAGACAGAGTGGGGGGAAAAAAACAGTGAAAGAAAGAGAATGATGTTCTTCTGAATTCAAGACTCTAAAACACAGTATATAAATTAGCTTTTAATAAATTTGATAATATTTTTCTGCAGCTATTTTTCTCTGCAAGTTTGTTGATTTAAATCTCTGATGCTGGGGCACCTGGGTGTCTCAGGGGGTTAAAGCCTCTGCCTTCGGCTCAGGCCCTGGTCTCAGGGTCCTGGGATCGAGTCCCGCATCGGGCTCTCTGCTCAGCGGGGAGCCTGCTTCCCCCTCTCTCTCTGCCTGCCTCTCTGCCTACTTGTGATCTCTCTCTGTCAAATAAATAAATAAAATCTTTTACAAAAAATAAATCTCAGATGCTTCAGTGAAACATCTCCTACTCTAACTACTGATTTTATTTATACTAGTAGAGCAGATTCTGGGTGAGACCAAATCAGACACAAGGCCAAGTCAAAATTTTATTTTACCCTTACCTCAGCATCTTTTAACTGGTAAACAATACTTTAAAGTTCATCACAGTTCTCATATAACTCCAATCAACACATCAAAGATGGTTTAACTCATTAACAAAGGAATGAACCAATAAATTCTTATGATTGGTTCAAAGAAGAGTTCAAAATACCATACATATACTGGCAGATAAGGAAGGTTAAAAAGAACTTAAAAATACATGGGAATCTGATAGATTACATAGCAGAAAAGGAGAGGTGTTAATTGTAATTCCACCAAATGTAATTTATTTCTGTGTTTATAGACAAGAATTATTTGCATTCATATCAGTTATTTACAACTTAAAAAATTTTGAAATAGCTCAAAAGTAATGAAAGGCAAAGGAGTTAAATGTTAGAGTAGTAGGGGGACCCTGAGCTTCCTTCATCCTTCAAACACAGCTAGATCAACATCAAATCATTTTGAACAACTAGGAAATTGACCTGAATATTAAGAAAATAATCTGCACAATTGGAGAGAGAACATGGAAGATATGACATTCAGAGACATGAACTGTGGGAGAGAAAAACCTAATTGTTGTGAAGAAGAAGGGGCCCTTTTCTCATAGAGAAGTCAAGGAGAGAGGGACAGAGGGAGAGAATGGGAAAGAGAGCAGAGCATAGGGTTCACACAGGAACAGGGGATTTCCTGGATCACACAGGGAGAGAACATTCCCCTTCCAAGAGTACATTTGGAAGAGGGCATTTTGACTCTCCAAGGACAAAAGGCTCACCAGGCACAATGGAGCAGCAGTTCAATAGAAGAACACAGAGGAGGTGCAGAGGGCAGATGACCTGGTTGCAGCTTTTCACTGTCCTTCATTATAGACTCCAGGCACCTACACAGGAATGCAGTTGCTTTTCTGGGGCAAGACAGTGTCAGGAGCAGCACTGTGAGGCCCTCCTCTGGGGAAGGGGAATGGGTTTGCACCTTGCCTGGTCCTTTAAGATTTTGAGTTTTGAACTTGAGCTACCAGCCAGAGATAAAACACAGGAGAACTGTGGTGCCGGGCATGCCAACAGCCTGGGCATGGACAGGCTAAGGGCAGGGATCTGATAAAAGTCTGGGACATAGGAGGGCAGACTGTTCACTTTTCTGTGAGGGCCTCAAGTTCCCCTCCTTGGGAATTAGAGGGCAGGGTGATGACATTCCCCCCACCCCCACTGCCCACACACTAGCATGGTTGAACTTCAGAGAGAAACACAGTACCTCCAGGGGAGGCTGGAGTCACACCACACCCTGCCCCCCTATGCCCAAGAGGGGCATCTTTACAACAGCAGGTATGACTGTGAGCCAGCACAGAAGTCCTCTCCCTCAGAAGACCAACACAGTCCCCTGCATGTACCAAGTCTACTGATCATAGACTGCTCCAAAATGTCAGCTTCAGTTTTGCTGGAAATAGGACAAGGCTTTCCTTCTTTTCTTTTTCTTTTTCTTTTTTCCTTTGTAATCAGGCTTATAGTTTTTTTGTTGATTTGTTGGTTTGTTTGTTTCCTCTTCTTGTTTTTTGATGTTGTTGTTGTTTTGGATCAGGTTTCTTTTTTTCTTCTTTCTTTCTTTTTCTTTGGATTCAGGTTATAGTTTTTTTCTGTTTGCATTTTTGTTCCTTTTCCTTTTCTCTTTTCTTGGATCAGGTTCATTCCTTCCTTCTTTCTTTGTTTTCTCCTTCCTTTCCTTCCTTCCTTCCTTTTACTCAGGCTTATCTTAACAAACAAAACAAATCAAAGCACAAGTTAGAAGTCCAAACACTGCAAGCAAGAGGAATTCTGTAGGACTATCTTCTGGGAAAGAGAAGCCAAAACACAACAGCAGAGTGTATACAGCATACACCAGAAACAGTTTCTGAAGTGTCAGTCCCTGGACTGTGTGTGACTCCTTCTTAATACAGTATTAGTCTCAGGAGCAGGAAACATAACAAATTTTCATAATATGAAAAAGACAGAAACCTAGACATGATAAGATGGAGGAATTCTCCCAAAAAGAAAGATCAAGAAGAATTCACAGCCAGGGATTTGCTCAAATCAGACATAAGCAATATATCTGATCAAAATTTTAGAACAACAGCCATAAGAATACTAGTTGGGCTTGAAAAGAGCATAGATGATACCAGAGAAACCCTTTCTGCAAAGATTAAAGACCTAAATACTTATCAGGCCAAAATAAAAAATGCTATAACTGATATGCAAAACTAACTGGATATAATCACAACGACAATGGAAAAAGCAGAGGATCAAATATGTGTATAGAGAAGATAAAATTATGGAAGATAATGAAGCTGAAGAGGGAAAGAAAATTATTAGTTCATGAATATAGATTTAGGAAACTCAATTATTCCACAAAGTGCAATAATATCCATATTATAGGGGTCTCAGAAGAAGAAAAGTGGAAAAATGGGGCCAAATGTTTATTTGAACAAATTATAGCTGAGAACTTCCCTAATCTGGGGAAGGAAAAAGGCATTTAACTTCAAGAGGCATAGAGAACTCCTCTCAAAATCTACAAAAACAGGTCAACACCAAGACATATCATAGTGAAACTTGCAAAATACAAAGATAAAAAGAGAATTCTTAAAGTAGCTCAGTACAAAATGTCCTTAACATACAAGGGCAGACACATAAGGTTAACAGCAGATGGGTCCCCAGAAAGTTGACATTCCAGAAAAGAATGGCATGATATATTCAGTGTGCTAAATGGGGAAAATATGTAGCCAAGAATACTTTATCCAGAATAGAAGGAGAGATAATGAGTTTCCAAGACAAGCAAAAATTAAAGGAGGTCATGAACTCTAAACCAGTTATACAAGAAATATTAAAGGGGGCCCTTTGAATGGGAAAGAGAGACCAGAAGCAACAAAGATTAGAAAGGAACAGAGACAATCTACAGGCCAGTGACATTACAGGAAATACAATGGCACTAAATTCATAGCTATTAGTAATTACTACGAATGTAAATGGACTCAATGCTCCAATCAAAAGATGTAAGGCAGCAGAATGGATTTAAAAAAAAACCAAGACCTATTGATATGCTGCTTACAAAAGACTCATTTTAGACCCACAGACACCTCCAGACTGAAAGTGAGGGGGTGGAGAACCATCTATCATGTTAATAGACATCAAAAGAAAACTGAATGGCCATACTTATATCAGACAAACTAGATTTTATACCAAAGCTGGTAAAAAGAGATGAAGAGGGGCACTATATCATAATAAAGGAGTTTATCCAACAAGATCTATGAATTATAAATATCGATGCCCCCAACTTGGGAACACTTAAATATATAAATCAATTAATGATAAATAAAAAGAAACTCATTGATAATAATACAAAAATGGTAAGGGACTTTAACACCCTGCTTACAGCAATGGACAGATCATCTAAGCAGAAGAACGGCAAGGAAACAAGGGCTTTGAATGACACACTGGACCAGAGGGACTCAACAGGTTTATTCAGAACATTTCATCCGAAAGCAGCAGAATACACATTCTTTCAACTGTACATGGAACATTCTCCAGAGCAGATAACATACTGGGTCACAAATCAGGCCTCAAACAGTACAAAAAGACTGAAATGATACCATGCATATTTTCAGACCACAGTACTATGAAACTTGAAGTCAACCACATGAAAAAATTTGGAGAGGTCGCAAATACATGGAGGTTAAAGAACATCCTACTAAAGAATGAATGGGTTAACCAGGATATTAAGAAGAAATTAAAAAAAATACATGAAAACAAATAAAAATGAAAACACAATATTCCAAAACCTTTGAGACACAGCAAAAGTGGTCATAATACTGAAGTATATAGCAATACAGGCCTTCCTCAAGTATCAAGAAAAGTCTCAAATACACAATCTAACCTTACACCTAAAGGAACTAGAAAAAGAACAGCAAATAAAGTTTAGAGAAGAGAAATAATAAAGATCAGAGTAGAAAGTAATAATATGGGAAAAAAAAACAGAAAGATCGATGAAAGCAGGAGCTGGTTCTTTGAAAGAATTAATTAGATCAAGAAACCCCTGGCCAAACTTATCAAAAAGAGAAAGGACCCAAATAAATAAAATCATGAATGAAAGAGGAGAGATCACAACCAACAGTGCAGAAATACAAACAATTATAGAAGAATATTATGAGCAATTATATGCCAAAAAATTGGGCAAGCTGGAAGAAATGGATAAACTCCTGGAAACATATAAACCACCAAAACTGAAACAGGAAGAAGTAGAAAATTTGAACAGATTGATAATCAGCAAAGAAATCCAATCAGTAGTCAAAAATCTTCCAACAAATAAGAGTCCAGGGCCAAATGGTTTCCCAAGGGAATTCTACCAAACACTTAAAGAATTAATATTGATTTTTCTGCAGCTGTTTCAAAAAGTGGAAATGGAAGGAAGACTTTTGAATTCAGTCTATGAGACCATTACCTTGATTTTAAAACCAGACAAATACCCCTTTAACTAAAAAGGAGAATTATAGACAAATATTCTTGATGAAAATGGATACATAAATTCTCAACAAGATACTATTTAATTGAATCCAACAGTACATTAAAAGGATTATTCACCATCAAGTGGGATTTATTCCTGGGTTGCAGGGGTGGATCAATATCCCCAATTAATCAATGTGAAACACCACATTAATAAAAGGACAATAACCATAGGATACTCTCAATAGATGCAGAAAAAGCATTTGACAAAATACAGCATCCTTTCTTGATAAAAACCCTCAAGAAAGTAGGGATAGAAGGAACACATCTCAACATCTTAAATGCCGTATATGAAAGACCCACAGCTAATATCATCCTCAAAGGGAAAAAACTGGGAGCTTTTCTTCTAAGGTCAGGAACACAACAGGGATGACCACTCTCACCACTGTTGTTCAACATAGTACTGAAAGTCCTAGCCTGAGCAATCAGACAACAAAAAGAAACAAAAGGCAGCCAAGCAGGCAAGGAAGAAGTCAAAATTTCACTGTTTGTAGATGACATGATATTCCATGTAGAAAACCTGACAAACTACACCAAAATTTTCTAGAACAGATGTATGAATTCAACAAAGTCACCGGATATAAAATCAATGTACAGAAATCTCTTACATTTTATACACCAAAAATAAAACACCAGAAAGAGAAATCAAGGAATTGATTCCATTCAAAATTGCACCAAAAACCATAAGATACCTAGGAATAAACCTAACCGAAGAGGTAAAAGATCTGTATGCTTAAAACTATAGAACACTCATGAAAAAAATTAAAGACCCCCAAAATGGGAAAACATTCCATTTTCATGGACTGGAAGAAGAAATCTTGTTAAAATGTCTGTATTACCCAAAGCAATTACCCTATCAATATATTACCCTATCAGATATTAATATTTGATATTACCCTATCAAAATAACACCAGCATTTTTCACAGAACTAGAACAAACAATTCTAGGATTTATATGGAATCAGAAAAGACTTCACCCAAATAGCCAAAGAAAAGCAAAGTGGGAGACATCACAATCCCAGACTTCAGGCTGCTTTATGAAGCTACAATCTTCAAGACAACATGGTACTGGCACAAAAACAGACACACAAATTGATAGAACAGAATAGAGAACCCAGAAATGGACCCACAACTATATAATCAACTAATCTTTGACAAAGCAGAAAGAAAATCCAACGGAAAAAATAGTCTCTTCAACAAATGGTTTTGGGAAAACTGGACAGCCACATGCAGAAGAATGAAACTGGACCACTTTCTTACACCATGCACAAAAATTAATTCAAAATGGATGAAAGATCTAAATGTGAGATAAGAAACCATCAAAATCCTGGAGGAGAACACAGGCAGCAACCTTTTTGACGTTCACCATAGCAACTTCTAACTAGACACATCTCCAGAGGCAAGGGAAACAAAAGCAAAAATAAATTATTGGGACGTCATCGAGATAAAAAGTTTCTAACTCAACATAAAAAATAATAAAATAAAATAAAATAAAACAAAAGTTAAAAAAATACTATTGCATAGCAAAGGAAACAATCAACAAAAGTAAAAGGCAAGCTATAGAATGGGATATATATTTGCAAATGACACTTGATAAAGAGCTAGTATCCAGAATCTATAAAGAACTCATCAAAATCAACACCCCCAAAATAAATAATCCAGTTAAGAAATGGGCAGAAGACATGACCAGACATTTCCCAAAAAGGACATCCAAATGGCTCGCAGACACATGAAAAAAATGCTCAACATCCCTCATCATCAGGGAAATACAAATCAAAATCACAATGAGGGGCGTTTGGGTGGCTGAGTTGGTTAAACATCTGACTCTTGATTTCAGCTCAGGTCATGATCTCAGGGTCATGAGATCAGGCCCTGCATCAGTCTTTGGTCTTGGTGCTCAGTGTGGAGTATGGTTAAGATTCTCTCTCTCCCTCTCCTTCTGTCCCTCCCTGCCTCTCTCTCTCTCTCCCTCTCTAAAAAACAAACAAACAAACAAACAAACAAACAAAAGACCTCAATGAAACACTACCTCACACTTGTCAGAATGGCTTAAATTTACAACACAGGAAACAACAGATATTGGTGAGGATGTGGAGAACAGGGAACATTTTTTCACTGTTGGTGGGAAGGTAAGCTAGTCCAGCCACTGTGGAAAACACTATGGAGTTTCCTCAAAAAGAAAAAACTAGAACTACATTATGACCCAGCAATTGCACACCCCAATGTTTATAGCAGCACTATCAACAAGAGCCAAAAGAGCCCAAATGTCCATTGACAGATAAATGACTAAAGAAGATGTCATATATATATATATATATGTAGTGGAATATTTTTCAGACATCAAAAAGAATGAAGTCTTGCCATTTGCAACAATGTGGATAGAACTAGAGTGTATTATGCTAAGCAAAATAAGTCAGTCAGAGAAAAAGAAATATCATATGATTTTACTCATATGTGGAATTTAAGAAACACAACAGATGAACAAATGGGAAGAGAAGGAAAAATAAGATAAAATCAGAGAGGGGGGCAAACCATAAAAAGACTCTTAACTACAGATAACAAACTGAGGGTTGCTGGAGGGGAGATGGGAAGGAGGATACACTAAATGGGTGATAGTATTAAGGAGGACACTTGTTGGAATGATCACTGGGTATTACATGTAAGTGATGAATCATTAAATTTTATTCCTGAAACCAACACTACACTGTATGTTTACTAACTTGAATTTAAATAAGAAAATATAATGAAAGGCATAGAGGTCTGTAGAATCAGATAACCTGGGAGAATATTCCTAGACAGCACTGAATTTTCCTTAGAAGAAAAATAATAATCACTTTATTTCAAAAATTTTCACAGTTTTCTCCTATAAAAAATTTTTATTTCATTTTTCTAAATCAGCATGATGATAATTAAAATGAGTATTCCCCTTCATTATTTTTTATGAAGAAAGTAGTTTGATTATGCAATTAAATGCCTTGCTAGCAGCTAATAGGAAAAGGATAAGATAACATGAGAAAGGAATACTTTTTCTTTTCATCTGGAATCACTAAAAGAATTTTCTATTTTATCAATGACTGTTTTCCATTTCTTACTTAGCCACAAGACCAACACATAACTTTCATACTTTAAAATGTTAGTTGACAACCATTGATAGAAGTGTGCAGCCACGTTGAAGAACAACTGAACTAAATCATTTGTGGTACTCAAGTTCCCCCCTTTATCACATTGCTTTGAATCTAGAAGAGACCACATGATCCATTTCGGGTCAATGAGACATAAAGTCAATTCTTCTAAGAGAACACGTCCGGGAAAGCTTTTGCCCTGCTCTTTTGGGATACCAAACATGACTGGTATTGTTCTTCGATCTTTCTCTCCAGCCTTAAATTCAGATTAACAGTTGACTCTATTGTAGCCATCTACAGTACCCATTGTTACTGTGATGAGATAAGCACAAGGATAAAAAGTAACAATCCAAACATTGCACAGTAGAAACATGGAAAGAATGAGTGGCCCTCGCAGCAATGCCCAGTAGCTAAATCAATGCCAGAAACAACTGCCAACATTCAGATTTTTTTCTTAAAACCAACATTTCTTTAAGTCACATTTATTCTGTTTAAACAACTGTTACCTGCAATGGAAAGCATCTCTAGGTGATACATGTCATTTTCTACAATGGAGGGCTTTTTGCAACCTGTAATTGGCAGTGATAATATTATTGCCATTTGGTCTCTCTCTCCTGAACTTTTCCCCCCTTTATCTTCTGTCAATATATGCACACAAAAACAGAAATCACATTGATAAATCGTACTATAAATATTGTCTTGCAAATTTTATTTACCTTTTATTTGATATTTTCCTCATATTCCTCTAGATTCTAATACACAACTCAACAATGCCTAGTGTTCCATTATATGGATGAATTTTAGATTGTCCAATCTCCCATAGGAACTTTGTTTCCAATTATTTTTTTTATCATTAATGCTGTGAAGATAAATCTTGTATTTAATCTTTATGAGCAACTGTGATTATTTTTCTTAGAATAAATTTTTAGAAGTATAATGCCTGGAAGAAAGGACAGGCATGATTTTGAACCTATTGATATCAGTTTTTAAGTTGAGTTCCAAAAAGTGAGGAACATTTGTATAAGAGATTTTCTGCATATTTTCTGCATCTTTACCAATAGAGAGTAATATGATTTTCCCATCATTTTGTAACTGAACTTTCTAAAAAACCTCCTTTAAAAATGCTACTTTTAAAAAATTCACATAATAAAAATCCCTATTTATTTATTTATTGAAATTCATTAAAAATGAGTTACTTTGGATACAACTGACATCTTTTAATACTTAATGTTAATGAGGGGCACCTGGGTGGCTCAGTCTGTTAAGCATCACAACTCTTTTTTTTTATTTTTTTTTAATATTTTATTTATTTATTTGACAGAGAGAGAGAGATCACAAGTAGGCAGAGAGGCAAGCAGAGAGAGAGGGGGAAGCAATCTCCCTGCTGAGCAGAGAGCCAGATGCAGGGCTCAATCCCAGGACCCTCTGATCATGACCTGAGCTAAAGGCAGAGACTTAACCCACTGAGGCACCCAGGCACCCCACATCACAACTCTTGATTTCAGCTTAGGTCATGATCGCAGGGTCCTGGGATGGCGGCCTTGTCAGGCTCCACACTCAGCAGGCAGTTTCCTCGTCTTCCTCTCCCACTGCCCCTCCCCCTGCTCTCTCTTAAATAAATACGTCTTTAAAATATACACTTAATGAAATATAGAAACATGTCTATTTGTCCTTTTGTTTGTTTGTGTCATGAGAATGCTATGAAGGCACACGCAAGTTGTGTCTTTCCACAATGTCAGCTTTAGTCAATCATAAGGCAAAATTAAATCATCATTATAAAGCAGGTTCAGGATTCCATACTCAGTGACATTTCACTATGGGGTTAAACTTGGCTTCTTACACAGTACACAGAGCAGGACAGAAGACAGGCCACATAACACATAAGACAACAGAAGTGTGTAGGAAGTTAAGGAAACAAGTGAATGTGCAGTCTGATGTGCAGCTGAGATAAGGCCTTGGTCTGGTCCAGGTTGATGGGCCTGCTGGGAAAACCGGGGCTCCGAAATGGCAGATTTTCCCACCAACCTTCTCTAAGATGGCCCACTTTCCCCGCCAACTTCACTGCAGCTTCCACCAGTCAAGAAATTGAAACTTTCCACCCAGGAACTTCCCAGCTGGGAAATATCCATCACGGACTTCCCCTGCCCCATACCCTCCAATCACCACATACCTTTGCCTTATATGGACACAAGGCTATGCCCTACCTCAAACTAATAAAAGGACCTCGCCAACTCCCTCCCGGCGCGACTTCCCCTACTCACTCTTTCTCCGTCTTTCTGTGAGTCTTGGAACCTCGCCTGAGGGTGCCCACCTCCTCCCAGTGCGACTTTCCTGGCTCCCCTTCTCCTGAGCCCTGAAACTTCGCCAGAGAGTGCCTTTAATAAATCTTGCCTTGCGCCTGCCTCGCCTGGTGTTGTGTTTATCTCGCCTGCGAAACTTTACACAGGTCAACTTTTACTGCTTCTGATGTTCAAGTAGGGAAGGCTCTTGGTTCTGTTCAGAAGATCAGTCAGGCAGAGACTTCGGCTCCAGTTGCCTTTTTTAGGTGGTCAGACATGAGGGGTCAGGTCTAAAGAGTCTGAGGGTTTGCTGCCAAAATCCTTCCCTTTTTAAAGGGATTTAATCAGTTTGGGGTCTCTACAGACATCCTCTGGTTCTGCTCCTTATCAGTTCTGGGGTGTTAGCCGACATTGGTCCTGGTGATACCTCATAGCTGTAGTACCTTAACTGCTTAAGTCATTGTTTGACACAAGCCCCTGCTTGACATGAGGGACTCCATTTTGCTCTCTACAGTTTGTTTTTACTCCATAGATACAAAACATATTTTCTTTTGTTCATCTTTTGCTATTTTATCTTTTTGTTCTGCTCTATATTTCAGCCTAAAGAATGTTTTGGTAGGTACATTGCTTTCTCACGTATTTTTCTAGAAGTGGACTGTTTGTGCTCTCAGTGTCAATGAGTACTTACCTAATCCTCCTCTCAGAATGTTAAGAGAGGATTTACAATAACACACAAAATGGTCCAGCCTCCTGATAGCATTTGTAGGCACATATAGTCTCAGCAGAATAACGTCCACCACTATTTTGCATCTATAATCTGTCATCTCTTTCTTCTCTATAAAACTGTTATACTTGACAATTTTTTAAATTAATGTATTTGTTTGACTACTACTAAAGGGTCTATAGCCCTAAAGATATGTCCAAACTTTAACCTCTGTAGACAAAGGATAACCTATTATAACCTGAGTTTTATTTTTAAAAATGTAAGGATACAATCCAACAGAAGAGGCTGAGTTGGAAAAGCTTGTGGACTCACTTTCTACTTCAAACCAACTTTAACTTTTCAGAAGGTTTGCCTGTCTTAAAGCTCAGCACTGTGCAATCTTTCCACATGCTAAGTAGTTTTCTTAAAATGCAGGTGCATCTTCAGCATTATTGATGGAAACTCTCCCTTAAAGTGAGCCCTCATGAATATTTAGCATGGCTGGCATTGTAATGGAAATTGCCTTGCTTGCCTCTTCCTTGACTTATCAGTACTCATTTTAGGGTATTCCTTTAAGTAAATAACTCTTTATTAGCATAATAATAGGGCATTCCTATTGATTTCAGTAATAAAGTTTTGTTTGTTTGTTTGTATTTCTGACTAGCTTTGAAACCAAAGCTAAGAGGTTTTTATTTGTTTGGTTTTGTTTTTGTGTTTTCCCCAAGTAATAGGGAATCACTGAAAGTTTTTGAGCAATGGAGTTGATTGCTCAGACCACAACATATGCTGAGGACTATTTATCCTATTTAAAAGTATGGAAAATGGATTCTCTGAGGCAATAACTCCTTATAGCAAGAAGGAATGCATGGAAGATACTTGAAGACTGCATTCCTCAAGACAAAGCTCCCTTGGGTTGCAGATAATAAATTAAATTTTAATTGTGACAATAGTTGATATGAAAAGTTTTATTAAATTAAACTGTTGTTAAAAGCGGAAATAGGGCGCCTGGGTGGCTCAGTGGGTTAAGCCACTGCCTTCGGCTCAGGTCATGATCTCAGGGTCCTGGGATCGAGTCCCACATCGGGCTCTCTGCTCAGCAGGGAGCCTGCTTCCCTCTCTCTCTCTGCCTGCCTCTCTGTCTACTTGTGATCTCTGTCAAATAAATAAATAAAAATCTTTAAAAAAAAAAAAAGCGGAAATAATTGGAACTTCGCATAATAGTGTTTCTATATTTCGGGGTCTGATTAATTTTATGGTAATTCTTTAATTCTATGTTTAAGATTGAAAACAGGTATTACTACTTTTTTATTCATTATTTTGGAAAGCATAAAAAACTAAAATATTAATTCCAAGAGTATGACGTTTTAAAATCATGATACAGCTACCCATATTTCAAATTTGATGCTTCCTTATTTTGAAAGTTCCTGCAACTTGATTTTTTAACCTTAACTCATTCCATTTTAATTCAACCTTTAAAGTTTTTATATTTTGAAGTATCAATAACTTGCACAAACATAAATATGGATATGTACTTTCTCTCTTTTTTTTCTTTTTCTCTCTACCTGTAAATATCTCCAAAATTCCAGTTATGAGAGGACTTTAAGGGAATAAATGAGACAAGCAGACAAAATCTACTGGAATATCTACTTGCAACACACACATGAAAAGTGATTTCCTGAGGAATATTTTCAGGACCCATATGAATTGGAACCATGAGTAATTGTCATTAATCTATCTATGTAGAAAGATTTACTGTCAGTAGGCTGCTTGAGCTTTTTTTACTTAAAATTAACAATTTTGGGGCACCTGGGTTAAGTGTCTGCCTTCAGCTCAGGTCATCATCTCAGGGTCCTGGGATCATGCCCAGCATTGGGATATTTGCTCAGAGCCCAGAAGAAGAAGCCTGCTTCTTCTTCTCCCACTCCCTGCCACCTACCCGCTCCTTGTGTTCCTCCTCTTTCTATCTCTGTCAAATTAATAAATAAAATCTTTAAAAAAAAATAAACAATTTCATTCCATATTACATTCCAAAATTCTAAAATAGCCCTAGTATAAAATTAAATTATTTTAGCTCTCAGAAAATTTGTCTTCTTTGAATTAAATATATTATTTATATAAAATATATACTTATGTATTTAAATAAAACATATTTATATATTTACACACATATATTTATATTTATACATATATACATGGCATATATACCAACTAACTCCTTGAAGGAATTTGAAATAGTTGTACCAATGACCTCATCAAATTCAAATAATAATCTGCTAAAAAACAAATATAAGTAAATAGGTAAGGTGATAAATTGCAAAAATCTTCCCTCCCTTTGCACTGTAACTATGATATTCTTCCCAAAAAGAGAGAGAGCCTATTTTCCGCTCTTGAAATTGGCATGATGTTGGGATTTAATTTGACTATAAGAATGCAGGAGAATGAAAGTGTGCCAGTTCTGAGTTTAGGACTCTGCAATGTTTGCATGCTTACTTTCTCTCTTCCTCTTCTTCACCCCACTCTTTCTCCCTCCACCATAGCCTTGTGAACAATCTGGCGGGCTGCCAGAGAGTGAGACTAGTGGAACTAAGGTAAATATGGATCAGACATTCCTCACCCAATGGCTATTGACTACCAATATATGAGTGAACTCACCTGAGACCAGGAGAAATCCATAGTTTAATCCAGCCCAAACTGCCAAACAACAGAATTATGAAATTGGTTATTTAAAACTGCTGTTTTGGAATATTTTGTTACACAATAATAGCTAACTACTATAAGAAATGAACAGATAAACCACAGAATAGGTGTCTTTAAATAAAGCAGCTTTGACTCCCAAATCTATAAATTCAGTAGCAAATAGAGCCATATTATTAGAATACCCATCAAATTTTACTAAAACCAAGAAAACTAGATCAATTTTAGTAAGTAACCTCAAAGTTATATCCATTGGAAATTATGTTTTTCCAATTTCCATTAAAAATATACTTCTCATCTCTCCCAAATGATCATTATCATGCTTATTTTTGTAACTTACAAAAAATATAATTACAAATTATATCAAAATGTAGGTCCAGTTTTTATTTAATTTAAATAATGTCCAACTTTTATTTATAGCAAATAGTTTCTTCAGTTCAGACAACTCCACCTAAGCAAATATCAAATGAATACCCAGATGTTAGAATAAAACAGCAGGTCCTAATTTTAGTCCTAACAAATGATAAATAGTAATAAATTCATTTTCCCTCTGTTGTCCCACCTATGAATTAAAGAGAGTGAGCCTCTTACTCACTAGCCTTAGAGGGTAGGTTGTTCTTAAGAAGAGGTGAGATGATCCATCTTAAAATATATCATAAAACATAAAGCACTATGTAATGTAAGATGATATCACTATTATCAGGGGAAAAGCCTTTCTTCTGGGCTGTATAAACACAGAGAGACAGGACAAAAAGTCTCTGGCTAAAAATTAATCAATTTTTTTTGTGAGATACAGAAAGCACTTTCTTGCCCTCCCTTGAGTAGTTGAGGGGAGACTATCTGGTGGGCCCTCCAACCATTTCACGATCAATCTTATATTTCATTAATCAACTGTGGGCCACCTGTCCTTGTTATTGCTTAACATGAAAAATGGTACCCTGGGTGACTATTTTATGATTACTCTGAATATTTACAACACTATTTCTCATATTGTAATCAATTCCCCACATATATATTTTCTAAATATATGAAGTCAAAGGAAGCTTATAAAAATATTATGTTCAGTAAAGACCACAAGGGGGAATGAAGGGGAAGAGAGTGGGGGATAGATAGAAATAGAAGGGAATGGGGGAAGGGAGATAAATGTTCTGGAGCAGGAAACTTTTCAAATGCATTACTCCTTATAAATCATGGTTTTAATTTTTCGGAAGAACAGCAGATAACCCTCTGTTAACTTTGTGGATTTTATAATAACTTACTTTTTTTTTTTTTTATTCTTTAGTGTATCCACTTACCTCAAAATGAAGTACTGATAAAACTAGGGTTTGTGGGTCACCTGGGTGGCTCAGAGGGTTGGGTTAGGTCATAATCTCAGGGTCTGGGATCGAGTCCCACATTGGGCTCTCTGCTCAGTGGGGAGTCTGCTCCCCCCCCTTTCCGCTTGCCTCTCTGCCTACTTGTGATCTCTCTCTCTGTCAAATAAATAAATAAAATCTTTAAAACAAAAACAAAAACAAAACCTAGGGTTTGTGGTTCTATATCCACATGGACCACTTTTTTTTTGGTCCCAGTGGGAATGTAGTGAATCAACAGTCACACAGACAGCTAAACAGCCTTTGAGTCCAGGGTTTTATGTTCTTATTCCTTCTCTTTCTCTCTCTCTTTCTCTCTCTCTTTTCTACACCCCACCCCTTCTAGCTCACTAAGTTCAAGATTCCTTGATTTCTTTAATAGAGGCAAATCTTTTAGGACACGGTTAAAATAATACTTCAAATTAAGATGTACCTGAGAAAGTTCATAAAATACATTCTAACAGTTGCTTAAGTGACTCCTAATAAATAAATCCTTTCTGAAAGAAGGGCATCATAGACTGGAGACAGTCATAAAATCGTTACATGTCTTAATAGGAAATTGAGAGAAGGAAAATGATTGTAAAAAAATGACACTGGATTTGATTTCAAAGATGGACTTCATAGATGTCCCAGTTTGGGCAAGGAATTACCCTACATAGGAGGGAGGTCATGTGGATGGATCAAATTAAAACAATATCCCATATAGGAAACAACTCAAAGGGAATGTGCTCCTCATGGTGGGTCAGTCAAGCTCTTTGGTTTTGGGCACAATGTAGAGTTTAGCGGCTTCTGATCCGTTGATTTGAATTATTTCTGATTTGAATTATTGCTTATAGTGCAAAAATTGCATGGCAAAAATCCACTTCACCTTCAACTCCAATGGATTGAAAGTTTGCCTTCAGTTACACAGAGTACTTTCATTTTATTTTATGAAGAAGCTGGACCTGGGGAAAAGTCAAATCATATATTGGTCTAAAAGGTTAAATCACTGGCAGAAGATTAAAAGGCAATGGAAGAGAAGGGTCTTCTGAGGATATTTTGTGTGAGATGACCTGGAACAGATCCTCTTACTCACAATAACCAATTACTGTCTACACCTTGCTCTTTTCTAGCAGACAGTATCAGCAGGATTACTGCAGGATTCAGTCATTTCAGCTGAGACAGCCAGATGTGAAACTGGTGCTGATTGTGGTTGACATGTGAATGAGATATTCTCAAATATGACTGAAGAACAATTCCAAATGCAAGGTGTGGAAGCCCATGGAAATGTAGCAAAATCAGACAAAAAAGTCCCATCTTTGTTAAAATGTTGATAACTGGATCACAGCTATCCTTTCTTATGGCAGATCTAATAGTTGCCAATTAGAAGAAAAGTGTAGCCTCCCTATTGTATCTGAACAGTAATCTACAGGGTAATTACAAGAGCTCTACGGTAAAAGTTTAGCTAACAAGCTTCTGCAGGGTGAAAAATTTATTATTTTGCTTGTGGCAAGGTCTCAGTGTAATCTCAAAAAATGAATCCCATGTATTCTGTATTTGAATTAATATAACCATTTGAAACTATAATTCTGCCTGTGAAAGAAATAGGCCCTTTCCATTTACATTTTGTGATGTTTTGCCAATTTTTCATTCAACTCCACACTACAACTTTATGTAAAGCAGAGACTTTAGAATAATATATAGACTGTCACTTCACTTCAAAAAGGGAATGATTAAAATAGATCCCAAAGAATTAATCATCTCTGCCTGTAATAAAACCTTAAGCGCAATTTTTGGTAAATACTGACATGTTTTGAACTACATCAGAAAATTGACTCAACAGAAAATAAGTAGTATTTCTTATTAAATTCTTTAAAAAAAAAGATTTGGAGAATGAAGATGTGTTTACTTTACCTTCAGTCATTTTAGTTCCATTATCTGTTCTATATAATTCACATAGAAAAATGGACTTACCTTAACACATGATTCCACTTGACACATAAATAACTTTGTGATCTAAAGGTATTGTGTGGGCACCTGGGTGGCTCAGCGCATTAAGTGTCTGCCTATAGCTCAGTACATGATCCCGGGGTCCTGGGATCAAGCCCCATATTGGGCTCCCTGCTCAGCAGGAAGCCTGCTTCTTCCTCTCACACTCCCCATGTTTGTGTTCCCTCTTTCTCTGTCTCACTCTCTGTCAAATAAATAAATAAAATCTTTAAGAAAATAAAATAAAAGTTACTTTGGCCGGATTGAAAATGTTTGGAGCTAGACATTAACCTGTGTGTTCAAACTGGGTGGGGTCAAAACCAAAGAATGTCCTTGGGCCTCAAATACCTCATCTGAATAATGAAAAAAATAATGTCAGAACTGTTGTGGGAAGTAAATTGCATAAATTTAAAACATTTTGAAATTAAAAATGCAATATGAATATTGGGTTAAAATGTTACGGTTATCATTTTAAAAACATAGTATTCTTTTGATGATAAAGGAACAAAAAAAACCCCATATTTCCTTCCTTTTAGCTGGAACATACATCATGCTAGAGTTCATTGGGTGACCATACTCAGTAATAAAAACATGTACAGCCTCTGCATTTATATATCATATAAGAAAGGATTCTTTGAATAACTTACATGCCACAATACTGTTCAAGTCATGATTAATTAGACAAAGGATAGGCCCTGTAGTAATGGCACCCATCATTAAGTTTATCAAGGGCGTGGGGTGACCTGACATTGGAAATTTGCCCAGTTTAGGTTTCTCTATATTAATTAGATACCAACAGATCCATCAATCCAATCTTGTAAAGAGCTGGAAATTAGTCATGGAGAATAAGCCACAGAATAATGACATAGAAGCTGAATGATGTCCATTAACAGAGATCATAGGTAGTAGAAGGTACCAGTCATAAGAAAACTAAAATCACAGGTAAGCAAAAGCCAGAGGCTAAGAAAGGAGTGGAGAGTTCAGTGGTTGACAGTGAGAGCATGAACCATAAGATAGGTGTAAATGGTTGTAGAAAAAAAAGAAGTAGAAGCAGAGATAGAAATTGCTCATCATTGTGTAATAGAGCAAGGGGTTACAGATTCTTGGTGCTGAGGGGCCAATAAGGCAACTTAATTCAAAGAACTGCAACATATCATAAACCATGTCCAATTTAATCTAACAGGACAGCTTCTGAGCCAACTCTTTTTTCTTCATTGCTACTTTTCCTTTCTCTTTTAGTATTAGCCAATAATCCCTACAAATTGAGGCAATATCTCCATTCTTCCCAACCTGTTAAGCTTAGCTTGGCACAATGGAACCTTGGCAGATATCCGTGTTTCTTACCTCTGAAGTTAGACCAAACCGTAAGTGATCAAAACATCAGTCATGGTTTTTCCAAGACTCTTATTTGTCTACTTTTCAGTTAAATTAAAAAATATATTAAAAAATATATTGAAACCTCACAATATATAATCTAATAATATCTCACCACAAAATATCTAATCTATAAATTCTGAATTGATCCTTCCAGTTATGGCCTTTGGCTCCCCCCCCCCACCTTTTTAAATTTCTCACTAATCTGAAATCAGACCACTACGTTTTGTAGAATGGCAAATAAAAGAACTAGAATTTAAACCTAATTCTCTGTACCATCAAATTGACAATTATTCAGAAGCAGTCTTTTCAAAGGGTTAAAATATGGATCAAGCTTGAGAAATATAATGTCTTATATTTGTAGCCCATTATATTATTTCAACACCCAACATACACCCACACTACACACACCCACACTCCCACACTTCACATATACTTGCGGTATTTGACCTTTTTTTTTTTTTAAGATTTTATTTATTTATTTGACAGAAGGAGAAAGAGCACAAGTAGGCAGAGAGGCAGGCAGAAGGAGAAGGGGAAGCAAGCTCCCCACTGAGCAGGGAGCCTGATGCCGGACTCAATCCCAGGACCCTGGGATCATGACGTGAGCCGAAGGCAGTCGCTTAACCAACTGAGCCAGCCAGGCGCCCCAGTATTTGACCTTATTTGTCTCTCACAACCTGTATAAGGAGGCAGATTGATTGCCTTCATTGTCTATTTGTCAAATGAACCACCAGAAGTTTAAATGCCCTGTCCAAGGTCCCTAGAACAACTCAGGAGTAGAATTAAGTCAGGTATTACACACAGGGGAATCCTTTATACAGTCACACTCCGCAGTCATGCTTGCAACAGACATGCAAGATTTAGAAGGATTTCAGAGATTTACTGGTAGAAGTATAGTGTATTTGAAGATGCCTGGATTTAGGGAGGTAAGTGAGAAGATGCTAAGAAAAGTGTAATATGTGGGAGGTGTTGAAGAGGCAGAGCTCTATGGGGAGGGAAATCAAAGATTCTGCTCTCAAAAACTCCCATCCCTTTACTCACTATATAATACCCACTGGGCTGTGGGCTGCACTTTAACAGATTAGCCATTCTAAGTCTTGTGGGTGGTGGCCTCAAGCTCAAGGCATTCAGTCAATTTTAGGTCTGGAGATATTTTTACAACTCTCAACTAGTGCTTGTTTCCCAAAGGCAGGAAAAGAATAGAATTTATTATTGAAAGATAATCAAATATACTCATCACAGAGATGTGATTATATAGATGTAGAATACTGTCCAGGAATCACAAAAACAAAATGAAACAAAACAAAACTACTTTGAACTGATGATGAGAAACTTTAGGAATCAAAATGCTAAGCTACCATTCTAAAAAAAAAAATCACAGCATAGTTTAAAAAAATAGACACCAGATATGAATTTTTCATTACTTTTAAAGGCAGCAGAATAGATTTTTGGGAAATGAATTCTATTGTTATAATTTTACTGTCTTTCAAATACATGAATGGATAAAAATATTAATTTATTTTGTGGGAGAATGATCAAGTTATATGAAATTGCTCTATGAACACTAGAACTCTAAATGTACAGTACACTCTGGAATGTTCCACCAAATTAACATGTGGCATGATGAACCTTCCTGGAACCTTACTGTCCTCAAGCAATCTCTCCAGTATGGGCTAGTTACCCTCTGGATCTGCTCTAAAGCAATTAACTTAGACCTTTCTTTACCATCAACTTGGAGTTTGTGTTCACTTTTCTGGTATTGGATCCTGAGTCTTTTTTTTTTTTTCCTTATTTACTCTCCTATTTATATCCAATAGCTTCTTGAGAAAAGAATTCATGGGAGGTTAGCCTTAGTTCTTTCATATATGACAATACTTTTATTCTACTTTATGTTTATTACTGCTATCAGTTATGCTAATCAAAGTATGTTAAAGTGTTATATGACACGAAAATCTTATTTTTATGTGGACCATTCTGATCTGTTAATTTTCTATCTTCCATCTCTTTGTCTTAACTGGTACTTTTTATGAGACCCTAAAACTTACTGAAAACTGTTGAATTTTTTCACATTTGTCATCATATTTTTACTTCCTATAGTTCTTGTTTATTCTCTTATTAATGTTCTTTAATAGCAGCATGGCGAACTGTTCTTGATTCATGGATACATTTTCCCTTATCTCTCTGAGGATATTAATAATTTCTTTTTAAGTTTGTTATAAATTCACTGTCTGTATTTTTTTCAAGGTATATTATTCTGCTTGTTTGCTTTGGTGTCTGACTTCAATATTAGAGACTTTCCTCAGGATCTCATGGTCCTTGGCTGACTACTAACACTGAAGAAGGGAAATTGAAAAGTTGACTGGAAACCTGGAGTGCTCCATGAGTTTTGTCAACCATGGTGTTTTGAGAGGTGATTGAAATAAAAAGCTGAAAAAACACCACTGTACCTATCTGTAGGTCTTTTCTCTTAGACTTTTTTAATTTCCCAAGGTATAGTAATAATAAACACTAATCATATGCTTATTACGTACTAGCCAGAGCTCTAAGTACTTATAAGGTATTATTTTATTTAATCCTCACAACTCTATGAGAAATGTACAATTTTTATCTTAGTGTTACAGATTGAAGGCACTAAGACAAAAAGAAGTTTTAAGTAACTCGTCCAAGGTCACAGAGCTAACTAGTGGTATACAAACATACAGCCCAGTTCATGCCCACTACATCACATTGCTTCTCCAGTCCCCACTGGCAAGATGTAAGTTCTGTGTTACGTGGGTGAAAAGAGCTGTGATATCAACATTCTGTATGTACACAGTTACTTAATCTGTTTTCCATGAAGTTTCCCTGCCTTTAACACTGACGCTTCCTTTTACACTCACCTCTTATACTCACTCACACACCAATGCTTGCCTTGGGAAATTTAGTTACAAGATACCACACCTGGGATTTTGGAGGGAGAATTATTATTTGTTAAGTATTCACCTATATACAGGAAATAGGATAAGTAATTTAATCATCCTCTCTAATTTCATTCATTCATTCATTCAATAAGTATTTATATGCCGTATTATGTATAGATTCCTATAAACAGTAATTTTAACTACAGTAGGTATTATCTGAGAAAGCACTTGCCAATGTCTGGAGACATTTTGGTTGTCATAACTGTGAAGGTGGGGGTTTGCTACAGGTATCCATCTGGTGGGTATAGGCTAGAGATACTATCAAATATTCCAAAATACATTAAACAGTCCCCCACAACAAAGAATTACCTACCCCCAAATGTCAATAACAGCAAGGATGCAATATTGTGAAATAAAATCTTATGAAAATGCTTAGCAATTGACGTTATAAAGACCTATCTTCTTGTATCAGCACCAATTCAGCTCCTCTCATTCTTGTACTCTGGTTCTTGAGCCTCAACAGCATTCCTGTTACTCTGCTAATTTCTCTACATGATCTTTTGGGTCAAAGAGGGAAAAGTTTTCCTGCTTACTTCACTTTTCATTATCAGCTTTCATCAGAATAGAGTAGAAGACTGCTCTCCTATAGTTTAAAAGATTGGCCACAGCAACAGCAATGAAGATCCACAAGAACAACCAAAGACAGTCTACCGGTAGCCTTGAGAACACCAGCCAAAAGGTGCTGTGGAATGACTGTGGTCACACCTCTCTTCACAGACATGGGAGAAGTAGATTTTTTTTTTCTCCAGAGAAAGTTGACCCTCCATGGGAATGGGAATGCCCATGTTACCATTGCAAATTAAAAAATTGGTCTCATTGTGCCCAAACTGTAAGACAGATCCAAAGCTGAAGGTGTCTAAGGTTGTTATACTTTTTGAAGAATATCTCATAAGAAAAAGTTTATTTAGGAAAAAAAAATACAGGTTTCTTGAATCATAAAAGATTTATTGTGTGAGGGGATTTGTTATACTAGAGACTGAAGATACTGCAACAGAATTCATCTGCCATAAAATTGTACCACTACTTTCAAAAATAATAAAAAATTCATAGCTCAATTTTTCTTCTTCAACAGAGTTGGTATCATTTCCAAATAGAGTGAGAAGTCATATGTTCTATATTACTTTCAGTTTTAATGTGGGGGAAAAAAGTTTTATTTTTCTGTGAAATCTGATGATAGTTTTATTTCTTCATAAATGTCTCTTCACCACTTCATCCTGACCAACCTTCCCCTTATATTTCACCTGTATCTTTCAGGGCTTCTAAGTCTTCTCTGTTATGATTTTTGGACTGTGGGTCTTCATCACAAGCTTGTGAGAGAGAGAGAGAGAGAGAGAGAGAGTGTGTGTGTGTGTGTGTGTGTGTGTACATGTGTGTTTTGGGGGTGTATTCTTTACAGAGTTTTTAAAGAGCCAGGAACTAAGTGTTGAAAATTCACAGCTTTGTCCATGTTGTCCTATTTCTTTTGGGTTTTAAAATACAGGCTCATTAGATTGACCAATTTGCACAATACTACCAGCAATTTTCAAAAGAGTATGGTCACTTTTTTTTTTATGAGGCCTCAATTAAGGTAAACATTTCTATAATTATGTCATTCACATTTTGGCCCATTTTCTAACATAACATTATAAATGAACATGAAATTACCTTCTACTATCTTGTCTAAATCTTTATCTTTCTCACTGAATACACTACTAATATTGTGAGTGCTTTGCCCATTAAAATATGATAAGAAGTAGACAATTTTCTCCCCACAGAACAGATATTTAAATTAACACAATGGATACTTATGCAGAGCCCATTATGTTCTCCAAGTTGAACTAGAGAGTTGCCAGACCCAGCAGGAAACAAGAAAGCAGACTGGTTAGCATTTATGTTTCAGTTCAAATATACTTAAATACTTAATCACTTCAAAATTTCAGCTAATTCTTTGAAAAGGAAAAGAATTTCCTGGGGCCTTTTATAAAGTGAAGTAATATAGCCTTTTTTAAGACTTTTGGTACTTACGTGATCATGAACATTTTCCTCAAATATTTTATAAATTTCAATAAGTCTCAGTTAAAACTTTCCATAAAATTAATAGACATGATCCCAAGGGGTCTTTTTCCATAGTTAGAATAGTTTATAATCATATATAAATGGCAAGATATCTTGTTTTACCATTTTTGTATAGCCTTGAGAATCTTTATTTTTTCCCATCCCCACTGAGATGACTGGCATGCCAATCACCTTAAAACTTATGCGTTTTGCGAATTGACAACAGAACCAATGACAATGCATTTGGCTTCATTAGTTTTGTACAATTCATGTCTATTTCTTCTCTAAGGTTTATAATGTTAAGCTCAGCCTTTGTGATTGTTTCATTTAAGAGGGATTCTGGAATAAGTACTTTGTCGACTCTAAGACAAGTAACCTAACTGAGTAAAAATTCTGAAAGAAACACATAAGATCTTGAGATGAATTTAATCCTTCTCTGAGAAAAGTGGTTGACTGAATACAAAATTAAAAACAACAACAACAAAAAGTTTCCAAGGGGGGGAGGAGGTAAATGGGCAATAAAAGCCCTGAGATCCTCTCCAGATCCTCATAAGAAACAACATGGAAGAAACACTGAATGTGCTTCCTTGATAGCAATTATCTTATGTTTAGGAGCATAGATTCTGAACCAGCCACCCAGGGTAAATACCCATTCCTACTATTTAACTAATTGTGTGACCTAAGGCAAGTTACTTAACCTCTGTTGGCTCAATTTCTTCATTTGAAACATGAAGATAATAATATTTACTTTGGAAGTTCTTGTGAGGACTAAATGCGGCAATATATGTAAAATGGGTAGAAACATGTCTGGCAAACACCACAGTAAGAATGTTTGTTATTATTATATCAGCTTGAGGGGACTAAGTACGAGGTGAAAACAAAGTGACCAATGGTCTGGCTGATGCAATGCACACTGGATAGGACTGGAAGTTGCAACTTCCTGAGGATTTTTAAAGTATGGGTGAGGGGCAAGAAAATGAAACAAGACGACAAGACCAGGAATGAAGTGATAGAGTGGAGTCCCATTGCTGAACCCCAATACTCTGGCTGCTTGCCCCAAAGACAGCAACCACATTCAATGAGCCAATACTTCCCTTCCCTCTACCTCTAAGCTACATACATCCAAACTGTCTTATTCATTTTCTTTAAACATGTGAGGCCATAATAATTTGATTTATTGTTTTTTAAAGTCCTGGGTTTTGGGGAGGTTTCCTTGTTATTTATTTTCTCTAGACAGCAAGGTAGAATTAAACAACGCCAGGTGAAAATAATCACACCAAATTCACTGTAATTCCAGATTTGTTGTCAATTGGGGGAAATGCTCATCCTGCCTGAATATCTCCAATACCTATTTCATAGTTTGTGTGGAGGATTAAATGATTTACTCTACATAAAATGCCTAATATAGGGTCTTACTGAACAGTGCCTGACACATAGGAGGTACTCAATAAATATTAGATGTCTTTTCCTTTACAATAAAGGTCAGGCAGGGTTTTTGTAGCCCACCATAAAAGATTGGAGTTCCCTAAGCTCAGGATTCCTCAGCTGTGCATCTACCTGGACTAGTCTGCTTCCCTCCCTGGGGAACTAAGGGTTAAAAGGTACCAGCTGAAACCTGAAGCTCCTGCTAATTGTGTGCTATAAGTAATAAAGTCCTTTCTCTCTGGTCCATGAGTCTCCTGTCTTTTTCCAGTATCGCTAAAATAGTGAAAACTTAGCTTGTTAGATCTCCATTATGGTAAAATCTCATCTATTTGCAGTTCCTAATGACAATCTTCCCTTTTTCTCAAAAGATTTCTCCCTGGAGCCCAACAGAAGTGGGCTAGAAACGGCACTCACTGAGTGAGGGTGGGGTCAGGTAAAGGTGTGAGAAGAAATCTACCTCATACTCCTTGTCCACTTTGAGCTTTAGAACCTGAGTCAGGGAAGGAGAAGTTTTGAGTTGGGTAACAGATTGAGGCCTTGATATCAGACTGGAATTAATTTCTTTATTTCTGAAAAAGAAACTTCTTTTATACTTGGCATTGTCTGGGGAAGTCATGGGATCTACCTAAGATATTCTAAGGGCAAGAGAGAGGGCTTTAATGGATCATGACTGACATTTATGGCAGGAAGACAAAAGATTAAGTTCATGCTTATCTTTTATCAAATCCAGTTTGTTATAGACACTGACAACATGCTTATGAGTATAAATATATGTACAAATAGCTAATATTTATTAAATAACTAATGAGGAGACACACACACACACTCCAAGCACAGTTCTAAGAGTTTTGCACATACCGATTTACCTAATTCTCACAACCACATAAGTTAGGCATGGGTGAAGCCAAGAACAGTTAAAATATACAACTGAGATCATGCAGCTAGAAGATAGTGGAGCCAGTGTCTGAATGATTTTATTTCAAAATATTTTATCCTACCAATATGGCTTTATAATAAAGATATTTCCCTTTCATTAATTATACTGGTCATCAGTAATATTTTTTTATACTTAAAGATAATCTTACAACTTCCTGAGTTTAGTTAACTTTTTTTTTCTTTTAATTTTATTTATTTGTTTGACAGATTACAAGTAGGCAGAGAGTCAGGCAGAGAGAGAGAGAGGAGGAAGCAGGCTCCCCGCTGAGCAGGAAGCCTGATGCGGGGCTCGATCCTAGGACCCTGGGACCATGACCTGAGCTGAAGGTAGAGGCTTTAACCCACTGAGCCACCCAGGTGCCCCAAGTTTAGTTAACTTTTGAGCCTATTCTTATTCCCTCCAACCTCCAAGGTTTTAAAGAAGCAGTTGATCTGGGTAGGCTCTTCAAGAGATTTCTTACTACATTACTATTATATATCACGGTAACCCAAATAATCATTATAAAATTATTAATAAATTGTGAATGAATGAATGTATGTTTCAGTTACCTGTTGCCACCTAGCACACCATAAAATGTACTGGCTTAAAACTGCACATTATTATTACCTTTCACAGTATTTTGGGTTGACTGGGATAAGCTTGAGAGATCTTGCCTGATGTCTCTCACACAGGTGCCATGCAATAATGACTAAGCCGACATCATCTGAAGGCTCCACTAGGCTGGACTTCCAAAAAAGCTTCTCACAGGGCTGACAGCTAATACTGGCTGACATCTGAGAGCGCATCTGCAGCTGTTAACTAGAATGACCTTTCCATTTAGCTTGGGTTTATCACAAACTGGTGGCTGGGTTTTGAGACAGAATATCCGAAGGGCAAATATCCCAAATGGCAGGAAGCAGAAGCTTCCTGGCCAGTTATGAGGTGGCACTGTATCACTTCCTCCAAAGCTGAATTATGATTTTCATGAGCCCTAGGTACTTTTGCTTTCATGGACCTCTTCATCCATAAAATAAATAGACAAATGAACAAACTTAAATTATACGTATTTCATATGATGGCGTTAGTAGAAAAATGAATATATAAACCTATGTTCAAACATTTTCTTAAACCTAAATATTCAGCTTTTTATTCTGATTTTATTTTCTGATTTATTGAAATATTTTCATGGGCTCCTAAAAGTCTCATGGCTCCAGATATTGTGCTAGTTGTGTCTGATGGACAAGCTGACCCTGACTTTTGCCACTGTCTATATTGGTCGAAGCGATCACAGGGCTCATCAGATTCAATGGGGTAAAGGGAAAATCTCCACTTTTGATGGGAGGGGACTAGATAACATTGCAGAAAAGTATGTGGATAAGACATAACACTTCAACCATCTTTAGAAAATAAAATCTATCAAAATGAACAAGCTTCTGAAAAACATAAACCCTTTTTCCTTTCTTTCTTGAAAAGCATGCATGCAATAACATTAAGCTCTATTACTCTAATAGTTGCTGGGAAGGCTTAAAATAATATTTGTTAGTATTCAGGGTTTTCAAGAAAATGTAAAACAGCCACACTGTTTTCAAAATTCTGACATACAAATATAAAGATACATTGTACGGTAAGGAAATTGTTATCGAAGCAATCATAACTTTACAGAAATTTTCAAAAAATTTAAATGGGTTCACGAAGAAATATTCACCTCTATGGGCAAGTCAAAAACACAATACTAAGGAAATTGATGTTACACTAGACTGTTTCAATTTCAATGCACGGTGGAACCTAATGGAGTAAACATGCATTCATACCATGACATCAAATGAATAAACGAGTTATGAATGAGTATCCATGTTGGCTTAATGGACCTAGTTGTTTTCTTCCTCAAAGATTGATATACTTTGGTGCAGAAGACAACCCCTGTCATGTTCTGAGAAATTCCACACACACACATATGCTCACACATCTTTTATACCAGTTGGAGTTTCAGTAACATTTTCTAAATAATAGAAATATCAAACGTAGGTGACAAAGTACAAATTCGGCGTATTAAGGATTAACTAGGATATTTTTTTCTTTCTTCCATAAAAATACAATGGCATTTTTATGCCAGGTTAATATACTAGACTGCAGTCTTAGACGTCCACTTACTCAGGGCTATTTCAAAGTACCAATTATAGCAGCACAGAGCTAGCTTGAAAGACTAGAATGAAAAGATTGCCTGGTCTGTGGAAGATTGATTTTACATATATAAGACAATAACTGTGTGAGTCAAAGGAGAGCAAAACAATTTCATACAAAATAGTTAATTTAAAAACAAAACACATAGTAAAAATAGACCAGATTACCATACACTTTTTAAAACATTATGAAATATAAGCTAATGCTCACAGTAGTAGCAATAATTTAGACACCAATTTTGACCTTACAAATGTGGAAGAAATCAGTCTTTTATCTACCAGCATCCATTCTTTTGGAAATTTTATCCCCACTATTGTTTGGGGAGATTGAATTCTCCACCAAACCCTCTAGCCCACAGGATAGCATTCAAATTAAAGTTTCCATCGTATTACCTCACCTCTCCTAACATAGAATTGGTATATTGTGGAGCTCAAATCCAACTGATTTTACTTTGGGATTTCCTTTTTTTTTTAAATTTAAATTCAGTTAGCCAACATATAGTATATCATTAGTTTCTGGTGTAGTGTTTAATGATTCATCAGTCATGTATAATACCCAGTGCTCATCACTTCATGTGCCCTCCTTAATGCCCATCACTCAGTAACCCCGACCTCCACCCACTTCCCCTTCTGCAACCCTTTGTTTGTTTTCCAATCAAGAGTCTCTCATGGTTTGTCTCCCTCTCTGATTTCTTTAGTTTTTCCTCCCTTCCCCTATTATTCTCCATGCTATTTCTTATATTCCATATATGAGTGAAACCATATGAAAATTGTTTTTCTCTGGTTGACTTATTTCACTTAGCATAATACCCTCCAGTTCCAGCCATGCTGATGTGAATGGTAGGTATTCATCCTACCATCCTTTCTGATGGCTGAGTAATTTTCCATTGTATACATGAACCACATTTTCTATCCATTTATCTGTTGAAGGACATCTCAGCTCCTTCCACAGTTTGGCTATGTGGACATTGGTGCTATGAGCACTGGAGTGCATATGACCCTTCTTTTCACTACATCTGTATCTTTCAGGTAAATACCCAGTAGTGCAATTGCTAGGTCATAGGGTAGCTCTATTTTTAACTTATTAAGAAACCTCATACTGTTTTCCAGAGTGACTGTACCAGATTGCATTCCCACCAACAGTATAGAAGGTTCCCCTTTCTCTACATCTTCACCAGCATTTGTTTTTTGTCTTGTTAATTTTAGCCATTCCAACTGGTATAAGGTGGTATATCTCATTGTAGTTTTGATTTATATTTCCCCAATGACAGTGATGTGGAGCATTTTTTTCATGTGTCTGTTGGTCATTTGTATATCTTCTTTGGAGAAATGTCTGGTTATGTCTTCCGCCCATTTCTTGACTAGATTATTTGTGTTTTTGGGTATTGAGTTTGATAAGTTATCTGGTATGTCATTTGCAAATATCTTTGCCCATTCCAAAGTTTGCCTTTTAGTTTTCTTGACTGTATCCTTTGCTGTGCAGAAGGATTTTGTCTTGATGAAGTAAAAAAAATAGTTCATTTTTGCTTTTGTTTCTCTTGCCTTTAGAGATGTGTCTTGCAAAAGGTTGTTGTAGCTGAGGTTGAAAAGGGTATTGACTATATTCTCCTCTAGGATTTTGATGGATTCCTGTACACATTTATTTCCTAAATAAATCTAAGAAAATGATAATTTCAATGGATATTTGTTGAGTGTTGTATTATACACCAAATACCATTCTAAGCATTTTGCACATATTAACTCATTTAATTTTTCCAATAACCCCAAGAGGAAGCAAAATTTTTAGCCACATTTTACAAGTGAGGAAATTGATGCACAGAGAACATATAACTTGCTTAGGAATACACAGCTAGTAAGTATAATTCTCATACCAAGATTGAAACCCAGACAGTCTAACATCAGAGCTTGTGACCTTTATTATATTATCTCACCTCTAGGGCATCAAAATTGGAAAGAGCACACATGGTTATTTTTATAGGAAAATTCCAGGGGGAGTATTAGCAGTGGTTACTTTTAATTTGTTTAGAAGCTTATGTTCATTACCAAAGATACAAAAATTAAAGTCCTTATAATTACAGATATATTTATAAATGTGAAGTTCAAATTTTCAGATATTTAAAAGATGCAAATTGCACTCCTTTCTTGAAGTCATTTACCATATACATATCATACGAAATTTTTTATTAGAAACTTATCCATAAAAAATCACCATTTCATTGTACTAGAATTGTGATAGAAATTAGTTTCTCAGCTGATTCAAAAAATTGTGTCTTACTGCTACAAAAGTAGCATAGGGATCTTCTGTGTTCATTAATGGCAGATCTATGTCTGATTCCAGCCCTCACTAGACTCTAGAATTTGGGGAATGGGTAACCTCACCTGTCTTCAAGATTCTCCAAAATAGAAACCACTCTATTTTTTTTTAAGATTTTATTTATTTATATGATAGACAGAGATTACAAATAGGCAGAGAGGCAGGCAGGGAGAGAGGAGGAAGAAGGCTCCCCACTGAGCAGAGAGCCCGATGTGGGGCTCGATCCCAGGACCCTGAGATCATAACCTGAGCTGAAGGCAGAGACTTTAACCCACAGAGCCACCCAGGTGCCCCCCACTCTAATTTCTAACATACTATTTTGAGAGTGGCCAGAGGCCAACACTTGTTCTATCAATAAATCAAAAGCCCCAGTCTCCTGGTCTATCATAAGTCCTATGTCTTCCCCAGCTACTATATTCACCCTAAATGATAAATCAATAGAACTATCCTAAAATGTTTCAGCAGCTACAAAAAGTGGTGTATTTGTTGGTGCCAGACTCTGTGCTCCTTGCAGGTTCTCTGGATACAAATAATAGAGCTCTCACTTTGATATGTGAGGTTAAGAGAGAATACCCTGTAAGTACATATGACATATCTGAGTCTATAAAATAAAGTTGCTTCTTTCCTTGACATCAGTCCTAAAATTCAAGTTGTGTAGTCAGAGTGCAAAATAGTATGTGGGTACTGAATAGCCCAACTCTGGTGCTTCCTTTGATTTTTTAATTCCATAAAGCTTATGTGGTGTGTCTCCTCTACCCCTTTCATTGAAATAAAACTTCTTGACCCTTGGGTTTGCTTCAAAACTGCAGACTAGGTCAAGCAATGATTAAGACTGATTTTTTTCATGATTATCCCCTATATGGAAGACACCAGGAACTGTTATCCATTGTTATATTTGAAAGGAATTAAAAACAAAAAATAGTTCTAACACACATTTTCCCTCCCTAGTTGCCTATCTAAATGTTTAATTTCACAGTGATTGTACACTGTTGTAATTGTCCTTAGGCATCTAGTTTCTTTAAATAGTGGCTTGTCTCTCTACAGAAGAACTTTCTCTGTAACTTTAGTTTAAATGTCATATACCAATTGTAATTTCTCGCTAATATAAATAATATGATTTATTTTTAAAATACATTCTGAATTCAGACTAAAATCAAAAAAGGAGTGTGGGGTGGGGTAGAAACCAAAGACAAAGCCTTTGAATATTAGTATTTCAGAGTAGGGTCAGGAATAAGCCTGAAGAACTAGGATATTGACCAAATGAATATACTGATTACATGAGGCTTAGTTTTGAAAAATCTATTCTTGGTCTGTCTTATCCAGGTGATTTCTGTAGGACTTTATCTCCTAAATTACTTCAAGAGCATTAGCAAATAAGGTAGATTACTCAAAATACTCATGTCTATCATGTGTGTTTTAAAGGTTGTCCTTCTTAAGGTCTAATCAGCAAAAAGCGAAGAGAAAAAAAGTTGTCCTCTTTTCCCCTCAGTTATCAGTAGCAAATAAGGAAGAAGAAACGGGGAAGAAAAAGGAAATAACAATATAGATTGGCTGGTAAAAATATCTTTCTTCCGCTACCATTTAGTATTGGTTAGATTGCCATAAAGAATAAGAATCATAAAGTGATATTATTGATAGAAACCCTATAGAAATAATTGAGATATAAATGAGGCCTTGGGACTAATTTTTAAAAAGTCACTTTGATGGGGCTTCTAAGTGGCTCAGTCATTAAGCATCTGCCTTTGGCTCAGGTCATGATCGTGGGGTGCTGGGATCGAGCCCCGCATTGGGCTCCCTGCTCAGCGGGAAGCCCCATTCTCCCTCTCCCACTCCCCCTGCTTGTGTTCCCTCAATCACTGTGTCCCTTTCTGTCAAATAAATAAGATTTAAAAAATCTAAAAAGTCACTTTGAAACAAGATTATGTTCTAACAGGGAACAAGGATATTTATTTTCACAAACATAGGATACTGAAGAAGGCATGCTTAGCTGGATTAGTGAGGCTGGCATTAGAAGATAGTCCAAAAATAGAGTTGAAAGGAAGCTTCTGAACTGATTTTATGATTGTGACAATGCAGTCGGAAAGTCAACACTAATGATGGGCACAAAGATGAACTTAGTATTACTACATCTATAAATATTAATTTCAGATTCAATCAACTGATTCTATGACCAGGCACCAATTTCCATCAATTAATTGAAAATTAGACAATGAGTCCTTCAGGTATTATTATTTGGGGATAATTGTATTAAATAATCTAGGAAGACAGTGAAGATAACCAGAAGGGAAGTATAGGTTACATTGCTACAAAGAATCTTATACCCTATCATTAACCTACTCTTTTGGTGTTGAAACTTTTCTTGATGTTAACACAACATTTTTCTTGATGAGAACATAGTGGGATTGATCTTGTTTGTATGAATCATTTACTGGCCCCTCATCCATTACCATTAATTCACTACCTAAAACTCAGAAGAACACATTCATGATTTGATTTTATCTCCATACGTTGAAACTGATCTATTTCTGGCAGGTTATATCCAGGCGTAAGTGTTATGGATCAACTAAGCTCAATCCCTAATACAATAGAAAGAAGATAATACCTCATCATTCCACATGTCTGTCAAGTACTATATTTTGCTATTTGCTCTCTTCAGCACAAACACATACCTATTTTAAGTAGAATAACTGTTTCCCCCAAAGCATCACTTCATATTCATATTTACTTTATTAATACAAATATATATTTTCAAAATGCATGGTCATGCCAGACAAATCTTCAGGATGGACATTTTTTAGACTGTAAAAGTTTACTTCAGCACAATTAAAGTAAATATAGTTCACTGACAAATACAGCAAAATGGTCACTTTCTGGGGGTTCTGAAGAGTTTGAAGTCTACATAGCTAAGAAGACATGGCAGGCCTTAGATAACCATGTTTAAGATAATGTTTATTACTGTAATATCTTGCAGCTCTTAAGTTCATGAATCAAAGCATAGGATTGTATAATGGCTATTGAAAATCTTATAAAACAAGAATGATAGTGATGCTGTTCTTAACTGCTAACACATTAAGAACTGGGCATTTTTTAAAGCACTATATGTAACAACCTTTGGAGTTTCAGTTATCTATCTAATAGGAAACTGAGAGTAAGAAGGGGCTCATGGGTGGTATGAAGTAAAATCAAGATCACAGTCTGACCCCAGAGTTCAAACTAAATCTTCATGAGGCAACAGTGGGGGGATGGGTTAGCCCGATGATGGATATTAAGGAGGGCACATATTGGAAGGAGCCCTGAGTGTTGTGCACAAACGATGAATCATGGAGCACTGCATTGGGAACTAATGAAGTACTGTATGGTGACTAACATAACAATAAAAAAAAATGTCAACAATCTAAAATAAACAAAGTAATATTTATAAAGCAGTTATTATGTGCTGGTTCTATTCTAAGTAATTTACATGTATTCACTCATTCAATCCTTACAATAACCTTACAGAGATAGGTAGTATTCTTAATTTTACTTTATAGATGAGGAAATTGTGGTGAAGAGAATTTAAGAAACCTGCCCAAGGTCAGACATTTAGTAAGTTGTGACTTTAGAATTTAGATCTGGTTCTAGAGCCCCCCAGCTTAACCATTATGCTCTGCTGCCTGAACTTTTCTAAATTTCCTGCAGCTCAAAGTCAACTAGCAATTCTGGCACAGCAAGAATATATGATGTTGTGTAATTGACAATGTCCCCATATTTTCTTAAAGATCAAGAGGGCTGTGTTTCATCAAACCCCAACTAATGAAGTACAAAAATATAAAAGGAACAAAATTAAGGTAATTCAAGGAGTCTCATCTCTTCAAAACTTCAGAGGAATGAACAGTTCATGGGTGCCATTAACACTGGTCCCACAGAACTCCTCAAATGAAATGACTTCTTTGAACCTCAATTAGTACTCTGATGCTTCTTCCCCACTTCAAGGCCAACTTAATGATCGGGGGCAATCATCCATCCTACCAGAAGGGGAAACCTTATCAAATGTTGGCCTAGCCATTAAGTAGACTTAGTCTTGGTGTGTGCTGACATTTTATAATCATACATGTATAATCATATAATATTTTATAATCATACGTCCATAAATCCTCTTACCCAACAAATCTTCCAAACATATTGAATTACTGTCCTTGTTCTTTGATGTACAACTTAAATACACACACTCACACACACACACACATTCTTTCTCCCTTTGATGTGCTTA
Organism: Lutra lutra; assembly: GCF_902655055.1. Taxonomy (NCBI): domain Eukaryota; kingdom Metazoa; phylum Chordata; class Mammalia; order Carnivora; family Mustelidae; genus Lutra; species Lutra lutra. The sequence goes on from NC_062286.1 coordinate 69,602,488, forward strand.
TTTAACACATTTTCTTCCTTCAATTTGGGTGTCTCTTTTATGACACTAACTCACAGAGTTTGCCCATCCTACTTATTATTTGTTCTGCAGTTTTGTACTTGTGTAATTTCACAATGTTCTTTTCCAGGGATTCAAATGTACTTTCATATTCCTGAGGGCTAGCACAATTCCTATAAGATAAAGCACACATTAAAGAAAAAAGATAGTTGATCAAGAAACTACCCTTTCCTGAATGTTTTTAATCAGATCTCCTGTTTTTATTTCAGTTTTCAAACAAATGATTTTTATTTTCTACATACCTTAGAGAGTGTTAATCCCCTTGACTATTAAAGGCATTTTTGAAGTGTTTCTGCATAATTCATACTGAATGTAGTGCTCAGAAGCTAGCATTATTGGGGTATGCATATTAATTATTCATATGCAAATTGAGAACCATGGGACCCAGCACAGCTGGAATATATAACTCTTGCTGCCTTTTCTAAAGAAGTACACTTCTTGTACCCTTGTATTATCATTTCTTTATATAACATTTTCCAATTCACCCAAACAAATGTCTACTCATATTAAGATCTTAACTTTTCCATTAGCTAAAGCAATTATGAATGTGAGAAGATGGAAACTGTTAATACAAAACAATTACACTTTATGGCTCATCTTTTGCGGTCCCCAGAAGCTGAAATATACGTCTTTTGGATGTTGTTCTTTATGAACCGTGTATTTCAAACACTTCACCTCTCTATCTATTTTTCTCATACTTGAGCATTTTTTATTTATACCCATTGATTTCCCCCTAAAGCAATATTTAGAGAAACATAATTCCAAACTAAAGATGCAATAAGGGTTCACTTGATTATGACCTCCATCATGACAATCCTCATTTTCTCAGTTGTGACTCCTTCACTGGTGAAGATAAAGGGAATAAATATAGAGGCAGAGGGGGAATCATTAAAAGCAGTGGTCTCAGGACACATTATAATCCAAATATCAAAAGCATCCTCTGAAATAGATTCAGAAGTGAAACTCTTTGCTTCAACTTTGGAATTGTCACAGTCTCTCATTCTTAATATAACAAGTCATCCTAGACCAAGGATCCCTGAGACAGGGAGGGATGTCAGGAGGTACTTTCATCTTGTAGCCCCTGGAAGGCTTACATGGCAATTATCAAATTGAAGTCAAGGGTGACAGGAAAACATCGGCCCGGGATCTTCTGTTTCAAGAAGACATACTTAGGAAGATGCCACCATTGTTCTGGATTAATATCTCAGTTCATAATTCACTTCTGACTAAAACTATATGGAATGAATAAATCATGGGCATAAGAGACACCAGCATAGGGGATATAGTCAATGGTACTATAATAGCATTGTATGGTGACAGATGGCAGCTATACTTATGGGGAACATAGCATAATGTATAAAGAAGTTGAATCAATATGTTGTATAGCTGAAACTGATGTAACATTGTGTGTCAAGTATACTCAAAAAAATTTTTAGAACTATATGGAATTTTAAATTGAAGAAAGTTGGTCTTTGGCAGCGATGCTGCTGTCACTCCACTTGGTATTCATTTCCTCTCTTCTCAGGGTGCCTGTGCCAAATCCCCAGGCCTCCAGCCACTCATTTCCTCTCTCCCATTACCATTCTCCTATTAAAAGCTGTACTCCAGAAAGACCTACAGTTAAGCATTTAGAGTAACAATCAGATTGAAATGTATCACATCTCCCAGGCCATTTTCACAGAAACAAAAGGCAAAGCCTTAGAAGAGAAAAATTTCAGAGCTGCTGGAATTCCAAGGAGCAACATGCCTATGAGAGATATGGGTTATTTAGGTAGAGCCTACAAAGCTGCTTCCTGCAGGGTGGATAACTGCCCACTCGTAAAACATGGTCTCTTAAGGTCTTGTCAGTAAGACATATGAAGGTGAAGACCAGTAGCTCCATATTCCTGATCCTAAATGTGATGAAATGTCACATAAAAGTCAAACCATTAAATTTGGGAATCAATTATATTAGGTAAATAACATGAAAGCAAGAAGCTAAATTTAAAAAGTCCAAGTACAGAGATTATTCTAACTTGTCTCTTAACTACTACTTCCTTATCTAACACTGCAAGTGCCTTCATACTTGATAAGGCATGAAGTTATTTTTTATTTAGAATGATTACCTAGTCCAGGCCTCCTTCATCAATTGAGAGTTCGATTCTACGACTGTCTTCAAACTGGACTCCTTGAGCCCATCCTCTATAACTATATCAGAACTTCAGCAAGTAACTCCAGAGTATGGCTCCTTAACAGAAAACAAAAATAAAAACAAATATCAACAAAACAACAACAAAAACCCTACGTGGAATGAGAAATTGAAAATAGCTGGAAGTGTATTGAACTGATACATAGATCTCTCATTCCTGCTCTTGATCATCCCATTGGTATTGGATTCTTGGAATTCAGATTGCAAGCTCTTGGACTGATTCTGGTTTCCAGTTACTATCTCGCAACATAGCCATGCTTCAGGAGACCTGACATACATTTTGTGAAGTATCATCTGCATCATCATCTTCCCCTGATGAGGTGGTTGTGTTTCCATTTATGTATGCCTCTGTTTTCAAGCTGTTGATAGCGCATATACCCGTCAGTGCATGCTTTTCCACAGCTCCCTGTACTTTTCCCCACAACAGACCCACTGTTACTCCAGTGAGAAAAATCTCTTCATAAAATCCCAGAGCTTTCTAGGATTCCAAAAATTCTTTTCTTTCACTTAAATTTTTCTTCTTTTTCTTCCCTTTCTTTTATATTCTTTGGCACTCTTCAGAAAGGAATATACCCATACAATTTTCTACATTTACCTGGGCCCTCACAGAACCCTTGGTCTAGCTGGTTATTCTATATTGCCTTGAATTGTTTTTTATTTTGGGATCTTCTTTCCCTAAGTACATTTTAGGTTAAATAAAGCACACTGGACAGGTTATCTTGGGAAACTGAACATATGTCTTTATCTCTACTTTTTTGAAGCCCATTAAATTAAAGAGATATAGACCCAAAAGGATAAAGAGGATGGGAGAAGGGAAGGCAATCAATAACTTTGGAAAATGGATAAATAAAAATCTGAATTGGCAGAATGGGTAAAACCAGAATCTGAATGCTTTCCCCAGGAAAAGATAAGAAAGAAGCTGACCTATGCTATAGAGAGAATTGGAGGCACCAGGAACTTAACACTAGCATAACAGATTACATACTGGATAAGGAGTGCTAAGATGCCTCAGATATCCTCTGAAGGCCCATGTCACCAGGAAACTCTCCTCCCCGATCCTAGATGGAGGGATCCTGGAGTTTTGTTCACTCCAACAACTGAACCAGATATACTCCATGATTATAGCTGCCAGAGAGTAGATGCTGGAAACAATGACTTAGTTAATAAAGAAACTATATCAAACACTGAAATCAACTGTGACCTTCTTCATCTTCCTTCCTTCCATAGATTAGAACCCAGATTGCTGGTAACCTCCCACTCAGCACCTAAAAGTGTATAAACTATTTCTCTTTAATTTACAATCCTCTCCCACAAGTACAATGACATTTAAAGATACAGCAGTGAAACAGTAATTTTCTCAGTATTTCTTAAAAATGAATCAAAAAATTTGAAATTTTGAGGAAAGCCTTCAGCATAAAAAACAGACACTAATAAATAAATTGGAAAACAAAAGAAATGATTACAGCAGAAACAAGGTAGAAAGCAGAATAAGACATCAAAATAAAATTATAATCCACGTACCAGTTTTTATACAGAATGTTATAACAAAAAATTAAGAAATAGGATTATTCTTCAGTCTCCTTTAATTATAATTATCTCAGTTGCTATGATAATAATACTTAAATAATATATTTGTTTGCATATCAAACAAGTGAAAGGTAAATTATTTCTCTTTCATTTTTATTGAATTAAGTATGCTGTATAGTTTCTTGCATATCTAGATATCAAGCAATTGTTGAGGGTCTTATTTAATGCTACTAAGAGCTTCCTTAAAAAGCAAAACTCTAGAATTTTTCGAAACAATGCTCTGAGCCCTCTGAAGCAGCTTCATTTCTGTTTTCTTTTTCTAGCTAACCAGCCCTACTTCCTAGAAGATCTGTCTTAGACAGTACCATTATGACCTCAGACCACTCCAACAGCATTTTTGGAACCCTCTGTTTAATCATTTCTTACAACCTGTTTTTTGATGGAATATTTTAGAACACATATCACAAGTTAAATATAGTTAAGTTATAAATTTTTCTACGCTGAGACCCAGCTGTCCTGCCAGGAACTTTACAGATGACAAGCATAAAAAATACCTCACTCTGGTTCTTTCTCAGGTTTCTGGATAATCTAGAAACCAGCCTGAATTAAACCAGCCCCAATTTTTTGCTCATCATAATTACACAAGCTTTGACCATATAAAATTTGGACATTTTTAGATCATTGTCAGTGAATTCATTTTAATAGACACTGGGTTGAATTATCTCTCATAAAACCACATTATGGTTTTCTGGTTTGGGTTCATCAAAGAGTAAAGGAAAGAACAGTTTAATGTTTAGATTTATTCTATGAAAAATGACTGTGCTCTTCAAGTATTTAGTTGGTGACCAGCTTGCATGGCAGCCAGGCTTTCATGGAATCATTTACTACCTGGAGAGTTTAAGCTTTGTTTTCTGAGTTTAATAACACTCAACTCTCTGGGGTTTAGTAATCAGAATTGGGTGTTTATGCCCAACACTTGAGGAGCTAGCTCATCAGAAAGAATGAATGGAAATCCTTTACCCTGAATTTTTAAAAATGTCAGTACTTGCAAAAAAAAAAATCTTTAAAAAGAAAACAGCAATGGAGGAGGTAAGAAAAAAAATATTTTTATTATATTAAGGCCTGAAGTTATTGTCTGATTCTAATCAGCAGATTAGCTTCAATACTATTTCTTTAACTAAAGTTTTGGAGTTTAAGGTCAATTTTAATTAACAGTTGAAAAGTGCATCCAAAACATTCAAAACATGAGGCACTCTGAGATGATTTTTGTTGTGTGTGGTTTCCATTTTGGTATCTTGTCCTTCCCCTGACATTTCGTGGGTTTCGTATTATTTCATTTTATTTTTCAGGAAGCAGCACTAACAAAAAACATTGCTGATATCAAAATTCCAGCTGAGCTTTATTCACTTTGATTTACCCCATAACTAGTTTCGATGTCTGCAAGCGATGTGAACTGGAGAGTTGAACAATTAGCTACTAAATATTGTCCCTGAAGCTACTTTTCTCCCAGTTGCTTCTTAGTGTCATGATTATCAGAGCAATTACTCCTTCTTTTCTATTGTAAGATGTAGCCATATTTCAGTCCCTGTGGCACAAATATTTAATAAAATGGTCTCGGTGTGTTAGAATTTCATTGCTGGGAAAAAACAGCATCTGATCAGGCTCCTAAAATACAGGCATTAATTTTATGTGTATAATATCTTGCTTGAAAGCTACAACAGAGGAGGCATGCAATTTCTGACAGCAGTTTTCAAGTTGTGTCTCTGAATATATTTTCAGTGGAGGGATAAAAAGGTTCAAATTTACATTTTAGTCACTTTAAAAATGGGATCGAATTCTCAACATTCACAGTTTGGTTCAGATGCCAATACTGATGACAGTACACCTACCAAACAGGTATGGAAAGGTTTACTACTTACCTAATGAGCTTTCTGGGGAGAGCAGAGTGGCTCACAACCAGGTCCAAAATGGGTTGAAAGAGCAAAGAAGGGAGAATGGCTTAGGCTTTCACGGTGGTTCAGGATGGTGGGTGGGGTGAGAGGGTGGGCATGTGCCAGCAGAGATTTGTGGTTTGAACTTCTTGCCACAGGGAGCTCTATGCTTCCTTATCCACTTATGTAGATGTGGGGCAGATGGGGGAAAAGAGGGGTATAGCTTAAAGGTTTTCGGCTGTCAAAGATCAAAATTAAATCAAACTACTTATTGTAATTTGCATTTAACATTTCCTTCCTAATGAATATTTGGTATCAACTTACTGATCATAATTTGCAAGGTTCCTAGACTTCATTAGTTGTTAAGACTGATACATTTTTAAAAAGGTGAGGTCTTCATTAATGTGGCTTGTTGAATAGAAATAAATTATGTGTAAGTTGTTATAGACAGTGATGATTTGCATACTGTTTTAATTTATTTTTACTTTTTAAAATGTCTGTTTATTGCCCATGTTAATATAGACCAGTGGTTTTCAAACATTAACATGCCCTAATAGGACCTGAAAAATCTTGTTAAAACACAGATTGCCTGGACCTCATCCCCAGAGTTTCTGATTTAGTAGGTCTGAGGTGGGGCTCAATAATTTGCATTTCTAACAAGTTCCCAAATAATACTGATACTATTGTCTAGGGGCCACACTTTGGGAATGACCAACCCAGCTTTTGAGGATTTTTCTTGTTTTGTCTTGTTTTGTTTTTTAGTTTTGGGGTTTTAATAATTTGTTTCCCGGTATCTTGTCCCTATGAGGGCTTGCAGCTCTTTAAGTATCATTAAATAATGATTTTTGGTTATTCATATTAAAAGCAAGTCCTCTTAATGGCTAAAGAGCTATCTTGTTACTTTCTAGTTTAGCTGTAGCCCACACTACAATAGCCTCCTAATTATTAGTATTTTGTGATATTTATATTAAAATATATTATAGCTTAATAAATTTAATTGTGACACTGGATAAATATTCATAAAATTATATGATCTGTGGCATTTCTTTTTGGGAATAATTCTTAAAACTGTATAATTAAATTGAACTAGTAACCCTCGAAAAGTTTAGGGAAAGTGAATAAACTCCAGTGTTCTTGTAACTATTTTCTTCACCAAGGTTCCTTATTCACCAAGGAACCTGCTCTTCCCAAATTTAGTCTTCAATTTCAACATTAGATTATTGGGTGTAGTGAGAAAAGGTGGTAGGATAGAAAACACATGAAATTAAGAGTCAGGAAATACAGATTCTGGACTAATTTTGGACTAATTTTGCCACTAATTTTTCATGTGATCATGGGCAAACTATCTAAACCAGTTGGCAAGTTTTTCTGAAAAGGCAAGATAGTAAATGAAATATTTTACACTTTGGAAGTTACATGGTCTCTGTCAAAATACCCAACCCCATTCTTATAGAACAAAACAGCTGCAATTATTTACGAAAAACATGAGGGTCTAGATTTAGTCCACAGGCTACAGTTTGCCCACTTCTGATTTAAGCATAGGTTTTTATTTGCTTTTGTTTTTTTAATCTGTGAAAGGAATAGGTTGGACTAGCAGCAAACATTCTGTGATGTTGCAACTTGGTGAGCCTTGGTCTTGGTTACAGAGTCTATTTTCACCCAACAGGGAAGAACTTACATATTAGAATCACTCTTTGTATAAATTGCATCATCCAATTGGAAAGGGAGATTTAAGGTATTTGTGATAGAGATAATACCTTATATTCCAACTCTATCTAGACAGGTAGATAATAGTAAAAGATAAAAGAGGAATTAGAAATTGTTACAAGCAGATATAATATATAATGTTAGAAAATGATATTATTTTATTATTTGTTAACTATTAGCAATATAACTATTTTTATTGTTATAGCAGAGAGTTACATGGGGGTTCATTCATGGAAATAGAGACTGGGTTCGGAGTTTTTTGTTTTTGTTTTTTTTTTTTTTAATACGATCTCCTATGACTAAACAGCAATGTTTAGAGTCTGAGAAGGAGAGAAGGAAAAAAACAAACAAACCAACCCACACAACTGGCGTTTAAACAAAGACTGGAAGTAACAGAACTAGAAACCATGCTTCAGAGCCAGGGTCCGGGTATATAGATTGGTTAAGAGGGAGTATACACATGCCAAGTTTTACCTAGAGAACGAATTCATAGGCAACACAGGGACACTGAGAAAGAAAGAACTGGAACAACTTCTCAGGTGAATTCCTGTTGAAAAATGGAGAGTGACATGAGGAACTGGATACAACTGTTGGATTTCTTGCTGGAGTTGCCTTCTGTCTACCTCCACTGGTTTCAAGGATCATTCTTCACATGGCACATAAGGGTGAATAAATGCTTGAATGCATGACGAAGTGAACCATACAGAGGGTGTCCTATGAGCTCTAAAGAACAGGCACTCTCTTCTTCAGGGGTTCTAAGGAGTCACCACCATCTTAATATCAGTTCCTTTCTAGACTTCTTTACTCTCAGCAGAGCAGGCCTTTTATTTTCTGTCTACTCTTCCTTTAATGATGCAGGAAAATATCTGTCTCTCCTCTGAATTATTAGACATTTACGACTTAGATTCTTACTTTTTATGTCTGTGAGAGCCAGTTATGTGCCTTAAAAGGTTTTTTTGGTTTTGTTTTATTTTGTTTGTGTGTGTGTATGTGTGTGTGGAAAGAGACACACACACACACATTTTGTATGTATATGTATATATGTGTGTGTATATATATATACCGTGTACCAAACATAAAACTCAGTATTTAGTAAATGATAATCAGCTTGGTCAAATTTTTAAAACTATCTTAAAAGTCCAGTGAATTAAAGTAAATTGAAAGATGAATTTTGCCCTCGCTGTCCAGCATTACTGCATTTTCACTTTGGCTTTGGTTTGAACTCAGGTTAGTCTTATCATTTGCCAGAGAAAACATAAGTCTGGCAGCCCAACTTGTTACTCTCTAGAGAATCTTTCTGTACCACCCCCCCCCCCATTTAGATATCTGCTGCAGGAGTTCTAGAACAAAACATGCTGAAAAGGAAAGCTTTTAATCTATATTCTAGTTAAATTAAAAATGGAGATGTTTCTTGTATAGAGTTCATTTGATTATTTAAGTATATTTTGATGATAGGGCAAAATGCAATCAGATTTATATTAGATGACAAAAACTTTGGGTCTGCTATACAAATCCATTCTAAATATGAAATATTGCATACACTTAATTTTTAACATAAGGGTCTCTAATTTCAGATCCTGGCACAATCTACAACATGAGCACAAGAATGCCTTGATTCCCATGAAAGGCAGGTTTAGAGTTAAGAATGTTCAACATTACCCTAAATATAATCTGTGTAAATAAAATATCAAGTTAATCTAAGAGTCAATTTATTGTGGATTTTAAATGGGTCAAAAGAGAGGAACCCCCTCCCTGAGTTTCCCTGCTTCTAGCCTGAATCCTCAGCAATTTTTACCAGATAGGTCACTCTAACTTGATAACATAATCTTTTTTTTTTTCCTTGACCAGCAGTTTTCAATGTTTATACTCTGCCCAAAAGGTAACATCCAGATAATTTTCACTTTGTGCAATGCTCTTCACAACATGGCTTTTGGCTCCATGTTCATTCTGCTCTCCTGCCATTTTCTGTCTCCTTATACTTTATAATAGAAGAATACAGAACTACTCATTCACTAAGGAACCTGCCGTTTTCAAATTCTTTTGCAGTGGGCATATTATTACTTCCATCTGAAATGCTCTTCTTATCAGCCAACTTAGATATTTCTTTTTAAATTTAATTTAATTTTTTTTGTGTGTTCCAAAATTCATTGTTTATGCACCACATCCAGTGCTCCATGCAATATGTGCCCTCCTTAATACCCACCACTAGGCTCACCCAAACCCCACCCCACTCCCCTCCAAAACCCTCAGTTTGTTTCTCAGAGTCTACCATCTCTCATAGTTTGTCTCCCCCTCCGATTTCTCCTAACTCACTTCTCTTCTCCTTCTCCCAATGTACTCCATGTTATTCCTTATGCTCCATAAGTAAGTGAAACCATATAATTGACTCTCTCTGCTTGATTTATTTCACTCAGCATAATCTCCAGTCCCATCCATGTTGATACAAAAGTTGGATATTCATCCGTTCTGATGGAGGCATAATATTCCATTGTATATATGGACCATATCTTCTTTATCCTATTTGTCTATTGAAGGGCATCTTGGTTCTTTTTACAGTTTGGTGACTGTGGCCATTGCTGCTATGAGCATTGGAGTACAGATGGCCCTTCTTTTCACTACATCTGTATCTTTGGGGTAAATACCTAGTAGTACAATTGCAGGGCTATATGGTAACTCCATGGTATATGGTAATTTTTAATTTCTTAAGGAATCTCCACACTGTTTTCCAAAGTGGCTGCACCAACTTACATTTCCACCAACAGTGTAAGAGGATTCTCCTTTCTCCACATCCTCTCCAATACTTGTTTACTGTCTTGTTGATTTTGGCCACTCTAACTGGTGTAAGGTGGTATCTCAATGTGGTTTTTGATTTGAATCTCCCTGATGGCTAATGATGATGAACATTTTTTCCTGTGTCTGTCAGCCATTTGTATGTCTTCTTTGGAGAAGTGTCTGTTCATGTGTTCCGCCATTTACTATAGCACCAAGAACCATAAGATACCTGGGAATAAACCTAACCAAAGAGGTAAAGGATCTGTACTCGAGGAACTACAGAACACTCATGAAAGAAACTGAAGAAGACACAAAAAGATGGAAGCGCATTCCATGCTCATGGATCGGAAGAATAATCATTGTTAAAATGTCTATCTTGCCTAGAGCAATCTATACTTTCAATGCCATCCCAATCAAAATTCCACTGGTATTTTTCAAAGAGCTGGAACAAATAATCCTAAAATTTGTATGGAACCAGAAGAGACCCCAAATTGCTAAGGACATGAAAAAGAAAAACAAAACTGGGGGCATCACGTCGCCTGATTTCAAGCTTTACTACAAAGCTGTGATCACCAAGACAGCATGGTACTGGCACAAAACCAGACACATAGACCAGTGGAACAGAGTAGAGAGCCCAGATATGGACCCTCAACACTATGGTCAATTAATCTTTGACAAATCAGGAAAAAATATACAGTGGAAAAAAGACAGTCTCTTCAATAAATGGTGCTGGGAAAATTGGACAGCTATGTGTAGAAGAATGAAACTCGACCATTCTTTTACACCATACACAAAGATAAACTTGAAATGGACAAAAGACCTCAACGTGAGGCAGGAATCTGTTAAAATATAGAGGAGAACATAGGCAGTAACCTCTTCAACATCGGCCACAGCAACTTCTTTCAAGACATGTCCCCAAAGGCAAAGGAAACAAAAGTGAAAATGAACTTTTGGGACTTCATCAAGATCAAAAGTTCCTGCACAGCAAAGGAAACAGTCAACAAAACAAAGAGGCAACCCACGGAATGGGAGAAGATATTCCCAACTTAGATATTTTTTAACCGTTCTTTCTATTTCAGTTCAGATGTTTTGCCTTCTGTGGAACATTCTCTGATTGTCCGTAACTGACTAGAATTTCCTTTTTCCTTTGCTTCCATGGTCTTAGCACAAATAAATAAGTATCTTGAATTCTGATTATTTTAATACAATATGTAGAAATGTAAATATATATTTCTCTGGTAGTTTATGTTGTGGGAAAATTCTCTATGGTTTTTAACCATATTCCTGCAGAGTTCAGAGCTTCTGAGCAAAGGGCTTTGTAAGGATGTTTGCTTTAACAAACAGCCTTGGAAGCTAGATTTTTGTGCCCTTCCAAAGACAAAATCTCCCTCTCTAGAGATGCCTTTTCTCTCTCCCGCAGAGATTTGTTTAGTGAATAAATCTATCTCTGGGGCAGAGGATGGGCTTGAGTGTCAGCAGCTTGTAAAAGTTAAGAGCCTTCTAATCGGGGATCCTCTTCCTGTAATGAAAACCCACCGCATGCGCAGATGAACACTGGCCTTCATCCCATTGTCCTATGGGGATAGTGGCTTTGGGAACCAGAGCTGAAGTACTGTCCTTGTTATTGTTCTTTACTGTGAGTAATCAACGATCAGCTTCTGACCTAGGGTGTGTGGTGTTCCTCAGTGTACATATATGAAACTGTGGCAAGACAACATGTTAGCTTGCATGAAGTTTAAAATCACGGATCCTTCACAGTTTCTAACTTTATAAGGTTGAGACCTGGCATAGTGGCTGGCATATAGGAAATTCTTTATAAATATATACTGAATGTTTGGGCTGGTCTGTGAAGGCTAGAGGAAGACATTAATCGGTATACCCAGTATCAGTAAAAAGTATGAATGACATTGAAATTGACCATAAAGATTACTGATGTACTATCTAGCATACCCTTCTGGATATCTGCACTTTCATTATCTCTGAGCTATTTTATTAATCTGTACTGAAAACTGATGGTAATGCAAATGTTTCTTTATCCATTAAAAAAGCAAATGAAATTTGCCTTGTGAGTATTGACCCATTTTATATCCATTTGTAAATTCATGTCAGTATTGTTAGGTTGCCTGAATTATCTACAGTATGTATTGCCTACATGTATACCTATGTTTATGTGTGTATTATGTTTGGATTTTCCTTTTAATTGGTTTTAACATCTTATTGGTTCCATCATTAGCATGTTAGAAAAATCTGGGATGTTTGTGTTTATTTTAGAGTTATATTAAAGTTATGATTTTATAAAAATATTATCCTTTATTACTAGTGATATATCTTTAACATCATGAAGTGTTGTGCAGGAATTTCCTCTGTGTGGGCATGCTTGTCTCTGTGTGTGTGCATGGGTGTGTGTGGAAGAGCTATTCCATTTGGCTGTTTTAGACTTTCCTCATTTTCCTTTTCTTGGCATTTTCCAAATCTATAGATCACAGAATATCTACAGTCATTGCAATACCTAAACTACTCTGTATTTTTAGTATGGGCTTCAGATTTGGTAATATTTAAAAGGTGCTGGAAAAAATATATGGTAAGGTAGACAAAGAAATCTCTAAACTTGACCAACCCTTTGCATTGTGAGTAAAAATAACATAGATTTTAGGTTTATAAAATAAATAAATGAACACTCATTATTGTACTTTATAAAGGGATTCTAAGTACATCCAGCATGGGAAATATCTTGGTAGAATGAGTCATACCCATGCCATGCCACAACCAAGCACCCAGAAGGTATACACATTTAAACAGCTGCTGAGAAGATTCACGCTGCTTGCTGTACATCTTGCCAAAAGCAAACTTACCTCCAGGAAATTATGAAGTTCTTTATCCCAAGTTCCCTTAAATAGAAAACTGGAAAATTCTTGTTCAGAACATGAGATTAAAGTAAGAAAGTCCTTACTTGCCATTCAGATTTACCCTTCTATTTATGAGAAATCAATCCAACAAAAAAAAATTCATATATACATATATTATTATATTGCAAAGCAACAACAACAAACAACAACCTCACCTAAAACAAAACAAAACAAAACAAAACAATTGGTGACTTTATTCAGAGTTCGTCTGTTTTTTTCACTGATGTCTGTTATCTCTGGACTCAATTCAGGATCTGATTGCATTTAGATATTCTGTACCCACAGCATCCTCTGAACTCTGACCATTCCTCAGTCTTTCACTGTTTGACCTACCTGAAGAAACTTAGTCTGAAATTCTGTGGAAGTTTCCTCAGTTTGGGATTGTATGATATTTTCTCATGATTAGATAGACACCTATGTACAGTGATGCCTTATTGGGAAAAATATCACAGAGGTGACTTGACTTTGCTTCATCACATCAGGTGGTTCACCATGATAATATGTTTTCTTACTGGTATTATTTGTCTACATTGGTGTCTGCCAGGTTCCCTCACTGTTTAGTTAGTACTGCTATCCTTGTAATTGGGGAGAAAATATTGGAAGAGAGCTCATTTAAGTCTATGCAAATATCTTGCTTTCTCATAAAACTTTGACTATTTTTTAGCATCTGTTGATACAGCTTGCCTGCAGCCATCACTGCTGAGGTGATTTTCTATTCTCCTCATTTCTTCCACATATATTAATTGGAATTATTTTCTAAGAGTTGGCTCTTCTCACCCATTTACTTATTTATTCAGTTATTTATAGATATTTTATGCTTTAAGTTATAATTCAATACTGTCAAAATTAATTTTGTTGCCCAATGGTGCCAGGTTTGGCCATTTGGAACTTTATCAAGTTGGTTCCTGCAGTTTTCAACTTATTCTCATCTTTTTTTTCCTAGCACCACAATATGCTCCAGGATCATTTTATCTGCCTCAGTCTGAAATCAATCACCTCTCCAAAGAGCCATGGTCCTTTTATTAGAGTATAACAGCTACCATTTCTTAAACTTACAAATTTGATAAATGATTCTCTTCAAGGTTTTATGCTAGATTTCCTAGAATTTCATAATGGGATATGATTATATTGAATGTTTTTGTATATTTCCATTAGAAAAAAATGTAAATAGTATACTATACATGAAGAGGTAACTGATTTCATATGCTGTCTTCTGTGTGGCAATGTACTCCTCAAGTAAAAAAAAAAAAAAAAAAACAGCAATAGGGAAAGAAAAGAAATGGCCAGTTTCCAGAACAACGGTCAATATTTATTGAATTCTAACTTATAAAGAGTACTGTGCAAAGTGCTGCAATATGGAAAAGATATGGCCCTGCCCTTAAGAGGTGGTGCTGTCCTAGTGAGACCAGGAGAAACATTTAACAAATGAACAAGTGCTAGTGTCCCATGGGATCCCATAGGTCATACATTACATTGTATTCCAATGTTTCAACATCATATTTCTCCTTCAATTACTTTTATTAGATCTCCTGTCCTATAAAAGAGAGCCCGCTATTTTTAAACACCATGTAAAATCCAATTCCTTCAAGAATTTCTTCTTTATGAGTTTTATTCCTTAGAAAGTTATTGAACATCTACCATTTGCAAAGCAAAGACAGCAACAGGATAACTAAAGCATCTTTCCTAATTTTAAGAAATTTTCAATTTGTAGGGACCAATCTTCCCTGATCTCCCAAATCCACACCACTTTGTTTCGTTTTTATATTTGTTTTACATTTTAAATTCTGAAAAATGCCTATGTACAGTAATACACCTCTGTGTAGTATTTTCCATTCACATTGTTTCCTAGTTAGCCTTTATGGATTTACTTCATCCTATCATCTTAGAGGTTTAATTTGCTTGAGTGACAGGTTTTTAGCATCATTTCATTTATCCTTGCAGTAGCGGTCAGTGGTATTTAGATTGTAGATAGATATAAGAGGCTTATTATCATTGTCAACATCAAATGCATTTAGTAAAACAGAATACAAGTCTCCTAGATTCAAAGAACAACCCTACTTTTCTCATTGCTGAAAAGTTGATTTGATATTATTTCATAGGGTTGTCATATAGAAGGAATGATCTCCTACATGTAACATTTAGACAGGAAATTGGAACCTAGTAAACACTTAATGTTATTAATTTTTAACACGAGTTTATGAGTGACATTAATATTTTATGTGATAAAAAGCATAGAGTATTTACCACACAATGATTATCACTGAAAAGGAGAGTAATATATTCAGATATGTATAACTGAAGTTAAATTTTGGACCAAATGCCAATGTCACTCTTCTTGACTGACCACTCTTTTGTCTCTGTTCAACATCCTCACACAATTTAATTTTTCTTGCTGCAAAAGCATTTGAAGAAATTAATTTTCAAATAAAATTGCCATCCTTGAGCTCCATCTAATTAGTGAGAAGTCAGTACTGTTAGGCTCAACAAGTAAACTACAGATGCCTTCATCCGTCCAGGCTACTCTCTGCAAAAGGGTTTGCATCTTTTTGTACAGCCCATGTTTTCACAGATGCACACAATGGCATTCAAGATTAAATAATTTTCAGTTGTTGTTATTTAATATTAAAAACATACAAATAAAAATACAAAATTATTCATGAAAGATACATAAAGTATGAAGAATATCTACTAACTACCTCAGTTAAGTAAATAAGAAATTATAATCACTTTGGTGAAGTCATCCATATGATCTCCCTTCATTCCATGGCTTCCCTTCTTCATTATTTCTAAGTTGTGTTATTCTTTTGTTGCTTTTCCTCATAGTTTTACAAATTAAATCTGTGTACCCGAGTTTGTCAAGTTCTGCATCTTCTTCGATCTTGTATAAATGGAACACTGTAAATGTACTGTAACCTGCTTGTTTACTAAAAAAAGTCAAAATTTATCCATTTTTTTGTGTACAGCTATATTTTATTCACTTCACTGCAGTAAAAGAAATCTAAGGTATGAATACACCACAGTTTATTTTTCCAATCTACTAAATGATAGAAATTTCAGTTTTCAGGGTTTTTTTTTTACCTGTTTTAGTTTTAGTTTATCAGCTTTATTGCTTTATTCTATGTGATTTTAGTACACATGGATCAGAGTTTTGCATGAATGTGTAGAAGTAATATTGTAATATTGCAAGATTAAATTATCCACATCTTTAACTTTACCATATAATGCCAAATTCTTTTTGATTTTGACATACCAATTTGCAATACCAAAAGTAGAATATAATTATTTCTGTTATTCCCTACCCTTGCCATTAGCTTTTCATTTTTGCCAATATGTGAAGTGTGAAATTATTATTTTGTTATTTTAAATTTGCATTGAATTATTTAATAATGAATGCTTATGTTTATTGGTCAGTAATATTTGTTTTCCTATGGATTATTTTTAAAGTTTTTATCAGTATAGTAATTTGATTGGAAATGCATTGAAATAATAAATCAACTCAGAATTCATATTTAATATGTTGAGAATTTACCTTTCTGAGCTGCATTCTAGGTAATTAACTCAAATTGAAATTCTGGTTTATCAATCAGGTATTCAATTGATTTTATCCACGTCAAAACTGCTGTTGAGCTTTAAATAGAAATTATTACATTTTTCATACAAGTTCAATTTAGATTTATTTTTGATCAGCTTGGTCTTTTTTTTTTTTAGCTATTTCTTGTAATTACTTCTATTTTCAATCACCCCTAATATTTTGTTAAATGTGTTAAACATATCAATTTTATATTTGCCTAATTATTTGCCTAATTATTCTAATGTGTATATTGTCCATGGGTTTGATATGGTTATTTGTGGCTTTCACTCACAGTACCTTGTTTCTTTGTGTTCTGTGAATTTTACTATAGTATCACGGTTTTTTAATCTTTGTGATCTACTTTGAAGGTGAGCATGTCAACTTCCCCAATGGAGACCAGTAGTCAGAGGCCATCTCAAGTCAAATTCTCTACTTGAGGTTCCTTAGGCCACCAAGGTAATCTGAAAAAAAAAAATTCTGCAGTAACCTTGAATGTCAGATTATAGTTATAATTTTCCAAGGGACATGCCTTTTTTATGTCCACTGAGAACCAACACACAGAGTTCCTCATTTGGAGACAAGCATGGGTTTCACTATTATTCATTCTCTAGGTCATTTCTACTGATGCACCCACTTTGGGTAGCCTTAAAAGCCAAGCTCAAGTTTCCCAGGTTTGGCAAATGCCAAAATGCCCTCCACATGGAAATCTATTTCTGCTTTATGTTTCTCATCTTAGTTTCTGGTCTCTGAGATATACTTTACTTACGTTCCTGTACCTGTAAAGGTATCAGTGTGTGTCTATGTGTGTCACATCTACTCCAATATTTTTAGTTGTTTTCAGTGGACAAATCTTCCAGCCTCTTAATGACCATAGTATAAGAAATGGAATACTCCTCATTATTTTCTAGTGTGGGTGGACTTGTATTTAATTCAAAGAAAAATTAGCTCTACTGCCCCAAAACACAGACCCATGCTCCAGTGAAAAGAACTGAAATGAGACTGTTGCTGCCAATTTAACACTAAGATAAAAGCATGTTTCTAAAATATTAGGACAAAGATATTGGATTCCAAACTAGCCAGGCTCTCCTGCTGCTACCTGTTCCCATACAATGTTCACTTAGAGTCTTAAGGAACAGTGTTTGATGTTTATTGTGGGAATCTGTCCTATTATGAAATCTGTGTTTTCCTTTGCTCCAGATCCCTTTATGTGGGAGTAGCTTTTATTCCACTTCATTCCTCTGCATGTTTTCATTAAAAAAATGATTAGAGAGGCAGTTTCTGTGGCTGCATCTTTTGCCTTTACCTAAATAGAGGGAAACCTGCTGAAATTAGACCATGCAATGAATATTAAATTTCCAAATGCTTTCCAAATTATCTGGAAATAGTAAAGAAGAAAGGGTCAAAGAGTTGAACATAATTTATTGAAGACCCCAAGACAAAGACCCTTTGTCTTAAATACTTCATAGTCACAAGATAAATATCTATAATGATTCAACCCCAGCAAGAAACCAGAGGATCCCCTATGCAGTGTTATGGCAAAAATATCTGACTCTGTTAATAAAATATGCCCTTTAATAGGTCTTATCTTAAAAAAAGACATTATGAAAGATACCGAAACTGTCTCTCCAGCTTCCTTCACTGGTAGTTATGATTTGTTTTTTTAAAGGGCTATGTTAGGGTTTTACAATAGTCATTTTGGAATTTTAGAGCAGCAAGGGACTTCAGAAGCCAATTTTCTCCATATCTGTCTGGATAATAGTTAGAATTAACTGGCAAGTCTTCTGGGAATTCAAGGATTCAGATTCCTGCCCTCCTCTCTGAATATTATTGAAATAGTGGGGGCTAGGCATTGGCATATGTAGTTTTAAATAACTTCTCAGTAAATCTGGGTGAAGAAATGATCATATCTAGTCATCTAACTATATCAATGAAGAAACTGAGGCCTTGGTTGAATATTTGCAGAAGTCACATATTTTTCTTTCTTTGTGCTAAACTGATGCTTTTTAAGTGCTTATATAACTTATAATATTGTTCCTGGCATATCACTAAAACAGGCACACCCAAAAGATGATTTGGAAGAAATGGAGTTATAGTCCATTGGTAGTAAAGTATTTAAAAGTTTGTATTACTGTTACGTCTTATTTGTCCCATCTTACTTCTTCTTAACATCAAAAAGCTAAAGATATTAATAACAGGGTTGAGAGTTATTGTAGAACTGCTTTGAGTGTTAACACTCCTTGGAATGTATTCAATTCCTTAGACATCTGCTTATTGTCATTCGGGTCTCTAATGTCCATGATATGTACACATAAAGGACAATTAAAATTGCTTAAGTTTAAATTATATTCAATATTTCTAGTTGTAACCTAAGTGATCTAAATTTTTTAAGGGATCTAAATTTTTTTTTAAAGATTTTATTTATTTATTTGACAGACAGAGGTCACAGGTAGGCAGAGAGGCAGGGAGGAAGCAGGCTCCCTGCTGAGCAGAGAGCCTGATGCGGGGCTTGATCCCAGGACCCTGACATCATGACCTGAGCCAAAGGCAGAGGCTTAACCCACTGAACCACCCAGGCACCCCAAGGGATCTAAATTTTTAAGGTGTAAGTTTAACTTATTAATATTTTTGTTCCATTTACAAATGTAGTCAATTTTATATTAAAAGACATACTTTTCACTTTTTCTCTGATAAATGCTTGATTTCTCAATTTTAACAGATTAGAATTCCTTGAAAACTAGTCTCACAAATGTAGTTTTTTTTTTTTTTTACTCTTGTGAACACAAGAGAACAACATTCTAGATTTAATAATACATTAGACTTTCAAAAAGCACTTCTAACAACTGACAGGGTAGCCATAATAAACTAGCAATCAAGCTCACCCTAGGTTTTAAGCAACTATAGTGAATCTAATAATTAAAACTGAACAAGGTAATATAACTTGCTTCTCATACATGGTTAAATACAGTTAACCAAAATGATCAAGTTCTCTTAGACCTTCCACATTAATATCAAAAGCCTGAAACCAATTTTAAGAATAATAATACTTAAAACAATAAATCAATACCAATATATCAATATATCAAATAAATATCAGTATCAATAATATCATATATCAAATAAATAATATTAAATAATATCAATAGCAATCGATTTTATATGAAAATGTTAATGTTATGAGTTTTGATTACTTCATCATCTCTACTATTTCCATCCTTTTTTTGGATTTATAAAATCATGCATTCACTTAAACAGGATTAATTTTACTAACTTTGGCACGCTAAAGTTACAGGGTGACAAACTGGGCCAGGTACAAAGTTACCTATATGTCAAAGACTCCCATTCAGAACTTGGGTCTGGGCAGTACATACTGGATTCTTCCCCAGCACACATGAACAGGCTCAGTACCTTTCATGGTAAAAATTTTGATTGCCATGTCATGTAGAGATTCCAAGTCAAGAATTCAATATGTTATTAGTTTCACATTCACCCAAGATGCCAATTTTCTTAAGCATTATTTTGGTTAAATTAATTTATTACCTGAAGAGATCTTCCATTTTTTTTCTCTATCTTACCAATCACTATTCTAGACTCCCTTTACTTCTAATATGTACTCAGCAATGGCTTGAAAATTGTACCTTGATAGGGTGGCCAGATGAAACAATGAATAGCCAGTTAAATTTATATTCCAGATGAATAACAAATAGTTTTTAGTAAAAGTATATTCCATGCAATATTTGGAACATACTTACACTAAATGAAAGATTCACTCACTGCCTATCTGGAATTAAAATTTAACTGGATATCTTATATTTTTATCTGCTAATTACGGTAATCCTTATGCTTGGCATAGATTTCCAGAAGCTACTGTGTAAACTTTGCTTCTATTTATAGTAAGTGATTACCTTACCTGTTTTGTAGACACAGTGAGGTTAAAATCCTGTCATTCTTTCCCTTCTCCCTCTGGCAGAGCACACTGCTTCAAGTAGATGTTCAGTGAATATTTGTTTTATGAGGCCTTCTTCTCAGAATCTAAATGATGTCAGTCTCCAAATCAGTTTGGGAAGTGTACAGCTGTTGTACTGGCTGGTATGAGCCTCTAGAAACAAACAAACAATCATACATTCAGGACGTGAATTCACTGGAAGGCATGATGTACCTTCTGATCTTCCCACACAGTAGCACAATGGGACAGGGAGGATAGATGCTGCCCTTTACTCAACAAAAGTAACCATAATTAGAGTAATTTTGGAGTAGTACAAAATTACAAATTACAAATTATAATTACAAAAGTAACTGGGGAGGAGTCTTTTTTTTTTCTTTCACAAGATGACATATTCCTATTTTTGTGTTACATTCGGTTTATGCAATATTGCTGCTGAAGGCCCATTTAACACCTGTTTTGAGTAAGCTTGCTGTTAAGATGTCCAGGAAGCTGTTCATTCTCCTCTCCAGGCAGGTCATGCTCTGCTGGATGTGGTTTGTAGAGACTCTCATCAGGGGTTAAAAGCCAGGCTTCATTAGCTGGCCCATCCTGCTGGGGCTCTCACCTCTGCTCTCCCCATTGTAAAATGCATGCAGGCTATCCAGGGGCTCTGATTCCTGAGTGGCATTTATATGCTTGATTTAAGAGACTAATGACAAGGAAAGTGATCTCTAGAATATATTACAGATAAAATGCAGGACAGTCAAGGAGACAGCCCCCAGAACGCTCAATGCCGAATGAGAATTTCCGAGTTGAGGAACTTACAGACTTCGCCTCTGTGCAGTTTAGTTTGAAACTCTTCAGTGATCCCAGGGTTACTTCTCTTGGGATTTCAGATAAGAATTGGAGAGATGACCTGGGAATCAATATTCTTTCTAGAAACAACCCCAAATCACCTTCAAATGATTGTGTGGGTCAATTTGACACGATCAACAACAATTGTGGGGATAGAGGGACTTTTATGAAGATATGAAATCCTCACCACTATGGAATTTATAGTTAGAAAGATTACCAATATAAGAAAGTACCTAACTATAAAAATGTTTTTTTTTTCCTCCCTGTCTGAGTAGAATATATTAAGTGTGGAGTAATATACATTTTAGGGAAAAATAATTGAACTTAAACTCCAGGTATGAAGATACAGGCACTGCTGTATCTTTGTAGTTTATATACACACTTATATGTATTTATCAAAATATACACACATATATATATATACAAAACATACACTGTTTTATTATATAATTAATATACTGTTTTATAAATGTAGTTAACATCTATACTAAAAATTCATTAAATATGTATTATCATATGAAGCATTGTGTAGTATCCATTTTTGGATTTTCCAAAACTTATTTAATCAATCCAATATAGTGGAACATTAGGATTTTTTTCTTTTTTTCTTAATGTATAATTAACATTTCAAATAATATCCCTGTGCTTCTATCTTCAAACACATTTCATTTTCTTAAGATAATTTCCTGGTACTTGCCCTTAAGTTTTTTCATACATATTTCAAAATTGCCTTGCTGAAAGTCTACCCTGGGTAATGCTGACACCAGAGTGTGAAAAAGCCTCTTTCCACAAAGGAAGATTATATGGTAAGAAGGGAAGGAATCCTGTGTCTGCAACTGGGAATGGAAAGGTTTGTGAAGAATATGGAAGTTAATCCAGGATTAAAGAATAAGCATTTCATAAGAAAAGAGGAGATGAACTGTAGGTAATGTTTTGATATTGTTGTTATTCTGCTTTGAAATCACATCTGAGCTGAAAGAATTTCAACGTGCAAACTAGAAAGAAGCCTCATTGTTCTCACTGCAAAAATCATTCCTTCAGGATCACCTGGGGGGCTCAGTCAGTTAAGCGTCAGACTCTTGATTTCAGCTCAGGTCATGATCTCAGGGTCTTGAGACTGAGCAACGGATCAGGCTCTGGGCTCAGTTTGGGGTCTGCTTGAGGTTCTCTCTCTCTCTCTCTGCCTCTGCCCCTCCCCTACTCTCTAAATAAATAAATAGTCTTTTAAAAAAATCACTCCTTCATTTCTCCTGGGACATCATGGGATGGACACCCATTTCTCCTGCAGTTTCAAACTCCTGCACACAGTCCCTAGGGGTAGAATGTACTTCTTACTACTCACTTTTCCATTTTCATAATTCTAAGTCATTTATTAACCAAATCATTTTCAATGAGAAAAACAAGTACTTTCCCATAGTCAGGCAAATGAAATAAAATGATCAGCTGAACTGGGGTCTTCCTGGACATCCATTCACTGTAGGATTTTATGTCCACATTCTTTTCCTTGCCCTTATAGTTTCTCCTTTCCTTGCCTATCAGCAGTACAGACTTCCTCAATTTCTTGCATGGAGAAAATGCACCTATAGAAAATGAGAAGGGTCCCTGTGGTAATAATAGTTCCCTGCCAATTACAGAAAGGTCCTGTCCCCAGTACATATTTTCTCCTATTGAGAACCAAACAATGTGTCCCAAGTGGTATTTGATTTGGAGGATGAACAAGAATGATTTTTAAGCCTAAATAAGTTTGCCTTTTCTGGTTTCCTTTTTTTACCAAAACTGCTGTTACTGATGAGCTTCTAAAAGTCAGTCTCCTCTCTCTGCTGGCGGTATTTTCAGAGAAAGTAGAACAGCAGACAGCCTTTGCTGCTCTTTTGCAATTTTAACAAATTGTCTTTTGTATGTGTCTAGGCAAATGCAAAACTCCTCCTTTTGCAGTGATCAAAACCTAAAAACAAAGACCTGTTGATTGACTAAGTTTTTCAATTTCTAATTAGCAAATTTTGTTCTTACCTTTGTAGACACCATAAATCAACCCCTTTCACTTCGAAGCTAAAAGGCAAAGATCCTTTGAATCTCTAAGTTATGACACATACTAAACAAAGACAGGCTGCGCTTTGATGTTTTCTTTGGTTTAAACTTATGCTGCAAACAAGAAGAAATTATACCCCAGCCTTCAGCTCCTGAAGCTTTCAGAAAGAAATTAACCCCTCTGAAGAAGGACTGTCATCTTCTTCCAAGGGAATGTTTTATTAAAAACATGTTAAAAAACAACAACAAGCAAAAACAAAACAAAACAAAACAAAAAAACCAAGAGGTTCCCTGAAAGAGGACCTACCATGTTTAAGGCATAGCATAAAGAAAAATGTTTCTCATAGAACCCTTAGCACAATTCAACAGCTTGACTTTTGTTAGGCCTCATTTAAAAAAAAACAACCTGAACATTGAAGAGACTTAGAAATTTGCTCATGGTCTCAAAGTAAGTGATGAAGCCGATATCTGAATTGAGATCTATTTCACTCCAACATCTGTGTCCTTCCTACTATGCACATTGTGATGTTATAGAATTGGGTATAACACAGTGACTGTAGGCTTCAAATGACTAAATGAATTCATTTTCCTCTGGACACTTTTTAAGAAAAGAGAGTAAATGTGAATGGAAGAAATTGAGGCACTTGAACTTTCCCTACGGGGTAAAAAAAAGCTCACTGGAGTTTACTGGGGAATGTTTTATCAATGATATAGAACAATGATAAATCTTGAACAAGAGAGCACAGTGAAAGTTGCGTTTTAAAATGATTCTTATTTTATGCAGGATGAATGCAGTATGTCAACAAAGTAAGAAGGTTCTGGATATGGTCTTGGTAATGGGAAGCAGTTGGGAATCCAAGAGATGTATCTCAGGAAAATACAATGGAATTTGATGGTAGATTAACTGTGGAAGTAAAAGAAGATGCTATACCTAAATATGCATTTTCTAACTTGAAAATCTAAAGAATGTGCCTGTCACTTTAGAAATCAGGAGATGATAGACCAGAAAAAACATATCTCCATCCACAGCAGTCCACAGCAGGGAAAACCTCAGTGCTTGATATTTCAAGATAGTAGGGAAGATAATTTTTAGTTATTAGTACTTGAAATTTGGAGAGAGGTTGTCAGATTATTGTCAAGGATCTGAAGTTTATCCATTCTAGAATGGAAAGTAAAAATTACAGTGTTCTTATTCATACAAACTCTGTCTGCGAGGATCTCATCTGTAAGTCCTGGAAATGTGTGAGAGTGAAGTTTTTCTAGAAGAAACACAATCACTTTTTCATCAGAAGTCCAACACTCTGCTGTACATACTCTGTTATAATTTCATAAAATGAGGACTTTTAATTCAGTCAGTAAAAGAAACCAATCTGAACCAGTTAGGATCCTAACCCTTTCTTCTTAATTAGCAATTTCAGCTTGACTTCATTTATCTAGATAAATATTCAGGTCAACTACTTGACTTAGGTTAGGTTCAGGAAATGACAAACCCACCCATCTTTGTTTATCCCTTTTTAATCCATATTGTTGGCAAGTTGACTCTAAAGTAGTGATTTCGATCACATTTGAATTACATGAAATGAAAAGAAAGGGGAAAAAAATCCCAATGCTCATTCAGGCCACCCCTCAGATATATTATATCAGAATCTCTGCTGATGACATCAGGACGTGAAATTTTAAAAACGCTACCCAGGTGATAATGATCTACACCCAGAGTTAAAGACCAATGCTTAAGGAACTACCATTCTGGAAAAATATTCCTCATATTTTTTAACCTTTTTTTCTAATTTTTTATTTTTTATGAACATATAATATATTTTTATCCCCAGGGGTACAGGTCTGTGAATCGCCAGGTTTACACACTTCACAGCACTCACCATAGCACATACCCTCCCCAATGTCCATAACCCCACCGCCCTTTCCCAACCCCCCTCCCCCCAGCAACCCGCAGTTTGTTTTGTGAGATTAACCTCTCTTTTTTAACACTCAAGACTGAGAGTTAATGCATTTTCATTTACATTTATATTGGGCCACCATGTTTTGTTTTAGAAACATTTAACATGGAGTTTTATGTTTTACAGAATTGAATCTACAGTGTGGATCCATCAGCAGGCTGTCCTCACCTCCTGGGGTTTGATTGGCAGGAACATGTTTTCCTGCGGAGTTCTGCCAATAGCATTTGTGTACGACAAACAGGGCCAAGTCTCGAGAAAGGTTTGGGCTGGATAACATGACGGACACTTTGGCAGAACCTTTCATTATTCAGCACACTATTGTGAATTATTAATAAAATTGTATTGCGAGGACCTAGAAAAGTGAAAATGGTAGCGCGAGTCTTACAAATGATTAGGTTCAATATATTATTAATTAGATCATTAAAGAATATAATATGCAAATATTGTATTGGAGCTAGTCAACCAAGGCCAGCCATGGCAAACTTTACTTGATAATTTGCATGTCATACACCAGGTGTAGGAAGTAAAAGATCAGGAATGATTGGCCTTGCTACATGAGAGAAGATATCAGGATCACAAACCCTAACACAACGGGACTATTCCTAGAGCTTCAGAATGACTTTGTAGGGAATGCTTCTTAAAAGACGTCATAGCAGGCTGATATGCCAATATGGACTTCTAATTTACTATTTGTATTTTCTGATTTTCCTCATTTCTGCTTTTTAAAGCAGAGGAACATGTCCCAGCTGAAGGTTTTCTTTCCTTCTATGATAATATTTTCATCCAGTCCTCTGTTCCAGCTTCACCTCAGACCACCAAGAAGCAATGAACCAAAAGTCTAACGACCTAGGGCTTTGCCACTGATAAATTGTCTAACATCTCGAGTCTCCATTTTCTCATGGGAATAAATAGATATGTTACTTTTTCCCATAGCCTATTATACAATATAGATGTAAGTATAAAAGAAGTCAAAATGTACAAACATGCTAATCGTAGAGTAGGTATGACTTAATTCAGTTATGTTCCCTACTGCCACTTCCAGACTACTGCTCTCTATGCTCACCAGAGTTCTCTCATTGGTATGTGAATATACTCAATCTCCCTGACCTCAACACCCACACTTTTACATGCAACAATACTTCTTCAGCTACAGCGTCCTGTATTGATTACCTTAATTCCCCCACCGCATTTATTGTCAAATGTCTTAGAAGTTGGTCTTATGTATTGAATCTGTACCTCATACTCCAGTCTGGCTTCTGCTTTTGTAACTTTGTTGACACTAGAGTCACTAAGGATTTTTATGTCATCAAACCGAAGGAATTTGGCGGGGGGAGCAGTTCTTGTCTCAATTCTTAGGAGACTTTAATGCTATTGGTCACATATTTCTTCTTGATACTCTCTCTTCCTTTCGATTCACTTTTGGATTTCCTCTTATCTGTCTGAAAGATTATCATTTTCATTCTAATTTAGATGCTCATCCATTTTTACCCGGCTATGAGCTGTTGACAAAGTAACAAATTTGGAACACTTGTATTTTCTTTACTGTAACATATTATCATTTATGGCCTATATCATACATATATATTGCTAATCTTCCCACCCTAATCTCTAGGCATGAAATTAATTCATTATATGCTGTGGTTTTCAGATGCATATCTCCAGCAAAGATGTACCTTCTCTGGTTCATATTCACATAATTAACCAAAATGATCCTCAAAATCTTCAATGTCTAATTTAAACACACACTACTCTCCCTAAAATCCTTGCATAGTTTTCTATCTCAATAAATGGGACCCTCTCCATCCAATTCTGTGGATCAGAAATTACAGTCACCTCTGCTACCCCTTCCTAAATCTCTGGATTTCATCCACTTCTCTCTGTATTTTCAGTGCCTATACCCTAGTCCAAGATACTATCCCTTCTCATCTGGACTATTAAAACAGTTTCCAAAATATTCTCCCACATCCACTCTGCCATCCTGTTACTGACTGTCCATATTTCAGTAAGACTGATTTTATCAGGGGGTAATTCTGTTGATTTTATATTCCTCTTTGTTTAAAATATCTTAATGTTTTCACATTATGCTAAAGATAAAGATGAAAATTCTCAAAATGAGCGAAGAGGCCTATTTAATCTAATCAACTACTATCCAGTGTCATCTGACACCACCCTCACCTTCATTTCCTGCCCATGACACACCAGCTTCCATTCAATTTTTTAAAGACTTTATTTTTTTAGAGACGTTTTGGGTTCACAGCAAAATTAAGCAGAAGGGAGGTTGCCCATATATTATTTGCTACCACACACACATAGCCCGCCCCCCTTGTCAACATTCCCCAACAGAGTGATACTGATAAATCTACATCGACCTATCATAATCACCCAAAGTCAATAGTTTATATTGGGGATGACTCTTGTACATTCTATGGGTCTGGGCAAATGTATAATGATATGGATCCACAATTGTACACATGTATCTACAATCATACAGAATAGTTTCACTGTGTAAAAAATCTTCCATGCTCAGCCTATTTACCCTTACCTTCTCCTAATCCCTGGTGACCACTGGTCTTTGCATTGTCTTCGTAGTTTTCCTTTTCCAGAATATCATATTGTTGGAAACATATAATATGTAGTCTCTTCTGCTTGGCTTATTTCATTCAGTAATATCTATTTAAAGTTTCTCCATGTTTTTTCATGGTTTGACAACTCATTTCTTTTTAATACTGAATATTATTCCATTGTCTGGAATAGCCTAATTTATATAGCCTAATTTATCTGTCTATCCACCTACTGAAGGGCGTCTTGGTAGCTTCCAAGTTTTGGCAATTACAAATAAAGCTGGTATAAATATCTATTTGAAAGTTTTTGTATAGACCTAAATTTTCAACTCACTTGGATAAATACTGAGGTCTGTAATTTGCTATAGCAAATGGTAAGAATATATTTAGTTTTATATGAAAATAGCCATAATATCTTCCAAATAGTTTGTATTTTGCTCTTTGCATTCCCACCAGTAACGAATGAGAACTCCTATTGTTCCACATCCTTGCCAGCATTAGGTGATGTCAGTATACAGGATTTTGGCCATTCAAATAATTGTGTAGTGGTATCTCATTGTTGCTTTAATTTGCAATTCCCTAGTTCTACAGTTTAGTTTTCCCTTTTCCAGAATGTCATATAGTTGGAATCATACAGTGTGTGGCTTTATCAGACTGGTTTCCTCCACTTAGTAATAGGCACTTAAGTTTCTTCCATGTCTTTTCATGGCTTGATAACCTCATTCACTGTATTCCCTTGTCTGAAATAAGCTTTCTTTTACAAGAACATTTTTGCACAAACTTCAGAACAGATTTCATGAATTCTTTCCTCAGGGGCACCTGGGTGGCTCAGTGGGTTAAGTCTCTGCCTTTGGCTTGGGTTATGATCTCAGGGTCCTGGGATCGAGCTCTGCATGGAGCCCCGCATCAGGCCCTCTGCTCTGCAGGGAGCCTGCTTCCCCCTATCTTTCTGCTTGCCTCTCTGTCTACTTGTGATCTCTCTCTCTGTCAAATAAATACAATCTTAAAAAAAAAAAGAGAGAGAGAGAGAGAGAGAATTCTTTCCTCAGAAAAACTTTCCCTTCATTCTCAGTTTTCTTTAAAAATATTCTCAAAAACGGAAGTGGAGATGCAACGTGGGGGGTTTGGGGGGTAGGAAAAGAACAAATAAAACAAGATGGGATCGGGAGGGAGACAAACCATAAGAGACTCTTAATGTCACAAAACAAACTGAGGGTGACTGGGGGAGGGGGGTAGGGAGAGGGTGGTGGTGTTATGGACATTGAGGAAGGTATGTGATATGGTGAGTGCTGTGAAGTGTGTAAATCTGGCGATCCACAGACCTGTACCCCTGGGGCTAATAATACATTATATGTTTATAAAAAAATTTTTTTTAATTAAAAAAATATTCTCAAAAACTCATTTTTTTACATTGGTAATTATAAATTTATTAGTGGTTATTTGCTTAATGTTGGTGTCCACAGTGGACTAAAGTCCCTAAGGAGAGTCCAGATTTCTCTTATTCACTGTTATCTTCTCAGGATCTAGTGCAATCTGACCCATATAAGGGGATCAGAAGTACTGGTTGATCAAATAAATGTATAAATGAATAAATGACATCTGGAGGATAATTCAATGTTCAGAAAAACAATATTTAAATAAGATTTGGGATATTTTATGCTAAGATTTTATAATAGCACATTAGATTAAGAAAACAGTACCATTTACAAACCCTAAAATGATAATAAAGAATGCTAAATATTTGGTTTTTTATCTGTTAAACTTTTTAAGCTCACTAAGTTAAAATATACAGCTAATTAGATAAAGAGAATATCAATGCCATTTTATAAATTTCAAATAATATTAGGGCTAAATATTATTTTTAATTTGCCATATTTTTTTACTAGAAAATTTTTAGTCTCTCTCTGCTCAGCATTTTAAAGAAATTTTTTTGTTTGTTGTTGTTGTTGTTTAATAAACTCTATAATTAATTGGGAAAATGTTTTTCTGTTTTTAAACAACATAAGAATCTTCAGCGTTTTTCTCTTTTTCATTTGCTAGGTTGGTATTTCTCCCCTTTAATCAGGCCATCCAAAATATAGCTCTAATATCTTTGTACTTTTGTCTCCAGTATGAATTTTAAATTCTTTAATATGTGGAAATTCCTGATGGCTTAGTTATTTTTACCAAGAATAGCTTAACAAAAGCTTTTGGGAAATCATGCTTCTTGACCTCTTTGCAATATTTTATGGCTCATGTGCTTGCTTACAATTCTTAAGGGTTATACATTAAAATACTGTCACACAGTTTAATATTTACTTATAGGAGATCCTTAAATGGAATGCCATATTGAGCTAGAGAGTGATATGTTATTAGAGAATGGCTAATTGTCTAAAAAGGAAGGCTTTGCATGTTCACTGATACTGTACTACATTTACTATGCTCTGATCTAGAACTGTTCAGTAAAAGTCTCTGTGATGATAGAGAAAGCCTAGTCTTTGCTAACACAAAACAGCCAGTAGTCATATGTAAATACTGAACAATTGGAATGTGGCTAGAATGACTGGGGAACTGCATTTTAAAATGTTGCTTAAAATGAAATTAATAATTTAAATTAAAATACCCACTTGTAATATCCATAATACAACTAGTCTCTAATGATGCACTACAAAAACCGAGTTTTCGTGGAATTACTGATATTATCTACAAGGCTGGTTTGACCAGTGTCTGGTAATTTGGCAGTTTGTAAGCATCGGTATTTAGGAAAGCCAGAAAAACAAAACAAAAGATCACTGAAGAGTTGTTTGCTCTGTGGCCTTTGTAATCAGGTTGAGATTCAGTGGAAGTTTGGGAAGATTGCCTAAATCCAATCCTTAAAGACACAAGTTAAATAGAAGAGTCTTATTCCAAATCAGCATAAGAGAAGAAATATATTAGGGAACAAAATATATCATAGAATAACAGGCAACTGACCCTTGCCAAGAGAAAGTAACGTATAACTAAATGGTTACAAAATAGAAGAAGAGATCCATCTCCTCTGGTCTACTACAAAAGAATTTTGTTAGACAAAGCAAGAAAGGCAGAAAGAGATTAAGCTGGAATCAAGATTGTTAAGTGGTGTAGAATAATTTCCTCATGTGCAACTGGTAGACAAGATTGGATATTTGCATCACTATTTGACTATTTAGTCAATTTTTAACAAAAACTTTTAAATAGATTGTTTTTAGGTCAGTTTTAGTTCACAGCAAATTGTTTAGCTCTTTACTAATCAAAATACCAAATCAGAAATTATTATTAAAATATATACTTTATCATGTGTCAATAGCTTATTACTAAAATGGCCTCTCTTTATTAAATGTAATACCTTAATAGTATTAATGTAATACTAGCACAGTATCTAAAACTTGCTAAGCAAATGTTTAAATAAATCATTGCTCAACAAATGTCAGTTGAAATTTAAATTACAGGAATCCTAATTGTCTACAAATCGGTAACACCACCTTCCTTCATAGATGAGAATTAGATCATTTTGAATCACAGCTTTAAATCCCTTGTGAGTCTTTTTTTCTTTCAATGACTTTCTTTTAAATAATTATTGTTCTCAGCTCTCCAAATATCCAAAAAAAAAAAAAAAAAAAAGAAAGAAAGAAAAAACAACTAAGGCATTTTACGGTATGTATCCTCTACTATAAAATATGTGTTTTTCAGAATTTTAACCAAGCAGAAAAATAAAAACCCAAGTTCTTGAGCAAAAAATGTAGGGCAAAAATGTAGGGCAAAAAATGTAATTCTCTAGTGTAAATTTTGAAACAAGTAGCTAAATGGAAAGCAAAATTGGAAAAATAGGATTTACTGTTCTCTTAATTCCTCCCAACCAAAAAAAGACAGTACCATATTGTCAGACACAACTAGGCTTGGTACCTCTTATATTTGTGTTTATTAGATGACAGGGTTTTATTTCATCACAAAATCCGTGGACAATATAGTACACATTGGTGGTTCCTGGGGGAACCAGAGGGTTAAAGCCTCTGCCTTCACTCCCGTCATGATCCCAGCTTCCTGGGATCCAGCCCCACATCTCATCAGGCTCTCTGCTCGGCAGGGAGCCTGCTTCCCCCTCCCCCACCCCACCCCACCTGCCTCTCTGCCTACTTGTGATCTTTGTCTGTGAAATAAATAAATAAAAATCTTAAAAATATATATATATATATATAGTATACATTGTATATAATATGATACACTAATTAGATTTTTAAAAATTCTCATCCTATCCATTTTTCTACTTTTTCTACAGGTTAACTTCAGTATTTTCTAATGGCATCTCAGTACCTGGAAGTAAAGCTACAAAAACATCTCAGTTCTTAAAGTTTTATCACCAGAGAGTAAAAAATTTCACTTCCAGATGAAATTAGAAAATTCTGAGGGAGAACACCAACTAGCTAATAGTGTTTTAGGTGCCCACCAGTTGTGGTCATGTCTCTGTTCTCCATGGCATCCAATGGTGACAGCAGGGAGGTGGGTTCCTTTAAGAGACCATTTCCATTTAGGACATATATTTGGTGAGGGAAAAGAAAGTGAATTGTTGTCTCAAAAAACAGTATAGTCAGACACAGACACAGACACAGCCACTTTCGAGAGATCAGAGGAACAGAATACCAATCCACTTAAGTCCATCATACTTTCTAAGAACATAAAGCAAGCATCTTTGAATTCCTACAAAATTATCTTATTATATCTAAAAATACGCCACATATGGAGGAGATGTATTGTTTTTATTTAAGTTTACTTATACTTCTCAGTACACAAAAATCTGATGTGGATTTTGACTAAATCTATATATTAAATGAGGCTGCCCAGTTGTGTACTTTTGAACATACAGTTGATTGCCTTTTCCCTATCTTGCAGTTTGGTTCTTAAAGCTTCCCACCTCCAGCGTGTGTCATGTGCATTTTCGGAAAGCCCTATGGATATTCCTAACCAACTGCCATAATATTCTACATACAGAGAGTGTAATTTAGCTTTCTTTCCTCCAGTATTCTGTTAATGGATTATTTTTATTTAACTCCATATAAGGCACGGTCTTTTCTGCACAGTGGAAGAAAAAACAGAAAAGCAAAATAAATGCTTGGTTTTGATTGTATCCTTTGCACCATTCCCACAGAGATCTACATAGCCCCAGGGAGGAAATACTGAGCAAGAAAATGAAAATGCAGCAAAAAGAATGGTTAGATTTGGAGCAAGACTCTGTTCTCTATTATTCTGGATAGAAGCTGGCCAACCAGGACTCCTTGGTGTTAAGTGAAACAAGTGCTCTCTTCTTTGGTCCTATAACCACAGTGGTCTCTGGTGTTGTACCTTTCCCAGTGAATAGATGGACAGAGTTCATCATAAAGATTCCTTTATACTTTTAAAGTTAGAAGAATTTTGAATATCTAACTATATTTTAAAGAAAATCCCACTGTCCACTTTGCCTAGTGAAGTTCTCTAGCCAGTCTTTGCCTGCCTGTTTTGAAAGAGCAAGGGTCATGCCTTTGGGCTAAGACCTTGTGGATTTCAGCTGTCTGTCAGAGAACAAAACTAAACATTTTCAGCCTGTTTCAGACCTGCTTAATATGGAATTCAAATAGAATGTGTAGCTCCACTGTTACATTTTGATTACTAACGAGGAAATCAAAAGTGCCTAAAACGACCAAAAAAAAAAAAAAAAAAAAAAAAAAGAAAAAAAAGAAAAGAAAAAAGAAAAAAAGAAAATGTGGTCCTTTTGGCCAAATCTACACATGCTTAGTGATGTAAAGAATTTGACAATTCTTTGGATCATTTAAACAAAAAATGTTTTTCCCTCATAGCCATTAAAATATGTTTTCAAAGGCTATTTGATGACATAGGAAATATTCACTATATATTTTGAAATGGAGAGAAGCCATGTTAAAGCTCTATTAGTGGGGCGCCTGGGTGGCTCAGTGGGTTAAAGCCTCTGCCTTCGGCTCAGGTCATGATCCCAGGGTCCTGGGATCGAGCCCCGTGTCGGGCTCTCTGCTCTGCGTGGAGCCTGCTTCCTCCCCTCTCCCTCTGCCTGCCTCTCTGCCTGCTTGTGATCTCTCTCTCTCTGTCAAATAAAAAAAAAAAAAAATTTAAAAAAATTAAAAAAAAAAAGCTCTATTAGTGAGGTTTAATCTTGAGAAATATATATGAGTATAATTAAAAGTAAGAAAAACCCACAGGCATGTTACAATTATAATATTTAGGTGGCAGATTTAAGGCTGATTTTAATTTTATCTTTCCTAATTACTTACAAATATCCTGCATCAAACTGGTCTTTCAGTAAAATGATTAAAAGCTTGGGTTCTGGAGTTAAGGTGACTATTTTTGAATTCTCATTCAAACTCTTACTAGGTGGTTAATACTAAGCAAGTTACATTTTCCTCATTTTTAGAATGGCAATGATACTGGTAACATTGTAACAGCATACCTGTGACAAACTGAAATAATGTATATAAGGCACTTACAATGCCTAGCCCATAGTAAGCTTAATAAACGTTAGCTATTTCTGTTGTAAGTTTTGACAAGAAACCTATTTTTCAAATGATATTTTCTACCTACGAATAAGGACATATACGTACATTGCTCAATCCAAAACAAATCACTCTGTCTTAAATTTATGGGAAATTAGGCCATTCAATATTGACTGAGATTCAAGAAATCTGCTAGGGGCTCAGATGAATGCAGACATTCCATTCCTGTATAAAGTGTAGCTGGAGACTTAGGTTTTTTTTTTTTTTTTTTTTTAAGATTTATTTATTTGACGGGGCACCTGGGTGGCTCAGTGGGTTAAGCCGCTGCCTTCGGCTCAGGTCATGATCTCAGGGTCCTGGGATCGAGCCCCACATCGGGCTCTCTGCTCAGCAGGGAGCCTGCTTCCTCCTCTCTCTCTGCCTGCCTCTCTGCCTACTTGTGATTTCTCTCTGTCAAATAAATAAATAAAATCTTTAAAAAAAAAAAGATCTGTTTAAAGATTTATTTATTTGACAGAGAGAGACACAGCGAGAGAGGGAACACAAGCCGGGGGAGTGGGAGGAACTCCTTTTGTCAATAGACTTTTAATGGTGTGGTGCTAAGAGGTTCAGGGAAGGGAAGTGTTCAATTGTCCTATAATTAGGTCTCAGTCTTTTAGGGAGTCTTCTCTGGACTATGAACTTGGCACATGCTTCTCAGGCTTCCCGCTGTTCCCCTCATCCTTAGGTGGGACAAGATGACTAGAGTAGGCTGGAGTCCGGTATGTCCCTTCCCTCACATTGGTCAGGCTTTGATAAAACTCCAATGGGTCAGACTCTGGTTAACTAGATCCTCCTATGGGTAGGTAAGCATGGTTGAGAACAGAATATCCTGGCATGTTTCAAAACAGTTACTTTTCCCTCCCCCCCCCCCCCCCCCCCCCCCCCCCACTGAAAGTGCAAGCAGAATTTTCTTTGATATTTACGGTAAGAAACTGGTAGAGCTCCTGGAGGTAATGATTAAAAAATGTGGGCTTCCCCTCCCTTAAGGCTGGTTCTTACTCTGGAGTTTTTCACTCTCTGACTTGTCCACATCAAGCCTCCAGCAATTTTTCAGTCACTGTTTAGGTTTTCCCATACTCCTACTCATTCCTGCAGAGGTTTCAGTGCATGGGTTTCTGTTCTAGTTAGTTGTGCTTCTGTATAGTCATTGCCTGTCCATCTCCCCAGGCTGGGGACAGTGTTTTGCCCTGTGACCTCACTTCTCTGACAGATCTAAAAAGAGTTTTTGATTTTTTAGATTGTTAGGATTTTTATTTCTTGTTAGGACAGAATAATGACTTTCAAGTTCCTTAGATGCTAAACCAGAAAATGAAGTTCATAATCATATCTTTTTAAAAATTAAAGAAATATATACATGTTTAGAGAGTCAAATGAAACTGTAAGGCTTGTAATGCAAACTAGCAGCCCCCTCTCCTCCATCTGCCTCTGAACCCACCAGATTCTCAATTCCCTGAGAAGACAACTTCCCACTCTTCGAGGTATTTCTTCTTGAATTTACCTCCATTCTTCCAAGTTATTTGCTCAGACATATCTTATTTTTAAAGTAATTTCTACACCTAATGTGGGTTCGAACTCACAACCCTGAGATCAAGAGACTCTTTAACTGGGCCAGCCAGACACCCCTATCTTTTTGTTTTTTTAAATTTAGATTATCTCAATTAATTTGGGAGATTAAGATAGTATTTATTGGTGTGGGAAAAGAAAAACAGATTTATCTCTCACTACCCCAACATTGCCACATTTTCAAACCCTCCCCTCAGCCCTTAGGAGCTAATATATAGTTCTATAATCTAATGTGGTTGAATTATTTATCTTTAGTCTATTTTAATTTTGTAGATGTGGTTCAGAGCAGGGCCATATAGTAAAATAAACTATAACTGCATTTCCTTTTCCTTTCCTTTTTTTGGGCAAACTGTTTCTTTTTCCAGAGATAGAAAGTTAACTCATTCTTCCTTAATTAGTTATTTGCTTATGTAGTTTCTATCCAAGTTCTTCTCTAAACTCTTGTGACGGAACTGTGCATGTACTCTCAACATGGACAAACATCAATTTTATTATTTTGTGAACTAACATGTGTGGGCCCTACCTTTCCACTGGTGCAAGGCACACTAATTTGCCCTACCTGCCAACCTAGTATCTTGGGTATTTCCTTTTTACACCATCCTCCTTCTTGACTTAATTGTATTCTTGGGTCTTTGCATGCTATTGTTGCTAGTGCTTGTTCCTTTGAACCACGGTGATCTTGGGAAGTCAACTCCCATGTCAGAGTGAAGCATGAGGAGCTGAGAAGGAGTTCTATATGAAGGGTTTGGCTTTTGGATTTCAGACCTTATTATAGAGTGATTCGACAGGACTCAGATCTTTTTTGGCTCACCCCCAAGTTTTAATCTCTATGGATTTTTTTTTTCTCTTGGCCCAGTTTCTTCTGAGAAAATTTGGCAGTGAGTATTTTAAGAGACAAGTGGTAGAACATGCTTGAGAAGCTTACTGTTTAACATTTGTACTTTCACAACCCTGTTTCCAGTAAAATGCCTTGCCTTTTTCACCCTGCTTTTCACTGTGTCTCACATCTTGGAGATTTCTTCTCTGGTGAGTTGTTTGCCTGACTTTCTCCCTCCTTTCAGTGATTTAAGATTATCCAAATATCTTCGTTATTTTTTATTCTTTCTTCTTGCCTCCCTCTCGTCCTTCCCTTTCTTTCTTTATATTTATTTCTAAATGTAATTTTTCTTCATACTTTGTCATCAGATGGTTAAAACTCTAAGATAGACAGACAGACACACACACACACACACACACACACACACACACACACACAAGACCTTTAAGACAAATTATGGCCACTAGTCAGTTTGAAAATATCTCAGAGTAATAGTAACTTATGTTGATCATGCTACTCAAAAGCAATAGTATTGATACAAGATCTAAGAATTCTCCTTTGAAAAATAATGAAACTTGGGGCGCCTGGGTGGCTCAGTGGGTTAAGCCGCTGCCTTCGGCTCAGGTCATGATCTCAGCGTCCTGAGATCGAGTC
The DNA here is from genome assembly GCF_902655055.1 of Lutra lutra. Taxonomy (NCBI): domain Eukaryota; kingdom Metazoa; phylum Chordata; class Mammalia; order Carnivora; family Mustelidae; genus Lutra; species Lutra lutra. The sequence goes on from NC_062286.1 coordinate 69,640,035, forward strand.
CCGCATCGGGCTCTCTGCTCAGCAGGGAGCCTGCTCCCTCCTCTCTCTCCGCCTGCCTCTCTCTCTACTTGTGATCTCTCTCTGTCAAATAAATAAATAAATCTTTAAAAAAAAAAAAGAAAGAAAAATAATGAAACCTCCACAAATGCAGCAATTTTAATTTTAGATTTCTAATTAACTCTTAATTCTAAAAGTGGTAAAGTGCCTAAAGCTTCAAAGAGTAAAGATGCTGTAACTATTTTTTAATACAATAATTAACTTTTAATTCATTAATGCATTCTGTAGCAGAACTACTCTACTTGGTATTCAGAATATTCCTAGAATCTTTTCTTCTCAAACGAAAGAAATAATATTTTGCTGCAAATAATCAATGCTATATGTTTTATTTTAAATTTTAGTTGTTGTAATCTATTTCATGATATAGTAACATTCTCACTGGGTGATTTAATAAGTTAAATTTATATTTCAATTCCTGTAGAATTTGAAATATTTGATTGCTTCTTTTAAAGTAGATAACTTAACGTTCTGTTCTCACTGTTCTGTGACTGATTAAATCCTGAAAATTAATGAAGAAGCTATTTTTTAGCTTGAGCCTCTTCTTTAATACATCTTTGTTGATTCTCAGACTTGTCTCGACCTTAGAAACCAAGATAATATTCCTAAACCAGGAGGAAGTACCACTGAAGAAGTACATATTGAGTGTAATGTCCCTTGCCAAATTTCTAGAAATCAAACCTTTTTGTGGCACTCACAGGTTCTGGGGCTTGTGCGCCTCTGCCTACTTCTCCTTAGACCCCATTCCTTCAAGTGCCCAACAGGTCTATGACTTCAGAATTAGTATCTGGTGCCTACATTGTGCTGTCAGAGGTTGCCAATTCCCCCTTAATAGCATCCTTTTTATTGTCCCTAATTCCCCATACCTCTGGCCCTGCCTTATCTTAGGTGTCCATAATGAATCTTCTCATCTTACTTTCTAACTCTATCCCCTTCCTCTCCAAATCAATTTTGCATTTGTTTGCCTTAGGATCTTCCTAAAGAATGCTTCTATTAAAACATTCTTTCTCAAAAATATAAGTTACTTGTTTCAGTCCTTATTCATCGCATGTTAAGTCTAAGCTTCTCTATGTTACTTTAAATATTCCTTTTCCATTATAGCTACACCAATATCCCCACCATTCAAACATTATACTTATTTCTTTGCTATTCATTTTTTCATTGTTTACTTTCCTTTAGAAAACTTTCCACTTCCCTTGAATTTTTCAAGTCTTATCTGTGTCAAATCCAGACCAATTTCTACCTCTCTCTCTATCTCTCAATTTCTGTCTCTTTCTGGGTGTGTGTGTGTATATAGCTACACACTAGCTGTAGTTAAAAGTATCTAATATATACCAAGTTACATGTTAAAAGTATTTCTCAAAACAATCTGTGAAATTGTTACTATTTTTTCCAGCTTTATATAAAAGGATGGTGCTAAGAAATACTAGATAATTTTGCCATGCTCATATAGTTGGTAAGAGGAAGAGATGGGATTTGAACTATTTAACACCAAATCTAGATCCCAAACCCTTAACTGCTGTGCTGTACTATTCAGTAAATACATTATGCCCTTTCCTATACCAGTGGAATCAAACCACACAGCCAATTAACTCCTTCATCTATAACTTCAGGTCAGGAAATATATCTGTAAGTAAAACACTGAAGTAAAAGAAGTTTTACAGAATCACCCTAGGATATAGAAAGATAAACGACGAGAAAGGAAGATGGGATTTCATGTTTATTTGAGGGAGAAAAAATATTAGAGAATTTTTATAGAGACGTTTTTCAGGTTTCCATTTTTGCTTCATAAACATTACACCTTAGATGACAGTTTAGTTGGTTTGGGATTGAAGGAGTTCAGAACACACTACCCAAAAATATGCTGCTTTGTATGTTGGTTATTTTTAGCTGAAGGCACTTGAAAGACAGCACATGCAGAGAGACGCTTTCTCTGAACTCCCCTTATTTGCCTAAAGACAGATCCTTCAAAAGAAACTCAGTTGTCATAAATCCCTCCCTAGGAGTTTCATTAAGCAAAGAAAACTGATTCTTATCACAGAACAGGAGAACGGAAGTCAACACCACACCCAGACGAATATTGTCATGAACTATCATATCTCCCATCTATTTTATTAAGGAACCATTTATCTTTCAAAAAACTATATTTACTCTACCCTCAGTTGCCTACATCTCCCACCCCTTCCCCTATGCACATAGTACATAAGCTCTTAAACCTCACTGTGTTTTTGGATATTCATCTTTTTCCCCCAGCATACTTTCATGCATACATCAAAAATTAATAAATGTGTATATCTTGTCTCCTGTTAATGTATGTGAATACTTTTTTTTTTTTGATAAGCCCAGCAATTGAACTTAGGAGGATAGAGAGAAAATCTTTCCTCCCCTACAGTGCCATTCTATGGGCCCTTAGATATTCAACCATCTTCTGTTCTTCCAAATAACAAATTTCTGTTAAGAATTGATACATTCATGAGGGCACTACACCTAGAATGTAGGCATCTCCTGACAAGGTTCTCATTCCTTCAATTCTCATTGTTTGCTTTTTAAGCAAACTGTGTGTGTGTGCTTCTTGGCTAAGAGGAAAACATCAGCCCCCTTTGTTTTTTCTTCTTTTTTTCTAAAGGATGAATTTCAAGATGCAACCAACTGTTGTACACAATCAACATTCTGGTCCTACAATCATCTTCTCTACCTGAGATCAATTACTCCATTTGCTATGGACAAATGACCACTCTCTGCTGTAGGAAACTGCACTACAGAACTGAATCACATAAATGGATATTTTAATTTAAATAGTTTAAATTTAAATTAAATTTAAAATTCAGCTCCTCATTTACACAAGCCACAGTAGCAGGTGCTCAACAGTCATAGAAGTTAGCAGCCATTGTACTGGACAGCACAAACAGAGAATGTTTCCATCAATATGTGTAATGAAAAAAATTTTTGACATTGCTACTCAGAGATCTATTGTGGTTTCGTTTGTTGGTTTGTTTGTTTGTTTTATCATGGCTACAATTAAACTGGATGGGAGCTTTTAAAACTGCAGAGGTTCTGTTACCAGCTCTGACAGTTTTAATCAGAATGTCTCAGGGTGGAGCCAAGGTACTGGAATTTTTTTAAAGTTCCCCACTTTTAGTGATTTCAGGCAGCCAGGGTTGAGGTTCAATTCTATAAAGTAAAGTTTATCTTTCCAGAATCCACAGCTCCCTTTTGAAACATGCCTGGCTTCCGTCTCTGCTATACCACCAAAGTGACTCCTGGTAAGTAGACCAATGACTACCACTTTACTCAGTACAGGCAATATTTTTCAATGTTTATTTCAGCTGATTCTCAGGAGTCCTTAACACTTTTGGCAATTTTGTCCTTGATAGACTCTCTACCTCACCTCTTCTGATGCACTGTCTCCTCTTTTCCTACTCTGTCTCTTCTGTTCTCCTTTATTAAGTTTCTCAAAGTTTCATTATAGGTTCTCTCTACTTCTTGTTATTTTCTCTCTTCTTAATAAAAATCATAGTTACAGAGTATATGACAATCTATATAACAACCAGTCTCAAATTAACTTTTAGCCAAGATCTTTTCTCTAAGCCAATATCTACCTGTCTGAGCAATATATTACCGGGATGTTTTAAATACATGTAAAGTTAATCTGTCGAGAACACAGTGTATGCTCCACTTCAAATGAGTTCTGCTTCTTGTATTTTCTATCTCAGTCTGAGCCACTGAAATTCTCCCACTGTATAAACCAAGATGCTAAATTGTCTTTGAAATCTGTTACCAATATCTACCGCATGTCCAGTGGATGACCTCAGAAATGTCTCTCAAATACGTGTGTTTCTTTTTCTTTCTGCTACCTCCAACTTAGTCAAAGCTACCACCATCTCTTTCTCCTAAGTGACTTACCTACATTAATGACAGACACCTCCAAACCCCAACTTATACAACCAGAGTGATCTAAGATGCAAACAGGGTTCTGTTCTTCACCTGCACAAATGGTTTCAATAATTTTTACTTTTAGGATACAGACCAAAATCTATTATTTATGCTTGCAAAGCTCTTCTGATTAGCCACCTTATACCTCCCAGCCATAAAATATTCCATTCTTCTCCTTACTCTAAGTGCCTTAATCAAGTTGACACTGCTTGAGTTTTTCTTACCTAGATACCTTCACATTTGTCATTTTCTTCTGGAAAGGTTTTCCATTCTACTAATTAAATACTACTACATTTTAAATTCCAGCTCAAATATTGCATTCTCAGGAAAGTTTTCCTTGATTTGATAAATAAATTTAGGCTTTCCTATTATTTATTCTCAACACCCCAATAAGTTTATTTAGCACAATTAATAACTGTTTTTTAAAATATGTTATTTTGTATAATCATTCGATTAATGTCTGCCTCCTCCAGTGGATAAGTTTCTAGACATCAGAGGCTGTATTTATTCTACTCAATATTTTCTGTCTAGTGCTCTAGCATAGTGCTTGACTCATACTAGGTATGCAATGAGTATTTATTAAATAAATGAAAGAAAAATATTTAAGAACAATATACAACTTATTTTTTAAATAGAAAATAAGCTAATGAAATATTAGATATATGGATCTTCTGATATTCTTGGAAAAATGATGATCATCAAAGGTAATTTTTAAAAATTTTTAAATGACATGATCAAACTGATTAAAAAGTGAATAATTCAGACCAACCCTGTCATAAGCAGTTTCATTCTTACAAACCGACGTTCTGTGTCTAGAATGAAAATGAAGGGAGTTATTATATCAGCACAATGTGCGTGTTGGAGGAGAGTCTGCTACAGAAGGGAAAAGATGAATGTAATCGTTTTTCATATGGATCAATTGCCTGGGTATTCAAAGCATTTCTCTCTTATCCAGTCTACCCATGTATACAGAACTGACACCAATTTAATCCCAAATAGATTAAAAAATAATCTAAATGTACAGCATGGTAAATTCATTTTTTGTTTTCCAAAAGCTTGTGCATAACTATTTAGGACAGTGAATTCTTCTTACAACAACAAAAAAAATTAAACAAAACAAATTAAAAAAAAAAGAATGAAGAAAGAGTTGAAATCCTGCTTTGAAAAAAGTGGTTGTTTTAAATATGAACATTTGTTTAGTACACAAAAAATACAAATAAAATCTGAAGCTTTTAAAAAATCATTAAAATAATAATAAAAATGCTCACTCCTGCTCTGAAATCCAGCTTTCAGCAATAGGGTACTGACAATGTTCTCTTGGCAGAGGCAATAAATAGATGAATAACAACATGTAGCCTGAGTTTATGGAGGTAGGAAAAGTCAAGCATGATTTCAGAGACATATTAGGACTTTATTAAATTCATTTATAAGTTAGGGAATTTTTTGATGTTGCATTGGTTTAAAAATGCTCATGAGTTCTTGTTTGTATGAAGTCATGGTAGAAATATGGCCCAGTCCTAAAGTAATCTAATACTATGGGATAAGTAAAAGAGTATTTCTAAATCAGTGTCTGGTACTAAATTCCAGATATGTAAATAACAAGAGAATTCCATTTCTTAAAGATTTCATTGAACAGATGTTTGCCTACTTTTCTGAATGATCCATGAAGATCGAAGTTATATGAAATGAATTCTTATTACAAAAGTCAGTTAAGAAGTCAGTAACATTTGCATATGGACACCAATCCCTTTAGGTCATTCTTTACCCCATGAAGAGAAAGGCTTACACCAAAGTAAATAGAGATACTTAAAACGGCTCTAATGTAGGGCCAGCTGGTTTATTATGCAGTAAAGAAATTTTAGTTTGCAGAGTGCTCATCTTCTTTTAATACTTTCAAAGAAATGAACCCTGTGTCCTGGAAGAAATACATTTACCTAACTGTTCAATTTTTTTTTTTTTTTTTTTTTTTTTTTTTTTAGTTTCCAGATACACTAAAAATATATTTCTTTTCCTTTAAAAAATAAATTCCAGATAGGGAGAGGCAAGATGGCGGAGTAGCAGACTGAAATGACATCAGGTCACAGGAGTTCAGCTAGATAGTTATCAAACCATTCTGAACACCTACAAACCCAACAGGAGATCTAAGAGAAGAAGAACAGAAATTCTAAAAACAGAAAATCGACCACTTTCTAAAAGGTAGGACATGTGGAGAAGTGAATCCAAAGCAACGGGAGGATAGACCATGGGGGAGGGGCTGGCTCCTGGCAAGTGGCAGAGCACTGGAGCACAAAATCAGAACTTTTAGAATTCTGTTCCACTGAAGGACATCACTCCAGAGGCTAAGCAGGGGTGGAGCCCTCGCAGTGACAGTGTGGTCCAGGTCCCACGGAGTAACAGAAAGATCGGGGGTGTCTGAATGTGGCAGAGCTGCCAGGTATCAGAGCGGGGAAGCCAACTAAAGAGAAAGAGCCGGGAGTAAGCTCCCAGATCAGGGTAACCTTTACCTGCGGCACAGTCAGACCACTGCTCTTTGAGCAGGGACCCCACAAGTGGCAGATCCAGGGAGACTTACCTTTCTCCTCTGGAGACAGGAAACTGCTGGGTTTGGAGACTCCAAATAGGGCTCCAAATAGAGACAGAAATGCCCAGTCACAGGCTGGGTGAGCTCGGAGAGCAGCCTGAGACCAGGAAGATGGGAGCCCGATTGACCCCTTTCCCCTGAGGGCACACTAAGGAGTGGGGCCCCAAACTCTTGGCTTCTCTGGGCTGGAGATTGGGAGGCTGCCATTTTCATTTCCATCTCCAGAGCTCTATGGAAAGTGTTCAGGGAACAAAAACTCCCCGAGACTCAAGCAGATTTCTTAGCCTGGCCCCTGGCTAATTGTGCCCCACACAATTCTGCCTCAGGCACAGACATTTGAGAATCACTGCAACAGGCCCTTCCCTCAGAAGATCAACAAGACCATCCAGTCAAGACCAAGCTCACCTAATCAAGGAGAAGAGCAGAATTCCAGAGAGAGGGAAAAGCAATACATGGAAATTATGGCTTTCTCCCCATGATTCTTTAGTCTTGCAAAGTTAAATTAAATTTTTTAATTTTATTTTTTCTTATTCTAATGTTCTTAACTTTTCCTCTTTCCTCTTTTAACATTTTTAAACTAGTTTATCTTAACAATACCTCTCTAAAAAACACCTTTTTAAACCTTCATTACTATAGCCATATTTTATCCTTCATTATATTTAACCTTATTTTTTATATACATATAGGTGTTTTTGTTTTTGTTTTTTTTTTTTCTAAAAAATTTTGGGATACAATTTCTTCTAATAGGTCAAAATATACCCTAAATCCAGCACAGGACTGTTTCTAGTCTCCACCCTGAGCACTTTCTCTGCCCCCCCGCCCCGCCTTTTATTTCTTTCTTTCTTTTTCCAACCAACTTATCTTATCAATTCCTTTTTTAGATTTTTAAAAAATTTTCACCTTTAGAGTCATATTCCATCCCTTCATCTTGTTTACCCTTATTTTTGTATATATAAGTTTTTCTTTCTTTAAAATTTTGGGAGGTAGTTTCTTCTAAGAGACCAAAATACACCCAAAATTAAGTGGGTGGCTCTGTTCTATTCACCAGCCTTTTTTTTTTTTTTTTTTTCAATTTCTTTTTACCCCTTTTTTCCTCCCCCCCAGTTTGGGGTCTCTTCTGATTTGGTTAGTGTATATTTTTCTGGGGTCTTTGCCATTCTTTTAGTATTTTATTCTCTCATTCATATATTCTTATCTGCATAAAATGACAAGGTAGAAAAAGTCACCAGAAAAAAAAAGCACAACAGGCAGTACCGATGGCTAGAGACCTAATCAATACAGACATTGGTAATATGTCAGATCTAGAGTTCAGAATGATGATTCTCAAGTTGGACTAGAAGCCTCTAAAAAAGCATGGAGGATATTAGAGAAACCCTATCTGGAGAAATAAAATCCCTTTCTGGAGAAATATGAGAACTAAAATCTAACAACGCTGAAATCAGAAAAGGTATTAATAAGGTGCAATAAAAAATGGAGGCTCTTATTGCTAGGATAAATGAGGCAGAAGAGAGAATTAGTGATATAGAAGACCAAATGACAGAGAATAAAGAAGCTGAGCAAAAGAGAAACAAACAACTACTGGACCAGGAGGGGAGAATTTGAGAGATAAGTGATACCATAAGACAAAACATTGGAATAACTGGGATTCCAGGAGAAGAAGAAAGAGAGAGGGGAGAAGAAGGTATATTGGAGCAAATTATTACAGAGAATTTCCCTAATATGGCAAAGGGAACAAGCATCAAAATCCGGGAGGCAAAGAGAAACCCCCTCAAAATCAATAAGAATAGATCCACACCCCATTATCTAATAGTAAAACTTACGAGTCTTAGTGACAAAGAGAAAATCCTGAAAGCAGCCCAGGACAAGAAGTCTGTAACATACAATGGTAAAAATATTAGATTGGCAACAGACTTATCCACAGAGACCTGGCAGGCCAAAAAGGACTGGCATGATATGAGAAAAACATGCAGCCAAGAATACTATATCCAGCTAGGCTATCATTGAAAATAGAAGGAGAGATAAAAAGTTTCCAAGACAAACAAAAACTGAAGAATTTGTAAACACCAAACCAGCTCTACAGGAAATATTGAAACAGGTGCTCTAAGCAAAGACAGAGCCTAAAAGTAGTAGACCAGAAAGGAACAGACAATATACAGTAACAGTCACCTTACAGGCAATACAATGACACTAAATTAATATCTCTCAATAGTTACCCTGAATGTTAAATGGCTAAATGCCCCAATCAAAAGACACAGGATATCAGAATGGATAAAAAACCAAAACACATTGATACGCTGTCTACCAGAAACTAATTTTAGACCCAAAGACACCTCCAGTTTTAAAGTAAGGGGGTGGAAAACAATTTACCATGTAAATGGACATCAAAAGAAAGCTGGGGTGGCAATCCTTATATCAGATCAATTAGATTTTAAGCCAGAGACTATAATAAGAGATGAGGAAGGACACTATATCATACTCAAAGGGTCTGCCCAACAAGAAGATCTAACAATTTTAAATATCTATGCCCATAACATGGGATCAGCCAACTATATAAACCAATTAATAACAAAATCAAAGACACATCAACAATAATACAATAATAGTAGTGAACATTAACACCTCCCTCACTGAAATGGACAGAACACCCAAGCAAAAGATCAACAAGGAAATAAAGGCCTTAAATGACACACTGGACCAGATGGACATCACAGATATATTCAGAAAATTCCATCCCAAAGCAACAGAATACACATTCTTCTCTAGTGCACATGGAACATTCTCCAGAATAGACACATCCTGGGTCCTAAATCAGGTCTCAACCGGTATCAAAAGACTGGGAACATTCCCTGCATATTTTCCGACCACATTGCTCTGAAGCTAGAACTCAATCACAAGAGGAAAGTTGGAAAGAACACAAATACATGGAGACTAAAGAGCATTCTTCTACAGAATGAATAGGTCAACCAGGAAATTAAAGAAGAATTTAAAAAATTCATGGAAACAAATGATAATGAAAACACAATGGTTCAAAATCTGTGGGACACAGCAAAGGCAGTCCTGAGAGGAAAGTATATAGCCATACAAATCTTTCTCAAGAAACAAGAAATGTCTCAAGTACACAACCTAACCCTATATCTAAAGGAGCTGGAGAAAGAACAGCAAAGAAAGCCTAAACCTAGCAGGAGAAGAGAAATCATAAAGATCAGAGCAGAAATGAATGAATCACTAGAAACCAAAAGAACAGTAGAACAAATCAACAAAACTAGGAGGTGTTTCTTTGAAAGAACTAATAAGATTGATTAAACCACTGGCCAGACTTATCAAAAAGAGAAAGGACCCAGATAAATAAAATCATGAATGAAAGAGGAGAGAGCACAACCAACACCAAAGAAATACAAACAATTATAAGAACATATTATGAGCAACTATACGCCAGCAAATTTGACAATCTGGAAGAAATGGATGCATTCCCAGAGACATATAAACTACCACAACTGAACCAGGAAGAAATAGAAACCTGAACAAACGCATAACCAGTAAGGAGATTGAAGCAGTCATCAAAAATCTACCAACAAACAAGATCCCAGGGCCAGACGGCTTCTCAGGGGTAGTCTATCAAACATTTAAAAAAGAATTAATACCCATTCTCCTGAACTTGTTCCAAAAAATAGAAATGGATGGAAAACTTTCAAACTCATTTTACGAGGCCAGCATTACCTTGATCCCAAAACCAGACAAACACCCCATCAAAAAAGAGTTTTACAAACCAATATCCTTGATGAACACAGATACAAAAATTCTCACCAAAATACTAGCCAGTAGGATCTAACAGTACTTTAAAAGGATTATTTACCATGAGCAAGTGGGATTTATTCCTGGGTTGCAAGGTTGGTTCAGCATCTGCAAATCAATCACTTTGATACAATATATTAATAAAAGAAAGAACAAGAACCATATGATACTCTCAATAGATGCTGAAAATGCATTTGACAAAGTACAACATCTTTTCTTGATAAAAATTCTTCAAAGTGTAGGGATAGAGGGTATATACCTCAATATTATCAAAGCCATCTATGAAAAACCCACCATGAATATCATTCTCAATGGAAAAAAACTGAGAGATCTTCCGCCAAGATCACGAACACAGCAGGAATGTCCACTATCATCACTGCTATTCATTATAGTACTACAACTCGTAGCCTCAGCAATCAGACAACAAAAAGAAATTGAATTGGCAAAGAAGAAGTTAAACTCTCACTCTTTGCAAATGATATGACATTTTATGTGGAAAACCCAAAAGACTCCACTCCAAAACTATTAGAACTTATACAGGAATTCAGTAAAGTGTCAGGATATATAATCAATGCACCAAAACCAGTTGCATTTCTATACACCAACAAGACAGAAGAAAGAGAAATTAAGGAGTCTATCCCATTAACAACTGCATCCAAAATCATAAGCTACCTAGGAATAAATCTAACCAAAGAGGCAAAGAATCTGTACTCAGAAAACTCTAAAGTACTCATGAAAGAAATTGAGGAAGACACAAAGAAATGGAAAAATGTTCCATGCTCATGGATTGGAAGAACAAACATTGTGAAAATGTCCATGCTACCTAAAGCAATCTACACATTTAATGCAATCCCTATCAAAATACCATCTATTTTTTTCTAAGAAATGGAAGAAATAATCCTAAAATTTATATGAAACCAGAAAAGACCCCAAATAGCCAGAGGAATGTTGAAAAAGAAAACCAAAGTTGGTGGCAACACAATTCCAGACTTAAAGCTCTAGTACAAAGCTATATTATCAGGAAGGTATGGTACTTGCACAAAAACAGACAAACAGATCAATGGAACAGAATAGAGAGCCCGGAAATGGACCCTCAACTCTATGGTCAACTAATCTTTGACAAGCAGGAAAGAATGTCCAATGGAAACAAGACAGTCTCTTCAACAAATGGTGCTGGGAAAATTGGACAGCCACATGCAGAAGAATGAAACTGGACCATTTCCTTATACCACACACAAAAATACTCAAAATGGATGAAGGACCTCAGGGTGAGAAAGGAATCCATCAAAATCCTTGAGGAGAACACAGGCAGCAACCTCTTTGACCTCAGCCGCAGCAACTTCTTCCTAGGAACATCGCCAAAAGCTAGGGAAGCAAGGGCAAAAATGAACTATTGGGACTTCATCAAGATTAAAAGCTTTTGCACAGCAAAGGAAACAGTTAACAAAACCAAAAGACAACTGACAGAATGGCAGAAGATATTTGCAAACGACATATCAAATAAAGGGCTAGTGTCCAAAATCTATAAAGAACTTATCAAACTCAATACCCAAAGAACAAATGATCCAAACAAGAAATGGGCTGAGGACATGACCAGACATTTCTGCAAAGAAGACATCCAGATGGCCAAGAAACACATGAGAAAATGCTCCACATCACTTGGCATCATGGAAATACAAATGAAAACCACAATGAGATACCACCTCACACCAGTCAGAATGGCTAAAATTAACAAGTCAGGAAATGACAGATGTTGGAGAGGATGTGCAGAATGGGGAACCCTCCTACACTGTTGGTGGGAATGCAAGCTGGACAGCCACTCTGGAAAACAGCCTTGAGGTTCCTCAAAAACATGAAAATAGAGCTACCCTACAACCTAGCTATCTCACTACTGGATATTTACCCTAAAGATACAAATGTAGTGATCCAAAGGGGCACATGCACCCAAATGTTTATAGAAGCAATGTCCACAAGAGCCAAACTATGGAAAGAACCCAGATGCCCATGAACAGATGAATGGATTAAGAAGATGTGGTGTATATATACACAATGGAAAATATGCAGCCATCAAAAGAAATGAAATCTTGCCATTTGCAATGATGTGGATGTAACTAGAGGGTATTATGCCAAGCAAAATAAGTTGATCAGAGAAGATCACATGACCTCTCTGATATGAGGAATTTGATAGGCAGAGTAGGAGGTTTGGGGTATAGGGAAGGAAAAGATGAAACAAGATGGGATCAGGAGGGAGACAAACCATAAGAGACTCTTAATCTCACAAAACAAACTGAGGGTTGCTGAGGGCAGGGGGATATGGAGAGGGTGGTTGGATTATGGACATTGGGGAGGATATGTGATATGGTGAGTGCTATGAAGTGTGCAAGCCTGACGATTCACAGACCTGTATCCCTGGGGCAAGTAATACATTGTATGTTAATAGAAATAATTCATAAAAAATGTAAAAAAATTCCATCTATAAAAACATTTTGGGAGCGCCTGGGTGGCTCAGTGGGTTAAGCCGCTGCCTTCGGCTCAGGTCATGATCTCAGGGTCCTGGGATCGAGTCCCACATCAGGCTCTCTGCTCAGCAAGAAGCCTGCTTCCCTCTCTCTCTCTCTCTGCCTGCCTCTCCGTCTGCTTGTGATCTCTCTCTGTCAAATAAATAAATAAAATCTTTAAAAAAAAAAAACATTTTGTGCTGAATCCCAATAAATAAATAAATCCCAATAAAGTTATGTGAAGACTATATATCAACAATCAAAGAACATCGGATAGTTTCTTTGAGCTAAGGCATCTCATACCCATATTTTTAAATAAATACAGCATATCCTACTTTGTATCTTTTCCTAAAGGGCCTACTTGAAAATATTTATAAAACTATATCTATAAATAATATCCTTTGTTTTAAAGTATAGTGGGATTTTCCATTTAAACCACTTGGTAATAATGCTTTGAATATTCCCTGGAAATAGATTAGAGTCTCAGAAGTTTGGAATATGAGGGTGGTCAACTCTATGTCTCAGCCTTCCAAGAAATTTTAATGAAGAAGCTTTTTTTCCTTGACTTTCACCAAAACTTTTGTTGAGATCAGATAGTTAGCAGCAGCAGAGAAAGGGTCAAGCCAGAGACATTGGAATCCTAAGACAGAAATCCCAGAAGAAAACCAAACAACTATGAATTTGTATTCATCCAGTGACAGTGTCTTTAAAAGCAGTCATGAAGGAAGCTAATTAAAAAGAATAATTTACCCATTGAGAAAAAGTACAGAAAGAACATGAGAATGTTATTTTTGAATGAGTGTTAGTGCAATATGAACTGGCAGATGAAAATGTTCTTTAGATATCTGTTGGTGATTGCTCACTGTACCTCATGAGCCACACTTATTTTCACCTCATGTTCCATCTTTATTGAGCACCATGCTGGGAAGAGCCCAAGTTTTAACTGATGATCGTCAAGGATATGAGAAAAGCTATAGCAAAATAGGACTGGATCAAAGTAAAATACATCTACAGCATTCTACACAGACTTTGACCCTGGGTTCCAATTCTAGTTATTTTACTTTACAGAGATATGTCCTCAAATAAGTCACCTGAGCTCTCTCTCTCTCTACTAATCCTCTTATCTATAAAATAAGTGAATTATTTCTATGAAATCTAGAATACTTTCCAGCTTCAATTTAGCACTGAATGGGCCTGGTCCCAGCAGCTCCCCAGCAACCACAGTGACTGATGCAGCTTCTGGAACTCTTTCACTATTTCAGCTTTGTCTCGTTATACCATAATTTCTTAATGCTTGATTCACACTTATGTTCAGTAGGGATCTGTACCTATTCAGACTCACACAACAGGTTGAACAATGTTAGGGAAATAACAAAAATATTCCTCCATACAAATATAGAAGCAAGAACACAATATATTATTACCAAATGTTCACTGGCTTACATACATGTAAGGAAACACAGCAGTCATGATGAAGTTCAGACAAAATATCACACATTTTATACAGCAAAGAAGAAGAAAGAAAAAAGAATTCACTATCTCCTTGAAAGACTAGAGGCTGCATCTCCTGACCATCCCAGACCATCTCCTACATACCTCATGATGAACTCCTGAGCTAGTTCTGGATTACATTTTAACATATCTGGAGCTTCTGGCGTAGAACTTTAGAGAGATTTCTACACTGGAAAAACAGGACTGTAAACTTAATACCCATCAGGATTTATCTCTATTTCAAAGATTATCATGATATCTCAAATATACTGTTTCTAAGGAAACACTAAAAAAGGGGAATGGGAAAATTGAACTATTTTCCCTTTATAATATATTTTAATTACCCTTAAAGTATAAATAACCTCACAACAACAACAACAACAACAACAAAATGGACAACATAGATTTCTGTTCTGAGGCTGGAATTTTATTTTATTTTATTTTTTTAAATTTTTTTTTTTTAAGATTTTATTTATTTGACAGAGAGAGAGAGATCACAAGTAGGTGGAGAGGCAGGCAGAGAGAGAGAGAGAGAGAGAGGAGGAAGCAGGCTCCCCACTGAGCAGAGAGCCTGATACGGGGCTCGATCCCAGGACCCTGGGATCATGACCTGAGCTGAAGGCAGAGGCTTTAACCCACTGAGCCACCCAGGTGCCCCTGAGGCTGGAATTTTAGTGGAATGTATAATTTCAAAGAGTAAAGTAAAGAGAAAAATAACTCAACCCCAATAGAAACCTCTGTGTAGGAATCAGTTGTAGTCATTGTATAACAGTGCCAATGATTACCACTGTCTATATTTCAAGCTATTATTTTTTTTTAATTACATTTGCCCAAGATCTTCCAGGTCCTCTCGTTATTCACAGCTTGGAAAAGAAGTCTTTCTTCCAGTATTCTAACTCAGTGCTATCCAATTAAAATAAAATGTACGCTTCATGTGGAATTTTGACTTTTCCAGTAGCTACATTTAAAAAGTGAAAAGAAGCATGTAAAATTAATTTAATGTTATTTTTATTTTAAATTTTTTACAGACTTTATTTGAGAGAGAGAGAGAGAATGCAAGCATGAGTGGAATGAGAAGCAGAGGGAGAAACAGACTCCCCACTGAGCAGGGACCCTGATGTGGGGCTCGATCCCAGGACCACGGGATCAAAACCTGAACTGAAGGCAGACACTTACCCAAATGAGCAACCCAGGTGTCTCTTTTTTTAATTTTAATATATTTTATTTAATTCAGTATATCTAAATATTACTATGTTAACCTATAATCAATATAAAAATTATTAAAATGCTTTTTTAGCCAAGTCTTCATAATCTGGTGTATATGTTACATTTACAATATTTCTCAATTCAGGCCACTCATATCTCAAATCTCAGTGGCCATATGTGGCTAGTGGCTGCCATAGTAGACAACATAGTTCTACCCAAATTCATAAGGATTGTGCTCTCTGTGATGATGGTACACATAAAATTTTATTCTGACATTTTAAGTTATAGGCAGCAGGATTACTTTTTTCAATTTCTACTGTTGCAGATTGTGGGTAATAATTACAAACATCCCTTTCTAGCCCTCTGAGTTCCAAAATAATTGACAACCAGGCAGATGTTTCCTGCAGCTATGGATCAAAATATCAGCTTCAGTGGGAAAAAAAAAAAAAAAAGATGTATTGTGAAACATGGCTTAGATCTGTTCTACATTATACTTCCTGATCCTGTTCTTTAGGTCTAGCTCTGGGCAACCTGCCTATATGAGGGTGTGTAGAATAGACTGATTCTTACCCATGTGTGCTTCCCTTAGAGAAGCAGCTGAGTGAACAGGATTCTACTATTCTGCAAGAACTCAGGAAGAATTTTTTTTTTCAACAATCTCATAAACAAATTTTCCCCCCATTTTTTTGGAGGAAAAGAGGGAATTTGGGAAAATTCTTTTCAATACTATTTCACCTTGGGGAATAGAATGGGCAAGGGAATGGTAAGTCTGTACAGCTACTCCTAAATTCCCAAGAAGAATAAGATTTTAATTATACTAAAGAGAGCTATGTAGCAGTATATTAGAAGGAGATAGACTAAAGAGCTTTTAACTAGAATTATGGGTGATTTTACTTGCAAAAGTAAGAAAAACCCACAGATCTATGTTAGGAAGAGATATGCTAGAAAGCTTTTAACTGAAATTATGGGTGAGTTTATTTGAAGATTTATCATACTATGCCAATTAAAAAACAACAAGGACATGCAAATAGTCTATCCTTCTTACCCAACTTTCTAGGTCTCTTTTACCCAGACCCTTTAGGAATTTGTCAGAATTTGATTGATTAGACTCTGAAAACAAATGCCCTGGGCCAGATGTATGTTGGTGTGACTTATCTATTGTTGATTACAGTTCAGTGAAAAATGGCTGACATTTCATGCCCCAAAGCATGGAGGTGGCCTTATTTAAGCTTGCTTATTTATTTATGTATTTATTTGTTTATTTATAATACTGAACAATCATTGACAAATTGGGACGAATTCACAAAAATTGGTTTCTCATATATATATTATATATGTATATTTTATATATATATATATATATATTTGGAAGAGCTTTTTAAATTTAAGTTTGGCTTTGCCTCACATTCCCTCCAAATCATAATAAATAATTTTCAGATACAGTCACCAAAAAAGCCTGAAGTAGGAAGAAAACAGATGCATCTGTTTACTCTTTACTATTTTTCTTTGGTTTCTAAGCTTCACTCATTTTTTAAAAAATTTTTTAAAAACAGTATTTTATTTTCAGGATGACATGGGACCTGATAGTCAATGAAATCTGAGGCTCTCTGCTTTGAAAGATCATGAGCAATTAGGGATTGAAAAACAGTAGCTTCCAAGAATCTAGATGATAAATTATTAGGGCTCTGTGTACCTGAAGCACTGAGCTCTGACAGAAGAAGGTGGCCTGAAAGGCCATGGAGGGCCACTGGAAATAATCTTTTTGACTGCACAATTTTTATAGGGAATGACCTTGTCAAGATCACATATTGCTTCTTCCATTACTTTATAACATTATATAACATCCTTCCTTTATGTCTTTCTTCCATCTCTACTAAATACTACACATTTATTCAAAATAATCTGTTATCATTGTCCCTCAAATGGGAATAAAAATGCCAGCTGATATAGATGACTATCTGATATAAATGGTACTGTTTTCAAAGCTGAGAAAATAAAGCAATCTTTAAAGAGAGAGGATGAGGGTACCAAATGCTAAGAGGAGGTCAGTCTTCAATCACCATTTAATCTCGATTTTGTAAGTAAACACTGCACTCTTTTTTTCTTCTTTCCTACATATACACCAGAGATGGAGATCAACATGAAACTCGTGAAATATTTAGACATAATTTTTAAGGATACTGAATTATTTTAACAGTCACTTTTGCATTCCTACTGTGTGAGATACACTGCTAGAGGTGCTAGTGATATTAATATAAAATAATCAGTCCTACCTTCAAGGATCTTGAATTGTATCAGGGAGACTATAATATATATGTGGACACAATGTTCTGTCAACACAAATGAGGAAGGAACTCTTCTCACAAAATATATTCAGAAACTTCCTTTGGAAATTTGGAGCAATAAGAAAATTTTACTACTTTCAGTGTGGCACAGAAAGAAGAACTGAAATTAAGTCCAAAGTAAATCTCTGGAAAGAAGAGACCAATAGGCAGTTTCAGGTAATTCCTTATACAACCTGCATAAATATCTGGTTAATTTAATGAAAAAAAAATCGTTCCCTTCTGTTCTTTCCCTGATAGAGACAAAACTTAAATATCTGATAAACTCAGTGTCTACAAATTATCTGATGCTTAACAAATCAATAAAAATATATTCCAATATTTAAATCATGTGTACATGTCTCTGGACAGATTTTTTGAGTGGTCCAGTGGAGAGGTCATTAGGGACAGGAGTGGGGAGTTGAGGAGGGCAGTATGGTAAGAAAGAAAAACATTACAAAATGACATTTGCATTATGCTAGTCTAGAAGAGTGGTTCAGATATTAGTGTTTTAATGGGGAAGTAGAGAGTTTTTTGCTATTTCTATTGTGGTATTGTAATAGAACTCCAGCAAGTCTTAAGGGTTAACTTGCTTTAGGTTAACATACTCTTTGCTTGCTGATCTAAGGCCCTTGATCTGCAACAGAACTAATTTACTTTCTTTGAGATTTGCAGATCACTGACCTTGGGAAATGAAGAACCAGAATTTTCCCAGGCCACGAAGTCCAGGCAGTTTGTTTGAAGATGCCTCAGCTTTCCATTAGGCCAGCAAACTTCTAGAAAAAAAATTTTTTTTTAAGGTCACACAAATGACTTGACTGACCTCCCATTGTGCATCTGTACACCTTGCCCTCCTGTGCAGAAAGAACATAGTACTCTTACACAACCCCAGGGTATCAGACCTTCTTGCAAAAGCACCCCTGCGTACCAAGGAACCGGACCTCCTTGCACAACCCCTTCAGACATCAAAGAACTAGAACTCCCTGTACAACTTCCAGGCCCCAAGATAACTCTGTGGCTGGCATCCTTGAGTCTGCACATAATCAAGAAATGTCACAGATCACTGTATTCTCTTAACTGATTAAACCCCTTTAAGAATCTCTGGGCCAGGCAGAAACCTTGGAGTTGGCCTATGGACAAGAATTCACCTTCTCCCCAGGTTGCTGTCCTCCTGAATAAAGCTCATGTTCCTTTCCAATCAAAATTCTTCTGTCGATTATTGACAATTCCAGTGAAGGGCAGTCGAACTTGGCTTTTGTTAACAGTATATCTACTAAAGAGTAACTCATACCAGAAACTGGTTTCCAGGAAACTAACATGAAAGATAAGCTAAATATGCTGAGTAATTTTCACACTTTCCCCCTGCTTTATATTTCTTTTCATGGTATCCCTGGCTATATGACATAGGAATGAAACTCTTCAAGCAGAATTTAACGTAAGTATACTGGATTGAACATTCAAAAATTTATTTTTAGGCCAAATTATTTGCAGATACCAGATGTTAGGTCTTCACATTCATTTGGGGACAAATTACTACAAAGGCATTAACTCATTTTTGCAAGGATAACTGTAGTTTAATTCTTCCCAATATATGGCTCCAGAAATAACTAGACTCACAGCATGCTTAATTTTTGCTTGCCTGCTCTTTCTTTTTTTTTTTTTTAAGATTTTATTTATTTATTTGACAGAGAGATCACAAGCAGGCAGAGAGGCAGGCAGAGAGAGAGGAGGAAGCAGGCTCCCTGCTGAGCAGAGAGCCCGATGCAGGGCTCGATCCCAGGACTCTGAGATCATGACCTGAGCCGAAGGCAGCGGCTTAACCCACTGAGCCACCCAGGCGCCCCTTGCCTGCTCTTTCTTTACACACAAGTGTACCTACATATGAAATGAGACCCTCATAGAGGCATTAGACAGCTCACATTAAATGGACATATCATCACATAGAAAGGTACTTACTACTTGGCCTGTTACAGGCAACGATATCTTAACTGCTGAATTATGGGTAGTTTTTGAGCATATGCAAATTCTTTTTTTTTTTTTTAAAGATTTTTTTAATTTATTTATTTGTCAGAGACAGAGGGAGAGAGAGTGAGCGAGCACAGGCAGACAGAGAGGCAGGCAGAGGCAGAGGGAGAAGCAGGCTCCCTGCCGAGCAAGGAGCCCGATGTGGGACTCGATCCCAGGACGCTGGGATCATGACCTGAGCCGAAGGCAGCCGCTTAACCAACTGAGCCACCCAGGCGTCCCCAGCATATGCAAATTCTTAAAGCGAGATCTTTTCCACTGCTTCCTTAATCTTTCTCAACCACACATGAGCTAGTTTCTATCCCTCATGGTGTAAGACTATGAACTTTCATCAAACGATATCAGAACTGCCTCTTCAGAAAAATCTAGAGGCTAGGTGGCCTAGATGAGGAGGTTTCAGGGACCTGGAAGAACTATAGGAATCAAGACAAATTACTGGTCATTCTGTTATTAGTTTGATCCCAGAGCTTGGAGTCTTTTATGCTTGGTATGTTTTCTCTCACATCTCATATCCAATCTATGCTGACATTTTCTGGTGTCCTACTATTAATTCATGACTTAATACTGAATCCACCTTAGTCTCTCTTTTTCATAGTATGTATCACCTTCTAACACACTATAAGTAACTTGCTTCTTAATTAAACACTATTTCTGCCTCACTGCTAGAATGCAAGCTTTTTTTTTCTAAGGTTTTATTCATTTATTTAAGAGAGAGAGAGAGAGAGCACGCATAAGCAGAGGTAGGGGGGAGGGCAGAAGAAGAAGCAGACTCCCTACTGAACAGGGAGCCCAATGAGGGGCTGGATAGATCTTGATCTCAGCCAAAGGCAGATAGATGCTTAACTGACTGAGTCACCCAGGTGCCCCAATAAGCTTTACAGACCAGGAAGATGTGTCTGTTTATTTCCTGATTTATTTGAAATCTGCGGTAGTAGTGCTTAATAAATATTTGATTGACTACATGAAGCTGACATCTGAGCAAGGACATAAATGTGGTAAGGGAGTAAATCATGTGGCTATCTGCAGAGACTTTATTCCAGAAGCGGGGAAATGAAAGTGCAAAGAGTCAAGATAGGAGTGGCAGGCACCAAGGACACCAGTGTGGCTAGAAGAATGAGTGATGGGGAAAGTACAGGAAATAAAGGCATATAGCTAATAAGTGATGGATCCTAAATTTAAACCCAAATACTCTGGCTCAGAGTCTGTGCTCTTAACTATTCAACTTAAATTAATATCCAACTCTATCACTTACTAGCTATATGATTTGGAACAAGATTAATGAATACTCTCAATCTTAGTCCCCCAATGAGTGATATAGGGCTAACTACCTCTTAGAAGTATTATTAGAATTAGGGGAAATACTGCTGATAAAATGCCTTACAAATGTATTAGTAAATATTAGACCTTCCTTCATTCCATGTCTATTCCCTGACTCAATGGTTATACTGAATTTGTATGGGTCAAAGAAGAACTCAAAAAAAAAAAAAAAAAAAAAAAAAAAGCCCATCTGTCCCCAAATCTAAACCTGAGAACCATTAGCACACCTAAACCACCACGCTGATGTCGAATAATACTCTGAAGGATACGAGGCAAGAATAAATTCTTAACGAAATTCAGGTTAAAACGAACTGGCACTTGATCAATTGTCTAATCAGGGAATTACCCAGGGATGGACAATGAATTTTGAGTAATGACTTAGCTTTCTGTCAGCCTCCAGATAGCTGAGTTTCCCATTTAAGAAGAGTCTGTCTTGAGAGATAAGGACCCAAGGCAAAGATAATCCTAATTACAATCCCAGGCAGGGGACCTCTACTTTTACACTGAGGCGTTGACGCCAGTTGTATTCCTGTGCCTCTTTTTAACTCACATGGAAGAAATTAGTGAGCATTTGCTTACTGTACTGGAGATTAACTTTACTACATGGAGTATGAACCCACCAACTTCAAGATTTAAAGGATTACAGGATTTTCCAAGAAATTTTGACTTTCGATAACTCAGAATATTTCTGTAGTATAGTAATAATCCATGCTTGTGGTCAACGTGGTAAGTATTTAAAGTCTTACATTTAGGGTGGAGATCACATTTAAATATTACTGAAAATGTTAGGGGATTCAGAATTATCTTAATTTGGTTTCTTTACTTAAGTCTTGCTCTCCAACTAGAAAGCAAATTCATTAAGTGCAGTCACTTTCCTGCCAAAGCTGCTCCCCTCCCTGCACCAGCACTTAAAACTTTGACATACCAATCACAGTCCAGATAGGTTGAAAAAATGTGCTATTTGATAGACTCTGGAAGGAAAACTTCTACTATTTTAGGTAAAAATCCAGAAGAGGAATTGCAATTGGGTAATAATAATCAGGACTGACATCCATTAGGCAAAGCAAGGTAGGCTATACCAAGGGCCCACAAAGTACTTTCAAGAGCCCACAAAAAATCTTTTAATTTCCCTTAAAATCAGAAAAACAGCATTTAGGATAAAGGAAATGTTTTTCATATACAGTATTAATATATCCTTTGTACCAATGTGATAATAAAATATAATCTTTATATTGTTTATGGGGAAGGCAAACATGTCTAAGGCCCATGTAAGTCATAATGTGATAATGAACTCAAAATATGTTTGATGTTTGGAATATAAACATAGCCAAGGGTCATCTTTTTGAAATGTACTTCTCTATTAAGAAGACACGGCTAAGGATTCAACTTGGAGGCCGAGTCATATTACAAAAAGCCACCAGCATAGGAAATCCACCTGAGGCCTTGACTTCTTAATCCTAGCTTGTTCTGGTCTGGACATCTGGGTCTATCACTTCCCTTCTGTGCCTAAACTGGGTTTAGTTGTCTAACTCTTCATTCTTCTAAGCTGAAGTGGTTTTATTTGGGTTTTTTGTTTGTTTGTTTTTGTTGTTGTTGTTATCCTGTTTTGTTTAACCTCACTTTAATTTACTGGCTTTGCTTCATTCCAAATTTGTACTTTTAATTCAGAGATGTGGTCTTCAGGCTGGAAAGCAAAACCATAGTGGTTTTGTAGGAGTGGGTCGTGTTTCAAATCTTGAGTGTAAGAGAAAATGTAGTCTCCCCTAAACTGATGTAGCTTTAACAATAAAACAAGCTAATTCTCTGCTATGATCTCCAAAATTCAAAACATTTCTATTCATCCCTCAGAAGGGGAGAGATAAGGATGTGATGTTATTTTTCATTGTTAATGTTTTAATTACTATTATTTCAAAATCCTAGTCCTTGCTCCTCAGCAGGCAAGTAAAAAATGACATAAAGTATGTGCTTAATATGTTTTCTTATAATGGACATAAGAAATCAGGCCTGCAAAGCCTAATTCTTAGAGGTGGGCCTTTTTTATGTCATTATTTCATTCATTGATGCATTCAATCAATCAATTCAATTGAATTCATTGAATTCAATCATTCAATTCAAGTTATTGATGTATTCAGTACAAAAAATATTTAAGATATATTCTTTTTTTTAATATCTTTTTTTTTAATTTTTCTTTTTAAGATTTTATTTATTTATTTGACAGAGAGATCACAAGCAGGCAGAGAGGCAGGCAGAGAGAGAGGAGGAAGCAGGCTCCCTGCTGAGCAGAGAGCCCAATGCGGGGCTCGATCCCAGGACTCTGAGATCATGACCTGAGCCGAAGGCAGCGGCTTAACCCACTGAGCCACCCAGGCGCCCCTTAAGATATATTCTAAGTATGGCTCACATTCTATGTTGTATTTATTTTGCACTATTTTGGTTCTATACCTAAAGTACTCATTTCCTTTGGATGACTGATATTTTACATAACTTTAAACATATCTGATATCAAGAAGTTTAGTTTACATTAGTTGGAGGAAGGGGTTTCTCAGACTTCATGGATGTTATAAATAGAATCTACTGATATTAATGTGTTACTCTTTCCCTATTTCTCTGGAATGGTGCTAGAATACCTGTGATACCAGGGAATCAACAATGGGCCTGTGGGTCCAGGCCTGTAAGCGAAGATTCAGAGAAGAAAATTCAAGATACTATAGCTAATTCAGAAAAACATAAGGTAAACTTTAGATAAATTGGAGCTTTATTAATCCTTTGAGAATCCATGAATATTTTAAGGCATGCAAGGGAGTGCCAACAGTTAATAAATAACTTACTTATCGCACTTTCCAGAATAAAATGTGTTATAAAACCTCCGTGTTGGTCATGGAAGAGGAAGAGCAGGACTGGGAGATTGTGAAGGGCTTTTCAGAACCTCAGTCTGGAGTTAACACACTATATTCACATTTCACTGGTCAGAACCAGTTACCTGCCCTGTTAGTTTCTGGGGCCAGGGACACCCAGAGTAGGGTTGTCAGTTGTAGCACATAAGGACCTCTAGTTGAATTTGAATTTTAGATAAATAACAGTAATTAACTTATACTAAAAATTGTCCTCATTTATCTGAAATTCAAATTCACCTGAGCATCCTGTATGTTATCTGGCAAGCCTCTCACTAAGTTTTTGTCTGGAGTAACATATTCCTTCCCTCAGGGAATTCTGTGGGCACCCTTCAAAGCACACTATGTTAGTCCCGTCTTGGGTGATTGAAGAAAGCTATTTAGTATTTTTATTCCTCAACTTCTACTCTTCTTTTCTTATAATAGAGTTTTTGTTTTTTTGTAAAAACATGGTTTACAAACCAGCATTAGAGCTACCTATATGGTAGTAGAGTAAATTTAGCTCACTAAAGTATGTCCTGAGGTGTCTGCAGATAGTACCTATTGACTTTTGTTGAAGGGCAAAGTTTGACTCACAGAAATAGCACAACTTGCCCCTAAGGCTATATTCCATGAAGAGAGCAAAGTTTAGAATGGATGAACAGCTTTAAAGTTACACTGGAACAGAATCAATAGTCCAGGGAATCAAACTTTCAGAAACTAGCTTTAAAAGTTGGTCTGAGGAGATGTGCATGAATGTGAATTTCAAGAGAAATAATTTATGCAGAGGAAGAAATGCCTGGGGGGAAAGAGGTGAAAGGACAGGTCATGTATTCGGGAAAGTGAATACCAAAACTATTTCTGCGGTTTGGGGAAAGATTAATTCCTAAAATCCAATAGTTGGGTGAGAGACAAAATGAACAAAATGAATAAGATGAATGGAACAAAGGACCAGGAGTACAACATTAATTGAGATAGTGTGTATACAACCTGCTTAGACCAGTTCCCGATTTATAAAGGCTTAGTAATTATTAGCCATTATTATTCACTTTCATAGATCTCTAGATAAATTTTTTCTATAATTAAACCTTTATTAAATTCAGGAGTACTTAAAATTTATAAAGTCTTAAAATTTTCTGTTACCAGGTGGTAGTTGTGACTTAGGGGTGTAACAACCCTCCTTTGACAACTTTGGTAAGATAAAAAATATGACATTATTAAATGGAAAAGTGCTAGATTACTTGCAAGAAATATGATTGTGTTGAGGGAATTGTAACTCACTAATTAACTAACTAACTAACTAAATAAAATACCCACATGTTAATCCAAGCAATTTTCACACAAATAATCAATTTTAGTCCCTCTCTTAAAGTTTCCAGGCCTTTGGGGAAAGTGCACAGGACCAGTAAAGTGGATAGGAGACAGATAATCAAAGTCTGAGAGGTCAAGAATTCCAAGAACCTGGAAAATGACATCTTGTATAACTGAGAGTTTACTATTCTTCCTTGTCACTACCACTCACTTCAATTAAACCAAAACGCATAGTTTACTAACCGTAGTAACAGTATTTTTAGTAGTCAACATAGTTTGAGGGGATTATTAGAAAGGGTCATTGTGAGATATAATTGAGGTAATACCTATAAAGTACCAAGAATATGGTCTGCCACAAATGAGTAGCTGCTTTTATTGTATTCATTGTATTCATTTATTATATCACTATCATTTTAATATAATGGCTCCCCTAATCTAGTATCACAGAATCAATACAAATTCTTTCTTTTTCTCCATCCCATACCAATCTACACAAACCTCTCTAGGCAAACTTCTTATCATTATCACCCAATGATTCCATTTGCATTTTTACCTCTTTTTCCTGTAACTGGACCCATGTCTATTCTTTTCACCTAACTAGGTTTTATTTACACTCTTGAGTGGAATTTAAATTTCACAATTTCTGAACACTACCCTGAGTCCCAAAGAGATCTCTGTCTTCCCAATCTCATTTGACACCATATTGTCTAGAAAGGTTTAAATTCTAACTCCATGTAATACTAACTATAAGAAGTATATTTTCCTCATCTATAAAATGGGGATAATAATTACATCTATCTTAAGAAGTTGTAAAGATTAAATTATAATATATTGGGGCGCCTGGGTGGCTCAGTGGATTGGGCCGCTGCCTTCGGCTCAGGTCATGATCTCAGGGTCCTGGGATCGAGTCCCGCATCGGGCTCTCTGCTCAGCAGGGTGCCTGCTTCCCTCTCTCTCTCTCTCTCTCTGCCTGCCTCTCCGTCTACTTGTGATCTCTCTCTGTCAAATAAATAAATAAAATCTTAAAAAAAAAAGATTAAATTATAATATAAATATGCTTGATGCATAAAGCTACTTATTAAATGTTAATTCCCATTACAACTCTAGGCACCAGATGTTGTTAACTCTGCAAATGTATGTACATTGTACCTAACTGTATTTTCAGTTCCTTTAAAAACACCCAACATATTCTTTTTATGTATGTACCCATTTTGGTTCCCAGTACCATGCTTTTTGGGTTCCCAGTACCAGCTTTTCATTTAACATGTTAAGCCAGTATTTATAAGACTTGTTGATCTGAAGATTTTAAAAGCATTGAGTGGCCATGGGACTTTGTGGTGATGGAATCTTTCTGTATCTTGCCTGTATGGATATCAATATCCTGGTTATGATACCATACTACAATTTTGTAAAATAATACCATTGTGAGAAACTTGTAAAAGATAGGCAGGATCTCTTAGATTATTATTTTAAAACTCCATTTAAATCTATAATTATTTCCAAATAAAAATAATTATCTTAAAATAAAAAATTAATAAAATATATAATAAATTTAAAAATATGTTGCAAGTTGACTACATTTGTTTGTTGTTTCTTTTCTTCGGCTGTGGCAACAACCTGTTTTTGTTTTACATAAATTAAGGGCTGCATATAAAATTATTTTAAATAGGGTGCACTAAAAAGAATGAAGTAAAAATTATATATTTTAAGCACTGACCCATGTAAGTACATTTGCCTTTTTTTGTAAACCATTAAAACCATTTAAGGCATTTAAGATTGTTGGGTGCTTGGGAGTTGTATATATTCAGGGGCTCCAAGTTAGTTTGTAGACTTTAATTTTCACTTTCTTTGCCAATGTAATGCCTTATTTGCCATTGCTGTCTCCTCTCTTTGAGAGTCATTTCACCTTCCCAAACTTTTTACCTCTTTGCACACAACCCGTCTGTGATCTTTCAGGCCAACTGCAGTGGAAGAGAGTCATCCTGAGCCCACTGTGGACTCAGCCACCTTCCTCTGCCCTTGAGCACCTGGGTCTTTTGGAAATGACTTTATTTGTCTTCCCTTTCTTTCTTTCTTCTTCTTTTTTTTTTTTTCCTGAATAAAATACAAAGTTTTGTATTGTGTTGAAGATCTGAACAAAAGAAGCCAAAGTGACTAGGAAACCATTTTACCAGGCTCTCAACTGTCATTTCAGACAGCCAGTTTGGAGGGGCCTAATTAAAGCTCAAACATGAGAGAAGTCCCTCTTGGGCTGCTGTGTCCCTGAGATGGGGTCAGGTTTCATAATCCCGACTCAAATCCTATGGCATTTCTAGTATTCTCTGGTATTATTATCTAAAGTGAGTGTACCCACAATACCCAGGAATTCAATCACTAGGTAATGTTCTATGTGTTTAGATATATATGCAGGGACTGGTGGTTTTATAATGTAACTTCATGTCTAAGGATTTTATTAAAAGGTGTTCTTCAAACAGTGAATTTGGAATTGTAACAGGATTATGAGCTGTCTTCCTTGGAGACCAGTACTCCTGTAATCATCATCATCATCATCATTATCATCATCCTAAATATTGAGAGACAGCAAACACTGCATTATACAATCTATTTGGGAAGCTTTTTACTTCTCAGGATGTTCCAAATTGAGGTAGTAGCCTGACTTCCTGAAGCCTACCCTACCAGAATTTTGTAAAAATAGAAAGACAGGAAAAGGAGAAGGAAGAAAGAATTACATATGTCAACCACCCTCCTTTCTACCTCAACCACTCTTACCATTGGGAAAATAAAGCATAACACTCCATATTCTCACATTGCAAACCATAGAGCATCCTTCTGTGGCTTATTTTCTTCTTCACTGAACTGTGTGTTATGTTTCACTTAAATAAACTTGGATAAAATAAGAAATGTGGTTGGGTGCACAGTTTGAATTGCCCCAGGCTGATCTTTCTTTAGGTGACCTCAATAATGGAAAGAATATTAGAGTGGATATATATGTGTGTGTGTGTGTTTAGGGCACAGAAGGATATCTGGAAGGATACACCCAATTTGATAACCTTATAAAGTAGAAGTAGGAGAACCAAAACTGGGGCAAGGGAATTAAAGGGCTTTAAGTTTAGGGGTGCCTGGGTGGTGCAGTGTGTTAAAGCCTCTGTCTTTGGCTAAGGTCATGATTCCAGGGTGCTGGGATCGAGCCCCACATCAGCTCTCTGCTCAGCGGGAGCCTGTTTCTCCCCACTCTCTCTCTGCCTACTTGTGATCTCTGTCAAATAAATAAATAAAATCTTTTTAAAAAATAAATAAATAAATAAATAAAGGGTTTTAAGTTTGAAAGATATTTCCAAGGCAGTCTTTCTCTGATGATCATGCTTGTACCCATACTGGGGGCAGATAATCCCAAAATGCACTTCTGCAGAGTTGTCCATATGGGAAATACTAATGATGCGATTAAGAGATCATCTTCATCACATTTTTTCCCCCAGATATGAGGTCTCAGCAATGACTCATGCCTGCTTGCAGATATTTAGACAAGTGTGTTGATAAAGGCAATTGATTATGGCCATTTAATTCTCTGGTGATTATCTTTGAGGGTTTTTGTGATGGCCTCTTCCCCTCTCTTTGGTTAATCCTATTGTTCCCAAACTGAATAGGCTGCCTCTATAAATATAACTTAGTATGTCTGTGATAGTCAAGACTTCTAATAAAATGACTACAACATTGTCAAAAGGCAGGAACAGCTGTGGTTGTTATTAAGCAAGTTATTACCTGCAGAGGTGTTCTTTTAACTGCTTCTAAAACCTTTTGTGAAGCAAAATAACATGAAGTGATTAAAAGGAGAGAAAGAGAGTAGAAATTTGGGACTTAACCTCATCATTTTAGCTCTTTAAAATGGGACAAATTTTAAATTAAAATATGGAAAGTAGGGACGCCTGGGTGGCTCAGTTGGTTAAGCAGCTGCCTTCGGCTCAGGTCATGATCCCAGCGTCCTGGGATCGAGTCCCACATCGGGCTCCTTGCTTGGCGGGGAGCCTGCTTCTCCCTCTGCCTCTGCCTGCCACTCTGTCTGCCTGTGCTCGCTCTCTCTCTCTCTCTCTGACAAATAAATAAAATCTTTAAAAAAATAAATAAATACAAAAAAATAAAATATGGAAAGTAAAAACATATCAAAAATTTTTCAGAATTTTCTATTTGTATTTTCTTACATTTCCCAAATGCTTTGATCCTTTTTTGCCTGTGATGCAAGACCGTCTAAAATATTCTGATTAAATTATTAACTTACCTAATAAACTTAAAAATTACCTTGATCTTTCACCTATTTTTGACACTTATTTAGGTAGAGCCATGATACAGAGAATGGAGGCATGTTGGAAGAAAATATTATGCTTCTTTTTAATTGCTTATTATTGGGGGGAGGGGGTTGGGAGAGGGGGGTGGGGTTATGGATATTGGGGAGGGTATGTGCTATGGTGAGTGCTGTGAAGTGTGTAAACCTGGCGATTCGCAGACCTGTACCCCTGGGGATAAAAATATATGTTTATAAAGCTGTAAAAAAAAATAATAATTGCTTATTATTGTTATTGCTTTCTGAAATACTTGAATGATCCACAGCAAAAGATATATTGGCACAGAAGAGAGTAGAACATGAGCCAGTTCAACTTCTCTTTTCCCTTCCACAGTATTGATCTCAAGAGGAATACCTAACAAGCCACCTACATACTGGTATCTATCTCAATATGTATGCACCTCCTGAGGAACTCAATCTGTAAAAGACCCTAAGCAATGTCAAAAGACAACAATCTGGAAGATAATATTTATAACACTTATCACAGAAAAAAGACTAATATGTAAAAGAGATCTTTTTAAATGTTGGGGATGGGGTGCTTGGGTGGCTCAGTCGATTAAGTGTCAGACTCTTTTTTAAAAATATTTTATTTATTTATTTGACAGAAAGAGAGAGAGAGCGAGCAAGCACAAGTAGGGGGAGTGGCAGGGAGAAATGGAGAAGCAGGCTCCCTGATGAGCAGGGAGTCTGATGGAGGACCCTGAGCTGAAGGCAGATGTTTAATTGACTGAGCCACCCAGGTGCCCCTCTCTAAGCTATAATACTGACACAAATTAAAAATTTTGATGACATATTACATTGGTGAGGTGTGGGAAAATAGATTCATATATTGGTGGGAATGCAAATCGGCGCAACCACTATGGAAAGGAATTTTGCAGTAGCTAATTAAATCTACATGTGTGTTTACTTTTTGATCCAGCAATTCTATTTCCAGGAATTTACCATGAAGATACAACTCTAACAATATAAAAAATATAGAAAGGATTTTTTTTCCTATCATTGTTTGTCATTGCAAAATATTGTAGATAACCTACAACAAACTATATCATAGTTCAATGCATTCATAAGAAAAAATGGGGAAGATCTCAATGAAGTAATATGGAATGATTTCTTGTATATATTAAGTATAAAAAGCAAGGTACAAAAGAGCATATAGAGTATGCTACTTTTTGTGTAGGAAAGGAAAGGAAATAAGAAAATATGTACATATTTGGTCATATGTGTGAAAGGAACCAAAAGAAGCATGAAGCAGATATTTATGAAATTGGTTAACTACAGGGGTGAGTAGGAATGCAGTTTAAGGATTCCAGCAGTGGGGTGGGGCGGGGGATTGCATTTGTTTCAATAAAATTTTTCACATATGTTTAGAAACCACTCACTGATGTTTTACATATTCAACAATAAACTTAACAACAACAACAAAAAGGAACAAAATAGAACCCAAACAGAAATAAATCAATTTAATTCTATTTCCAATGAATATACAACTGCAGTAAATGAAAGCCAGAATTAACTCCACTAACTTGAACACAGTTTTGATGATTGTTGGGGAAATACAATTGAAAACAAAATTTTCTAACCCCTCAAGCCCTCCGTGAAGGTAGTGGGAGAAAAAGAACAATTTTATTACTGAATAACCATTAAATCAGAATGTGATATGCAACACAGGCAATTCCCTAAGAAATTGCAAAGACAGAAAGAAATTTTACATTTTTAAATTACCAGGAAGACACAACCCATTCCATACATGTTTTCCAGATAAACAATAACTAGTCCTTACTAATCCCCACCCAGCACATTTTATCACATACAGTCCATCCTACATTTACTTGGTAATTGGGATAACCTTCAGTGTTAGTTAACTGGCCTTGTACAAAAGAAGAATAAACTTCTCATATCTTAATGAAAGCAGGTAAATTTGCAACTTAGAGCCAAGTGCCTACTGAAGTTAGGATCCCACACTTCTGTAGAACGGGGGGATAGGAGACTTATTTCTATTGTTATTTGTTTATAGTCCCATTTCCTTGAGAAAAATGTTCTTAGATTCTGAAACAAGCAAGAACATTTTTTAAAAAAGGATTTAAATACACTTAGAACTAATTCACAAAGAAAACATTCTAAGAAAGGGGGGAGAAGGGGACATGCCAGTCCTTATTTTTATCAGGATGAATTAAGCCTTTTATTTTAAATATTTGTCTTTACTCTATACAGTATAAGTATAAAGACAAAAAAAAACTGTAAACAAATACTGAGCTGTGGTTAGTAGGTTTGTTTTCCACAGTAGTATGAAATAGCAATTCTGAAATTATTTTCTGTGTTTTCTATTGCTGGGAGAACAAATACATATACGAAGGATAATAGGTACCAAGTTTCTCACTATTTGGGAAGGAAATTACAAATATGAAAAGGCAAAAAGCTAAAATGCACCCTATGGTGCTGGACTGGAATTGGAGGTATCTGTATCAACTCGTGGATATAAAGGTAGATAGAGAGGAAGAATTCTGTCTTCACACACATACATCTTCCTAGCTCTACCATTGAGAGGGTCTGGATGAAATAATGTTCTAGTAATAATGACCTGTAGCCTTGATCTTGACTATAAAATATCATTTTGCCTTAAAAGTAGTCTGATCTCCTTGGAAAAATTGCTGATTAAAGAGATGAAATGGAAATGTACAGGACAAGGCAGAAACATCTTTTTGATTCAGGAAGAAAGGAAATGCTCAAAGACTGTGAGAACAAGCAGCCAGCTTGGAAAGATTCAAACTGGATAAATTTTAAATAACATGAGAATCAAAATTAATACAGAGTATAATGGATTAGAACTCATGGAATAAATAATAATCAATGGGTCCATATTGATAGAAATATAAATGAAAGATTAGATAAATACACAGAGAATAGAAATCTCTTCAGGAAAGGTAGAAAGTATGACTGAGTTAAGAAAATCATAATTTGGCAATTATCAGAATAATTCTTTATCCCAGCAAGAATAATCAATGGATGCTAACTGAAACTAATAGGGGAAAGTTTGTGAGGAACAGGAGAGTTCTCAAAATATTTTCTCACAAGTCTTTTATTAAATCCAAGAGAAAAATCAGTAACTGTAAAGCGGAAAAAACTGGCAGACACCAGCTTACCCTAGTGATCAAAACTAACATAATCAATAATGTGCAATGATACACTAAGAAGGGAATAGCATCAATTCTGCAGTATTCCTGGCAAAAATGTATAATAATCTAATCATAGGAAATTTCAGAACCTAAACTGAATGATGTTCTACAAAACAACTCATCTTTAGTCTTCAAAATGTCCGTGTCTATAAACAAAACATAAAAAACAAACAAACAAACAAACAAGAGCTAACGTATAGTGCTAGATTAATGGAGGCCATAGAAGTTCTTAGACTGGGGATGGGGGTTGTGTGAGGAGTGAACTAAAATAAAAACTACAAGGATATTACTGGGACAAGAGATACAATTTGAACATTGAGTATGGATTCGGTAATAGAATTGTATAAATGGTAAAACACTTAATTTTAAGTGTAGTTTGGTTCTGTAAGAGAATATTCAGTTTCTTAGGAAATACACATTATAGCTTTTTGGGGCAATGCATCACAACGTAAGCAAAGTATTCTCAAAAGGTTTAGGAAATATTTACGTAAATGTTACATAAGTATTTTCTAAACTATTATTACATAAATATTATATATAATTAATAATTATATATAAAAATAAACAATATATTATATATAATTATTTTCTAAAACCATATATATTCACACAGGCAAAGACAGAAAGAGAAAGAATCATAAGGCCAACAGGGCAAAATACACACAACTGGTGAATCTGTATGAAGTATATATGGCAGTCCTTGGTACTGTTCTTGTCAAATAACTATAAATTTGAAATTACATTAAATGAAAAGTTATAGAAATTGTATTTTCATAAATAGAATATGATTAATATTCCTAGGCCTGTGTTTTCTAGCATATATACACACACACACACATTTCTAGCATGTGTGTGTCACACACACACACACACATTTAGCAACAAAATGAGGTGATACCGTGGCAGTTGTCTACGCCAGAGACCCATTAAGAATAATAAATATAGGAGGAGTCAAGATGGCGGAGAAGTAGCAGGCTGAGACTACTTCGGGTAGCGGGAGATCAGCTAAATAGCTTATCTAAAGATTGCAAACACCTACAAATCCAACGGGAGATTGAAGAGAAGAAGAACAGCAATTACAGAAACAGAAAATCAATCACTTTCTGCAAGGTAGGACTGGCGGAAAAGTGAATCCAAAGCGACAGGAAGATAGACCGCGGGGGGAGGGGCCGGCTCCCGGCTCCCGGCGGAGCAACGGAGCAAAATCAGGACTTTTAAAAGTCTGTTCCGCTGAGGGACATCGCTCCAGAGGCTTAACTGGGGTGAAGCCCAGGCGGGGTCAGCGCGGCCTCAGCTCCCGCAGGGTCGCAGAAGGATCGGGGGTGTCTGAGTGTCGCAGAGCTTACCGGTATTAGAACAGGGAAGCCGGCTACAGAGACAGAGCCAAGGAGTGACTCTCAGCTCGGGGTTGCCTTGAACCGGTCGCAGGCTCGGTCAGCTCGGAGCGTGGCCGGAGGCCAGGGTGGCGGGAGTCACTGGGCGCTGTTCTCTGGGGGCGCACTAAGGAGTGGGGCCCCGGGCTCTTGGCTCCTCCGGGCCGGAGACCGGGAGGCCGCCATCTTTATTCCCGTCCTCCGGACTCTACGGAAAGCACTCAGGGAACAAAAGCTCCCAAAAGCAAACCCAGCAAACCCGAGCGGATTACTCAGCGCGGCCCCGGGTAAGGGCGGTGCAACTCCGCCTGGGGCAAAGACGCTTGAGAATCACTACAACAGGCCCCTCCCCCAGAAGATCAATGGGAAACCCAGCCAGGACCAAGTTCACCTACCAAGGAGAGCGGCGGAATTCCAGAGGAGAAGAAAGCAAAGCACGGAACTCATGGCTTTCTCCCCATGATTTTTTAGCCTTGCAATTAATTTAATTTTTTTTCTCTTTTTCAATTTTTTTTTCTTTTTCTCTTCTTCTGCTAAATTTTTTTTAACTTTTTCTTTTTTTAACGTTTTTTAAATAGTTTATCTAATATATATATATTTTTCCTCTTTTTATATTTTTTCTTTATCGGCTTTCTTTTTTTTAATAGTTTCTTTTTTTTTCTTTTTTTTTTTTCTTTTCTTTCTTTTTTCTTTCTTTCTGAACCCCTTTTTATCCCCTTTCTCCCCCCTCACAATTCGGGATCTCTTCTGATTTGGCTAAAGCATATTTTCCTGGGGTTGTTGCCACCCTTTTAGTATTTTACTTGCTCCTTCATGAACTCTTATCTGAACAAATGACAAGGCGGAAAAATTCACAACAAAAAAAAGAACAAGAGGCAGTACCAAAGGCTAGGGACCTAATCAATACAGACATTGGTAATATATCAGATCTAGAGTTCAGAATGACGATTCTCAAGGTTCTAGCCGAGCTTGAAAAAGGCATGGAAGATATTAAAGCAACCCTCTCGGGAGATATAAAAGCCCTTTCTGGAGAAATAAAAGAACTAAAATCTAACCAAGTTGAAATCAAAAAAGCTATTAATGAGGTGCAATCAAAAATGGAGGCTCTCACTGCTAGGATAAATGAGGCAGAAGAAAGAATTAGCGATATAGAAGACCAAATGACAGAGAATAAAGAAGCTGAGCAAAGAGGGACAAACAGCTACTGGACCACGAGGGGAGAATTCGAGAAATAAGTGACACCATAAGACGAAACAACATTAGAATAATTGGGATTCCAGAAGAAGAGGAAACAGAGAGGGGAGCAGAAGGTATATTGGAGAGAATTATTGGAGAGAATTTCCCCAATATGGCAAAGGGAACAAGCATCAAAATTCAGGAGGTTCAGAGAACCCCCCTCAAAATCAATAAGAATAGGTCCACACCCCGTCACCTAATAGTAAAATTTACAAGTCTTAGTGACAAAGAAAAGATCCTGAAGGCAGCCCGGGAAAAGAAGTCTGTAACGTACAATGGTAAAAATATTAGATTGGCAGCAGACTTATCCACAGAGACCTGGCAAGCCAGAAAAAGCTGGCATGATATATTCAGAGTACTAAATGAGAAAAACATGCAGCCAAGAATACTATATCCAGCTAGGCTATCATTGAAAATAGAAGGAGAGATTAAAAGCTTCCAGGACAAACAAAAACTGAAAGAATTTGCAAAAACCAAACCAGCTCTACAGGAAATATTGAAAGGGGTCCTCTAAGCAAAGAGAGACCCTCAAAGTAGTAGATCAGAAAGAAACAGAGACAATATACAATAACAGTCACCTTACAGGCAATACGATGGCACTAAATTCATATCTCTCAATACTTACCCTGAATGTTAATGGGCTAAATGCCCCAATCAAAAGACACAGGGTATCAGAATGGATAAAAAAACAAAACCCATCTATATGTTGCCTACAGAAACTCATCTTAAACCCGAAGACACCTCCAGGTTTAAAGTGAGGGGGTGGAAAAGAATTTACCATGCTAATGGACATCAGAAGAAAGCAGGAGTGGCAATCCTTATATCAGATCAATTAGATTTTAAGCCAAAGACTATAATAAGAGATGAGGAAGGACACTATATCATACTCAAAGGAACTGTCCAACAAGAAGATCTAACAATTTTAAATATCTATGCCCCTAACGTGGGAGCAGCCAACTATATAAACCAATTAATAACAAAATCAAAGAAACACATCGACAAGAATACAATCATAGTAGGGGATTTTAACACTCCCCTCACTGAAATGGACAGATCATCCAAGCAAAAGATCAACAAGGAAATCAAGGCCTTAAATGACACACTGGACCAGATGGACATCACAGATCTATTCAGAACATTTCATCCCAAAGCAACAGAATACACATTCTTCTCTAGTGCACATGGAACATTCTCCAGAATAGATCACATCCTTGGTCCTAAATCAAGTCTCAACCGGTATCAAAAGATTGGGATCATTCCCTGCATATTTTCAGACCACAATGCTCTAAAGCTAGAACTCAATAACAAGAGGAAATTTGGAAAGAACCCAAATACATGGAGACTAAACAGCATCCTTCTAAAGAATGAATGGGTCAACCAGGAAATTAAAGAATTGAAAAAATTTATGGAAACAAATGATAATGAAAACACAACGGTTCAGAATCTGTGGGACACAACAAAGGCAGTCCTGAGAGGAAAATATATAGCGGTACAAGCCTTTCTCAAGAAACAAGAAAGGTCTCAAGTACACAACCTAACCCTACACCTAAAGGAGCTGGAGAAAGAACAAGAAAGAAACCCTAAACCCAGCAGGAGAAGAGAAATCATAAAGATCAGAGCAGAAATCAATGAAATAGAAACCAAAAAAACAATAGAACAAATCAACGAAACTAGGAGCTGGTTCTTTGCAAGAATTAATAAGATTGATAAACCCCTGGCCAGACTTATCAAAAAGAAAAGAGAAAGGACCCAAATAAATAAAATCATGAATGAAAGAGGAGAGATCACAACGAACACCAAAGAAATACAGACAATTATAAGAACATACTATGAGCAACTCTACGCCAACAAATTTGACAATCTGGAAGAAATGGATGCATTCCTAGAGACATATAAACTACCACAACTGAACCACGAAGAAATAGAAAGCCTGAACAGACCCATAACCAGTAAGGAGATTGAAACAGTCATCAAAAATCTCCAAACAAACAAAAGCCCAGGGCCAGACGGCTTCCCGGGGGAATTCTACCAAACATTTAAAGAAGAACTAATTCCTATTCTCCTGAAACTGTTCCAAAAAATAGAAATAGAAGGAAAACTTCCAAACTCATTTTATGAGGCCAGCATCACCTTGATCCCAAAACCAGACAAGGATCCCAACAAAAAAGAGAACTACAGACCAATATCCTTGATGAACACAGATGCAAAAATTCTCGCCAAAATACTAGCCAATAGGATTCAACAGTACATTAAAAGGATTATTCACCACGACCAAGTGGGATTTATTCCAGGGCTGCAAGGCTGGTTCAACATCCGCAAATCAATCAATGTGATACAACACATTAATAAAAGAAAGAACAAGAACCATATGATACTCTCCATAGATGCTGAAAAGCATTTGACAAAGTACAGCATCCCTTCCGGATCAAAACTCCTCAAAGTGTAGGGATAGAGGGCACATACCTCAATATTATCAAAGCCATCTATGAAAAACCCACTGCAAATATCATTCTCAATGGAGAAAAACTGAAAGCTTTTCCGCTAAGGTCAGGAACACGGCAGGGATGTCCGTTATCACCACTGCTATTCAACATAGTACTAGAAGTCCTAGCCTCAGCAATCAGACAACAAAAGGAAATTAAAGGCATCCAAATCGGCAAAGAAGAAGTCAAACTATCACTCTTTGCAGATGATATGATACTATATGTGGAAAACCCAAAAGAATCCACTCCAAAACTGCTAGAACTTGTACAGGAATTCAGTAAAGTGTCAGGATATAAAATCAATGCACAGAAATCAGTTGCATTTCTCTACACCAACAACAAGACAGAAGAAAGAGAAATTAAAGAGTCCATCCCATTTACAATTGCACCCAAAACTATAAGATACCTAGGAATAAACCTAACCAAAGAGACTAAGAATCTATACTCAGAAAACTATAAAGTACTCATGAAAGAAATTGAGGAAGACACAAAGAAATGGAAAAATGTTCCATGCTCCTGGATTGGAAGAATAAATATTGTGAAAATGTCTATGCTACCTAAAGCAATGTACACATTTAATGCAATTCCTATCAAAGTACCATCCATTTTTTTCAAAGAAATGGAACAAATAATCCTAAAATTTATATGGAACCAGAAAAGACCTCGAATAGCCAAAGGAATATTGAAAAAGAAAGCCAAAGTTGGTGGCATCACAATTCCGGACTTCAAGCTCTATTACAAAGCTGTCATCATCAAGACAGCATGGTACTGGCACAAAAACAGACACATAGATCAATGGAACAGAATAGAGAGCCCAGAAATGGACCCTCAACTCTATGGTCAACTCATCTTCGACAAAGCAGGAAAGAATGTCCAATGGAACAAAGACAGCCTCTTCAATAAATGGTGTTGGGAAAATTGGACAGCCACATGCAGAAAAATGAAATTGGATCATTTCCTTACACCACACACGAAAATAGACTCAAATGGATGAAGGATCTCAATGTGAGAAAGGAATCCATCAAAATCCTCGAGGAGAACACAGGCAGCAACCTCTTCGACCTCAGCCGCAGCAACATCTTCCTAGGAACATCACCAAAGGCAAGGGAAGCAAGGGCAAAAATGAACTATTGGGATTTTATCAAGATCAAAAGCTTTTGCACAGCAAAGGAAACAGTGAACAAAACCAAAAGACAACTGACAGAATGGGAGAAGATATTTGCAAACGACATATCAGATAAAGGGCTAGTGTCCAAAATCTATAAAGAACTTAGCAAACTCAACACCCAAAGAACAAATAATCCAATCAAGAAATGGGCAGAGGACATGAACAGACATTTCTGCAAAGAAGACATCCAGATGGCCAACAGACACATGAAAAAGTGCTCCATATCACTCGGCATCAGGGAAATACAAATCAAAACCACCATGAGATATCATCTCACACCAGTCAGAATGGCTAAAATTAACAAGTCAGGATATGACAGATGCTGGCGAGGATGCGGAGAAAGGGGAACCCTCCTACACTGTTGGTGGGAATGCAAGCTGGTGCAACCACTCTGGAAAACAGCATGGAGGTTCCTCAAAATGTTGAAAATAGAACTACCCTATGACCCTGCAATTGCAGTGCTGGGTATTTACCCTAAAGATACAAACGTAGTGATCCGAAGGGGCACGTGCACCCGAATGTTTATAGCAGCAATGTCTACAATAGCCAAACTATGGAAAGAACCTAGATGTCCATCAACAGACGAGTGGATAAAGAAGATGTGGTATATATACACAATGGAATACTATGCAGCCATCAAAAGAAATGAAATCTTGCCATTTGCGACGACGTGGATGGAACTAGAGGGTATCATGCTTAGCGAAATAAGTCAATCAGAGAAAGACAACTATCATATGATCTCCCTGATATGAGGGAGAGGACATGCAACATGGGGGTTTGAGGGGGTAGGAGAAGAGTAAATGAAACAAGATGGGATTGGGAGGGAGACAAACCATAAGTGACTCTTAAGCTCACAAACAAACTGAGGGTTGATGGGGGGAGGGGGTTGGGAGAGGGGGTGGGGTTATGGATATTGGGGAGGGTATGTGCTATGGTGAGTGTTGTGAAGTGTGTAAACCTGGCAATTTGCAGACCTGTACCCCTGGGGATAAAAATATATTTTATAAAGCTGTAAAAAAAAAAAAAGAAAAAAAAGAAAAAAGAAAGGATGAATACCCAAGTTTTGTAGCAACATGGACGGGACTGGAAGAGATTATGCTGAGTGAAATAAGTCAAGCAGAGAGAGTCAATTATCATATGGTTTCGCTTATTTGTGGAGCATAACAAATAGCATGGAGGACAAGGGGAGATGGAGAGGAGAAGGGAGTTGAGGGAAATTGGAAGGGGAGGTGAACCATGAGAGACTATGGACTCTGAAAAACGATCTGAGAATTTTGAAGGGGTGGGGGGTGGGAGGTTGGGGGCACCAGGTGGTGGGTATTGTAGAGGGCACGGATTGCATAGAGCACTGGGTGTGGTGCAAAAATAATGAATATTGTTATGCTGAAAAAATAAAAAATTTAAAAAATAAATAAATAAATAAATAAATAAAATCTTTTTAAAAAATAATAAAAAAAAAGAATAATAAATATAATGGGCAATCACTGAATACTTACCACAGAGTAGTCATAATTCTGTCTTTATTTGCATTATGTAATTCTCACAACAATCTTTTGATACAGGTAGTATCTTCATTTTACAGAAGAGGTTTAAAAGAAGTTA
Source organism: Lutra lutra (assembly GCF_902655055.1). Classification (NCBI taxonomy): domain Eukaryota; kingdom Metazoa; phylum Chordata; class Mammalia; order Carnivora; family Mustelidae; genus Lutra; species Lutra lutra. The sequence goes on from NC_062286.1 coordinate 69,680,805, forward strand.
AGTAATTTTCTATGGGTCACTGCACTAGATTGACAGAAAGAAGATTTGAATTCTCAGGCTTAGTTCATAATTATAATGCTTCTTCTTTTACTTCTTTTTAGAATTGATTTATTTTCCTCACTAGGGTAGAATATATTTTTTTGAACACAACAAAAATAATTTATAGATCAAACAGATAAAGGGGTGTGTTTAGGTGAGATATATTTTTTAGTAGTTTATCTTGGAATTCCGGTGAGCAAATTTGGAAAGGCAAAGGATCTAGAAATATTCACATGGTAGCAGACTAATGGTTATGTTCTGAATGCTTACTTTTTATTTTCTGTCAAAGAAGAAAGGCAGATTATTTATATCTGAAGTATCCAAATAACAAAGTTTCAAGGAGGTATCTATGCAAATTTACCCACCAATATCTCAAGATACATAGAAAACTACCCTTAAAGGCTACAATTTAGATGTATTAGAATTTGTTTCTTCCCTCTTTCCTGCTACATCTCCTATTATCTACACAGTGGTAGAGGATAAGTGATCTCATACCTGGACACTGGGTCATTATTTCAATCTAGAGAGGTATTCTAACAACTGGAAACATAACTACAATATGAAAACAAAGTCATATATATTAGTGGAAAGATCCACTTAATCAAGGATGAGAGGTTAGAGGGGAAGATAAATGCCACATATGTTAGTAACAATTACATGTGCTTCATACTGTATTTTAGACTTTTTGAATTACATTTGAAGGGATTATCTTGTAGTGACATTAAGAGTCCCCTCATTTATTTATTATTACCCCATTCACTCACTGTGTCTGGGGTGCTTACCATAACTTCTTTATCCTTTGAGTTTCACTTTATTCAGTTCTATCAAACACAGGAAAAGCAAACTTTCAGAATTGTCCTATCTGGTTCTTTGTATTTTTCTAAGCTTCACAAATGCTTTTGCCTCGTGTTTTTTTCCTCTATTTGCAATTCAAATTCATTTGACATTGCCTGACAGGGTTTCATAATCAAAGGCAATGAACAAATCGTGAAGACCTCCCAATCTAGTTGTGATATTCCTACCTAAATATATATTATGTCATTGTATTAAATGGGCTTGCTTTAATTTAGAAGTGCAGTGATAAGTAGAGTAGTAGAGAAGAGGGAATAAACTTGCCATGGTTATCATGTTTGAGTCTGGGCTTAATGGTGAGTAGACATTCAAGAGACGGATGGAGAAAGAGAATGCCAGGAGAAGGGACTCCTAATCTAAGGGATGCAGTTAATCCTTAAGATTCCAAGTCAAAGATACAAGAAGAGATGTGAGGGAGTCTGGGTCTCAACAACAGTCACATCTGGATACAAATCAGACAGTTAACGAGGGCAGCAAGCTGGATATTATTGAGGAAGACGAAAGAGAATATTCATCCCAGATGACAGAGATGTCCAAGTGGAAGTATCTAGATGCAAGAGACCAAGGAGGACAGAGAACCCCTTATATGAAATATGCCACCTAGATCCCTGTAGTCTTCGACTGATGGGGGCTTTGCCACCTCGCAGAGATTGCAGCCCGGAGTTTAAAGCTGCACCATTGTATTTCCAAATCTCACCTATTTAATAATTGAGACAACCAGTTAAATGACCAATATTTTTTTAGACATACAATGTGCCCAATATGGTAGTGCTATGTTAGAAAGGATTAAAAATAAAGAGCAAAGATTCATGTTAAATTCTGAGTTCAAATAAATGAAATAGCTGCAAACCTTGGTCAACTTAGCAAAATGCTTCTCAAAATACTAATGAAGGAAAATTATCAGAGAAAATGTAAGTCTTGGAAATCAGTAGTGTGTTTGCCAGATTATAGTAAGTTTGCTGCAAAATATACCATATTTTGAAAAGAAATCAAAATGGGACACATCAATTTGCAATCACTCTCTTATTAACGTATTTCTCATAAACTTAGTATGCGAAGAAATAAATTTCTTATAAATGGAATATTTTTATAGGGGAAAAAATAAATTGAAACTTGCTTTAGCCTTGTATGACATGTTTTGTTTTTCATTATGATAATGAATATTTTTAATCCAGGGACTTTAATTCCTTATGCTTCATTTTCATGTGTTAACTCTTGAAACCAGGGGCCAATTCAGTTAGGGGCCAGGAGAATTCAGTACAAAATGGCTCAAATGACAAATGGCCTAAAGAGAAATACTTTACTGACATGAGAAACCACATAAGACAGCAAAATTAACTTTTTAAATATGCCCCCTTTTTTGAGCCTACAAATTCTAAAATGCTTCTGCATATCATATTGAAATAATGACATAATTATAACTCTTCTAGTACTTACAGTGACAAATTTATTCCTAGTTAATTCATTTGTTTTTATGTAGAGACTTCCATTGGATCGTGCTTTAATTCAGTATTAACCATGCTATTATTTCAAAGTGTTTCTAACTCGGCAATAAATGTTGGTGATTTAGTTATAATTAAATAGAAATGAGTATATGAAAGCCTAATGAAGTTCAGAGAAATATTCATTATGTTTCAATACATTTATATTATCTACTCGCCCAATAAATTGTCATACCTCTATTGTAATTAACTAGGAATTAGTTCATTTAATTTTTTAAAAAACAATTTCTGGTCTCAGAATTCTTACTTTGTTATACATCCATTGAAAACCTAATTGAGAGTGCAAGAAACATATCTTCTAATGAGTCAAAACAAAAAAAAAGTAGTTTAGCCCTGCAAGTGAATTGTAATTGACTGCAACTGTTTATGGAATCATGATAGATTTGTAGCATTCAACATTTTTCTGCATTGACTGTCTCTGATACTAAATGTCTCTACATATTTTAGAGCTCAGTGCTTGATCAAATACTGTAATTCTATTTCTTTCCTGTCTTTTGTTACCTGATATGAAGGCATTATCACATTTGCTCTTGTCAGTGAGTCATTTTCGGTTTCTAAAGGATGAGATCTTTTCCTTATTTCATGTTGCTGTGTTTTCATGCATTTGCCTGGCTGGGCAGGGCATGTCTTTCTTTCCCTCCACCCCACAATATCAGAACCAAAGTGTGGATAATGCTAGGAATTAACTGAGTGGCTACAGATTTTTCTTTTGTCATCCTCATCTTCTCTGACAACGCCTTCCTCCTTCTTCTTCTGCTCCTTTGGCAGGTTTATTGAAGTATAATTCACATGCCCTATAATTCCCTAAACCATTTAAGGTATACAATTCAATATTTCTAGTATACTCACAGATAAGTGCAACCATCGTCACAGTCAGCTTTAGTTCATATTAAGCACCTCAAAAAAAAAAAAAAAACCCAAAACCCATACTTTTATCACTTTTCCTGTCTACCCTTCCCCCAGCCCTATAACCACTAATCTACTTTCTGTCTCTATGGATTTCTCTATTCTGGACCTTTTATATGAATGGAATATCATGTCATGTGTGGTATTTTATGAGTGGCTTCTTTAACTTAACCTAATGTTTTCAAAATTCATCCATATTGTAACATATATTACTATGTTATTACTTTCTATGACCAAATATTATACCATTACTATTACATGGATATACCATAATTTCTTTAACCATTTGTTAGCTGATGGACATTTGGTTTGTTTCTGTCTTTTGACTATCATGAATAATGTTGTTTATATACATTTATATGCAAGCTTCTGTGTTTCATTTCTCCTGGAGATATAAACAGGAGTATAATTGCTGGATCATATGAAAAGTGTATTTTTAACATTTTGAGGAAAAGCCATCATTTTACAGCCAAAGTGACTGCATTATTTGACATCCCCATCAGCATGGTATAAGGGTTCTAATTTTTCCACATATTCAACATTTGTTATTAAATACCTTGTTGGGGCACCTGGGTGGCTCAGTGGGTTAAAGCCTCTGCCTTTGGCTCAGGTCATGATCCCAGGGTCCTGGGATCAAGCCCTGCATCGGGCTCTCTGCTCCACGGGTAGCCTGCTTCTTCTCTCTCTCTGCCTGCCTCTCTGCCTACTTGTGATCTCTGTCTGTCAAATAAATAAATAAAATCTTTAAAAATAAATAAATAAATAAATAAATAAATAAATAAAGACCTTGTTGATTAGAATTATCTTAATGGGTATGAAATGGCATTTCATTGTGTTTCTCATTTGCATTGCCTATGACTACTGGTGTTGAGTATTTTTTATGGGCTTACTGGCCACTTGTATACCTTCCTCATAAAAATGTCTATTCAGATCCTTTGCCCATTTTTAAATTGGGTTATTTATCTTTTATTAACTTAATTGTAGGATTTTATATATTTTAAATATAAGTCCCTTATCAGATATATGATTTCCAAATAACTGAAAGACTATAGATTCTTCTTCATCAACAAATAGCATATAGTACCAAGATTAGATTAATGGTCACAATTTCTAGTGAAACTTTAGTAAATATTCTGAATACTGTTACTAGATGAATTCAGTCTTGATTTGGCATTTATTTCTTGTGTTTGCAACAAATTTTAGAATAAAATTGTAAACAGCTAGTCCCTCTTAGCCTTGTAATTACACATCAATATAGGGCCCTTAAAAAGATCCTAACTCTAATATTAAGTTCCTGGCATTTCGTATAACCACAAATCCACTGAAGAGACTAGAATAGCTGGAGGATTATAGTCTCCCGAAATGGATTTTCTTCTTTCCTATTTCTTCAGAGACCTATTGCTGAAGCTCATCGTCAAAGCAGGGACTTGAAAAATTGCAAGTAAAAGAAATATTCTACATCTCACAGCAATCAAATAGGCTTCACAGTTATTTCTCACATTTAACTGAATTTATATGTATGTATATTACTTCTATATATTCATTCACAAGTACATATTCTATTTAAAATCTCTTCTCAGTAAAAAGCATTCAGCGGTTGGACCAGGAGATACTTTCTGAGGCAGGACGATGAGTTTACATCAATCTATTCGTACACCTTTATTTTGTTCCCTATCTTTCTATGGGATTTAGTGGATAGAAATAGAGCCCTTGGCACTAGGATACATCAGTACAGACTGTGTGACACTGGTTTGTCTCCCATTGCCTCTCTGGTATTAACAGATGTCATGCCTGCTGTTTTCATACTGGTCAGCTGATTCATCCTAATCATGGATCTTTAGCTAATGGTTATTTTGAAGGCATTGCTCAACCATTATAGTTGAGAAGGTTCCAGTATATTCTGGGCATTATTCATGAGCCTTTATTTTGCCATCATTACATAGTTTGTATGAAACTTTCACAGACATGTTTCAATGGCTTCTTATGTCTTTTAGGTGTGGTCAAACAAGGCCTCATACTAATCAGCAAATAACTCTCTTGGGTTCACATGGGATTCTCAATTGCTGGTCCCTACTTTAACACCCTTTACTTTATGGGGTAACTTTAGTGTCTCATCCATCTATACTCATGGATGGCTATGCTTACAGAAACAATTTTCTTCACTTGTACACTTTCTTCAGTGACAAGAAATCTTTGACCCTGAACCTTGTTTTCCGGTTTTGTTTTTCTTAAAAATTATACCTGAAGTTCAGGTTTAAATTAGACAGATTGGTATAAGATTCTAACCAAGAAGACACATGAATCCTCTAGCAAAATGAAATCCCACAAATGTAACTAAGTAAACCAACTGTAGTATTAGATGCATATATTATTACACCTAAGGAATTAATAACAAGAGTAAGACAAGAGAGGCCAGTTTCTTTATCTCTTTAGGATACTGTAGTATCATTGTAGAAAATAAGCGCTGAGATTCAAAATATTTTTTCTGAAATTTTTGAGAGCTTGTTTACTTTGTAACTTGTCACTGCAGCTATTACACCTCCTGAACAAAAAGATCTTCCAAAGGTCCTCTGCTGACTGAATAACCTTCTTTCTGCAATGTTATTGATTTTACAGTGCTGCATTTTAGTTTCCTCCAGGCCATTTCCTCCAGGCTACCCTTTACTTCCTAAGGCAATAACCATTTTTAATCTTGCCAACCAAGCAAGAGATGGTTTGCTGACAAGAGCCCAGCTGCCAAGCCCCTAGCACTCTCTCAGTTCTTCAATTGCACTCAAAGAAAAATGTGACAGATCAGCAGTAAACTTCTTGTTTGTTTTCAGATTGACCTGCTACTCATATTTCAGGGAAAGAGAAATAGTTTCATATTTGAAAAGATGATGTATGGAAACTTTACCTAAGATAATTTAAGGTTGCTTCCCCAGGAGTAAAGTATTACAAAACACTTTTTTCTCTCCCTCAATTTTTTTTTCTACAGTTCTCACCACCTGTGTGTCCTTATGCTATTTCTAACAGTGAAGGTTGGAACAGTCCTGCTATAGCTTGAAGGTTGGTGTTGGCCCCAAATTCATATGCTGAACACCTAATGCCCAACATGATGCTATTAGGAGGCAGGGCTTTTGTAAAGTGATTAGGACATGAGTGCAGAGTCCTCATGATAGGAATTAGTGTCCTTATAAAGGAGATCCTGGAGAGATCATCACCCTTTCCTTCATCTGAGGACTAATAAGAAGTAGGCAGTTTGTAAGCCAGAAGAGGGCCTTCACTAGAACCCAAGTATGCCAGCACCCTGATCTTGAACTTTGAGCTTCCAGAACTGTATTATAAGCACCCAGTTTGAGATATTTTGTTATAGCAGTCCAAAGATACTGAGATAGTTCCTCAAAATTACCTTCCTTTTCTGATAAGAAAATGGAGGTCACCAATTCAGAATTTTTCTGAAGTGTAATAATCCATGGAGATAACCAGGTTTATAGTTTTGAAAGCATGAGTTTAAAAATGAGAACAAAATGTTATTCCATTATATCAAAATATTTTGATTTTTAAATAATTTCTCGCATAACATGGGGCAGTATGTGCTGGAAGGACTGAGAGACTGTAGTATGTGAAAAAATACTAAGAGTGTACTAAAGATACTCTACTATGATTTAGTAAAAACAGCAAAGCAATTAATTTATACCTGATTAAACCTTCACTATAGAAAGGTTAACTCTATGCTGTTTATGATGTAATCAGCCTTTTAAGAAAAATGTTTTTATTTTGAAATATTTATAGATTCACAGGAAGTTGCAAAGAAATTAGATTAGTCGTTTGCAACCTTTTCCAAGCCTCTCCCAATATTGACATATAAAATAATATAACATAACATAACATGATATACTAAAACCAGGCAATTGTCATTAGTAATATCCACAGAGCTTATGCAGATTTTACAATTACAAATGCGGTAACGTGAGGAAGTATATATACTTTTAAGCAATTTTATTACATGACTAACTTCCTATAACTACCATCACATGCTCCTTCCCTAGTCTAAACCCTACCAACCACTACATATACAATTATGTAATCCGCAAATAGTTTTATTTCTTCCTTTTCAATTACATGCATTTTCTTTCCTTTTCTTGCCTTACTATGCTGTCTAGAGATTCCAGTGCTATGATAAATAAGAATGATGACAGCACAAGTCCATGCTTTATTCTCAGCTTAAGAGGTAAAGAAGTCTGTCACCATTAGGTAAGATGAAGCAAACACTAGGTTTTTGGTAAATAATCTTTACCAGTTGAGCAAGTTCTCCTTTATTGATAGGTTGCTGAAAACTTTTATCAGGAATAGGTATTGGATTCTTTTTTTCTTTCTTTCTTTTTTTTGTTTTTTGGGTTTTTTGTTTTGTTTTGTTTTGTTTTTGAGAAAGAGAGAGAAAAAGCCGTAGGGGGTGGGGGGCAGGCAGAGGGAGAGGGAGAATCTGAACCCAACTCCCCAGTGAGGGTGAAGCCTGGAGTGGGGCTCTATCTCACCACCCTGAAGACCATCACCTGAGCCAAAATGAAGAGTCAGATATTCAACCAACTGAGCAATTGGGCACCCTTGTCAAATGCTTTTTCTGCATTATATGATAGGATCATTTAAGTTTTCTTTTTTAGTCTGCTGTTATGGTGAACCATGTTGATTGATTTAAAAAAAAAAAAAAGAAGAAGAAGAACTGTCCTTGCATACTTGAGATCAACCCCCCATTGGACATGGTGTTTAACTCTTTATACCATGATGGATTCAATTTACTGATATTTTGCTTAGAATTCTGGCACCTAAATTTATGGCAGCTACTGGTTTATAGTTTCCTTTTTTTTTTTTTTTTTGTACTGTATTTATGTGGTTTTGGTTAACAGGTGATATTGGCCTCAAAGTGAGTAGAAAATATTCCCTCCTCTTCTATTTACTGATATAGTGTAAATTTGTGTTAATTCTTTAAATTCTCCAGTGAAAATATGTAAGCCTAGAGGATTTTTGCTTTTATAGTTGTTATTGTTTTTTGTTTTTGTTTTGGTGAGAGAGGAGCTTTGTAACAAATTTGTTATATAAAAATTATATACAAATTGAATTTACTGATAACAACACTATTCAAGTTAAGTAAATTATTGCCCTTTCCTCAAGTTTACTGATTTTATCCTATGTAGTCTCTACTTTGAGAAAATCCAGTGAGGTTTTTCTTTGCATATATATATATATATATATATATGTATATATATATGTATATATTTCAGTTCTAAAATTTCCCTTTGTTTCTTCTTTATAATTTATATTTCTTTTCTAAGATTTTCTGTTTTTTCATTTGTTTCAAGAGGATTTATAACTGCTTCTTAAAGCATTTCATAATGATTATTATAAAATTCTTGTTAATCTCAGTGTTTTTGGTGTCAATCGACTATTTTTATCTTTCATGTGTCAATTAGTACTTTTATCCAATTTAGTATTAAGTGTATCCCAGACTATTCTGTATTAACCATTTATTTGACTCACAAAGCCTGCAGTATTTTTTTATTTGTAATTCAGGGGAAATGCTCTTCCAGTCCACTATACAAAATAACACAGATAATTAAAACATAAAATCAACTCAATTATTTTCCTAAAAATAGGAAAAAATTTATAAGCATTTTTGCTTGTTCCATAATGCTATTTTTCAAGCTACTTGATCAATCCAGGAGTCAAGGTAGGAGAGCTTGATGATTTAGTAATAATAAGCAATTTTATTTTCATTTTTAAAACTTTGTAGGAAGAGGGTACCTGGGTGACTCAGTGGGTTAAGCTTCTGCCTTTGGCTCAGGTCATGATCTCAGGGTCCTGGGATTGAGGCCAGCATCAGGCTCTCTGCTCAGCAGGGAGCCTGCTTCTCCCTCTCTCTGCCTGCTTCTCTGCCTACTTGTGATCTCTCTCTGTCAAATAAATAAATAAAATCTTAAAAAAAACCTCTATAGGAAGATACATTTTGGAGGAAAGGTGGTATTGAAGATATTAAAAGTGATTGATATTTCAGTTTATGCATATCACATCAGGAAATTCTGAATTTCTTTGTTTAAAAAATAGTTAAAAAGACCTAAATAAATTAAAGAACAAAGCAGATTCTCTGTCATCCATTCTCTGTCATCCACAGAGACATCCAATTCTCTGTCATCTCTGTAGCATTTCCTTCTCTAAAGCAACTAACTGTATGGTATAATATGACTTCTCCCATTTCTGCACCTCCTTTTAAATTGTGCCTGCCTCTGAAATGGCCTTTTCAGACCCACCTAAACTTCCATGCACAGACAGACTTCTCTGTCCAGCCCAGTGGAGTGTGAACTCTCCCCCACTGGATCATTTATTATCTGCTTCTCTTTAATTTGGCCCTTCACTGAAGGTCTATGTCATTCTTTATTGCTTACCTTCGTAAAACTGAAATGGTAATACTCAAATTTTATTGTTGTCATCAACTTTAAGAAGCATTTATACACACACACACACACACACACACACACACACGAGTATATATATTGCTGTGGTGTCAATCAGCATACACTAATTTCCCTCCTCTAATCACAAACTTCTTAGTAGTTATTTAGCATTGGAGTTGATCAGGTAAAATTTGAAAATCACTGCACCCCTCACAGACTTATACTAACGGTTATAAAAAATTGTAAATGAAACATAGCCTAGGCAAATATATGTATTCACAAAAGTATGTATTAGAATAATGAAAGACCCTGAGTTCTATCATGCGGCCTGGTCTTATAGGCTGGTTGTTGGCTGCTGGACTGTTCCATAATAACCAGAACTGTGGGTAAGCACCATTTGACCTTTGGAAGGTTGCAACATTCCTCCTCTTAGCTGGCACAGTTGTAGTAAAATTACAGTATGGGGTGATGGTTAAGAGCATGGATCTTAAAGAAGAAAGGCTTCCCTATCACTGACAAAATTATCAAATATTATTGTATTATTTTGGCACTTTAAAAAATATTTTTTTATTTATTCGACACAGATATCACAAGTAGGCAGAGAGGCAGACAGAGAGAGAAAGAGGGAAGCAGGCTCCCCGGTGAGCAGAGAGCCCAAAGCGGGGCTCGATCCCAGGAACCTGGGATTAGGACCTGAGCTGAAGGCAGAGGCTTAACCCACTGAGCCACCCAGGTGCCCCTATTTTGGCACTTTTAAAAACCTCTCTAGGCCTTAGTTTCTTCATGTCAAGACACTCAACATCATTTCTTATCAGGGAAATGCAAATCAAAACCACAATGAGATATCGCCTTATACCAGTTACAGTGGCTAAAATAAAAATGACAAGAAATAACAAGTGTTGGTGAAGATATGGAGAAAGAAGAACCTTCTTGGTGTGCTATTGGTGGGAATACAAACTGGTCCTACCACTGTGGAAAACTGTATGGCGGTTTCTCAAAAATTAAAAATACAACTATCTTAGGATCCAGTAATTCCACTATTGGGTACTTACCCAGAGAAAACAAAAACACTAATCCATGCACCCCTATGTTTACTGTGGCATTATTTATAATAGCCAAGATATGGAAGCAACCTGTCTCCATCAATAGATGAATGGATAAGGAAAATGTTGTGTATGTGTATCTATGTCTATATGTATGTCTATATATATCTACACATATATATGAATTATATATAATGGAATATTATACAGCCATAAAAAGAAATGAAATAAGTTAGAAAAAGACAAATATTGGGGCATCTGGGTGGCTCAGTGGGTTGAGCCTCTGTCTTTGGCTCAGGTCATGATCTTGGGGTCCTAGGATTGAGCCCCACATTGGGTTCCCTGCTTAGCAGGGGGCCTGCTTCCTTCTCCCCCTCTGCCTGTCTCTCTGCCTACTTGTGATCTCTCTCTCTCTCTCTCTCTCTAATAAATAAATAAAATATTTAACAAAAAAAAGACAAATATCATATGATTCCACTCAGATGTAGAATCTAAAAAAACCCAAAACAAACAAATGAGTATGGAGAATAGACTGATGGTTGCCAGCGAGAAGAGGGATAAGGGCTTGAGAAAAATGGGTGAAAAGGAGTGGAAGATAAAGGTTTCCAGTTATGGAATGAATAAGCCATGGGAATAAAAGGCATAGCATAAGGAATATAACCAATGATACTGTAATAGCAATGGTACAGGACAGATGGTAGCTACACTTGTGATGAACACACCATAATATATAAAGTTGTTAAATCTAAGTTATACACCTGCAATTAATGTAACATTTTATGTCAACTATATTCCAACTAAAAAATGAAAAATTTAAAGATAATTTATTAATAATACAAATTAATTGGGAAATTATAAAAATTAAATGAGAGAAAATGTGCATAATGCTTAGTGCCTATTAAAATTGCTTGTGCCTGGGGCGCCTGGGTGGCTCACTGGGTTAAAGCCTCTGCCTTCGGCTCAGGTCATGATCCCAGGGTTCTGGGATCGAGCCCCGTGTTGGGCTCTCTGCTCGGCGGGGAGCCTGCTTCCCCCTCTCTCTCTCTCTGCCTGCCTCTCTGCCTACTTGTGATCTCTGTCTGTCAAATAAATAAATAAAATCTTTAAAAAAAATTGTGCCCATTAAAGCACCTATAGTTATTAAGTATTAATCTTTGGATTGTTAATGTAATGTTTGGATACCCTTTATTTTATTTTTGTTGGTTTAAAACAGAGAAGGATACAGAGTATATTTGTTATATAGTATGTATTTGTTATTGCTCTCACAGAAGGAATTTTCAGAGGGGTTAAAAAGATGTGATTTTCTTCACCTTTTCTTCTAAGATTCATTAATCACAGATATTATCACCTAAATCCGACCAAATTTTTGCACATGATTTGTAATTCCACAATCTGATTAAGACTCTTGAAAAAGGTAAGAGGTTACATGATTTAATATTCTAAAATATTTATAGAGCATTAGAAATACTTATATTTAAAGGGATAATATAACATTTAGAAATGGGAGAGAAATAGCAAAATTGCAAAAATATATTATGCTTAATATACATAATTTCAACCTGTCAAGAAAACCAGTTCTTGTAACTGCTTTTTTTTTTTTTTAATTTATTTGTCAGAGAGAGAGGGAGAGAGAGCGAGCACAGGCAGACAGAATGGCAGGCAGAGGCAGAGGGAGAAGCAGGCTCCTGCTGAGCAAGGAGCCCGATGCGGGACTCGATCCCAGGACGCTGGGATCATGACCTGAGCCGAAGGCAGCTGCTTAACCAACTGAGCCACCCAGGCGTCCCCTTGTAACTGCTTTTTAAGTCATGTTAGTATATCCCCTCAAATGGAAAGATAATCGATTTGGGAATTTCAGACGAAAGGTGGGTTACAAGTGGGAAAATCTGATTTGATCACTATGCTCATTAGATATTTCATGAACCCTTAAAAATGGGTTATCCCTCTAAAATAATTTGATCAGCTGACCCCTGACGTAGGTTTGGGAGAAACTAACTTTGGCAGGAGGAAGTTATTAAGTCACATTTTGTATACCCACCTTTAGCTATGCATTTTAGATTTAGTCAGAAGAAGAATTCGAAAGGTATAATATGGATAACTCATTGAACAGACATATATAGAATAAGTACCAAGTATAAAAATTATTACAGGCCTGAGGAATACATGAATGACCAAGACAGACATGAACTCTGCTTTATAGGAGCTTATATTTCAGAGACTATAGAAGGAAAGTAAATAATTTAAAACTCTAAAATAAAATGTAGGTTAGCAATAATACTGGAGAAGGAGAAGAAGGAGGAGGAGGAGGAGGAGTACACCTGATATAGTTGAGGGTAATTGGGGGAATGATGACAATTTATATTGGGACAGTCAGGGAATACCTTAATGAGGAAGTTGAGGTCTGAACAATAAGAAGGAGCAGCTGAGGATTTTCCTGGTAGTAGAACATCTGTACAGAGGAAGCAGTAAATATAAAAGTTCTAAGGTGGACATAATATTGCTGTGGATGGCCAATGAAAAGGTAATTGGTGGGTTGATAAGGTTGTAGAGATAAAGAGCCCAGATCAGGAAAACATTTTAGGACTCTAAAAAAGATTGGATTTTACACTGAGTGTAATGGAACACAAACAGTTGTATGAGTTTATTAATTCAATAAACATTTTAAAGTATCTAAGCTATTAAAGACACTATAATTTGTACTATAAGAGATGTGGATATGAAATAAAGACACAGGCAATGTCATGTAGAGACACATGTAGTGTGTGACAATAAATAAAAGAATTCCCCACATTTAAAAAAAAATGTGGGCAGAGAATTCAGAAAAGGATACATAGAACTGAACATTGAGATGCACTTTATTGAAGACATGATATTTGCATTGAGTTTTTAGTATTTGCAAGATTTTGTTAAGCTGAACAAAGACAAAGCAGAAAATGAAGAACAGTTTCAGAGAGTGAGAAAGACTACCTTTTTATGCAACAGCTATTATTCCCGCCCCCCAGTTTTACTGACGTAAATTTGACCTTAAATTGTATATATTTAAGGTACACAACTTGATTGTGGTGATTATTTTATAAAAGAGAGGATTTTATTACAACACAAGGGTAAACATAGAAATTTAACAAGTCCAGAAAGGTAACGGGACTAGATCAGGATGATTCTCAAATGTGAAGTTAAGAAGTTAGGGTTATTTTTCTTTAGGTTATGTTGGAAGAACATTCACAGCTTTGAGTAAGAGACTGCATGATCCAAGATGTGCCTTGGAGAGGAATAATGAGAGCAAGTTTGAAAGGGAAGAAGTAGATGAGGAAGAAATGTGAATAAGTGACCATGTGGCGCCATGGACAAAGCCAGGGCAACTGAACCCAATTACAAAATACCTGCTGCATCACCATTTAATTTTCCATTTCCCTCTGTCCTGTATCAGTGCTTCACAACTGGTACATCATTCCCATCTGTCTCTACTTGACATCTCTCTCATCAGTGTCACCATAAAAACAATCCAAAAACACAGGCATTTTCATATAAGGCAACAGGTGAAATATAGTCAATTTTCTGAGACTGACAGAATAAAGTCCAACTCTAATGTGGATTTAAAAATCTTCTAAAATCTCGTTTCTTGCAATTTCATCCACTCCCCTCTCCCTCATTATTTACTGAATTACTTACAGTTTCATAAACACAGTATGAGCTTCAGTTCCTCTTGGTCTTTGTTTTTCATCTCTCTATAGACTGTGATGTTTGGTACTGCTTTCTTCACCTGTTGCTAATTGGCTCATGTTTCAAAGACAAACTTATTTCACATCTTTGGTAATTTCTCAGACCCGTCAACCAAATGCACTTGTTCCTTCTTCCTGTTACCTCAATACTTTGTTTGAAGAGCTACTACACACTAATCCATGTTGTTGCTCTTCAAAAAATGTTACCTCTGGCCCAGACTTTCCTAGAATATCAACAGGGCTTTTGATTGGGATGATGAAAAAGTTCTGGAAATAGGTAGTGCTGACAGTGGCACAACACTGTGAATTACTTAATGCTACTGAATTATACATTTAAAAATGTCCATTTAAAAATGGTAAGTCCTATGGCATGTATATTCTATCACAAAAAATAAAATAAAAATCCTGCATCGAAACAAACAAATGGTGAAATATTATTAGCACTTTCATCAGGAACAAGGTAAGAATACTTCATCACCAGTACTTATCTTGGTGAAAGAAGGAAACCAAGAGAATCAAATGAGGCATATGGATTAAAAACAAAAAAAAATCTTTACTTTCAGAAAAAAAAAGTTTGCCCCATATGTTAAGAATCTAAGACATACAACTAACACATCTGAAATTTCTTATTTAAAATTTCTTCTTTAAAAAAAAAAAACACTGAAGGCAAAAAAGAAGCAAAATTATAAGACATAAATAAATACAATGTGTTCTTTTGGATGGTTAGTAAATATGTGATCATTATATCATTCTGTTATTCTGTATGAATGTTTATGTTTAGCTTTTACCACAGGAAGGGGAAATGGAAATCAGTTCCTGGTGGTTTTATGTGTAAATTGTTTCAAACATCAAAAAAAAAAAATACACATGTACTATTTATCATATTCCCTAGCATACAGAAAAAAAGATTCCACAAAAATTTTTTTAAAATGGCAAACATACTTAAATAAAATATTTAAAAAACCTAAATAAATTGAATTTCAGGAGTATTATGACCAGTCATTATCATTCTTGGAATTAAGAGCACAATATTAAGAAGTTTGTTAATTTAATTCAACATATTAATAAATTAAAGAGCAAAAAATATATATTACCATCTTAAGAGGCAGTCAAAAGAAAAAGCCAGCTAATGAAAACCAAAATTATTCTTGGCTACTAAGCTCCAAAATGAGAATACTTAATGAATATTACTATGCTCATTATAAAAAAACAATGCCTAAATTCTCAACTTGTGGTAAATGCCAAATTATCCCACTTGAATTAAGAAGAAGCAAAAGAGCCTCTATCATTACCATTAATATTTTCTTTGAAAAATTTTGGACAATGCATAAAGATAAGACATCAAAATAAAAGGGACAGCTATTCTTAAAGAGAGATCATTATATCTATATTGGCTACTGATGTCATTGCATGCCTAGAAAATCCAACCAAAACAACCGAGAAACTATTGTGAATAAGAGCATTCAATAAGGTGATTGCCAACACAAAACAAAAAATCAAAATATTTTTATACATAAATATAATGGAAATATTCTATTAATAATATTCAAAGAAAAATAAAATATCAAAAAGCAGGTTTAACAAGAAAATTACCAGACCTATGTAAAAAAAAAGTCAGTATTATAGAATATTAAAAAAAGAAATTTTGTCCTAAAATTAATACTGATTGAAAAATGAATGGAAATGTTAGTCAATTGCTCTTAATATTTTGTATTTTTATATGTTAGTTATGATTTGGGGGTAGGAAATCTCCAAATAGTATGAATACAGTAAAAACAGGTGCAACAAGAAAAGCAAAACCAGAGACAAGTACGGCAATATAAAATCTAAAATCTTATAGTTTTCTTTTATTGAAAATCCACAGCAAATAATGAAATTCACTTTAACTCTCCATATAAATATCTGCTGTTTGTCAAATTTCAGAAGATAGTTTACTTATGTGGCCTTTGAGTAGAACTTAACTCCAAAATAACATCTAATTAAGTAACATTTTATTTACATCATTTCCATTTACATTTCAGGTGAATTCTTAATCTCATGACAGTGCTAAGTAGGGGTATGTGATTTAAAAGATTTTATTTTCCAACAGTTTCAGTATATGCAACTAAGGAGAGAAAAATCTGTGATCTTCTTAGAAATGATAGGCTGTTTATATGTCTTTATATGTGGGCAGTGTTTCTACACATTTAGCTTCAATCTAAAAATAAAATACATGAAAATTCAGTTCTTTTTATACTTATAAACTAATTTTGCACTTTTTTCCAGAAATGAAACAAAAAAAAAAAAATAAGGCTATGACTTTTTGAATTCCAAGTAAATTGAACTGTGGTATATTGACAAGGCAAATATTCTTAGAATCTAATTATAATTGAGGCATCACTCTGAATTGATCCAAATGCAAAATATACCCAAATAAAAAATTCGATCCAGAGGAAAACTTATCTTATTGTGAGTAATGTATTGTAAGTACTGAAACAATTGAAAATGATAATAATTGTTACTCTAAATATTTGTTCTATGGTATTTATCTATCTACGTTTCTATAATCTACAATTCATTTTTTTTATAGATGCACTCTATGACAGCAGGAAAAGCACTGAATAAAGTTTGTCAATGTAATAAATATCTTATTGTTGAGCATGACAATAAAATATATGTAAAATTTTCAATGACACTGGAATAGTGATATTCTAAATTATGCATTATTCTGACTTAACTTGTATGGATTTATTAGGATATCCTAAGAAATCATTGTACTCTGCTGGTTATTTTTGCTAGCAAACTTTGTCTAAACAAGTAATTTTAATATAATAACTGACTATTTAACAGGTTTAGGCAGAATATAACACAAGTAAGTTCAGAATGGGTATCAAAAGACAGGATAACATACAAGCCAAAACCAAATGGCAGATGAAATCAACCATATCAATAATAAAATCAAATGTGAGTAGATTAAATAACATAATCAAAAAGCAGAGATTATAAGACTGGATTGAAAAATAAAAAAAACTAGAACTAACTGTATACCTGTATGAGCTTTACAGGTTATCACCTTAGATTCACTTTATCACTTTAGATTCAACATACAGAGAGGCTGAAAGTAAAACGATGGGAAAAAATATATATACCTGCAAATAACAACCATAAAATAGCTAAAACAACGATACCAATAACAGACAAAATGGAATTTAGGATAAAAATATTGCTCCAAGTAAAAAGGGACATTTTATAGTGATAAAATAGTAATGAGGAAGATAAAATAATTATAAACTAATGGACCTAAAAAAGTGAATTCCAAAATACATAGAATGGAAGCTGACATAACTGTGGGAAGAAAGAGATAACTATAATTGCTGAGATTTCAATACTCCACTTTTAAGCATGAATACAGCCACGAGGTTGAACATCAACAAGGAAATAGAATACTTAATCATCAATATAAACTAAATACTACTAAAAGTACAGTAAGAGTTCAGCAATGTTGGCGGGTACAAGATCAAATTAAAAAAATCAACTGTATTTCTATGGAGCAGCAATGAACCATAAAATTAAGTAAAAATAATTCCATTTTGAAACAAATGAAATTAAAATAAGTTTCATAAATTAAAACAATTACATTTAAAGTAGCATAAAAAGGAATAAAATGTCTAAGAACAACATTAACCAAAAAAATACAAAAGTTCTACTCTGAAACCTAAACAATATTGTTGAAAAACATTTTAAGACATCTAAATAAATGGAAAGATATCTTAAAGATATTCTCAAAGATACTGATGGGAAAACTTAATATTGTTAAAATGATAATATTTCTCAAGAAAATCTATAGATTCAATTTAAGCCCTATCAAAATCCCATCTAATTTTCAAAAGAAATTGACAAGTTGATCCTAAAATTCATATGGAAAAATAAAGGACAAATAATAGTCAAAATAATATTTAAAAAGAAGAACAGAATTAGAAGACTCACAGATCTTGATTTCAAAACATACTACAGATATGTAATTAACAAGATAGTATAATTCTAACATAAGGATAAGAATATAAATAATGAAGTAGAATTTAGAATCTGAAAATAAACTCTCACGTTTATTGGTTAATTGACAAGACTGCCAAGGCAATTCAATAGGAAAAGAACATTTTCAACAAATGATGCAGGGACATCTGTTTATCTATATGTAAAAGAATATATCTGTGCCCATAATTCTTCACCCCATAATGAAAAATTATTGGAAATGGCTCATAGGCATAATACAACAGCCAAATTTACAACTTTTAAAATAAAGATAAGGGCAAATCTTCAGGATTTTGGTTAGAAAATTTCTTAGATATGAGAAGTAACCAAAAGCAAAAGCAACAAAAGAAAAAGATACATAAATTTTTGCTTCAAAGGATATCATCAAGAAAAGGAAAGGGTAACCCACAGAATGGGAGAAAATATTTGCAAATAATATATCTGATAAAAGACCAGTATCCAGGATATATTAAAATCTCTTACAACTCAATGAAAAAAGACATATAAGCCATCTACAAAATGGTTACAAGATAAAAAGAAGTATTTCTCTGGGGAAATGAACAAAGGTCCAGTAAGCACATGAGAAAATACTCAGAATCATAAGTCATTAAAAAAACGAAAATCAAAACTGCAATGAGATATCACGTAACACACACTAATATTGCTATAACCACAAACACATTTAATAGCAAGCGTTGATGAGGATATGGAGAAATTTCAACCTTTACTTTGCCAGTAGGATTGTAAAATGGTGCAGCCACCTTGGAAACAGTCTGGCATGTCCTCAATTGGTTAAACGTAGACTGCAGTTCCACCCCTGGGGATATATCCAAGAAAAATAAAAAATATATGTCTATACAAACACTTGTATATGAATATCAGAGAAACATTATTATAATAGCCAGAACAGAAACGATCCAAATTTCCATCAATACATGAACAGGTAAAATATGGCATACATAAAATGAAATTTAATTCAGCAAAATAAAAGGAATGAAGTGTTGATACATGCTACAACATGGATGAAACTTGATGGAAAAGAGGCCAGACCCAAAAAGACACATATTGTATAATTCCATTTATACAAAATGTCCGTAAGATGTAAATATATAGAAACAGAGAGTAGATTTGTGGTTGCCTGGACCGGAAGAGGTACAGTAGGCATGGGTCAGAGCAAATGGGAAGTGGCTGTCGCTGAGTATAGGGTTTCTTTTAAGAATGAAAAAAAGTGTTCCGCAGTTAACTGCAGTGATGCCTGTAGAACTCTGTGAATACTGAAATACACTCAGCCAGACACATACATAGAGCTCCCCCACCAAGCAGAATTCCCACACTGGGAGCCCATATGATCCATTGAATAGGCCAGTCCACAGACAGTGCCTGAGATGGAGGAAGTCATCCCTTTGAATAGATTCCAGTATAGTGCTATAGTGGAGTGTAGTTACATATGATCTAAGAGGTCATAGACTTTATTGATTAGATTCATTTCTATATCACTAGTGACTAAAGCTATGTTATTTACATAGCAGCCCTTCAGCGATTATTTCCTGAATGAATAAATAAAGTATACAGGGCAACATGGGTACAAGGTATTTCCCCCATCCATGGTGGCTTTTAGCAGAAACAGTGCTCAGCAAAGACTGCTTATGACTACAGTTCATGTGATATGGTGTATAATTTTTTGTGAGCTCATCTTCATAATTTCCGTCAATGTGACTAGATGTGAGCTGCATATATAGGTAATTTATAAGTTTTATTTTGAGATGAGAGAAGGTTTCTGACTTACCCTGACTTAATGAAGGAAGTTATTAAATCAGGAAATGAACAAAAAAATCCAGCTTTTTTTTGGGTGACCAACAACCAGAGGTTTTTTTTTTTCAATTTGTTTTTACTACTTTTTTTTAAAAAACATTCTGTTATTTCTACTTAAGTGTTTTTCACTTAACACTTCGAGACTGCTCTCACTTATTTATTAACCCTTTTTTGAGGAAGGTTCAAGGAGATATATGAAAGGATCAATATAAAAAGCGATATTTGTTAATGGTCTGTTTTTATAGAAATAATCTACTTATTGCTCCATTCTCTTGAGAAAATATACTTTCTTTTTAATAATAAAAATGACAAATTAAATACATTTTCTTTTCTTATTTAGAGTACCAAAATGGCATTCATCCTCAGTTCTCTAAAAAGAGATATTATAAAATAACCATCATAAAATAATTTAATACTTACAAATGGATGCAAGCTATAAAAACTAGTTTTCATATTCTTATACCCTTTCCCTTGTTAGAAATGAGGTAATTTTTCTCATGAAAGTGGGATGATCTAAGATTGGGTATAAATATTTTCCAAAAGAGCATCTACCCAGTGTACATGTTCATAGACGAGGAAATTGCTTTCTAATCTGCAGATGGCAAGAAATACCAATTGAGCTTCTGCAGGAGGGCTGATGGTTCCCTTGACATATTCCATTCAGTTTTATCCTGTATTTTTGAGAAGATGAGCACAATATTCCCTGAGATATAGCAAGTTATGTATATGGACACCACAAATGACAAAGTTAAAATAAATTTTAGGTTGAACCATGATTTCTATTTACGTGAGTATGTATCTGTTAAGTAGAAGACATTATGCTAGCTACTAAATATCCATATTCTATATGAAGATGTCAGATATTTAATAAATGTGATAGATTAATAGATAAGTGGATGGATAGATATTTAGGTATTAGATTTTCTAAAAATTCCCTTTGTAATCAATCAGCACTTAAAAACTGAAACAAAGTAATTTTATTTCTATAGCTCATCTTCTCACTAAAAATCACACTCTGCTAGGACCCCAAACTTGCTATCTTTCACTTTGGAGAAACTAAAAACAATAAAAGGTAATGTACCTTCTTAAACCACTAGGAAAATAATAATTATTTTTTATGAAATTTTGTTTTGGGTAAAATATACATTGGTCTGACTTCCTTAGAAAAGAGAGCAAACGATAAAGCAGGTACTGATCCTGTGGTCTCTAGCTCTATTATGTTCCTTGAGAATCTCAGAGCAAATGAGAAAGGTTTTCCCACATCCCACTCCCCAACCCCTTACTATAGGACCTTATTTAGTTAATTCTTCTTTTCCATCAGCAACAGCAAGACTCTTTTACCTCCAGGTAGTTACTACTTCCTATCTTGCACGTAGATAGGAACAGTAAAGCTGATATGAATCTCTGACATATGTAGGCCTCCATCACCTCAAATTCAGGACTTCCAAAAATCTAATATGAATTCCCATCAATGACAAAACCAACTGTTTGTTAAGCAAGTCACATATTTCAAATGATACATGCTCACCTACCTGCCTACAGTATCACCTATTTTATTTTCTATCTCAATTTCATACTTTTTTGAGCAAAACCACTAGGGAAATATATTTCAATGACAACATATGATAATGGTGCTCTCTGCAGTCCATCTCATTGCAGAAGTCTTGTCTTTCTAAAATGGAAAATGGATTTACATCTCTCATATTATTTCTGCCACACACCTATCAGTGAAACAGCATTTGGATAGCTTCAAGTATATTTAATTTTCTTTAGCTGCTCTATGAAATGTGAGTCACTCTCAAGCAAATGATGCCACTTTGAAAGTTTGGTTTTTTGGGGGGGGCGGGGGGAATGTAATATAAGTGCCCCATGACTCTTTGTGTGTGTGTGTGTGTGTGTGTGTGTGTGTGTGTGTGTGTTTAACAATGGAGCAGTTATCTGACATTTTCAAAATTCTTAAAAGTCATTTCACCATGCAACTCCCATTCAAGGGGTTTAAAAACATGAAGAGGCATTCTAGTAGATTTCCCTGCCTTTAGTCAGGATTATATTTAAGCCAACATAGGAAACAGTTATTTCTATTGTCAAAGGAAAAAAAAAACTGCACTGGTTGGAGTTAAAGAGACAAGGAAGACTTTATTCAAGACTCCTGAAATAGGAGTTAAGACTCTTGCAATAAGGGAAAGAGACTGGATTCTAAAGCCCTAGACAAAAGGCAGAGAGTTTTTAAGCGCTGGAATTAGTTAGTGAAGAAGTACTGGAGGACTTTAGGTGGAGAGACTGGTCAGTGTGATTGGGTCATCTGTGTTTGCTAACTGGCACTTATTTAAGTTAGGCTCCTACCCTTCCACAGAGACTGGGAGACAGGGCACTACCTTTCTTGATGATTACATTTCAAAGGGATGGCCCCCAGGTCCTTAGGAAAGAATCCTCTCTTACTAAAACTGGCAAGATCTTGGACAGAAAAGCTACACTTCAAAGAGTCAGAGAAAGAATTTACAATGGCAAGTTTTCTAAAGTAAATGCTCTAGGACAAATGAGGTCAGGGACCTATATGTAGGAAGGAAACTGTTTAAAGTTTAGTCAAGCTGGGCGCCTGGGTGGCTCAGTGGGTTAAGCCGCTGCCTTCGGCTCAGGTCATGATCTCAGGGTCCTGGGATAGAGTCCCGCATCGGGCTCTCTGCTCAGCAGGGAGCCTGCTTCCTCCTCTCTCTCTCTCTGCCTGCCTCTCTGTCTACTTGTGATCTCTGTCTGTCAAATAAATAAATAAAATCTTTAAAAAAAAAAAAAAGAAAGAAAATTTCTAAAGTTTAGTCAAGCTAAGGGAGCCTTAAGGGCAGTCTTAGTTGCTGTCCTTTATGAAATACTATGTAGTCCTTTGTATAGTGACTTTACCCATCACTTACAAGATCAGGATTTTCCCCCCTCATCTTTGTATTGATTTTTTTCCACAAAAGTTTGGAAAGATGGAGTGGACATTTGGAGTAAAATAAATGTACCAGACAGTTAATGTGTACAACTGAACAGATTTTTAACATTTTCATCAGATTCTTAGTGCCTAAAAATGCCGTCCTAGATAAATCTTGCTAAGAATTCCTTTTGAGAATATAGTTTAGAGAGCACATTTCTATTGCAGACCTATAGAAGTAAATAAAATGTATATGCTTAAATTCAGTATTGTGCAGTATTTATGTAATGAACTCTTTCAGAGTACCAATATGTTAAATACAATTTTAAAAAATTGTTCCCTAACAATTTACATCCTTCACTTAAAAAAAGGATTTAGAATCTATAATATGGTTTGAAATGTACCCAACCTAAGTTCTGGCATGTTCTCCTACCTCCTTTTTTCTCCCATTATTTTCTGTGTAAGAAATGAAAGATTGCATATATGAATTTTTAAAACACATATACTGTTAACAGTTTATCCTCACTGTTATAGAACAATAAAATGCAGTCAAGTATTTCATTTGCTACATATTACATATTTGATTTATACTAATATTTGGGGGACTAGAAGTCATCATTTACTGACTATGTGTAAGAAACCAGATGGAAAATAACATTTATTGCTGTATATGGTACTCTACATCAAATATTTTGAAGTTTCATTCATTTATTTTATTTCAACTCTTTTAAAAATCCTATAAGGTAGATCTTCCTTTTTTTTTCTTTTTTCTAACTGTATTAAAAAAAAACCTAACTGTACAGTCTATTTGGTTAATTTAACTGACTGATTTTTTTCTGCTTCTACAGTCTGATTATAATATAAAAGCTGATTCAAACTGTTTAATCATTTGTGAATTTTAAGAAATGAAGACATTTGGCTGAAGAATACATGTTGAGTATATGTTATAGATTACATTATTATTCCCAACATTTTTTTGTATATGTTAGAGGCAGGTACAATTTTACCTTTTGCTTTGTGACTTGCCATACATTTGGTGGAAGAGTCTGTATCTCCATGATATTGTTAGGCTTATGCAAGTGACTGATTTTAGATAATGAAATGTGACTAGGTCTGACAGGTGCCACATCTGAACAGGGGGTTTTAAAGCCATTATGCTTTTAACCAGGCCATTCACTCATTTCTCTTTACTATAAAAATATTATGTCCCCCCAATATGGGGTGGGGGGATGGGTGAGCCTGGTGGTGGGTATTAAGGAGGGCACATATTACATGGAGCACTGGGTGTGGTGAATAAACAATGAATTTTGGAACACTGAAAAACTGAAATTAATAAAAGAAGGAGTATTATGTCCTGAACAGAGGATGCTCCTCAATTCCAAACTTAAAAGACACATGGGGCAGTGCTATAGCAACGGATTCATAGCCCCTATCATATGATAGGAATAGAAATAAGTGTCTCCAATTTGGGGGCTCCTTGTCATAGCAGCAAACCTGACAAACACAGTGTATACCTTTGATTAAATAAAGGTAGTATAGTATTGATCTATCTTCCTTAGATAGCAAAAAATCAAATACTTTAATAAATTCTGTGGGGTGATAGAAATTCTCAATGTCAGCAGCTAGACGTCAAGACCTGACCTTTACTGCTTACCTGCTTGTACCACTGACATTTGTCCCACATTTTCCTTAAGCTCTTCTTCTTTTTTTTTAAAAGTAGGCTCCATGCCCATTGAGGAGTCCAATGTGGGGATTGAACTCATAATCCTGAGGTCAAGCCTGAGCTGAGGTAAAAAATCGATGCTTAATGGACTGAACCATCCAGGTGCACCTTCCTTAAGTTCTTTTTTCCAGCTTTTCTCTTAACCCAGGCAAAAGGCCCTATGGGAATAACATCCCATGATGGAAACTGAAACTAGCCCTCAAGCAATAAAAACTGCCTGGAGATAGAGATCCAGATTACCCAGAGCAGTTTGAGCTAAATCCCTAACTTGCCCCTGTACAGATGGATCATGGAGTGACCTCTGAAATGACCAACAATTACCTTTACCTCATTATAATACTATAATTTCCACCCAAGGAGGAGCACAAGCCTCATTTACATGATATACAACGTTTGCATAGGCATATTTCTTTAAGGCCCATGTGCAACCTTATGCCCACCTCCACATACAATGACAAAGTTTTCCCATCTATTCATCCTAACCCTAAATAAAAGGAACTCATATGTCCTTGCTCTGGGAGTCATGGCCTTAGAAGTTATTCCCCATGATCTCCTTATTTGCTGCAAATCAAGTTTTTTTGTGTGTGTGTGACAACTCACTGATGTGGGAAACAAAGGCAGAAGAAAAATTATTAAATTTCCTAACTTCTTATAGTCCATTGACAAGTCCCGAAGCAGGCAGAATGACATTCCTCCAGGGACCCAACTGCCTGAATATTGACACTTTGCTAAGGACAAAGGCAAACACAGCCTGATCACCAGGATCCTGTAAGTCTACTTTAGCATACAAAAATTGCTCTGGAAACTTCCTTTATGTCTACTCCCCAAGATACATGTTGGCAATCATCCCCCCAAGCATATGACCTATGATATATATTGGGAGGGTCTCATGACTCAGGTCTTATTAGACAGTAATAAATGACTTTTTCCAACAATAGTTAGCCCCCTCAAGGTCCTGGAAACCTTGCTTCCAAAATTTGTTAAAAACTTGTGCTATCCCTAACCCCCTCTCAACTTGAAAGTATATAATGGGTCACTCCTCATAGCCCCACTGCAGTTCTTTCTGTCCACAGAGCCTGTCCCCATGCTTTAATAAAATCACTTTTTTTTTTTTTTTGCACCGAAGACATCTAAAGAATTCTTTCTTGGCTGTTGGCTCTGGACCTCACCAACATTCCAAAATTACATCATTTGATGACTGGGAAGGGACCCCGCTTACTCTAGAGAGCTCTCTCTCTGTTCTCATCTTCACTTAATAAACTATCACTTTACCCTCTTGTGTCTATGAGATTCATTGACTCTGTGAGACAAGAATCCTGCAACCCTGCTCTAGCTTTTACCTATGACTCATCAAGGACTGAACTCATCTTGTTTCAGTTACTTTAATACTAGTGTAGTTTTATTGTATAGAGTAGCATTTTATTTAAAACAAACTGTAAGGAAACCCTTTGAATATACAGATATAAGTTTCGATATAAGTGTCCCTGTTGGCCCATTTCAGTAGTTTCTATGAGTAGTTACTCAGTCATTAATTACATTTTCAATATGTATAATAAAATCCATTTGTTGATATGATACTCTCTGAAGAGTAACTGCAAATACCTTCAGGGAAGAGTTGGTCTTCACTTCCTGGTAGATGTTAGAAAGCAGCTGAGGATTGTGAAAACCACAACATATTTGCTTCAGTGGGAGTCCTCTACTCTGAGACACAGACACATTCAGTCCCACCTACTACATTCCTATATACTGAAATGTATGACTGTCTGAGTTCTGCTTTGTTACAGCCTGGATGCTAACTATACCCTTGGAAAGCAGAGATTATTCTCAGGAGATCTGACTGCTGCTAGATACACTGTTACCCATATTGGAGCCCTTGGCATATCATAGCCTGTATGGAAAGGGTAACCCACTGGGTAATACATTTTTCCCTCCTGACAATTTAAGTCATGTTCCTGATTTAGATGATGGTTTTTCTTCTACTGTGACTAAACTACTCTCAGATTAAATTAATATATCCTGGCTGTCTCCTGAACTCCAAAAACAGATATATGGTAGGTCTGGGTAGCCTTAAAAATCTTCACAATGCATGTGGTCTCTGTTTGTAGGCCTCCCTACTCTTGATGGTCTTGCCACCCACCTTGCATCCTTTGCAGATTCATATTATTTGGCTTTTAGGAATGGAGTAATTAGTCCAAAAAGAATAAAATATATGAGTCAGGATGGAGCTCTAATAATTGGGAAAATGAGACACATAACTCATTTAAACTGGATATGTAAGTTGGTCTACTGCACTTGTGAGGAAAGAAAATAATTTTACCTCTAACTTTCTAGGTTCTTGGTTAAGACAACCCTGTAACAAAGAGACAGATTAACAGGAGAAAAACTAATCAGAAGTTTAATAACTTGTATATCTCCTGTACACATGGAAATACCCAGGGAAATTGAGTAACTCTCTGAAATGGCCCGAGATACCACCTTAAGTTACATCTCCAGCTAAAGATAAAAGATGTTGGGAAGTGGGGGACACCAGTTGTGGGAGGTTGCCAGGGAAAGCACAATCAACAGGGGTAAGGTTGTTAGGCAGATTTCAGTCGTTGCCTTCTTTATTGCAAAGAGTTTCAAGAGTTTCCGGAGATTTAGTCTTCCTTTTCTGCCCAGCGCAGGGAGGGAGACACCCTTACAAATGGAGATTTCCCCTTATTAACATAAATAACTCTTACAAAAGGGTAATTTCATTCCATTTTCAGAGCTGTTCTAATGTCTTTCCCTTTCTCCCCCTCCCCCTTCTTCTTCTCCTTCCCCCCTCTTCCTCCTCATCCTCCCTCTTCCCTTCTTCTTCTCCTTATATATCAAGTTTTTATTTAAGTTCAGGTTAACATGGAGTGTAATGTTAGCTTCAGGAGTAGAATTTAGTGATTCATCTCTTACATATAACATCCAGCGCTCATCACAAGTGTCCTCCTTAATACCCATTACATTTAGCCCATCCCCCCTCCCTGTAACTGCAGTTACTTAAAAAAGCTCAAAAGAATCCTTATACCGAGAGACATATTTTGGAATAGTAAATTCTGTTCCTTTTCCCTCTTTTCCACAGGCAAGAGGCACAGAAGTACTAACTCTGCAAATGTCTGTTATATTTTGTATAGGTTTGATGTACGGCTCTTGAAAATCATTATTTACCCTTTTTAGAAGTGGGGGAGGTTGCCATTACTATCTCTTTGTTATGCTTCATCGGCTAATAGAGCCAAGCATTGTGCCATTTTGGTGCTATTTTGTCTCCATTACTTCTAGAAAACCCCACATAGTACGTGTAATTGCAGAAATATAACCCAGACCTGATTGACTAAAAGTGACACACACTCAGGGAAAACAGTGTAACCAGATTTGGAGAAAATGCTGTAATCTCTCTCCACATCTTTCTGACTCCACAAAAGTATATTGGGCAGGGCAGGAATAATGCAGATGTCAGGAAAAAATGAAAAAAATGATGCTTTGTTTTTCTCATTTGAATCCCGGGTATAAGACTGAGACATCAGGATAATCATCTCCCACTTTTTCTACTTTAAATTTGTAACATTACTTTATATATAACTTTAGAATTAGAAAGCAAAAATAGCAGTAATTCTGTGGCAGAGAAGTATCACAAAGCTACTTGATTGGATCGTAAGTGCTGATAATTATAGTTTATCCAATGTTAGAAAATATTGCTCTAATTGCCTAAAACATGCTTACCCTAGCAAATGGTGTGTAAAATTCCTTCTTGTCTTTTCACTTGTTTACCCCTATAAGCAGACAGCAATATAATTCCACTCGAAATTGTAATGCCATTTAAACTTTCTCATAAAAAAGTTTTCCTTCTGACCTAGCTCCAGGTTTTTGTTTATATACATTCACAGATCTAGCCTTCTAAGAAATTCCTTTTTTCTATTTAAATTTCTTTTCACTTCAGGATGATAGGCTTCTTTCCCTGCATAACACTAGCAAACTCAACAAGAGACCACCATCTCCATCCTATCCCCAAATTAACAGTAAACAATTACATAGTCAATAATTTGTGCCAGTTAGAGAAATTGTCATTTATTCCTCATGAGTCAGTGATGTAGTTACTTCTATGATTCCCATTTCATAGCGGAGAAAATAGAAAGACAGAAATGTTAATCAATTTGTCGAACATCATACAGTTAACAAGTGACTAAACCAAGATTTGAGCAAGGACATTTGGCTGCAGAGTCCATATTCTTTTTTTTTTTTTTTTAAGATTTTATTTATTTACTTAGAGAGAGAGAAAGAACATAAGAAGGGAGAGGTTCAGAGGGAGAAGCAGACTCCCTGCTGAGCAGGGAGCCCAATGTGGGACTCTATCCCAGGACTCCAGGATCATGACCTGAGCTGAAGGCAGTCACTCAACCAACTGAGCCACCCAGGCACCCCAGAGTCCATATTCTTAACTATTGTCCTAATCTGCTATTTCTGCTATCCCAATAATTCAGGTAATATAATACTTATAACTATAGTAAATATTGCAAATAACTCTGATAGCCTTGGTAATATATGTGTTCCCTTCCCATCCACAAATTTTTTCCCATAAAATATATTCAATGCTGAATATTGGCCTCATGTTACAAATCATCATTTAGAGCTTCTTGGATTGAACCAAGGCAGAACCTAAAGATAAACACTGTGTTGAAAACCTTTGTGTGCACTTTCTCTGGGTGGCTTTTGAACCTCTAAATCTATTTAGAAATGTTCACTGGCCCTATTACTCAATGTAATAGGACCTGCTGACGCCAAAAGTGTATAAGATTTTAGGAATTTTAAAGTGGTAAGAGCTTCAAAAAAAAAAAGGTGCTAAGAGCTATTGTCAGGCATATCTTTTTTGTTTCATTCTTAAGGCTACATGGTATAGATTAAAAAACCTATTATCATTCTTTTTTTAAAAAAAAAAGATTTATTTATTTTAGAGAATGAGAGAGAGAACAAGCAAATGAATGGAAGGGGCAGAGGGAGAGAGTGAGTCCCAAGCTCACTGCCTACTGAGTGCAGTGCCCAGGGCAGTGCTTGATCTCATGACCCTGAGATCATGACCTGAGCCAAAACCAAGAGTCAGATGCTTAACTGACTGAGCCACCCAAGTGCCCATTTATTGCCATTCTTTTTTCTCTTCCTCTACCTTCTCTATCTCTTCCTTTCTTTTCTATTTTTTTTTCTTTTCTTTTTCTCTCACCTCCTTTCCTAAATAAATCAGGCCAAAAGCCAATATGTGAGCTGAGCAAAGCAAGGCTCAATGGGGAGGCAGGCAAATAGGACTCCTATTACCTGACACAAGGTTTAAGACTAAGCAAGATGAAGACAACGATGCCAGGGGTCCAGCCTGCGGCACTGGAGCCTGAGTAGGGTAAAGAGAGTGTCACCTTAGGAAGGCAGAGAGAGCAAGGTGCAGAGAGTATCACAGATGGGACAGCAATGATAGTAGCCTAGTGCAGGGTGCTGGGGTCCAAGCAGGTTGAGCAGAGTATCCATGGAAGAAGGCAGTGGTAGTGGTAGCCCGGCATTGGGTGTTGGATTCAGAGTAGGATGAGAAGGGAATCTCAAGGGAACATAAAGCAGAAATAGCAATAGGAGACTCATTACATATAGGAGGGTATCAGTCAAATAAGTAAATATGGAGGATAATAGGTTCCAGATTTCTTGGTATCAAAGAATACAGTTAAAAATACGGGAGGGAAGAAAATTGGACTGAAACCTATAATGTTGGATTTAAATTGTTTATATGGTAAATACAGAGATCAGTAGAGAGAAGTAGATATAGAAATAAAAATGTAAATGTGTTATATACATATACAAAATAGGTCTTAATGGATGTTGGTATCCATTGACTGTGTCCCCTCCAAATTCATACATTGAAATCATAATCCCAGTGTGATAGTATTGGAGGTGGGGCCTTTGGGAGTAATTAGGATTAGATTAGGCTATAAAAGTGGGACTTTCATGGTAGGATTACTGCCCTAGTAAGAAAGGAAGAGACACAAGACTCTCTCCATCAGTATACACTGAAGACAGGGTATGTGAGCACAAAGAGAGGAGACAGCCATCTAAGAGCTTGGAGATGAGTTCTCACCAGGAACTGAATCTGCTGCTACATTGGTCTCGCGTTTTCTAGCCTTTAGAACTGTGAGAAATAAGTCTGTTGTTTAGGCCACCCTGACTATAGTAAGCTAAAAGATATGCACATCATAATATAAACATGCGTCCACACATACATGCACACAGGAGCAAACACAAGTATATGTATATTCATTAGCTGTCTCCTCTGAGCCTAGGAGGAGCACCACCCCAATAGAAATCAGGACAACTAGCTTCCAGATGTTGGTTTCTAAATGTCATTCTCAACTTAAAGGAATTGGGGCTTTTGAAGAAATAGTTTTTTCTTTTTTGTTTTCTAGGCAGGGCTACAACAGGGAAAATAAAAGATGATTCTGGAACTTTTTTTTTTTTTTTTTTTGCCAGAAAGCAAAGATTCCCCAATAAATGATGCAGGCATATCAAAATGACACAGAATCTAGCTTGAAGAAGCTCCCAGGAGCCAAATCTTGGGCAAATTGAGTATCAAGAAATAAGTTATAATAAAAGGTTCTAACTTATTGAATGTAATATAAGCCAAAAGTACATATTTATATAAATAAATGTTTAAAGAATATTTACATATTTTCACAAAGTATACCCTTCAAATTACATAATAAAAGGAGGAAGGTAAGAGTAACTTCACAGTGGAAAACCTACAGACCTACCTTAACCAAATGATCAAAGTTAACTTTACCTGTAATTTTACAAATTGAAATTACCTGCTAAATGATAGGAGAAAATGAAAACCCAACATCACTTCTGTAGTACTGCTCTTGCCTTAGATGTATAATTGTAATGTTTTCATGAAGAAAGATCACAGAAAGCCAAATTGAGAGGCATCCTACAAAATCATTTTCCTATAATCTTCAAACCTGTCAAGGTCATCAAAACCAAGGAAAGAGTGAACAAAAACTAAAAGACACAGCAACTAAATGCAACATTTGATCCTGGGCTAGTTATTTTTTTCTTTAAAAGACATCACTGAGACAACTGGCAGAAACTGAATGGTGTCTGCAGTGTAGATAATACTAATGTATCAATATTAATTTTCTGATTTTGGTGATTGTACTATGATTAGATAGAAGAATGCACATGTTTATAGGAAATACACTGAGGTAGTTAAAGATGACAGAAAAATCTGTCAGCAACTTAAGCTCAACTGGTTGAGAAAAAATGGTTTTTGTGTGTTTTATGCAAATTTTCTGTTTGTGACAGTTTTGAAATAAAAATGAAAAAACATATTGCCATATATTTCATAAAACAAAGAGAAATTTAAGGGCTATTTATATTCATTCCATGACATTCAATGACCCCTTTTTATTTGAGTTACGTGTTATAAGATTTGATGGTCACATTCCTTAAATAAACATATATCAGATGGTAATTTTAGGCAAATGATTACTGTTTCATGCAGCCCTAGACTTCACTGGTTGTGAAAATTCATTTTCCATTTTGGTGAGGTGTTCAGTTAAGTCCATCAATGCAGAAAATCAGTCTGAACTTTTCAGTTTGCAGAATCCATTTTGGTGCATACTTTCAAGGAAGGACATCTAATTAGTACATTACTATTTCTGTTGGCTGTGGCAAACTGATGAGAAATTCTT
Organism: Lutra lutra; assembly: GCF_902655055.1. Taxonomy (NCBI): domain Eukaryota; kingdom Metazoa; phylum Chordata; class Mammalia; order Carnivora; family Mustelidae; genus Lutra; species Lutra lutra. Next base: position 69,713,475 of record NC_062286.1, read on the forward strand.
ATGTATGAACACATGCTCAGTCCTGGCCTATAGATTTTGCCTGCGAGAGGTCTTGACTAATTAATCAATGAATATTTATTGTGCAAAATAAGTAGAAGAGGGGTGCCTGGGTGGCTCAGTGGGTTAAAGCCTCTGCTTTAGGCTCGGGTCATGATCTCAGGGTCTTGGGATCGAGAGCCCCATATCAGGCTCTCTTCTCAGCGGGGAGCCTGCTTCCCCTGCCTCTCTGCCTACTTGTGATCTCTGTCAAATAAATTAAAAAAACAAACAAACAAAAACCAAAATAAGTAAAAGAAAACATGTAAGTGCATCATTTTATATCTGTATGTATAAATACATTATATTCATAACATATTCTTTCCTTCCTAAAAAATTAAGAGCACAGAGTAAAGGATCAGGATAAAACCATAGCAAATTAAGAATTTTGATTATTTTTAGATATTTACTTATTTCATATTTTCATAGACATACTGTCAAATATTTGCTATTCCCCTAACCCCCTCCATATTCTTAGATACCTAATCTAGAGTTTTTTTGGCCCTCTCAGAGTAGTTATCTCCAGCTTGCATAAAGCTGAGTGTATTTTTCAGTGGGTTAGTGATGAAGTTGTTTCACGAAAGTATAGTTTAAAGCACTTTTTATTTATTTATTTTTATTTTTTCATTAGTCAAGTTGTGATCATTTGAACTTTAAACAACAACAAAAATAGTAATTGCTGTGTTAATTTGAACAAGGTTTGCTGTGAAAATCAGTGAGTTCCTAAAAACAGTCCACAGAGAACAGTTTGTATAAATATTTTTTAAAAATACTAGCACTGCAAAAAATAGGGTGAATATCAAAGGGCATGTTTAAGTTTTTAAGCACTTTTGAATTAAAGGTTACTCAAATTGTAGAAATGTTCAATTTTGACTTTTTCCTATACCTTGACAATGTGAGATCCTTAAACTCTTTTAGTTCAAACATAAATTAATTCTTTATGCTATTTTGTTTTCCCATAAATATTTATAGATATATGTTTTGAAAAGAAGTTTTTGTTTTGTTTTGTTTTGTTTTACACTTCTCTTGCTTCTGTGAACCCAATCAACTTTTTGATAGGCTTAAGTTCTAGTTTCCATATAACTAAAAATACAAATTGATAATATAATCTATCAAAGAAATTACTGTTTGACTACCTCTTCACAGTTATAAATACTTTTCACAGTAACTTTCTTCTGGCTTGGTTTTGTTTCATAGTAGCTCTTTTTATGGGACAGAAAGGGTTCAGCTTTTCTTAAAACTTGATATCTAATTGGGGGTACAGCCATGCAATAATTTACTAATAATATAAGATCATATAAGTAAAGCATAGGTCCTTTACATGTTCAGAGATTGATAAGACATCTGTGGGTAAATTTTCAGAGGTGTGAGATTATATCTGAACCTGGTTAGATGGTGATTTAAAAAAATGGGCACTTTAGGAGCAAGTATAGCGGAAGCACAGAAATAATGGTAAAATATGGTTCTAAATTATTTGGTACAGTCACAGGTTCCACTGTAGAGGTAATAAAGAGTTACAGACTTACTTACCAGGGTAAAAATACAATGTGTATATCGTTTTACAGAACCCATGAGGACCAGAATCCTCACCTGTTCCTCCCTTTCCCTCACCCAGATGGCCTAGGACTATGTACAAAGATGTACAAACTCTTCTGGAGAAACTAAGTTATGCTGATTATTAAAAGCTAAGGTTGACAAGTTAACAGGTGAGAGGGTGGCAGGTCTTGAAGGTTAGGATGATAATACAGAGCTCCAACAGATGAGCTCACTGAAGAAGCCCTCACTGCTCAGAAAGCTGAATCAGGGTATCAGCAAAAGAAATATAGAAAGGTTAAGCTCAAAACTCAAAAGATAAGTGAAGATTGGTCCTTTAGCTCCTCTGGCAAATCAAATGGACAGACTTTTTTCTTTCTTTTTTTTTTCTTCCTAGCTTTATTTAGCTATAAACTCTCTTATTCATAGACATCCAGAAATAGAGAGCACTTATTATGAATAATAGGAATATTTACCTCAATAGAACTTCAATGGGACTAAAGGGGCCATGCAGATTTAATAAGGAATGATTAACATTGATTTTAGGCCACAATACATTACTATGGTTTTGTCTTTAACTGTAGTCTTTATTTCCAAGGCACTGCAATAATTCAGATCATCCTAAGGAGCAATTAATTCATTAATTAATTTGCATACCAAGTCAGGAACACTGCTGATTAAGTATTAAGATGAATGAAATAAGGTCTTTGCCCTGAGGGATTCATGTTCTAGTTAAGGAAACAAGGATATAAGACAGTGACGAGATGAGACCTGCTCACCTATGCCTACCTCCCGGGCTTCAATTAGCATTCTCCTTGCCTAGAAAACCTAGACATATATCTTTAGCTCCAGCAAATAAAGAAACGACCAGAGTTGCTATAGGTGTGAGGCAGTCATCTTGTTATGGAAGACCTGTCCCCCTAATGAACACAAGATCTGAGCCATAGAAAATACTATTAAGATATACATACTTTTCTGTAGCCCTAAAACTACTGATTCTACCACTAACAAATATCATTTGTTGCCATGTTCTGAACATCTGATTTACACCAGGCAGGGGTTTCTAAATGTCATAATCTATAAACAAATACCAGAGATCAATTTCAACAAAATATTCTAGAATCATTCGTATCAGTAAAGTAGCACAAGGAAGTTTTATAAAATACATGTGTTAAAATTAAACACAGGGGGCTGCCTGGGTGGCTCAGTGGGTTAAGCCTCTGCCTTCAGCTCAGGTCCTGATCTCAGGGTTCTGGGATTGAGTCCCACATCGGGCTCTCTGCTAGGCAGGGAGCCTGCTTCCTCCTCTCTCTCTCTCTCTGCTTGTGATCTCTCTCTCTGTCAAATAAATAAAATCTTAAAAAAAAAAATAAAAAATAAAATAAAATTAAACACAGTTTTAGAAGTAATAGCATATCATTTTGAATTAAGGCAAATAATTTTACCAATTGAGAAGCGACTGACTCTAATATGGTTGATTTTGTGGAGTCTAAAATCTAATATCACTTATTAGTTAGCTCTAATTTTAAAAAGATAACAGTACTTACAGCAGGAGAAAGGATACCTCACACTCTTTTAGCATAGTTTTTAACTATTATCAGTCATCTTTCATGATAGAATTTCATCTTTATATCACATGCATTTAATTTAATTTCATGCAAGCTCTTGGTAAGTGAACTTATGTAAAGAAAATAAAACTTTCAGGTAGGGAAATGTCTTTATAGCTTTGAAATCGAGCTCCTTTGAATTAGCTCAGAAAAACAAGACCACCATGCATATTTTATTAATTACTATTATTACTAATTACTTGCTAAATTCTAAATGCTGACCAAAAACTAAGCAAAATAGGTAATGGGATAAGTAATGGGTTCAAATAAACAGAAGCTATCATATGTTGATGACTGAGGCAGTCCATTTTAATTTTACTTTCCTCTTGTTGCTTTGTTTTTTCTTGAAATAATATTAGTAATATTGGAATTGTGCAAACTTTGGATAATAAACTAATGCACGTTTGTATTCATTCCACAGTGGAAAGGGAAGAGAGAGGAATTACAAAGTATATCAATATATGGATCCCATCATTGTTTTTCTTTTCTGGTACTCCTATATTTGAATTTCTGAAGATAGAGAATCATGTTGCATAAAATATAAAATCATATAGCCATTGTTTTCTTTAGTATCATGTTCTTTAAAAGTTAATATATTCACACAAGATGGATTTAATTGAAAAATTACCTTTGGGATATGTTGAGTTAAAGAAAATTAAAAGGTTATTGTAGCTATTTCCCCAATTTTTATAAACCATATGCAGAATTGATAACAGATAATATACATATAATAAAAGCTAAGAAGGGATACAGTTCACTTTTTTGAGTTAACAGTGTATCATTGATACATTTTCAGATCTATACATAAAGATCTAACTCATTCTTTCTCACTGGTTGCACAGTATTTCTTAGCATGGTATAAACTATCAATAATGCAATGTTTATATTAATGGTTTATTTCCAAAGTTTGCTATTAGAAGGTAGTCAAGAACATGAATGTATGAATATCTTGTTTCTTGTAATCCTCTTCTTTAAATAGGATAGAGTTCTAGTGGTGGGTTTGCACATGCAAAATTTATCCATTCATATATATTTTCATTCATTTAATAAATAGTTATTGAGTACATAATATGTGCGAGGCACTGTTGAAGGTCCTGAAGATACAGTGATTTTAAAAAAGTACTCTTTTAGAACCTACCTACTATTAGGGGGCAAAGAAAATAAAGGTGTATGCAAATAAATAGAAAATATAAGAGCATGTAGTAGAAGTATTGTGAAAATTTTAAAAAGAAAGGCCAATAAAGCAAATAGATGATGGTAGGGAATGGAAATGCTATTTTTGGATAGTATGATAGGGAAAGTCTGAGGAAATAATACCCAGGCAGAGTTCTCAGTGACTCAAGGCAGACAGCCATGCCATGAACCGAGGCAAAGGATTCCAGGCAAAAGTATCAGTAAGAGTAAAGGCCAGATTGAGGATGCTGGTTTGAGGTACAGCAACAGGTGAGTGTGAGTGACCTACAGAGAGCAAGGGCAAGAGCCTTTAACAGGTGAAGTCATAGAATTACAAAGGGCTGGATCATGTAAGATCCTGTGTGAAAGAAGATACAGGAGAGTTTTAAAGGGAAGTTAGGGGCAGGATCATGGTGGGTTGGGGAAAAGGTGACATGACTTGACTTGGCTTTTCTGAGGAGAACACCACAGGGAAAGACATTGAACGCTGGGGACTCTTGGAGAGCTACTGGATTAGTCCAAGCTAAAGGCTATGATGTCAGACTGTGACTAAGTACTATAAGTATTAGTGCTCTCAGAGTATTTTTTAAAGATAGAGATAGAATTTTCTTATGAATCAAGTAATAAGTGTAAGAGAAAGTAAGAAGAATAACTTCAAATTATGTGCATTTTAAATTTTAAATAATGTCTAATTATTTAGCAAATAAATTTATGCAGTCACCAACAGTGAACAAAAGAATTCATTTAATTTCACCCTATCAGTATTGGATTTGTCAATATTTCCAACTTTTGCCAATCTAATGGGGAAAAATATTATTTTAAAATTAGTATTTTCATCAATATTATAGGGATTGGAGAAATTTTGTATGGTTATTGACATCTGTTATTTTTAAGTTATTGGTGTTGGTGTTATTAATTTAAAGAAAATAAATATATTATTGATATGAAGATCTTCTCTTAAATGGTTTGTAATAACTACTTCATTGTCCTTTGATGTAAACCTTATAGTAAGTCTTGAAATAAACAAATTTTAACTTTCCATATAACCAAAAACATTTTTCTCCTCATTTTCTAACTTCAGTTTTGTGTTTTGGTACTTATTTTTATTGCTTTATTATGAAGATCTTACCTACTACAGATCATTATTTCAAAAACCTATTATTTTTTTTTTTAAGATTTTATTTATTTATTTGACAGAGAGAAATCACAAGCAGGCAGAGAGGCAGGTAGAGAGAGAGGAGGAAGCAGGCTCCCTGCTGAGCAGAAAGCCCGATGTGGGGCTCGAACCCAGAACCTGGGATCATGACCTGAGCCGAAGGCAGCGGCTTAACCCACTGAGCCACCCAGGCGCCCCAAAAAACCTATTATTTTTAAGAACACATATAGTAAAATTCATGTAGAACCACAAAAGACCCAAATAGTTGAAGCTATCTTGAGAAAGAACAAAATTGAAGATATTACACTTACTGATTTCAAGTGATATTATAAAACTAGAGTAGTCAAAACAGTGTGTTATAGCATAAAAACAGTCACATAGAACAATAGAATAGGATAGAGTTCCCAGAAATAGACCGATGTATTTGCAGTCAACTAAATTTTGACAAGGGCACCAAGAATACACAATGTGGGTAATATAGTCTCTTCAAAAGACAATGGTAGGAAAACATATGCAAAAGAATGAAATCAGATCCCTATCTACATGATTCAGAAACATTAACTCAAAGTAGATTAAAGAATCAATGTAAGACCTGGAACCATAAGGCTAGTACAAAAATACCTAGGGAAAAATGTCCAAGACATTGGTCTCATCAGTGAGTTTTTAGATATGATACTAAAAACACAGGCAACAAAAGGATAAATAAACAATAGGATAACATCACACTAAAAAGCTTCGGCACAGCAGAGGAACCAATCAACAAAATGAAAAGGTAAGCCACGGAAGGGGAGAAAATATTTGCAAGCAATCTATCTGATAAAGGGTTAATATCTAAAATATATAAGAAACCCATACAACTCAACAGTAAAAGAAAAAGAAACCTCTTGGGATGCCTGGGTGGCTCAGTTGGTTAAACAGCTGCCTTCGGCTCAGGTCATGATCCCAGCGTCCTGGGATCGAGTCCCACATCGGGCTCCTTGCTCATCAGGGAGCCTGCTTCTCCCTCTGCCTCTGCCTGCCATTCTGTCTGCCTGTGCTTGCTCTCTCTCCCTCTCTCTCTCTGACAAATAAATAAATAAAATCTTTAAAAAACAAACAAACAAAAAAAAACCTCATTACAAAAATGGACAAAGAACATGAACAGACATTTTCCAAAGATGGTATACAAATTCATACAACTATTGTATGAAAAGATGCTAAAAATCACTAATCTTCAGGGAAACGTACATCAAAACCACAGTGAGATATTACCTCACACGTGTTAGCTATTATCTAAAAGACAAGTGATAAGAAGGGTTGGTAAGGATGGAGAAAAGGAAACAATTGTACACTATTGGTGGGAACGTAAACTGGTACAGAACTATGGAAAACAGTATGGTGTTTCCTCAAAAAATTAAAAATAGAATTACCGTATGACCCAGCAATTCCACTTTTGGATATTCATCCAAAAGAAGAAAAACACTAACTCAAAAAGATATACGCACCCCCTTCTCTGTTCACTGAAGCATTATTTATAATTGCGAAGATATGGAAATAACCCATGTGACTGTTGACAGATGCACAGATAAAGAAAATGTGATACATACACGCATACACATATATGTCTGTGTACTATTTGTGACAACATGGACGAACCTGGAAGTCATTATGCAAAGTGAAATAAGCCAGAGAGAAAAAGGCAAGCACTGATATCACTTTTGTGTAGAATTTTAAGAAAAATACAAAGTTATAAAAGCAGAGAATAAAATGGTGGTGGTTAGGAGCTATAGGGTAGAAGAGGGAGATATTGGTCAAAGGATAGGCGTTATTGGGCATAAGATGAATAAGTTCTGAGGATCTGAAGTGCATAATGGTGAATATAATTAATAATATATATTGAACACTTGAAATTCACTAGAAGAGTAGATCTAAGTTTTCTCACACACATAAAAAGTTATTATATGAGGTAAGGGATGTGTTAATTAACTTGATTGTGGTTATCATTTTACAATGTATAGATATATCAAATCATCACATTGTACTCTTTACATACATACAAATTTATTTGCTAACCCTATCTCAGTAAAATCAATCCCTCAATCAATCATCAGAGAACACAGAATATTACACAGATGGTTGGAGGAGAGTTAACAAAACAGAGGGATAATACTAAGAAGAGAGAGTACTTTAGAGCTGAAGAGAAGGTATTACGTAACTCCTCTCTAAGGCTGTTGGTTCGTATCAAGAATTATATCTCTAGTCTCCTTCAGTGAACCCAAGATTTGATATGAAATCATTTAAGTGCCCTTATGTGCCAGTCACTATAGAGATATAGGTGACAGAATCAGAGGAGAGTCGGGCTTATGACTTCAAACAGAAGAAAACGTCTGTGCAGCTGTCAACCAGCCTCTACAGCCACAGAAACACTTTGAGACTAGATCAGGCCCTAAGTGATTATCTTGGCATTTGTGGTAATCATTCAATAATTCAGTAGACAATCAACATTGCTATATAATTAAAAAGTAGTTACATGCTATTTCCGCCCATAATTTAGTAACTAAAATTAGTGTCTCATGCAATTGTTTAAGTCATCATAGATCTATTTCTTTCAATATATGTTAGCATATACTAACTTTTCAAATGATACTTTCTCTTTATAATGTCTTTATTGAGATTATAATATCATTAGGAAACCAAGAGAGAGATGACATCATTTGGTCCTAATTCCCATTCCCTAGTCTCTAGCTCCACTTTATTTTCTCCTTGAAGAAACAGTCCCAGGAGTGAGGGACTTGCATGGGATCAAATGGGTAGTTACATTGCTCTTCCATAAGCAGTTTTTACAATCTGAGGTCTATATTTCCATTCAACAGGGAGTTAAGTAATCAGTTAACTAGGTGTAGGTAATTTAGCACTTCTTCATAAATAATAATATTCCACATTCTGTGACAGGGAGCTAGAATCAATGTGTAAAAATGGAATTTTTACATCTGATTGGTGGTAGATATAAACATACAGATATTAATAATTTATCAGCCTTCATGCATGCCAGATTCTTTAGATTCTAAATTCATAAAGATAAGCATGCTTTCCTAATTAGGGAGACCATTCTTATGCTTCCAATCAATTCAAATCACATTTTCTAAACCTTAACCTTTTTTTTTTTTTCTTACCTTCAGTGAAGGTGTTGAGTGTGTTTCTTTTGTTTTAAAAAGCCCTATTCCAAAATATCAGTTAATTTAAATAAATGCCTTACATCAGAACACTGGCACGTTTTTAAATGAGGTTAAAAAATTGCTGTCTAAATGAAATGAAACTATCTAAGCCAATCCATTTTCCCTTTACACCTAAGAGAAAAAAACCCTAGATACTATGATTTAGCCAATTGGAGATAGCAGGCACAGAACATTAGTTGACTACTCATCCTTTTAGATAGTGCCTTTTCTACATATGAACTAACTAAATACTATCTTGCAAATAAAAACTACTGAATGCAAACAGGAAAAAAAATCTACGTGTCTCAGATTCTTCATATCACTTGTTAAAATAACAGAAGTATCTTAATACTCTACGAATGGAATTAGTTCACATTTTGGCTTCATACCATTTATATCTTGTTAAATCAATGATAATAACTAATACAGCTCAGTAACTTTGGGAGTTTCTTCATATTTTGGTGAATATTACTAGAGCCAAAATAAAATAAATGCCCTAGAATCTTGCTATATCTTGCTAAATCTTGCTAAAATGTGGCCCATGTACCAAGATCATGGGCATCATCTGGGAACTTGTTAGGAGATCTCAGACTTTGATTCAGACTTAGAGATTCCAAATACGCATTTTAACAAGATCCCCAGGTGATTTGTATACACTTCAATGTTTGAGAAGCAACATCTTAGGAGACATAGATAAATACAGATTCTTCTCTTTTCTGTCAATCTCCTCTACTGCAACTCTCTGATAGGTTTCCATTTCCATTCCCACAGCCCCTAGTTTATCACATCGGTCTCCTGTTTACAAAAATTTCCTAGGTCCCTTTACTTGTTGTAGTTCTCCTCTATTTCAGTTGACTGTCTTAGCACACTGACCATTTAGCCTACCCTTTCTCTGAGTCTATAACCAGTCTCTATTGATCTCATACTTTGATGGTTTCCCTCGTTTTACCACCCCTATCCTTTCCCTCTCCCTGGCTATCCCACTTATAGCACACAGAGGCAGACTTAATTTGATTTGTCTTCTTGACCTATACAAGATGATACTTTTTGATTATGTTCAAATATACTGAAGTATTCACTTTATAATTAGAAAAAGAGAAAAAACATATCTGAGAAATTAAAAAGAAACACTGTTTGTTTTCATGTATACTTAACTATTTGAAGAAAACCTGAGAAGTCTTTGCCATACCAAAGATTTTAAATTGCTATTTTGGAAGTGCAAATACAAATATAATCTCTTTAAAAATCAAATGTCAAACAAAGTTTAAAACAAAGATGAACAACTACAGAATTTAATAGTGACCTTGTTACACTTTCGTTCCAAAAGTCAGTGTTGATTGGTCAGGCATGCTTTGTGTTTCTGTCTCTTAACATTTTGAAAAGTTGACCAATATGGTCTGGAATGAAGCTAAAGTACATTTTGATTTAAAGTTATTTGTCAATAGCTAATAATAATCTCTAAACCAAATCACAACTAATTCCATTTAAAAAATTAACTTGCTTGGTGGGGAGAAAAGAGTTTTTATTGATTTGTGAATGTTTTATTTCAATATCCATAATAAAAAAAAAACTTTTTTGAGCTAATAAAGATACTTGTTTGTACAGAATTTACCAAAATTTTTATTTTGGATATGACAAAATACAATGGTAAAACAAAATATTTTATCAGTAGAGTTCTGCACAATATTTAATCACTCTTATGAATGTATCTTAGTTACTTATACTGATGTGTCCATTTTTCTGGTTTATTTTATCTGTCTAAATTCTGCTATAGAATTGTATATAAGACTCATCTATGAATGTCATTAAGACATAAAGTTCTTGGTTGTGTAGATGAAACCATGAGCTGGCACTTAGGAGACTTGGATTCTGGTTCAAATCTCAAGCTTTGGGAAGTATGATACCATTTCCGATCATCAATTTCCTAAATGCTAAATTCAAGGTTTCATATAGACATTCTACAAGGTCTTTTTCTGTGGAAAACTCTTGCTTTCCTATCATAGCTAAAATGTTCAACCTTCTTTCAATTTGGTAGAAAGTATTTTCAAAGCATTTTTTGTGTGTGTCTGAAAACTCTTCCTTTTTGGCCATATTTTCCTGCTGCATTTAGTTTATTGCTTTGGATTTCTGGGCATGGAGCCTACTTTGGTTTTATTTTTATTTATGTTCATCATCTCTATTTCTATTTTTGAAGCAGGAGCTTCATAAATATATTATTAGACACTATAAAATTGGATAATAATACTATAAAATTGATTTTCTATATTTGCACATTCCTTGAGAACCTCGGGTGTTTACTGCAATTAGTCTAATTCTTCAAATCAGAACTGTCACCTCCTCCCTTGCCTGAAGCAAAGCAGCAGGAAGTACAAATCACACTCAACAGCTTGACACCAAGAGGAGGAAACAAATACCTCTGCATAGAATTTACACATCCGACAGTGTGTCACCCATACAGAAATGGGAAAAGACAGCTTTTATTTTAGAGAATGCTGGCACTCTTTCTAATAATTGGGACAGCAAAAAATCAGCATCTACTTTATCAGTGGAAAGGGACTTTAAAGATGCTCTCTGTTGGCTCCTCTTGTGGCCACAACATTTAGTATAGTGCCTGACACAGACTAGGTGCTCAATAACTGTTTGCTGAACAAATTAATCAACGTTGCTTTGGATGAGTGTATATTGTTAAAAAACAATAACTACTTCATGTAAAGAGCTTGGAAGTCATCACCCCTATCTTTACAACAACAACAAAAAGCTAGGCAAACCAGGGGCACCTGTTTAACCTGTGGGTTAAAGCCTCTGCCTTCGGCTCAGGTCATGATTCAGGGTCCTGGGATGGAGCCCCACATCGCATCGGGCTCTCTGCTCAGCGGGGAGCCTGCTTCCTCCTCTCTCTCTCTCTGCCTGCCTCTCTGCCTACTGTGATCTCTGCCTGTCAAATAAATAAATCTTAAAAAAAAAAAAAAGGCAGCTAGGCAAACCAAAAACTAACACTATTTTCATCAGAAAACTGAGGTTGCAGGGCAAATAGCCATCTTGACATACGAGACAGAAGATTATAGAGAGTTACATCTGGTATTTGCTTACCTGGAGTAGAAACCTCTAAAGTCATAAACTGGGAGGAACACTTAAATGGTAAATACTATAAATTGCTAGAGGCTGAGTGTGGATTACAGTCAGAATGAAGGACCCCCATCCTTCTGCCAAGAATCCCACCAGATTTCTACTGTGACTATTTAAGAAAGGTCCCCTTGTGATTCTGACAGTGGAGGGGAGTAATAATCCTTGTGAAATATTCCCAGAGGTTTTCTCTGTAGCAAAGGGCTAGTCTCCAGGGGGACAAGCTCTTACCAGAACCTTGTCCAGAGTCATGGGGGAAGAACATTCTTCTCAGTCCAGTTTCCTCTAGCCTTCCTATCTTATTTAATGGGCTAGGGGCTGAAAAGTTATACAAGAAGAAATGCTTGTGAAGGTCACAGGCCACTCATAGGCCTAAAGCACAGGCCCTAAAAAGACAGATATTTCTTTCTTTTTTTTTTTTAAAGATTTTATTTATTTATTTGTCAGAGAGAGAGAGAGAGAGAGAGAGCAAGCACAGGCAGACAGAATGGCAGGCAGAGGCAGAGGGAGAAGCAGGCTCCCTGATGAGCAAGGAGCCCGATGTGGGACTCGATCCCAGGACGCTGGGATCATGACCTGAGCCGAAGGCAGCTGCTTCACCAACTGAGCCACCCAGGCGTCCCAAAAGACAGATATTTCATTGGAGATTATGGAATAGTCCCTCTTCCCCACACCTTACCACCATACCAATAGTACCTTAGGGTAACATTGCTACTGAGACAGCTGTATGACACAGATTCTCTCTCAGGAGGAGTATAAAGGGAAGTCCAATGTTAGGAGGAGAGGCAAAACCAGGAACACTAGAGGAATTTGAAGCCTCTGACACCCAAAGCTACAGGAATCATTAAATAAAATCTCACTCCTGCCTGGATTAAAATACAGCCTCACAATTAAGAGACTTATTCAGCTCAGTTCCTATTACCTGATTATACCATGTCTGACTCTCAATGAAAAATTACTAAGTATACCAAAGGATAAGGGGAAAAAAAATCAACACTTTGAAAACAGAAATCAAGTATTAGAACTAGATGCAGATATGACATAGTTGTGGAATCTCAGTCAGGAATTTTAAATGACTATGGTTAATGTAGGTATTCTAATGTAATAAAAAGTTGGGTACTATAAACAGAGAGATGGATACACTAAGAAAGAATAAAAAAGGAAAACTAGAAAAAAAAAGAACTATAACAGAATGTGTTTCTTTCATAGGCTCATCAGCTGATGGGACACAACTGAAAAAAGGATCAGTGAGCATAAAAACTGGTCAAAAAGAAGATTCCCAAACTGGAAAAATTAATAATAATAAAGAGTAGGTCATTCAAGAACTATAGAACAAGTTTTAAAAGATGTAACATATGCATAACTAGAATGCTAAAAGAGAGAAAAAAAAGAAGGAAAAAAATATTGTTAATACCAGGATTAATGAAGTGTCATGACCCATAGAAAAAAATAATGGTCAACAACTTTTTAAAATTAATGACAGACAACAAACCACAAATCCAAGAAAGTCAGAGAACACCAAGGGAAAAAAGCAAAAAGCTACACAGAAGCATATCATATTCAAATAACAGTAAACCAGAGGCAAGGTGAAAATCTTGAAAGAAGCAGAGGAAAAACTCTTCTTACCTACTGAGGATCAAGTATAAGAAAGTAGATTTCTCATCAGAAACCATGTAATCAAGAAGTGAATGGAGTACTGGCTATTATATGTAAGTGATGAATCACTAAATTCTACTTTTGAAATTAATATTACATTTTATGTTAGCTAACATTTAGAATTTAAATAAAAACTTGAAACATTAAAAAAAGAAATGATATATATCTCTCTCTATATATATCTATATGTGGAATGGAATAGAATGGAAAATAATGGACTATTACTCAGCCATAGAAAAGAATGAAATCTGGCCATTTGCAATGATGTGGATGGAGCTAGAGAATATTATGCTAAATGAAGTCAGTCAGTTAAAGAAAGGCAAATACCATACAATTTCACTCATATGTGGAACGTAAGAAATGAAACAAAGGATCATAGGGAGAAAAACCAAAAAAAGGCAAACCAAGAAAGAGATTTTTTTTAAGTAGGTCCCACACCCAACATGGAGCCTAATAACAGGGCTTGAACTCACGACCCTGAGATCAAGACTCAGATGCTTAACTGACTGCTGCCAGGCACCCCAACAGATTCTCAACTGTATAGAACAAACTAATGGTTTCCAGAGGGGGATGGTATTGCAGGGATGGGCTAAAGAGATGATGAGGCTAAGAAGGGCACATGTGATGAGTACAGGGTGTTGCAGTGAAGCACTGAATTACTAAATCTTACATCTGAATCTAATATTACACTGGATGTTAACTAATTAGAATTTAAATAGAAGCTTAAAATAAAATGTAGTTGGTTAAAAAAAAAAAAAGGAAGTGAATGGAGTGAAAAATGTAAAGGGTTGTAAGAAAAAAAATCCTACCAATCTAGAATTCCATATTCAGTGAAATTATCCTTTAAAAGGAGAAACATTGTTTAAGACAAACAAAAATTGAGGCAATTCACTGCCAGCTGATCTGTTCTATAAGAAATTTTAATATTTTCTTCAGAAAGTAAGAAAATGATATTAATCATAATATGAATCTACATTTATATTTTTAAAGAGTATTGAAGGAATAAATCAAGTGACATACTAACTACTATGTAAAAATAATTTGTCTGATTGAACATTACAAAATATGTTCAATTCAGTATTCAAAATAATAGACTTTGGAATCAGAACCATTTTTGTTAAGATTGAGTGATCTAGAATATATAAAGAGCTTAACATAATGTCTGGACTTGATTATCTAAGCAAAAGAATTTTGTTCAATATCCTAATTTAAAAGAAGTGTCAGTAAACCTTCTTGATAGTCACATATTGTTTAGGTAAAATAAACAAGATATATATATCTATACAGATATATATATATATATATATATGGTATCACAAAAAAGTTAATATTTGGAGTAAGAATAATATCACTGTAAATAAGAGAAAACATGGCCTGAGATTTCTAATTGCCCTCAAACATGGGCCAAAAGAATTCAGAAAAGGTAAATAATGGTAAGCTATATAATGTAAGGTAATATAACATTCTGACATATATAATGAAATAAATAACATAGTATCATAAATGAAGAAATGGAAGGAAAACGAAGGAAGAGTTAGCTGAAGAAAAACTGAGATTCAAAAAAGTAATAAAGAAAAACAAAGGGCCTTGAGTTACTTATGGTAAAGTAAAAAGCAGGTAACCTTCATTGATGAGATTTAATGGATAATATGAAAAGCTGATTTCATAACTTTAGTAGGTAATTTAAAATCTATGGCCACAGAAAGAAAGATAACTGATGACTAGTGTCCCTTTTTCCTCCCAACTACACTAATCCTTTAAATGAAACTAAAATATTTAAGTCAGCAGACAAGAAATATAAAATTATAATTTGAGATTTACCTAATCACCCTTTCCCTGTCCTTCTGCCTAACGTTATTTATGAGTAATAAATTAAATCTTAAAATATTTTCATACAATTTTTCACAAAGCACTTTCCAGGGCAATAGCTCACTTCTAAATAAACAGAAACATAATCCTATCAGTAGTCCTAATTGAACACCTAGTGTGTATAGAATGCTTTGTCCAGGTTAAAGAATGCTACCAATGAGAAAGGTGCTTCTCTTCATGATCCAGGAAGGGAAAATTCTCTGAGCGTTTGTAAACTTGTCAGTTACAAAAGGTTACCAAGCAATTAATAAGAAGACTAAGGCTGATACAGTGGAAGTGAAAAGCAAATCATTAAAGTAGACGTCTGTAATAATAGACTTACATGGGAAGGCCTCCTACAGGAGGTAAGTCTTGAGCCAGAGTTTTAAAATTATTAAAATCAGGGGCGCCTGGGTGGCTCAGTGGGTTAAGCCGCTGCCTTCGGCTCGGGTCATGATCTCAGAGTCCTGGGATCGAGCCCCGCATCGGGCTCTCTGCTTGGCGGGGAGCCTGCTTCCTTCTCTCTCTCTGCCTGCCTCCCTGCCTGCTTGTGATCTCTCTGTCAAATAAATAAATAAAATCTTTAAAATTATTAAAACCATTTTCAAACAGTTCTAAAGAGTTATTTTATTTTAGGAACAAGAATACCTGAGTCACATTAATTTCAGTCATCATCCAAGACTCAAATACAATGATAAAATTGTTTATATGGGTCTTATCGTGCACATTTCTAGCTACTAGCCAAAGAACTGTTCTACAAGCCTATCATATTTGAAGTCAGATTTTAAAATCCTGACCTATTAATTCAACTGATGATAGATATGAGTAAATATTTGCCTATTTTTTTGAGTGAAATTTTTGTTCATGTAACTAACAGGTTTTTAATATCTTGGCAACCAGTATGAAATGAGAAAAAAAAAGGAAAACTATGTAATTTTTATGCGAATGGATTAAGCCTTAATTCAACCTTGCTTCATTTTAACAACAGAACTATGAAAGTTAAGTCAATATATATAATCACTTTGCCTGAGGGAATTTCAGTAAGTTAAATTCAAATTTCAGTTGAAATAAAATTTATATTAAAAAAGGAAATTTAGGGGCACCTGGGTGGCTCAGTGGGTTAAAGCCTCTGCCTTCAGCTCAGGTCATGGTCTCAGGGTCCTGGGATGGAGCCCCGCATCAGGCTCTCTGCTCAGCAGGGAGCCTGCTTCCTCCTCTCTCTCTCTCTCTCTCTCTCTCTCTCTCTCTGTCTGCCTCTCTGACTACTTGTAATCTTTATCAAATAAATAAATAAAATCTTTAAAAAAAATTTATAGAGGCGCCTGGGTGGTTCAGTTGTTAAGTGTCTGCCTTCAGCTCAGGTCATGATCCCAGGGTCCCCCATAGCATCAGGCTCCCTGCTTGGCAGCAAGCCTGCTTCTCCCTCTCCCAACCCCCTGCTTGCGTTCCATTTCTTGCTGTGTCTCTCTCTGTCAAATCAATAAATAAAACCTTAAAAAAAAGGAAATTTATAAATTATAAATTTATAGAGAAAACTCCAGAAGCAATTAATATTGTATGCTCTTTCAACAGGTAGGTAGGTAAAACGTATTGAGAACAAAGTTCTTAAATGAAAAACACATTTATAAAGAACTGGACACAAGTATTTGATTTGCTGAAAGTGAGGGTATACCAAACATAAGGGTTGGCTCTTAAATATAAGGTATGTCATTTCCAAATGAAAGAGCTAAGGGCTTTAACCAGAAAAGCAGGGACAGGGAAAGGGTAGGAAAGGAGGAACTAGAGCCAGAGTCATATAAATAAGATACTGTTATGGCAGGGAGGCAAAGTTCTAAACTGCTAATTCACATGGAAATCCAAAGACAAGAAAATAAAGCCGCTGGACTTAAGGTGGATCCGAAATCATGAAGAAATGATGATGGTAAAGGCTCCAGTAATGGAGCACCACTCTTGTGTACCTTAGTCCTATGGGACAGGAGGGAGCCACACCACTCAAGCCATCTATAAACAGGGGGGTGTTGCTGAGGTCTGCTCACCACAGATTGCCCACAGTGAGACTAGAGTGGACTCAACAGGAAGTCTGGGAATACTGACAATCCACAGCACTTCCCCAGATTGAGGATACACTAAAAAAACTGCTTTTCTTTAAAATCTTTTTTCTTTAAAAAGCAGCCTTAAAATGAGACACTTGAAAGAGGGTGTTAAGACAAATGAGTTACAATTCCTGAAAAAATTATAAAGTCCTCTACCTGCCTTTTCTCTTTTTTTTGGTTCTTCCCTTATCCTTGACTGACTGACTGACCTCCTTCCTTCCTTCCTATCTTCCTTCCTTCCCTCCTTCCTCCTCCTCTTCTTCTTCTTTGTCTTTTTGGTAATCTCAGGAATGCAAATGTGAAATGCCATGAAAGTGAAGAAGTCATTGGGCTTTTTAGGGCTTGGACTCAATAGCTTAAAAATAGCAACCTGCCTTGCTGTTGTTGGACCAGGGTAACATTGAGATCATTTACTAGCATGGGAACATACTCTCATCCTACATAAAAATATTAGTAGAAAATGCTAGTATTAATTTATTTAAGCAAATTCATCTAAAAAAAATCATGCCAGGTAACTGTCAGTCTGTATAAACTGTACAAAAAAATGGGTGACATATTAGTGTTTCTATAGTGTCACAGAATGATCACAATGTGCTGAAATATGAAACAATGAGGAAAGAGGCAGAAGGAATGTTATATACGGCCTGCATACATCATAAAATACTTCTCTAAAGTAGTAATTTTGTATGAGAAAAATGAAATAAAATGCAAGTCAGCCACACAGAGTTTATCTCCCCCTTCCCACCCTGCCCCTCTCTCCTCTAAAATATCTAAGATGCTATCTCTGAGATCGCATCACTTATTCTCACTGTATTTCCTAAGATTTTGAACCTAAGTGATCCTACTTTCTACTCTGGACTTCAGCTTTATGAGTTAGCATAAAGGCAACCCTTCCAGCCACACTTTCCAAAGGATATAATTACAAATATAACATAAGATTCTTCGCTTTCCAGACTTTTAACATTGTTGTTTTTAGAAAGTAATTGGTTTTTCTTTTGCTTTTTTTCCCCCCTCCCAAAGCTCAATGCAATCTATACTGCCTGGAAGCCAGACTTTAAATGAAGCAGATGCTCCAAGTTTAAACTCTGCACTGATGGTAAAGCTGTTTCCTAGCAACACAAAGTTATGAAAACTTCAAGAGCACTACTTTGCTCAATACAGTTTCTCCCATTTAGTTACGTGCACTCAGTGGGTTATTATAAAGAACTGAGTATCAAGTCAAAACCAACTTGATCCTGAATTAATAAGAATGAAAAACCCACTCCATTGATTTTGAACTACAGATATTTTCAAACCTTGGGCAGACAAAATCAGGCTTCATACAGGTTCTCTGAAAGAAGGTTTTTCAGAATGAATTTTGGGAAGGACTTTATGGAAAGATGATAGAGCTAGGCCACACATGTATCTGAGATACATTGTTTTAAAACATCTAGCTTCTTTAAATAACTCTGACAGGTGAAATGGTGTTTAGTTGCAATGTTCTACAGGGGTTCTCAAACATTTTGGTCTTAGAATGCCTTTATATTCTTAAAAATTATTGGGCTTCCCAAAATGCTGTTGTTTATCCTAGTTATATCTAGTAATAGTTACCACATTAGAAGTGATAACTTGAAGATTTTAAATCTTGTCTTGTTCAGTTTGAAATAAACATGTTAAAATAAATAACATATTCTATGGAAAATTTCAAAACAAAACCAAAGACAGTCTAGTGGGATGAGTGGCAATGTTTTATCTTTTACGAATTTCCCTAATAGAAGACAGCTGGATTTTTATATCTTCCTTGGTACTTACTCTGTTATCACACATCACAGATCCCCTAGAAAACTCTACTGTACACTATTGAGAGAATGACAGTGAAAAAGCAAATAACTTTCTCCTCCTTCTCTTCCCCTTTCCCACTCCTTCCTCCATCTTTTTTTTCTCCTTTTTCTTCTTTCTAAATTAATTTGTATCATAGTTTGAGAACTGCTCTCAATAAGAATAGTTACTCAATCTGTAAGATTTAGATAAGGAAAATTATCAGGCAGTATGGTAAAACGATCACATTTATGGTATGTTACAGTCAGCTTGCTTGAGTTTGACTGCTCTTTTGCTCTATGACCCTGATTAAGTCACTCTAGGTCTCCCTTCTATCATTTATAAAATGGGTCTAATGGTAACATCAGACCCACAGTACTATTAAGAGAAAATAAGGTAACAAATAAATGGAAAACCCTTGACATACTTCTAGTCCATAAAATTCACTACCTAATAAATATCACCTGTTATTATCTCTGATTTTAAGACTGTAAAATGGAAGACTGAAACAAATGCATCAATAAAACACTCAAATAACCATCACTCCTCCCACTCCTGAAAAAGAGGAAATAACATGAACCTGTAATTATCTGATGCTTATGCACTTCTGTATTTAAAGTTTGCTTTATTTTTTAATGTCAGTGGAAACATATCTAAAACTATGTGTTCTTTTGTATTTGCTTCTTTCCCAGCACAATCCTTCGATATCATCTGGTGAAGAGACAGAGGGGTGAAGATAGGTACTTTAAAGAAATAGTGAAAATGACCACCTACGTAATTTGAAAAAAAGTAGAAAAGTATGTAGTTTGGTTTTAATGACTGATATCTACTAAATTGGTAATTTATGCTTGCTTTGACCTTTGTTTTGGTTCATATGATGGTCAAAAACAAAAATCAAAATGGGTTTGAATCATATGCTGATTTCTCTCTTACAGGATCAATTCCAGCTACACTATGTAGGCTTCTGTTTCCAGCAGTTGCAGGACTGATCACATTTGCAACATGAATATCATCTTTCATTCCATAATTTCAAAGCTCTCTTAGTACTAACCCAGTTTTTATTACAGCTTTGAGACTAGATACGTAGTAAACATTTTTTTTTTCTTTTTGCCTTGGGACATAGCTTAAGACAGTAAATGAACTGAGATTGCACAGGGTCTTGCAAAGACCTGATAGGGGAGTCTTGAACTCTACAATAAACATTTCTTTTTAAAAGGAGAATAAATGGATGTTCTTGAAAGTCAAATCTTTAAATAGGACCTTAAATGTTTTTTTAATTTTAAACATTGGCAAGATAAAAAATGATGTTACAAAATGCAGTTTAACAAGTGAGCAACAATCATATTAGGCATGTTAAAAAACATGCTGTTGGGGCGCCTGGGTGGCTCAGTGGGTTAAGCCGCTGCCTTCGGCTCAGGTCATGATCTCAGGGTCCTGGGATCGAGCCCCGCATCGAGCCCCGCATCGGGCTCTCTGCTCAGCAAGGAGCCTGCTTCCTCCTCCCACTCTGCCTGCCTCTCTGCCTGCTTGTGATCTCTGTCAAATAAATAAATAAAATCTTTAAAAAAAAAAAACATGCTGTTACGTGTCCTACCAACCAAGTCAGTTTGACAGCCTTTGTTAGATACATGAGAGGTTAGGAGGCTCTTTGAAACCTGGGTATTTAGCCTGCTCAATAATAATATAAAGAAGTCTTGGAATATCTGAGCATAGAGTTTGAATTAAAAAGAAAATAGTGTTTAATTTTCTCCTACATTATGATGAATTTTTATGATGTTAAATTGGAGAACCAAAGAAAATAAAAGGTCATTCATTGTGCCTTCTCTCGCTTATCTTCTCTGAGAGAAGCATTTGACTAAGCTGTTTTCCTTTGGCAAAATATGGTAGAGTTAGAAACCTTGTGTCAGATGGTTAGTACAACGGCTTACAAAATGAGTGTTCAGAAATGCATTTCTGAGCTTCTCTGAACTTCACATTCCTAACTACTTTGTACTTTTATTGTATTAAGTGAGTAGGTTAACATTTATTAAAGAACCACCCAATTCTCAAGAAAAGTAATATTTCCTTGCTTCCTTACTTTCTTTTTAATTTTCCTACTTTGTTTATTGCAGATCATTTCTTTTGTCTTATTTTTAGTGTTTGGCCTTTACTATGGAGGCTAACAGCAATCAGATTCCATGTATGCATTTTCTTTTGCAGTGCATTTAAAGAGGAACTTTTGGGGCCCCAGTTTTTGAATTAAGTTATAACTTTGTTAGGACCTGTATATTTTTAAAAAATATTGCCTAACTGTTTTAACTAAGTTGAAATAAGTGTAAAATATTTCCAAATAGCAACAACAATGTTATCATTGTCATTCCATACTACAGTACTATATATAACCTATAATACTATAATATTATCTATAGTACTATATAGTTCTTATCCATTACACTATAATAATATAGTAATACAAGTAGTAATGTAGTATTATTATACTATAATAATAGTAATATAACACATTACCTAAATTTTACAGAAGGAAGCCCTGAGACCCACATGGGTACATTAGTTTCTTTAAAGTCATGGAGCTAATAAGTGTAAGGTCCAAAAGAAATTATTTTGTTTCATTCTGGGCAATTAACCATTGCACTAGATTAACTATCTTCTCTCATTTGAATAGCTCCCTCCAGAAGACCAGGAAAATGAAAAAAAAAAAAACATTTTCATACTCTTCAGTTTACTATGAGGAAAACATGATAACAAATGGTTTTGGTTTGGTAAAGGTCACATCATAATCAATACTGACACATGTACTAGTGTCTTTTAGAATGAGGTTTTACACACAATTAGAGGTCTCTATTAAGAAAAATGATCATTCCCAATGTCAGCTATCCTGGGAAGAAATGAAATTAGGGGAGTAAAATCAGGAACTTGAAAGATGTAAAACAGAATAAGCCCAGGAGAGAGGACTTTCTTTCTGAGCTTTTTTCTCCATGTTTTCCCTCTTTTCTGGAGGTTGTCCTGCAACTCCATAAATATTGTAGAAATGTGTTTCTGCCTAATGGAACCAAGAGCTCCTAGAAATGGAGTCTGGAGGTAGAGGCAGGCACCTTCCAGAAAACTTCAGGATATTTTATAGCCTGTGGACTTTGAGAGAAGCTTGAGAGGTTAAAATGAGGTATAACCTATTCCCTATGCTGCAATTTCCTTCCACTATACAAAGTAAACATCCTCAAGTGTAAGTTAACTGTGACCCACACCTTGATGTATTGTGAGTACAAGTAAGATCAGAGGAAAATTTAAACTTGCATTCTACAGATTCAAAGGATCTGTAAAGTTTATTTATAAATGTAAATATACAAGAAAGTAGCAGGATAAAAAAGATGTAATTATTATTATCAAGAGACAAAAAGATTTCCACTTTGGGCTAGGATGCATTAACAGAGACTGGATTTATAGCTTTACCTTGAATAACTAGAAAACTGGAGAAAACAGAAGAAAATACAGCTTTGGGACATTAAGGAATGTGTGATTATGATCCATGAGAGAATAATAACATTCCCTAATAAACTGTCTAAAGAAATATTTGTCAACCTCGGATATGAATGGCATTTTAGACCAGATCATTCTTTGTCATGAGGCTGTCTTGTCCATTATAGGATATTTAGCTGTATCCTTGGCCTTGAGCCTCCTCTTCATGCAGTAGTATCTCTCTACTCTAACAAACTAAAAGGTTACTAGATAATGTCCACTAGGGGGCAAAATCACCTCAGATTGGAAACACTGGCCTAGGGTAGTCCCTACAATGCAACACAGGGAAGGTAAACCCAAGTAGAAGAACCAAGAAAACTTCTCTGAATAGAGAGATTAAAAGTTGAAGAGGCCGAGTGGCTAGATTTTGAAAAACAGTCTACATGAGAGGAGGGAGCTCAGAAAGAATGAGACCAGGGAGCAAGAAAGTGTGAGAGAGAAAGAATTAAAAAAAAAAAAAAAAAAAAAAAAAAAAGCTCTCAAATCTATCCAGGGGTTTCCTAGCTTGATCTACATATATGTGAGAGGAACTACTTGTTCAGGGAAAGAATAAGTGGAAATGAGTAGGTAGAACAATTTGTAGAACCCACAAAACTAGTATGGTATTTTCTGCTCATTAGCCAGAGCCAAAAGATTTTTAATAGGTGAGGAAACCTCAGAAGGTGCCACTTTAAATAGAGAGATTAAGTGGGAATGCAAGGTGGTGCAGCTACTTTGGAAAAC
This sequence comes from Lutra lutra, assembly GCF_902655055.1. NCBI lineage: Eukaryota > Metazoa > Chordata > Mammalia > Carnivora > Mustelidae > Lutra > Lutra lutra. The sequence continues at coordinate 69,736,927 of NC_062286.1, forward strand.
AGTGTGGAGGTTCCACAAAAAATTAAAAATAGAGGGGCGCCTGGGTGGCTCAGTGGGTTAAGCCGCTGCCTTCGGCTCAGGTCGTGATCTCAGGGTCCTGGGATCGAGCCCCGCGTCGGGCTCTCTGCTCAGCGGGGAGCCTGCTTCCTCCTCTCTCTCTGCCTGCCTCTCTGTCTGCTTGTGATCTCTCTCTCTGTCAAATGAATAAATAAAATCTTTAAAAAAAAAAATTAAAAATAGAGCTACCCTATGACCCAGCAATTGCACTACTGGGTATTTACCCCAAAGATACAGATGTAGTGAAAAGAAGGGCCACATGAACTCCAATGTTAATAGCAGCAATGTCCACAATAGCCAAACTGTGGAAAGAGCTGAGATGCCCTTCAACAGATGAACGGATAAAGAAGATGTGATCCATATATTACATATATCCAATTACAATGGAATATTACTCAGCCATCAGAAAGGAAGAACACCCAACTTTTGCATCAACATGGATGGGACTGGAGATTATGCTAAGTGAAATAAGTCAAGCAGAGAAAGTCAATTATCATATGGTTTCACTTATTTGTGGAACACAAGGGATAGCATGGAGAACATTAGGAGAGGAAGGGAAAAAGAAGGGGGGAAATCAGAGTGGGAGATGAACCATGAGAGACTATGGACTCTAGGAAACAAAACTGAGGGCTTTAGAAGGGGGTGGAATGGGGGGGGATGAGTGAACCTGGTGATGGATATTAAGAAGGGCATGGACTGCGTGGAGCACTGGGGGTTACATACAAACTATGAATCATGGGACACTACATCAAAAACCAATGACGTACTGTATGGTGACTAACATAAAAGAGAAGAAAGAATAATCAGAAAAAGACATTTACAAATATAAGAATATTATAAATATGTATCATAGATTCAAGAAGGTTAAAAAAAAGAACATGAGCATGAGGAAGAGAGAAATAAGACATAAAACATTACAGAATTACATGTATAAAATATAAAATAAAATATAAAAAGTACATATAAAATAAAAAGTACACTAAATGGAATTAGTAGCAAATTAGACACTACAGGAGAAAAAATTAGTGAATGTGAAGGCATAGAAGTAGAAATGGAGCAGAGAGATTAAAGAAAAAGACTACATAAAAACAGCCACAGCCACAGTAAGCTATGAGACAATAATTGTATTCTAACATGTAATTAGTTCCAGAAAGAGGGGAAGCTGGAAAGGTAGTTTTGAGGAAAAAAAAAAAAAGTAGAGAATTTTCTAAATTTGATTAAAACTTTATACATTCAAAAAGCTAAACAAACCCCAATCAGAATAAACATAAAGAAAACAATACCAGAACATATAAAAAATCAAAATGTTAAAGTCAATTACAAGACAGGAATCCATCAAAATCTTGGAGGATAACAGAGGCAGTAATCTTTTTGACATCAGCCATAGCAAATTCTTACTAGATACATCTTGTGAGGCAAAGAAATTAAAAGCAAAAATAAACTACTGGGACTTCATCAAGATAAAAAGGTTCTGCACAGTGAAGGAAATAATCGACAAAACTACAAGGCAAACTTTGAAATGGGAGAAGGTATTTGCAAATGACATATCTGATAAAAGGTTAGTAGCCAAAATCTATAAAGAACTTATCAACATCAGCACCCAAAAAACCAATAATGCAGTTAAAAAAAATGGGCAGAAGACATAGAGATTTTTCCAAAGACATACAGATGGTCAACAGACACATGAAACAATGTTCAATATTACTCATCATCATGGAAATAGAAATCAAAACTACAATGATATATCACCTCACACCTGTCAAAATAGCTAAAATTAAAACACAGGAAATAAATGTTGGCAAGGATGTGGAGAAAGGAGAGCCCTCTTACACTGTCGGTGGGGATGCAAACTGGTGCAACCATTCTGGAAAACAATATGGAAGTTCCTCAAAAAGTTAAAAATAGAGCAGTCCTATGATCTAACAATTGCACCACTAGATATTTGCTCAAAGGATACAAAAATATTGATTTGAAGGGATACAGCAGCATTATCAACAATAGCCAGATTATGGAAAGAACCCAAGTGTCCATCAACTGGCAAAAGGATAAAGAAGAAGTGGTACACACACACACACACACACACACACACACACACAGGAATATTACTCAGCCAAAAAAAGACTGAAATCTTACCATTTGCAATGACATGGATGGAGCTACAGAGTATTATGCTAAGCAAAATAAGTCAGGGAAAGACAAACACCATATGATTTCACTCATATGTAGAATTTAAGAAACAAAACAGGTGAACATAGGGGAAAGAAAAAAACACAGAGACAAACCATAAAGCTGACTCTTAACTATAGAGAACAAACCAAGGTTTGCTGGAGAGGAGGTAGGTATGGGAATGGGTTAAATGGGTGATGGGCATTTAGGAGGGCACTTGTGATGAGCACTGGGTGTTGTATACAAGTGATGAATCACTAAATCCTACACATGAAACTGATGTTACACCATATGTTGAGTAACTGGAATTTAAGCAAAAACTTGGAAGAAAAAAAATAATGTCAGTGATGAAAAGAAAAATCTTAAGATCAGCCTGAGGTTTGAGAAAAAAAAGAAGAAGAGCACCTGGATGGTTCAATCAGTTGAGCATCTGGCTCTTGCTTTGGCTCAGGTTATGACCTCGGAGCCATGAGATCAAGCCCCAAGTCAAGGTTATGCTCAGCAGGGAGTCTGCTAGAGATTCTCTCTCTCCCTCTGCCCTTCCCCCCACTCACACTGTCTTCTCTCTCTCAAATAAATAAATCTTAAAAAAAAAATACTAAAAATCAAAAGACCTATTATATACAAAGAAACAAAGTTAAATGTGAAAAATCCTTTTCAAAATTTATACAAGTTAGAAGAAACTGTAATGATACCATTAAAGTACAAGTAAGGGGAAATATTTTTTAACTTGGCTGGTTAAAAGCAAAAAAACAAAAAACCCCAAACACTTCCAAAAATAAAAGTGAAAGAAAAATTTATTCAAATAAAATCTGAGAGATCTCATCACTAGCAGATTGGAAGTATAAGAAATGTGAAGGAAATTCTCCAGACAAAAGAAAAATGGTATCAGATAACAATTTAAATATATGCAAATGAAAGACTAGGGCCAGAAATTATAATTGTATAATACATATATTTATTTAAATTCCTTTAAAAATAATTTATTAGAAATAGTTGATTACATGAACAAAAACAATAAAAATATATTGTGTAGTCTATAACACACATAGAAATACAAATAACATCAAAAATACAGAAGGGGTGAAATGGATATAAGTCTTGTTGTCTACTTTTTATAGATAGGCAGTGGCATTATCTTTAAAGGTAGACTGTAATAAGTTGAAGATGTATATTGTGAACTCTGAAGCTTTGTATCAAGCAAGAGTGATAAGACAACAGAAATGAAAAAGTTGAATTTTAAAAATATAAGACTAATCCAAAAAGAAGGCAGAAGAAGAGGAAAAAGGGAGCAGAGAACAAAAGAACAAATAGAAAACAAATAGGAGGACGTTAGGTTTAAAGCCAGCCATATTGATAAATTATACTCAACCTAATTGAAATGATCTAAAACTCCAATTTACTGACATAGATCAAGTTGAATAAAGAGCAATAAACAACTGTATGTGGTATATAAGAAACCCATATTAGATATAAATATACCAGTAGGTTAAAAGTAGAAGGTTTTAAAAGATGTATCATAAAAACATAAAAACACTAGGCAAAGAAAACTGGGTGAAATATAGTAATAGAAATATAGTAACACCAGACAAAGTAGATTTAGAAATATAGATTTAGAAATATAGTAATAGCAGACAAAGTAGATTTCTGAGCTGATATTACCTTAGAAAAGAGAAATATTTTATGCTGATAGAGGGGTCAAATTAGCAATAGAGAACAGAATATATAGAGAATAGCAATCTTAAATGTGAATGCAGTTAATAGCAACAACAAGAACGCTTCCAAATCCACAGGGCAAAGAGATACTACTGTAGAGAAATATACAAATATAGTTGGACATAATTAATTTTTTTCTCAGTAATTAATAAAACAAGTACTAAAAAGAATAAAGAGGATTTGAATAACACTATTAACCACTTTCCCCCTCAAACAACTACAAAATAACAAAATAGAAATTAAATCTAGCAGTATAAAAGAAGAATACAACATAACCAAATACGGTTGGTATCTGAAAATCAACAAATGTATTACATCATACTCACAGGCAGAAAAAAAAAAGAAAAGAAAAAAGTGTACTACTATCTTAATAGCGGCAGGAGAATTATTTCACAAGACTCAAAACTCATTATTAAAAACTTTAGCAAAGTAGGTCTAGAAGCTAATAACCCTCAATATGATAAAATATATCTTTGAAAAAAAAATTGCACCTAACATCAAACTTCATGATGAAAACTTACTTTATCCCAAAGTAATTGACTTGATAAAGTTGTTGAAAATATTTTACATGCCTTGTGATATAAATGATTGCCATCTCCAACTTACTTGGACATAAAGTTCCACTGGGTCATTTCTCCTGAAGGAATCTATTTTAAGACATAAGGAGCCCCTTAGGAAATGACTCAGGGTGAAAGAGAGAGTATTGGCACAGAAGTTTGTCGTTGTTGTTTAACAGCACAATAGGATTAAAGTGAGGTCAACCCCTATAGATTTTATTCATCTTATCCAGTAGTTAAACCACTGAAAAATCTGCCTTCCTCTGGCTACTGAGTCCTAAAATGAAAGGCAAGACAATAACAACAAAGGATTTAGTAAATGCTAATCAAAAGATTATAGCCTATTTTCCACGAGACAATGAAGACTCAAACATAAGTGGCACAGATTTCAACAGTCAGCAGATACAGAAACAATCACGTTAGTGTTGTTGAAAGTAATAAGGGCGTGGTCTTGATGTTGACAAGGGCAACTGTGATGTCAGGGGGTTTCTCTCTCTAACACCAGTTCATCTCCTCCTCTTCCTCCATGTCACCGTTACTGCTGCTATCATCAGTAGTGCATTATCATCATCAGACATTCATTACAGAGCTGATCAGTAAATGAAAATTATTCACTATTTGCAATTACCATTTTGTGTAAACACTGAAAAATCTATTGGTAGTGAGCTATTTTATTTCAGGAAGCACTGTGAAAGATGCTTATAGAAGCTTTCATAAATGCTCTCATGATTTTCCTTGTACTCCTTATTTTTTCAGTAAATTCTTCAATCACTTATACTTTTATCATGAAATTTTGGGGAATCTAATGACAGATGTTGGAACATTCTGACTTATCTGTTTATACCTTATCACTAAGAAGCCACTAGTTACAAGTAAATAGCTTCTCATATTAATGTTTAATTTATTTTCAACTTCTCGGGGGTGGTCAGAAAAGTTGAAATTACATTATTTTTTCAGCTTTATTGAGCTATAATTTTTAAAATATATTATTGGAGCATAGTTGTCATGTAAAGTTATATTAGTTTCAGGTGAACAACATAGTGATTTGACAATTCAATATATTACTCGATGCTCATCATGATAAGTGTAGTCAACATCTGTCATCATACTATATTACAATATTATTATTTTTCTGTACTTTTAATCTCCATTCCTTATTTATTTTATAATTGCAAATTTGTACCTCTTAATTCTCTTCACCTATTTTATCCTTCATTCCACTGAACTCCCCTCTGGCAACCAGTTTGTTCTCTGTATTTGGGAGTCTGACTTTTTGTTTGTTCATTTGTTTTGTTTTTTAGATTCCCCATATAAAATAAAGTATATGGTGTTTGTTTTTCTCTGTCTGATTTATTTCACTTAGTATAATACCCTCTAGGACCATCCATATTGTCACAAATGGCAAAATTTTATTCCTTTATATGGCTGACTATTACTCCATTTTATATATATGCACCACATCATCTTTATACATTCAGCTATCAATGCACACTTTGGTTGCTTCCCTATCTTAGTTATTGTAAATGATGCTACAATAAACATAGAAGTGCATATATCTTTTCAAATTAGTGTTTTTGCTTTCTTTGGGAAAATACCCAGTAGTGGGATTACTAGATTATTTAGCATTTCTATTTTTAATTTTAATTTAGTTTGATTTAATTTTAATTTTTTGAGGAACTTTCATACTATTTTCCATAGTGGCTGTACCAGTTTGCGGATTCCCTTTTCTCCACATGCTCATCAACACCTGTTATTTACCGTTTTGAATATTGCAATTTTGACTGGTGTGAGGTGATATCACTGTGGTTTTGATTTGCATTTCCCTAGTTAGTGATGTTGAGCATCTTGTGTCTGTCTTTTGGCTATTTCTATGACTTCTTTAGAAAAATGTTTATTAGTTCTTCTAGCCATTTTTAAATAAGATTGATTGCTTTTTTTTTTAAGATTTTATTTATTTATTTGACAGAGAGAAAGAGAGATCATAAGTAGGCAGAGAGGCAGGCAGAGAAAGAAAGGGAAGCAGACTCCCCGTTCAGCAGAGAGCCCGATGTGGGGCTCGACCCCAGGACCCTGAGATCATGACCCGAGCCGAAGGCAGAGGCTTAACCCACTGAGCCACCCAGGTGCCCCATTTTTTTTTTTTTTTTTTTTTTTGGTGTTGAGTTGTATAAGTTCTTTATATAGATTGGATATTAAGCCATTATCAGATATATAATTTGCAAATATCTTCTATTCCATAGGTTGCCTTTTCATTATGATGATGTATTCCTTTGCTGTGCAAAAACTTATTTTGGTATAGTCCCAATAGTTTATTTTTGCTGTTGTGTCTCTTGCCTGAGGAGATATTTCCATAAATACATTGCTGTGGCTGATGTCTAAGAGATTACTGCCTATGTTTTCTTTTAGGAGTTTTATGGTTTCAGGTCCCACATTTACATCTTTAGCTCATTTTGAGTTTATTTTTGTGTATGGAATTTAAAAAATGATCCAGTTTCATTCTTGTGCATGTAGCTGTCCAGTTTTCCCAACACCATTTATTGAAAAACCTGAATTAGTGTAGGAAAAAAAAAAGAAAGAAACTATCGTAACCTTTGTTAATCCCTATGAACATCATTTTCTTAGAGCATGTACAGAAATTGAGTACACAATGCAGACCTGACTCATTAAGAAATGATTAAATGATGCCCATATCCTCTGTTTAGAAATATAGTAACATATTTAATTTTTTAAGTCATTGAGGGCTTCTGTAATCCAATTGCATTTAAATGCAATTTAGATAAAATTTACTTATTCAGAAATCTCTGCTATCCCTTGTCTCCGTCACCTGCATAATATAATTCTCCAAGAGTTCTTTACTAGTAAGATTTCACTGTAATTTGATAAGAAGATGCTTTTGTATGGTGAGGTAGTTAGCTAAAAACTAAATAATATCAGTGAATAATTCATGAAATGTCTATTGTACGTGTAGATAATTGGGATAATAAATATCGTTATTATAAATAAATGTCCTTATGGACATATTAACTCCTACCCTGAGGAAGCATGAGGTGAGGTTTTTTTGTTTTTCTTTTTTAACTTGTTTGCAAATTCTCAGGAACATAATGAACATTAATTGATATGTTTCCATGAGAATATATTCTATGTAATAAGAAAAGAGAACAAAATTTCTTTCTCCCCTTCAGTACATTTTATGAGAGATTTCACATATTTATGTTAAATGTATCACAAAAGGACTTAAAGTGTAATCTTTCTCCTTGGATGTATTTTTATAAGATCAGAGAAAGACAAAAGAAGGCAAACCTTTTGATTTGGCATTTTAGTCATGTTAAACGGGATGCTGTCTATACAAAATATGAAAGAAAAAAATCGTTAACAGTAGAGATTCATGCACTGTTGGTCCTATCCTGACTTCCAGAGAGGCTACTCAGCCTTTTACAAGTGAAGATCCACTCCACTGTTGAATAGAGTCACAGAGGATCTCAAAATTGCAAGATATATTTAGCCTCATGAAAGGGCTGTGTTGAACTCTATGTGGTCTCAGGGTTTGGTGGTAACAGGAAAACACCAGGGAGTATATTTAGGAAAGCTGTCCTGAGGTCTGCACTAAGAGACTACAGCAAACAAAATAGAAACAGATGGGTAGCATCCTCAGTGCCAACTGATATGGGGATTCTACAGATCATCACCTGGTCTCTCTCTCTCATTTGCTCTCTCTCTCTCATACACACACACGCACACACAGCTCTCTCAGCATGAGAGCTGCTTTATTAAAAGCTGATAAGTGTCTTGGTGAAAGAAAAACAAGAACCATAGATATTGTGATTGCAGGAGCATATTAAAGAGGCAAGGGAATAGTCAAATTGATGTACTCTTTGTAATTATGTTTTCAGTACCTTCTGCCATCAGCCAGTACTCTCTCCAAATTATCTAGAGATATGCATGCACACATTTTCTGAGGTTTGAAAGATAATTATATTGTTTCTGATTTATATTGATCAGGCTAAGAAAAACATTGCACAATTAAAGAAAAAAACCAAACTTTTAGAATAGATAAACAACAAAGAATGTATTTGTGTATATGATCTGTGTAGGACCCTCCAAGGGGACAGAAGATTTTCTAGTTTGGAAGCAATACCCTGGAAAATTCTATATAAGATAATTTCATAATTCTTCTCTACGAATAGGAGGGGAGAAGCAAAAGATTATAGATGTTAGGTGTTGAAAGCTATAATTTGGTTCACTAAAACACCTGCCTCACCTCACAACATTGGTTTAAAGAGTGTGGCTGGTAAAATGGACAACTCCAAGTCACTGACACCTAAAGGACAGCTTCAAAGGAATCCTGTTGAATAATGTATCAATCTGTTGTGTTCCACCAAAATACCCAATGATTTTCTTAGAAAAGCATTTTGAAATGCCCAGGAAGGATTCAATGGGCTTGTCATGACTAGATAGTCCTCAGGCTACCTATCAAATAAGAGATAGAAATTAAATATCAACTATCATAGCTTTAGTGTGACACAGTGGCTTCAGTTTTCTCCATCTCCAGATTATGAGGGAAAACAGCAGAAGATTTTGGGAAAAGACTATAAGCTGTTCATGAAAAGCATAATGAAAATGTCACTTATTTCCTTTTTTTAGTTAGGAAAATTATGGCATTAATTTAATGACTCCTAAAAAAAAGAAAGGAAAAGGTCATATATATCAGTAAGATGAGCTTATTAAGGGTCTAAGAAGGTTTGAATGTGGTTACAGGAAATAAAGCAGAGAGTTAGGGGAGGCATGGGGAATATAAGAAGTGGTTTAATATTTTCTATGTGTATTGAGGCTGAGCACACAGGTTGAGGTCCTTAGACTCAGCTGAACAGCCAAGTCTCCATAATTCTCTACCTGAATACTCCTACTGTCAGGGGGAAAAAATCATTCACTAGGTCAGGGATAAGGCTTCAGAATGAGTATTTTATGACTAACTCCTTAGGTAACTCTGACGCTCAGTCAGGTTCTGAGTAGGATAAAAGCTTGTATTAGGGAAAAAAAAAAATCAAGATTTCTCTTCAGTTTCTGGTCTGGTCCCTTGTTCTTCTGAGCTAATCCTTATAATGGCCAAGTGGTAGAACCGTTTGGGGAGTTCTGACACCATGAGCTAATTACGACAGGAATTCCTGTTCATCCCCACGCTTAACCAAACTTATTTTCTCTGGCTGTAAAAAGATTGTCACAAAAGAAATGCATTCATATCGTATAGATTTTGAAACTTAGGAGATATCTAGGAAAATTATTTCATCTCTGTATTAATGACACTTTATTAAAATTTAAAGGTTAGTTTCAAAATAAAGTTATACGTATAATACCAAAAGATAAATAGAACCAAATAAATTTCAGAATAACTGGGAAGTTTTTAATTAGCTATAAATACAAAAGATGCCTTTGTGCCTTTCTTGGTACCGATTTTAACATTTAAAATACATCTAGAATTTTTGAGTGGTACCTGAACACAGATAAGAAAAGAGAGAGTATAGGGTAATAACAGACGAGAATGATGGGGAGACATGAAATAGTTCAGCCAAATGAGGCCAGAGGAGTCCTGACTTCTGTTGAGACCGTGAGTCAGTACAGAGAGGCCTGTAGTGCAAAACAGGAATGGATCTGGTGCATTTAAAAAGAAAAAAATATCCATTTCACATATTAGGGGAGAACATCCCTCTCTGACTCTTCTGGTTTCCATGAGGTGGGCAATTCAGTCTAAATCTGGCTCTCAGCTTTAGGAATCCTATTCCAATGCCAGATTTATTCAGTAATAGAGTTTATATTTGCTTCTCCATCTGCCCACTACGTTGTCCCTCAATTGCTTCCAAACGTGGGAAGGAAAACAGAAAGAAAAAAACATTGCAAAATAGTTTTACTAAAAGTCTATTTTTGTATGAAAGCAAAAGCAGAAAGCCAAGTCACTTTGAGAACAATAAACCAGGATGCAAATTCATGGCTTTTCTTTAATTAATGATTCAAGCACCTTTTCATAATTTGTTTGCTAAGCTTGATGCTTAGGGGCTACAAATAAATACTAGTTGTCATCACCTGAAGAGAGACCTTGTTTTTCTTCTCTACACCACTTCTTGTTGATTTCTCTGTCCAGCATGACTTTCCTTCCAGAATCGAATCCATCTTTAATGTCCTACATTAAATATCCGAGTATTCACAAAAACTTCTCTAATCCCCTCCCCTCAGCGGCAGATACATTCTTCCACAAAAACCTCATTTAACTTTTGTTATTTCTTTCCTAACCCACTCTGTATTTTTATTTGTCTATACAGGGTTTTCCTTACTATTGAAGTTTTTCTCCTACTATTAGAGTATTTTGAAGGAAATAACCAAACCCTAGTGAATTTTATAATCTCCAAGGTTAATCATCACAGATAACTGGACTCGAAACACATATTGGATTTAATCGAATGTATACGATCTAGATTCGTCACATGATAAAATAATGATGTTTTGGGGAGGGTAATGTGGTAGTGAAACAGAGTGTCTTTAAGTGAGAAAAAATGAGAACATCGCTTCAAACAGTGCCAGACTCATCTGAAAAAATATTTTGTCAAAACATACATTTATGACCAATATCTTTACCTACATTAGGGGAAGTTTCAGATGTAAATGTCTTCCATTCTGCATTTTGTAGAGTGTAGCTAATTTGTTTCTGGTCTCATCCTGCCTTTTCCTATAGTCATCTAATTCTCCCAGAAATATCTTCTGATAATAAATCATACTGTGTATATAAAGATATCCAAATGGACAAGTTTCTGGAGTTATACAAACCTAAAGTGATGATTATGATAGTTATATTAGCAATGACAAACATATACCAATCTTTTTTTCCTAATATATGCCAATCTTTTTTCCTGTTGAAATACTTGAGAATGGCATAAGAAGCAATACTTAAAATTAACACCTCACAAAAAATAATATAAAAGTTAAAAGTTCTCAGGGCTCCTAGGTGACAGTGGGTTAAGCCTCTGCCTTCGGCTCAGGTCATGATCTCAGGGTCCTGGGATCGAGCCCCGCATCAGGCTCTCTGCTCAGCGGGGAGCCTACTCCCTGCTCTCTATCTCTGCCTGCCTCTGCCTACTTGAGAGCTCTCTCTCTGTCAAATAAATAAATAAAATCTTTAAAAAAATTAAAAAGTTCTAAGATAAAGAAAATCATTTATATAAATTAGAATATACCCAACCTGACCATTGCTTGTGTAACTTGAGAAATCAGCTGACCTAAAAATAGACAATACATATACAAACTTATCTTTTCAGTTAACTCTCTTGTTTTTCACTGATATTTAAATTATTTATTTATGTAATTATGTATTTCAGTTGGGGGAGCTCTCTTCACATAGAAGTTTGAGTATTCTAAATCTGGGAAATGAGAATTAGGAAAATAGTTCAATGACAGGAGGATTGCCATAGTGACCCAAGATTAATGTTAACATCTTTCCTATTCTATCAGGGTCCACATGTGGGATTTTACTATTCACTACTTTTCTCTTCATTTTTTTCCCTCTTTAGAAGGAGCCAAGTATCTGTTTCTTATAGTCGTTTGGGCATGTGTCAGATGCCTTACCATTAGACATACGTGCAAATTAGATAAGGCATTTCATCCTCAACCATCAGATCCATTCTCAAGCTTTGGCCAAAGCAGAGAATACCAGTATGGCTGGCATTAGGACACAAATTTATCTACTTCCACAAAATCTAACTGTTCTGGTTTTTCATTTGACAACATCATGGACAGAGCTCCTCAAGCAAACTCAAAGGACATAGATTTGAATATTGGTCTTTGGCTAAGGGTTTGGCCTCGGTATTTTTTTTTTTTAAGTCTTTCCTGTCCCCAGTTAGTATTTTTTACTGAAACCACAGTCATTTGGGCTGGAGGAATACAATTCCTATTCTTAAGAACAGCAGTGGGTTGCCTAGACAAAGTATATCCTTCTTCCTAAAAGAAGAGGAGGAAAGGAAATCACTCACTCATTAATTCTTTAATTTATCCTATAAAGTTAATGGAAATAGCAAACAAAAATGAAAGGAAATATGCTGTACAATGTTAGTAGCATAAAAAGATTGTTTCACCCTTAGCTGAGTTGCGGAAGAGGAGAAAAAAACACACTTAAACAATTAGATAAAAGGCTTGGTGGCAATGCCATAGCCACAGGATGATAGAGGTTCTCCCTGCAAAGAAGACTTTACTACAAAATATAGTACCCAGTGATTCGATATGAACTCAGCCATGAGTCCCAAAAGCTATGACATTTAAGCAGATAGCAGGAGGTTCTAAGAGGAGAAAGGATTAGCATTTGGGGCAGGTTAGTGACATTATGGATTTCAGGGATTAGTCTTTTAAGAATAAAAAAATTAGCTACAGGTTGAGTGGTAAGAGGTGGAATAACCTAGAGAATTGAGAGAATTGGAGTGGTTAAGATTGGTGCAGGTTTGGGGGCCCTGACTTGACTGATTGGGAGAGGATATATTCAGTCTAGCAAGGAATTCTAACAGTTAACTGAAGAATGAAGGTTGAGGTTAAGATAACACTGGGGGACTCAGCTGGTTGAGGTTACTGCTGCCACCTCCAACACCATACTCCCCTCAGCATTACAAATCTTAGTCTTTACCTGATGCCTAGTCAGGACAGGGGGCTTATCCTGGGGTGCAGCCAGCACATCAGCGATTATAACTAAGCGGGCTAGCTAAAGCAAAAACTGAAAAGGAGCTGGTAAATAAGTCAGGCTCTTCACACTATAAAGTCATACTGATTGACCTTTAATCGTTTTAATACATCAGGATCTTTCATTAGCTAATTAAAAAAGTCTCCTAACCTCAAAATAAGGCAAACAGAAGCAAAAGCATATAACTCTAATTTTATCTGGGCTGTTTTGAATTATCACATGTGGACACTAGGCACCTGGTGTGATTAACGTGTAGATCTCTATCCACCTAAACTTTAATGTAAACTTTTTTTTTCTTTCCTAGGTCAAAGGAGTGGTGAGAGTCTGTATATGTGTTCTGTGAAAGAGAAGAGAGAGGAAGAAGGGCACTGAACCTGCTTTTCTATCTTGGACCATATTTAAGCCTCTCTATAAAGGTCTTTGTTATCATGTTATCAATTGACTTGATGATCAATTATGAGGGCACAGAGAGGGGCTGCTTTGACTAAGAGACAGGGTCAGGGGCATTCTCACCACTTCTGTAGGGACCAAAACATATCTTCTGAGTCACAGTGAGGATGTTACAGCGATATGTGAAAATTCAACATTTTTACAACTTTGCAGAGTGGGTTAGGTGAGTGTTCAGCACACAACAGGAGAGCAGCAGTGTCGTGCCGGAGCAGATTTCTTCTGTGTAGGCACATGGGTAGCACACACTAATTTCTTCTGCTTATTTCCACAAGGAGAGGAGAAGGAAGAGGAAACATTTTAAGATATTCCTTTGTTTTTTTTTTTTAAAGATTTTATTTATTTATTTGACAGAGAGAGAGAAAGAGAGAGTTCACAAGTAGGCAGAGAGGCAGGGGGAAGCGGGCTCCCCGCTGAGCAGAGAGCCCGATGCGGGGCTCGATCCCAGGACCCCGAGATCATGACCTGAGCCAAAGGCAGTGGCTTAACCCACTGAGCCACCCAGGTACCCCAAGATATTCCTTTGTTTTTATCACTAATGTTCTTTAATTCAGTCTTTTAATTTGATTTCCCTAAGGCCTGTGAGTCCAGTATTAACATTCCCATTTTTAAAAAAATTTTTTATTTATTTGACAGAGATCACAAGTAGGCAGAGAGGCAGGCAGAGAGAGAGGGGGGGAAGCAGTCTCCCTGCTGAACAGAGAGCCCAATGTGGGGCTCGATCCCAGGACCATGGGATCATGACCTGAGCCAAAGGCAGAGGCTTTAACCCACTGAGCCACCCAGGAGCCCCAACATTCCCATTTTTATTCTAAAATAAAAACCTTGCTGAAGATCTCAAAATTAGTAAGGCAAGCCTTTTCAGTTGTACTCTGTGTTTGACCATACACTCAGATTTGCCTGGGTTTAAATGTTAATGCCTCTTCATTCACTTCCAAAAATGATCCAGCTCAAATAATAAATTACATGGTCACTCCTCTGTGAGCTATTTGTAACCCATCCTAGATCAACTGAATCAAAACACGTGTGACACTAGGGTTCTGAATTTTAAACAAATAATGTAGCTTGTCTTATTATAAACAATGAATTTGGGATTCCAGCCCAAGACTCTCCAAATTCAAAGCCTATGTAAGATTTAGTATACAATACTGGCTCTTAAAATGATGTCTATATTTGTGCTGGTACCAAATTTCAAAATATAGACGTTGATGGTTTTACATTGCTTGCATCTGTGTTTGCAAATAGTAATCCAAAGCCACATTTAACACTTAGCATGTTTTGGACGTAGGGCTAGAAGCTTTCTTATACTGGAGCAAAGGGCCACTTTGCACAACTTGCTCATATAAACTTTCCTACAATTATTCTGAAACATGTGCACAAGAGAAGCCAAATTATGACTGTAAATATATGATTTTTACATATAAATATATGACTGTAAATATATGATTCATATTTATTAAATATATTTTATATTTCATTTTATTTGTGTTATCTGAATGAATAGAAGACTAGGTACAAGACATTTACCATTAGTTTCACTATTAATTTATTTTATCACCAGTGAAATTTCTTTGAACTTTTCACGTTCTAAAATAGGATATGAAGACAAATGAAGGGGAAGCCTGGGTGGCTCAATCAGTTAAGCATCTGCCTTCAGTTCAGGTCATGATCTCGGGGTACTGGGATCGAGCCCCATGTTGGGCTGCCTGCTCAGCCAGGAGCCTGCTTCTCCCTCTGGCTGTTGCTTTCCCTGCTTGTGCTCTCTCTCTCTCACCCTGTCTCTCTCTCTCTGTGTCAAATAAATAAAAATCTTTAAAAAAAAAAAAAAAGGGACAAGTGAAATTAAAAAAAAAAAAAGTTTTCCTTGGCGGGTGTGACACAAAAAATTGGGACTTCATGCAATCTACAAATAAAGAAAATTGATTAAGAAAAGGCATGTATTCTTCAGAATGATTCTGAATATAGTACTGGCCCTCCATCATTTAACTTTCTATGGCTTTGCTAGCATATGCTTCTTGGTTTTGTTTTTTCTTTTCTCTCCCTTTTCTTGACATTATCCAAAATTTACAGAGCTTCAGATCTTAGTATCCAAGCTGGGCTAATTATCACAGTCCAGCAGATGGTGTGCTCCAAATGGTATGTAACCAAAGCTGTGTAATATCTTTTCAGACCAGGCAGGCAAACGGAGCACCATTTCCTTCTATTCTTCTACTGTGAGGTTTTATCTCAGGAGTGCTGGGTGAGAGGCAGAGGAGAAGCAGCATAGGAAAATCCTCGCCTGCCCTTTGGTACAAAAACCAGGAAATTCATGGCTCCCTAAAAGAGTCCAGCTGTCAGGGGTCTTTGGATCTGTCCAGGAGTCTCCACCAGCTGGTTTGTTGAGGGAATAATTATGAGAACGTTCCTGACTTACTAATGCTGGTAGATCGGGAAGTGAACCGCTCTCATGAACTGTACTAGTCCCAGAGCGAGGGGTTGGGATAAGAATGCCTTCTTACTGTATACTAGGAAACAAATGAACAAACAAACAAAACAAAACAAAACAAAACCCCTCACAGTACAGAGAGGTTTATCCCTGATGTTTTAGCAAAAAGTACACGAGTGTGCTGAATGAATGAATGAACAAAATTAATAAATGCAAAGCAAAAACAAACAAAACCACAGCAATACCTTTTATTTTACACCACAAGATACTAGACTGAAGAATCTGATCTGCAGGCTCAAGAAATACATATCCAAGAGCAGATTTAAAGTTACATATGTAAAGTGCTTGTAGGGATCTTGAGCCATGAAAAGGACAAAGATCAAGATGAATAATGAGGACGGGTGCCACTTATGGAGCTAACATAATAAAAGCACAAAACAAAAATTTCAACAACAACAAAAAAATCATAACATCAAAATGATGCCATCAGAGCACAAAAAATTAATTTGTAGAAGAGAACCATTGCTGAGAATGAATTAAAGTCCTGTAATAGCAAATGGGAACACAAATTCACAGTAGAGGATTTTTTAAAAAAATAACAGGATCCCCAGGGCCACAGGTGGGGCAGAGGCACAGGGATCCCCGGCTGTGAACCCCTCATAGACCAGAATGTCCATTGGGGCTGTGGAGTGGCTGTGACATGGTTTCCAGTGGGCATGGGGCGGGGCAGGGTTCACACTGGGACAGGGGGAGTGGAGATGACAATAAGAAAACAAGCACAGTGCTCCTTTCCCAGCAGCCACACTCTCACCCACACCCTGCTGCCAAAAAGGCCAGCAATCCCTGTACCATCCGATGAGTTTGCTGGGAAAGAGAGGAGAAGGAAAAGGGATCAATGGTCAGAGATGAAGACCCTTTGTGCTTCTTTGCTCCCACCTTTATTGGTTCTGCAGGATAATCACAAGTCCTTATCACTGTTTCTCAAGCACATAATGTGGGACAAAGGGTCTTACTGAAACTAGGAGGATCTGTTTAAGAGAAAGATACAATATGCTAATTTGCGTGTTCTATGAGTTCTGCTAAACATAGCCAAAGGGACAATGCAGACATCTCTTAGATCACAGGGCGGCTGTCTGGGCTAAGAAAGCTTTAGGAAGGGAACTCCTCGTGGCATTCCTATGGCAGAGTGGTCACGCAGGCCTTGGCATTCCAAAGGCCTACACCCTCTTCCAGAAACCTTCCATCGCCCCTAGCGGCCTCTGTGTTACATTTTAGCAAGCTAGGTATTATGGACGATTTCAGGCTCTGCATTAACCCCAACAAGGGAATCTGCCCCATCCCTGTCTGGTCTCTGCCTCCCTGCATGACTTCGAAGAGAATGAGAGCTCAAACAGGGCACATCTACACACAGGGGGAGGAAAGGTGAGATACTGCCTAGAAAGGGAAAGTGGATCTTGTAGATGCACAATCCTCCACATGGATTCTCTTAACTCAGCGCTGACTAGTGATACCTCAGCACCACCTGCCCGTCCCCAAACCCTCAACTAACAGACTCAGAGGGGAAACACTCACTGCAATGAGGCACTGTGAATGCTGGACACTTGCCTTGAGAGCAGTAACTCCACGAAGGAGGAATTTCCCCCCCATTACTTGCCTATGTAGCCCCCGGCTTCTACGTTCCCTAGAAGTAGGAATGCCCTTTGGCCTTTTTTGTTAGCATTTGTGAGAAAGCCTAAAGGTAAAAGCTGTGCCTCTGACCTCACAGAGGCCTTCCTGATATGCGCATGGATGAGAACCAGAGGCCCTGAGGCAGGTGTACTTTTAATAAACACCTCTAAAGATCAACCAATTGAACAATATTAAAAAGGGAATAATAAAACACAAATGAAGAGTTATAGGACTAGGAAGGAAGGAAACTAGTCATTTAAATAACAAAAGTTCCAAACTGAGGAATTCAAAACTGAGGGAAGATAGAAGAAAAGTAATAATAATCACAATAATAATAACAAAAAGTAATAATTAAAATTTTAGTATTTATTAGTATAAATATTTGCCTAACCTGAAGAACAATGTGATTTAAATCTCTTGCATTGAAAGCCCTTGCTGAGTCTACAGCATAGTGAAATTTACTAGTCTATATCGCAGAGACACTTTTGAACTTCAAGAACAAAGAGACAATTTTGCAAAGTTACCTACAGGAAGAACATGTTATTTGCAAAGAAACAAGAATCCAAAACAACATTAAATTTCTCATTTGCAATAATGCAAGCTAGAAAATGATAAAATAATGACTCAAGACTTGAACAAATAAATATAATCTAAATAAAGTTCTATACAAAGTAAAGTATTACTTTTTTGAGGAGGTAACTTAGAAAAAAGGACTATACTTTCCTGTACACTAAGAAAGATATACAAATCTCTACTCCAAGTAAAATGTATTCTAATATGTAATCAATATATATATATAATAAACCCAGTCGAATAGAAATGCATGATGAAAATTTGACTTGGAATTTGGGATATGTGTTCATTAATTTTCTTGAAATAGGGTTGGCTCTCTTATTGCTAGGACCAAATAATTCTCAATTATGTTACTCGAACTCGGGCTTCGGGATGGGAGGGAACACAGTCTTAAGTTCTCACTCTGTATGGAAGTGGGCCTGGAAGTACAATGCCTTGCTCTTAGAGTGAGCATGGCATGCATCATAATTTAATGTTGGTGCATTAATGCATAGGTATAGATTACGTATACGTTTGGACATATGAAGAGAATCATCCATAGATTAAAAAGATATCTAAATTAACATATCGTGGTGAGAAAATATAATTAGGACAAAACTAGAAAAGGACCAAATTGAAAATAAGAAGCAATAGATCCAAGTGATTTTAATCACAAATTGAAACCGAGCAACAATTCTAAGTATATTTTTCACAAATTATCATCAGCCTTAATTCTCACGTCCCAAGAATGCCTGGACTGATTTGGAATAGGCTCTGATTAGACCTGCTGTACTCAAACCTCATCTAAGCCAGATGATTCAGCAGAAAATATAATGCAAAAATGTATGCTGTTGCTGTGACACAGAAAGAAAGGATTTCTTCTAGTTATATTAATCTTTGAATCTTGATGTGCCCATCCAACTACTTCAAATACAAGGCGGTGAACATGTGGTTTCAGGTGTTTCTGATTTGGTGAATCTTAGTTCAATATGGGCAGCATAGATACCAAGCCTTGACTATGACTTTGAGGGCAATAAAGGAAGCACCAGGAAGATGAAACCTGCATACATAGTTCTATCCTGCTTTCTTCTGCTGTGCAGACATCATTACGGTGCTTACTTGCTGGTCAGGGAGTAACCTGATGTGAAACTAAAATCGAAAATATCTAAGACTTTATTCTACTCATTTTTAAACCAGCCTTAGTGACTTGGCCTAGATAACATTTTAGTTCTACCCTGTTCTCATATGACACAAATTAGTCATTATCATGGTTGTCTTATAAAGTCTGAGTTTATTTGAATTTACTCAAATGTTCACCAAATAATATTTGCTCATAATGGTTCCTTCATCCTACTTTCATTTTTGTGTTCAACTTCCCTCTCCATCGCCCTGAAGCATTCTGTGTTAGGTAGCAACTGCTGCAATTGTGTTGAAGAACAAAATTCTTCAATGGCTTACAACAACAAATATTTACTTTCCTAACTCATGAATCTGTGGGGGCATTTGGAATATTTCTGCTTCAGGGTATGAACTGGGGTGGGTTTGGCTCTGTGCTTGTGGTCAGGTTCATGTCTGTTCCATAGGTATCATTGCTGGGTCCAGGTTAAAGGGGAACATGTACTTGGGGCTTATTTCCTCAAGGTGATCACAGGACCATAAGAGGCAAGCCAGACCCCACAAGAACATTTAGGAATATTTAAACTTTCTGCTTCTATTATGTCACTTATCACGGGCCAAACCAAGTCCCATGGCTACAGTCAAAATACCTTGGCAGAGAATATATATCACCCATAGTGGACCCATAGTAGAAGGAACTGCAATGTAAGTTTTTAACAGAGATGATAATAACAAACAAACATACTGCACATATTTAGTATTGCAAGAATCTCTGAGAGAAGAAACTTTGCCTTTTTTAAAACTATGTCATTGGAGTCCTTGATATTACATGACTATGGAATTATAGGTTAACATAATTTCCTTCAGGGTATCAATTTGCCTTTATTCTCTATTCCTTCTTTTAACTTTCTCTCTCTCTTTCCTCTTTCCTTCTTTCCCTTCTGTATACATTTTTCTTTCTCTCTCTTCAGGATTCTGTTGTCTTTCTGAGACATTAGTTGCCCTTCTATTCCTTATATTGTAAATAAGCATCCTTTTCTTCTGAATTCCTATAAATTTTTAATATGTACATGTGTTAATGTTTTTGTGTTATGCAATTTCATTATAATACATCTAGATGTAACATTTGTTTAAATTTATCTTCCTTCATTCTCTCTGTGTTTTATGATTCTGGAGAGTGGTGTCTTTTATTAAATCTTGGAAAAAATCAAAGCCATTTATCTTCCAAATATTGCCTCTTTCATTTTGGGTTCCCTCTATTATAACCACTAAATCTCTTTTTAGTTAAGATTTTAGGACTTTTCATTTTATCTAACATCTACCTTAACATTTCTATAATTTCCACAAATTTGTCTTCATGTTCACAATTATGAATTACTACCTTACTGATAGGATATATATGTTATCAATATATATGTGTATTATCAATAGACATAAATATATGTTTGTGTCTGTGTGTATGTAATCAGTTTTCAGAAAGCTTATTAGTATTTCATGTGTTCACAAAACCTGGTTCTTACTTTGGTTGAAATGTCTTACTGAATTTAAATCATTTAAACATATCCATTTATTATTCTTTTTGATATATTCAAGGATCAGTCCAAGTTTGGAGGGTTCTAATTCTCCTAATTGTGGCTGCTTCCTCCTGCTTGAGGTGAACTGCTTCTTGGTAAAGGGCTTTGGAATATTTAAATTATGACCACATATTCTGAGTGACTTCTTATTTCTATTTAATTCCTTTGTGACTTGAGTAGGAAGATGTAGTCTTCTGGAATAGCATGGCATTTACTTCTGTCAGAGCCCTTGAAATTTTACCATCCCAGAAAGCCATTTTAAAAGATAAAATCTTAGAATGGAAAAGAACTTTACTGTTTGGCCAGCAGAATTTAATCTCTATCCATGTAGAACTCTCCCCCTGTTCTTAGACTTCTCACAGGAGATTTTTAGTCTTTCACTTTGAGACCTGGAAGAAATGAAATAGTCTCTGACTTTCTTTTCAACAGTGCTGCTTTGTTGTTAGTCTGCCCTTTTCCTGTGAATTCAAATCTTATAGGGCCCCAAGGCCATTGGTCCTCTCTTAATTCCCAAACTAGGACTGATTCCCCCTCCACCACTCAGAGCAGCTCCAGAGTGAAGATGGGTATCAAATACCCCAGGGTTTGGTTCTTTCTTTGTTTCTAATTTGAGCCTTTAAAGATTTCTTAAGTGAAAGCTCAGCAATGTATTTAAATAGGATTTGTTACATTTTATCCATTATTTCTAGATGTTTGTAGCAGGAAGGTTTACACAGTAATCTTAATCTGCCAAATACCTGGAATTGGAAATATCTAATCTTCAATGTAAAGCTATTTACCTCGGCAAAAAGTGATATATAAT
Organism: Lutra lutra; assembly: GCF_902655055.1. NCBI lineage: Eukaryota > Metazoa > Chordata > Mammalia > Carnivora > Mustelidae > Lutra > Lutra lutra. The sequence continues at coordinate 69,758,714 of NC_062286.1, forward strand.
ATCTGTTCTATCCATAAAATGTTTCATTTATATGTGTTTGGGTATGTATGTGTATGTCCAGCTCTACATATGTTTAACAGATGATAAAATTAGCTATATTACAGGTCACATTCTTTGATTAGACTTAAAAATAAGAGACTATTAAATGAAAGACATGATAAATAGTAAAGGAAATGTGTTTCTTCCAAAGAAACCAGAGATCAAAAGTGAATTACAAGTTACTCAGATGTTAAAGTAAAAAATTAACTTTATATCAATACTTTAAAACTGCAGCAAAATCAGTTTCCAATGAGAGGAAAATGTGTAAATTATATGTATTTTAATAATTAGAAAAATATACTAAAAGTAAGTTTAATATTTAAGAAGTTAAAAATTAAAAAAAAGAGAAACATTTTAAAAATTAGTACATGATTAAATGAATACATAAAACAAAAATATTAAAATTAAAGAAATCTTAATTATTTAAAATAAGCCAGTGACGGGGCACCTGGGTGGCTCAGTGGGTTAAACCTCTTCCTTCAGCTCAGGTCATGATCTCAGGGTCCTGGGATGGAGCCCCACATCGGGCTCTCTGTTCAGCAAGGAGCCTGCTTCCCCCTCTCTCTGCCTGCCTCTCTGCCTACTTGTGATCTCCCTCTCTGTCTCTCTCTCTGTCTCTCTTTGTTAAATAAATAAATAAAATATATTTTTTAAAAAGCCAGTGAAGTAACTAGACATCCAGAAAGCTCCTCAAATTAAAAAAAATAACAAAAACAAAGAATTTGCAAGAGAAAAAAATCACCATAAATGTGGATAGGTTTGTAAAGAGTTGGAGGATATTATTTCAATTTATTTTAAAGTATAAAAAGTGTAGACTAATTATTTGATTTGGCCTCAAGTTGATTTTCTGTTTGGTTTTGTTTTCATTATTCCTGTTATTGTCATTGAAAGATAAATTAACTAAAAATTCATAAAAGTTTTGAAAGTGATGATCTCATAGGGACATACCTTATAGAAACCATAGTTATAAAAATCTTGTTAACAAAATGGAATGACATTCACATGGGAGAATACAAATTATTAAACCAAAAAAAACCTTCAGAAAATACGTAAATTTAGGTTAAAACTTGATATATGGTAAAAGTATCTTTGTACAGAATCTATTTGTGTAATTAATTGAGAAAAATATGGTGTACTTAATAATAATTTATATTTATTATTTGTAGTGGGTAAGTAATTTATAGAGGACAATCTTACTTATTCTTTGAAACCACACAAGAGGAAGGTGATATAATTCCAGTTTTAAAGGATTATAAAAGGTCATGACTAAGTGGCCTGCTTCCTCACTTGTTTTTAGTCAAGGTGTTACACTGGTTGGTTATCACTGATAGAAAACAATGTTAAACCTCTCCTTGGTGTCAATTATTTTGTGTTTTCAGGCAGAATAAAATCATTAATTTGAAAGAATCTGAAAATATATACAAATGAAAAGAATGATTACTTAAAAATTGGGGCCCAGGTATAACTTTTTATTTATTTTTTTTAAAGATTTTATTTATTTGACAGACAGAAATCACAAGTAGGCAGAGGCAGGTAGGCAGGGGGGAGGCAGGCAGGGGAAGGGGGGAAGCAGGCTCCCTCGCAAGCAGAGAGCCTGATGAGGGGCTCGATTCCAGGACCGCAAGACCATGACCCGAGCCGAAGGCAGAGGCTTAATGTACTGACCCACCCAGCCCCCCCCCCGTATACCTTTTTAAATAAGGTATATCTGAATATGCTCAGACCCCATGAGGTAAAAGAAAATCATATTTGACAAAACAATAGCTTGATATTTTGAGTGTCAAAGGATGAACTGGACAATAGCAAAAGTAAAATAAGAGAAATCAGCAAAAGCAAAAATTATAAACTTGAAAAACTATTTTCAAGTAAAAATAATAAAATGGCAAATATCCTCCATATATATATATATATATATTCTTCTACATATTTAAAAGAAACTTTTCAGTAGAAACATTAATAAAAGTTGTGAACAAGCAAGTCAGAAAAGGTGAATATAATTCAGCAATAAACACTTTAAAATTTGCTCAGCCTTATTAATACTCAGGAAAATGAAAATAAATCCAACTAGATACCATTTTTTCTCATTAGTTTAAACAAATTTTGAAAGAAAAATTCAGATCACTACTGGGGGCATATAAGCACTTTCATACATTGCTGACAGGAGCAAGGACCTTAAGGAAAGAAAAGTAGCAAGAGCTGGTAATTTTAAATATATACTCTTTGCCATGCATTCCTGTATTTTTAAATCTATCTTATATTTTAAAACACTTAGATATAGGAACATAAACCTAATTGCTTAGACTGGCAAAAAATCTGAAATAGACACTTCCATTAGTATGAAAATAGTTACATAATTAATGATATATTATAGAACCTTATGCAATAATTAAAATAAATATACATCTTTGCCTAGGAAGGCCCAGAGAAAACTGTTAGTTGGAAAGTGGTGTTAGACTGTATTTAAAAATGCACAAATGTATATAACATGTGTGTATGCATACACATACATATAGACATATTTTTCACATCCTTAAAGGTTTTCTGTATCTAATTTGTGATTTATCTTACGTATATGGGCAGTTTAACTTCCAATTAGCTGGACAAACAGATGGAAGTAGATATGGGGCTACAGAAGAGAAATACAAAGCCAAAGAGGTAGGAAAGCAATCTAGGATAAGAAATGTCAGCTGCCTCAATGTTAGGACATTCAAACAGAGAAAAACATCAGGTAACTCACATGCTCAGAACATAGGGATTCTGAGAATCTGAATTTTCTGGTTAAAGTTGGTATAAAATTCCTTTTAGGCTATAACTGAGAGTTGAAAGTGTTTGAGAAATGTGTGCATTTCTCTTACTGTCTTAAAAAATGTCATAGATAGCCTTTAATATTTGGTTGAGGTTTCTTAAGGTCTTATAGTGCTGTTGCTTATGTTTATAAACATAATTCTTCTAACCGATGTTACAGCCATAGACTTGAGTGTGCAAGAATATAGATTAAATACAACTGAGTCCTATGCCATAGAAGAGGGTATTTGGGGTCTTGAAGTTTTAGTAGGAGTCCAGGTAGTTGAAAGCTCAACAATTGTGATTGTCGATGTAGTTACATATCACAACCCAACTGCAGAGCTTTAAATAAATCCAATTGTTCAGACCTTGATCTCCTTCTCCTGAAGCAAATAAAACTGAGACATGTAGGATCCCAGTAATGTATGTTTTTCAAAACTCCCAGTGAGTCAGATATGCTTTCTTTGTTGAGAACAGCTCATTTTCTCAAGTACTCCCAACTGATAGGAAAGTAGGTCCCAGAGGTGCTGAAAATGAGACAAGGACTGTTTCCAGACTCTCAACCTATTTAGTCATTTTAATCATTTGTTCTTGGTATTTTGCTTTTTTTTCTTTTTTTTTTTTTTTAAAGATTTTATTTATTTATTTGACAGACAGAGATCACAGGCAGGCAGAGAGGCAGGGAAGCAGGCTCCCTACTGAGCAGAGAGCCTGATGTGGGGCTCGATCCCAGGACCCTGAGATCATGACCTGAGCCGAAGGCAGAGGCTTTAACCCACTGAGCCACCCAGGCGCCCCTGGTATTTTGCTTTTATTTGACTGTTCATGTGCCCAGGTTCTAAGTGTTATGACTCAGCAAATCAGTGTTTTCTAAATCAGTGGTGCTTTCAATGATGTGGCATCTACACAAACACTGACACAGGTGAACACAAGCATTTCCATGCTCCATCTTCTGCTTCAACTCAAACCAACATCTCTGATCACATGCACTAGTTCTCAGTTTCTACAACTAGCTGTTTTTCCTCTCTTTGCCCCTCCCCTTTCAGACATTGCACAAGATGTTGCGCTCTTCCTTAATTCTCATATCCACACCCCTCCCTTTATTTGGCTAGCTCCTGCTCCTGCCTTAGGTCTCCACTGAAGTGTTACTTCCTGGAGGAGGCCTTCCCTGCCACTGGGTTGAATTAGGTCCCAATGCTCTGCACAGTAATTTTACCACCCCTCATCAAAATATACATCTGACATTTAGAAGCTCATACATTTGGATGCCTGTTATATAGTAATTCGTCAGTTAAGTGGTTGGTTACTAATCATCTCTGCTTCTGTACCAATCAACTAGTTAATAGAAATCAGCAAAGTATTTCCAAATACATTTCAGTATTAGGGTGATATCCTGGGAAATTTTCCCACATTGACGGAAATAAGTAATTTGATGTGTACTTTGACAACTAGATAGATGTCTGATGACAATTCCTAGGGATAGAACACATTCAGAAGTTGAGACAGCAAATTTACTTGCATTATGTGCCCCCTGCCCAGCATGAAATGGCCCCAATCTACCTTTTTAGGTTTCCATAGAAAAATCCTATATATTCTTTGGGCCCCTACTCATTTGAACTAATTTTAATTTTTGGTGTCTAAGCATGCCTTTTACTTTTCATCTTTGGAACATGTACTCATCCAAATCTGGTCTGAGATGACTGCAGTGTTTCCCTCACCACACGCTTTCCTCCTTCTCATACCCAATTCTCCATTTTTGTCTATCAGTTCCTTTATTTGTTAATGTCAAGGACAGCACTAGATCCTTATTCATACTTCAGTGCTCCATAGGATGGTTGGAATGGAAGAAATTAAACTCTCTAAGTTACGCTTTATATGAGTAGCAGTCATGATTTTTTAAAATGATTATTTACAATCTGCTCAAACAACAAAGTACTTTGTGCCTCTCTTTTCCCTTTTGTGTGCTAAGTTCTCCTGAAGGGCAAGAGAACTTACCTTACTAATTTCTCCAATCCTCAGTATAACCTAGACAGTGTCTTGCAATAGCAGTACTTCACTCCATAGTTAAATATAACTACTTGGATAAGGAAGAGTCCTATTCCTTGGCAAATAATCCTCTCTTGAATATGGAAGATATTAGTACAATTTATATAAACTGTGAGAAAAATAAGAATCCCATTTAGAAAACCACTGAATTCTTTCAGAGTGTCAATGTTCCAAAAAGAAATCAATTTCCTAGTTACTTAATGGAAATCCAAGGGAAAATATTAATGCATTGACAGAGTTGAGCAGAAAATTCCAAAGTAAGTTTGGTTCAAGTGGTTATTTGTTATACACACACACACGCACATATACACACAGAAAAAAGTTAAAAATTGCCATGAAGTCTTTTTTAAAAATGCAGTTTATTTGCCTCTTGGCAAAGATTTTTGAGACTACTAAAAATCCTCCTACTATACAATATATACTTTTTTTGGAAGAACAGATAGTAGGATTGTAATTATAATCAAATAATCTTGAGAACATGAACAAAAATGGCACCTCAAAATATTAAAGCATAAATAAACAAATAAAATTCCCAATTAAAAAGTTATGACTTACTGGTCGTGTATACATGAAACCAAATGTACCCGTTTAAATGTGAAAATATTCAACTAATTATTGAGGCACATTGTTTTCAGAATGCTAAGAAACTGGATCGTTTTGGCTGATGGGCTATTGACATCATGTGAGCACAGATTAAACGTCATCAACAAATATGAACAATTTTTTTCAAGGTAGAAAAAGGTATGAAGGCATGCAGTATAAGCTAATAATGATTAATTGAGATTCAGAAGTCAACAAAGTTAAATCTTAATTAGTAGGCAAGCAGGAAGGAATTTAAAATGAATAGCTTACAGCAAATGCAAATTACACTGACTGACAATAGAGATGAACAATTTCTCTGAAAGACTGTTACCTAAGGAAAATGTAAAAAAAAAAAAAAAGTTATCATGAAGTTATATAGATTTGTCATATGAATAAAAATATATGGATCATACAGATTTTGGTTACTCTGACTTGAAAGAGTTAAGTATATAAAGCATGTACTATCCCGCTGTATGATGGTCAGTAACTTATGGCCTGATATTGACCCAAATGGATTTTCCAATATTCTATTTTCACATTTTTCTGGCAGTAGTGTTCTGCAGTCAAATGCTCTACCCCTGAGCTATACCCCCAGTAGTGTTCTAAATCTTCTATGTCTGCTGATCTGAAATCACGTTTACTACTTTATTTTGTAAAGATTAGCAAATAATATCTAAAAGACAGTTGGAACTTAATATGTCCTTGGGGATGAACACAAGTTGATAAGCATTACTTTGAAGTAAACATTACTCCTAGACTTTCCAAATTCTCAAATTTATAACTTCACGGAGAGTAGACATAGATTCTACTGTTATTGTCTTTTCTACATGTCTTTTCTATGTAAGTTGTTTGGTTAAAAAAAAGAAATACTGGTTTTTGACTTTATAAAAGGGGGCAGAGGGCCCTTTTAAAAGATATAATACAGTATTTTTCTATTATTCATCAAAGTGGTAGGAAGAAGGTATAAAATCAGGTCAAGGGTCAAAGGCAGACACCTAAGGTCTTTTCCTATTTTCAGGACCTTTAGAAAATTAATAACCCCTTAACATAAATTTTTTTTAAAAAATGTAACTAACAATTCCTAATTTGTGCTAATATTGTGATTAAGATAATATAGAATGGAAGCTAGAATTGTGATTGACATATGGTAGGTGATTAAAAATTGATTTCATTTAGTATTTAGTAGTATTAATAGACATTTTTTTCAAGAGGTATTGAATGAGTTTTGTCCCACATGACACTAACTGGTAGAGCTGCCTAGGATCTTGCATTTGAAACACCATTGACATTGTATCTAGACCGAGATCTGTAAGGGTTCATGAAGGGCTGTGGCAACATAAATGCAATATATATTTTGTTTTTGTTGAAAAGTTGTTTGACTTCCTTAAAGTGATACAACATCATCATAATTAGAAATAAGTTCTCTTGCTTTTGGATTGGTAGACATTCAGGGTAGAATGCTATTTTTGTTGAGACAGACTTCACCAATGTTACTGGAAATGTTGGACATGTATGAGACAATTGATCAGTATATCTGAAGATGGGTGAGTGCATGTGACCATCAGTCACACCTAAAATAAAACAGTGCATCTGCTACAGATGGAGTTTAAAATCTATTAAACCAAGTGACATTGCTATAAATCTTGGTAAAAGCAAGGTATTATTACAGTTATTTATTTCTATAGTTACCTATTTTAAGAAATATTTGAAGCAATGTGTTTGATAAATTTAAGTCAAGGAAATTGGCTAGACCCTGAAATGAGTTTACATACTAGTAGTTGCACTCAAATAGAAATATGGGCAAAATAAGCAGCATGGTTTTTCCTTTTGACTTTTGCTTCACAATGGAACTGGTTCATTCCAAATATATACTTTCCTTAGCAACTGTACACTAATTTAGAATTTTTTAAGCCATGCCTAAGTTTGATTTACAAAGACTGAGATATGTAGTTATACCTTAAATAGTCCCTAGAATGTCAGATCTTAAGAGTCCTCAGGCAATGTAGTATTAATTCACCAAATACTTAAATGTTCCTATTACGTGCCAGGCACTATTCTATGTACTTGGATTGCAACAATGAATGAAATAGAGACCTTCACTGTGGGACTTATATTCTGGGACATATAATAAAATTAAATATAATAGAAAAGTAAATTATGTAATGTATTTGAAGGTCTTAAGTGCTCTGAAAAAAAATAGAAGAGAGTAAGGAGTAAGTTTTAATATTAAATAAAGTGATTGGATTAAGCTTTGTTAAGAAGACAGATGTGAAGGAAAACTTGATAGATGTCAAGGAAATTGGCTATTTCATATATTCTTGACAAACGTTACAACTGGAAAGAACAGTTAGAACAGGGGACCTACAACTAGAGCACACCTGGCATGAAAGAGTCCAGTGTGGCTAGAGCAGAGTAAGGGAAGTGGAAGCAGTAACAGATAAAGTCAGGGAGACAGGGGTCAGGTCCTATAAGGCCCTATTTTTTATTTGTTTGTTTTGTTTTGTTTTCTTAATTCATGTATTTGAGAGAGACAGAGAGCACGAGCAAGGGGAGGCGCCCAGGGAGAGGGAGATGTAGACTCTCCACTGAGCAGGGAGCCCAATCCAGGGCTCACTCCCAGGACCCTGAGATCCTGACCTGAGTCAAAGGCAGATGCTTAATTGACTGAGCCATCCAGATGCCCCAGGACCTTGGCTGTTTATGGACTTTGACAACAAAAGAGTTCTGAGCAGAGTAGTGACATGACATGATCTGATATTATAAGTGTCATTTGATCTTCTATGTTTAGAACAGATTAGCAAGGAACAAGAATAAAAGTTAGAATAGCTAGGAGTCTATTGTAATGATCTAAGCAAGATATCCTGGGTAGCTTCAGGGAGTAGCAGTAGAAATGGCAAGGAATGGATGGAATCTAGTCCATCTAAACATATTTTAAAGTCAGAATTAACAGGCTTTACTGAAAAATGTAATATGAGATATAAGAGGAAAAAATCAGGAAAATTTAATGGTTTTGATCCAACCCAATCATTTAGAAAAAATGATAGTCTTTTCCCATATAAGGCTGGCTATGAGTAGAACACTTTTTTTTTTTTTTTTTTCAGATCAGAAATTCAGTTTTAAACTGCTTTTCAGTTAAATATTCAATTAGATAGTTTCAATTTTAGTTAGATATTCCAAAGAGGACTTGGAGAGACAGTAGATATATAAGCCTGGAATTGGAAGCAAGGTTTGATCTGAAGATACAAATTTGGAAGTAATGGGCAGTTATAATGTTAAAGCCATGAATTGAGCAAGACCATCAAGACAATGAGTATAAATAGAAAAGACCAGAAATGGTTCCTAGAGCATTCCAAACTTTGAAAGTTGTAATCCTGTCCCTTGCTTCAGAGACCTTGTGAAGTAGAAATATATTATTATTCTAAGTATATTATATTTACCATTTGGATATTGTGTATAGAATAAAATTTCTTGATGCAGTTATAAGATGATTAAGTCTCCATAGGAAGGACTTCTTGTTTTGAGCTGATATACTTTCTTTTTGACTTTCCTGTTGAAAACAAATCTTCTTAAATATCTTATGTATCTTTATGTAGAACTATATCCCTATCTAGAAATCTTACTCATTTTAGAAGTCCAAATGCCTTATAACCTGCCACACTACTCATTTACTATTCACCACACAAGTGTAAACACATATATACTCTGTTAGAGTAAGTAACCCACAGTGCAGTGGGTGAGAAATATTTAGAGAATAATGGATGTTAAAAGCAAATGGACCTGAATATAAATATATACTTTCCTGAGTTACCTTAAACAACTTATTTAGCCTCCTCAAGCCTTAGATTTCTTAAGTATAAAATGAAGATAATGATAAGCAATTTTCTGATTTGTCATGAGTGTTGATATTAACGGATGCTAAGTCATTGAGAGGCTATTTTTGCTTCTATTGTTCTACCATGCTTATTACCACTGATTCATTATTTTATATTCAATTTTTACCTGGTTTGGTGTCTGTAGCTCTGGTTTTGTAATTATTTCTTTTAAAAATAAACCTACATGATTTGGGGTCTTTTGGGATAAAATCTTTTTTTTTTTTAATATACAGAATTTTTTTTTTCCCAGCTCACCTGGGCATAAGCAGTGAAATCTATTATATTCAGCAGTTATTTTCAATGCCAGTGTAGATGACCTTCACAAATGTAAATTTTTCTCAGAACTGACTCTCTACTCCCCCCCCAAAGACATACATTACCTTGACTTCAACTTTTCTGTATATTTAGAAATTATTACAATAAAGTGATGAGGAAAATAATCCATAATCCCTGAAAATAATGGGCATTTCGGGTTATAGGAATAAAAGTTTGTCTGATACACAAAAAGATTCATATTCTCTCATTTGACTTTGACTGTTGGAGAGTCTTTAGAACAGTAGTGGTTAAGATTATGGCTTGGCTGCATTGCACTTCCTCTCCATAAAGGGCAGAAGAAAATAAGAGAACCTAGGGACCGCTCTTCATCTGGATTCAGTGTGTACTGTCATCCTTAGAGTGGGGGCCCAACAAAGTGATCTGAGGATGGATATTACAAAGAAAAGTCTGTGGGACTGGGATTGCTCAGCCAGCACTTCTCCTGAGTGGTTTACTTTGCTTCAAGCCTCTTATATTTTTCTGAAAAAGAGGTTACTCTGCAGAGTTCTTCCCTTCTAAAGAGATTCTCCCGAGATGGGGAAATATATATATATATAACCACTTAATTACTGTCTCTGTTAATTTAGTCATCCACTCATTCCTCCAATAAGTGTTTCTAAAAACCGAGTATGTACCAGGGACCTCGCCATGAGCAAGGGAGACAGAAATCAAACAACTGTGGACTTTGCGCTATGCATGTTTATTCTCTATTGCGGAACTAAACAGAATCTGAGCACTGAGGAAGCACAAGTGAGATTCAAACAAATCAAGTGGGATTCCACCTAAAGAGACAGTGTCTAAGCTGAGTCTCCGTGGTAAAAAGAAGTTGCCCAGGTTAAGAGGTAAGGAAGATGAGAACCTATTGCAGGCAGAAGTGGTACAGCATAACAGTAAAAAAATCCTGGCACATCCACTTGCCGTGGAGGCTTGGCAGGTTTTATTAGCATTGTCACCAGTGCCTAATTTTATAGGCAACCTGACAAATAGTGCTGCAGCTACAGGGGCAGGAACGCTCATGTTTGTACCTCCACCCTCCTTTTTAAATACACTGCCTTTTTTGCAAGCCTTGGCTTTCATCCTACTACTCCTTCAGTGGATTCTTTCTCTTTCTTACCTCTTCAGAGAGAAGACTTATGAAAATATTAGTTTGGGTTTGTATTAAGCTTCTGTCAAAATTACTGTCTCTTAATTCACCTCTCATTTGCTGTAGGTCTCTCCGATGCACTGCAGCCCAAAGAAAAATTTTATTCTGCTCAGACTGCCAGGAAAATGCACATAGATTAAAGCCTCAATACATACACCTTTGGTATTTAAAAAGAGACATCATCATTCTTTGAGGGGTCTTTAGTTGTTCCTTTATCTGAAAATAACCAAGATGTTATAAATGCTATTCGATTTTTTTTAAAAGCAGGATAGTACCATCTTACTTTTTGTGCCTAACTGCAAAATATATATATATATATATATATATAATAAATTTTATACATATATATGTATAAAATTTGACCAGAATCTGTAGCATTGTGTTCCTAAGCTCCAATATCAGGTATCTTGGTTTACTGCCCTTTCCATAAGTAAATGTAAACTTCTAGTTCTCACTCAAGGGCAACAACTTTGCAATAGTATGGACAGAACTTTCTTACTCTAGAGGATTAGGGTGGTCTCTTAAATTAGAAGTTGATAAACTTGTGACTGCCATGATGATTCAGAATCCCAGGGATCTCCAATAACGAAACAAACCACTTTCATACACCAACTTTTTACTGTGGGTCTTCACCAGAAGCACAGTGATAGCAAGAGGAATGATGTAAATTGTTAGAAGGACAGGAAAACTGAAAAACTCCAATACTCACAAGGTTTTTGCCAGTACAAGGCAAAATGCTGCTCACTGCTGGGAGCAGGAAGGATGGGCAGAGAAATAATCATAAAATATGCCAGTTCTTCAGAGTACACTACGGAAGACAACCATAGGCTGAACTTCCTGAGAAACAGAAAACGAAGGGAAGGAATGGAAAGCAAAGAGAGTTGTCTATTCTATTGTAAGTCTATTCTAATTCTATTGTCTATAACGTGAAGGACACAGAGAAAGAGAGAGAGATTAAGAGATTGAGAGAGAAAGAAATATCTTTGGAGTTTAGAAAACTGCTAATTTGGGTGTAAACAAGTAAAAATTTCTCACCAGTGCTCACAACCCAAGACCTGATAAAGCAAAAGTTTTACTGCTTTAAGATCTTTGAACCAGAAATGAGCTGAATCTACTTAATGGCACAAAAATTCCGAGACTGAGCTCAAATGCGGATAGAAATGATTCAATCCTTTCATTAGCAGCCTGGTAGAGCAAGAGTCATGCTCTTTGATAAGGAAAAATTACATTTATTTTCGTTTCTACTCATTCTTTTAAAATGGAAAGACAGATTTTGACAAAAAGAAATCTTTTGAGATACACAAGGAAGTAGGATAAAGTCTCCTTGCTGTATCTTCACATGGCAGAAGGAGAAGGAAACTCTGTGGGGTCTGTTTCACAAGGGCACTAATATACCATTCATGAGGTTCCACCCTCGTTACTTAATTACCACCCAAAGGTCCTGTCTCCTAACACCATCACACTGGGAATATTTAGGATTTCAATATAATGGGTTTTGGGGGAGAGCAGGAACACTCAGTGGAAAACAGTAGTGTATAGAGAAAATTATAACATTAAAAGGATCTATAAGAAGAGATGAAATCTTTTAAATAAAAAATTTTAAGCATCTACTGTAAGAAGCTAGAGAAAAATAAAAACACACTAAGTCCAAAGTACATAAAAGAAAGCAAAAAATAAACATAAATGTAGAAATCAATAAAAAACAGATTAAAATGATTAAAATATTTTAAAAAGGAAAATAAAATTTAAAATATTAATACCATTTTTACAATGAATCAATAACACAAAGAGAAAGCACAAATAATGATACTAAGAATTGGAGGACATTACTACAGATTGCACAGACTTCAAAAGGAAAAAAGATATCAAGGTCAACTATATAGCAATATATTCAATACCAAGAAAAAAATGGAAAACTTCCTTGTTAAAAAAACTGGAATTTCAATTAAAAAATTATTACATAAAAGACACAAAAACGTCTTATCCTAAGTGGCTTGACCAGTCGATTACATCAGAGATTAAAGAGGGAAATAATATCAATATTATTCAAATTCTTTTTTTTTTAAAGATTTTATTTATTTATTTGACAGAGAGAGATCACAAGCAGATGGAGAGGCAGGCAGAGAGAGAGAGAGAGGGAAGCAGGCACTCCGCTGAGCAGAGAGCCCGATTCGGGACTTGATCTCAGGACCCTGAGATCACGACCTGAGCCAAAGGCAGCGGCTTAATCCACTGAGCCACCCAGGTGTCCCAATATTATTCAAATTCTTTCAGAAAATAAAGAAGATACACTTCCTAATTCATTTTATTAGTTACCTTTCTGCATATCCCAAAACTAAATAATGAAATTGTAATAACAATATAAGAACAACAACAAAGCATTCCAATATTCCTCATGACCACAAACACAAAAATACTTCACAAACTCTTCGTAACTTTAGTCCATCAATATATAAAAAAGATTATGCAAGTATATTTTTCACAGGATAGAAAGGTTGGTTTAACCTTCAAAAACAATCGATGTAAATCATCACATTATAGAATAAAGGGAAAATGATACATTAATCAATAAATTCAGAAAATTATTTGATAAAATTCAGCACTCATTCATTGCATTAATCTTTTAGCAAACTAGGAATAGATAATATCTTCTATTTTATAAAATAGACATATAAAATAGAACTTAGGAGATAGAATTTTTATATATATATATAAGATTTTATATATATATATTATGACAAAAGTCTATAGATAACATACTTAAATCTGAAGCGTTGCATGTTTCCCCCTAAGATCAAAAACAGGGCGAGAATAGTCTAGAAATAAAAATCACAAATATACATCAACTGATTTTTGACAAAGAGATGAAAGTAATTCAATAAGTAAAGGAAGTCTTTTTAACAAGTACTACTGAGTAACTGGATATCCATAGGTAATAAAATGAACCCTGACTTCTATTTCGCTCAATAGTTACAATTTAATTGGAGATGGGTAATAGAGTTAGATGAATCAAAGCTAAAGTCATAATGTTTCTATAAAAAAAAATAAAGTATCTTCAAAACTGTATCTTGAATAAATACTTACACAGGACAAAAAAAAGCACTATCCCTAATATAAGAGACAAATATTAAACTAAAAATGATCAAAATTGAATATATGACTCCAGAAAAAGACATCAACAAAAATAAGCAGGCAACCTACAGACTGAGAGAAAATATTCTATTCCTAGTACATATGTCTGATGAAGGCTTTTTATCCAGAATATACAAAAATTGTATAAAAATCATATTAATGTTATGAACATTATTAAGGTTTTAATAGAAAAAATACATTAACAATAGTAAAGCCAAAAACTCAATTATAATAGGAAAAATATTTGACCAGATACTTTCCAAAAATATAAAATTACCAATAAAACCACGGAAAAATACTCTACATCATTATTCATCAGAAGATGTCATTTCATTAGGAGAGAACAGATTACACTCAAACAAAAGATTAAAGTAAAAAAGTCATACAGCCAACTATCAATCAAAATGTGGAGCAAGTGGAACTTACATATTCGGTAAGGAGTGTAAAATGGTACAAATAATCTGGATAAATACATGAGAGTTCTTATAAAAGCTAAGAACATACCAACCATATAATCTAGAATCCTACTTCTTGGTATTTACTTTTCAAAATGAAATGTCCATAAGAAAACTTGTAAATATATGTTCAGAGAGACCTTATTCACAATAATCTCAAACTTGAATCATGCCAAATGGCCATCAATGAGAGAGCATAGTTGAGCAAATTGTAGCTTATTCATACAGTGGGATATTATTCAACAAAAAAAGCAATTAATTATCCCCACCTCCAAGACAAAGGTGGGTGGTTTCATTTACAATTTTATTTATTTATTTTAGAGAGTGAGATGGACAGACAGAGACAGAGAGAGAGCAGGGCAAAAGCAGAGGGAGAAGGGGAGGAAAATAATCTCCAGCAGACTCTGAGCTGAGAGCAGAGCCCTATGTGGGGCTCCATTCCAGGACCCTGAGATCATGACCTGAGCTGAAATCAAGAGTCAGCTACTCAACTGACTTAAGCCCCCCAGGAGACCCAGGAAGGTGGGTGTTTTCCAATAATTATCCCTGGATTGCACTTATTTTCTGGTAATTAAATATCTAAAACCTTTAGTCTTTATTTCTATATAAATGACTACTAAATATATACCTTCAGCATCAAGCCTTAATTTATACTAGCCTTCCTAATTATTCATTCATTTGACTATTTATTTATTTATTGCTTACTTAGGATCAGCATTATTTCTATAGCTATATTTGGAAACACATAAATAAGATCCCTACTCACATGGAGATAACAGTGACTAGAAAACTGTAATAATAATTTTACATTTATTAAAGGTGTTATAAAGAAAAACAAAATGGAAGAAGAATGAGGACATATTATAGTGAGAGGGAATATGTGGCAAGAACAGGGATTAATTCTTTAGATAGCATAGAGGTAAACTCTATAAAGACTGAAACTTTTGCCCTGATGCCTGCATGATGAAAATAAACTGTGCAAAGATCTAGAGAACAATAAATGAAAAATACTATAATAATTTAATAGGTAATTTGATCATCAGTCGTATTTTTGAGATATGCTTGATTTTTTTTCCCAAAATGATCCCTACTGTCATTATGTAATCATTTCAATAATAATGTACTAATTCAATGCAGTCTAACTAATAATAGATAAATTTCATAAATGGCAAATTTTATATATTTAAATGACAAACCAAGATACTTTCAAGGTAATTTGAAACAATTTAAAGTCTTAAGCAGGATAGGCAGTAAACCTTGTTTATAGGATCCATTTTCTCAAAAGAAAGAAAAAGTTTCTATTATTCTAATAAAATGGTAAAAAAGAAAACCTATCATAACTTTCCAAAAGAGCAAAAATAAATTACTATAAAGTTTTCCTAGAACAACAACATTCTAGAGAATAAAACAAAACAAAACAAAACCACAAACTCATAAATACGGACCTATTAGTTAAGACTGAAATAACTTTCAAGACTTAAAGATTTCAAAATCTAGACTAAATAACTCTAATACCTCCACCAGTATAAATATTTATACCTGAACACATATCTCTCTGGGATTACTGTGTCATACCCTTTGATTAATCAATTCTGATAGTTTATCTTGATATCTTGGTACAAATGGACTAGCTACAGAAGACACAATTTCTTCTGGATACATTTTGTTTATTTTCACCAGTGAGTAACAACTATACACCTCATTATTAGCTTAGACACAGACTATTTTCCTTGTATGCTTCCCTTGTTATTTCTTCACATTCCCTGAGTTTAGAAACTTCACTATATCACACTCATTTTTGAGGCTTTAGGTAGCAGGCTATTCTTGAAAAGTCTATATAAATCATAGAATAGCCAATTTCCTTTTGGCATGCCAATGATTCTGTAGCATGTCTATATTTCTATTTTTAAAAGCCAAACTAAAGATCTCTATACAAAGTTTTCCTCTGTAAACATGAGCAACTCTTGAAGACTTTTTGTTGATGCTTTGCAAATCAACTTAGTGCTTTTGAGTCGAGGAAAGCTCTGAATATAACTCTTTTATAAACTTGTAAATTGTGGAAGGTAGGCTTATATGTGTACTGCTCTGAAATCATGCTATGAGCTAAATGTGTTATGATACATTTCAGTTATGAGATATGATCAAAACTATCAATGAATTTTTTATTTCTTTAAAGATTTTATTTATTTATTTGACAGAGATCACAAATAGGCAGAGAGAGAGGAGGAAGCAGGCTCCCTGCTGAGCAGAGAGCCCGATGTGGGGCTCGATCCCAGGACCCTGGGATCGTGACCTGAGCCGAAGGCAGAGGCTTTAACCCACTGAGCCACCCAGGCGCCCCAAATTTTTTATTTTTTTAATGAAATTCCTTAGTAATTGTAGAATAGGTATCTTTTTAGACTTACTTATCTTTATATTACAAATTTTGCACTTTAGAAATAACATTATTTTTATTCTAATTTAGTAACATTTTATAAAAACTATAATTTTACTAAAATAAGTAAAACTTACTGTCATGTAAGCTGCTGGTGTCATTGAGAACTGCATATGTTTATTTGTTTTTATCATAAAACCTCTAAAGAACTTACTCTCTCAAAGCTCATAAGCTTCCAATGAACCTCCAACCAAATTATTTATCTGCTCTATTGATGAATAATAAACAGTATGGAAAAAGAAAAGAGCAGAGTGGGTTCAGGCAGACTAGGGAAGATGGAAGTAAAGTCCCAAAGGATCTGTGGAGAACAAAGAATATTTTCCCAAGGTGTATTGTAGATGTGAACTGATCTGATACTACATCCCACCTTTGTTTTCTATACTCTGCAAAAATGAACAAAAGGCAGCAAGCATATGGATCAGAACCATGGACAGCTTACTGATGATCAGAATGAAAACCATAAAGTGATCAAAAAAGTCGGCCCAAAGCATTCAGGAGAAAAGTAAGTGATCTAAACTTGAGATTCCAAAAGCAGCATGAAAGCACAGTGTAATATAAAACACAGAATAAGAGCAATAACAATGATTCTAATCAGGTAAATACATTCATTCTCCCCCATTTCCCACATAACTTGTACAAAGTAGTATTTTTTGTCTCATTTTTAAATTTATTTTTTCTAAATTTCTGGTTTTCCTGACTTACTATAACATGGGTTTCCATGCCTACCTTGACCCATTTTCCACTGTTCCTCAACATGCATGCAAAAACACACACATAGGATATCTCTAGATAGGCCATTGTCGTCACCCTCTCCAGCACATGTAGATCCCTTTTGCTCTATTCCTCTTAGTTGGGATACCCTGCATCGTATCTTCTAATTCTCCAAATACTATTGGTCCTCAGACTCCACTAAATACCTCATACACTAAAAACTTCCTAACATGCTCATTCTTTAAGAATATTTTACTAGTATTTTCTAAAGTTTATTATCTGGCTGCTTGAGATCTAGTGTCAAACAGAGGTGAGTCAGAAGATGAAACTGAAAGAGTGGTCGCAGGAATATTGGTAAAGCCAGGACTGAGGGTCAGAAAAACAAAACAGGTTAAAGAAAAACCAGTGTCTAAGCCAGCAACAGAAGTATGTGAAAAAACAACAAAGGACCCCTGTAAAGTATGAGTGCATTGCTTGTTGCTGGCTCTTCTTGCTGTTGTTTTCAATTTCCATACTCAAATGTTTCAGGCCCCTAGAGTGCGTTAAAGGTTCTGAAAAACTCATGATATATTTATCTTTACTAATCTTCATTTTGCCTTAACACTCTTAGAAATCATTGCACGGTTAGAATTAAAAAAAAAAAACTGTGAGTGATCTAGATAATACTTAGATGTTTAAAATATTATACCCATTCAAGACCCTAGAGATGATATTGTACAGGACTTTCCAACTTTTTTTTTTCTTTTGTCTTGTATTCCTTTGGAAGTCTGGTAAACACGAGAATGCTAAGGGCCATTTTTCAAATAATGTTTTTACATGTATAAAAAGTACGACATGATATTACAAAGAAACCAACAATATTACAGTACAATTACAAAATGTTTTAAGACATCTAATTTGCGATATAGTAATATATGTCATCCACATATTGGGTGAAAATCATAACAATAATATTTTTAGTTTTCTGCAATAGCTATAGCATGATATGAAAACATGTATAACTGATTTCTCATGCTACCAAATTCAAAGATGTCATCAATACTTTCATGATGCTCTTTCCACATACTAGAGTCCCATTTGAAGCTAGTTAATGAGAAGATATTTTCTGCCATCCAAGTTCACAGGGCCTGTGAATTCTACTAAGCTACCTGAGAGTCAGGGGGGTTGTCCCAAGTTTAGAACCCCAATCTAGTAAAACCTTTTCTTTTATGTGTGAAGAAATTATGGAGCTTGCCCAACATCATAAATCCTAGCTGGAAGTGTTGTAATTAACAAAAATCACATGTTCTCCCACCAAGGTCAGCATTCTGAACACCACACTCTGCTAATTCAGGAGCTTTCATTTTCAGATGGTCACAAATATTAGTGCATAAATTGGAGGAATATCTTCATAAATCCTCAGAAGGCATCTTGTAAGTGGAGGATTTATGACATTGTGTTCGCCTCTGTCTGGTAAATTACTACCTACACTGGCCTGATCTGGATATTAATCTATCTATCCCAGTAGTCAGTAAACTCTCATAGAAAAGTCACTGTGAGATATGTATCACATTACCCCTGGATCCTTGTATTGAGCTTGGTGTGCTTGTTGGAGATGAATTTAATTTACTAATTGGTTGTTTATTTATTAACCATTGTCTTTCATAGTTTGCTTTTGTTTCATAGGACATATTTTTGTGTCCTTACTAGGGAAAAAGCTCCTGGTGACAGACAACCCTTGAAGACTGCTATATACCTGCAGTGCTTAGCACAATGGTATAAACACTTAATGAAGGATTCTACAGAGGAAGTAAAGTATTTATGAGAAGATAATTTAATGACTAAGATAAATTAAAACCTTATTTTCAAATTTTTCTCAAAATACTATAGAAAAGTTAATATGAAAATTTGCTATTAATGAGCAGCTTTACCTATTTTATAGGTTTAATGCATAATTAAGATGCAATATTTTAAAACTCTTGGATGGATGTATTAGATTAGAAACATCAATACTTTTAAATTATTCTCCAAACAGAAAATCTAGACAAAGAGCATTTGCTAGTCTCACCCTTGGCAGAGAATTAGCTATTATATTTCAAAACATGGCATTCCAGAAATAAAAGTACTATGCATCTTGGGATATTTAAGAAATAAATTTAAAACCATATTTTTCTCACTTCTTTTTTTTTTAAATATAAAAACAAAAATTTTATTTATCTATTTGACAGAGAGAGACATAGCGAGAGAGGGAACACAAGCAGGGGACTAGGAGAGGGAAGCAGGCCTCCCGCTGAGCAGGGAACCAGTAGCGGGGCTCCATCCTGGGACACTAGGATCATGACTTGAGCCGAAGGCAGTTGCTCAATGACTGAGCCACCCAGGTGCCCTGAGATCAGTTTTCTTATGCTTTTCTTTTTTTTTTTTATTTTTTTTTTATTTTATAAACATATATTTTTATCCCCAGGGGTACAGGTCTGCGAATCGCCAGGTTTACACACTTCACAGCACTCACCATAGCACATACCCTCCCCAATATCCATAACCCCACCCCCCCCAACCCCCCTCCCCTCATCAACCCTCAGTTTGTTTTGTGAGATTAAGAGTCACTTATGGTTTTTCTCCCTCCCAATCCCATCTTGTTTCATTTATTCTTCTCCTACCCCCTCAACCCCCCATGTTGCATCTCCTCTCCCTCATATTAGGGAGATCATATGATAGTTGTCTTTCTCCGATTGACTTATTTCGCTAAGCATGATACCCTCTAGTTCCATCCACGTCGTCGCAAATGGCAAGATTTCATTTCTTTTGATGGCTGCATAATATTCCATTGTGTATACATACCACATCTTCTTTATCCATTCGTCTTTTGATGGACATCTAGGTTCTCATCTTTCTCACTTCTTCTATATTTGGATGTCATCTAATTTCACAAAGTTTTATTTTCATTACTGTCTTGGGGGAATTAGCTTTTTCACAAGTACAATGATCTATACCATTATGGTGAGTGGTTTTATATCTTACTCTCATGCTGTTAGCCAACTGAGTTGACTCTATAGGATCCTGCTATTGCTGTTTCAGGTCAGGTTGAGATTCAAAAATAAGTAACAAATATAGCACTAGATATTGGATTTTAAATAAAGTACCTGGGGCGCCTGGGTGGCTCAGTGGGTTAAAGCATCTGCCTTTGGCTCAGGTCATGATCTCAGGATCCTGGGATCGAGCCCCACATCGGGCTCTCTGCTCAGCAGGGAGCCTGCTTCCCCATCTCTTTCTGCCTGCCTCTCTGCCTACTTGTGATCTCTCTCTCTCTCTCTCTCCCTGTTTTAAATAAATAAAATATTTTTAAATAAATAAATAAATAAAATACCATTCATACGGGAAACATGCTCTATTCCTCTTACCAACTTTACTTATTAATAATTTTTAATACCTTTTAAGTAAGGATTTTTTAAAAATTCAATTTCCATTTGACATATGGCAGTAATAGGAGTTTATAAATGGTCAGATAGCTTTTGCATATTTTTCTGTTTTCTTGACTGTCTTTTAAGATGGAAATTCCATTATTTTACTTTTAATTAATTACTTAACACCCAAGTCAATGGATTTTACTCTATGTGTTGGTAGGAATCATACCATCACATAGAGAGACAGTCCAAACAGAGGAGGGGAGGAAGGGCAGAGGGAGAGGGAGAGAATCTTAAGCAGATTCCACACCCAGCATGTGTCAGACATAGGGCCTGATATCACAACCCAAAGATCAGGACCAGAGCTGAAATCAAGAGTCAGAGGCTATACCAACTGAGCCACTCAGGTATCACTTTGTTATTTTTATTTGAATTTAAAATTGGCCAATTTCAGGGGCACCTGGGTGGCTCAGTGGGTTAAGCCGCTGCCTTCGGCTCGGGTCATGATCTCAGGGTCCTGGGATCGAGCCCCACATCGGGCTCTCTGCTCAGCAGGGAGCCTGCTTCCTCCTCTCTCTCTGCCTGCCTCCCTGCCTACTTGTGATTTCTCTCTGTCAAATAAATAAATAAAATCTTAAAAAAAAAATTGGCCAATTTCAAATGTAATACCAACTTTTGAAAGTAAAGGGTCATGAGATACTAAAATTAGGGTATTTGATGTGATTTTGAACTGTTCTAATGATTTAATAATCAGGATGGGATTTGAAAGTTTTCACTGTATTACAGAATCTTTTTGGTTGGTGGAAGAACTACTATAATTACACTACTAGGTTTCTTTCCTCTCCTTTCCCTTCCCTTCCTTCTTTTTAAATTTTCTTTCCTTTCCTTCCTCTCTCTTTCTTCCATTCTATTGTTATTTATCTTACTAAATGTTTACAATGTAGTAGTAGTAGTAGTAGTGTAGTAGTAATTCTACACAATGATTTTCAAATGTTACATCATTTTTTCTTATGATAATCCTGTATGATAGGTATTGTCTCTCTCTCTTTTAAAAAACTTATTTACTCATTTGAGAGAGAGAGAGAGCCCATGTGAATGGAGGGAGGGACAGAGGAAGGGGAAGAGAGAGAGGATCTCAAGCAGATTCCCCACTGAGCAGGGAGCTGAACTGGGGCTTGATCTCATGATCCTGAGATCAAGACCTGAGCTGAAATCAAGAGTCGGAAGCTTAGGGGCGCCTGGGTGGCTCAGTGGGTTAAGCCGCTGCCTTCGGCTCAGGTCATGATCTCAGGGTCCTGGGATCGAGCCCCGCATCGGGCTCCGAGCAGAGAGCCTGCTTCCTCCTCTCTCTACCTGCCTCTCTGCCTGCTTGTGATCTCTCTCTGTCAAATAAATAAATAAAATCTTTAAAAAAAAAAAAAAGTCAGAAGCTTAACCAACTGAACTACCTAGGCATCCTTCTCTCTTTTTTAAGAAGAAATATTTCACAAGATAATCATCTTTCCTTTTTTCATTATTCCCTGATTCTTCTACATTAAAAAAGGGTGATCATTTAAAACTAAATTGTTTTGAGTTTAAATTGTCATTTGATCTTTTATTTTTAAAAAGATTTTATTTATTTGAGAGATAGAGAGAGCATGAGTGGGGGGAGAGAGAGGCAGAAGCAGATACCCTATTGAGCAAGGAGCCTGACACAGGGCTCAATTCTAGGATCCTGGGACCATGACCTAAGCCAAAGGCAGACACTCAACTGACTGAGCAAGCCAGGTAGCCCTGATCTTTTTATAAAGCCACTCTTCTTTAGGGTAATAAATATTTATATCTATTATCATTAGGTAAAATCAATAATTGATTTAATTTATGAATGCAATTTGTAAAATTTCTGCCAATCTTTTAAAATATATTACTCATAAGACACTCCATATTTTGACAATAGTCTCATTGTAATTTACTTCTGGATTTCTTTTGTTAGTTATTGAGGATGGCAGAGTGACACCATTATATATGATTACCACATATATTGTAGGAAAAGTATGAATCATTCAAAGAACACCATGGGCATAGAGAAAGAAGGGGAACAGACTCTACACCAGACACTCAAGACATGGGGAATTTGTACTGGGAAGACGAATCCTTGTAATATTTGGTTTTGAAAACCAGAGAGGGTTGGGGCACCTGGGTGGCTCAGTGGGTTAAAGCCTCTGCCTTCGGCTCAGGTCGTGATTCCAGGGTCCTGGGATCGAGCCCCGCATCGGGCTCTCTGCTCCGCAGGGAGCCTGCTTCCCCCTCTCTCTCTGCCTGCCTCTCTGCCTACTTGTGATCTCTATCTGTCAAATAAATAAATATTAAAAAAAAAAAAAAGAAAAAGAAAACCAGAGAGGGTTAACTTCAAGAATTCTTAAAATCAGTGGGGCTTAACACCTGGAACTTAATTTTTTTTAGTGATTTAATGATTTTATTTATTTATTTGAGAGAGAGAGAGTGAGAGAGAGCATGAACAGAGGGTAGGGGTAGAGGGAAAGGGAGAAGAAGACTCTCCTGCTGAGCAGGGAGCCCAACACAAGACTCGATCCCCGAATCCTGGGATCATGACCTGAGCTGATGGCAGACTCTTAACTGACTGAGCCACCCAGTGCCCCACAACTGGAACTTTAAAAATCAGCTTGGCCTGGGGAAAGCTGGAGGACAAGAAGAAACTTAGTCCCCACCCTTAAAAAGACAGCAAATGAATAGCCCTGCTGAAATACAGCAAAAGCAATTTGATGAATGCCTAGAGTACATGGGAGGAGGATTTGTTTACTATTCTCAGAAAAATGCTGGAAGGGCAGGGTTCTTTGGGAAACTTCTCCAAAAGCAAAAGAGCTGGTGGGAGCCATTTCTTTCCTGGATCCCCAGCCTGGATACCTGGACACAGTGGGAAACAGCACAGTGGGAATACTCTCAGTCAAGCTTGTGAACAGCAAGCCCTGCCATGACATTCTTTTATGGACTTTCCCTGTCAAACAGACTCTACAGGAGTTTTCCAAAAAAGGATACAGGTCCCCTCCACAGCAGAACTGTGCACAACTTGCTAACAGCACACCTGTCCCCATATCCTCTTATGGACCCAATCTACCCAACACTCCCTCAGCAAGAATACATCCAAAGTCGCTCCACAAGCATGGCAGTGTGCAAGTAACCCAGACAGAGGACAGCACCATTTCAAAATGACTCTTGCCCTAGGGAGAAGGGAAGAAAACCACACACACCAGCAGACATCTGGTCTGACTGAAAGCCCCACCCTCCAATGAAGGTTTCTCAGAGAACAACACAGGGAAAGTGTTCAGTTTGGTGCGATGGCAGCTCTGGAAAACATTTTTAATTACCCAACTCAAGCCCAAAGTGGCCCCAGACTGGCCTGTTAACAACATAGGAGAAAACCCTGCCCACAACAGGCAAAGAGAACCATTTCAGATACCTGGACTGAAAGCAAACATGGTTCAACCACAAGAGTAGGTTGCATGCAACACACATAGAAGAGACCCCTGAAGTAGGTTCTGGTGAACAGAAGACACCACACTGTAGGATACTATAGGACCTCTTCTTCATAAGGCCACTACTTTCAAGAGCAGGAGATGTAGCTGAGGTTCCTAACACACAGAAATAGACACAGAAAGTTAGATAAAATGCAGTCAGAACATTATGTTTGAAATGGAAGGACAGGACAAAAATCAAAGCAGGAGAGCTAAAAAATGGAGATAAGCAATGTCTGATAGACAACATAAAACAATGGTCAAAAAATTGACCTGAGAAAAGAGTGAAGGATTTCAGAGAGACCCTCAATGAAGAGGTAGAAAACAAAAAAGATGAAGAATTCAACAACTAGAATTAACAGTATAACAGAGCAGTGACCTGGTGCACAGGGTAATGGAAAGGAATCAAGCTGAACAGGAGAAAGAAAAAAGAATAATAAAAAATGAAAATAGATTAAGGGTACTCAACAACACCATCAAGTGTAATAACATTTGCATTCTAGTGATCCAGGAGGAGAAAAGCTAGACAAGAGGGCAGGAAATTTATTTGAAGAAGAAATAGTAGCTGAAAAATTCCCAAATCTGGGGAAACAAACAAATTCATATGCAGAAGGCACAGAGATCCCCCAATAAAATCAACCCAAGGAGGTCTACATCAAGGCATAGTAATTACAATGGTAAAATACAGTGACAAAGAGAGGATTTTAAAAGCAGCAAGACAAAACAGAACAGTTACATACAAAGGAAATCTCATAAAGGTATCAGCTGATTTCTTAGCAGAAAACTTACAGTCCAGGAGAGAGTGACATGGTATATTCAAAATGTTAAAGAAAACAAAACAAAACAAAACAAAACTCTGCAACCAAAAATACTCTATCCAGCAAGGCTATCATTCAGGTAGAAGGAGAGACAGAGTTTCTGAGACAGAGAAGTTAAAGAAATTCATGAACATTAAACCAGCCCTATAAAATATATTAAAGGGGACTCTGAGTGGAAAGGAAAGACCATAAGCAGGAATAAGAAAAGTAGAAAGCACAAAAGCAGTAAAATTAAGTATATCTAAAAAAAAAATCAGTCAAGGGATTTACAAAATAGAAGGATGTAAATTATGACACCATATACTTTATGGGGGGAAACAGAGGTAAAGTTTTAGTGCTTTTTGAATGGGTTCAAACTCAGGTGACCATCAACTTAGTATAAACTGCTTTATGCATAAGATGTTTTACAAAACCTAATGGTATCCACAAATCAAAAACCAGTAATATATTCAAAGAATAAAGAGAAAGGAATCTAAGTATATCACTAAAGAAAGCTAGCAAACCATGAGAGAACAGAGCA
This sequence comes from Lutra lutra, assembly GCF_902655055.1. Taxonomy (NCBI): domain Eukaryota; kingdom Metazoa; phylum Chordata; class Mammalia; order Carnivora; family Mustelidae; genus Lutra; species Lutra lutra. The sequence goes on from NC_062286.1 coordinate 69,784,461, forward strand.
AGAAAGGAACAGAAAAGAACTACAAAACAAATGTAAAACAAGTAACAAAATGGCAATAAGTACATACCTATCAATAATTACTTTGAATGTAAATGGACTGAACACTCTAACCAAAAAAATGCAGGGTGAAAGAATGAATTAAAAAACAAGATCCATCTATATGCTGCCTACAAGAGACTCATTTCAGACCTCAAGACACATGCGGACTGCAAGTGAAGGGATGGGAAAGCATTTGTCATGCAAATGCAAGTGAAAAGAAAGCTAGGGTAGCATTACTTATATTGGACAAAATAGACTTTAAAACAAAGACTGGAACAAGAAACAAAGAAGAATACTATATAACATCATAAAGGGGAGAACTTGACAAGAAGATATAACAATTATAAACATTTATGAACCCAACCTGGAACAACCCAAGTACATAAAGCAGCTAATAACAAACATAAAAGAAATAACCTATAGTAATACAAAACTAGGAGAGGACTTTAAATTCCCACTTACACCAATGGATAGATCATCCAAACAGAAAATCAAAATGGAAAGATTAGCTCTGAACGACACATTGCACTAGAGAGATCTAGTAGATATAATAGTCCACTCTAAAACAGAAGAATACACATTCCTTTCAAGTGGACATGGAACATTCTCCAGAACAGATCACATATTAGACCACAAAATAAGTTTTATAAATCCAGAAAAACTGAAGTCCTATCCATGCATTTTTTCTGGCCAAAATGCTATGAAACTAGAAAACAACCACAAGGAAAAATCCAGAAAGAGCACAATAACATTTTACTAAGTAGCATGCTACCATTGAATTGGTCAACCAAGAAATCAAAGAGGGAATAAAAAACTACATGGAAGTGAATAAAAATGAAAATATAACAGTCCACTATCTTTGGGACACTGCAAAAGCAGTTTCAAGAGGGAAGTTTACAGCAACACAGACCAACGTCAAGAAGTAAGAAAAATCTCAAGTAAACAACCTAGCCTTACACCTAAGGGGTCTAGAAATACAAGAACAAAAACCCAAACCAGTTAAAAAAAAGGAAATAATAAAGAGTAGAGCAAACATAAATAAAATAGAAACAAACAAACAAAAACACAAAAAACAAAAATCCCAGTAGAACAGATCAATGAGTCCAAGAGCTGGTTCTTTGAAAAGATCAACAAAATGGAAAAGCCTTTAGCTGGACACATCAAAAAACAGACAAATAAATGAACAAACAAACAGAAACAGAGGGGGAAGCACAAATAAAATCAGAAATGAAAGAGGAGAAATAATAATCGACACCACAGAAATATGATGGATTATAAGGGAATATTAAGAAGTTAAATCCTAACAAATTGTACAACCTATTGGACAACCAAATTGGAAGAAATGGATAAATTTCTAAAAACATATAACCTAACAAAAGTCAATCAAGAAGTAATAGAAAATTTGAATGGACCAATTACTAGCAATGAAATGGAATCAGTAATCAGAAACTCCGAACAAACAAAAGTCCAGGACTAGAAAGAAATCTTCACGGACAAATTCTACCGAACATTTAAAGAAGAGTTAAAACCTATTATTCAAACTAATCTGAAAAATAGAAGAGGAAGTAAAACTTCCAAATCATTCTATGAGGTCAGCATTACCCTGACACCAAAATCACAGAGACACTACCAAAAAAAAAAAAAAAAAAAAAAAGAGAGAGAGAGAGAGAGAGACAGAGAGGGAGAGACAGGACAGATGAGAGAGAGAGAGAAGGCCAATATCTCTGATGAACACAGACGCAAAAATTCTCAACAAAATACTAGCCAACTGAATCCAACAATACATTAAAAATATTAACCACTATCAAATAGGATTTATTTCTGGGATGCAAATGTGGTTCAATAATTGCAAATTAATCAACATCAACAAGAGGAAGAATAAAATCTACAGGATAATTTCAACAGATGCACAAAATGCATTTGACAAAGTGCAACATATATTTACAACAACCCTTAACAAAGTAGGTTTAGAGGGAACAAACCTCAACATGATAAAGGCCGTATATTTAAAAAAAAAAAAAAAAAACAGCTAATACTACATTTGATGGTGAAAAACTGAAAACATTTCTCCTAAGATGAGGAACAACACAAGGATATCCACTCTCACCAATTTTATTTAACATAGTACTAGAAGTTCTAGCCACATTACTCAGACAACAAAAAGAAATAAATGGCCTCCAAATTAGTAAAGAAGAAGTAAAATTTTCAGCATTTACAGATGACATGATATTATACATAGAGAACCCTAAAGACTCCACCAGAAATCACTAGCAGTAATAAATGAATTCAGTAAGATTGCCGGATACAAAATCAAAATAGAGAGATCTAGTTCATTTCTACACACTAATAATGAAGTAGCAGGATATATATTAATAAAATAAGCCCATTTACAATTGCACCAAAAAGAATAAGAGGCCTAGGAATAAACAACCAAGGGGATGGAAGACCTGTATTCTGATTATAAAACACTGATGAAAAAAATTGAAGATGACAAAAAGAAATGGAAAGACATTCCATTCTCATGGATTAGGAAAACGAATATTATTAAAATGTCCATACTAACCAAAGCAATCTATGGATTTAATACAATCCTTATCAAAATACCAACAGCATTTTTCACAGGACTAAAATAAACAATCCGAAAATTTGTATAGAACCACAATAGACACTGAAAAGCCAAAGTAATCTTGAAAAAGAAGAACAAAACTGATTTCAAGATATATTACAAAGTTATAATAATCAAAACTGCATGTACTGGCACAAAAATGGACACAGAGATCTAGTGAACAGAATAGAGAGCCCAGAAATAAACCCATGATTGTAGGTCAATTAATCAATGACAGAGGCAAGAATATGCAATGGAAAAAAAGACTGTCTCTTTAACAAATGTTGGAAAACTGGAAGGCTATATTCAAAAGAATGAAACTCGATCACTTTCTTATACCATACACAAAAATAAACTCAAAATGAACCTAAATGTGAGACCTGAAACCATAAAAATCCAAAAGAGAGTACAGGCAATAATTTCTCTAACATCAGCCATAGCAACATTTTTTTCTAGATATGTCTCCTAAGGCAGGGGAAAGAAAAGCAAAAATAAACTATTGGGACTGCATCAAAATAAAAAGCTTCTGCACAGCAAATAAGATAATCAACAAAACAAAAAGCCAACCTATGAATGGGGGGAAGATATCTGCAAAGGATATATCCTGCAAGGGGTTAGTATTTAAATTACATAAAGAACTTACACAACTCAACACACAAAAACACATAATCCACTTAAAAATGGGCAGAAGACATGAACAGACATTTTTCCAAAGTAGACACAGAGATGGCAAACAGACACATGGAAAGATGCTCAATGCCACTCATCATCAGGTGATAACACCTCACACCTGTCAGGAGAGTTAAAATCAACAACAAAAGAAACAACAGGTACTGGCAAACATGTGGAGGAAAAGGAACCCTCATGCAGTGTTGGTAGAAATGCAAACTGGTGCAGCCACTGTGGAAGACAGTATGGAGGTTGCTTTAAAAATTAAAAATAGAATTACCATTACAGTAATTTCACCATAGGGTATTCACCCAAAGGATATGAAAACACAAATTCAAGAAAATATGTGCACCCCTACATTTTTTGCAGCATTGTTTATAATAGCCAAATTATGGAAGCAACCTAAATATCTAGTGATAGATGAATGGATAAAGATGAGATGATATGTATATACAATGGAATATTACTCAACCATAAAATAGAATGAAATCTTGTCATCTGCAACAACATAGGTGGATCTAGAGAACATTGTGCCAAATGAAGTCAGTCAGAGAAAGACGAATACCATATGATCTCACTCATATGTGGAATTTAAGAAACCGCAAATGAACAAATAATAAAGAAACAAGAAAACCTCATTCTCAACTATAGAGAAAATACTGGTGGTTACCAAAGATAGGTGGGTGGGGAGAAAGGTAAAATAGGTGAAAGGGATTAAGAGTATATTTATCACAATGAGCATTGAATAATGTATAGTATTACTGAATCACCATATTGTCCACCTGAAACTAACATAACACTGTAAATTAATTATACTGAATTTTTTAAAATAAAGTAACAATGGTAACACAGGATAGATATGAAAGAATTGCCTGAATAATGTTCTTGAGTAGTCAAGGAGGAGAAGGGTCTGGTGTTCAGGTGGAGCACTGACCTTGGATAGGGGACAGACAGTTCACACAGCATATTTCCTGTTATACTAGTGACTAATGATTTTTTTAAAAACTAGCTTCATGAACATTTAAGCTTTTTATTCCAAAAAACTAGGTCTCATAAAAATTGTACAAGAAAGAGTATTTTTATTTTCCCTACTCTATAGATAAGGAAAATTAGAGATAAACTGGATTTCGGAACCCATTACAGTAACAAAATATTTCAATAAAAATATATTTTTATCAAATATTCTAATACATCTTAGGGATTTTAATTGGAAATTTATTGAGAGTAGCCATCAACCCAGGTAATTCAGACCCACAGGATACATCTAGTGGTAATACTGTTCTCATATTTGGCTGTACAGCAGAATCACTTTTGGGATTCCACTTTTCTTTGTCTTGACATAGCATCTTTGGTCTCAATATTTGGATATTCTCATTCAGTGGATTTGGAGAGGGAATGGGTCATCTCTGTTTTAAAACAAAGTATCATAGCTGTTTTCAGAGTGGCTCCACAGTTGAGTAACACTGTAGTGTCAGACATCCACACTCTATCAAATGGTTTTCTACATATAGATATCCTCTGCAAGCCAGATACATTTTCATCATGAAGATGACATTAGGAGAAGTTCAGAATGTAGTTTTTATGATAAAAAGACCTTCAAACAGATGCTCTTTCATAATTTGTAACATTAGATACATGAATTTGCTTTTTATAAAGATTGGGGAAATAATCTGGTGTTAGAGAGTGGTATATCCTAATTCATGTGTTGGTTTTTAGTTCTCTCCAGGGGGCCTTACACTAGTGAAGAGGTAGATCAGGAGCTGAATCAGGGACTCTAAGGAAGACTGGTCCTAATTTTAACCATAATTATGTTGATTTCAAGAGTCCTGTTTAATATTTCATTTCAAAGAATATTTATATTTTTTCAAATGTTTAAAAAGAATGAAGTAGAGATGGTATTCGTCTAGGACTCAAGACTCCAAACACCCAAATGCTCAATCAGCTTTCTAATACCACTGCAGCCTCCCCTTAGAACAGTACCATCAAACATCACTAATCAGTCAAAAGATACTTACCAATTAGTCTCATACTCACTGAAACAACATACTAGACAAATAGTATCATCTTTCTGGGGACTTCATTGAAATAAATCTATTTGATATTTTTTCCTTAGGGTAACTGTACTGAGATAAAAGTAACCAAAAGTGCATGGAGCACTGGGTGTGGTGCAAAAATAATGAATACCGTTACGCTGAAAAATTAAAAAAAATTGAATTAAAAAAAAGTAACCAAAAGTAATCCTTATTATTAACCTGAATATTACCTCCTAATTCTACGGCACTCTTCTGATAAGCTGGGCTAGATGTGAATAACTTTAAGTATTATCTGTACAGAGTAGGCAGATCTAATGCTTAGAACAAAAATCAAATTTCTTTGACCTTCCCCTATTAAAACCTCATTCTTATCCTGGCTATTTAAATCTTACACATCTGATTAATAAATTAGTGGAAGATTTAATTTAAAAAATACACAGAAATGTTTCATGTTATTATAGGTTCTCTGATAAGCAGAAAGTAGGATAGAAAAATTAGATACCAAGAAACGTTTTACGAAAAAAATCTGAGACCTAAAATGGGGGTGGGACTCAGAAGAAGTTGAGAGAGCCATCAGGCCATCTTCCATGTCTAACCCAGAATGAAGAGAAAGAGAGAAAGGAGGAAGGAAGTTTGGACAGAAGTTTAAATGGAAGAAGCGCAGTTTTAAGGAAATTTGGCAAGGCCCCCAGTGAATTCTTGAGCCAAAGTCACCCATGAAAGGAGACCACCACCCATGAAAGGAGACCAGGCTGCTTTTGCATCTCTACTACCATCAATCATTGGCAGGAAGCAGCCTGGGAAATGTGGTCTCTGCACCAAACTGCAACAGGTTATAGGGGCTGCCAACTGAGTGGTCAGTTACACTTTCTGCAGTTGGAGAATAGACAGGGACATTCACATGACCATCCCACATTTATATTCTAAGGATGTGTACTTGCATGTCTGAGTTTGTGTTATTATTCACCTGTTGTTACTGAGTTCAGGTTAAAACTTTGCCTCCAATAGCTGTGGAGGCTGGAGATGACCCTGAATTTACCAAAAAACTGGACCAGAGAACTCGACATTCGTTTTTCATAGTACCACATAAACATATTTTAATGTCTAGTTTTTTGGTTTCTTCCTATTATTTCTAGTGTCAAGACCACAGGGAAAATGGAATGTACTCCTGTTTCTACATAAAGGGAAGGAACTTTTCCCAAAAGTCTCCATTAAGAAAGATTGAGAAGGTTCCAATCCTGAGGCTGTGTGAACTGAGCCTCTCTTCACACAGCACCGACTCCTCTCATTCCTCAAACTCACCAGCTAGTGGAATGTGCTACTCCAAGGGGCAAGATTTATTCATGAAATGCCTCCACAGAAAAATGTACAGGAGGGAAGCAGTTCTGCTGTTAGAGTGATGGAATTCTTTATGCTCTGTTTGTGAAGTGATTGGTGTTTACATCCAGCTATCTCTGTGCTTTGGCTTTAATTTGAGATTACCAGGTGTCTGCCTTTCCTTGGAAGAAATCTGAAGATATTTAAAAGGAATGAGAAATATTTCTGAAGTTACCTTCTTTCTCTTCAACCACAAACCTGAACTGGTTCTGGAGACACAAAGATGAGTATACAAGCTCTCAAGCAGATGGTTGCTCACAAACTCTTTAGAGATTTAGAGAATTTGTACTCTGGAAGGTAGGTAACTGTAATGATGTTAGCTGTCTAGAGATTTTTGTTTTAGTCTCAGTTCTGCTCTGTGACTGAGAAAATAATTTAGTCACTTTGAATCCGGGTTCTTATCTAAACTGGCTAAACTAGCAGACCAATGTGAATGATGCCTCCAGAAATTTTATAATACGACAGCCTACATCATAGTTTTTCTCCCATCTTTCAAAATCTATTACCTCAATTGGTAACACAGGGGATCTCAGAGTGGAATTTCTATGGCAATGTTCATCTGAGTGTGTGTGCGCGCACATATATACATGCATACATACATACATTTTTTTTTTAAAGATTTTATTTATTTATTTGACAGAGAGAAATCACAAGTAAGCAGAGAGGCAGGCAGAGAGAGAGGAGGAAGCAGGCTCCCCGCTGAGCAGAGAGCCCGATGTGGGGCTCGAACCCAGGACCTGGGATCATGACCTGAGCCGAAGGCAGCGGCTTAACCCACTGAGCCACCCAGGCGCCCCCATACATACATATTTATATATGCATATATATATATATATATATGTATATGATAGTGGGGTGATTTTAGGAATGAAGAAATAATCTCAAATTATAGCACAATGACTTTTTTTAATTAGTTTGTGGGGATGAAAATAAAGGAGGGAATTTTAGAACCATGAGATATCTTAGTCCAGATTTTTATTTCTAAAATATTTGGTTTGGGACCATCTGTACCATAAGCAGTGATATTTTTTAAAGTATGATTACTTGGCCTCACCATAGACTTGATAAAGATATTTTTCACATGGGGCCCAGGTATCTTAATTTTCAACAAAATCTCTAGATGGTTCTTTTATGTGTGAGGTTTTGAGAATTGCTCATCTAATCTAAATCCTGCAGATGAAGAAACTGAGGCTCAGAGATGACAATATACATTTATGGGAGTGAATTGATCAAATTGATCCAAATAGCTCATATTTAAATTGCAGTTGAAATATTAATGTCATTCACTCATTCATTCATTTATTCCTCTAAAAGCAATTTATTGACTGTTTACTCAGGTATAATGTTAAGTGTCTAATATAGATCAGCTTATTTAATTCTTAAAACATCTCTGTATCATAATAACTCAGGGGTTGTAATTATTTCTCAAGAGACCGAGGTTAAATATTTCATAAGTTTACCTACATTCTAACCCCTACTGAGCTGGTGTTTTTAACTCTAGAACTCGGGCTCTGTAACCAACCTGCATTTGCCCCAAAGACAGAGAAAGAACTAAAATTTGCTGAATGCCTATAAAACAAGAACTTTTATAAATGCTATATAATGTCATCTTTTCTTCATTGGATCAGGTTTCATATATGTGTGTGTGTGTGTGTGTGTGTGTGTGTACACACACACAGTTTTCAAAAACAGGAAATTGAGACTCAGAAGCTAAAAAGAATAGGACCAAGATTATACAAGCCTAGGCATTTGACTTCCAGCCTTCAGCAAGTAATTTAATGTGATTTTTAGGACTGAAGACTGTGATTAGCTACTTGAACTTTCTATAGGTGTGTGAGGATCTAGAATTTCTGAAAGCATATTATCTCAGAACCTGAGTTTCTGACTCCCGAACTGCATGCATTACTGACAATGCTTCAGCCCTTCCCCACTGTGATGAAGGTCCCTCCCGCCTGTCAGCTGAGTTATCAATGGCTATGTGTTTCAATCAAGCAGTGAAATGGAGAGAAAATGAACATGTTTATTTCCCTATATTTGAGTTGGCTGCCTAGGAATACTGTCAGCTGGAACCATACATTATGCTAATGTTATTGCAGCATTGTCTTTTTTGCATTCCAAGGGGGACTGCTTTTGTTCTCCAAAACTATACCTCACTAAAATCTGGAAGTACCTGGTTTACATATTCACTGCCACTCCTGGCTTCCTCAGGGACCATTTCAAAGTACTAGACGATGGTAAGCAAATTAGTTATTTGATTCCGATGAACTGAGGTCAACATAACATCTGTTTTTCTCAACTTTGCTATCACCTTTATTTCTGCAGTGTTTGCTTGTGCCTGTGATTTATTCTGTCATCTAAGAGCTTTTTCAGTGACCTGAAGCCTCTTGTCTTTCCTGTCAGTGTTTTCTCAAGTTGCTTTTTGCCATAGCCCGGCCAACAAACTATAACTGACTAACCAATGAAAATTTCTCAAATTCTGTTGTTCTCAAACTATACACATGTCCTTTCCCTCCAGTGAATTGAGCAGTGATATTTGACAGAGTGGTTATAAACATTTTTTTGTCAGTCTGGGGAAAGGAGGACAAAAGTCCTTGGTCACCCACTTCCATATCAAATAACCATAAGGCAATGAATTTATTGATTATGTGTCTTATAGAGCAAAACGTTTACTGTGCAAATGGTTTAGCAATCATTTTACTTATTTTTGGAATCTAGGTTCTTTAAGAATTAGAAAACCGAGAAAGTCTTAAAATATGTCATCACCATTGCCACCCCTCAAAAGTCATCAGCTTTTAAATGCAAATCCTTTGGGTAAAGTGGCTGCTCCCAAGGGGTAACATGATGGGTAGATAAGATTGGACTAAACTAGGTTGTTACTGTAATGTGTTAGAAGCAGTCTCAATCCAAAGGGTAAGTATAACTACAGTCCTGAAGGAGAGCCAAAGTCAGAATCGAAGGAGAGACATCAGCTGCCAGGTTCAAGAGGTGAGTGCAGGGAAAGAAAAAAAGCAAGAAAGCGAGCCAAATGTTAAAAACAACAAAGTGTAACAGACTGGAAAGCAGAGTGCATTTTTATAGCCATCCTTTTTGATCCTTTCTTTCCAACACTTCTGCCTCACCTCACAGAGTACCTCATCATTTTCTGTCAGTCCCACTCTGTGCTACGCCTTGAATACTGTTGTTTTCCTCTAGCTGACCTACAATATCTCTCAGTCTCAGTCAGAGCAGACATTCAGATGAGCCCCTCATTTGTTTTCGAGCCTTGGTTATTGAACCATCTCAACAGCATGGTCTAAATAGTACTTAGGGTCAGTTGTATGTTTAGAATGTAAACCAGATCATTTTCTTATCCTGCTTGAAATTTTTCAATAGTTCTTCATTGCACTCTTGCAGCTTTTCAGGTCCAGCATGATTTTACTTCTACCTGCCCTTCCTTCCTGATTTGATACTTTCATACCTTACTTTCCAACTTCATTGCATGGGAGCCACACTTGGCTTCCTTTTCTTCCTTAGGTATGCCCTTCCCAACACAGTGTCCCTGCAAGTTCTCATCATCTTACAGTTCTTTCATCAGTCATTCAAATGACGTTGGCACCATTCTTTAGCTCTCTAAATACCAGTCTCTCAAAGAACACACTCTGACCAGTCTTTCATAGTAATCTCCTAACACCGATAGTTTGTTCTCTATCACATCACTCAAGTTACTTCCTTGTACCATTCATTTCTACCTGCAATGCAAGGAATTCTGTGTAATGGTCAACTCAGCCTCCAATCTGCCCTCCTTCTGATGTGGGAAACAAAGGCAGAAGAAAAATTATTTTATTTCTTTACTACCTATAGCCCATTGACAGACACGTCCTTAAAACAGGCAGAGTAACATTGCTCTAGGGAATCAGCTACCTGGATGTTGGCACTTTGCTAAGGGTGAAAGGCAATCTTAGCCTGGCCCAGGATTCTCTAAGTCTGCTTTAACACAAAAATTCCTTTGGAAATCTCCTTTATCTCTGCTCCCCAAGATACATGTTGGCAACCATCCCCCAAGCATATGACCCACCAATATATATCAGAAGCGTCTCATGGTGAAGGTTTTATTAGACAGTAGTAAATGACTTTTCCCAATAATAGGTAGCCCCCTCAAGGTCCTGGAAACTTTGCTTCTAAAAGTCCTTAGAGACTTACACTATCCCTAACCTCCTCTCAATTTGAAAGTATAGAATGGGCCACTCCTCATGACTCCAGTGCAGCTCTTTCTGCATATAGGTCTTGTCCCCGTGCTTTAATAAAAATCACCTTTTCACCCCAAAGATGTCTCAAGAATTCTTTCTAGGCCATTGGCTCTAGACCTCACCAAGATTCCAAAACTATATCATTTGGCAACCACAAATAGACCCCCTCACTTAATAAAATATCACTACACACTTTTGTGTCAAGACTTATTCTTCAGCTCAGAGACACAAGAACCCTGCAAACCCTGCAGCACCCCTAGGTTGCCTCCTATACTGGTAAGCTGAAATCTATACTTCTTGAACACCTTTGCACTATGATTCTAGGGGAAACTACGTGCTTTTTGACATTTGGGAAATAGAAATCAGGTACATGCTATTTTCTTGCTGCTTTCATTGAGGAGCAAGGTTGTAGAGATGAGAATACCAAGACACTACTGAAAAGACTGAACTTTGTGTTTCACTGTATATGCTCTAGTTTCATTAATGTCAGAGGAAATAGTGATGCAAAACCAGCTTCTGGAGTGCAGTTGAACAAACCTGGAGTGCTCTGGAATGTAAGAACACCAGTAGCAAACCTCTGATTTTCATTTCTTCAGCCTATAGACCTATTTTGCATTTTACTTCTATTAATTTCTGTTTTAAAACTTCTGTGCAAAGTACCAAAAGTGTTTTCCTGCACTGAGCACTCACCAGTTAATGTACTAATTCTTATTTGTTTACTATTTATTTATTTAATTTTTTGTCTGACCCCAGTAGAATGTAAGCTCAGAGAGGACAGGGACATACCTTATTTAGCATTATACAACTGTTCAATACCAAAACAATCCATCACACAAAGTAAGGACTAATGAATATTGATGGCACACGCGGGTGAATAAGTAACACAAATGAACCAAGTTCAATTCATTTAAGAAATAGGTCATATGATCTCCCTGATATGAGGGAGAGGAGATGCAACATGGGGGGTTGAGGGGGTAGGAGAAGAGTAAATGAAACAAGATGGGATTGGGAGGGAGACAAACCATAAGTGACTCTTAATCTCACAAAACAAACTGAGGGTTGATGGGGGGAGGGGGTTGGGAGAGGAGGGTGGGGTTATGGATATTGGGGAGGGTATGTGCTATGGTGAGTGCTGTGAAGTGTGTAAACCTGGCGATTCGCAGACCTGTACCCCTGGGGATAAAAATATATGTTTATAAAGCTGTAAAAAAAAAAAAGAAAAAAGAAAGGATGAATACCCAAGTTTTGTAGCAACATGGACGGGACTGGAAGAGATTATGCTGAGTGAAATAAGTCAAGCAGAGAGAGTCAATTATCATATGGTTTCACTTATTTGTGGAGCATAACAAATAGCATGGAGGACAAGGGGAGATGGAGAGGAGAAGGGAGTTGAGGGAAATTGGAAGGGGAGGTGAACCATGAGAGACTATGGACTCTGAAAAACGATCTGAGAATTTTGAAGGGGTGGGGGGTGGGAGGTTGGGGGCACCAGGTGGTGGGTATTGTAGAGGGCACGGATTGCATGGAGCACTGGGTGTGGTGCAAAAATAATGAATACTGTTATGCTGAAAAAATAAAAAAATTAAAAAAAAAAAAGAAATAGGTCAAAGATGTCTAGACCATAATGTTTCTGGTACTGATCTCTGTGTATTTATTTTGGACTTATGTCGTGTTAGGGAAAGAAACTATTTTAGAAACCAAGATTATCATGCCCCTGTTTTTGCTTTTCAGGGTATATAAATGTTAACAGTTTCTATTGAATAGGTTTTCATTTAGGTGTCAACGAACCCCAGTGAAAAAATATGAAAGCTGGATTAGAAGCTTTCATCCATAGCAGTGATTTTCAATGTAGTTATTGCTTTTCTGACAATCTGCATATTCATCCTGGTGAATAAAATCCTATTTTCATAACTTGTGTTTTGCATGAGAAATCTGGAAATACCATACATACTGTCTATGTTGCACGCTTCTGAGTTACTCTGGCTCAGGCTTGTAGCTTTCCTTCACTTCCAGGTTTGCTTCCTCTCCTCTCTTCATTTCTCCTCTCCTTTTTCCCTTTTTTTTAAATATGAATTAGTGTCACCCAACAGGCTGACTAATGCAGTTTCATTATCATCACTCACGGAAATGAGTCAGCATCTTTCACTGAATAACTTTGTGACAGCAGGAAGTTTTAGATATTTTAAAATATTTGACTTTTTCAGATGGGAATGGTCCCCTCCAATCAAATGGAACTGTTTATGTTACTCTACTCTCTCACCTGCAATACTTCATCAGGTCACAAGGGCCTCTTGTCTTCTTTTGTTTTGTGTATTTAAAATGGATGCAGTGCCCATCACTAACAGGCAGATTCTAAGGGTTGGAAGCTGGTGCTCTTAATGAATGCATTTATGAAGGCTCTATTTGTTTTTTTCCTTTATTTTTTAAGTAGCATGTAGATTTCTAGTCCCTACATCAATGATATAGATATATAAATACACACACACATATAATATATATGTATATATATTAAATATATATGTATATATATGTATATATATAAAATCTTTATATATATATATATATTTTTTTTTTAAGATTTTATTTATCTATTTGAGAGAGAGAAAGAGAGCAGGCACTAACAGGGGGAGTGGCAGAGGCAGAGGGATAGGCAGACTCCCCACTGAGAGAGAGCCTGAAGCAGAGCTCAACTTGATCCCAGGACCCTGAGATCATGACCTGACCTGAAGGCCGAGGTTTAACCAATTGAGCCACCCAGGTGCCTCTAAATTATATATTTTTAACTGGATCTTCTCAAAAGAAAATGTAGATAAAGAAAAACCTGTCATGTCAGACTAGTTCAAAAGCTGCATAAAAGGGAAAAACAATCAAACCACTTTTTTTTTTTCCCCTAAGGCAGTTTTGTGAGCTCTGAAGCAAAGAGCAATTTTAACCAATAGAAACTGATTCTCTCAAGTGCGGCAGGAAAATGTGGCTCCTTGCAACAGAGGAGGGAGCTGGAAGCCAGAGGATTGATGTTGCCTGTTTCCATCCATCAGGTTTCATGAGCTCAACTCAATGCCCCTGTGATGAGCTGCATTCAGTGTGCGTAAGAGCTGAAGAGGCACACGAGTGTGCATGCTGATGAGCATAACCACTCATCATTCACCAACCCGGCCTGCTCCTTCAGATCTTCTTTTGTGTTGAGAGAAGAGAGAACACAAGAATATGTATTTAGAATTTCTCTATTTATGTTGGAAGAAATAAAGAAGGGAAACTGGTTGGGGGATTAAAATAAACCAATAAACCAAAGAAGAGCTAAGGAAGAGCAAAGGAGAAAAGGGCAGAACCTAAGGAAGTACATTTCTCAAACACTGATAAAATTTGCTCCTATGTTCTTTGTTCAAAGAAACAAATAAGAGGGCTGATTTGGCATTGCAGGCATGGAAGGAGAAGTAGAAGAAACAAGAAGAGGGTTCTGCTGATACCTCTAATTGTAATACATATCTCCATGAAGAATGATTTTTATCAACCCTACTCATTTCCTTCCTTCCTCCCTTCCTTTCTCTCTTTCAATTACAGGACTGCATCTAGAGACTACATGGCCCAGCCTCCCCTCTCCGCATGTAAAGGATCAGGCATCTCTGAAAAACTTAAATGACTGACCAAGGATAGCATCCTCAATTCCTGTAAGAGTTGGAAATATTTAGGCTCCCAGATTTTCATTCCAGTGCTCATTTCACTGTACAATCCAGTATTATTATTATCACTTATAGTAGATAGTATTTCTTTATGAAATTCAAGCATCCTTGAACATTAACGAAACGACATTTTCCTAAAATTTAGTATTGTGTAAAAGGCACAACTGACATTGGTAAAATACGTTTTGAATAATTCTTAAAAATCAGTATTGCAATGCAATGAGAAGTTACAAAGTTATATTTTCTGTTGTCAGGAACTCAGAATTAGTCCATCTGGAACCAAGATCAAACAGTACATTTTTAATCATTTGAAGTAAAATCCATTCCATGCCTGATATTTCTAAAGTGCATAAGGGAAGATGAGAACTATCGTAATCCTTTAAGTTTCCTGCTAAGAGGCCATGACTGAGTTCCAACAAGTGGTATTTTTGATACAACTGAAGTATAAGGTAGATTTCAGGCATAGGAATGAAGACTTGGCAGTGAAAACAGGAAGTGCTTTATATCAAGCTATTGGTGATTTTTATGTTTTCAGAAATTTTTTTTTAGAAAATAATGGATATTCTTTTAAAAAATTAGGTGATTAACAATGCCATATTTGAGAAATGCTCTTGACACCACAGGTCAAATAATACTTTTACTTAAAATATACAAATAATTGAAATAAAATGTGTTTTGTTCTAGGAAGGAATCAATCCAAGAATGTGAGTCAATATCCAAATCTTCAATTTACATGTCATAACATTACCATAATAAGAAATATCTCAACATTTTTAAAAATTATAAAAATGGATTAATGTATCAAAAGGAAATGTTAGAAGGATTCTCAAAATCCTGTAACCCAGACTCTAAATCTGGTAAGGAAGAAAATTAAACCTAGAGAGTAAAGTATATCACAAAGATTTTAATTGACTTATTTGTTCTGAAAAATAACTATTTTCAAAAGTTAAGCTAGAAACCAGCTCAACTGTGTTCTCCACAACATTAGATACCAAACAGTGGGCAGAATAATTCTGGAGAGTCACAGATTTGTTTCAAGTGGTCTTTTAACCCATATGTGCAGCAAATTTTATCTATAGTCTTGAATAAAAGTGTTACTAAAATATATCTCTATTTCATAGATAGATACAGTATAATACAGTATAATGAACACCAAAGCATTTACAACTAGTGCTTGGCAATTATTACTGCCTTTTTTTTTTTTACTACTATGTTAATAGTAGTTTCCTCATATTTTTTTAAAGTCTATTAAGAATTAATATATTTCCCAAAAAGTAACAATTACCATTTGGTTAGCTCTCAATACTTTTGATACTTAAAGGGCTCTCATATTTGAAAATATTGAGAAAATACTGTTCTACTCCATGAATGAATTATCCTTACCAACTCATGACTTAATGTTATAGTTTATCATTTTATTTTGTGGGCAAAATGTTGCCAGAAACTTGGATTTGGGGCCCAATCATAACTTAAAATCATGTGGAAATTGTCCTTATTGTTTCCTACTTGTTCTCTACTCTTTAAGCATTGCCATGCCCAAATTTATGTTTTACTTTACTTACATGATTTAAGGTGGTAAATATGACTAAAAATTACATTCAGTCAAATATCAGATGACCTTATATATCAACTGGTAAATTTTTTTAAGGTTTATTTATTTATTTATTTGATAGAGATCACAAGTAGGCAGAGAGGCAGGCAGAGAGAGAGGTGGGGAAGCAGGCTCCCCGCTGAGCAGAGAGCCCGATGTGGGGCTTGATCCCAGGACTCTGGGATCATGACCTGAGCCGAAGGCAGGGGCTTTAACCCACTGAGCCACCTAGGCGCCCTGTAATTTTTGTTTTTTCAAGTCAATATTTTTGTGAAGTGTATTTCTTTTCCTTGCCTGAATTCCCAGACATCTGGGAATGTAAGCATACTAGAACTGGCTATCAGTATTGCATCATAACTTTCAGAATGTCTTAAGAGGTAGTTTTGAAAAGCTGAGCTTTGCATAACATTAAATTACATTTTTATGCTCTGATTCTACGATTCTCCTGGGAAGCATCCAAAAATTTAGCCTCTGGACCTTGGGAGTTCCTAAGCTTTCCAATGCAGGCACACCTGGTGGGCCAAGACTTTATTGGTTGTGGCACCTAACTTATTTCAAAATGACTCATCTAAAGCCAAGTTGGGCAAGAGTAAGATTTTCAAAGAATTTTGATCACCTCAATTAACCAAACCACAGGGATTCAAAATAAAGCAATTAATAGACTTAAATAACAGAGGATGGTAGAAGGCAGTCATTAGTTTGGCTTTTGTAATACCATGTTTTTAATCACCGGTTGAGTGAAAAGCAGCTTCTTCTATGGAGTTACATGTAAAAAGCCAATGGAAGTAACACTTTACAGTCCGCCTAACAATTGCTTCTTCAATCTTGGTACCTCTGACTGTGTCAAAATATTTTAATTATCTAAATACACATTTCCACTTAAATTAGGGTCCAAAAGAGTGTTTTTAGTATGACAATACTAAGGGAGCAATTTAGAATATCACTCTTGAGTAAAATTTAGATACATTTTGCTAAAGTAAACCTGGGTTTAAAATTGGGGATGGGGTAAGAAGGATGGGGTAGATGCCCTAGATAATCTCGAACTCAATATATCATATATTTCACATTTATATTAAACTTGGGCACTGGCTTTTAAATAGAAAATGAAGATAACTTGCCAAAGATATACATAATGGGTTATAAAAACAGAGAGAGCCTTGAGGTTAAATCTTGAGTTATTTACTAGCTGTGTGGTTTGGAACAAAGATTTTGGGTTTTTTTGTTTGTTTGTTTTGTTTTTTGTTTAATTTTTAATTTGATGATCTGTTCATTTCATTTGCAATATGGTAATTTTGCTTTATAGCATTGTTGAAGTATAAAGTACAACATACAAAAATAGCTGCTACTATTTTAGAATGAGATGCTTTTTTTTTTTTAACCAAGGTCTCCCATATAAGGTTATTTAAGAATTAGCACAAAGATCATACATGTTAGATATGGAAGGGGAATTTTAAAAAGTCACTTGCTCCCTATTTTTAAAGGGTTAGGGTTAGCAAACAAATAAACAAAAAACCAACTTGAGGTTTACAGTGGTGTTTAAAAAATATCTATGTCACTTGTTAAAGTTAGGATGGTGGAAGTTATTGAGGGAGACTATTACAATGGATTTTGTAGGAGGGGAGAGACAGCTGGCTCAACTTTGAAAACATTAAGGAAAAGAGGGAATTTATAGCCAAGGAACACAGTGGCCATCAATGGACAAAAATTACTGAGAGGAAACTTCAGATGTAAGGAGGATTTAACAGGATTTTTGCTGAATACAGGCCAGGGTGATTAGATATTACAGATGGATAGTGGAGTATGGGGAACCCAGACAGATATGAAGAATGATCAGACATCAAGGCTGGGGGATTCTATCTAAACTTAGGAGGATGCTTCCTAAAATTGTGGAATAAAAAGATGATTACAAAATCCCAAAAGTCAAGGGCTAGTCAAGGAAAGAGTTCAGAGAGCCTAACTAGTTTGGTCAAGGGAAGAACTTCTATCAGTGGTTAGGTGACTTACCTACCATGGGCTTAAAACAAATGTCCTAGAGAACACTGGGCATTGATTTAGGTTCAAGTCATAGCAGTAATAAAGAGAATTAAATGTTACCCCTTGGAATTTTTAATTTCTTATGAACTATAAATATCATTTTAAATGGGATGTTCTTTGTTTCACAAAAAGATTATTTTAGAAACATATCAAATTCTGGCAAAAAATAAATGACTGGAAACTACAAAAAAGTCATTTCACACTTTTTCCTGTTATAGAGACAATTCTACACAAATCTAGAGAGGAGCCTGGGTGGCTCAGTGGGTTAAGGTGTTTGCCTTCGGCTCAGGTCATGATCCCAGGGTGGTGGGATCAAGCCCCGCATCGGGCTCTCAGCTTGGCAGGGAGCCTGCTTCTCTCTCTCTCTCTCTGCCTGCCTCTCTACCTACTTGTGATCTCTCTCTCTCTGTCAAATAAATAAATAAAATCTTTAAAAAAAGAAATCTACTAGAATAAGTTTTCACAGAAATTGTATTTATCTCTATGAGGTTATATTGATTTAAACACTATAAAAATATACATTTATTTTAAGTTTGACTCCTTAATATTTCTTTCTGCCAAAGACAGTTTTTAAATTAAATAACAGTTAATTTTAAATAATTCTTTTAAAATGAGCAAAAAAATAATTTATTTTAAAAATCCTCAAACACAATTGTTAATGATGAAAAGGTAATTTTAATTCAACCAAATTAAAGGAATGAAGATGCTGTATATTAAATAATAAAAATAACATTCATTTTTAGGAGAAAGCATAATATAAAACAAAATAAACCTTAAAATGTTTGTAATTGTTTCTTTTCCAGATTCTATAGAAACATTTTACATATACCAGAAAATACTTGCTTTCTATTGCTAATAGATATTTAATACTGTTCGCTGAATTATCTAAAATTCATAATATCTGATCAAATTGATTTTACACCAAAAGTTTTATGAGCTGGAAACTGAATACAGAGAGGGATTCAGCATGGTCTAAAGCTTAAACAAATTTATGGTTTTACATAGGAAGTCAGGCTTGAATAGTGTAGGGGCTTGATGGTAGGCCACCATCCCAAGATGGGCTACTTTGGCATAAAGATTATTTTGAACTGAAAAAGACCATGTGGGCTCAAGAGATACTTTTGCTTCTCCCTTACCTATATAGGAGAACCTAAACTGAAGGGTCTTTCCAAAATAAAGGTTAGTACCAAAAACAAATTTTATCGGAATAACCCATCTATATGACAGGTCAAACGGTTTACCAGACATTTACTCTTTTTCATCTTCCTGTGAATGGCATTTCTTTGCTTTGAAGTCCTAGACTCGTATCCCTTTCCCCTTAGTTCAGAATGACATATATGTCTCATTTTGCCCAAATGTCTTCGGAATTTCCATATCTACATGGATTCCCTATATGTATGCCTTTAAATTTATTTTCTCCTATTTATCTGTCTCATGTCAATTGGATTTGACTAGAAGCACCCTTCAAAAGGACAGGCATTCTTGCTGACAATAGCTAACCACAATTCAACATAATGATTGCCATTATGGAGATAAAATATAGTATTGGTAGAGTAGGAAGAAGGATTAATCAGCTGCCCTGCAAAAACAAAAACCTTCATAAAGGTGGTATTTAAGCTTGAGTTTGAAGATTGTATGAGATTAAATTTCTAGGGGTCTGCATTTTTCATAAGAAATGAATTAGGCCATTTTGAGATAATTCTTTTCCAGAATTTTATATATGATTTTGTGCATAAGAGAGGAAGAGATAGATGGTCAGGTGGTTTGAGCTAAATTGTTTTAAGAAAATTTTAAAATTTCACCCACAAGTTTGAAGATTTCAAGAGGAAAATAAACCAGCAATATTTTTAAATAATGAGATTTGCTACTTGAGTTTCTCCTTAAAGTAACTGCAAAATTACACAAAATTTAGGCTAGACTAGAGTTCCAATCTACCAATATTTTTTGACTTGCTTCATGTCACTGGACCGTGAAATAGTAATTTCATGCTACTCATTTTACAAATCAGAAAGGAAAAAAAAAACTATGCAATGTGATCTGAATGCACATGTTTTATCTCTTTGACATGTCATATACTTCTTGGGGACCAGTTATCAATATCTGCTTCACAAATATGTTTTTAATTACTTTTGGCATAGTATCTTACATATCAAAGTAATTAACTAAGTTCCACACAATAGTGCTATTACAAGTCAGAGTGAAGTCATACCTGGCCAACAGAATTAGAAAAGATGTTTTGCAGGAGGTAGTATGTGAGATGGGACTTTAAAAATTGATAGTTCTGAAGAACATACATAAATAGCCAGTAAGAATATGAAAAAATGCTCAATATCATTAGCCATTAAGGTTATAAAAATAAAAACCACAATGAGACCCCACTTTATACCCACTAGAATGGCCATAATCAAAAAGATATATAATAAGTATTGAGGAAGATGTAGAGCGACTGAAACTTTCATGTAATGCTGGCAGATATACAAATAGTACAGCTGTTTTGAAAAAATAATTTTGTAGTTCCTTAAAAGATTCAACAGTCACAGTGTGACCCAGCAATTCCACTCCTAGGTACATACCCAAGAGAAATGAAAAGCTGGTCCCCAGGAGTCTTTGGGTATTTCCCAAAACATGAATCTAGGTGTTGCTATAAAGACCTTTGCAGATGTAAATGTAGTCCCTAATTAGTTGACTTTAAATTCTTCAAAAGGAAGATTAACCCAGGTGCACCTGACCTAATCAAGTCAATCCTTACAAGAAGTCAGATTCTAAGAAGCAGTGATTTCCTTTTGCTGGCCTGTTGCAGAAGCGAACAACCATACCCTGAACTACTAGTCATTGTAATCATTTGTTACACAGCAACATAATACTCATACAAATGCATAGTAGAAAAATGAAGACAAGTCTAGAAAAACAGGTTCATTTCTGCTTAAAGTCTATGGAAATTAGTTGTTTGTAATTAATTTATTTTCCTTCAAATTTGTTAGCATAAAAATGATGAAGATGTTACCTAATTTAATGTTTCTGCCTTTCAAATTGTATTTAGGATACATGTGAACATTTTCATTAATTCCAGCTTATTTTTACTCAAGCTGCAAAATTATTTTTAACACCTCTTTTCTTATGATATGTACGTATGTTTTCTTCTTCCAGTTAGATAAAAAATAGTTGGACATTACCAATAATGTGCTGAAATATGCTGTGTACATTTCTGCTTTGGAGAATTTGGAAACATTATTTTCATATATCAATATTTGATTTTTAAAAAGCTTATTAATGTCTCCTCATCTTCTATGAGTTGTCTATAAAATCCAAGTTATATTTGAAATAAAAATAATATCTTTTAGTTTTTCTGAGCATTTTACATGTATTGCAGGCATATTGTAGAATTGTTGAAAACTTTAGCAAATACAAAGTTATTTGGAACTGGAAAATATGATTTATCTGAAAATAACATGGTTGATTATTATGTAGTTTTAAATTCTTCTACATGTATGTGTTTCTCTCCACATTTAAATATTCCAATAAGTTCTAAATGCTTTTGTGTCTGCTTTTCTACATAAACATTGTAAAGAATTTACATTTTATTTTTATTCCCTAACATCGTACTACATAGAGATCTAGATATGTAGTTATTATAAATGTTCTTTAAAGAAAAGTGAGAAAATACAAATGAATCTAAAAAGATTGGATTTTAAAATTGTGTGTAATATTATTACCCTGAAATATTATGGTTTTATATATAAAAATGGAATCATACCTCTCATACTTGTTATATTTATTTCCTATTGCTACTGTAATAAACTTAGTCTCTTGAAACAACTCAGATTGCACTTCTACAGGTCCAGAGTCCAAAATGGGTTTCACTGACCCCAAAGTATTGGTGGGGGCTAAACCGCTTTCTGGGGACTCTTGGTAAAAATTAATTTCCTTGACTTTCCCCACTTTTATAGGCTGCCAGTACTCCTTGGCTTGGGGCCTCCTTCTATCTTCAAAGCCAGTCCTACAGCATCTTCAGATATCCTTCTGATTCTGACGCTGACCCTCCAGCCTTGTAAGAACCCCTGTGAATACACTGAGTCTATCTGGATAAGCCAGGCTTGACCCATCTCAAGGTCAGCTGACTAGTAACCTTAATTCTATCTGCAATCTTAATTCCTACTTTGCCATGTAACACAACATACACATAAGTTCTGAGAGTTAGGATGTGGCCATTTTTGAGGGACCACTAATCTACACATCACTCCTGATATATGCTTTTCACAAAGCACTATATATTCTCATATATACATACATTCATTTTAGAGTTTAATTACGTGATCTTACCAGTATAAATCATTTGTTTTTCCCTGATGATTTCCTTAGCTAGTGCTTATATAATAATGTAACATGGTTATACATGTAGGTATTCCAGTGTTCTAATTTTAATGAGAATAATTTAGTGTGACCTGGTTTTAAAATTGTGTTGGCAGTTGATTTGGAAAAAAGTTTTTTTCTTCATTTATGGAAATAAAACTCTTGAAAGGATTTTCAATTATTTATGTGATTCATTATTCAAAAATGTGTGTTGGCTTTTATTGAATTTGTATCTGGCATCTACTGGGATTTTTATGGATTTTTCTTCTTTCTCCATGATCTATGAATACAGCAGACATTAATATATGTCTTAATATGTAATCATCTAGAAAAATGCTTACTTTGTCATAGACTTAGCTCTGTGTTTTCCTAGGAAGAGATGCACAGTCGGTAATATTATATTGGATAATGCAATCCCAGTGTGGCAGACTCAAAGAGAACATAAATGAGGCAGAGAAGGAGGAAAGTAAATACAAGGAGGTATGTTCTTGAATGGCTTCAGCCTAGTAATATGTGAGGCTAATTTTTGTTGTTGCAAGGCATTCTTCAGAGGCATGAAGGAATATGGCAGCCAGGGGAAAAGAAGAGAAAGAATGTGTCCTTTACCCACTCCTTCCTATCACCCATATTTCATTGGTAAGGGTCACTCTACAGGGCCTTAAATCTTGCATTTTTATGTTGCCCGATCTGTCTCAGGTAGCCACTGAAGTGAGACAGGATCTCTGGGTGGCCATGTTCCCAGTGCATGGATGTAACATGCAGCATCCTTATTGGGTATCAATACCAGCCTGTGAGGCAACCTCACTATAACTTTGGCTTTGGAAGCAGGGGGGTGATCTGTGTTTAGGAAACAAGCCTGTCAAGAGTGTGTGTTTGTGTGTGTATGCATGCATTGGTCATGAGGAAGGAGAGAGTGACCGGTGATTTTATTAAAGATTGCCACTACAATTAGGTGGCATTGGTCTTTAAATTTGTTAGATGGCTTTTTAAAAATTAAAATTAATCTAACTGCACTTTTTTTTCTTTCTCCAAATTTGTATTTAAACTCTAGTTGGTTAACATACAGTATAATAATAGTGTCAGGTGTAGAATTTAGTGATTCATCACTTACATACAAGATCCAGTCCTCATAACAAGTGTCCTCCTTAATCCCCACCATCTGTTTAACCATCTGCCATCCCCACTTCCCCTCTAGTAACCCTCAGTTTATTCTCTATAGTTAAGAGTCTCTTTCTTGGTTTGCCTCTCTTTTCTTTCCCCCATGTTCATTCTGCCTTGGTGTATTTTCCAAACTCTGTATTTTTATTTTAGTTAGTATGCATGAATATTTTAGACCTCATGTATTTCTTTTTTTAAAAAAATATTTTATTTATTTGTGAGAGAGAGAGAGTGAGAGCACAAGCAGGGGAGCAGCAGGCAGAGGGAGAAGCAGGCTCCCCACTAAGCAAGGAGCCAGCTGCAGGACTCAAGATCTTGACCTGAGCAAAAGGCAGACGCTAAACCGACTGAACCACCCAGGTGTCCCCGTGTATTTCTTTTTTTTAAAGATTTTATTTTTAAGTAATCTTTACATCCAATGTGGGACTTTAATTCACAACCCCAATATGAAAAGTCACACACTACCAACTGGGTCAATCACAATATCATATATTTCTTTTTATTGCTCCCTCCCAGGACCCTGAGACCATGACCTGAGCGGAGAGCAGGTATCAACCGACTGAGCCACCCAGGTGCCCCAGTAAAAGTACTTCTTAAAATCATTGCAAAGTTTACGCTCAAAATTGTTTTGTGATTTTTTTTTAAGATTTTATTTATTTATTTGATAGAGACCACAAGTAGGTAGAGGCAGGCAGAGAGAGAGGAGGAAACAGGCTCCCTGCTGAGCAGAGAGCCCGATGTGGGGCTCGATCCCAGGACCCTGGGATCATGACCTGAGCCAAAGGCAGAGGCTTTAACCCACTGAGCCACCCAGGTGCCCCATTGTTTTGTGTTCTAAGTAATTTATTATCTATTATAGTGTATCGTCATCACCAAATTTTATTCAGTGACCCTAATGTCACTGCTGATGTGAGGTGTAAAGTAAAATTTACTGAGGGAAAGACACAGTAAAATTGGAAGCCAGGTAGACTAATAGACCAATTATAGCCATTCTGAGGAAGAACGCCAGTCAGGGCACATTTCTGTGATAAACCTAATTTAAGTTTTGCTTGAAGTTGTTTGGAAAGCTAAATGATTCAATTTGGGGATGTTATCTCTAGAGAGGATTTATGTTTGCTTCTGTTAGACATCAGATGTCTACCCCAACCCCATCCCAAGGTTGGGACCATGCCCTTTGAAGAACTCAGCTAAAATTGAGTAAAATTGAGTAGTCTCAGGTTGGTCTTCCCTGACCGTGCTGCTGGACCAAAACTTAGTAAGTGCTCTTATTGACAGAATATACAGTTTCACTTAATTTTTTTGAGGGGCGGGACAAATTCTTGAATATTTTTTTATTTTTCTTAGAAGCCCATGAATGCATTTTATAGTGAGAGATTCCCTCCTAGTACTTGGCCTTTTTTTTTTTTCTTTTTTGACATTTTATACGGGAAATTTCAAATATATACATAAGAAAATAGAATAATGTAATAAACCCATGCAACTATCATCCAACTTCTGCAATTATCATACATTCACTATCTTGTTTTATCTATATACAACCCACTTTCTTACCCTGAATTATTTGAAATAATCCCAGATATCTCATTCGTTACCATATGTATGTATTAGGAATTTCAAGCCTATGTTCTACAATGACATATACACCCATCTATACATGTGATCCACTTATGCGCCCTAGTATAGACCAGTTACATTAATATATTTTCTAAAGATTTACTTATTTGAGAGGGAGAGAGACAGATGGGGGGAGGAACAGAGGGAGAGAAAGAGAATCTCAAGCAGACTCCCTGCTGAACATGGAGCCTAATGTGGGGCTTGATCTCACACCCCTGCGATCATGACATGAGCTGAAACCAAGAGTCGGAGTTTTAACCAACTCTGCCACTCAGGCACCCTAATATTAATATTTTAAATGAATAATTGATCATATAATTATGCACAGTTCTAAGATGATTAGCCCCACATCTGCTCTCATTTCTACCATTCAAGAAACATATTGAAATGCATGTAAATGAGAGCAGTGTTACAGGCATAATTCTTAATCAGATCCAATATACATCAAAAGAGCGTATTATTCTTTTCTTTTTTAAAAAGATTTTATGTATTTGAGAGAGAGAGAGAGAGAAAGCAAGAGCACCAGCACAAGCAGGGGAAGAGTCAGAAGGACAGAAAAAGGGAGAAGCAGACTCCCTGCTGCATAGGGAGCAAGGTGTAGGACTCGATCACCTGAGCTGAAGGCAGATACTTAACTGACTGAGTCACCCTGGTACCCCCAGCATATCATTCTTTTATATATAGTACTGCATAAGGTATTTATTGTAGGCTTAACAGGCTGTATTAAAATGAATAAAGCAGAAAGATCAGAAAGAGGTTTTCTCATTCTATTTTCTGTCCTCAAACCTGTTCTTATGTGTCTCCCTTTCCAACCCATTGGAAACAACTTGGATAGATTTCATAGCTTTCCAAGCACATAAAACTATAACAACACTGTCATTTTTAAGTATTAAAAAGGCCAGACCAGTTATCATCACTTTCTCACTTACTTAAGAATCACAAGGAAAGGGACACATGGTTTCTGGCCTTTTCTTTCCTTCTTTATGCTCAGTCTGTTCTTCTTTATGTCTTTTTCAACCCTCCCCCCACCATACAGGGCACTGAGTTCAGGGTAGGGGGAAAGGATAAGACTTAGCTAATATTTGTACTTTTCATTTTTTGTTCAATGTCCTGCTTCATGGCGAGTGTTCTAAAGCTTATTCATTTGGGGGGAATCTTGCGGTTTTGTTTTTCAGAAATCTCAGGAGGCACCTCCACAGTGTAAAACTATTTGACAAAGGTAAAAAAAACTGAGGCAAAACTACACTTGATTCTAGAGCTACTCCCTCTCTCTTGCTCTCCTATTGTGCCTAGATTCTCTTTCCTCCAAACTTTTCCATCTGTGAAGGAGTCATAAGTCTTAATCATTCCAAACTCCAGAAAATTACTGTCAAGTGTTTTTAAAGGATTGTATCATATTCTACTATATAGATATCAGCACAGCGTAGACTGGAATTTTCTGCAGGTCATCAAATGCAGCTGGAGAATAGGAGGAAGTTTCCCTAACCTCTCCTAGTAGATATCTTGGGCACCTTCTCCTGCGGCACAGGTGAGAGTCCCTTCTCTTATTCAACAGGGAGGAAAGGGGATATGTAACACTGCTCTCCATGCCCGCCCATTTCTTCCAAAAACTTCTGCCCTCTCTAATAACATGTCGGTTTTTTCCTAGATAGTGTGGAAGAATGTGAGGAAGATAGATAAACTTAGTTATTTAATAGTGTCAAGCACTTCTCCTTTGAATATATTTCATATCCACAATTATTAATAACTTTGGGGTCCAGAGACAATAGGAATAACCCCTTCCACTTAAAGTTATAATTATTACATATTATTTGCCATTTTCTCACATATGACCATGGTCTGACTATGTGCTATATCACCCTAGACCATATTTTATTTCTTCAATATACAGAAATGCAACTCACTTCATGTTACTAAAGAACAAACAATTACCAGCAAGTGAATACCTTCTAGGTGTTGGTACCATCCTAACCATTTTCACAGACCATCTCATGTAATCTCAGAAATAATATCATGAGGTAGATATAATAGTTATATTATCCTCTTTTAGTAGAGTTAACTTAGAGCACACAAATTATTTACTACTACAGTTAACCAGAGGTCGAGCTAAGATGTGGACCCAAGAATGTTTGCATTTTGGATGTCTCATCTTAAAAATCATAGTATGTTGCAGGTGGCTTTTGGCTATACAATATTTATTTTTTTAAAGATTTAATTAATTAATTAATTAATAGAGCATGAGCAGGGGGAAGGGCAGAGGAAGAGAGAAAATCTGAAGCAAACTCTACACTGAGACTCCCCAACATGAGGCTCCATCCCATGACTGAAGATCATGACCTGAGCCAAATTCAAGAGTCAGGTGCTTAACTGGCTGAACCACCCAAGTGCTCTGGCTATCCTATACTGCTTGAGACAAGGTCTCATTTGGTATGTGTTAGGAGTTCTTAATCTGGTCATCCATTTACTCTCTTGTGAGAATAAAATGAGCATCCAATCTTCTAGATTTTTAAACTTAAAAAATGTAAAATGTATAAAAAATATAAAAACTATAAAGAACCATATTTTTTTCTCTCAGGAGTAAGCTAATACATTTCATTTATTTATTTGATTTTATAATAGAGAAGCATATGATGAATGATCTCTATATTTTTCATTTCTAGCATTGTTTGTTTCTTCAAGTTTGGACTCCTACTCCAAGAGAGTAGAAGCGTTGAGATGTTTAGTGTGATTCTTATCATCTCTTCAACAATAAATATTTACTTGGCAATTATGGTGTGCAAATCACTCTACCAATTACCGGAACGCAAATAAATCTATGACATGATCTCTGGCCTCACAAAGTTAAAAATCTAGTAAAAATAACATGAATCTTATGTAAAGAAAAAGGTAAAAAATATATACTAGCCTACAATAAATTTCTAAAAGACAATAAATGCTTTAAGAATTCAGAAGTTGAAATGAATCAGTATGGACTGTTCAATCAGGAATAACTTCTTAATCAGGATAATTATAATTGACTATTATATCAGGAAATAATGGTCCTGGGAAAAGCATTTCAAACAAAGACAACAAGGAATGCCAGAAAGAAGAGCAGGCTTACACAGGTTATGTTTGAAGAAAGTCTTGCGCAGTACCTGTTGTAGAGCAGCGGAGATGAATTTGGAAAACTGGACCTAATTTTTAAGGTTCTTAAATAACAACTGAAAATGTGGAATAACTCCAGGATCATTATATAGAGCAGGATAGATTTAAGAATATTAGACTAGTAGTGGGTAGGAAGAGAAAAAAAAAAAAACTAAATGAGGAAAATAATGGGTATTTTTTATGGTAAAATTATGGTAAAGAAAAGATTGTGGGGATCTACCCTTCCTGTTTGAGTCATTGAAAAGCTTATCCTTATATATATTTGTTATGCTTTTACTACCCAAGGCAAAACATAGTGGTGATTAAGAACACACACAAAACCACACTACCTGGTTTGAATCTCTGTGAATTAGTTTTTTCATCTTCAACCTGAGGATAATAATAGTAATATCTCATAGGGATGTTTTGAGTCTTAAACGAGTCAATATGCATCAGTAACTAATAATAATTATGTGTTAGGCATCTAGAAGAGGGAGTGCATCAGAGTAAATATTCATTCATGGTTAGCTATCATTATTATCATTTCTCAAGCAATAGTTCAAAAGTTTTAAGATTTTTAGCAGATAGTGAAAGACTTAAGACTTTCCTGTTATCTTCTCATTCCAGTATATTCTAACCATTTGTTCATGATTAGAGCAAGATCTGTAATCCTTAAACTCATTCTCCATTAGAAGGGAGTAAATATTCATCTTACATAATAGCCTTTATACTCTGAACAACTTATCATTTCCCATTACCCTAGCCCCTAGCAATCACCATTCTGTTTTATTTCAGTTATTTTAGATATATCATGTAAGTGGAATTATACTGTGTTTATCCTTCTGTGACTGACTTATTTAACTTAGCATAAAGTCGTCCAGATTCATTTATGTTGTCACAAGTGGCAGATTTCCTTCTTTTTAAAGGCTCAATAGTATTCCATTATATATGGACAGCATCTGCTGTTCAACATAGTACCTATAGCTACAGTATGGTTTTGTACACTTAAAAGTTTGAAGAGTAGATCTTATGTATTCTTAACAGACACACACACACACACACACACACACAACTAAACAAAACACCAAGGGGTGCAAGAAAACTTTTGGAGGTGATAGATGCATCTGTTACCTTGATACTGATGCTGTTTTCATGGGTGTATACATATACATAAACTCATCAAGCTGTGTACTTTATGTATGTGTAGTTTTTGTATATCCATTATACCTCATAAAGCTGTTAAAAAAAGGAAAATGCCACAGCAACATTTTTCTAGCTATGTCTCCTTAGGCAAGGGAAATAAAAACAAAAACGATCGGGACTACACCAAAATAAAAAGTTTCTGCACAATGAAGGAAACAATGAACAAAACTAAAAGGCAACCTCCCAACCTATGGGAGAAGTTATTTGCAAGTGATATATCTGACAAAAGGTTAGTATCCAAAATGTATAAAAAACTTATACAACTCAACACCAAAAAACCACAAAATCTAATTTTAAAAATGGGCAGAAGACACGAACAGCTATATTTCTCCAAAGAAGACATACAGTTGGCCAACAGACATAAGAAAAGATGGTCAACACCACTCATCATAAGGGAATGCAAATCAAAACCACAATGAGATAGGGGCACCTGGCTGGCTCAGTGGGATAAAGCCTCTGTCTTCAGCTCAGGTCATGATCCCGGGGTGTTGGGATCAAGCCCCACATTGGGCTCTCTACTCAGCAGGGAGCCTGCTTCCCTTCCTCTCTCTCTGGCTGCCTCTCTGCCTACTTGTGATCTCTGTCTGTCAAATAAATAAATAAAATCTTTAAAACAACAGCAACAACAATGAGATACTACCTCATACCTGTCAGGAAGGCTAAAATCAGCAACACAAGAAACAATAAATATTGGTGAGGATGCAGGAAAAAAAGTAACTGTTTTGTACTTTTAATGGGAATACAAACTAGTACAGCCACTGTGGAAAATAATGTGAGGTTCCTCAAAAGCTAAAATAGAACTACCTTATAATCCAGTAATTGCATTACTGGATATTTACCCCCAAAATAAAAAAACATTAACTCAAATACATACGTGTATCCCTATGTTTATTGCAACATTATTTACAATGGCCAAACTATTGGAAGCAACCCATGTCAATCCAAAGATAAATGGATAAAGAATTTGTGAGATATATATATGATGGAATATTATTTAGCCATAAAAAAGAACGAAATCTTGCCATTTGCAACGACATGGATAGAACTAGAGAGCATAATGCTAAACAAAGTAAGTCAGTCACAGAAAGATAAATACTGTATGATCTCATTCATATGTAGAATTTAAGAAAGCAAACAAACAAAGGAAAAAAGAGAAACAAACCAAGAAACAGACTCTTAACTATAGAAAACAAACTGATAGTTACCAGAGGGAGGGTGAGTGGGGGGAAGGCATGAAATAGTGGATGGGGATTAAAGAGTACATTTATCATGATAAAAAAAAAATAAAATGTTTAAAAAAGGAATAGTGAAGTTACTATGTATATTGAATAAAATTTTGAAAAATAAGTAAAGTATCAGTGAGGCCTGATGCATGCATGATAGGTCCTCAATCATTATCAAGTTTTTATTTCTGTCTGTCAAAGTTCAGTCAAGAAAACAGAAAGCAGAGCAGTTACTGCAGAAGAAAAATTATTAATATAAATATTTATTTAATCAGGTATTGAAAGCTAAAAAGGAAAACTCTGACTTTCTCCAGAAATTAAGTATAGAAGCAGAAGCAAGTACAGAAAACAGCTCCCCATCCCTAGGATGGGGCAAGAAAAGAAAAGCAGTGGGTTGTTAGAAGCTTGGAAGAGGGATTCTGAAGACCCAACTATGAGAGGGGCCAACTCTGGTGCTGGCACTTCAGGAACTAAGAGAATGAATACAGAGAATACAGAGCTAGGACTCAGACCTCTGAAGAGAAGGTGTAAGTCTTACAACATTCCTGTCCCTATGGATGTGGTACAGCTGGTATTAGGAATCAGAGAAAAGCTGGAAATTAATTGCTGCAGCTGGAACCAAGGGTCTCTGCCAGGAGGAACAACCACTGAAAGAGTGATGCAAGTAAGAATTGGAAACTAACAGAAAAGAATAATTTCTTTAACTTTAATCCTTCTCCAGCTACCCAGTCTCTTTATAGGGCTCCCTACTGATAGAATTTAAAATGAAACCACCTGGTAAAAGGGACACTGGTTTGCTGTCTTACACAAGCACCAACTTGGAATGCAGATCAATGGGTTTGAAAATGAGAAAGAGTAGCTTACTAATTCCCACATTTTTCCCTCTTGGATCTACCAGTTCATCACATGATAGCTGTGTAAGTAAAAACTAAAATATGTTAGTGTGTATGTGTGTGTGTGTGTGTGTGTGTATGTGTGTTATGAATACCTTTGGAGTCACAGGATTTACAATGTAGTAAATGCTTTTAAGGAAGCAAAACGTTCTGGAATTTATATATTTTTATCATTTGGCAAGGAAGGATGTCATCAGTTTGATGGGAGCAAACTCAATCTCTTGCATGTTCATGCAAAATGATTCAATTATTTTGTTCTTTGGGGAATTGAAATTGAGTTATTGTTAATATTAAAAATCTGAATGATTATTATGTAATCCAAAGACCATTGGTCAAAGATAAAAGGGAGAGGTTGAGAGTGAAAAGAATTGGATTTTGATCCAACTTTTGTTCAGTTAGTGGATATGGAATGTGGCATAAATGGCTTACTCTTTCAGGTCCTACTTTTTGATCTGTTGAATGACTCTGCTAGAGAAGGTGATCCTTAAAGTCTCTTCTGGTTATGATAGTCTATGTACATTTCCCATAATGCAATGCAGCAGGGTTTATTTGTTCATTACTTAGTTAAATAATTTTAACTTGAAATAAGGATTTCATATAGTCACTCCTGGTCCTAGAAAGCTGGTAAATAACATAGTAACACTGTATTGAAAAATTAATTTTTTATACTTCTAGCTTCCTTTTATACCTATTTTCATCTTTCAAGCTACTCGATGGTGTCATGGCATATTTTCATTTTCCCTTCTGAACTGATCACAGATGAATAGCTAGAATGACTACAGATGAAGAGCTGAAATGACTGCTATAGACATTCTCTACCTCTAATGAAAGTATTTATAAAATTATTCCTAAAGGTCAGACATGTATGAAGACCAATATTAACTAATATCTGCTGCTAACATGCTTTACAGTTTTATGGTCTGTACTTTTTATGTATTTCTTTAAACTTTTTAAGAAAAAAAATAAATAGGAAGATTTTCTTATCAAGGACTACAAAAAAACTTTTAAAAATATTTTTATCAATGTAGGAGTTGTTTTGGTTAGGAGTCTAGACACAGGCAACAATTCCATTTGAAATACTTTCACAGTTTTTCCATTCTATTGTTAAGTTGCAGAATCGGAACCATACTTTCCCTCAATTTTTTTCTTGTTTATAACAAGACAGTTAATCCCATGAACTGTGATTAAATCTATATAAACATATGAAGTTATAATAAACTTACATATTTTCTTAAATGTTTGAACTTCAGTGTCTTGTTTATAACATATTTTGCATTGCTTTTCTTATATCTAGAATCATTCAAGAAATACACCAAAGTACCTTTAAACCTAAAACGATGGCATATAGTTATCTTTTTCATTTAGCATTGGTGCAATTACCCTAGTTCTTCTTTTCTTCAGAAGATATGAGCTGTGGTATGATCTGTAAGTCACTTATCATTTGCCTTTTCTTCTTCTCCCTAGATGGGTCTCTGTTTTTAAATGGTATTTATTGCATTGAAGCCCCCTGTGTATTTTAATTTTCTTCTAGTCTTTGAGTACATATTATGTTGTTTAGTGAGAGAGAATGTAATCACAAATTATGACGGATGAAAATATGTCACCTAATGAATCACTTACACAAATGGTATTTATATACTTTTTATACATACAATAGGTGAAGTTCAGTAGAAACATGGTCATGGGACAAGAAAATCATGGCAGAATATAGGCTGTACTCTCTGAAAGTTTTGTAGTCAAATGGGTTTTCAAACTCATCTACATAACAACAAAATATGAATACTATGAGTGTTTGGGGGTAACTGAAAAACTCTAAGCAATTAAAAAATATAGAACAATTGGAAAGAAAATTAAATACACTTCCTCAAAGCCATAATTTCCAACTTTCTAATTTTAATTTGACTTAAATTTTTCAACACTCCTAATTAGACATTTCATTCAAAACCCACTGCAGTTCTTTAAGAACTGCAACGTATTTCTTCATGGCCAAAAATCCTGAGAAAATGCTCTTATTTTTGTTAACCATCTTATCTAAATGGTATATTGGTAAAGAGGGAGGGAAGAAAAAGTTAAATCAATACATCATGTTGCTGTAGGTACCTATGCTATCAAGCTAAACTAATTACCAGAACAATCTCAAACTTAAGTGGCTTATATAACTACAAGGCTATCTCTCACTCATGTCACAGTTCAACTGAATGTTCTGTGGCTAGATTGCCATCTAGGAGAGGACTCAGTGACTTGGGTTCCATTGTTCCCTTATAGCCACTGGGTCTTGAGCCTCTAGTCAGGAAACTACTGAAGAAAGAATGTAGGGGAAGGCCCATAGGGGAATATTGTAGCCCTGGTCTGTAAATAATGGTTTATCACTCTATCCACATTCCAACAGACAGAATGTTAGAACATGAAGTTTAGTTTTCTGTCCAATATCTATGTGGATGCTACTAAATCTCAGTATTGGTAGGTAAATATTTTCAGAATTTTTTTCTTAATATGGAATCTAAGTCTTAAAATCATTTGTGGGGATCAATTCTTCCTGCTTTGCCTGGGACTTACCTGATTTTAAATTTGGAAGTAGTGCATCCCAGAAACACCGTCCTGTTCTAGATAAATTGGAAGAACTTGTTACTGAGCAAACCATCAAGGGCTTAAGATGTCAACAGATTTAATCTGTTTCTAGATCCACTACAAAAATGTTATGTCTATCCTGGTATGGGTTCATTAACAAATAATAGGGAAAAATGAAAGAAAACCTTAAAATAAGCACTTTTCATTATGGAATAAACAGTGGTTACATCTCACCTCAGTAACTGGCTTAAAAGGAACCTAGGATCCTATTACTCAGAGCATTCAGAATCCC
The DNA here is from genome assembly GCF_902655055.1 of Lutra lutra. Taxonomy (NCBI): domain Eukaryota; kingdom Metazoa; phylum Chordata; class Mammalia; order Carnivora; family Mustelidae; genus Lutra; species Lutra lutra. The sequence continues at coordinate 69,819,139 of NC_062286.1, forward strand.
CAAGAAATAAAGAGCTCTCTAGTAATTACCATAGGGGATTAAGTACAAGGGAAATTCAGAGAATCTCTCAGAAAAAAAATGCCCCTGCAAATAGATTTATGTAGGTCTCTGAAAGACAGCCAATTTTGCTATTTTATTAGGTTATAGGAAATACAGAATCAAATTCTGGGCTTAAGCATATTTATCAGTTCCTCTCAAGGCTGGGAGATATTCTCTGTTCCTGTTCGAAAAGTTCCATTTGTTTTTAATCCTAATGGTTCTATTTTTCAGATTTCATTTTTAAATTGCCTCAGTGGAAAAGTGGGATATGTGAGTTAAAAAAAAAAAAAAAAATAGAACCCAGGGAAGAATTATCTTTGACTTCTGGCTCCTGGCAAATGATTGCAGGAATCTGGCTTCTTTCCCAGAGCTTAACATTGGAGATGCCATGAAATCAAGAGGGAAGTGGTCTAAACTCAGAAGAGTAAAATCTTGAAGAAGTCCCAGAGAGGCAAAGATGCTAGGTTTCTGGTCCTGGCTTAGAAAGCCAGAGGTACCACTGGGGGACCGAGAGAAGAAGAGCATTATTATTGTTCCCTTTTTTTTTTTTTTTTTTTTTTTTTTTGCCTCTTCCGCAAACTGCCTGAGAGTATCACTGCTGCCTGTTTCATCAGTGACAAGATCAAAAAAGAGAATAATCAGTGAAAAAGGAAGGACAGGAATTGGGGGATAACAGAGCTGGCTGTGCTGGAGGACATGTAAGAAGAAATGGGGTAAAATAATCAGCCTCTGCTATTTCTGTCCGTCATCTTCTCTGCCCTCAGTCATCTAGGTTTTTGGAACTCAGAGAAGAAACCCTTGGGTGTGAGCATTGCTTGCCAGGAGCAGAAGTGCAGAAATTCTCCTGATTGCTTATGTGTTGAGGGAAGTAAAGTAGGTTGACTTGGTGAACTCATATTGGAAGGAAAGAGCAACTCCACCTTGCACATTCCCTACACGCACTCCCTAAATTCACCTTGTAAGGTATAATTCAAATCTGGATAATATCACTTTTGTTGGGCCTAATGCATTCCCAGCCAACGTAGCTGCTATTCCCAAAAAAGTATGAGCTCACAGGATAAAATCAGAGATACACAGACTAGGAAATAAATAAACAAATGAATAAACAAACAGATGAATGAATAAACAAGAAAGCAGAAAGAGAACAGGACAAAAAGAAAAAAGTTAACTGAATAGACCTCTTCTGTCAAATCAAAATAAAGTGTTATAAATAGCCCCAGATAAGTAAAAGTGATGAAAAAATTAAGTAGAAGTAAGCAGTTGTAGGTAATTATCAAATGAAGATTATGTAAAAAAAATTTTAATTTAACAATTTTTCAGTGTTCCAAGATTCATTGTTTATGCACCACATCCAGTGCTCCAGGCAATACATGCCCTCCTTAATACCCACCACCAGGTTCACCCAACCCCCAAAGTCCATAGTCTCTCATGGTTTTCTCCCCCTCCAATTTGCCCCAACTCACTTCTCCTCTCCATCTCCCAATGTCCTCCGTGTTATTCCTTATACTCCACAAGTAAGTGAAACCATATGATAATTGACTCTCTCTGCTTGACTTATTTCACTCAGCATAATCTCCTCCAGTCCTGTCCTTGTTGATACAAAAGTTGGGCATTCATCCTTTCTGATGGAGGCATAATATGCCATTGTATAGATGGACCATATCTTCTTCATCCATTTGTCCGTTGAAGGGCATCTTGGTTCTTCCCACAGTTTCACGACTGTGGCCATTCCTGCTATGAACATTGGGGTAAAAATGGCCCTTCTTTTCACTACATCTGTATCTTTGGGATAAATACCCAGGAGTGCAATTGCAGGGCCATAGGGTAGCTCTATCTTTAATTTCTTAAGGAATCTCCACACTGTTTTCCAAAGTGGCTGCACCAACTTGCATTTCCACCAACTGTAGAAGGGTTCCCCCTTTCTCCACATCCTCTCCAACACTTTTTTACTGTCTTGTTGATTTTGGCCATTCTAACTGGTGTAAGGTGGTATCTCAATGTGGTTTTGATTTGAATCTCCCTGATGGCTAATGATGATGAGCATTTTTTCCTGTGTCTGATAGCCATTTGTATGTCTTCTTTGGAGAAGTGTCTGTTCATGTCTTCTGCCCATTTTTTGATGTGATTATCTGTTTCCTTTGCTGTGCAGAAACTTTTGATCTTGATGAAGTCCCAAAAGTTCATTTTGCTTTTGTTTCCTTTGTCTTTGGAGACATATCTTGAAAGAAGTTGCTGTGGCTGATGTCAAAGAGATTACTGCCTATGTTCTCCTTTAGGATTTTGATAGATTCCTACCTCACATTGAGGTCTTTTATCTGTGGGTTTAGGCCCCTGCCCATGACTGCCTAATTCTACCAAATACCCCTTAAGATCTTTTGCTCTTTTTGAGTACTTTTAACCAGACTCCAAGTTAATGCTGGTCCCAATCACAGGCACTTTCGTATTGGGGTATTACTTTCCAGTGGGTCACTTCTGGTGGTTTCCTCCCACTTCTGTTTATCCTCCAATATCAGTCTGAGCATTCCCACTCTGCTTTACCTCTCCATTGGTGTCTTCTGCCCTCATAGAGATCCAGAATGCATCTCAGGCTGATTTCATGGGTGTTCAGAGTGTTCTGGTAGATAATTAGCTCACTTTAGGGGACCGGTTGAAACAGGGTCTCCTATTTCTCTGCTATCTTTCCCCTCCTTCCCTATGCAAAAACTTAAATAGACTAATATCCAAGAGATCAAATGAATGATAATGGAATACTAACTTTTGCTTTATATAAGTTATCAGCAAAATAATCCTAGGCCCAGATATTTTTACAGATGGATTTTTCCAAAGTTTCTAAAAATAGATAGCCCCCTTTTTTTTTAATACACTGTTACAGAAAAGAATTATAGTTATTTAGGGTCCGCAGAAAAGACAGAGCCAATGATGTACATACATTATAAATAATTAGCTCAAATGGAGAGGGCTGGCTACTGAAGTTTAGCTAGTCCAAAATCTGCAGTGTGGGCTGACTAGCTGACCAGGAGAACTAATGATGCAGATGAAGTCCAAAAGCAATCTTATGAAGAATTCCATTTTGTTCTTTGGGGTTGTAAAGGGGTGGTTTTGCTTTTGTTTGTTTGTTTGTCTATACAGACATTCAAATCTGCAAATGATTGGCTGAGGCCCACCCACATCATGGTGATCAATCTGCTTTACCTAATATGCACCAATTTATATGTTAAATTCATCCAAAAATATCCTCCAAGTTGACATATATAATTAGCCATCACAACAGAAAAAGGTCAAAATACATTCACCTAATTTATAAAGCACATTTAAAATTCTGATTTCTAACGAGAAGAGGATAGCATGGGAATACAAAAGCATAGGTTCATTTCATTTATGATAATAAATGCAAAATTTCCAAGTAAAATATTAGCTTTCAGTGGTATTAAGAATGTTTTATGTGTGTTTAAATTAGAAAAATACCAGTCACTTCTTTATTCTAAAACAAATAATTACCACCAGAAGAAAAGATATTTTACACACTAAAGATATCTTTTGTGCACAAAGCACATGCCAAGAATCTACGTTATCTTTTCAAACATAAAGATTACATTGCAGATGCTTTTTGATACCTACACTTTGGAGGTATTTTAACAAATTGAAGTAATTTTTGTTTTTACTTTAATACAGAGCAAGGAATATCCCTTCAGGTGATTAATCAGTTACTTTAAGATCTTTCTTTAGTTTTACATTTATTTTTAAACTTACCTGTATAAATGGAGACAAATATATTTCTTACTGTATTTATTTTTACAAAAAGATATGTTTATCTATTTGACTCCAAAAATGTATTAAAATTTATCACATTCTCTTATGTTTTATCCTTAGAATGCAAGCATGTTGGGTGTCTTAAAAATCTCATAATATAATTTGCCACAAAAGTTGTGTGAGGAGGAAAATCATGTAAGAACTTTCCCAACTGAAACAGAAAAAAAAGATAATTTACCTCAAACACCAAGTCACGACGAAAACATTATTCAAAACTAAGGAACTTGCTTTAGTTTTTAAATTTACCTACCAAATGTGTGTGCATGCACACACATGTACCATGTCAACTACAAGCCTGATATTTATGATAAAAATAATTAACACAAGACATATTACCTCTGAGGGGAAAAAAACTACATTATTAACACTATTTTTCAACACATACTGAAAATCCTGAACTAAGTACTAAGTCAGAGGAACCAAGAAATAGAGGTATAGAATTCAATGTAGCAAAGATATAAATCACTATACACACAGCTCTATAAATTCAACAGTTACCCTAGCCGAGATCAAATTTCAAAATCAATTGTATTCTAGGAGTTTTACTTCTTGTATGGCCAATTACCTTCTATCAAACCAACTTTCCCTGACAACTAAAAATAGTAGACAAAAATATAAAAAAGAAAAAAGCTACTAGAATGCACAGGGGAGTATCCAGTAGCAGGCAGATATTGGTGGGGAGGAGGGAGGTTGACATTTTGAAGAAGGAAATGGCATTGAGTGAATTTCTTCTGTTTACAACTTTTATTCTAAGAGCAGCCTGTTGAATTCCGTTAGAAAAGTGCTGGTTTGAAGAACTCAAGTTCTGTCATTATGGAAGTCACAGTAACTAGAAGCTGAGACAGTGAAATTCAAGAAAGGAGATAGGGAGGAAAAAGAAGTCTTAATTGTTGCTGCAAATTCTGCCCAAACTAATGACTAAGACATAAACTGTAAATGCAGGGGGAAGAGTCCAAGTAGCCCAGATAAACTACAAAAAAAAAAAAAAAAAAAAAAGCTAAAGTGTTTTGAGCTGCTCCCTATCACAGGTTCAGAAAGCCGAAAGTTTGCAGAGTTTATCCAAGTTATATGCCTGTTGTACAAAACAAAACTAAAACAGAAAAACACACAAAAATAACCAAATAAAAACAGAAATATTTTTCAGAAGAACATAATAGAATTCAGAGTTTCTAAAATGTAATGTACAGAGTGCAGTCTGAAATTTCCCAGCAGAAGAACAAGTCTATTCACAAGAGAAGGGAAATCAATGAAGAGCAACCCCAAGATGATACAGATATTGGAATTAACAGAAAATGATTTTAAAGTAATAGTACAATGATGCTCAATTAGACAAAGAAAAATATGGTCATAATAGATGAAAAGCAATAAAACCTCATCAGAGAATCAGAAAAAAAAAAAAAAAGAACCAAACAGAAGTCCTAGAACTTAAGTACATACTATTTAAATAAAACATTCACTAGACGGATCTTAGAGTGAAATTGGGATAGCAGAAGAGAGATAATGATGTTGATGATTAATCAACATTAAATATGCAATCTAAACAAAGGAGGGGACTAATATCTGGCCTTAACTCTGATATGTAAAGAGGATTTGAAGTCATCACTTCTGTCCTCCCCAAAAGAAAAACACTGAGAAAACTAAAAATCAATGACTTTGATGAAATTGACCAATTCCTTCAAATATCAAAATGACCAAAACCCACACAAAAGTAGTACATAATCTGAATAAATGTATACTTTTTAAAGGAAATTGAATCAATAATTAATAACCCTCTAAACGAGAAAGCAGTATGACCAAATGGCTTCAATGGTGAACACCACCCAACATTTAAGGAAGGAATTAAAGTTAATTATAATTTTCTATAATGTCTTTCAGAAAACAGAAGCAGAGGAAGCACTTAGTGACTCTCTGTATGAAGCAAGCATTATTCTAATATCAAAATCAGGTACAGACAAGACAATACAAGAAGGGAACATTATAAGATCAATAGTTCTCATGAACATAGATATAAAAACCGTTAATAGAATTTAGCAAATCAACCCCAAAACATGTAAAGATAATTATACAACATAAACACGTGGGACTCAGTCCAGTGAGGCAAGGCTGTTTCAATATTTGAAAGAACCTTCACATGAATAGACTATAAGAAATTATCATACCAATATGTGCAGAAATGAGTTTGACAAAACCCAATTCCTATTCATGATAACCTTCTCAGCAAAGTAGAAATAAAGGGGATCTTTCTCAGCCTGAGAAAGAATATCTTCAGGGGATCCTGGGTGGCTCAGTCAGTTAACTGTCTGCCTTTGGGCAGATCTCAGGATCCAGGGATAGGGCCCTATATCTGGCTTCCTGCTCAGCAGAAGGCCTGCTTCTCCCTCTTCTTCCCATTCATGCTCTCTCTCCCTCTCTCTGCCCCTCTCTCTTTCTCAAATAAATAAATAAATAAATAAATCTTTTAAAAAAAGAATATCTACAAACACCTATAGCTAATACCATACATAATGGTGGGAAACTGGATGTTTTGACCCTAAGATCTGTAACAAGGCTGCATGTGCCCTGTCATCACTTATATTCAGTATCATACTAGAAGTCCTTACTAATACAATAAAACAATATAAGTAAATAGAAGGTATACCTATTGGGAAGAAAGAAATAAAACTGTTTTTGCTCATATATGACATGATTATATGTAGAAAATCACAAAGAATTGACATATATACTCCTGGAACTAGTAAGTAGTTGTAGCAAGATTGCAGGATACAAGGTTAATATACAGAATTCATTTGCTTTCCTACATACCAGCAATGAAAAATCAAAAATACATTTGAAATTTTAAAAAATTAGCAACAGCAAAAAAAAAATGAAAAACTTAGGGATAAATAATACAAAATGTGTATAGGATATATATGAAGAAATCTACAAAATTCTGAGTAAATAAATCAAAGAAGATCTTTAAAAAATGGATAAATAGTCCCTGTGAATGATAGGAAAACTGAGTACTGTTCAGATATCACTTCTTCCCAATGTAACCTATGGATTCAATGCAAAATCCTTGCAAGTTACTTTATGGATATCGATAAACTGATTCTGAAGTTCATAGAGAAAGGCACAAGACCCAGAATAGCCAAAATAATATTATTAAAGAAATGCAACAAAGATGGAGGACTGACTCTACCTGACTTCAGGGTTACTATAAAGCTACAGTAATCAAGACAGCATGGCATTTGTGAAATAATAGACAGACTGATGGAACAGAAGAGATAGTTCAGAAATAGACTGACACCAATATAGGCAGCTGATCTTTGACAGTGGAGCCAGGGTGATACAAGGAGAAAGGAGTCATTCAACAAATGGTGCTGAAATAATTGGACACGAATATGTTAAAAGAATTAATAAAATAAACAAATTATTGGGAGTTTATTTATTTTGAACTAATTCATGTATTTATTTCTGTATTCAATAGTTACTCAATGAGTGCCTTTCAAGTGTCAAGCAGTGTTGTAGGCATTAAAGAAGACAGCAAAAGTCCTATAAGAGAAAATCAGTAAGAGGATGATATTGGCTGGACGATTAGGGCACTCAGTTTTAAAAAATGGTCAAAATACTTGAATAGGAATTCTCAAAAACAGCTTACACTCGAAACTACTAATAAATTAGTTCAAATTAGTTACTCTTCCTAGGGAATGCAAATTAAAAATGCAAGGAGATACCACTATATATCCACCAAAGGACCAAAGTTTTAAAAATAATTGACAATATCAAGTGTTGGGGAAGACATAGGTGGGTTTCTTTTACATTTCTAATAGGCATGTAAAGTTGGCAGTCCCACTAAAAATAAGTTTGTGCCTACTCTTTGCCTCAGTAATTCTACTCCCAGGTGTATACCCAAGAGGAATAAATGTTTATATCTAGCAAAAGACTAGCAGAAGAATGTTCATAGAAGCTTTATTCACAATAGCTCCAAAACAGATACCACTGAATGCCCATCAACAGATAAAAGGATAAACAAACATAAAGTTCAAGAAGAGATAAAACTAATTGATATTTATAGAAGTCAGATCAGTAGTAATCTCTGAGGGGAGTGTGAACTGGCAATGAACACAGTCACAATTTATGAAGTGCTAGAAATATTCTGCATCTTATTTGGGGTAGTTTCACGAGTACATACAAATATACATGTGCATATATGTGTATAATAAGATATGCACTGAAGATTAGTGTACCTTATACACTTAACTATATATGTAATATATATTACTATATATATATCTATATATATGTCTCTCTATATATACATAGATTAGAGACAGAGAGATTGGTGTTAGAGTGTAATTTTTCATTAACAAGTCCTTGAAATGGTAAAGAGGAATACCGTTAACATAACTATTCAACAGAGATTCCATTTAATTTTTTCTTAAAAGTAGGTAAAACAAAACAAACAGGAAAAAAAGAGACACACAAATAAACTATAACAGACTCTTAACTATAGAGAACAAGTGAAATAGGTAAAGGAGATGAAATAGGTAAAGGAGATTAAGAGTACATTTGCCGTGATGAGCACTGACTAATGTACAGAATTGTTCAATCATTACATTTACACCCGAAACTAATATAACACTGCATGTTATTTATACTTGAATTTAAAAATAAATAAATAAATTACAATGACCTAAAAAAAAAGTCAAATTTATCAATGATATGTAAATTTGGGGATTTTTTTTTTCTGATATTCTTCAAGGGGTTTTGGTATTGTAGTAGGTTTTTCAGTATTTATTAAATGCCAGGTGGATTTCTGGCATTTTATTCTTAATTTTATTTTTTAAAATTTAAAAGAAATTTAATTTTTTTTAATTAATTTTTAAAATATTTAATTTTCCTTGTTTGGTTATATATTGAATATGAGGATATGGAAAGAAAATACTAAGAAGACAACAAGTGCTCTGAAAAGCAGAACAAGGTTTACTGGCTAGGGGTTAGGGAATTTTTAAAACATCTCAGTATAATTTATATTTAGTTTTGCTAGAAGTGTGTGGTTTTCTAGAATTTTTTTAGAATTTTAGAATTTTGCTAAATGTGTGCTGTTTTTTAGAATTATTCTTGTAGCATGGTAATATTAGAAAAATGCCCCTAAAATAGCAGAAATATTCAAACTCCTTTACATAAGTTGAGACAATATGAGAGATGTCCACTCAGAAAACTACAAAATGAAACAAAACTGAACACCTATATAAAACAGCTTATACTATGCTTATGTATTGGAAGACTCAATATTATAAAGACACCAAATCTCACCAATTGATCTACAGGAAAGTACAATAAAAAAAAAATCTATGTAGATTTTTTTATTGCATGGAAAAGAATAAATTAGCTCTAAGATTTATGGAAATGTAAAGAGCCAAGCAAAGATAAGGCAATTCTGAAAAAGAATAGCAAAGCTAGATAAGTTACAGTGTCAGATATCAAGACCTATTAAAAAGCCACAAGAATTGGAAGAGCTTATGATTGGCACAAGTTTAGATATACGGACCCTGGGGACAAAGAAGATTATTGAAAGAGACCCAGTTGTATACAGTTACCTGATTTATTTTTAGAAAGTAAAATTAAGGGGCACATTTCAGCATATGTTCCTGGATCAAATACAAATCCATAAGGAAAAATAGCTATCTGAGGTCCTACTTTACAACATATGCAAAAATAAATTCCACTTGGAGTTCAGATATGAAATCTGAAATATGAAAAATAAGAAAGTTTTCAAAAATTAGCATAAAATAAGATCTTTGTGAATTCGAAGTAGCAAAGATTTCCTAAACAAGATACAAAATGTACTATCCATGTGAAAAAAATTATAAACTGAAAAGTTTAGGAGAATGAAGTACTTTTGCTCATCTAAATATTTCATTAATAGGATAAAAAGGCAAGCTGCAGAGTGAAAAGATATTTGCAATTAAATGTATTTGTCAAAAAACACATTATTTATAGAATGTGCAATCCTATTTTTAATGTCTATATAAAGGATTAAAGTTAACCTATAAATCCTATAAATCAAAGAAAAGAGAAAGAAAATCTAATGGAGAAAATCTGACTCTAAGAACCTTAATACTTCAAATACACTTCACAGTGCAGAATACAAAAAATATAGGGAAGGGGCACCTGGGTGGCTCAGTGGGTTAAGCCTCTGCCTTCGGCTCAGGTCATGATTTCAGGGTCCTGGGATTGAGCCCTGCATCGGGCTCTCTGCTCAGTGGGGAGCCTGCTTCCCTCTCTCTGTGCTTGCCTCTCTGCCTACTTGTGATCTCTCTCTCTCTCTGTCAAATAAATGAAATCTCTTAAAAAAAAGAAAAAGAACTATGGGGAAGATACTTCCCATTGCCAACTATGGATTAATACTAAAGTGTTAGGAATGCTTTTAAAGTCCCTGATCATCTGGCACCATTTTTTATTTTCATTAAAAAAAAAAATTATTAAAATATAATGTATTATTTGTTTCAGGGGTACAGGTCTGTGATTCTTCAGTCTTACATGATACACAGCACTCCCCATAACACATACCATCTGCAATGTCCATCACCCATCCACCCCATCCCTCTCACCCCCTCCCCTCCAGAAACCTTCAGTTTGTTTCCTGAGATTGAGTCTCTTATGGTTTGTCTCCCTCTCTCGTTTCAGCTTGTTTCATTTTTCCCTCCCTTCCCCTATGGCACCATTTTTAAAAACAAGACTTTAGACATTATGTTTCTCCTACTTAAAAAAAAAAAAAGTTTGTTTTTCATTCTTCTGATTTATTGAACAGCATTATTATTCTTTTCTTTTTCTGCCTCCATGTCCCCTCTCTTAGCCTGGTCTGTCTTCCCTACCTCTTTCCCTTCCCCCTTGCATGCAATAATGCTTTAAATAAATGGAACAAGTATTCATAAGACAATTACTACGTATTTCATATGAAATTTGTACTTGAATATTCTTCTCATCTTTACTGTGCAATTGAGGAACAAGTCAGTGAAGTTTATTTGCTCAGACCTTATAGAAATAAGAGGAGAGGGATCCAGGTCCTCTTGACTCTAAGAACCTTAATACTGATACTTAATACTGTCTTGCTGTAAATCATAACATTGCTGCGTATTTACTGTAATAAAAGCATTAACTGTGTTTAACACTTCACCTATTTTATCTCTTTAATTTTCATTAGAGTCCTATGAGGTAAATACAAACATTATCCCCCTTATACATTCAAAAAACAAAAATAATAATTTCTTTCTCTACCACTCATATATATATATATATATATATATATATATATATATGCATGTATACATATAAAGGCATGGATATATATGTTTTATATATGTATATTTCTTAATATATAAACACATATACACATATGTATGTAGCCCTCTCTATATAAACATATATATATATACACACACACACATACACTTATATATATGAGAGAAAGAGACAAAAACAGAGATCTCCTTTCTCAAGCTAATTTTGTACTTATAGTCTGTATTATGTTCAATAGTTCCTGATAGTTGGAAAAATATAACTAAAAACCAAATCTTCATAGGAAGAACAAGATGGCAGAGAGTAGAAGATAGTAATAATCATCAGGAATTCAGCTAGATAGTTATCAAACCATTCTGAACACCTACAAACTCAATAGAAGATAGAAGAGAAGAAGGACAGCAATTCTAGGTACAGAAAATTGACCACTTTCCGGAAGGTAGGACGTGTGGAGAAGTGAATCTGAAGCAATGGGAAGATAGACCTCAGGGGGAGGGGCCGGCTTCTGGCAAGCTGTAGAGTGGTGGAGCACAAAATCAGAACTTTTAGAAGTCTCCTCTACTAATGGACATGCTCCAGAGGTTAAGCAGGGTGAAGCCCTCACTGGGACATTGTGGTCTCAGGACTCACAGGGTCATGAAAAGACAGGGGTATCTGAGTGTGGTAGAGATCCTAGGTATTGGAGCAGGGAAGCCAGTTGCAGAGACAGAGCCAAGAAGTGGGCTCTCAGCTTGGGGTTACCTTTAACTGTGATCCAAGGCACATTCGGGTCCCCACAAGTGGCAGATGCAGAGAGACCCCATCCTTCCTCTTTTGGGAGGAGCAGTGCAGGAGCATGCTACAGGAATCTGCTGGGTTTGGAAACTCCAAATGGGGCCGTGAGCCAGAGACAGAAACAGTTGGTCAGGGTTCCTGGCTGGCTCAGTCGTTAGGTGGCTGCCTTAGACTCAGGTCACGATCCCAGGGTCCTGGAATCGAGGCCCACATCAGGCTCCCTGCTCAGTGGGAAGCCTGCTTCTCCCTCTCCTGATCCCCTTACTTGTCTTCCCTCTCTCTGTGTGTCTCTTTCTGTCAAATAAACAAATAAAATCCTCAAAAGAAAAAAAAAAAGAAAGAAACACTAGATCACAGACTGGGTGAGCTTGGTGTGGCTGGAGACCAGGGAGACAGGAAGAATTGACTGCTTTTCTCTGAGAATGCATTGAGGAGTGGGGCCCTGAGCTCTTGGCTCCTACGGGGCCGGAGAATGGGAGGCCACCTTCTTCATTCCCATCCTCTAAAGCTGTACAGAAAAAGGAAGGCATTCAGGGAACAAAAGCTCTGAGAGCAAACCCAAGCAGATTATTTAGCCTGGCCCCTGGCAAGGGCAGTGCAATTCCACTTCGGACAAAGATATTTGAGAATTGCTGCAACAGTCCCTCCCCGAGAAGATCAGCAAGAACATCCAGCCAGGCCAAGTTCACCGATCAATGAGAACTGTGGAAATCCAGAGCTAGGGGAAAGCAATGCATAGAATTCATGGTTTTTACACCATGATCCTTTAGTCTTACAAAGTTAAATTTTTTTAATTTAATTTTTTCTTATTCTATTTTTTTAAATTCAGACTCTTTGCTATTTTAATTTTTTTAACTATTTTATCTTATCAAAACCTTTTTAAAAATCTTTTAAAATTTTCATTGTTATAGTCATATTTTATCCCTTCATTGTATTTAACCTTATTTTTTGTATACTTATAGGTTTTTTTTTTCTTTAAAATTTTCAGATGCAATTCCTTCTAATAGATCAAAATATACTCTAAATCTAGTACAGGGCTTTGTTTTAGTCTCCAGCCTAATCACATTTTTCCTATTTTTTTTTAAACCAACTTCTTATCAATTCCTTTTTTAGAATCCTTTTAAATTTTCATCTTTAGGGATGCCTGGGTGGCTCAGTTGGTTAAGCAGCTGCCTTCGGCTCAGGTCATGATCGCAGCGTCCTGGGATCGAGTCCCACATCGGGCTCCTTGCTCATCAGGGAGCCTGCTTCTCCCTCTGCCTCTGCCTGCCATTCTGTCTGCCTGTGCTCGCTCTCTCTCCCTCTCTCTCTCTGACAAATAAATAAATAAAATCTTTAAAAAAAAAATTTTCATCTTTACAGTCGTATTCCATTGTTTACACTTACTTGTGTGTGTGTGTGTGTATGTATTCTTTTTTAAGATTTTGGGAGGTAGTTTCTTCTAACAGACCAAAATACACCCAAAGTCAAATAAGTGGCTCTGTTCTATTCACCAGTCTCTCTCTCTCTCTCTCTCTCTCTCTCTATATATATATATATATATATATTTTTTTTTTTTTTCCTTTCTTACCCCCCCTTAATTCCCCCACCTAGTTTCAGGTCTCATTTGGTTAGTGCATTATTTCTGGGGTTGTTGCTACCCTTTTAGCATTTTGTTCTCTCATTCATCTATTCTTATCTGGATAAAATAACAAGGCAGAAAAACTCACCATACAAAAAAAAAAAAAAAGAAGAAGAAGAGGCAGCACTGGTGGCCAGGGACCCAATCAATACTGACATTAGTAGTATGTCAGAATTAGAGTTCAGAGGAGAGGAGTCAAGATGGTGGAGAAGTAATAGGCTGAGACTACATCAGGTAGCAGGATATCAACTAGACAGCTTATCTAAACATTGTAAACACCTACAAATCCAACGGGAGATCAAAGAGAAGAAGAACAGCAATTCTAGAAACAGAAAATCAACCACTTTCTGAAAGGTAGGACTGACGGAGAAGTGAATCCAAAGCGACGGGAAGATAGACTGTGGGGGGAGTGGCCAGCTCCTGGCAAGCAGCGGAGCAACGGATCACAAAATCAGGACTTTTAAAAGTCTGTTCCACTGAGGGACATCGCACCAGAGGCTAAACCAGGGTGAAGCCCACACGGGGTCAGCGTGGCCCCAGGTCCCGCAGGGTCACAGATGGATCAGGGGTGTCTGAGTATAGCAGAGCTTGCAGGTATTAGAATGGGGAAGCTGGCTACAGAGACAGAGCCGAGGAGTGAGCTCTCAGCTCAGGGTTACTTTGAATCGGAGCATGGCCGAAGGCCAGGGAAACGGGAGTGATTTGGGCACTATTCTCTGAGGGCGTACTGAGGAGTGGGGCCCCGAGCTCTCGGCCCCTCCGGGCCAGAGACTGGGAGGCCGCCATTTTCATTCCCGTCCTCCAGAACTCTACGGAAAACATTCAGGGAACAAAAGCTCCCGAAAGCAAATCTGAGCGGATTACTCATCCGGGCCCCTGGTAAGGGTGGTGCAATTCCGCCTGGGGAAAGACACTTGAGAATCACTACAACAGGCCATTCCCCCAGAAGATCAACAAGAAATCTAGCGAGGAACAAGTTCACCTACCAAGGAGTGCAGATTCAATACCAAGGAGAGCAGCGGAATTCCAGAGGAGGAGAAAGCAAAGCACGGAACTCATAGCTTTCTCCCCATGATTCTTTAGTCTCGCAGTTAATTTAATTTTTTTTCTTCAATTTTTATTTTCTTCTTCTGGTAAATTGTTTTTAACTTTTACCCTTTTCTTCTTTTTTAATGTTTTTAACTAGTTTATCTAATATATATATATATATTCTTTTTTATATTTTTTCTTTATTTTCTTTTTTTAATTGTCTCTTTTTTTTTTCCTGAACCTCTTTTTATCCCTTTCTCCCCCCCATGATTTGGGGTCTCTTCTGATTTGGTTAAAGCATATTTTCCTGGGGTCTTTGCCACCCTTTTTGTATTTTACTTGCTCCATCATATACTCTTATCAGGACAAAATGACAAGGCAGAAAAATTCACCACAAAAAAAAGAACAAGAGGCAGTGCCAAAGGCTAGGAACATAATCAATACAGACATTGGTAATATGTCAGATCTAGAGTTCAGAATGACGATTCTCAAGGTTCTAGCCAGGCTTGAAAAAGGCATGGAAGATATTAGAGAAACCCTCTTGGGAGATATAAAAGCCCTTTCTGCAGAAATAAAAGAACTAAAATCTAACCAAGTTGAAATAAAAACAGCTATTAATGAGATGCAATAAAAAATGAAGGCTCTCACTGCTAGGATAAAAGAATTAGTGATATAGAAGACCAAATGACAGTGAATAAATAAGCTGAGCAGAAGAGGGACAAACGGCTACTGGACCACGAGGGGAGAATTCGAGAGATAAGTGACACCATAAGATGAAACAACATTAGAATAATTGGGATTCCAGAAGAAGAGGAAACAGAGAGGGGAGCAGAAGGTATATTGGAGAGAATTATTGGAGAGAATTTCCCCAATATGGCAAAGGGAACAAGCATCAAAATTCAGTAGGTTCAGAGAACCCCCCTCAAAATCAATAAGAATAGGTCCACACCCCGTCACCTAATAGTAAAATTGACAAGTCTTAGTGACAAAGAAAAGATCCTGAAGGCAGCCCGGGAAAAGAAGTCTGTAACATACAATGGTAAAAATATTAGATTGGCAGCAGACTTATCCACAGAGACCTGGCAGGCCAGAAAAAGCTGGCATGATATATTCAGAGTACTAAATGAGAAAAACATGCAGCCAAGAATACTATATCCAGCTAGGCTATCATTGAAAATAGAAGGAGAGATTAAAAGCTTCCAGGACAAACAAAAACTGAAAGAATCTGCAAATACCAAACCAGCTCTACAGGAAATATTGAAAGGGGTCCTCTAAGCAAAGAGAGACCCTAAAAGTAGTAGATCAGAAAGAAACAGAGACAATATACTATAACAGTCACCTTACAGGCAATACAATGGCACTAAATTCATATCTCTCAATACTTACCCTGAATGTGAATGGGCTAAATGCCCCAATCAAAAGACACAGGGTATCAGAATGGATAAAAAAACAAAACCCATCTATATGTTGCCTACAAGAAACTCATCTTAAACCCGAAGACACCTCCAGGTTTAAAGTGAGGGGGTGGAAAAGAATTTACCATGCTAATGGACATCAGCAGAAAGCAGGAGTGGCAATCCTTATATCAGATCAATTAGATTTTAAGCCAAAGACTATAATAAGAGATGAGGAAGGACACTATATCATACTCAAAGGAACTGTCCAACAAGAAGATCTAACAATTTTAAATATCTATGCCCCTAACGTGGGAGCAGCCAACTATATAAACCAATTAATAACAAAATCAAAGAAACACATCGACAATCATACAATCATAGTAGGGGACTTTAACACTCCCCTCACTGAAATGGACAGATCATCCAAGCAAAAGATCAACAAGGAAATCAAGGCCTTAAATGACACACTGGACCAGATGGACATCACAGATATATTTAGAACATTTCATCCCAAAGCAACAGAATACACATTCTTCTCTAGTGCACATGGAACATTCTCCAGAACAGATCACATCCTCGGTCCTAAATCAGGTCTCAACCGGTATCAAAGATTGGGATCATTCCCTGCATATTTTCAGACCACAATGCTCTGAAGCTAGAACTCAATAACAAGAGGAAATTTGGAAAGAACCCAAATACATGGAGACTAAACAGCATCCTTCTAAAGAATGAATGGGTCAACCAGGAAATTAAAGAAGAATTGAAAAAGTTTTTTATGGAAAAAATGATAATGAAAACACAACAGTTCAAAATCTGTGGGACACAGCAAAGGCAGTCCTGAGAGGAAAATATATAGTGGTACAAGCCTTTCTCAAGAAACAAGAAAGATCTCAAATACACAACCTAACCCTACACCTAAAGGAGCTGGAGAAAGAACAAGAAAGAAACCCTAAACCCAGCAGGAGAAGAGAAATCATAAAGATCAGAGCAGAAATCAATGAAATAGAAACCAAAAAAACAATAGAACAAATCAACGACACTAGGAGCTGGCTCTTTGAAAGAATTAATAAGATTGATAAACCCCCGGCCAGACTTATCAAAAAGAAAAGAGAAAGGACCCAAACTAATAAAATCATGAATGAAAGAGGCGAGATCACAACCAACACCAAAGAAATACAAACAATTATAAGAACATACTATGAGCAACTCTATGCCAACAAATTTGACAATCTGGAAGAAATGGATGCATTCCTAGAGACATATAAACTACCACAACTGAACCAGGAAGAAATAGAAAGCCTGAACAGACCCATAACCAGTAAGGAGATTGAAACAATCATCAAAAATCTCCAAATAAACAAAAGCCCAGGGCCAGATGGCTTCCCGGGGGAATTCTACAAAACACTGAAAGAAGAACTAATTCCTATTCTCCTGAAACTGTTCCAAAAAATAGAAATGGAAGGAAAAATTCCAAACTCATTTGATGAGGCCAGCATCACCTTGATCCCAAAACCAGACAAGGATCCCATCAAAAAAGACAACTACAGACCAATATCCTTGATGAACACAGATGCAAAAATTCTCACCAAAATACTAGCCAATAGGATTCAACACTACATTATAAGGATTATTCACCACGACCAAGTGGGATTTATTCCAGGGCTGCAAGGTTGGTTCAACATCTGCAAATCAATCAATGTGATACAAGACATTAATAAAAGAAAGAACAAGAACCATATGATACTCTCCATAGATGCTGAAAAAGCATTTGACAAAGTACAGCATCCCTTCCTGAACAAAACTCTTCAAAGTGTAGGGATAGAGGGCACATACCTCAATATTATCAAAGCCATCTATAAAAAAACCCACCGCAAATATCATTCTCAATGGAGAAAAACTGAAAGCTTTTCTGATTAGGTCAGGAACACGGCAGGGATGTCCGTTATCACCACTGCTATTCAACATAGTACTAGAAGTCCTAGCCTCAGCAATCAGACAGCAAAAGGAAATTAAAGGCATCCAAATCGGCAAAGAAGAAGTCAAACTATGACTCTTTGCAGATGATATGATACTATTTGTGGAAAACCCAAAACATTCCAAAACTGCTAAAACTTGTACAGGAATTCAGTAAAGTGTCAGGATATAAAATCAATGTACAGAAATCAGTTGCATTTCTCTACACCAACAGCA
This sequence comes from Lutra lutra, assembly GCF_902655055.1. NCBI lineage: Eukaryota > Metazoa > Chordata > Mammalia > Carnivora > Mustelidae > Lutra > Lutra lutra. The sequence continues at coordinate 69,837,280 of NC_062286.1, forward strand.
AGACAGAAGAAAGAGAAATTAAGGAGTCAATCCCATTTACAATTGCACCCAAAACCATAAGCTACCTAGGAATAAACCTAACCAAAGAAGCAAAGAATCTGTACTCAGAAAATTATAAAGTACTCATGAAAGAAATTGAGGAAGACACAAAGAAATGGAAAAATGTCCCATGCTCATGGATTGGAAGAACAAATATTGTGAAAGTGTCTATGCTACCTAAAGCAATCTACATATTTAATGCAATCCCTATCAAAATACCATCCAAAATACCATCAAAGAAATGCAACAAAGAATCCTAAAACTTATATGGAACCAGAAAAGATCCCGAATAGCCAGAGGAATGTTGAAAAAGAAAACCAAAGTTGGTGGCATCACAATTCCAGACTTCAAGCTGTATTACAAAGCTGTATCATCAAGATGGTATGGTACTGGCATAAAGATAGACACATAGATCACTGGAACAGAATAGAGAGCCCAGAAATGGACCCTCAACTCTATGGTCAACTAATCTTCAACAAAGCAGGAAAGGTTGTCCAATGGAAAAAAGACAGTCTCTTCAACAAATTGTGCTGGGGAAATTGGACAGCCACATGCAGAAGAATGAAACTAGACCATTTCCTTACACCACAAAAATAGACTCAAAATGGATGAAAGACCTCAATGTGAGATAGAATCCATCAAAATACTTGAGGAGAATATAGGCAGCAACCTCTTTGACCTCCATCGCAGCAAATTAATCCTAGAAACATCACCAAAGGCAATGGAAGCAAGGACAAAAATGAGCTATTGGAACTTCATCAAGATCAAAAGATTTGGCACAGCAAAGGAAACAGTCAACAAAACCAAAAGACAACTGACAGAATGGGAGAAGATATTTGCAAAGGACATATCAGATAAAAGGCTAGTATCCAAAATCTATGAAGACCTTATCAAACTCAACACCCAAAGAACAAAAAATCCAATCAAGAAATGGGCAGAAGACATGAATAGACATTTCTGCAAAGAAGACATCCAGATGGCCAACAGACACATGAGAAAGTGCTCAGCATCACTCGGCATCAGTGATGCCAAATCAAAACCATAGTGAGATACTACCTCACACCAGTCAGAACGGCTAAAATTAATAAGTCAGGAAATAATAGATGTTGGCGAGTATTCAGAGAAAGTGAAACCCTCCTACAATAATGGTGGGAATACAAGCTGGTGCAGCCACTCTGGAAAAACAGTATAGAGGTTCCTCAAAAAGTTGAAAATAGAGCTACCCTATGACCCAGCAACTGTACTACTGGGTATTTACCCCAAAGATACAAATGTAGTGATCTGAAGGGGCACCTGCACCCAAATGTTTATAGCAGCAATGTCCACAATAGCCAAACTATGGAAAGAACCTAGATGTCCATCAACAGATGAATGGATAAAGAAGAGGTAGTATATGTATATATATACTTGCCATTTGCAATGATGTGGATGGAACTAGAGGGTATTATGCTAAGCGAAATAAGTCAATCAGAGAAAGACCATTATCATATGATCTCTTTGATATAAGGAATTTGAGAGGCAATGCGGGGATCGTGGAGGGGTAGGGAGGGGAAAATGAAACAAGATGGGATCGAGATGGAGACAAAGCATAAGAGACTCTTAATCTCGTGAAACAAACTGAGGGCTGCTGCGGGGTGGGGGGTGGGAATAGGGTGACTAGGTTATGGACATTGGGGCGGGTATGTGCTATGGTGATGCTGTTAAATGTGTAAGCCTGATGATCATAGACCTGTACCCCTGGGGCAAATAATTCATTATATGTTCATTAAAAATATATAAAGAAATAAAAATAAATCTTCTGTCACTCCACAAAACCTCTCCATGAAGGCGCTAAGAAAGGACTTCTATTATGAAATATGCATTAAAGCAAAATATGGTATATGTCACCGGCAAAAATCTAAAGAGACAGGAAGAAACCTCATCCTTTTAGAGCTAAGTAGCTACAACCCATTACCTATGTTTTCAAGATAAACAATAATAACAATAATTAGACTTCAAGTAAAAGGACTTGACAGCACCATCTATCACACATAGCTAATCCCAAATTAGCATGGTATTTGGGGTAACTATCTATGGTAGTTAATTGGCTTTATCAAAAGGAAAAATAAATTTCTATTGTTATGCATGAGATCAGTTTGCAACTTGGATCAAGGTGCCCACTAATGTTAGGTTCCTATGGTTTTAGACAAACTGGAAGAAAAGGGCACTACCTTTCTTCATTTCTACATTAAAAAAAATATGTTTCTTAAATCTTTGAGAAAGATTAGAACTTATACAGGAATTCCTGGCTCCTAAAGCTAACAAGAGATTTACCTTGTTTTCCAGAAGATTTACCTACATTTCAGAGAGACAGAGAAAGACCTTCTAATTACAACTTTTCTAAAGTTAAATGCTCTATGAAAAGGAAGGTGGAGGAGTGTCCTTTTTTGTGCCAGGGAATTATTTTTTTCTTTTTAAATTTGTTTTTACTCTAACATGGTCTCTATTCTACAGTAAGTAATTTTAATGTATATTGTATACCTCCAAATCATTTAATTCACATCATCAGTCCCAAATAGATTGTACCTTTTTTATTCAAGGTATATAGGTATTACTAAATTTCATCTATGGCATTTTATTGAGAATTAGGCAAGACTAAAAAGGGAAGAGCTGATAGTTCTCCATCCTTTGAATATCAAAGTGTATAAAAAGCTACCTAGAGTGAAATGGTGAAATGGTTTCCTAACAATGGAGGTAGGAGTCATGGAGGTAGGTTGGAAAATAGTTTAAAGGTCAAGAAATTATCAGGATATGGGAGAAGAGGGAAAAACAACACAACAACAAAATATTACACAGTGAATATATGCAAAGATTGAACAGTAGCCAGTAATCATGATGAAAAAGTGTTAGCCAAACAGTTTATTAAAATATATATTTATAAAGAATAGAAAACACATAGGATAGAGACAATCATGAGCTTCTATGTTCTTTGGAAAACATCTGAAAGAAATCACATTAAGTAGAATATCACAGAAGATCATGGAAATTTGCTTTAAATCTGCAAGAAATCAGGTAAACTTTAACAACTGAAGACAATAGCATTCGAGACTGCATTCTATATATTCCAAGGCAAATGAGCTAATGCATGTCATTCAGTAAGCACATAACTATAATCATCCAATTTAGAGTCATTTCATAAAAAAATAATAAAACTGGAACACTAATAATCTTTGAAAAACCAACTACTTGCCTATTATATATTCTTGTTTGTATTTCTATGTCCCTTCAGATACATTATTCCTATAAGAAAATGGAATTATGGATCAAACAGAGGCAGATAACATTTTGGAGAACTTTTGGATGATGCCAGTGAGTTTTTAAGTAAATTAATGTTTTACCTGTTTGATGACATCATATAGAAACCAAATCATGTTTGTAAATGAAAACACATTAAGACAGTTTTTTTTTCTTTTTTCTTTTAGTTGGCTGTTTGAAAGTTGCAGTATTCTGGGTTTTTTTGTTTGTTTGGTTGGGTTTTTTTGTTTGTTTTTTTTTTGTTTTTTTGCTGTTCTTGATATAATGTTAATAGAAATACGAAATTATAGAAATGTCACCAAGACAGTCTGAAGTCATTATATAAAACCACTTCTACAGAAGCTGAGAAACCCTGGGCCATCAACACAAATCAACTACTAAATGATGAGCACATACTAAATGCTGCAGCTCAATGCTTTCTATTTATCTATTCATTTTCAGTTCAGACCATGGCCAGAGAAGGGGTTTTCAGCCTCAAAGAATCACAGTAAAAAGTAACTCTTCTTATTGCCCACTGATGTAAGTACATTTTTATTAAAATAGTGATTTAAATAAATTATTGGTGACAATTAGATATGGGATGGTTTTAAATAACAGAAGGTAAAAGAAATGAGTGAACCTATAAACCATAAAATGAAACAGACATAATTGCTAAAAGGAAAAAAACCCACACAAGTTGCTGATACTTAATCATTTTTTAAAAATTAGTCCAAAACAGATCTCCTCAATCATTGATGTTTAAGTGCTAAACACAAAATATGCTTAATAAAGAGAAAAATAGCAAAATCATGAGATAGGAAATGCAGAAATACAAAAAATTAAAATGAGAAAGGACTCAAAAGACTTCAACATATGAAATCAGATGATTAAACAGTATAGCCTTATTTTAGTGTGCTGTTTAAAACCAACCACAACGTTTAACTTAAAAAAAATATATATATATCTTATATATATAAAACATACAAATCTATAAATTTATATATATTTATATCAAATATATTATATATCAAATATAATATATATCTCAATAATATATTGAGATATATCTCAATGATATCATATATATATTTATATATATACATACATATATATATTTATATATATACATACATATATACATATATATATATATATATATATATATATATATATATACACACACACACACACACACACACAAAATCCATCTTCTCCAGGGCAGGATGATAAAGCAAATCAAGAAAGTTTGTAAAGATAAGACTGGCCTTGGAAAGGCCAGAGGAGTGCTCAAGGGGGATTTCTCTCCTCTGACACTGATCAGCGTATAGATGGCTAAACTAGCTAAGAACTGGGGACTATCACGTCCAGACAATGGATTGTCTTCATGCAGAAATGTGTAAGGGAGCAAAGGAGATGGCTTTAGGAGGTGAACCAGTGAAATCCCAAACAGTCTTATTCTTAGGAAGGAAAACAGATATATGTCGCCTTTTTCATGTCCTGAATTAGGATTTCATGGACACTTTAAATGTTCCCTCAGTCCAAATCAATTTGAAAAGCAGTTTATAAATGCTGACCATCTTAGTTCTAGCATATCATGCAAAATCCTCAGGATTTAAAACTCCCTTTATGCTTTAGGCCTACTTGTGTTTGATCATTGTAATTTGGGGAAGACTACAGTTTTTTTTAATCATTAAATCAGCTCTAGTTCCCTCAGATTCTGTGTTAAATGCTATAATGAATAAAGCAAAATAGAAAAAAGACTTTTAGGAATATTTTATGTTTCTATTTTAAGATAAAATAAGATTAATTGTTCCCTACTCTTACTTAAACTTGAGTTAAATAATACCGGTCTTTATAAAGTTAGCTCAACTCTCATACAATAGGTTCTTTTTTTTTTTTTTTTTTCCTTTACTGAACATCAGAGATGCCCTATAAAAGGCACAAACTCAAATAAGAAACTGGGTGTTTTTCTTTCTTAATCACAAATAATTTGTTTGGGAGTGATATGTTTTATTCAGTATCTATATTTCTCAAGCTCCCTTTTGGATAGATATGGCTTTATGAAATGATCTGGCCAATTAGAAACAGGCCAATTACTTGTGTTTTGCTTCCCACCCCACCCCTACATTTCAGGACATTTAATTCCTAGCTGATAAAATGTCATAAATGATGGGTTGGCAAAGTATGCCCCAACTGCCACATCTTGCCATCACCTATTTTGTAAAGTAATGCTAGAGCCTAATTCTGAACATTCCTTTCAATATGTCTATGGCTGCTTTCAAGCCACCACAACTGAGTTGTGACAGAAACCATACAGACACAAAGCTAAATTATTTACTATCTTCTCTTTTATTTAAAAAAATACTTTCTGATCCTTGATATAGAGAACTTCTCACAGACAAATATAAGGAGAATTGTTTATGGAGGAACAAGTGTTTGCAATGGCCGTTTCCTACCCTCTGCTTTTTCTTGACTAAACTTCAGTCAGTCTTCTCTCCTTTCTACAGAAGGAACTCTGCATGCTCCCAAGCATGAGCAAGCACTAAAAAACTGGAATCTGCCCTTCTATCAGCTACTCCAGGGAATAAACTGATCACAAGGTCCTTTCTGGGGCAGACCCCACTAGTCATTTTTTGCTTGTCCAGCTGTCCCTTAAAAGATTTTGCTTATATCTGCTTGCCCCTCCTTGAGCCTCTGAATAAAAAAGCTTTTTCTGTTGGGTTGTGAAATGCTTGTATATTTCTGAAATTGGAGCATTCTCCCCATTGCAGCAGTATTTTTTTTTTTTTCTGAATAAAGCCTCTAAATCCGGATTTACATGTTTTTTTTTCTTAATTTGTTTTTAATTTGATAGTTTCTGGTGCCATGACATGGACAGAGTGCTGACAGATCCTCATACCCTGCTCTCTTTATCTAGGCATTCATTCTGGTTTCTCAAAACCCTGGGTCCTTCCTGGCTAGAGAAATCAGTATCTATGGTAAATCACAACTCCTAATCCAATGCTCCAGACATTTCTCTGTAGTAGTATGCTAGGGAGTTGCTTTCAACTATTAAATTGAGCTCTTCCCAGTTCTTTTCTATTTGAGTAGGACTTCCTGGTTCTTTTCTGTTTGAGCAGCATTTTTGCTGGGTTTTTGTTGTTTTAGTGAAACTGTTACTGGGTAAGGGTTTTCTTGGTTCTTTTTGAGTGGGGATTTACAACTTGACTTTCTGGAGGGAAATTCTCAGTTTTTTGAGGGGATGCTTCTCTGCTTTTCCTGATTCCACGTTCAAGGTTTGCACAGAGCTAGTCTTTCAGCTCTTCAAAGAAAGCACAACAGACCACTTTGGCTCTCAAGGGAGGACTATACATGGAAGTGATTTTTTATTACCTGTCTCCTCTTTCTACCTGATCCTGATTCTCCCACGGATAACTCTCAATTTCCCAGGACTGAGAGTAGATGAACTCCACCTGACTATATGCTTCTCCACTACTAATTTTGCCAAAACTTTCAAAAATGGCAAAGTTTTCTAAGGCCTTAACTTGGAATTGCAATGGTCACATTGGGGTTTTGGAGACCTCCTTAATTTATTATACTTTTAGGGAGCTCTTAAATCCTAGTTGTCTAGGATTCAAGAATATTCAAATACTCTCCAATCAATAATCTGGTGTTTTTTATTTGTTTTTGTTTTTGTTTCTGGTTTTTGGTATGAAGAAACAAAAAAAAAAAAACTGTTCTCCTAATCAAACCTTAGTCACACCTTAAACAATCTCAATCTATTCTATCAGAAGATATGCTAGTCAATCTTTTGAGGAACCACCTGTTTTTCCCCAATGTTACTCCTTTCATTCCCTTCTCTAAGATACTTGTGCCTTTGACACTTTCTATTCCTTTCCCTCTTTTTTTTTTTTAATGGTTTCACTTATTTATTTGAGAGAGAGCAAGCACGCATGAGCAGCAGCGGGGAGGAGCAAAGGGAGAGGGACAAGAAGACTCCCTGCTGAGCAGGGAGCCCAATGCTGCTGATCCCAGGACCCCAAAATCATGACCTGAGCTGAAGGCAGACACTTAAGCGACTGAGCCACTGAGGCACCCCTCCTTTCCCTTCTGCTCCTCCAAATTTATACAAGTCTCTCCCATAACCATGTTCTCATTCACTTTGTGTTTTATCCTCTACTTCTTGACCTTAACCTTACTAACTTCTTAATTCTCCATAGTGTCCTGTGACCTTGGTACTGCTCCTACAATGTTAAGACTCTAAGAACGAGAAACTACAGAGACCAATTTACCCCCTTCCCAGCAGATTATTTTTTTAGCATTGGTCTCAAGCTGATCTGTATGCTATAATGAATTTCGTTGACCCATGTAAAAACAGAGACAAGTCTCTATACAATTCAGGTTAATCTTAGGGGCATCCTCTCTGGGACTCATATCTTTGCCAACTGGCTCAACTCCTTTTTACAATTAGAAAATTCTAAATTGGATCTATGAAGAAATTAAAATAACCCAGAGGGCTATAACGGAGCTAAGGACATGGGGAAAAAGCTCCTTTATAATATCTAGAAACATTTAGATCCAACTCTAGATGGCCACATGGCATCTGCTTTGGCCACATGGTTATCTGCTTTGTTAATGATAGGTTCCATGTAGAAATATTCTACTATTCTAATACTCAAGAATATTAGATTAATTGAAGAAATGTCCCTGTCTCTGAAATCCATTCTTCAACACAGTACTATGAGGATATATGAGCTGATAAAGCTAAGTATACACAGTATAAACTCATGACTCTCTAAATTAAACAACTTGAGGATAATTATTATAAGACCTTAATACCCCTCAACCTTACTAGGCTTTGGAAGAGACACCTGTGGCCCTTGCAAGGAGAAAGGGCACTGGGCAAAAAAATGTCCTAAGACACAATCCTCAGTATCTCGATGACTCTCCTGTGAGAGATCAGCTCGTATCTACCCCAGATACCTTTAAGCAAACTGGGGAAATAATAATCCCAGTCAATGGACATCCCATTACCTTTCAGGTATACACCAGGGCCACTTGCTCTACATGTGACACCTCACAGTTTTCTACCATAATCCCTCAGAGTACACAATCTCTGTGTTGCACTGAAACAACTTACTACATTTTACCCCCTTTTTAAACCTACTCCTATGTCTCTCAGATCTCATCATGCCCCGCATGGGTTTTTATTAAGTTCCAGAATTCAGTTCATTTAATATGCAGGACATATCATAATTAGATTGTAGTATTTCATGTTCACGTGAGGTACTAATCTTTTCTTCTCTGATAGCTCTAATAAATGATCTCCGTTTTCTTGCCCCTTTCACAGCTCACAAGCCCTTGACAATTCCCACATTCAAGACATGTTCACTCACATTTTTGATTCACTTGAGGCTATGGGAAAACAGACTTGGACTTACCTTGGAGACAGAGTCCTTAATTGTGAATTTATACCCTTTATGACCTTCCCTAATCCTATTCTCTCTTCCAACCTCTCCTCTGATGTCACTTATTTTATTGTTGCCTTATATTTTGCTTTCTTCAGCATATCCTTTAATCCGAACTCCCAGTATCTATTTGTTTTTACATGGAAAAAATCAACAATATACTGGAACACTCATGCCCCAAGAATTTACAGAATCCTTTACAAAATTTTCCTGAACATTAAGTGCAAATATAAAAGATTTGATCTTTGTAATTCAACCTTCATTCAATATGTAGATGACCTCTCTTTTTGTCTTAAGACATTCAGCAACTCTTTTCATGAAATCTAATACTTACTATAAGACTTAGTTCAAAAGGGCCAGAAGGTTTCAAGAGACAAAGTTCATCTCTGTTGCCCCCAAGTCCACTATTTAGGTCATGATATTCCCCCTGAGGGAAAAACCTGATCCCCCAGATCATATCAAGTTCATATTTAACAACCTCTTATCTGAAACCAAAGGATAACTTCAAGGCTTTCTGGAACTGACTGGCCACTGTAGAATGCAGATCCTTACCTTCTCTGCTATAACATCCCATTTATACAGCATGACTAAAGAAACTTTATCTGATCCTCTGAGACTTGCCTTCTGTCAAATGATTTGAATCCCTTTCTTTTATCCCATTTAGGGCTTCTTGACTACTCTTTGTTTTTCTGTTTGTTCATGCCTTAGGGGTTCTATCTCAAAGAGATAATAGAGATCAGAGGTCAATCAGATATATCAGTCTTAGCTCAAGCTTTTTATCCTTCCTTGCTGGCAAGAGTGGCAATTGCAAATACAGTTCAAACCATATCTGACCTCATGCTAGGTGATACCCTGAACATTTATGTCCTTTGTGCAGTTGGGACCCTTTTCCTGATCGCTCAAGTTCACCTGTTGTGAAATTCTTCTACTCTCTCTTTCCCACCCATGACAAAATCTCAGTCCCACTAGTCTGCTCCCTCTCCCAGCTAAAGGACAACTGAATAATTATGTTATAGACACTCAAGCCTAAATCCTCTCCCATTCTGACTCTTAGAAATCCCTTGCAAATCCAGACCTTATTCTCTTTGTTGATGGTTCATATCTTCAAAACTTAGAAGGACATTTTTAACCAGAATATGTCATTTCTGATTTTCAAAATTCTATTCAGTGTAGGTCTCTATTTGGTGCAAAGTCAGCTCAGATCTCTGACCTCATGGTTTTCATAAGAGCCTTCTCTTTGGCTACCAATAGGAAATTTGGCATTTTTACAGACAATAGATCTGTGTTTTGGAATAGTATATTATCTGGATATATTAAGGAAAATCAGAGGATTTAAGTCAGTAGCTATCCTTAGGGGCAAAAAAAGTGCTAAAGCTAAAGAAAATTCACTGTTAGATATACTAAATTGTCATAAAGCCCTACACTCTCACTTCAATCAGGTAAGACCCTAAATCTACTCTGATTACACCTGATCCTCTATTTGCAGTACTTAAAGTCTCCTAATTCAAAGCCCTTGAATATTAAAAGGCTAACTGGGAACTATCTGGATGTCTTATCTAACCAGACCAACTTTGGAAATAACCAGATACTTACCTGGTTTCTTCCTCTGTGAGTATTTTATGAAGGCCAGAAAGTTTTGGAACACTGAAAAAAAAATAAAACTAAATTAAGTTGAAAAAAAAAAAAAGAAAAAACTAAATCAATTCCTTTGCCAACACTGGTGAGGAAACTTCAACTCCCTATCTGGAACAAGTGGTGGCTTCTTGCCCAATCTCTCGAAAATATAATCCTGATTGTTGGGCTGGCAGAAAGAAAGGTCTACTTAAGATGGCGAAAGTTCCCGCCACAAAACCTGAGCTCAGATAGGAGAACAAAGACCCAAGCAGGAATCTGAGACACCCCCCCCCCCCCCGCCCCGCTCCGGGCTCCCGTGGACCAATGGGACCCTGATGAGCAGGCGAAATATCCAAATAAGGGGAACTTGCCAAAAGACCCCTGAACTCCCCTTAAGACCCCTTAAAAGCCCCCTTCTCCCTGCCTCGGGCGCGACTTCCCCCACTCTGCTTTCCAGAGTTGCGGAACCTCGCCCAAGGGTGCCCTCCTCCGGTAGTTGCAGTTTTCCTGGCTCCCCTTCTCCTGAGCCCTAAAACTGCGCCAGAGAGTGCCTTTAATAAATCTTGCCTTGTGCCTACCTCGCCTGGTGTGTTTATCTCGCCGGAAAAACTTTACACTGATAAAACTGCAAAAGTGGGTCAAGGAAAGAACCCCCCACCAGGACCTTTACTTCATTTGCAATTAGATTTAGTGATTTCCCTTGATTTCATAGATATGAATATCATTGTATTGTCATAAACATGTTCTCTCACTGGGCTTGAAGCTTTCCCTGTAAAAGGACTCCTGTCACTATTTTACTAAACTTTTTTTTGGAACTAGTATTCCCTGTGTCAGAATTCTACTGGGTTGTTCAAATGACCAAGGAACTCATTTCATTTGTGAAGGCATCTAGCCAATCCAAAAAGTTCTTCCCTTATCTCCAAAATGACATTGTCATCTGGAATGATGGGAGAGTTAATGGATCATTAAAATTAAAGCTTGACAAACAAATGAAATAACTCAATCTCCTGTGGCTCAAGGTTTTACCATTAGCACCAATTGCCTTCTAGGTCTCTCCTACAGCAACATGGCAACTGTACCAATCATGCAACTGTGCCAATATGAAGTAATAACTGATGACCTATGATAATTCATTTTTCTGTCTGAGCTCTCAAAAATTCTATCTTCATCAATTCAAACATCCTAAAATACTACAAGGGACTTAATAAATATATCCATGTTCTTCATTAATAGGATAAGGCTTCTATTCCTCAAATTCTTCTGTCCAAAACACTCTACATTCTAGAAATTAGAGACTTAGTTCTCTAGAACTGACATCAACTGAAAATCAGTATTTCACCCCATTGGAAAGGCCCTTACATCATCTTCCTTACCACTAACACTGCTGCCCAAATCAAGTGGTCCAAACCTGGATTCATGTTCTTCAGCTGAAATAAATGCTACTCTGAGTGAAAGTGTAGTCTAAATAGAAGCCTTAAACTAAGCTCATTGGAGCAGAGGGAGCCATAGGTTAGATACCTTTACGATAAGCTGATGACATCATGAAGTGGTCAGTTTCCACCCAAGATGTCAGAACATGGCCTCCTAGCATTTCCTTAGCTACTTTTATTGTCCTTCTTGGCTTCATTCTTCTTTATCTATACCTGCATCACCTTTGCTATCCATGTACCTCCTCACATTGCAACCATAACTTTTCACAATGAGCTTTATATTGTATAATCTCTTTCCCCTCACACTACTTGTCCCTCCTTTAAAATTCCTCCATTCCTGCAAGGGGTCCAGAATCTATGGCATTCTTTTACTCAGTTTATAGCACAACCTGACAACCTTTGTTTTTTCTTTAAAATAATTTCTAGTATAAATAACGTTGCAACCTTACTTTTGTTTGTTGATTATGTATTTCCTTTGGAACCTTCTGGTTTCCCATAAAATCCTATACAGTCTCAGATTTAAGGGCATCCTTTCTCTTATCACTCAGGGGCCTTTTCGGTTTCTACTCCAAAGTTCAAACAGAACCTCCTTCAATTTCAATACTTTTCAAACAAGGCAATCTGTTTCCATTGTAATATAACCAGGGGTCCTCGATGGGCCTAAGAGTTTGCAATCAAACCTACTTTGCCATCAACACAAACACCTACACTATTCCCATGAGAAAGCAAAAAATACATATTTCTTGGCCTGTCATATGAACCTAATAGATCGAGATGATTCTAAACATAATTTTACCCAGTATGCTTGGGACTATTTCTGTAAGCAACAAAGTTACCAATTTCCTCTTCCCAGCTTGATGAGACAACAATTCTATCAAAAGGGTTCACATGAGCCCCAAGACACAAATCCATGGGACATTTATTTTGTGAACCCTGGATAGTCCCTAATGAGGTACAGCAGTGCCTATTGGCATATGCCTGCTCAGTGAACTGGATCCTGTTATCTAGTTAATCTAATTAGCGCTTATCAAATTTTTAGCCAGACGTCCCTCCTTTCCTCACCTTAACTGTTCCATTACAGGCTTCCTCTGCTATCTGAAAATACAGCATTCCTATAAGACCTTTCATAAGCTCAACAGTACAAAGTGAAAAGGTAATTACCATTAATCTATATGGAAAATTTTTTGAACATTCCCGGACACCAAAAACAACCTCTCTTGGGTTTTTCTGATACTTCAGGACATATCTTGCTAACAGATGCACAAAATAAATTGAGATAAAGCACAGATGCTCATAGACAACAGTTCAAAGCTATGGCAGTGACAGGATGAGTGTATTTCCTGGAGAAGGAGCTTGGTTGTGCCACTGTAGCTGCTGGGGTATACAATGTCTTTGTAACAGCTCACGGCAAAACAAACACACTGAACACTATTTTTACTTTTGTCTTTTTTTTTTTAACTGAAAATCCTCTGGATTTCTTTCGGTTAGTGAAAACAGGTACTAATGTAGGTCTTTCACAGAAGACAAGTAGCCCAATTCAAACTTGTGAAAAGTGAGGATACCTGCACCTGTAAGTTTTCTAGGTATGAGCCCAAAGGTCTATAGAACCATGTTAGCTACAAACTTATACACATACTGCCAGTCCTATAAGGAGGCTGTGAAATTCTCAGAAGGTTCTCAAGAAGCCTTAGAGGAAGAGGATAAGAGATTGACAGCAAACCTAAAAGACTTGACTGCTGCTGTAGATCATGATGGATAGTCTGTATCTGGAGCTACTGTTTTGTGGGGCACTTGGGAAATTTGCCAAAACTCTTGTATCTTCATTGCTCTACTCCAGGAAATATCCATGATGCTATACCAGAAGTTCCAACATCACTGGTAACCACAATGACTCCAGCTAATTGCCCTTCACAATCGTCTGGCATCACACATCACCCTTGCCTTCTGAGGGGGCCATTTATGCAGTGTTGTCTGTAGTGCTTGGGAAGACTGCTGTGCATGTTTTTGAATACTCTCTGATGTCCTATGCCATCACCAAAAACATTCAGACTGTCAATTGGGGAATTTGTGAGACTGCCACTGCCAACCTCATTCTACCATCTGAATGAATATGCTTTCAGATCCAATATCTTAGGATCTTCCCAGTTGGCTCCTCCAAATCTCAAGTCTTGATTTTACTCACTTGTTCAAACTTTAATAGTTGCTCTTTTTAAATTTTATTCCTAGATATATCTCTCATTAAATATCCTTCCAACAGTTCTCAGTCTGATAGTACACTCACTATGTAACACAGCTAGCCCTTCAGGCCAATAAGAATGTGAAGGGTGCTCAACCCCTGAAAATTATATGGATCAATTTCAACCTTACAAGTACTCTTATTCCACTCCTAACAGTATCTAAGGACAAACTTTGTCTCTTAAGCAGTTTCATGAACTGACAAAATGATAACTATTGCCCATTTCTTATCCTCTGCTTTGTCTTAACTGAACTTCAGTCAGGAGTCTCTCCTTCCTACAGGTCCCTGTACTCTGTATGTCCCAAGAATATGAAATCACTCAAAATGTGGAATTTGGGGGTGCCTGGTAGCTCAGTGGGTTAAAGCCTCTGCCTTCCGCTCAGGTCAAGATCCCAGGGTCCTGGGATGGAGCCCCGCCTCAGGATCTCTGCTCGGTGGGGAGCCTGCTTCCTCCTCTCTCTCTCTCTCTCTGCCTGCCTCTCTGCCTACTTGTGATCTCTCTCTCTGTGTCAAATAAATAAATAAAATCTTAAGGGAAAAAAAAAGAAATCTATTTTTAAAAATGTGGAATTTGTACCCCTTACCAGCTTCTCCTGGGACTCGAATGACCACAGCAAGACCCTTTCCTTGTCAGACCCTACTGGTCTTTTCTTCTTACATGTCTAGCTTCCCCTTATAAGATTCTGCTTCTCTTTCCCTTCCTCTCTTCTCTTTCCTAAAATAAGAAGGTTTTTGTTTTGTTTGTTTGTTTGACTGTGAGATACTTGCAGGTTTCTGAAACCATAGTGTTCTTCCTATGGTAATTGCATTTCCTCTGAATAATACTACTCTTTTCTAAGTCTGAATTTGTTTTTATTTAGCAGTATTCACTGCAACATAATTTGTAATACCAAAATTAAACAATAAGCAAACATAAAGAATGGGGAAACTTAAATATCTATAAAGAATGGGAAAATAAAATTGTGGTTTATTAATTCATACAATAGAAATCAGTAAATAAAAAGAAACAGTTACATTAATTCTAAAACAACATTACCTCAGTGTATACTGTTGACAGAAAAAGAAAATGGGGAAAAACATCATTGTATGACGTAATTTATGTAAAACCTAAAAGTCTCCAAATATTCTATTTTTTATATGTTCATACATATATGCATATGTAGTAAAGAATTACATATTAATATAGAATTAGACACCAAGTCTCTCTGAGGAGAAAGGGAAGGTAATATTTGTGCAACGAAACAAAGTAGGTATAAGTTGTATTGGTAAATCTTTTATTTCTGTAAGAATAATACAAAAAAAAAAGCACAATGTTAACATTTCTTAAATCTGGGTGACAGGCACATGGGAATTCATTATGTTATTCTTTTCATGTGTTGTGTATTTCAAGTATTTCATAACAAATCAAACATAGAAACAACTCTAGAACACCAGGGACAGCTGACAAGTAAAAAGTTGTCTCTGAACAAATACTCCCTTAGCAAATGCAAAATGCAAGAATTTTACCAGCAATTTTTGCCCTGAGCCTGAAAAAAGAATCCACAGAACTCCTAGTACCTTGTAGTCAGTTCTCTGTTGAAGCCTAGGCTAATTTTTCCATCACTTTGACTCACTTAGTAAAGTTACTAGCTGTACATGTATGGGTATTGGCAAATTAATGACCTCCTCTATTTTATTGAAGCAAAAATCAAGAACAGATTATTTTTAATCAAACAATGACTAAAGAAAGGAATATTTGTATATGCTATTTACTTTGGTCACTTATTTCAAATAACGGATTTTGCTAATGTATAATAGAGAATAGTTACAAATCTTTAATTCTATCTGGATTTACTGGACAGGACAAACCAATGTATGGTACTTCAGGGCAGCTACCTTGAAAATTTTTCATCATAGAAACTTCAAAACAATATTTTATTTTTTATTTTTTTAAAGATTTTATTTATTTGACAGAATGATAGAGTGAGAGCACAAGTAAGCAGAGTGGCAGGCAGAGGGAGAGAGAGAAGTAGGCTCTCTCCTGAGCAGGGAGCCCGATTCAGGGCTCGATCTCAGGACCCTGGAATCATGAACTGAGCTGAAGGTAGCCACTTAACCAATTGAGCCACCTAGGAGCCCCCAAAACAATATTGTAAAAGTATGTACTTTCTCAAGTGTTTTTATTTTTATTTAGAGATTTTTATTTATCTATTTATTTGACAGACAGATCACAAGTAGGCAGAGAGGCAGGCAGAGAGAGAGAGGAAGAAGCAGGCTCCCTGCTGAGCAGAGAGCCTGATGTGGGACTCGATCCCAGGACCCTGAGATCCCTGGACCCTGAGCTGAAGGCAGAGGCTTTAACCCACTGAGCCACCCAAGCGCCCTCTCAAGTGTTTTTAAATAGATGCTGAGAATGTGTTTTTTGGAGCTAGTTAATTCTGTTGTTGCCTGATTTTGCTTGTATGACTCTTCAGTACCTGAAAATGAATTTTAAAGGAATTAGAGTAAATTTAGTCCAACTACATTGCTTTTGGTTATGTTTTACATTAGCACAAAGAAGGTTTTTTTTTGTTTTGTTTTGTTTTTTTACTTTGTTGGTTATTTTGAGTATAAAAAAGTAGATACAGTTTTTTCCTTGTTAGAGGACCTAACCTCACAGCCATTATTTTCAAAATTTGACACTATATTAGCACTTGTTGGAAGAAGAATTGACTGAAGTGAGAAATAAGATATTTTATATCAGAGGTAATTAAATGAAAGGATGGAATCATGCTTAAAAAATTAAATTTTCCCTGCAAGTAAGACCATTCACAACATTTTACACATTATTGTAAAAAGGCAATGTTTCACACTTCCTTGATACTTATTTTGGAAGTCAAATGGAAGAGGCTGCAACTGTGTAAAAACAAACCAAAAAAAAGGCTGTGTAAAGACACAGTTCTTTTAGAAAATTTAAAAGTTTAACTTTGGTTAGAATTTCACTCAACTGATGTTTGGCTGTATCAGTCACTAAATAAGTATGCAAACATACTTACTTCTCTAATTAACTTCTCTAATCCTTTAATTTTCAGGCTTGTTGTGAGTCATAAAAAGCAGTCATATATGGAAGCATTTTATTAATGGAAGGTGCTGTTGTTATCCTACGTGGACCTAAATTGTGGCTAACTTATTTTTCCTTATCTGATGGATTATAAGAATCCATTTAAGAAATTATTATTTTCTGGGGCACCTGGGTGGCTCAGTGGGTTAAGCCACTGCCTTCGGCTCAGGTCATGATCCCAGGTCCTGGGTTCGAGCCCCGCATCGGGCTTTCTGCTCAGCAGGGAGCCTGCTTCCTCCTCTCTCTCTGCCTGCCTCTCTGCTTACTTGTGATTTCTCTCTGTCAAATAAATAAAATCTTAAAAAAAAAAATTATTATTTTCTGAGGAACAATAATTTTAACATGTTTGGTCATGAAACAGTAGACAGGCACATTATTTTTTGTAAATAATAATTTTTGGTAACACTAATTATTTTTTGTACATATTTTACAAAATATTATTTGTTGTAAATATTTTTGGCAACTCTAGTTTTATCTTATTTTTTGTTAATATTTTGGTAACGCTAGTTTTATCTAAAAGAATATATATTTTAATATAGTACTATTTGTAGGAGTAAACTGTGTGAGAATGTATGTGTATATGTGTATGTTCTTAGAAGATGTCAGTGTTAGAAAGAGAAAACACAAAAAGATGAAGTAAGACATGTTAAAACATATATAACATGACAGTTTAAAAAAAAAAATAACAGAATAATGTTTGAACTACAGAAATTTATCAGGTTTTATTTTTCTCAGGAATCCTGGTTAACAAAACAAAGATACGGATTGGGGAACAATGAAAATAAATCAACAGAAGAGAAATTCACTAGTGAGTAAAATACCTGAAAGTAAAATACTTTCATTTAGGGGACTTAGTTCTCTTTCCCATCTCACAAGATGGCGGGCAAAAAAGCTGAGAAGCTGGCTGCTAAGGAGAAGAAACTTGAAGCCAAGAAAGCTGATGCCACTGGTGGCAAGGCTAAGAAGGGTAACCCACAAGCTAAAACGCCGAAGAAGGGGAAGCCCCACTGCAGCTGAAACCCTGTCCTAGTCAGAGGAATTAGCAGATACTCTCGATCGCCTGTGCATTCCAGAAAGGGCACATAGAAGAGGACGTATTTGGCAGCTAAATCCAGGGTTGAAAAGAAAAACAAGGTTCTTGCAACCATCACAAAACCAGTTGGTGGTGACAAGAATGGTGGTACCCAAAATGCCTAGGTATCATCCTACCGAAGATGTGCCTCAAAAGCTGTTGAGCCATGACAAAAAACCTTTCAGTCAGCACGTGAGAAAACTGCAGCTAGCATCACCCCGGGACCATTTTAATCATACTCACTGGGTGTCACAGAGGCAAGAGGATAGTTTTCCTGAAGCAAATGAGCAGTGGCTTGCTCCGTGTGACTGGACCTCTGTCCCTCAATCGAGTTCCCCTGCATAGAACACACCAAAAATTCGTCATTTCCAAAATTGATATCAGCAGTGTGATATCAAATTGATATCAGCAGTGTGAAA
The DNA here is from genome assembly GCF_902655055.1 of Lutra lutra. Classification (NCBI taxonomy): domain Eukaryota; kingdom Metazoa; phylum Chordata; class Mammalia; order Carnivora; family Mustelidae; genus Lutra; species Lutra lutra. The sequence continues at coordinate 69,855,889 of NC_062286.1, forward strand.
ATCCCCAAACATCTCACTGATGCTTATTCCAAGGAGAAGAAGTTGTGGAAGCCCAGACAGCAGGAGGGTGAGATCTTCGACACTGAGAAAGAGAAATACGAGATTACAGAGCAACGCAGGGTGATCAGAAAGCTGTGGACTCGCAAATTCTGCCAAAAATCAAGGCTATTCCTCAGCTTCAGGGCTGCCTCTGCTCTGTGTTTTCTGTCATGAATGGAGTTTACCCTCACAAATTGGTGTTTTCCCTCACAAATTGGTATTCTAAATTTCTTACAAAGAACCTAATTAAATAACTGATCCATTAAAAAAAAATAACAACTTTCATTTAGATCCCTAGCACAGTTTCTATTTACTGTTCATTTGCTTCTCAACCTCAAACAACTTAGCAAATACAATCTGAAGAGAGTCTTACAATGAAACATACAGCTTGAGCAACAAAAAGAAAACCTAGAAATTGATGGAGAAGACAAAAATTATAAATTTGAAAATAAAATGTAAACATTCTACAAATTAAAAAAAACACAATTGAGATATTATATAGTACAGTCACACAATGACATAAAAAACCAAAAGCATGTGAATTTAATTGTGATGATCTCTGATTGTCAAACAAGTATAAAAACATATGTTTACTGTTCTCAATTTTCCAAGCAATTTTTAGAGATATTTCAATTCCAGCTATAGTAGAAGACCAACATAATACATCTTGTAACAGTACCAATTTGGATATAATTGGTTTGACTGGACTTCTCCACCCAAAGCTCTTCCAAATACCTTGTGCGATGCACTTGGAGGATGGGTGGGCACTAGTGGAGAGAGAGGGGAGGTGAGACCAGGGAGAAGACAGTCAACAGAGAGGCAGAAAGTGGATTTCCTGGTCTCCAGTATTTTCTAGGAGTAAATCCCTACATAAGGCTGAAGATTGGAAATAAATGAGTTTCAAGATTTCATATGGATTGATGCTATTCTTTTTCAAGTCTCGGCCAGCCAGAAAACTCAGTCATTCCATTCAGACTTAACTCTAAACAGAAACCAACTACCAGGTTTCTCCCAAATGCAGGCAGGGCTGCCGTTTAAATAGCTCAGCCAAGCCTGGAACTCCCAGCCAGCAACTTAAACAAGCTTCACTGGTACATTTCACTAACTACTCAATAATAAGACCACTGGGTTTAAGTTTTGTACTTCATGAACCCTACTTCTCATGTATTTTTGTGCCCCCAGCCCAACACTCATTTTACCTGCAACTGTGTTGAGTCATTCCTATGCTGGGGAGGAGAGCATTCCTTTTTTTTTTTTTTTAAGATTTTATTTATTTATTTGACAGAGAGAGATCACAAGTAGACGGAGAGGCAGGTAGAGAGAGAGAGAGAGAGAGGGAAGCAGGCTCCCTGCTGAGCAGAGAGCCCGACGCGGGATTCGATCCCAGGACCCTGAGATCATGACCCCAGCCGAAGGCAGCGGCTTAACCCACTGAGCCACCCAGGCACCCGAGAGCATTCCATTTTAAAAGCCTGCCAAATCTCTCCCAATTTTTTTGCCTGAGTTTTTCCCAAACCATGAGATCTTGCTCAAATTCATGCCAGGCAACCTAGAAGATAACGAGATTTAATACACTGGGGATGTGGGTGGGTGAAGGGGATGGGAGGTTGGAAGGCACTCCCAGGCAAAGCTAGGATATAATTTCATAACGTAAACCCTTGTCCTGCAGTGGTTCCCCAGTGGAAGTGAATCCCAGTTGTCCATATAAGTAACTAGCTCTGTAATGACACTTTATCTTCTCTTATTTCTCCCTTGTTTTGCTCTTCAATTTTCTCACTCTTGCTGCTAGGTGCCAGCTGCTTAAATAGACTATCTGCTCTCAAGTCTTCTTTCAGGCTCTGACTTGGCAGACACTCAAACTAAGACACTGTAAAGGCAGAGTTTTACTGTATGTTTTTGGTACTTGAAGGTCTAGCACTAATTATTTATAAATGCTCCTTCTGATTACATACTAATTTTACATTGCAAAAAGCAAAACAAAACAGAAGAGTAGTTACAGAGAGATTGGGGAGAACCCTAAGATAGTTAAGAGAGGTTTCAATATGTCCTAATATAACCTGCATGATCTGGGGCCCACTGCTTTTCTGATCTTATTGTTTATATCTAACTCCCTTGTTTATTATATCCTATATTATCTTTTCCATTTGTTCTTTTTCTCGGGAACATTATCGCTACATCATTCAGGTATCTGCTCTTCTGACACTCCTCAGAGAAGCATTACTTGACAAGCCCATCCAAAGAGTTACACTCTGTTTCTTCATATCTCCTTGCCCTACTAGATTTTCCCTTTTATCTCTTAGCACTACTGACATTTTGTTATATATATTTTTTCTAAGAATATTATACAACCCTTCCCTATACTATATGCCTTCCAGGAGAACATTAATACCTCTCCAAAGAGAGTTAACAGCTTCCCAAATCTCTATAATTTTTGGTTCATGTCTGGTAATTAGTAAGAAAGTACCAGGTGAATTTCTCAGGATATAGTCAGGAGACACAAACTACACAATAATTTGTATGTGTTAATAATGTATTAAGAACTATAATAGGAGGGGCACCTGGGTGGCTCAGTGGGTTAATGCCGCTGCCTTCAGCTCAGATCATGATCCTAGGGTTCTGGAATCGAGCCCCGCATCGGGCTCTCTGCTCAACAGGGAGCCTGCTTCCTCCTCTCTCTCTGCCTGCCTCTCTGCCTACTTGTGATCTCTGTCTGTCAAATAAATAAATAAAATATTTAAAAAAAAAGAACTATAATAGGAGATGAGCATAAAGGAGATTAGCTATCAAGTCATAAAGAGAATTCTGAAGAATATAAGAGCAGATACTGTGAGCAGCCAGTACACCTTAGGACTAAGAGAAAGAGAAAGAAATCTAAGAGAAGGGTCCTGCCTCCAAGGCCTCCAGACTTCAATGTAGACAGTAAGGTTATAAGCAATAGAAAGGCAGGGAAGTTCTGTAGAGGATCTGTGCTTGTGGAATTTTCTGGGACTCCACCTTTGGGGATGATGGAGATGCCATATATGGGGAGCTGTTGTGCTGTGATAATCACCCTCTAAATTGCAAGGGAAAACTGTCAAATAGGAAGCAGTACAAAGAGAACTCACCACTCACTGTGGTGGTGCATGAAGAGGCTATGATCTAGTATGTTGGGGGAAGCTGCCCTGGGGAGCTACTACACAGACTACCACAGATAGTAAGTTAAAAGAGAGCATAAACAGGAAACAAGAAGAGGCCCTTTTCCTTCCAGGTCCATTGAATATTCTTTGCTGACAAAGGCTAATTTTATTCCCTTTGACAGGAGAGAAATGTTCCAGGATCATGAGCATAACAATTAAGAGGGAATTTGGTACCTAGAGACAATATATTTGTTAAATGATACAGTCAATCCCTTTGGCTGCTTACCTTCATATGCACCCTTCTGCTACAACTGAATTTCTGTGAAACAACAAAACCACGCTAGGTTTTCCACCAGCAAGATAACAGCTACGTTTTTGCAAGTGAAAAAGTTCTCAAACTTTTCCCAAATGAAGTTTCAATCGTCACTGAATCTACAACTTTAGTTACAATACCACTGAATATTATGTTACTTGAACATTAACTTGTAAGGTTAATTGTCAGAAACTTTATATTGAATTATAATGTAAATAAGACAAAAAAAGAAAATGGCATATACAAATAAGCACATGTGTATTATAAAGTGTTCCCTCCTTAAAAACCGAGACCTCCACACCAGCAAAGCTAAAGATTTCTGTTACAGGAAATAAATATCCTGATAGTAGGTTACTACAGATGATAGTGAGAAGAGCTGCCTCCACTTCATGATTATCAGACATGTATACTCTGGCTATTGCAAGAGAGCATCATATAATGGTATCTGATTCAAACCTTATAATACATTGTACAAGACAGAACTCTATCATCTCAGGGTGTAGTCTACCCATTGGTGCTACAAAGGGGACAACAGCAAGCCATTTTACCACCTTTCAACTAGTCCATCTACTCTCAAACAATGTGGCTTGTTTTAAGGTCATTTAAATTCGCTTACATTAGCCCATTGCTATACTTGAATTGGTAAATAAGTTCCTAGATCAGAAGCAAAGCTATGCTGAATTCCATGATGGTTTACAAAGGCTTATCTGAGTTTTTAAAAGGTAGTGCTGCCAGAATATTACAAGAAGGAAGGAAAAGCTAGATCCAGAATATGTGTCTATCCCAGTAAGGAAGAAAAGCTTCTCAATCCATCATGAAATAAATCTACTGTAAATTAACTGCCACAAGTGACTGGCTTTTACATTCAGGCAATGGCGACAAATTTAGAGCTCCGTGTTCATTTCAACTGTTGGAAAATAAGATCGCAACAATATCATTACCCAGGCTAGTCCTGACAGAACAAAGTACATAGTTTTTGAGCTCATGCATAGCCTCTATTCTTGTGCACACATCTCTTTGTTCATAGATTTGCTGTTCAAACACTAGGAAGACTGGGGAAAGAGTATGACTGAAATCCATAGTGTGTGCCAATTGATTAGGAAGAGCCTACCCTACAGGAGATGTTCTTTGTTGGACTTCAACATGAGATGCAAATATCTTCATAAACCCTGCCCATTCTGAAAGGGGCATCTTCTTTGTGACTAGTTTTCCATTCTGTTCTTTTGAAGTCTTTTTCCCAACCAGCCAACCAGTTAGCAACTCCCTGTGAATTAGTGTGAATTCATGCTTCTGGCTCTTACTCCAAGTAGACAACCAAATGTATATGCATTGTTTGAAGTTTTTCCCATTGGGAGGATTTATTTTATCTTATTATTACTATTATTATTATTATTATTTATTAATTTATTATTATTATTATTATTTTTACCATACTTCTTAAGGATTATCCCTGAATGGGACTATGGCATCTTATCTGTTCATTTGTCCACTTTTGAGTAATACTGTTATGTTATACTGAGCCATCTCCTAACCCAGCTTGAGGTATTTTTTTCCCCCCTCTCCATCAACTGCTCTTAAGGAATACCCCAAACCCCAAGAGCCCATGGATATAAACTGAAGATGAATCAATGCCAAAAGAATTGATATCAAAGGAATTTGAGCTAACTTCTTATGCAATTAGTTATACTGCCTCGACCTGTCCCATCTGGTTTTTAATCAGAGAACTGTGTTATGATTCTCTTATTGTTCAAGATTCCTATTCAGCAAAGGTACTATCAGGGGATCTGCTATATCCTAAGGCCCAAGCAGTAGAGCGGTTTGAAGCATAGCCTGAACTTAGAGCAGAGCCTCCACTCCTCTGCCCCTTACTTGAAGCTGGCAGACATTTGTGTCATTCCACGTAGATGTAGATCTAAATCTTATACTCAAGTATCATATCTGTTCTCTCTAAAATCCAAAAATGTCTATCAAGTAATTTGCCTACTATTATGGTAGGAGGTATAAGGAGCAGCGGTCTGTCTTTTACTGTGTAAGAGACATCTCAACATGCTCTAGACCACCAGAGTTTCAGGCAAGAGACAGAGATTGTGGGAAACTTCACTGAAATGGGGGTCCTCTGAATGTTTACAGGGTTTCTCATCCATCTGGTAATCTGTACATGTCTTAATAAAACGTTTAAAATACTTGCCATTTCCTGTTCATCCGATCCAATCAGCATATTACTGTTAGAAGATTGGTGTCATGTTTTATGGAATGAAAAAATTATCAAGGACTCTGTAGACTCTATTATGGTATAGAACAGGGGAATCTGCACAGACTGTCTCCAAACTGAAGGTTTCATCATGGCCTGGCCAAGTGATAACAAACTGTTTTTGGCAAGCATGGAAAAACATTATGGGCAAAAAAACTGTTATTTATTTCACTAAAGGTTTTACATTTGGAAGGATAGCTCTAATTGGAGTCACTATCTGATTAAGTTTCTTCTAGTGCATAGTTATTTTGAGATCTAGGCAATCCCTGCAAAGGCCAAATAAGTTAAGGGTTAAGATAGGCATCTTCCCGGGACCCCTGGGTGGCTCATTCCATTAAGCAGCTGCTTTCAGCTCAGGTCGTGATCCCAGGGTCCTGGGATCGAGTCCCAGATCAGGCCCCTTGCTCGGCAGGAGCCTGTTTCTCCCTCTGCCTCTGCCTGCCTCTCTGCCTGCCTATGTTTTCTCCTTCTCTCTCTCTGACAAATAAATGCATAAAATCTTAAAAAAAAAAAAAAAAAAAGATAAGCATCTGCCCTAGGTGATGTTACTACAGATTTTCAAGTAAAGGAGAGCTAGTTAACTCAGAAAATGAGGTACTTCCAGTGGTAAGAAAGGATCAAAGTGATTTGAGGGTTCAAGATTGTTTCACCGTTTCAGGATCCCTCCTCTCTTTCAGAATGAATGTATTAACCTTTACACAGAAACTCTGAAGACTGTGAATTCAACTGACAATGTAACTCAGCAACCAGTACAATTGGATTTTATATTTGATTTTTCAGCAATCTTAGCCTCATGGGTGGGAGAAATAAGAGACTAATTTAGGGCTGTCATGGAAGTTCTCTGGTTATCAGACAGTTTCTAAAATTGAAATTAGAGGATCTTGTCATTTTCTTTCTCTAGGTGATCCTATTCACCATGTACTCAGTTGATGCCTATCACATCATAGTCCTGGTAGTCATCACTACTGCCATAAAGGTCAAGTGTGGCATCCAACTGGGCTTCCAAGAAACTTGCTTCAGTGGGTATTTCATTACAGCCATAGTTTATAGTTTGATTACTTGTAAACCCATTTTATGTCATTTGTTACCAGGAACACAACTGGCAAGGATTTCAGAACTACGCTGAAGTCAAAATCATGATCAAATCCCATCTTCCCAGTATCAAGTCTATACTAGTCAGGAGCTAATCAGGAGCCACAGACCAGAAGGCAACTTGCAAAAATATTTTTATAAAGAATTATTAACAATAATAGGAAATTATAGTAATGGGGTATAAAGCTATACATTAGCTGCCAAGGTATAAAGAGAATTCTAAAGGAAAAGGGGATATCGTATATAAAAAGAAGTCATCACTCTTAGGTTAGAGCAGAGCAACTATTTAAGGAACAAATCTGTAAGAGTACCCCCCCATCCAGACCTCCTGAGAGACAGTATAGTTATTAAACCTGAGACAACAACGACATTCTTTGAGTTGCAGCCCTAGTGGAAATACCTGGGAATCTCTCCTTTGGGATTTGAGAAAACCAACCATATAAAGCCTCTGTGCTATAGAAGTGGCTAGGGATCTACCCTCTGGGGTGCCAGACTATGCCAATAGTAAGGACATTCTGTACCTAGAATCCATTGGCAACTATGGGGGTACTGAAGGGAGTTGTCCACAGGGAAATGGCATGCGTGGATCCACTGGATCAGTAGCAGTACCCTGAAAGTATTCCTTCTGGGATTTGGGGGACTGCTGCCTGTGGGGAGGTGAAATGCACTAATGACTGCTACTTGATGGGGAGCCTATCAAAAGAGTTTACAGAAGAATCAGGAAGAAGTTCCCCTTCCCTTTCCAGCATTCCTCCAGTGCCCTCTACTAACAAAGCTTAAAATTATGCCACCTGGCAAAGAAGAAATTTTTCATATCACAAGCAGAGCAACGAAAGGTATATTTGGAGCTGATAGGCATTTTAAGAAACAGGACCAAATGCTCTAAAGCTAAGAGAAAAACAACAGAATAACTAACGAATGGTGACACAGATGATTTGGCATTGGCAGACTAGAACTTTATGATTACTATGTTCAAAAGATAAAGGAAAGCACGGACAATGTTAAGAGAGTTCTGAAATATATAAGAAATCAAATGCACATTCTGTAAGGGGAAATAATAAAAATTAATTCTTATTAAAATATGAAAACACAAAATTAAGAATATAACAGATGGAATTAATAACTATTATTAAAATGCATATAATTGGAAAACTTAGTAGGAAATAGCCCAAATTCAACATAGAGAGGGGGAAAAGGAACGGAAAAGACAGTAAAGTCTATATGACATGATATGATAAAAAAATTAACACATATTTAACAGAGGAGAGGAAAGAGAGAGCTGGAGAGGAAAAAAATAATAATAATAATGAATACCGGCTATGCTTACCTTAACTGGAATGGGTAGTCCTAGCTTGAAATTATCTCTCTGGAATTCTAGAATCTGTCTTTTCATAGAAGATCAGAGGTGTCAATTTTCCCCACCACATCCGTTTAAGAGACTATGTAGAATTTTAGGCTCTGATGGACAGAAGTTGCATAGGTAGGAATTTAGAAGATTTCAATAGACTTTCATCATAATTATATCATAAAGGGATTTTTTTCTTTTTTGTGGTCTGTGTTTGCTTTTCTATCCTGTGGAGTGACCACCAGTATAAAAGTTTCTACATAAATTAGGTGAGTGAACAATTGCAGTGTCTATTCCCAATAGTCTGAATGATGACTAATGATTTCCTAATTATCCTGGAAGAAGTTGGGATACTACTGAGCATATAAAAGCTTACAAAGATGGGATTAGATGTTAGTTTTTGCCTTTAGACCAGGTAAAGTTAGGAGGTGAAACTCAAAATGCAGGATATGAAACTCCTTTCTGAACAAATTCATTTCCTGTTCCTTTTCTTCAGGATTTCATTTCAGATAAAATTTTAACATAGTAAAAGGTGTAATTCTTGGATTAGAGATCTTTCTTTGAATTTAAGTAAATGCTGATTCACAGATAGTACATAAAAATATCATTTATTTGTGGTTTAAGCAAGAGATAAATTATATACCTCAGGAGAGTTAGTCTTCTTTGATTTAGTCTCTGAAATCATTGTGAATAGAATGTACCAAAATGTGACTCAAAGATACTGAAACTGTTTACAAATGATGAGAAAAGTAATTTCAACTTTTCTGATTTTATTAAGTATGTGGAAGGAAGAAATTGCCACTCAATATTTGAAATAAAACTTGTTTATTTCTTGATCAGCAACGGAGAGTTGTGCTTTGAAGACACAGTATCTCTGAAAAAATAACGTTGCTGATCTTATATACAGGCTTTGGGAAATATGGACATCAGAAAACAGTAGGCTAGGTAGAAGCAAAAGTGCCTACAAATTGGATGACTCCAGGCTTCAGTTACAGGATTGTTGCTCACACCAACTGGTTGCCCTTCACAGTGTGGGACAGTCTCTGTGGGACATCTGAAGTTCTCATTTGTTGATTGGGAAGGTTTCAAAATCAGTTTTAGAAGTGCCTATTTATGGGGCGCCTGGGTGGCTCAGTGGGTTAAGCCGCTGCCTTCGGCTCAGGTCATGATCTCAGGGTCCTGGGATCGAGTCCCGCATCGGGCTCTCTGCTCGACAGGGAGCCTGCTTCTCTCTCTCTCTCTCTCTCTCTGCCTGCCTGCCTCTCTGTCTACTTGTGATTTCTCTCTGTCAAATAAATAATAAATAAAATCTTTAAAAAAAAAAGTGCCTATTTATTAAAGCCAAATAATGACAAATATTTCTATAGAAGGATAGAAACTTTTTATTTTAAAGATTTTGTTTATTTATTTATTTACTGTAGAGATAGAGGGGGTAGAGAATGAGAGAGACAGAACGAATGGAGGGAGGAGCAAAGGGAGAGGGACAAGCAGGTTCCAGGCTGCATGGAGCCTGATGTAGGGCTAGAGTCCCAAGACCCTGAGATCATGACCTGAGTCAAAAATCAAGAGTCTGATGCTTAACCAACTGAGCCACCCAGGTGTCCTTAGAAAGTTTTTATTTTAAAATAAAGCAACGAAAAAAGAATGTATCTTTGAAATATTTAAAAAGGCATCTCCTTTGGCTGATATACTAAATGTTAGAAATAACAGAGGAAAAGAAATTGCAGCTTAGTTTACAGATAGAAAGATAGTAAACAAATCTGAGTGGGAGCACAAATAGTCACGTATCTTTGAACTCTATGTAGTTTATCCTTGCTGTGAATTAACTGCAGTAACTTTAAATTAATTTAAAGAAAGCAAATTTACACAGCTAACTTGTTACAGAGAATGAGAAAAAGCTAGCTATACACATATGTATTTTATCATATATGCAGTAATGAACTGCCCATATTTTTCAGCTATTAGAATAAGTCACATTCCCCTATTGATATCTCTCAAGTTCAAATGTATACAAGAAGCTAAAACCACAATTAGAGATTTAGTTCCTCTGTGATGAACAGATGACTTAATAAAAAAATAAAACAAAAACAAACAAAAAAATATTTTACCGAGAGGTTAAACTTCCATTTTCCTATAGAGATCCCCTTATTATCCCCTTATTATGTTCAAAACTTAATGGTTGTATTAAAGAGCTGAAGAATGTTGTTGTGTGAGAGATGGAGAGAGGGAATGGAACTAAATTTTATTGAACCCCTGCTATTTTTCCAGGTGCTATTCTAGATAATCGGTTTGTTTTCTCATGTTATCTATTTAATTTTCACAGTAGCTGTCCTATTTTTTTAATGAAAAAAAATCACAGATGAATAAATAATCTTTATTGTTAGAAGTTTTACTGATGAACAATCTATGACTCAGAGATATGATAAATTTCTGTAGTCAAAAAATAGATTGTGGAAGCTGGGACTGAAATCCAGCCAAGCATCTAAGCCCTTGAGAGTTCTATAATGAAATAAAATTAAAACTCATGGCCTCTATCCCATTGCATTGCAAAGTAATCTTCTTCGTGAATAATTCTATGTTGTAAATATCAAGAATGTTTAACTATGGGGCTTTTAAATTTCTGTTATCCTGTATGTGATTTTGTGGGGGGGAAAAAGTGAATTCGCCAAGTAGGTTTTGTTCACTGTGACTCAGTTACCCTCTGGGGCAAACATTATTTATGGAGTTTCCCCTTGTTGTGCAAATTGAGCCATATACCATGCACACTACTAAAGTGCTTGCCCTGGAGGAACTCAAGTAAGACAGCTCTAATAGTCTATTTTGTTTTTTAAAGTGTTGGCATTCAGCTTACTGGAGGTACATGATAGAACAACGCTTTTCCCCTCTTCAGGAAATCATGCCACATTTGCTGTTTTCCAATTTTCTAGTTCTCTGTAGTGCTCCATGACTTTCCAGCTGCAATTGTGACTATGCTGGGAAGTTCATTAGTCAATTCCCTCAACACCAAGGAATCCATTTTATTTGGTCCTGCTGGTTTATGTATGTTCACATTTTTAGAAAAGTATTCCCTGGTGAGTTTTAGTCAGTAGTTATTTTTTCATTTCTTTCCAATTCTGCAAACTTCATTTTCTTTGCCAGCCCTGCTTTCTTTGGTTCTTATACTGTCTCCAGTTTTTATTTTCTTGTTTTCTGTGAATCATGGGCTTTAAAATATTAGCTAATTTTCTCAACTCTTCAGGGAAACTTCTCATTTCTCTATTTTTTTTCATTTTGCTCATGGAATTTATATTTTCTGGAATTACTTTAAATTCTATTATTACAAGTGTCTCTTTGCCCTTATTCCAGATTCTGTTTATTCCCTTTATCTTTATACCAACTTACTATTTAAACACATTGGAGTTTACTCTTTGACTCATTAACATATGGATACTTCAGCTCACAACTTTTATACTGAAGTTCTCTGTTAAATTGCTTGAAGGAATAACATCCCTAGTAGAAAAAAGACCAATAAGGTATATGGTATATACATACACACATGCACATCCCTATGTAATTAACACCGGGGATATAAATCATGAAAGAACTTTATGTTGCCTAGCATAAGTTCAAGAATTCAGATGCCTAAATTTATTGTTCATGAATAATGGCCCATGCGTATTAACTATGTTTTGGCTTTTGTATTAGGACTCCTTCACACATACCCTGTTGTTTTGTTCAAGACAAATTATGCTCAGAGACTGAGAATGCCTTTGCTAATAATTTAACACAGGTTCACCACAGGAATTATACTTTATGACAATATTTCACAAGGCAATAATGTCTCTGAATAAGCCAATAAAAATAACATAATTCAAACCAGTCATAAATCAATTAAACTGTTGTTTAAGGAGAAGGGTGGATGTAAGGAATAAAGTCAGAGTTTAGCTGAAACGTACCTTTCAACAAGTTGGATCTCAGAAGAGTTAGCTTTGCCAACCAAGTGCAGCTACTGCCAGAGCAAAAGTCGCTTGTTGCTAGAGCAACTTCAGGTTGCTAGGGAAATGAAGGTGCCAGTGCTGGTGGGCAAGATGATTTCCTTCAAGGAGCCGCTGCACAATTTTCACCACTACTGACAGAGTTGCTTTGCTGTGGCAGAGGCAAATGCCCCACAGTCGGTGGAGAGCTATTTAGATCAGCAAAGGGTAGTCTTGCCCAGACTTGAACACTCTTGGTAAGTCCTCACAAACTCTTGGTATTTAAAGTTTAAAGGTCAGTTACATCCTAGCTGTTTTTCCATGTATTCTTACTGATAAGTGCTCAGCAGCACCTGTGGACAGTTGAGCAACTGAGTACTTAATGAGAATAACAGATGTTGGTAACAACATCCTGATACAGCTTCCTCAATGTAAACAAATTGGCCCTTAGACGTCAACAACTTCACTTGAGTCATAAACAAGTTGCTCTGAAAGCGTAGCAAACCAATACACAACACCTGTTTTGTAAAGGGAGCAAAGTTACTAGTAGTGAAAGAACTGAACCAGAGTAGGCAGGCTCCTATGGAGCTGTTTCTAATCTCATATATTGGCAATTACTTCTCCACTTAAAAAATTATTTTGGGGAACCATCCAAGTTAATTCCAGGATGATTCACACAAGTACTGACATTCCTTTCAGGTCCTGAGAAGTTTACAGATGTCTTTGTAATGTCAAATGTCTTCCCACACAATCTATACTTGGCTTCTAAACTGTATATTTTTTTTTTAATCTACCTGAAGATGCTATAAAATTTGCATTTGAAAATGTAGAATAATATTCTTCTTGGGTTTCTTTTTATGTATTTACTCAGTTTCGATGAGTCAAAAGTCTTTGTTAGGATGCTGAAAACATGGCAGAGTAAGACCTCATAATAGAAGCAGCTACACACATATTAAGAATACCCTTTGGGCACCTGGATGGCTTAGTTGGTTAAGAGGCCAGCTCTTGATTTCAGCTCAGGTGATGATCTCATGGGTTGCGAGATCAAGCCTCACTTTGGGCTCTGCACTCATTGTGGAGTCAACTTGGGGTTCTCTGCCTCTCCATATCCTTCTGCCCCTCCCCCAGCTCATGCTCTCGCTCTTCCTCTCTCTCAAATAAATAAATCTTAAAAAAAAAAGGAATATACTCAAATAGGCTATCATGGTAAAACACTTGTTGGCAGAGAACATTTCAATATAGGGTAAGACTGTTATTGACTTAGAGCTTATACTATAGTTTACTGGGCTAGCTATTACTAATTGAGAATGTAAGACTGCAATCGAAGCGCAGGGAAATTATATGTTGGTATTGTCCTTCAGTGGCATGTATGTGTATACATTTAATCATACATACTCTATGTCTGTGTCTGACTCTCATATATCTATATTGATATATCTATACATATATATATAAAAATAAGTATATGCATGTGTGACATTTGATGAATGTACTTAAATACTATTTTGGAACTACTTTAGGGACAAATAGAATTTTATGCATATGTAAAATATGGAAGAGTTTTACAATATGGTATGCATATCCTTGTTCACAAATTCAATTAACATTTACTTGGTGCCTAGACTATACCATTTGAATCACATACATTATCTCTCTTAATAATTATGATTACATTAAACATGTGATCATATCATCAAGGCATGTCATAGAATGAAACGGAAAAAAAAACAGAGAATATTATCATTTTCTTTGTGTGAGTTACTTTCAGGAAAAGTAAAAGACACCTAGATATGCAGTTTGAAAAAAAGAAAAAAAGAACATCAGTTCCTAAAGTCCAAAATAAAGAATGTAAGTTTCCCAAATAAGAGAGAGAACAGGATAAAAAATTTTAGAAATATAATACAAGATAATATTCCAGAGTTAAAGTACAATTGACATATCCACCATATGCTCAGACAGTAATGCAAAAGACCATACCTAGACATAACATTTTGAGAACCAAGTTTCTAGAGTATAAAATTTAAAAAAAATCTGTCAATAAACACTTAAACAAAATGAATAAAATAAATTAACCAAAAATGCAATCTACAAAAGGAAAAGAATCAGTCCCTCATCAAACATATCACCAGAAAGACTTGATAAAAGTCAATAGATTAATCCTTTTAAAGTTCTATGGGGCTTTTACTTATTTTTATTTTTTATTTTATTTCTTTTTATTATTTTTTTATATAAATTTTAGGTAGTTAACATACAGTGCACTATCTGTTTCTGGAGTAGAATTCAGTGATTCATCAGTTACATACCACACCCAATGCTCATCATTACAAGTGCCCTCCTTAATGCCATCACTCACCTAGCCCATCACCCATCCACCTCCCTTCAACAACCCTTAGTTTATTCCTGGCCATTGAGTCATTTATGGCTTGTTTCCTTCTTTCTTTTTTTTTCCCCTTTCCCATAAGTTCATCTGTTTTCTTTCTTTCTTTTTTTTTTCAGAGAACATTTTATTTTTGTTTTTCAATGCTTATTAAGGTAAACTAAACATATATAAAAGTACACACATCAGGGCGCCTGGGTGGCTCAGTGGGTTAAGCCGCTGCCTTCGGCTCAGGTCATGATCTCAGGGTCCTGGGATCAAGTCTCGCATCGGGCTCTCTGCTCAGCGGGGAGCCTGCTTCCCTCTCTCTCTCTCTGCCTGCCTCTCCGTCTACTTGTGATCTCTCTCTGTCAAAATTAAAAAAAAAAAAAAAAAAGTACACATATCACAAATGTGTATCCCAAATTACCTGTCACAAATGAACACATCCAGAAAACCAATTCTTAAGATACAGAGCATATTAAGACTTCAGAAGCCCTTTTCATGTTATTTTCCAGTATACTTTATTTCCAACGTTTCAAATACCTGTACCAAAAAATACAATGGGGTGATTTAAAAATGAAGCATTTATGTCACTTTCTGGGGGAAAGCCACAGACCTCTGCCCTCCCCTGCTGACTAAAGAAATTACTCCCATAAGGAACCACCTTTAAAATGTTTAGTGATTTCTTCTGAATGCTACCTCTCTTTCTTTTTTTTTTTTTTGGCTTTTTAGTTTTTACTTTTTATAAACATATAATCTATTTTTATCCCCAGGGGTACAGGTCTGTGAATCGCCAGGTTTACACACTTCACAGCACTCACCATAGCACATACCCTCCCCAAAGTCCATAACCCCACCCCCCGTCCCAACCCCCCTCCCCCCAGCAACCCTCAGTTTGTTTTGTGAGATTAAGAGTCACTTACGGTTTGTCTTCCTCCGGATCCCTTCTTGTTACATTTATTCTTCTCCTACCCCCCTAACCCCCCACGTTGCATCTCTACTTCCTCATCTGTTTTCTTTCTTAAATTTCACATATAAGTGAGATCATATGGTGTTTGTCTTTTTCTGACTGACTTATTTCATTTAGCATAATACAATCTAGCTCCATCCATGTCAAGATTTTATTCTTTGTAATGGCTGAGTAACATCCCATTGTGTGTGCGTGTGTGTGTGTGTATATACACACACTACATTTTCTTTATCCATTCATCAGTCAATGGACTAATATATATATTACATATATCTATATCTATATAGATAGATAGATGGATATTATTCTTTATCCATTCATCAGTCAATGGACATTTGGGCTCTCTCTCCATAGTTTGGCTACTGTTGATAATGCTGCTATAAACATCTGGGTGCAGGTATTTCCCTTTGAATGTTCTCGTCATAAGAAAAAAAATTCTATAACTATGTATGATGATGGATGCTAACTAGAATTATTGTGGGTGACCACTGCACAATGTGTACAGCTGTAGAATCATTATGTGGTACACCTGAAACTAATACAATATATCAATTATACTTCAACTTAAATAAATAAATAAATAACCATGAGAAACCAGTATCAACAGTGAAACTATGCTCAAATTTTTCACTCAAATGTGAAGGTCTAGTAAATATATTTTAAGATATGCAAAAACTCTGAACATTTCACAAAAGTTTCCTTAAAAAATAATTTAAGTTTCTCCACCATAGTTTTACTTGCTATGACATTCCTCAGTTTAACATATATCATAATCAGGGGTTCCTGGGTGACTCAGTTGGTAAGCATGTACCTTCAGCTTAGGTCATGAGCCCAGGGACCTGGGATGGAACCCTGCATCATCAGCAGGAAGCCCGCTTCTCCCTCTCCCTCTGCCTGCCACTCTCCCTGCTTGTGCTTGTGCGCTCTCTCGCTCTCTCTCTCTTTCTCTTGTGCTCTTTCTTGCTCTGTGTCAAATGAATACATAAAATATTTTAAAAAATAACATATCATAATCATATACATTTTTATTCTTTGTGCGTTTGATTGCTGATTCCTGGTATACTTTAGCCACACTCTACTCCCATTTTCTTTCCACATTGTATATTTAAATACAGCCACTCTTATGTTTTCTAAATATGTCCCTTTATCATAAATGAGCCCCTAATTTAATAGGTCATGTCCTTAAAAGAGAGACAGTAAGAGTTTGTGTGCACAGAGAGGCCCCGTGAAAACACAGTGAAAAGGTGGCCATCTATAAGCCAAGAAAAGAATATTGCCAGAAACCAACCCTACCAGCATTTTGATCTTGGACTTCCAGACTCCAGAACTATGAGAAAAAAATTTGTAATTTAGGCAAAGAATTAATGGTATTCTGATATGGAAGCCTGAGTAAACTGACACAATATTCATGTTATATATATCTGACAAAAGACTTGTATCTAGAATATAAAATGAAATCTTACAGGTCAAAAACCAAAAGACCAACAATCTTATTTAAAATGGGAAAATAAAATGGGACACCTGGTTGGCTCAGTCTGTTAAGCATCTGCCTTTGGCTCAGTATATAATCCCAGGGTCCTGGGATCGAGTCCCACGTCAGGCTCTCTGCTCAGTAGGGAGCCTGCTTCTCCCTCTGCCTGCCACTCCCCCTGCCTCTGCTCTCTCTTTCTCTCTCTTTCTCTGTCTCTCTCTTTCTCTCTCTTTCTCTGTCTCTCTCTCTCTGAGAAATAAATAAATAAAATCTTAAAAAAAAATAAAATGGGAAAATACTTAGACACCTCATGAAAGAAAATACCCAAATAACCAATAGGTATATGAAAAGATCCTCAGCATATTTAGCTATTGGGAAAGTTCAAATTAAAATCCTGCTAGGATTTTAATTCCACTAGAATGGTTTAAGTCCACTAGAATGGTTAAAATTTAAAAGTCTGCCAGTACCAAGTACTGCAAAGTATGAGGAATGACTGGGATTCTTATACATTACATTACCAGTGGAATTATAAATTGGTATAGTACTTTGCATAACAATTTGGCCATATCTATTAAAATAGTCTAAACATATAAGTAATTTATAATCTACCTACACTACCAAAGGACACATACAAAAATGTTCATTAACAACTTTTTTCATAATAGGCAAAAACTGGAAAGAACCTAAATGTTCAATGAAGGAATGGATATATTCCTCAATTTTCAAACAATGGAATAATAATTCAGAGCTAAAAACAACAAATTGTAGCTACAGGTAACAACATAGGTTCATCTCACAACCATAATAATGAGTAAAATAAGCTCATAACATTATGTATATATGTATCTCTGTTCATATCCTGGACATCTAGAGTGCTTCTTTTGTATTGTTCCTTGTAAATGCTCTTTTTATATTTTCTCTGGGATATTTGGCCCCCAAAAATGTAAAGAAAGAATGGAAAAATTAGAACAATATAAGATGTAATATTCAAAGAGAAGAAAAAGCAAAACTGATATAAAAGAAAATATAGTCAATACACTCTGGCTATACAGATAACTATATGTTCATATTCACAATAATGAAACCTTCCTTAATTTTCAACATTCAAATTAGCTCATGAACAAAATATAGGAGGCTTAATACGATTCAGGATAGAATATATACATTATATATCTTTATTTATGTGTATGTTATGTATGTGTATATGCTATATAACTTAATGATATGGAAGTAAAATAAAGATCCCAGTGTGTGGAGTAGAAAGGCTAGAAGAAAGGAAGAAAGAAGTGTCTTTAATTAACAAAGGGGAATTCAAGAGAAGATGCCTATGTTTGATGGAACTGGAAATAAGGTTTATATATGCATTAAGTTATTGAAGTACATGGTATAATTATTTTTTATTTTTTGTTTTTTATGGTTTTTTTGTTATTTATTTATTTATTTATTTATTTATTTTGAAAAACAGAGAATGCATGACCTTAGGGGGAGAAGCGCCGAAGGAGAGGGAGAGAGAGAATCTTAAGCAGGCTCCATGCCCAGCATGGAGGGAGCCTGATGCAGGCCTCTATCTCATGACCCTGAAATCATGACCTGAGCCAAAACCAAGAGTCAGATGCTTAACTAAGCCACCCACTTTAGTTATTAAGTATAGTGAACATATGTTGAGAAAAGGAAGTTGGCAATCATTTGAGTGACTAAGAAAGTAAGAATGTAGGAAAATCCCCATTTGTCATGATAGATTATATAATTATCTATTTAGATATTATATAATATCTAAAATGTGCTAATCAATGATATTAATAAAACATAATTTAGAGATGTGGAGGGCCCAGTTCCAATTCTTAGAGAGTAAAGGTTTCCTAGCATGAGTAAGCAATTGGATACTCTACTGCTATCAGAGAATTCAAATCAATTCTGACACAGTCTACCCAGAGACTGTATCAGATTCCTCAGGTTAAGGATTTAGTCCTACAAGACTCTCCCCTCCCCATCAGATGACCACCACAAGCTTAGGTTGTCACCTGTGCTTCTGGCCTACTGGCTAGACCAGAAGTTCCAATGACTCCCTCCTGCTCAGAATGCCAATCTCAAACCCAGGTTATTACCTGTACTTCTGACCTAATGACTACAGATCAGAAGTGCCTATGATTCTCTCCTTGGGTTTGATTACTTTGCTAGAGACTCACAGAACTCAGAGAAACAGTGTATTTACTAGATTACTATTTTATTATAAAAGGATATAACTCAGGAACAACCAGAAGAGAGAGATGTTGAGGGCAAGACCTCTCTGGGCATGCCATTCTCCTAGAACCTCCATGTGTTCACCAACCCAGAAGCTCTCTGAATCCTCTCCTATTTTGTTTATTTATGGAGGCTTTCTTTATTATATAGGCAGAGTTGATTAACTCATTGGCTGTTGGTGATTAATTCAAATTCCAAACTCTTTCCCCTCCCCCAAAGTCAGGGGGTTAGGATTCAAAGTTCCAACCCTTCAAGCACAAGGTTGACTTCACTTGCAACTAGTTTCATCTTTAGATGCTTTCCTAAAGCCGCTTCATTAACATAACAAAAGACATCTTTATAGTTTGGTTTACTTAGGAAATTCCAAGGGTTTTAGGAGCTCTGGGCAAGTAACATGGTTAAAGACCAAATATATTTCTTACCATAAATCACAAAAACAAAGGAGGTAAATACCAGAAGTTAACACAGAGATAAGAGTTAAAATTTGATCCCTTTTTAGAACAGAACAGAGAATGCCAGAAATGCAACAACAAAGGCTTATTTGTATTATGAAGCCTTCTTTACAATTAAATATTTTAATGATGCACATATTTTATTTTGATTATTAAAAAGCTATTTATATAGTTGCTTGCCAACCATTCTTGCACATAAATATCACAAAGGGTAAAATCTATTTGGTAGGCAGTTTAATAATAACTATTTGAATTAAAACACATATACTCTTTGACCCAGCAATTCCACTAAGAAAACTTCATCATACAGATATTTTTGCATGAAAGCACAAAGATATAAGTATGAATATTCACTGCAGTGTTGCAATAAAAGACTTAAATATCCTTCAATAGAAACTCATTAAGTGATTTTGCCATATCCATGCATTGGATTATTCTATTTTATTTTATTCTGTCTGTGCTGCTTTGGAGTATTTCGAGATTTATTGTTATTACATTAAAAGAGAAAAAGATGCAGAACATAATTACAGTGTGGTATAATGTACATAAGTTTATTATGAATATGCATCTGTATATACACAGCACTTACTTGCAAAAACATTTTTTGGGTGGAGGAAACTGAGAAGTAATTATTAATTGAGAAGTAATTGCTAACTATAATTCAGAGAATGAGACTGGCAAGAATGGTAGGGTAGAGGAATTTTTTAGGAGTGGGAAGCAATTCCCTCTGCAGTGTTCAAATTACTACCCTGAAAATGAATTATGTTTTCTATTATAAAATCATTACAAACAACTTTAGAATAACTTATTCATCTTTGTATTTTTGGGCTGTGTAACTCAATTCTTTGTATTCAGCAAGTGCTCAATAATGTCTGATTATATGAATTCCAAATGAAACATGCCAGCAGAGAGAAATAGCCACATGGCCCAAATGGAGACTTCTACACTGAAGACTCAGCAGTGATTTCCTGTCTGAAATATCTTCTCATCTAGGTAGTAATTAACCAACATAAAATGCCCTAAGAACTAATTGGAAGGATGGCCAAGGTCCTCGTTGGAGAACATGTCTATGAATTTCATTGCCATTAGGTTTAATGAGGCTATTACCTCCCTGTATCCACAATGTCATATTATTGGTCAAAGGACACCAAGGCTCATGTAGTTCTGCTCAATTTGAATCAAGATTACTCTTTTCTAGGTAGAAATTTCATTGAGGTCAGAAACATAATGGGGAAAGACAAAAAGGTAGGAAAGATTCATGCCCGCCCCACCTTTTTTTTTTTTTTTTTTTTTTTTTTTATAGCCCTACCCATCTTTGGCCATTGCTGTCTACGTTCCTCATGTCCTCATGAAATAGGGTCAGTTCATCACTCTCACCTATTAAAAGCTGGGTTACAATATAACTCTTAAGCCCAATACCTTTACCTATTTCAGAGACAAAAATGATGTGCTTGTTTCAACTATAAATGCAGTTAAGGTAGTGGTTAAGAGCATAAACTTTGTTCAGTTTGATGACCTGGTTTTGAATGTTAGGTCCATCAGTTACCAGCTGAACAATTTCAGGGAGGTATTTAACTTCTCAGAGGTTTCATTTACTCATTTGTAGAATGTTGAAAATAATGTCCAAGCCAATAGAGTTGTGGTAACAAATACAATTTTTAGAAAAGTGTCTGCACAGTGCTTGGAAACAGTAGTTATATATAAACTGCAATCAAACACAAAAAGGGAATACCTTTTCTCAGTAGAAAAATACATGCTCATAGTTTCTCCTGGGCAAGTGATATTTTCAGCATAAAAAAAAAATGGAGTTGGCAGGATGATCTTTCTTAGGAGAATCATCATACATTTAGGACAGAGGTTAACTGTCCAATAAAAACTTGGAAAAAGAGAAACAATAAGCTTGGGAAAGATACTGAAGATTATAAAAGGACTCCTTAGGCCTGGTATACCATATCCTTTTCCATGTGCTAGATAAGTGTATACATTACCCTGAAAAATTCATAAGTGCAGAAAATGTACATAACACTGTCAAGAAGACAGAAGAAAAAATTAGTGGCCAAAACTTGGGAAGCTTGTCCCCAAAGCCTCAACTATGTGATCTCACACTCTGATTCCAAATAGAACATAAAAACTTTTTGTCTTATTATAGTGCCTAATTAACCATCATTTATTCAACAAATGTTTACTGAGCACTCACACTATGCTATCCCAATCAAAAACAAAAAACAAAAAACAAAGCCCCCCCCCGAAAAACCATAAGTGATGCTTCTCATCATGGAGCTCTCAGTTTACAGGGAGAAAGAAACAATGAACATGGAAACACAGAAATAAATCTACAAAGACTAATTCTAATACATGCCATGAGCTCAAAACCCAGTGCAGACAGAATGGCAGCTGTGGTGGGGGGCAATGTTATTTATATAGAGAATATTATATATAAAGCTACCCAGCACCCAGGTCAATTTATTCTCTCTATATTCAATATGAATTAGAAATGCCTTAAATTCTCAAAATTTACATAAGCCATGTAGTTTCATAATCATTCATCTTCATAAAAAGAAATGAGTACTTTGCAAATTCTTATTTTTTTTATTACCGCTAAATTGAAATTCAGTGCACCAAGAACCCTCAGCTTTATCTCACTGTATACGATTGAAGTTCCATCTGTCACTTTAGCGTGTCACTGATTTCATTTAAAGCCGCACATAATGACTAGATGCCAAAATCTTCTTTCAGCTGACTAATAATGCTTAAAAATTAAAGGAAAATGTTAGAAGTAATTATTTGAAACCGCTAATTTGTTTATGGTTTTCCAAGAAATTTTGCTGTTTTGATCCTTTACTGGAAAGCAAGCAAGGAAATAACAAAACGTAGGTCTGGGGAATTGATACTGACAAATCTAATTGCTGATTGAAACCCCCTACCAATGTATAAGATGGCACCTTGCAGCTGTTTGTAGAATCCCTCAGCTGGTCCATTACTTGATAGTAAATCAAGCTCTAAATTATTGATTTTCTTTGCCAAGATCTTTATTATCGCTACCCCATCTTTTAAAAAAGACATTTAAAAGGAGCAAAAAAAAAAAAGAAATGAAGACTAAATGAAAGGCAATGAAACCGTTGGATTATAACTTTGATCCCCTCCTACAAACAATTAGTTCTATTTGTGCTGGAAAGCTAAATGAATCATTTGAATATGTCCTAAACAATTACTATTCCCACCTCCTCCCTCCTTCCTCTGTCATCTTTTGCTAATTTGAAGACTTTAATCTCTTTTATTTTCTTGTTTTGAACATTCATTCTTTACTCCACTAAAAAATTGAGGCAATATTAGGCAAAGTGTGTTTCTCCCTCTCGTAATTTTCCAACATCTTTCCTTCAATAAGGGCCACAGACGTAATCGTTTTCTTGCCTGTTGCTTTGTGGTTGTATGTGATTCATGGCTTGGCAGTTTTGATTGTACATTTTCCTGATGATTTCTGTCCTAGTCTGTCATTCTCAGTCAATTCAGAGTTGAAGCTTTGTAGGAGTAAATAGTTTGGTTACCAGAAGAATCTTGAAGGCTTTTGAAAGACTTCTAAAGTAGTCAATTCCATTTTAGTATTCAATTGTTCTAACTTTCAAGGTTAAAGCCTCATTTCTCACAGGCATAACTTTGAATGCTACAACAGAACACCCTGGGTCTGAGAAGGAGCAAGTACTGATGATACTATTGATTTTAGCCTTGGTTGGTTTCTATATGGAGCTTTGCAATTCTCATCAAGTATATAAAAAGAAATCCAAATAAACTTCCCAGGGCAACAAAAAATTAAACATGATTTTTAATAACCCATATAGCTACTGACACTTCCATCTCTACAATATTAATAATATACAAATGGATTCAACTTTCTGGAAGCTCCACTTAGTCATATAAATGAGATAAACTTTTTTTTCTTTTCTCAAAATTATTCTTTTATCATTGTTATGATATGTGTTATGCTTTACAATCCAACTATACCCAAGAGACAGGTAAGTAAGATGGTATAGAAGTCATGCATGTCTATTATTTTATAATTGTTATGAATGTCTGACGTTCTTCCATCATAAAACGCCTATGAAGATAAATACTTCAGAAAAATAAATTAAAGATCTTCTTTCTGTTTTATATAATTTTTTTAAATCAGTTATCTGCAGATTTTTGTAAACACTGTATATGCATATAACGTAGTATTTTTCTTTATGCTGTATTTTATTTTAGGTTACTTTAAAATTTTGGATAATAATGCATATAAAAATCAAAGCACTAGAAAAGGTATACAAAAGAATTTTTGTTCTAATCTTTGTCTTGTTCTAGCACACTGACACACTATGTAATTGCTCCCATTTTTAATTTGGGTGTTTCTGCAGTCTTTCCTTTTGCAAATTTTAAGAAATACGAATATATATTCTCCCTTCTTTGTAATATACTGTCTTCATGCTTTTTTTCATATAAAAATATATTCTTGAGATCACTGAATATCAGGACAGAGAGTTTTCTCATTTTTAAAAATGCTTCACAATATTTTGATGTGAAGTTGTATCTTAGATTTTAGTTTGCTGCAAAGAAAACACCACATGATTAACTTTAAACACTTGTTATTTTGTACAGTTCAGGTATATCTACAGGGTAGAGTCCCAAAAGTGAGACTGCAGAATCAAAGGACGGTGCATTTATAATTTCAACAGATGTTGCCAAATTTTTTCTGCATCAGAGTTGCTTCAACAGCACATTTTTTTTAATTTAAATTCAATTAGCCAACTTTTAGTACATCATTAGACCCAGTTTAACAATTCATCAGTTGTGTATCACACCCAGTGCTCATCACATTACATGCCCTCCTTAATGCTCATCACCCAGTTACCCCATCCCACAACCCACATCCTCTCCAACAACCCTGTTTTTTTCCCTTTAGTTAAGAGTCTCTCATGGTTTTTCTACCTCTCTAATGACTTCCCATTCTGCTTTCCCTTCCTTTCCCTTTGGTCCTCTGCCCTGTCTCTTATATTCCACAAGTAAGTGAAGCCATATGATAACTGTCTTTTTCTAATTGACTTATTTCACTCAACATACTATCCCCCAATTCCATCCATCTTAATGCAAATTGTGGGTATTCATCCTTTCTGATAGCTGAGTAGTATTCCATTGTATATAACAACCACATCTTCTCTATCCATTCATCTGTTGAAGGTCTTCACAGCTTCTTGCACAGTTTGGCTATTGTGGACATTACTGCTATGAATATTGGGGTGCATGTGCCCCTTCTTTTCACTACATCTGTATCTTTGGGGTAAATACCTAGTAGTGCAATTGCTGGGTCTAGCGTAATTCTATTTCTAACTTCTTGAGGAATCTCCATACCATTTTCCAGAGTGGTGTACCAAGCAGGAGAAGAGAAATTATAAAGATTAGAACATAAATCAATGAAATAGAAACCAGAAGAACAGTAGAACAGATCTACAAAACTAGAAGCTGGTTCTTTGAAAGAATTAATAAGATTAACAAACTCCTAGCCAGACTTATCAAAAAGAAAAAAGAAAGGACCTAATATAATATAATATATATAATATATATAATATATTATATAATATAATAATATAATAGTATAATAAAACCATGAATGAAAAAGGAGAGATCACAACCAACACCAAGAAAATACAATTTTAAGAATATATTATGAGCAATTATATGCCAACAAGTTAGGCAATCTGGAAGAAATGGATGCATTCCTGGAAACTTATAAACTATCAAAACTGAAACAGGAAGAAATAGAGAACCTGAACAGACCCATAACCAGTAAGGAAATTGAAGCAGTAATCAAAAATCTCCCAACACACAAGAGTCCATGGCCAGATGGCTTCCCAGGGGAATGCTGCCAAACATTTAAAGAATACCTATTCTTCTGAATATGTTTCAAAAAAAAAAAAAAAATAGAAACAGAAAGAAAAATTCCAAACTCGTTCTATGAGGCCAGCATTACCTTGATCCCAAAACCAAAGACCCCATCAAAAAGGGGACTTACAGACCAGTATCACTGATGAACATGAATGCAAACATTCTCACCAAGATACTAGCCAATCGGATACAACAGTACATTAAAAGGATTATTCACTTCGACCAGCGGGAATTATTCCTGGGCTGCAAGTGTGACTCAACATCTACAAATCAATCAACATGATACATCATATTAATAAAAGAAAGGACAAGAACCACATGATTCAATAGATGAAAAAAAAAAAAAAGCATTTCACAGAATACACCATCCTTTCTTGATTAAAAAACTTCACAGTGTAGGCATACAAGGAACATACCTCAATATCATAAAAGCCATATATGAAAGCCCATAGCAAATATTATTCTCAATGGTGAAAAATAGAGCTTTTCCCCTAAGGTCAGGAACACAACAGGGTTGTCCTCTCTCTCTCTCTTTTTCACCACTGTTTGTTGTTGTTGTTTTTAAGATTTTTTTAAAATTTATTTGACAGAGATCACAAGTAGGCAGAGCAGCAGGCAGAGAGAGAGAGGGAGGCAGGCTCCCCACTGAGCAAAGAGCCCAAGGCGGGGCTTGATCCCAGGACCCTGGGATCATGACCTGAGCGGAAAGCAAAGGCTTAACCCACTGAGGCACCCAGGCGCTCCTGCACAACTGTTGTTTAACATAGTACTGGAAGTCCTAGCTTCAGCAATCAGAAACAAAAAGAAATAAAAGGCATATAAATCCACAAAAAAGAAGTCAAACTCTCACTCTTTGCAGATGACATGATACTCTATGTGGAAGACCCAAAAGACGCCACTGAGGAATTGCTAGAACTCATACAGGAATTCAGCAAAGTCACAGGATATAAAATCAATGCACAGAAATCAGGTGCATTCCTATATACTAACCATGAAGGAGAAGAAAGAGAAATTAAGGAATTCATCCCATTTACAATAGTACTAAAATCCATAAGATACAAAGGAATAAACCTAACCAAAGAGGTAAAGGATCTGTAATCCCAAACCAGAGAACACTTATGAAAGAAACTGAGAAAGGTACAAAGAAATGGGAAAACATTCCATGCTCATGGATTGGTCGAATAAATATTGTTAAAATGTCTATGCTACCCAGAGCAATCTACACATTCAATGCAATCCCTATCAAAATATCATGAACATTTTTCACAAAGCTGGAACTAGTAATCCTAAAATTTGTATGGAACTATAAAAGACCCCAAATAGCCAGAAGAATGTTCAAGAAAACCAAAGGTGGTCACATCACAGTGCCAGACTTTAAGCTATATTACAAAGCTATAATCATCAAGACAGTATGGTAGTGGCACAAAAACAGACATGTGAATCAATGGAATAGAATTGAGAACTCAGAAATGGACTCCCAACTCTATGGTCAACTAATCTTCAACAGAGCGGGAAGGAATATCCAATGGAAAAAGTACAGTCTCTTCAATGAGTGGTGCTGGGAATACTGGACAGCCTCATGTAGAAGAATGAAACCGGACTTTTTTTTTTTTTTTAATACCATACACAAGGATAAACTCAAAAAGGATGAAAGACCTAAATGTGAGACAGGAATCTATCAAAATCCTAGAAGAGAACATAGGTAGCAACCCCTTCGACCTCAGCTGTAGTAACTTCTTTGGAGACATATCTCCAAAGGCAAGGAAAGCAAAAGTAAAAATGAACTACTGGGACTTATCAAGGTAAAAAGCTTCTGCACAGCAAAGGAAACAGTCAGCTAAACTAAAAGGCCACTTACAAAATGGTAGGAAGATAGTAGCAAATGATATATAGATAAAGGGCTAGTATCCAAGATCTACAAGAACTTATGAAACTCAACACCCCAAAAAAGAAAAAAATCCAATCAAGAAATGGGCAGAAGACGTGAACAGACATTTATCCAAAGAAGGCATCCAAATGGCCAACAGACACATGAAAAAATCCTCAACATCACTTGGCATCAGGGAAATACAGATCAAAACCACAATGAGATACCACCTCATATCAGTCGAAATGGCTAAAATTAACAAGTTAGGAAATGACAGATGTTGGACAGGATGCAGAGAAAGGGGAACCCTCTTACCTTACCACCCTTGTCGGTGGGAATGCAAGCTCATCTTCACATTCTTGAAAGCAGTTAATGAAAGCACCTTTCTGCCATTGTCCTATCAACAGACTATGTGCTCAAACTTGGATTTTTGCATTTCTCTTATTTGGTATTGAGTTAAACATCTTTTTATCTGCTGATGGACCATGTTTATCTCTTTTTCTGTGAACTAGGTCTATACTGTGTTCAGTTATTGAATGAACTACTGGTCTTTTTCTTACTGTTCTCAAAGATCTCTAGACATACAAATTTTTATTGACATGAACATTTTTCAAAGTTTTTATTCTTCTTTTGACTGCAGCGATAATTTTTGCCATGCAAATGTGTTTTTTAGGGTTGATTTTGTCAGTTTATAATTGATTATTAGTATGGTTTTAAATTTGGGATCATAGGGGCGCCTGGGTGGCTCAGTGGGTTAGGCCGCTGCCTTCAGCTCAGGTCATGATCCCAGGTCCTGGGTTCGAGCCCCACATCGGGCTTTCTGCTCAGCAGGGAGCCTGCTTCCTCCTCTCTCTCTGCCTGCCTCTCTGCTTACTTGTGATTTCTCTCTGTCAAATAAATAAATAAAATCTTAAAAAAAAAATTTTGGGATCATAACTAGAACATCTTCCCTACTGCAAATTTCACTCATTTTCCTCAAGCACACGCATGGTTTTATTTTTTGCATGTACATCATTATTTATTTGGAGTTTATACAAGTTTTGAGATAGGAATCTAAATTTTCTACCTCGCTGACTCCAAATCATTTATTCACAAGTCCCTAATACCACTAATTTGAGATACTTCTTTTCTTATATGCAAAATATCCATTGCAGTTGGATTATTTATTCCCAGTCATGCTCTCCTTTGGTGTCTACGTGTATTCATGCATCTGTACCTTGTTTTTTAAATTATTGTGACATTTTTCAGAGTTCTCCTGAATATTCTTGACTATTTTTTTCCATAAGTACTTTAGGCTTTGCACAACCATTTCAAAAGCCTTCTGTTTATATCTAATTATTAAAACATTGCTATATCTTGTGGATTTCTTATTTTTCTAGAGTCAGTCTTTTATTTTCTTGCCTGTTTTTCAACATTTCAAAATTTGGTGACTAAGACATGAATATCTCATAGCTGTGTATTTAAAAGTGACTTTACTCTGTCCTTCTGATCATGTGACTTGGCTGCTAATATTCTTTGTATCTCTTTGTAGTCTTTGGAGTCCAAACTACCTAACCTGTCATATAAAAATCTCCAAAGTTCTTTAGCCTCTTCACACACTGTGTACTTCCTTTGTACACAAGGAATTTATTTGCAATTTTAAAACAGTTTGTTATTTCTTACAACAGGATGTTGGCTAGAGATACCTTAACTCTTTCCTCTTCAAGAGACTCTCTCTAGCCTTTCGAGTATTCAGCCAAGGCATCAGCTCATCTGGAAAGCTTTCCAGATCTAGGTACTACTGATCTAGGTACTATGCATGTTTGTTCTCTCAGCTTCTGGATTATATCTCTCATATAGGTCTCATCAAACTTCGATGCAAATGATTATTTTAAAGCCTTCGCCATGTTTTTCAAGTATATGATTTTGTTTCAGTGTATGCATGTTCCATGAGACTAGCATAGTAAATGCTACAGAAAATGACAAACACCTATTAAATTAATTAGCTAATATAATACTTGAAATAGGTGAGGCATGATATTAATTTTTCTTTAATTAGGGGCTCAGTTACCAAACTTACACCCAAAATTTCACAATGTTGAGACTTGAGACTGAACCCAAGATCCTTGGCAGGGAGCTTATTTCTTTCTATTATTAACACAATTGACTGTTCACGGAAATCTGCTGTCAAGTGTGGATGGCTACATGGAAGGAAGTGCCAACGAATGGTATAAACAGCAACCACAGGTTATGTGTATGGATTACAGAGTGGTATTAGTTTTTTTTTTTTTAAAGGTTTTATTTATTTATTTGACAGAGAGAGACACAGTGAGAGAGGGAACACAAGCAGGGGGAGTGGGAGAGGGATAAGCAGGCTCCTTGCTGAGCAGGCAGCCCAATGTGGGGCTTGATCCCAGGACCCTGGGATCATGACCTGAGCCGAAGGCAGACACTTAACGACTGAGCCACCCAGGTGCCCCCAGAGTGGTATTAGTTTTAAAGCCATTTTCCACATGTATGATTATTCTTTGCTAGATATTATAGATGGATTATAAAGGGTTAGACATATATAATTTAAGGGCATGTGATAATAAAGCCTAAATGTATATGACTAAAGATTCAATCACCTCCTGAGAAGTATAAATTCCTTTTAGCAAGTCAAAAAAAGTACTTCTTTTTTTTTTTTTAAAGATTTTATTTATTTATTTGACAGAGAGAAATCACAAGTAAGCAGAGAGGCAGGCAGAGAGAGAGGAGGAAGCAGGCTCCCTGCTGAGCAGAAAGCCCGATGTGGGGCTCGAACCCAGGACCTGGGATCATGACCTGAGCCGAAGGCAGCGGCCTAACCCACTGAGCCACCCAGGCGCCCCCCAAAAAAGTACTTCTAACAGTAAATTCAAGAAGGGGTTAGAGCGTTTTTGTAGTCTTAGTAGGGAAAGGTTAAGTATGTCATAAAGTATAAAGGAAACATGATATATTTAACTATATGAAATAAAATTTATGTATATCAATAATAGTATAATCTTCCCTCAAAATATAGAAAGAAAATACTTTAAAACATGACAAAAGGTCAATGTATTTGCCTAACTAACTCCTATTAATAATAATCTAATGGATAATCTAATGTATTCAAAAGGTAAATACATTTCCAAAAGCCTTCTCTGATATAAAGCTTACATGAGACAATGTTTCAGTGCTGGACAAATCAGGCTTTGTGCCAAGGCTGAATTAAAGAATTTGGGATTTAACCTTCTTGTTCCAGCTTGTCAGTTGGCAAAGCTCAGGAAAATGAGTGAGCATCAGCTTTTGGATCCTGATGAAAACACCTTATTTCTGACATGACAACAAGGGTGGCCCAGCCTTTCCTGAGTCACTCCTCCCACTGAAGTGTTCTTTGATGCCCACCACAATGAATGACTGCTACACTTATATGCATGGCTGGAATTGCCATGGTGAAGTACAGCAGGTAAAGTGTGTGGTTGATTGCCTGCAGGTGTCTGACTGCAGGATGTTTTCACAAGTCACTGAAAATCAAGGCATTCTGAGCCTTGAATGTAAGTCACTTTGCCACCTCAATCTATTTTTAGATCTATAGTGGTAGAAAGTAAAAACAAAATTAAAATTTGCTTTTTTGTTATATTTGTGAATCAAGAAAATGGGGTCAGGAGAGAGGGAAGAAAACCAGTGTTTTAAGAGATGTCGGAATGGAATTCAGAAGCTGTGGGCCAGATGTCACCTCTTTTTTGTTTTCTTTTTTCTTTAAGGTTTATTTATGTATTTGAGAAAGAGAGAGAGAATGAGAGCAAGTGAGCGAGCACGAGAGCAGGAAGGTCAGAGGGAAAAGCAGATCCCCTGCCGAGCATGGATCCTGATGTGGGGCTTGATCCCAGGACTCCAGGATCATGACCTGAGCTGAAGGCAGTCGTTCAACCAACTGAGCCACCCAGGGGTGCAAGATGTCACCTCTTATATAAACATAATGTTGGGCGAATCTCACAAGTGGCTTGGGTCTCATTTTCCTTTTAAGTAAATGATGGGTTATATAATCATTAATGTCTCTTTCACTTTCTAAATCTTATAACATATAATTTAATTTGTGGCTATCTTAATCAACCTTTTAATAAATTGTATTCATGGCTAGATTGTGCTCACATCCTTTCTCAACGACTTCAATCTTTTTTTTTTTAATTAACATATAATGTATTATTTACCTCAGGAGTACAAGTCTGTGAATCATCAGGCTTGTACATTTCACAGCACTCACCATAGCACATACCCTCCCCAATGTCCATAACCCAGCCAACTTAACACTACTCCCCCACCCCCAGCAACCCTGTTTGTTTTGTGAAATTAGGAGTCTCTTATGGTTTGTCTCCCTCCCAATCCCATCTTGTTTCATTTTTACCTTCCCTAACACCCACAACCTCCTGCTCTGCCTCTCAAATTCCTCATATCAGAGAGATCATATGATAATTGTCTTTCCCTGACTTATTTTGCTCAGCATAATACCCTCTAGTTCCATCCACGTCATTGCAAATGGCAAGATTTTGTTTCTTTTGATGGCTGCATAGTATTCTATTATATATATATATATATAATATATTATATATATAATATATTATATATATAATATATATGTATGTATTATATACATTTATTATATATATGTATATATATTACTATTACATATACATATTATATGTATATGTAAATTACATATACATATTATATGTATATGTAATATATACTATTACATATATATACACATATTACATACTATTATATATATGTATATATATATATGTACTACATCTTCTTTATCCATTCATCTGTTGATGGATATCTAGGTTCTTTCCATAGTTCGGCTATTTTGGACATCCCTTCTATAAACATTCAGGTGCACATACCTCTTCAGATCACTGCATTTGTATCTTTAAGGTAAATACTCAGTAGTGTGATTGCTGGGTCATAGGGTAGCTCTATTTTCAACGTTCTGAGGAATCTCCATACTGTTTTCCAAAGTGGCTGCACCAGTTTGCATTCCCACCAACATTGTAGGAGGGTTTCCCTTTCTTTGCATCCTCGCTAACATCTGTCAATGACTCCAGTCTTAAAGTAAAGAAGATAATTTCCCAAACTCTAATTTTAGCAACATTTTATTGGCAATAGCTGTAATGAACAAGCACAATTTGCTCATTCAAATTTTTATCCTTGTGCAATAAGCCAGCAGTGATCTTCATATTCTTAACTCTGAAAAGAAAAAGTTGTGGAATTGATCATGATAATAGAGGTAGAATAAATAGAATTAAAAGAATAAAGTTGTCAGGGGCTGGGGGTGTTGAAAGTGGGGAGATGTTGACCAAAGGCTATAAACTTTCATTTATAAGAGGAATAAGTTCTGGAAATCTAACATACAGCATGGTGAGTATAGTTAACAATACTGTTTTGTACACTTGAAATTTGCTAAGTCAGTAAATCTTAAGTGCTCTCACCACACACACACACACACACACACACACACAATTATGTGAAGTGATGCTAGTGTTAATTAATTTGATTGTGGCAACTATTTTACAATATATTCATATATTTTAAATCATTACATTTTATACTTTAAAAATCATGTTGTTCAAGCTAAATTTACAATTTTTATTCATCAATCATACCTCAATAAATTTGAAAAAAAAAAAGAAAATCTAAGTTTTGAAGGCACTGTTTTCAGTTTTATGATCCTACCAATTTGTAAATCACCAGAGTCATATCTAGCTCTTAAAAAGTTGAAGCAAAATAAATTAATCCTTATATCAACTATACTATCATGTAGAAGAAGTAAAAGTGTAGAGTAAAGGACACAACAATATAGTCTGTCTTATACTCTAAGATTTGAAAAAGCACAGAAACCAAGGTGAAAGGTATGTGGGGCCAATAATGAGTTCATTTGGCTCAGATGCCATCTTGACCACAGCCCGAAATTGTCTGTCTTATTTTGTTATGATCTATTTGTCTTCCTAATGCCTGATGTAGAATGGTAAGAAGCGATAACCTCTTCCTGGAGGGACTGCCAACTGAAAAATAAAATTACTTCCCTAGTACTTTACCTAAGTCTAGATCTCTTTCAAATTCCTTGTCCTGCAACATCATCGTATGGAGGAAGGGACACAACCATTTGAATCAGAACATCTTGAAATCAGAGAGCAGTTCTGGTGTTTGTCAGCAACTAATCTAAAACAACTTCTCCCATGAAATTAGAATAATCCCACTATATAGGATTTCTGAGTCAATACATAACATGTTATTGCAGGGAAAAATGCCTGGCATTCAGTATTTCCTCAGTAATTTTAGTTCTTCTCCTTTCTTTATCAATCCCGTAAGTAGATGATGATGATGGTAGATAGATAGATAATCTTACTCTAAAGTCCCGGCAGCAATCAAAGGAGTGGTTTCTTATATCCATTCTTGTAAAATGTCTTGCAAAAATCTTAACTGTTTTCAAGCTATATAACTATACATCTGATAAAATGTAATTTACACAGAACATGATTTTTTTTTTCCCTTTCTGGATTCCCCAAGTATTTTCCAATGAAATAAAAGGTGGAGTACAAATGATTATGACAGATTAGACTATAAATGAAAACAATGGGAATAACTAGGGGGAGTTAAACTGTTATTTAAATATAACCTTACCATGTTGTTAGTAACTGTTAGTTACTAACAACAGTACTATTAGTACTGTTGGTAACTGCTATTTAAATATAACCTTACCATGTTGTTAGTAGAATAATACTGAAGGTCTCAAGGGACTAGTAAACACATGGCTCCCAGCTAAGAGTGATTTCAATAGGAGTGGGAGCTGGATAATCAGTAACTCAGATACTCAGTTGCTGATCAGCAATGTCCAGCACTGACAACCCACATTCCCTTTCACTTTGTGCAGTTAAACTATTTGTAGGCAAGGCAGGTACTCATTGTTCCTGAGTCATCAGAGCCATTACAACAAGCTAATATTTGAGAACAGCCCTCACAATGCTATGTTAAGAGGGCAGAGACATAGCACTTTAACTAGAGAATATTTAAGAGGTAGATTTGCCATTCAGTATATCAGTTTCAAGAATTTTCTGGGGCTCTCATCACTTTGGGCTATTTTAAATGTTTGATATACGAGCAGAGGTACAAGGAGGTTAAGATTTCTTCTACCTCATGTAACAAAGCTTCTATTCTCTGGGATGAGTACTCTATTTAGAAATGTTGAGGTGAGATCTTTCTTTGTGACATGGTTAGCCTTCCTGTCACTTCTGCTTAACATCTCACTTGGACTGACTGCCTGGAAGTTAAACAAGTGAGAAGAAATCATGGCTTGATCTATAGCATGAGGGTGTATATGGGATATGCCATTTTGTACACTCCAGATAACCTGAAGTTCCCTTCTGACAATGGATTTCTGTTGTAATTCCTCATTGCTTCTTTGTTTTATATTCCTCACTAATAAAATGGATTTTGGTTTCAAAAACCCAGAAAAGTTTCTGAGAGTTTGGATGGTGAATCATTATGGTTTTCTAACCAGTGGGCTTGAAAAACCTGGCAGTCCTGGAAAGATACTGGCTCATGGACTAGGCAGCAGAAAGGATTTCTTACATTTTCTATGTTTTATTGATATGAATTAGTGGTAGGTTTGGGGCCACATTCTAGGTGGGTAACAGATTTCATTTCAGTGTAGATAGTGTAGTCTGAACCTTGCCTTGGTGTTAGCAAACACATGTCAGCAACTACAGTTAAGTTAATTAAACTCCTGTCTTCGGTTTCTTCAATTCAAATTAAGGATAATGATACCTGATTCATGTTTCAAAGTGAGGTTCAAATGAGATACAGAAAAGACGATGTTTTTAGAAATATAATTCAAGTTGGAACTCAAGAAATCTATGTGCTCCAGACAAGCTAGCCTATCCCCAGCCTCCCTGACACCATCGCCAAAGGAAAAACAGAGTGCCAGAACTGTCATCTTGCAAAGATTTTATTCTCTTTGCCACCCCTCCAAAACTCATAAGTTTGTCATGATCTGCAGTGAGACCATCAAAACTAATCACTTTATGTCTTTTATCCCCATTTAGATCAATCTCCCTAAAAATCTCAAGAACCTAAGTTTAATCTTCACACCTAGATTATAGTTCCTGTAAAGTTTGAAGGAGCAACATTTAGCCCCTATCTTTTCCCATTTTCTCTGCATCCCCTATCACCCTTGCTGCTTTATTTTTCTCCAGAGCAAATACTACCATATGATTTACTATATGTAGTTTTTGTTTTTCTGTTTTCCCCACTAAAAGCTCCAGAGAGTGCCTATGTTAAATGTCTGCCTTCAGCTAGGGTCCTAAACCTAGGGTTCTGGGATGGAGCCCCACGTAGGGCTCTCTGCTCAGTGGGGAGCCCGCTTCTCCCTCTCCCTCTGTTGCTCCCCCTGCTTGTGCTCACTCTCTTTCTCTGTCAAATAAATAAAATCTTTTAAAAAATAAAATAAAATGTAAGCTCCATAAAAAGGAGCTTTGGGCTGTCTTGTTCAGTCGTTTCCCAAGCACACTGAGTATAACTTGGCATAAAGTAGATAATTAATAAATATATATTTATTACAAGTACAAATGGAATTACTAAAACTGTGATATTAATATATCTTTAGCAAGTATTTATAGCACTTAATACACTATACATAACAAATGATATTAAAAGTGATTATAATATCTAATATACATATCCCAAAATAACAAATAAGCTAATATTTATCTTTCCAATAAATCAGGAATCTACAATATTAATTATAAATTCTGAATGTTGGAGACTCTACTGTTTTCAGGTCCTATAAAATATAAAATAAATCTCTATATTCAAGTACTTCAAAATACTGTTTAGTTAATAAGGCTTACACATAGATAACTAAAATGTTAAGTAGGAAATGTGATCCAAAGAAAGCTACAGATAAAATTACTTGACTCTTAAGAAGAAGCTATTAAAGTAATTATGATTTGGTGGTCAAAAATGTTACAGCAGCAGGCAATAAACACTCTTTCTCTTAGTGTGTTATGATTGAATAATTTAATATTTAGTATTACATTTTAAGCCCCATGGTCTTAGGTAGTTTCAAACTAAAGAATCCAGAAAATTATCCTCGATGATGGTTTACATCAGTGCCTCTCAAACCGCAAACATGTGTTTGTATCAACAGAAGATTACGTCAAAAATTCAGATTCTTACTCAGTAGGTCTAGGGTAAGACTTGAAACTCTACAGTTCTAATGAATTCTCAGGTGATGTTGGGAAAGCTCACCAGACCATAGACCAGACTCTGGGCAGCAAGGACCTAAAAAGCATCATAGTCATTAACGAATGATTATTATAACAACTGGACTTTTAAAATAATAAATTATAGAAAAAGTTTATTGAACTTTATTTAATTTGAGCATGGACACCTAAAACATGCTTCATTGTGTTTTCATCAGTATTGCACTCAAGTAACAGTTTCATTGTGTTGTTCAAAAAACTCTGATTTAAGATGAGCACATGGTAAGAGTATATATCTTGCCTGCCATAGTGTTTCTTTTATATATTCATTACCTTGAAATAATGTTTGTTAGATACACACAGGGTTCCCTTGTAGCAACAAGTACTGTATAATAGAGAATAGCCAACAGCCCCAGCCCAAGAGATTCAGTGGGTTAAAACCTGACAATATTTTTATATGACCTGAGGATCATTTTGAATGACTTTAACAATCTTATTAAGGACTTAGAAAAATTTTCAAGACTGAGTTCTTTGTGAAGCTTCATTTTCAATTTGATCTTTTACCAAATCCCTGCTAGTGAAGTCACTGAAGACTGAGAGTATTCAAAATTTGAAAGAGAAGATACAATTGCTCTTCTCAGTGTTAGAATAAATAGATGCAGCTGTGAATAAAGAATGGTATTTTTATTTTGTTTACAATAGATATTGTGCATCCAGACCAGAAACAAATAGCCAAAGCAGCTATGGTTTTGGACAATTAACTGTTTTTTCCACAAAGCCATCGTTTTGACAGAAGTCTCAAGTGCACACTTGGTCACAATATAATATGAAACGTGCTATAAAACTGAAAAAAATATATTAGTTCTTATGGCAGAAACTTAATATGATGGAGGTCTGGAAAAGAAGCCCCAGAAAATTTCATATATATATATTTTTTCTCATATATATGTGTATATGTATATGTGTGTGTATACACACACACACACACACATATATGTTAGAGGACATGAGAAAGTAATACCTAATGAGAGTTTCCATGAGCAAATCTTTCCAGAGGAAATGTATAATTTCTGTTAAACCTTCCAGACCCAAAAGAACTGGGTATACATGGGGAATAGTAATCAGTTTGCTGCAGTTGGAGAAAAGTGCATGTGGATGGAGGCGGGGGACAGGAGATGTGGAAGCTAGTTACAAGGAATTTTGTGTGCCGTCTGTTAGGGACTTGAAGATTTATCTTCTAGCCAAAGAATCATCATTAAAATATATCTCACATGTAGAATCTAAACAAACAAGCACATGAATAAACAAACAAAAAGCAGAGTCAGATCTATAAATACAGAGAACAAATTGATGGTTGCCAGAGGGAAACGGATGGCGGATGGGCAAAATGGATGAAGAGCAGTGGGAGGTACAGGCTTCCAGTTATGGAATAAATAAGTCATGGGAATCAAAGGCACAGCATAGGGAACATAGTCAATGATACTGTAACACCGTCAAATGGTGGCAGATGGTAGCTACACTTGTGG
Source organism: Lutra lutra (assembly GCF_902655055.1). Lineage (NCBI taxonomy): Eukaryota > Metazoa > Chordata > Mammalia > Carnivora > Mustelidae > Lutra > Lutra lutra. The sequence continues at coordinate 69,894,039 of NC_062286.1, forward strand.
TCAGCATAGCATAAATCATAAATAATTTGAATCACAATACTGTACATCTAACACTAATGTAATGTTAGGTGTCAACTATAATCAGATTAAAAAAACGTACAGAACATATCTTTATAAATACTGCCCTCTAGGAAGCTAACTTTAATAAACATATAGAGGACAGATTAACTAGACAAGGTCTTGAGGCCAACTATCATCTAGAAGCCTGTTGATCCAAAGAGCAAATGACACTGAAAGCCGATCCAGTGTATTAACAGTGAGAATACAGAGGAAGCAAAGAGCATATACGTGTGTATTATATGTATGTGTATGTGTACACATTTGTGTATCTCTCTGTGTGTGGATTGGTGGGGATATAGATAGATACAGATAGATACAGATAGATACAGATAGATATAGATATAGATATAGATATAGATATAGATATAGATATAGATTTAGACATATATGATATATAGGGGCACCTGGGTGGCTCAGTTGGTTAGGTGTCTGCCTTTGGCTCAGGTTGTGATCTCAGGGTCCTGGGATCAAGCCCCACATCGGGTTCCCTGCTCAGTGGGGAGTGTGCTTCTCCCTCTCTCCCTCTGGCTGTCTCTCCAGCTTGTACTCTCTCTTTCTCTCTCTGAAATAAATAAATAAAAATCTAAGAAAAAAAATATTTAGATGTATAGATGACTCATATATGTATGTGACTCGGCCCAGATATATGTATATGACTCCCTCTCTTCCTGTCTCTCTACTGTCTGTCTCACTCTCTGTCTGTCTCTCTGTCTCTCTCTATATATATATGACTCACTTAGTAATTGGATCTGTGTGGTATCTATTAAGGTTATCTTATAAATAACAAAAGCTTGTAGATGCTGATCTAATCCTAATATAAGATAATGATGAAAATTGTTAATATATAGGTGCATCAGTATCTCTACTTACATGACATAATTTTGTGTGTATCTTGTCAGAGTATTAATATCTTTTTCATTAGGATTCTGGGAGAGATTTGTTGGGAACATGGCCCTGCCTTCCTTATTTTTATAGAATCCTCTAGGATATGAAAAGTAGAATGCACCACCCCAAAATATACCACTTTGGCATAGGATTATTTTGAGCTAAAGACATTGAAAAACAGTATTATAAAAACAGATTGAAACACTCATGTGAAAGATGCCCTCTCTTTTTTAGGAGAAAAGAAACATTCTTTGATAGAGAGTCAAAGCCAAGAGAATTCTGTATAAACAGACCTTGTTAAAATAATTCTTATCTTCTTTCGCTTCCCTGTATAGTTTAGTTACATTTTCACTCTTGTCTCTCTTTGTGAAACTTAATATACAGCATGTCGGGCCAGTTCTTTGGGTCTTTATTCCCTAAGAGGGTTCCCATATCACATTAACTTGTATAAATGTGTATGTTTTCTCCTATTAATCCATTTTATGTCAGTTTAATTTTCAGGCCCAGCCAACTCTCTATATAGAATAAAAAGCAATATTGGAATATGATTTACCACAGTGTTCTGTAACTTCTGATGTATTTTTCTATCTGTCCTGTTTTCAATATTATATAAATGAAATTTGTATCGGGGTGTGATTTCTTTGTGAGTTCCATTCTGTTTCCTAGCTGCAGACCATGAGATCATTTGGTGCAATGTGTTGTCTCAAATATGTATGTTTTTAATAAAAAATAAGTCTGCATAAGAGAACAAGAATTGTCTAACCCAACTAAATCCAACCATGAAAAGTGACACGACCTGTTATGTTGGTTTAGCAGTGTCATGTTTATATAGAGAAGTGATCACGTTAATTTATGGATACCACATGGCAGTGATCGGCATGGGTAGCATTTTAGCAAGATCTCGGAGAAGAGAGTAATGTATTTCAAGTGCATGATCTGATACCTTCCAGGGTTCTGCAGGAGTTGCAAAGCTGATGAATGGCAATGCCTTTGAGAGTGCAAACATCCTCATCACCCTATACCCAGTAAACACGGGTCACTACTATTTCTTGTTTTGCTTTTCTTTTTAATTTGCTGGAAATGTAGACTGAAGCAGCAGAATTAGTAGGGTATTTCTGTTTTCTGTAATAAACCTAGGGTATATTTGGGCCAGAAAATTGTTTCACAACATCATGTGGATAAAAGTTATTTGTATTTCAAATGTGACATTTTTTTAAAGTTGAAAGGCATTTGAATAGAATATTTCTGCTAAATTCCAATGCAATAATTACATTCTTCCTCTTAAACAACCACTGATATGTTCCTTGTTTAATGTGTAAAGGATTATGTGGTTTAAGTCTAAGATGATAAACTTATCCAAACTCTTGCTATCAGGGGAGGATTGAAAAGTCAGTAGGTCATGTTAGAATTTGTCATATAAATAAAAAGAATCAGACCAAGGGGAGAAGGGGATAGAGAATGACTTTGTTGAAAAAAAAGTTGGGAAACATAAACGTATTTCCCAAAATGACTTCTTACCAAAATGTGTGGTTTAAAATTTTTGCAGAAATGTGTCTATGTGAATCTAGCTGTGAGATTTTTAGCTCACCGCTGCTTTATAAATGCAAAGCAACTTGGATTTATTTTATTTTCTCATACGACAGGGATACTACTATTTCATTTTCTAGTCCCAGATGCAAAATAATGGCTCCTCTTGCATGCCTCAGTAATTTTTGAATTTAAATTAGGTCATGAAGGTAAGTGAGGAGGAAGAAAATGCTAACATTTTTCAATGTTTAGTACCTGAACTTCCAAATTATTTCAAGAAAATCACAAACTTCCCTAAAATTAAAGGTAGGCAGAGTCCAAAAATTGTATTTTTACCTATGTAAGCCAGATACACAATTATACTGGAAGCAGTTGTTTTTGCAACTCCAAATTTTGTCATTCTCCTATTGTTTGAATACTATGTTATCTTGCAGAAGACCTAGTCAATTCTGTGGTCCTATGCCATATGGTCCAGAGTATTGTTCTCAAGACCTGAGTCTAATAAAATGAATTTCATAGGCAAATTTTGTCTACCTAGCAAAATAGAAGAAAATAACATTATCTCTAAACTTGATAATTTTATTGGTGTTACCTTTTAACCAATAAACACAGGAACAGGAATCTTAAGATACTGATTGCATTGATAAAAACTTAATATCCTATTTCCTGAACTGTAATTCTCTTGGTTCTTAGTTTTACCTCTCTCTCTTTCTGTCTCTCTCTGTGTGTATTCTCTCTGCTTTTCTCTCTCTATCTTCTTGGCTTTTGCTCTTCTATTGAGTAAAAACTACTTAAGCATAGTGCTCAGCATAATTTACTTGACAACCACTTACATAACGCTATGTCCCACTATTCTAAATGTTTAAAGGTTAGTTTATTTAATCCAGCATAATCCTCACAACAACTCCATGAAGTAGGGATGACTTTTTTTAAAGATTTATTTGAAAGAGCGCATGAGAAAGAGCATACAAGTGTAGGGAGGGGCAGAATGAGAAAATCTTCAGGCAGACTCCCCACTGAGTATACAGCTGGACATAGGGCTCAATCCCATGACCCATGAGATCAGGAGATTTGACAAAAGTCAAAACACAAACCAAGAGTCAGATGCCCAACCTACTGAGTCACCATGCATCTCTGAAATAGGGATTATTGTAATTGTCATTTTACAAATGATGAAGCTGAAGACCTAAGAAATTAAATCAAAGTCAATAAGGTAGTGAGAGATTAGGGATCCAAATCAGGTATATCAGCTTTCAGGGCCACTATTACTTTCATTATGCAGTGTAACTTTCTAAATCAACCAGTAAGAGTAAATAGGATCATGAGTTATATTGTAGACAGTTCCCTAGGGGACTAATTCTAAGTCGCTGTTTAAAATAAGTCAATAATTCCATTGCTTGTTGATTTATTCTGTGGATCTAGAGTCTTGCCAAAGAAGATCCAACCCAAACTTGTAACCATTATCAAGTATTTATTAATGTAAATTTCAGTAATAACTTATGTTTATTAAATCTTTACTACTAGCTTAATACCACTCTGCATTTTATTTGAGCTTCCTCCATTAATATTCATAACAATCCAACGAGGTAAGCACTATTTTTATCCCAATATTCCAAATTAGGTCAGGCTCATAGAGGTATATAACTTCCTATATTCCACTGCTCCTGAATAGCTCAGTCATGGCTTGAAATGGACCTAATTTATTTCAGAGTCCAAACTATTAACTTCAGGATTTATAATCTGTGATAACATTTAAAAATATAATAAAACAAGTTCATTACTGATTTCAGATTTTATTCTACATACCTAACATGAGGTAACGGCATGCTTTCATTTCTTCCTGGCTGGGATTATAAACATGTTCAACCCTTGCTTTCTTCTGGTCATCTTATTTGTCTCAAGGCTTGCACATACCCAAGGGAAATATTTAAAAAGTGAAGATGACAGAGTAACTCCTAAAAACCTTTTATATTTCATGGAAGAAATCTTGCCTTTTTCCTCCCTTGTATTCTTATATCCAGGACACTGCCTGACTTTCACGGACCTGAGAAAACAATCTACTCCTGCTTACCTTAGGGGACTCTTGCCTGCAGAGCCACAGATTCCCACCTTTTCTTCAAACCCTCTCTCTCTCCCTGCTGTTCAATCCTTGCCTCTATCAGGCACTTCCTGTTCATCTGGACTCGCTTTTCAGCAACTCCTCTGCCGCAATCACAAGGGGACATGTAAACACGGCATGGTAGACACTCAATGACTTTTTGAAAACAACCACTTACTTTTTACTCCTTTAATCACAGGTTTTGACATACTTGGTGATCAAAGCATGACTGTTTCTACTTTTACTTTTTCTTTGGTATATAAAATACAAGGCATCTTCCATGGATGCTAGCACATAGTAGGCATTTTATAAAGATTTCTACAGGATTGAGAGTGTCACTGAAACAGGGATGGAAGCTGGTGTCCCCCTTTCTGTATCTAGTGCCGTGTTTGGACATGGGGGAATCTCAGTAAATATAAATCTTATTAATCAATGACATAACCTTTAAACTCTTGACAGTTTCTTTTCTATGTTACTATACATTATTTATTTATTAATGCACTTCATACTTTAATTTTTTTTTATATATATATCTAAGTAATCTCTACCTTCAACGTGGGGCTCAAGTTTACAACCCCTGAAATTAAGAGTTGCACACTCTGGGGTGCCTGGATGGCTCAGTGGGTTAAAGACTCTGCCTTCAGCTCAGGTCATGATCTTGGAGGTCTTGGGATCAAGCTCCTCATTGGGCTCTCTGCTCAGCAGGGAGCCTGTTTCCCCCTCTCTCTCTGCCTGCCTCTCTGCCTACTTGTGATCTCTTTCTGTCAAATAAATGAAATCCTTAAAAAAAAAAAAAAAAAAGAGTTGCACACTCTACCGACTGAGCCAGACATTTCATACTTCTTAGGAATCTAAATCGTTTTAGTCTCATCCTAGGGCATTCATATCATTAAAGGACTTTCAAGTCATTGGCAAAGAACTGTACTGATAGGGTTTTCTTTCTTTATCTATCTTCAGAAACATTATACACACACACACAGTATTTGGATTTGTTTTTCTAATGGCAACCAGAAATAACTAGAAACTTTATTTTAAATTAACAAAACAGGGGCACCCGGCTGCCTCAGTCAGTAGAGCATGCAACTCCTGATTTCAGGGTCATAAATTCGAGCCCCATGTGTGGCATAGAGTTTACTTCAAATAAAATACAAAATAAAAAAAAAATTAACAATAGATATCAAGACAGTGAGAGCTGCACTTACGTTTTAGGGAAATATTTTACAGTTAAGTTGGAATATTTGTGCAGAAGCAAAATGTTACATTACTCTGTGTTTTCTCTAATAATGGATTCACTCCTGTCTGTGAAGAGAATTTGCAAGATGAAGATATAGTGACTGAATTGACAAGAACTAGAGATCACACTCCAAATACAAACAAATGGGAGGAGTTCTGGGCAGGAAGTAGGAGAACCTGTGGCCTCAGTTTTGCCACTAATTAGCAGTTTGCTATTAAAGTAATTTTACTCATTTCCACTTAAATACCTTAAAAAAAAACAGTGAGAAGTCAGTGACACAAATTATTTTTAACATATATTGAGGTCTATTGGTAGCACCCACTGAGAGACTGTGAAATTAGGTTTTGTGTGTGTGCAAAATTGTGGTACTTATTTCAATCCCTGAGAAAACCCAATCCATATTATCTATTCCCACAAAGGATGAGTTTAGTCATTGCTTGAGCTTGTGGTATTTGCCTAGAGATTCTGGCCTTTCAGCAGACTTAAGCTGGAGGTTTGAACAATTGACTTAATTCCACAGAATCTCACAGTCTTCTTAAATACAAATTGGAGAGATTCATGCTTACTTTCCTGTTAAAGTTTTACATGGATTAGTCTTAACAGAAGAAGAACACACATTTTGGAGGCCCACGGTTTCTACTCTTTCTTCATGTTGTCTTGTTTTAGATTACCTCTATCTTGAAAGAGATAATTTGCTTTTTATTTGTCAAGACTACTTACTTCACCATCTTTTTTTTTTTTTTTTTGATTACCTCAATACTTTGGAAGGTCCAATTTACTCAGTGAATAGCCAGCACCCTCACCCTGCTACTGTTTTATTACTTTAGAAATGAAAGTTTATTAACCTGCTTTAATATTAATTCTGAGCACTCTAATAGTTACCTCTTTTTAAGTTTATTCCTTTTGTTGGTTTAAATAGAACTCAAAGAGATTACAGGACAATTTTGAATTTTCCCTTCGCTCTGTTATAAACACATGTAAAATGCCATGATAAGCTAGTAATTGAAGTTAATGGGCAATTAGAACAATTCTGTATGTGCCTTGCTGATAGTCTGTATTGACCAAAGAACTCTCAAGGTTAAGTAGTAAGGAGACAAACTTAAGTAGTAAGGAGACAAACTAGTGTTTGAGACCACAGGTTCTGTGATCATGCAGAATCTTTTTCCAAATTGGGTTTATTCCTTTTTATCTGTATGACCTTGGGTAAAGGTTGCCACTTTTCTAGGTAAGGCTCTTTCTATGTAATTTTTAGATAGTAATAGTTTTCTGCATATAGATGTTGAAAACATTAAATTTTATGTCATGTTAAGAATGAAGAATAATGTTTAATGCAGGAAATGACCAGTAATTTTAAGCAACTATTATTATCATTATTTTATTATTGTTTTAGCTGTAGCCTTCTAAGAAATTTTCAATAATAAGACTTAAAGGAATTGAAGCTGAAAGTGATGCCCTATATTTTATGGTATGAAATGGCATCCTAGGAAAGCTCAACTTTATACATTATCTGGGTCTCTTCTGTAATAGTTTTAAGTGTCTAATCCAAAAGAGAGCACCTGGAGTAGGATGCAGGACACTAACTATTCTAAAGTTCCACCTGAGGATGTTCATCTCAATTATACAGAACATACTTTTCTGTATATTAGTTTCCTAATATGTTGTTTTGTACCTGTATTTTCTGACTTACTAGAAATTGAGCATACAAAACAAGTGGAAATACACATCATAATTTTTTCCATGTTTTCTTTATTTTTGTAAAGCCAGAAATAAAAATTTTCTTTATACATTTAAAGATTTATTATCCTTGAATTAAAAACATTGGCACTTTCAACTTAATAGCAGGCAGACAAATATATCTGACATTTTGAAACGTGTTCTGTACAATATGCAGAATAATGATAAGTTCCAAATCATAACTAAATATTTTCAACCGACCGGGAGTGTCTGAGATTTGTACAACTATTGTATCTAATAATTATTGTTCAGCATATGTAAATTATCTTACACTCCTCTGTGGCTTGCTGTGTTATGTGGTATGTCATGGCACAATGATTTACACTGCTTTATTTATAATTCCAACCCAAAAAGTTCCATAAACCAAAAAATTCTCTACAATTATTCAGCAAATTTATTTGATGGCAAACATGAAATGAAGGATGTGAGGTTCTTTGTTGTTCTTTTTTTTCCTTGTTAGTGTAGCTCTTTATATGTTTCACTGGGGCAATATTATGAGGTTTAATTAAGGAGTGCTGTCATAGATGCTACTGGAAAATTTATGTAATACACAGTATATGCACTGTATTTCCTTTCTAAAATCTGAAGGATTCTGAAACTCTGTAACACATCCTGCTCTAAGTATTTTGGGAAAAAAATAGGATTTCAGACCTCTGCTAAGGATCATACTATGATAACTAAACTTTAGAGGATTAAATAAGAGAAGTAACTGCAATCATTAAAATGACAAGAATTTCAAATGTTGACCTCTTTACTTATATGTCCCATGTTTCTGCCCCCAAAAGTCATCTGTTTTGTTCAACAAGAGACTCAATTCTACTTAGGCAAATGTATTAAACTGGTCAAGAGTTGTCTATACTCACACCTGATCATTCCCTGATCAAACCAGTATAAACTTTCCTTTCCATAGTCAATAGCATCTGGTACTTCTCTAAGAAGCCTGTCAATTTTTCCATAAAACAAAATTGTCTCTCTTCTCTCTCTCACATGTCAAGATAAAGTCCAAATTCTCTTTTTGCTTACTCAAAAAAAGTTGAAACTACATTCTATCTCCTTGGACTATTTGTCATGCTCTTGCTTTTTTTGGGGGGGGGCACATGGATATTCCATGTGCCAGAGGAAGTGATAGATAAAACTATGAGTGATGTCTATAAACATCATACTTGTCATAAGCATCTATCATCATCTTCTCAGGAATAAAACAATATATATTCATTCCATCAGGAATTTCTTCCCAAATAAATTGTATTTGCAGTGAGGACTGTTGTTGTGTCAGTTATTTTTAACCTTTCTGGTACCCAATCTTCTATGACCTTTATTATTGTCATATGAGTCACCACTGAGTTATATTTGATATTATGTGTTAATACAGCCCCAGAACTGGCATGAGCCTCTACAGCTGCACATGGAGTAGGCTAAGCTAGCAGACACTTCAGTGGATAAAATGCAAGCTACAGATGTAAAATAAAAGCAACGACAGGATGTTTCCAACAACAGAAAATTAGTTAAATAAAAAAAATTATGGTAAATCCTAATGATGTAGCAATGTACAAATGTTAACAACTATAATGCAAAATGCAATATATTTTTAAAGATGGACAATTATCAGAGAAATTTATTTTATTTATTTTTTTAAAGATATTATTTATTTATTTGAAAGGAAGAGAGAGGGAATGAGCATGAATTGGGGGGAAGGGGGAGAGGGAAGGGGAGAAGCAGGCTCCCTGCTGTGAAAGGAGCCCCACTAGGGGCTTGATCCCAGGACCATGAGATCATGACCTGAGCCAAAGGTAGATGCTTAACTGACTGAACCAGCCATGTGCCCCAATCACAGAAATTTTTAAAAAGTGTTTAAAAGCAACATGGAAGTATGATACTAACTCACTATATACATAAACATACACATATATGCAAATTATATATAATGTTTTTTGAAGAAAGGACCATGAAATCATTTGACTAGAAAACATTTGTGGTAATATTTCCAGTGGAGGTGAGTTACTAGTGATTTTCATTTCCATTTATTTGCCTTTTTTTATAGGCAGGGGCTTCAGGTACTTAGCATTCTTGAGAACATGGGGTACTCTTATTTCTTTTGCGCATTTTCTTGTTTTTTCTTACAGATTCATCAGAATCCTTCACATTTTTGGGTACTAATTAATGGTCAATAATACATGTTGCAACTATAGTCCCCAACTCATCGCTTTCTTTTCATCCTTACTTTCTTTTCCTTGATTTCATTTGTTATCTGTCATGATCCTAAGTTCCTTCTTTTATTTAATTTTACAAAGTTCTTTATTTTAAATTAGTCAAATTGATCATTGTATAAATGTTCTACTTCATGCTTCATAATCAATGCAATATATATATCACATATATGTATATGATATATGTAGATAGATCGATCAATAGATAGATAATCAACTGCCCATGTCTATTCTTCCCCATGTATCAACAACAGCAAATCTATCAAATATGACTGTCCATATATATGTGGATCTTTTATTTGGACCTCTAATTCACTAGTCTATTTTTCTATTGCTATTCCAGTAATAAAATTAATAACCATAGCTTATAATAATAATTAGCATGAAGTCAGGCAAATATTCCATATAGTTCTGATTCTTTAGGGATGTTTGGTTGTTCTGGCTCTTTCTCTCCCATACAAACTTAGAATCATCTTGTGAAATCCTCTCACCTACTCATCAAAAAGCATGTTGAGATTCCTACTGGAATAGCATTGAATCTATAGGTTAATTTAGGATGAACTAAAACATTTAGAGTGTTGTCTTTGATTAATTAAAAATAATATCTTCATCAATGTAGATCTCTTACATATTTTAACAAAAATTACAATAGTCTAAAATAGTTAGATTTATTTCTAGTTACTTTGAGTTTTTGCTGCAATTTTAAATTGTATGTTTGAAATTTCATTTTCTAAATGTTTGTTGTTGATATGATATGTAACTGAATTTCATATATTACTTTTGTACCAATCAAACTTAGTTTTAGCTGTTTACCTATAGTTTCTTCTGCATTTTTCTATACATATGATATCATCAGTAAATAGTGACAGCTTTTATTCTTTTTCTATTTTTTATAGCTTTTTTTCTTATTCTTGCCTTATTGGACTGGCTTATGCATCATGTGTGGTACAGAACAGAGGAGTGTTCTTAGGTGTTAATCATCTTTTTCCTGAATTTGAGGAAAATGCTCCCAGCATTTATATTTAATTATTATAATTTCAGAAGGTTTTCCATAAATCGCTTTTAGGTAGTTTAGAGAATTCTCTCTTCTTCGAAGGTTCCTAAGAGTTCTATTTTTTAATTTTCATTTTTATCAAGAATGTAAGTTCCTAGAGGTTAGTAATTTTCAATTTTCTACTTGGCCCATTGGTGTATCTCAGTGCTTAGAAGAGTGGCATATAGTAAATGACCAAAAAAGAAAAAAAAAATTGTTATAACCAGGATGTTGAATTTTATACACTTTTTTTCTGCATTTATTTTGATCATCAGTTTTTCATATCAATCTGCCAATATAACGAATTACATTAATATATTTTCTATTGCTAAGCAAGCCTTGCATTTCTGCATGTTTCTACAGGGAAGCAGATGCTAGGAGGTATGACAGACATTTCTGTGACTATACAAATTCTGCAGCAAAATATTTTCTTATGATCAAGGAGAATATGGCATCAAGCTAGGATTATCATTTTAGGATATAATTATAACCTATATGGTTTTCACTTTTTCTCCTCAGTTCTCAATGCTGAAAGAAGATGGGGCAGTATGTTACCATACACAAAATAAAAATGTATTCACTACTTTCTAAATATTTAGAATTTAATTATCCAAATTAATGTGTGAAAAGATGGGCTTAGAGGATAAGTTCAAAACTGTAATTTCATTAATTAGTGTGCTAGAACTAGGTGTGACACACATCAACTATGCAATTCCTGTGGGAAAATCTATGATAAAGATTAGCTAACAAGGCAGGGCACCTGGGTGGCTCAGTTGGTTAAGGGACTAGCTTTTCATTTTGGCTCATGTCATTGTATCAGGGTCTTGGGATTAAACCCCACATGGAGCCCCGAATCAACCCCCGCATCAAGTTGCCAGGGAGCCCTCATTGAGCCCTATGTGGAGCCCTGTGCGGGGCTCTGAGCTCAGCAGGGAGTTTGCTTGAGGATTCTCTCTCTCCCTCTTCCTCTGTCCCTTCCCATCCTTGCTTGCACATACTCTATCTCTCTCTCAGGTAAATAAATAAATTTTTAAAAATAGGATTAGCTAAAAAGTGTACTAAAGCAACTTTAAGTTATACTTTCAGTTCGACTTGTTGTTCCCTCTGAGTAAAGTATTAGAAAAATTAAAAAACCCTTGGTTTATTTTTCCTGTTAATAATTTTACTGTACTGTTCTCTTATTCCGAAACTGAGAATGTAAATTGTCTTGCCGTTTGAGACTTTGCAAGAAATATTCTTCTGATAAGCTATGTGGTGCTCCCTGTGTCTAGTAATTTCTTAGAACATTGACTGAATTGTTTTTCCATTGAATATTTCTCTACCTGGTTATCTTGTTGCACTTATGAATAAAAACCAGGCCTTTCCCTTGCTCTGCAACTCCTAGAAATGAAAGATGCATCAGGGAGGAGTGATCCTTTAACTGCGGATGTGGCAAAATATATGAGTTACCCACATACACACAAATGGACTTTCTGACCTTTTCCCTGGGCACTCTCACTGTCAGGGGAAGTGTTTCTAAATTTAATATTAACAAATTTCATTAGTTTTGCAGCAAAATAAAATCTAGGATATTAGTATTGCTAACTGACGACTTTAATGATAGAGATTCATACTAGAAACATGTACTTAACATTAACTTGTTAATTGCAGAAGAAAGAATAAAACTAGAGTGCACATGAAACCCCTTTTTCCTAAATGTTATATAAAACCCAGTCTGTGGCAGATGCAAATAGCCCTTGTGCAATTTCTTTGGCCTTGATTAAAATTTGTAATCTAATTATTAATTTTATAATAACTACCCTATCAGTTTGATAAAATGTTCTTTAGAGATATAATAAATTAGGGCAATCCTAGACACAGAAAAAATATCTAATTGGGCAACATATTTCTTTTGCCCATTTATCACTAATATCATGCCTTATTACTTTTTCATGTTCTAATCCCTTAGTCTCTACCGCTGCCCTCTGTCTGGATCCAACTCTTCTGTTTCTCCCATATTCCTGGCAAAACCTGATTATATTTTTCCATTCATAGTTGTATATGGATGATTATATTTGATATAATTTTTCCTGGAGGTGTTTGCATTTTAATAGAGGCATTAAGTTATGTGTGTCCAATATTTCCCCTTTTCACCAAAATGCTGGCTATTTAAAAGACTATTTCAAGGCACATGAAGCTTTCTGTACTCCCTGGTCACCAGTAAGGAGCTTGGAGGGGTAAAGTGCAGAAACAGTTAGTATCTTGTAAAAGTATTTTCAAGTCGAACTGCAATGACAAGGACATTTTTGAGATATCTTGTTTGAAAGGTTGGAAGACTAATGATGTGGGACCTTGACAATATTTCATTGTCAGTTTCATTTGTAATGACACCAAGTATAATTTATTTGTCTCCTATCCAGGAACAACATCATTTAGGCAAAACTGCTTTCACATTGATAATCAGATATTTCTCCCTGAACACTATTCCCAAGGGTGGTGATATAGTGTATGTAGTTGGCTCAGTAATACTGATCAAGGAAGGGGGTGGGCAAAGTGTTGGTTGATTTTTTAATATTTTTCTTTTGATATCTCCTCTCCTAAAACACCTTGCTTCTATCAAGCCCCCCAATGGTTTCAGCCATGGTCTAAAAAATAAAGTGAAAATTTCTGTGTGAATTACAGTGGTTGGATAATTGCTGCCAATAAGCATCCTGAATGTCTTCTGATACTGCATTCGTACTACAAAAGAGTACCATGTTGGAGGACAAGGGAGATGGAGAGGGGAGTTGAGGGAAATTGGAAGGGGAGGTGAACCATGAGAGACTATGGACTCTGAAAAACGATCTGGGAATTTTGAAGGGGTGGGGGGTGGGAGGTTGGCGACCAGGTGGTGGGTATTGTGGAGGGCACAGATTGCATGGAGCACTGGGTGTGGTGCAAAAATAATGAATACTGTTATGCTGAAAAAATAAAAAAATTTATAAAAAAAAAAAAAAAAAAAAAAAAGAGTACCATGTTTAACTATTTATGTCTACCACAGATGCAAGAGGGGATATAGGGCAGCTAATGTGTCAAATTAGTACTGGCTCTGCTGGATGATAAGTGATCACCAGATGGGATTATAACTTGGTGATCTATTTGGGGGACATGGTCTTTGGTCTCTACTGTTAATAAATTATAAGAAATTGCCCTATCAAAGTACCATCCATTTTTTTCAAAGAAATGGAACAAATAATCCTAAAATTTATATGGAACCAGAAAAGACCTCGAATAGCCAAAGGAATATTGAAAAGAAAGCCAAAGTTGGTGGCATTCACAATTCCGGACTTCAAGCTCTATTACAAAGCTGTCATCATCAAGACAGCATGGTACTGGCACAAAAACAGACACATAGATCAATGGAACAGAATAGAGAGCCCAGAAATGGACCCTCAACTCTATGGTCAACTTATCTTCGACAAAGCAGGAAAGAATGTCCATTGGAAAAAAGACAGCCTCTTCAATAAATGGTGTTGGGAAAATTGGACAGCCACATGCAGAAAAATGAAATTGGATCATTTCCTTACACCACACACGAAAATAGACTCAAAATGGATGAAGGATCTCAATGTGAGAAAGGAATCCATCAAAATCCTCGAGGAGAACACAGGCAGCAACCTCTTCTACCTCAGCGCAGCAACATCTTCCTAGGAACATCACCAAAGGCAAGGGAAGCAAGGGCAAAAATGAACTTTTGGGATTTTATCAAGATCAAAAGCTTTTGCACAGCAAAGGAAACAGTTAACAAAACAAAAGACAACTGACAGAATGGGAGAGATATTTGCAAATGACATATCAGATAAAGGGCTAGTGTCCACAATCTATAAAGAACTTAGCAAACTCAACACCAAAGAACAACATAATCCAATCAAGAAATGGGCAGAAGACATGAACAGACATTTCTGCAAAGAAGACATCCAGATGGCCAACAGACACATGAAAAAGTGCTCCATATCACTCGGCATCAGGGAAATACAAATCAAACCACCATGAGATATCACCTCACACCAGTCAGAATGGCTAAAATTAACAAGTCAGGAAATGACAGATGCTGGCGAGGATGCGGAGAAAGGGGAACCCCCTACACGTTGGTGGGAATGCAAGCTGGTGCAACCACTCTGGAAAACAGCATGGAGGTTCCTCAAAAGGTTGAAAATAGAACTACCCTATGACCCTGCAATTGCACTGCTGGGTATTTACCCTAAAGATACAAACGTAGTGATCCGAAGGGGCACGTGCACCCGAATGTTTATAGCAGCAATGTCTACAATAGCCCAAACTATGGAAAGAACCTAGATGTCCATCTACAGACGAATGGATAAAGAAGATGTGGTATATATACACAATGGAATACTATGCAGCCATCAAAAGAAATGAAATCTTGCCATTTGCGACGACGTGGATGGAACTAGAGGGTATCATGCTTAGCGAAATAAGTCAATCGGAGAAAGACAACTATCATATGATCTCCCTGATATGAGGGAGAGGACATGCAACATGGGGGGTTGAGGGGGTAGGAGAAGAGTAAATGAAACAAGATGGGATTGGGAGGGAGACAAACCATAAGTGACTCTTAATCTCACAAAACAAACTGAGGGTTGATGGGGGGAGTGGGTTGGGAGAGGGGGGTGGGGTTATGGATATTGGGGAGGGTGAGTGCTGTGAAGTGTGTAAACCTGGCGATTCGCAGACCTGTACCCCTGGGGATAAAAATATATGTTTATAAAGCTGTAAAAAAAAAAAAAGAAAAAGAAAAAGAAAGGATGAATACCCAAGTTTTGTAGCAACATGGACGGGACTGGAAGAGATTATGCTGAGTGAAATAAGTCAAGCAGAGAGAGTCAATTATCATATGGTTTCACTTATTTGTGGAGCATAACAAATAGCATGGAGGACAAGGGGAGATGGAGAGGAGAAGGGAGTTGAGGGAAATTGGAAGGGGAGGTGAAATTGGAAGGAAATTGGAATGAGAGACTATGGACTCTGAAAAACGATCTGAGATTTTTGAAGGGGTGGGGGGTGGGAGGTTGGGGGCACCAGGTGGTGGGTATTGTAGAGGGCACAGATTGCATGGAGCACTGGGTGTGGTGCAAAAATAATGAATACTGTTATGCTGAAAAAAATTAAAAAAATTAAGATTTAAAAAAAATTAAAAAAAAAGAAATTGCAATGTTAAAGAAAAAGAAATTGAAATGGTTTTAAAACTAATTATTTCTTTTATTTGCAAGGTTTGTCTTGGCCACAAAACTGAGTGAACTATTCCAATCATATATGTATGGAAGTGCTCCTGAGGATTAAGGAACAGAAAGAGTACAATCTTGTTTTGTATTTGATTAAATGAATCTGGCAAAATCACAAGTGGACATTATAAAGTCAATATACTTTGTTATATTTCTGTATATGAGTGTAGGTTTTTATACTTCCAAAGCACTTCTCCACTAGATATTTTAAAATTTTAATCCCCATGATGACCTATTGAGATATAGAAGTGGAGCACTAGTATTCCTATCTTATGCAACATGAAACTGGATACACAGCAAATCAGTGATTGATCAGGGACAAGAATTCAGATGTCCAACCTTAAAAAATAATGGCATTTCTGTTATACCACTTTAACATCTATTAAACTATGTAAAGAAGGAGGAATAATAAATGTGAGAGCCACTTACATGTCGAACACTATAGTAATAGCTTCATAATAATTATCTCCTTTAATTATCATCCTAACTCTCTGAGGTTGCTGATAATTATTTTTATTTTATGAATTTTATGAATAAGAACACTAAGATTCAGAAAGGTTAATTAGTTCACCCAATGAATACAACTGGTATATGGCAAAGCTAGTGTGCCACATTAGGGATGGCTAATACCAAAAACTACTACTTATCAAGTATATTATCTAATCTTTAACTGATCCTATTATCAACAAACTTTAACTCTTTCCTAATTAGACTGCCTGTTTATGACCTTTATGACTTCTCTTTAGAGCTTCTCTCTGTTAAGTACTATCTATATGCTGGCATTGGTAACCAAGATAGTAATTATTCTTAGTTAGTGACTGAGCTGGTGCTCTGCCCATGAGTCACATCTTGTTCAACACTTTGTGAGATGCTACATTTGAAATTATAAATACCTCACCCAGAGTCTAAAAAAATAAGAGTAGATTTTATATAACTAAGAACATTGTGGAATTTTAATTTCACTTACTATAAAATATAATTTAAGCAAGATTATACATTTAAAGTGTCAGACAAGATGCCAGGCACATAGTAATTTTTTTCCCCTCTTTCCTTCGATTCTCCACCTGCCTCTTAGGGTTTCTCACCAATAGGTTCTAGACATTTTTGCTATTGGGACTGCTTATTTTTTTTCTGTTCTCTAAATAAAATAGAAACTAAGCTTAACATATTCCATATTAAGAAGTCACAGCATAAATTCCCTTAATAATAAGCAATTTGTTTGATAAATTTGATCTTGAAATTCTCCTATCCATACTTTTTGGACAATGCGTAATGCTAATATCTTTTCATAAAATTAGAAATTTGGACATTTTTTAAAACATTCCGTACAGCCTTGATGAGAAGCTCTTCCTGAAAGATATGGGTCTTCTGATTTACATCTCTAACTCAGTCTTTCAGTCTCATTCCATTATGGTTCTGCAAGTGTGACTGAAATATTAACTTTGCATAAGCAATCTTGGAAAGCTTCTGAAGACCAGTTTTTGCTACCTCTTTAGTGAATGCATTTCTCAGAGTTGCTCCTCAATTTTGGATTATGGCTTTGTTTTAACATGTTCACAAATTTCTCAGGTTTGAAGTCCTTCTCAAACCTACCTCTGTTTTCCTGATGTCCTTCTGGATCAATTTAGCCCAATGATCATTCCTTCTAAATATAAACTTAGTAATCTTACCACATGTTGCACCACTTAGTTCTTTCTAATTACTCCATGGGGGTTATTGTCTCCCTCTAACTAGATGTATATTTCTTGAGTGTTCTGTAAAAGCTAGGGCTAAGCCTAGTATCAGAACTATTAAAGGCACCTTGAAGTATTTGTTTTATGGTAATTAAGCTGGTGTCCTTGGGGAAAATTATAATGCAAGGGAAAATTTTCCTCTCTAGTAAATGCCATTTAGCTCCAAGTTGGCCAAAAATAGCAAATTAATTTGATCTTTTGTACCAGTTATTATCAACTGGTGATAAACTGTTATGTTGAAGAGTATTTAGAGACTCTATCAATGTTCAGTAAGTAATAATTAATTAGCAATCTCTTCCCCAAGCACAGGAAATGGGGGGTAGGAGGATAGGTGCTGGAACGCACGGACACCATTTTATTATTATTATCACAATTTCTTCTTTATTTTCTGAGTTATTTTTATATTTTTCATACCAGTTTTTATATGGGGGATTAAATTATTAACTAAAGGAAATAAAAAAAACAAATGTAAGTAAATTATTTCCAACCAAATCATGAATAGTTAAATCTGAGTAATTACTTCCAAAAAGTATGCATTTCTTATAGCCAGAGTCAAAGGCCAATAAAATAAGGTTCCATAGAAATATGATTTAACTTCTGATACCAGTTCTTCTCTTCTCTCCATGAAGATAATAATACCAGGTATTATAGAGAATAAAACCTTCTTTTGTACCCAATTTATAGTCTTCCCCCTGACACACAAACTAATGAATTATTGAGACATTTCACACCATTATATAAAAAGTCTGGGTCATTAATTCATAGGAATTTATGCCGTGTCTCACTGTGGGAGGGGCAAAGGAAATGCACATACATTCCCCTTTCTATTATTCCCACTTTGCTTATACTGGGAATCCTTTTCTTGTCTTACCCAATATGGCTTAAGGCATCTCTAGTAGTCATAGAAATCCCTTAGTACATGCCTGTATATATATCCTGGAAATTATTGATCTATCTCTCTTTCATTTCTGACATGTTCTACTTTCCTTTATTTTACATTCTATACTTCCCTCCCCATTATCTGTGACTTCAGTGAGCACATAAACTGCACTCCAGAGTTCTTTTCATAGTAATTTTTATCAACCGAATAGGGAAGTCTCCCATACATATGCAATTTCCCCCAAGGTGAATGGGAGTAAACACGTAGATCTGGGAAACAGAAAAAAGTATGGATCAGAATCCTGCTTGTTATTCAGAATTCAACTTGTTATCACTTCTTGCAAGAAGACTTTTTTGAACTTCACCAATTTTTCCTGAGGTTGTGCTATTTCTGTCTTTCATGCTTTCACAAGACTCTATGCTTACCGGAATCAGCATATACAATGTATTTATGTTTATTAGGCTTATGGGTTAGCTCTGAGTTAGCTCTGAGTTTATTTTCTATCGTGAATTTTTTCTTCATTCATTTTTTGAATTCCCAGTTTTCTCACAGCACCCGGTATATGGTGGACCCTGGTCTTTGTGATTATGGAATTATGTTGTACCCATGGTCAAAATGAGAGATATTTTTGGTAGAATATAAGTAAACAACTAATAAATTGTATATCACTGGAAATAATTTTATTTCAAGATTCATTTTTGTTTTAACATTAGGATTTATATCAATTCTCTATAAACCAGCACTTTTATTTTTACAACGATAATAAAATTTTTACAACCACAGAACTACTTTGCATTACTGGAATACTTATTCTTTATAAAGCCCCAAGTGTTTTACAGCCAATGATTAGCACTCTAATTACAATGTTTTGAGGGACAATAACTACTAACAATTCCTTACAGCTCATTAGCATCTGGCATAGAATATTGTAGTGAAGAAGATATGTGAGACTGGATAAACCAACAACCTCTTCTAACAAATGAGCCTAGGAAACCCCAGAGAAGTGGTATAACCTGCCAAGGTCCTATAGTTGGCTAATTATGGTGTTGAAGCCAAAACTTATATTTCAAATCTAAAAACTGGTCCATGAATCTCTAACTGCCTGCTATGCTTCCACCTCTATGGGAGGGGAAATGATTATGGACAGAAGATTTGCATAAAGTAGAATTGCCAGTGACATGGAATCTATTTCCCTGTCTACACAATGTACCAGGGAGTGCCCCATTAGCTAAAGGCAGAATTGGTAAGCTAAGTAGTTTCATGCCTTTGAGATGAATTGCTTCAAGACTGTTCAGAATAGTGGAAAATCAGATTGGCAGCTGAAAAATTCACCTAATTCTACTTTCTCTTATACAGTGTGAATGGACAATGCACATGAGGAGGGTGCCATGGAAAGAGAAATGTGTACTTGCTCAATGACGTCATTCAGTTCATACGAACTAATGATTTATGTTGTCATACACTGTACCAGTGGCTGAAAAAAAATTGGCATGATCCTAATACTCATAGATCTCATAGATTACCAAGGAAAATGAAAGTTATTCAAATTCTTAGGCAAGGAATTATAAACTTAAAATTTTTAAAATTGGTATTTAGAAAGCATATTACACAGATACTTGGTTTTATCAAGGAGGTTAGGAGGGTGCCTGGGTGGCTCAGTTGGTTAAGTGACTCCCTTTGGTTCAGGTCATGATCCTGGAGTCCTGGGATAGAGTCCCTCATCAGGCTCCCTGCTGCGCAGGGAGCCTGCTTCTCCCTCTGACCCTCCCCCTTCTCATGATCTCTCTCTCTCTCAAATACATAAATAAAATCATTTTGTTTTGTTTTTTTAAACGATTAAGAAAGGTTTCCCTGTGTAAGTGAATTAAGTTTAAAGAGTGAACATTTAGTACATGTTAAGACAGGAGGGGAGAACATTCCTGTAGAAAGAATGATATGTTCAAGGATTCCTGGATGGGAGAAAGAGAGGCTCTTTCAAGTGACTGAAAGATGGACAGTGTAACTACAGTGGTGTGAGCAGCAGTGTTCCTGCTTTTAGACTTGCTGAGCAGATAGAGCCAAGAATTATATGTATACACGCTAACCCATGCACAGACACATCTATATTTTGAAATATTTTGAACATATTTTGAAAATGTGTTCTTATTAATATCTCAATTTAAATCAAACACCATATCATCCTACTTTTCCACTTTATCTGTAATTTCCTTCTCTGACACTGAGAACCATTGTTCTCTTTATCTATATAGCTATGAGTAAAAAAATGATAACTAGAGTACAGTAACCATATATAGTTCTGTTATCTTGTGTCTTAAAACATGCAAGCAAAATTATTTTTTTCCAATTTACTTAAGTTAGTTCTTTTCTTCCCAGCCCTTCAATGTGGTTGTATTAATCATTTGTTACAGTTTGTATTTCATTTTTTTAATTTTCCCCACATCCTTACCTCCTTTTTTTTTTTAAGATTTTATTTATTTATTTGACAAACAGAGAACACAAATAGGCAGAGAGGCAGGCAGAGAGAGAGGAGGAAACAAGCTCCCTGCTGAGCAGAGAAGCCCTATGCGGGCTCGATTCTAGGACTCTGGGATCATGACCTGAGCCGAAGGCAGAGGCTTTAACCCACTGAGCCACCCAGGTGCCCCCTTACTTCCTTTTTTAAATTTATGTACTATAAAATCCAAACTTTTGGTATATAGTTTTGTGGGTTTGGGAAATTCAGAGTCCTGTGTCCACCACCACAGTCAGGATACAGAAAATTTCCATCGCCCCAAAATTCCCTCATGTTCTCATTTATAGACAACCCCTCCCCCTACACTGGTTTTACAATCTACAGAACAAGCTGAAGTGGAAACCACAGGCAAGAATTTTCCTTGAGGAAAGCTTCAGCTGTGCTCTTAACGTCTTTCAACTGCCTGAATCACATCCATTCTCATTACCTAGGATAATTTCCCTTACTTAAAGTCAAACATTGTAGACTTAGTCATATCTACAAAATACCTTCATAACAACACCTACACAATATTTGATTAACTAGCCAAATTAAAACATGAAATAAACCATCACAGGCATATTATTATTTTGGGGAATCTGAAGTAAATGAAATAGATGATGCAGGAAATGTTGCTTATGAATATCTACTCTCCTTTTCTAACCTTATTAATAAAATGCAACTAAAATATATTTTCCCAGCCTGCATTTTAATTAGTGTGTCCAAGTGGCAGAATTCAGACTGATAAGATATAAAGGAAGACCATATGGATGACTTCCAGTCAAGTCTAAAATAAGATAGACTCCGTTGACAATATATTCACTTTGCCCTCAGTCCTATAACCTTCTTCCCGTCTGCACCTGGATATATCTGGTGGGTTTAATCTTGAGGCACCTGAGAAGCTCAGTCAGTTAAGCATCTGACTCTTGGTTTCACCTTGAGTCAGGATCTCAGGATCACAGGATAGAGACTGCTCAGTGGGGACTCTGCTTCCCCTCTCTCTCTTCCTCTGTTCCTCCCCACACATTCTCTCTCTCTCTCAAATTAATAAATCTTAAAAAATACTTTAATCTTATTTAAGTGACTGTTATTTTGGTTTTCAGTTACAAGAGAAAATGGTGCTCACCTGTGCAAGTTTAAGGCACATACACTTAAGACTGAAATTCTAATCACATACACCTAGCTAAACTTACTTTTTGAATAGCATGACCTGAGTCTTGAAATCATCATGTTGTTTAAAATCTACTGAAACTTTACTTTCACTCTTTAAATAAAATACACAAAAAAGAACCTGACAGTATTTTTCAAGAAGAAAAAGCTGTATTTCAATAGAATGCTGAAAAACCTAACTGAAATGTACAATGGGACCAAGATTGGATAGACTACTTTTAAGATAAAACTAATTGTTTTCATGGAATCAGAAATTTGGATCACTGATAAATCACAGTGATTATTTAGACTCAACTGCTTATTTTACAGATAAGGAAATTGCACCCAGACAGATCTAATGATAGGTCCTGTGCCACACATGTCATAAGCATCAGAATTAGATATACAATGTTCAACATCACTAGCCATCAGTGAAATACAAATCAAAACCACAATGAGATACCACTTTATACCAGTTAGGATGACAAAAATTAACAAGACAGGAAACAACAAGTGTTGGTGAGGATGTGGAGAATGGGGAACTCTTTTACACTGTTGGTGGGAATGCAAGCTGGTAACAGCCACTCTGGAAAACAATGTGGAGGTTTCCCAAGACACTAAAAGAGAGTTACCCTACAACCTAGCAACTGTACTACTAAGTTTTTACCCCAAAGATACAGATGTAGTGAAAAGAAGGGCACATGCAACCCAATGTTCATAGGACCAATGTCCACAAGAGCCAAACTGGAAGGAGGCAAGACGTCCTTCAACAGACGAATGGATAAAGATCTGGTTTATATATACAATGGAATATTATTCAGCCATCAGAATTAATTAACTGTCTCAGAGTTGTGTTTTTGGATTTTGTTTATAGCTAGGATTTTTCAAAGTTTTATTAGAATATTTCCATTAAAAAAGAATATTTGCATATATATTTGGGAGTTCAGAAACACAGATGTACTTGAAAACCATTTGGCTTTCCTCATTTCAATTATCTGTCAGTATTCTTGTACCCTTGAAGATTGTCAAATTCTGATTTGTTTCTCCACAGGTCTGAGTTTGGTTCCACCTTCATCCATTTTGGATTCAAATGTTCTTTTATCAGACAGATCTTACTGTGTCCAATGGAATGAACAAGTGTTCACAGAGAGTGAAGAAGACTTGGTCCCAGAACTCTTGGGACACAGTTTGAGATTGGTCTGATCTATGGAAAGAATATTTTCTTTCTTGAGTACATTCCCAGTTTCATTTCTGTGGCTTATGATACATAGGTAGGACCTGGAAACCTTCAAGAAAAAGGCTCATGATTGACTATAAGCAACAGTTCAAAGAACACATTTTATTTTATGCAGCTCTTTTCTTATTTTTGTCTCAGTTTTCATGGCAGTTATGTGTTTCCTGGGGTTCAGGAATTAGTTTAAGCCCTGGTTTCACGGAAATAAGAGCAAAACATCTATTTTTTCTATGAAAATCTATCTTGAATTGAAAAATCATTTTGTTATTTTACTTAGTTTACTTGTTTATAAAAGAAAATACTTGAGTTGGCTTTAACACAAGCTTTTTGTAGAAAAACTGCTAAATATTTTATACCTAACAATATGCTCTTTATTTAAATAAGATTTATTGCTTACTATGTGCCAGACACTGTTAAAAATTCTTTGAAATATTTATTCAATGCACACAATAAATCAATGAAGTAGGTATTATTATTATCCTCCTTTTACACCTGAGAAAATGTTTAAGTAAATAAATGTGGTTACTGAGGCCCTATATATGTTTACTACTTGAATTTACTGTCTTTGTGCAAAACCTCTGATTTAAAGAAATATTTGAAAAAGATCCATTGGCAAATGGTTGCAAAAATAAGTGTTCCCTGTGAGTTTGATGATTCTGTCATATTGTTGAGGAACACTTAGCACATCATAAGTACTTTTCCTTTATTTCTTTTTTTTAAAGATTTATTTATTTATTTATTTATTTGAGAAAGAGAAGTGAGTGGGGTGAGGGAGGGGCAGAGAGAGAAAGAGCCCTTAAAAGACTTCCCATTGAGCATGGAGCCCAGCTTGGGGCTCAATCCAAAGACTCCAAGATTATAACCTGAGACGAAACCAAGATGCTCAATCGACTGAGCCACCCACGTGCCCTACTCTTCCACTATTTCCTAATTGAAGTTTGTAGTTCCAGGTAGAGTTATTTTATCCAAATAATAATGGGGAAAAATAGACTGTATCTTACTGCTATGTGGTGAACATGGGATGCTTCTTATATGGAATGCACAAATCCTATGTTCACAGCAAGAAAAAGGTGATTATAATTCACTTCATAAAAGAATATCTCTTAAATAAGCATCCATCACAACAAGGGAAAACTGAGAAAAGACTACTAAATAATTGATGTGTCAAAGATGAAATTATAATGGAATTTATAAAATATTTAGTAGTGAAAGGCGGCAAAAACATTTCATATAGACCTTTTAGATTTTACTAAGAAATATTTAGGTGATTTCCAACCTTAGAAGCATACAGATGGAAAGATGACAAGTTAACATTAATGAAATATATATTCCAGCAAAAACAAAACCAGAAAGCAAATGCCCTGGCACATTCTAAAAATATACAGAAATAAAGTTTAAAAGTAAAAATTAATGGCTTGAGAAACAATAAAACCCAGTGAGGATCAACCAAAACCTGCGGACTCATAAAAGAAAATGATTTGTGATTGTTTAAGAAAAACAGGCATTTAAATAAAACACCCACACACACACCAAAGGCAGAGGGAATATACACTGTATACAGTAGAGATCAGAATATCATAGGAGAATATTCTAAATAAATGTATCAAATATATTTAAAAACTAGATGAAATAGACAATTTAAAAGAAAAAAAAATTGCCCAAATTTTCTTAAGAAGACATTAAGCTGAAGTAGACTTATATTCACCAAGGAAATCAAATTAGGAAAAACATTTACACAAAATAAACTAAACAAGTCCTGAGAATCTTCAGTCAAGTTTGACCAAAATTCAAGGAACACTAATCTTTTACTTATGCAAATTGTTTCAAAAAATTGAAAAAAAAAATCTTCCTATATAGCACCTGAAGGGGCTTTTTATAAGTGTAATGGAAAGATTAGAAAGAATAGAAAAAGAAAGACAGAAATCAAAGGTCGTGTTCTCTAGTCCAAATATTTGCAAAATTTACAAACAAAATAATAGTAAAGCCAAGTAAGGTATTAAGTATATGTAAATTTTAAAAACTATTATAGGCTTGCAAATATATTTAAAGTGAATCTACCTATTAATATAGTTCAATGCCCTAAGAAAAAAGAAAAACCTATAATCATCTTAATAGGTGCAGAAAAACACTGGATGCAGTGTAGTGTCCATCATGTTAAAACTTAGAAAAAATTTAATATTTTTTTCTTATAATAATCAATGTGTTTTTAACCTGTGATATAGATAGTATTAGTGAAATATTAAGCACTTTTTTAAAAGTCAGAACATACATGTCTACTGTTCCACTTATATATTTTTTTTTAAAGATTTTATTATTTATTGACAGATAGAGATCACAGGTAGGCAGAGAGGCAGGCAGAGAGAGAGAGAGAGGGGAGGAAGCAGGCTCCCTGCCGCGCAGAGAGCCCGATGCGGGGCTCGATCCTAGGACCCTGGGATCATGACCTGAGCCGAAGGCAGAGGCTTTAACCCACTGAGCCACCCAGGCGCCCCAACCACTTATATTTTTTATTCCAATCAAATTCTAATCAGAGCAATAAGACCAAAATCATTATCAGAGATAATGTACCAAGTTTAGTATAAATTATGATTGTCTATATAAAATCTCAAAAGAACATAAAGACAAATGATTAGATTTAATAAGATGCAAGATTTACATTAAAAAACAATAGAGTGGGGCGCCTGGGTGGCTCAGTGGGTTAAGCCGCTGCCTTCGGCTCAGGTCATGATCTCAGGGTACTGGGATCGAGTCCCGCATCGGGCTCTCTGCTCGACAGGGAGCCTGTTTCTCTCTCTCTCTCTCTCTCTCTCTGCCTGCCTGCCTCTCTGTCTACTTGTGATTTCTCTCTGTCAAATAAATAATAAAATCTTTAAAAACAAACAAACAAACAAACAAACAAACAAAACAATAGAGTTCCAGGGAATCTTTGGGTGGCTTAATTGGTTAAGCATCTGCCTTCAGCTCAGGTCATGATCCAGGGGTCCTGGGATCTAGCCCCATGTCAGGCTCCCTGCTCAGCGGGGTGTCTGCTTCTTGTTCTGCCCCTCCTATCCCACTGCTTATGCTTGTTGTCTCTCTCTCTTTCTCAAAAACAAACAAATAAAATATAAAAAAAATTGATTTTCAGGCGCCTGGGTGGCTCAGTGGGTTAAGCCTATGCCTTCAGCTCAGGTCATGATCTCAGGGTCCTGGGATCGAGTCCCGCGTCGGGCTCTATGCTCAGCAGGGAGCCTGCTTCCTTCTCTCTCTCTCTCTGCCTGCCTCTCTGCCACTTGTGATCTCTCTCTGTCAAATAAACAAATAAAAAAATCTTTAAAAAAATGATTTTCTATACATCTGAAAATAAAGAAACTAGAAAAATAATAATAATTGCAAACCTACAGTTTTTTCATAATAGAAAAAACATTTAAAATTATCTAGGCTTAGATCTTAAAAATATATGTTAAGACCTTTATGGAGATAATGTATTCAGGTAAAAATAACAAACTACAAATTGTCTAAACATGCTCATATATGGGAAGACCTATAATGTGCAATTTCACAAACTAACCGAAAACTTTATATGGAAACTAAACAGTCAAGACAATAATGAAAAAGTAAAAACAGAGTGGCCTTCTTACATATATTTGGACTAATTATAATGCTATAGTATCTTAAAAAATGAAATATGATACAGGACAAATGGAGTAGTCGAATTAAAAAAGAGAATGCAGGAATAAATCTACATTGTATGAAGTTAAATGAATCACAGAAAAGGCATTAAAATACATTGAAGAAAGAATATACTGTACAAATTGGAATAGGTAAATTTATAATAGATAGATTTATCTATTAAGGCATATGCATAAATATCTTAAGGCATAAATATCTATAAGTAGATAAATTTGGGACAGGCTGCTATCCAAAAGCAAACTAGCTAAAACATATTCTAAATATGTAGTGACAGATTTTACTTCATTTTAAAATGCAGAATATGTGCCTGATGATCAAACTAGCTAACTGGATTGCATATACTAATTTATATATATTTAAGTGAAAAGTAAGCACTTTAGCATGGTACTTAAATGCTTGCCAATTTTAATTTAAATTATAAAACATTTTGATGAGTGAAGGCAAAAATGTAATCCAATTACAGGTAACACCTTTATTCTGTTTTCTATTCCTACAGTTTTACCACTCACAACTTCATTATTTTATTTTACTTTATTTCAGATTTATGTATGTATGTCTGTGTGTATGTAAATTTATTGAGTATAGTTGACACACAATGTTACATTAGTTTCGGGCATACATAATACTGATTCAATAAGTCTGTACGTTACGCTATGCACACCACAAATGTAGCTACCATCTGTCACCATTCAATGCTATTATGATACCATTAACTATATTCCCTATGCTGTACCTTTTATTCCCATGTCTCATTCATTCTATAACTTCCTAGAAGTTTGTCTCTCTTACTCCCTTTTACCCATTCCCTCACTCTCTTCCCCTCTGGCAATCATCCCTTTATTTTATTTTTTTAAAATTTTTTCATCACTTTATTTTAAATGGAGATAGTCTGAAACAATGACAATGACAAATATACAATGTATATTTCAACTCAATTTTCTACAGATTTGGAAACTACTTATAATGGAGTTACTGATATGATATTAGCAAGAACCATGTGAATAGCATGTGTTTTATTTTTTTGAAATAATGTCATTGAACCTTAAATGATCAACTAAAGAGATTTGTTTCCATATAGTTCCAACAATAGTTCCAACAATAGAATAATAAAGGCCTGGGGCACCTGGGTGGTTCAGTCAGTTAAGCATCTGCATTTGGCTCAGGTCATGATCTCAGGGTCCTGGGATGGAGCCCCATGCCCAGCTCTCTGCTCAGCAGGGAGTCTGCTTCTCCCTCTGCCTCTCCCCTCCCCTCATGTTCTCTCTTTCTTTCCCTCTCAAATAAATAAATAAAAACCTTTAAAAAAAGAATAATAAAAGCCTACTTGTATACAGTAAGGATTAGCTATGTGGGAAATCTTTATTAATATAAAAACTTGATAAAATGGACATTTTTATTTTCAATGTTTGGTGAAAATATAAACAAGCAGATATGCAAAAAAATTTAGTGTGAAATTGGTATCATTTGTTAGAATTCTTTTTTTTTTTTTTTAAAGATTTTATTTATTTATTTGACAGAGAGAAATCACAAGCAAGCAGAGAGGCAGGCAGAGAGAGAGGAGGAAGCAGGCTCCCTGCTGAGCAGAAAGCCCGATGTGGGGCTCGAACCCAGGACCTGGGATCATGACCTGAGCCGAAGGCAGCGGCTTAACCCACTGAGCCACCCAGGCGCCCTCATTTGTTAGAATTCTATATGTGTTTACCATTTGACCCTTCAGTTTGCTTATAGGAAGTTTATTCTGTTAAGACTGCTCAAATACATCAAAAATATTTTTCACAGGACTGTGTGGAATTATGAAACACTGATAATAACTTAAAATCTGTTGGTAAATTGTGGGAAAATCAATTATAGTATTTCTATAAGTAGAAATATTTGTACTGACATTAAGGGATGGTTAAAATGCATTAATTGGGAAAAAAAAAGTAGGAGCACAGGCCTTTAATAAAACCTCACTTTTAATTTTGTTTTTAAAATAGATTTAGAAGGGTGCCTGGGTGGCTCAGTTGTTAAGCATCTGCCTTTGATTCAGGTCATGATCCTGAGGTCCTGGGATTGAACCCCACATTGGGCCCCCTGCTCAGCAGAGAGTCTGCTTCTCCCTCTCCCACTCCCCTGCTTGTAATCCCTCTCTCGCTGTCTTTCTCTGTCAAATAAATAAATAAAATCTTTTAAAAAATTAAAATAGATTTAGAAGGACAAATTCACAAATAAAATAAATAAAATTAGATTTATGACTTGTTAAAAATTGAGTGAAATGGTAAATGGTGAATGGATTGAGTGAATTGGTAAATGGTGAATAAATTATTGAATTGCTATTGGTATGAGATCCCAGACTTTCCAATTAGAAATCATTATCAATCTAATAGGTGAATTTACTGTTAATAATGGCAGTTAATAAAAATGTAACTCATGGAAACAAACAAAATATACTAATGGCATGGAGTAAAGAGATTTTTTAGATCACTGTATTGCCTTCCTTTATAGTATATATAAAATATCTTTCTGAATAAATCATTATGCTTGTATTTTGTAAAAACAAATAACACAAAGATGTATGGCATGGAAAGTGAAAACTTCTAAATCCTACATTTCAGATACATTTAATGTTAACAATAAAAATTCACAGGTAAATTTTGAAGATTACTAAAATCTTTGAAGTATGGAATTTCAATTTCATCCTTAAAATCTATAAATTTTGAAATAATACAAAAAGTTCTTTTACTACAACATAAGGTTATAATTAGTTCATTGTGATTAGAAAGTATAAAAATAATGGCATTGTGAGGCAGAAGTTATATTGATTCCTAATAAAATTCCAGTGCAAAATGAACTGCAATAGGAGAAAGTTGAAGATATCTTAAGTATAACTTTCACCAGGAATAAATAAAACAAAACAAAAACAATAACAAAAAACTCTTAATAGTGCAGTTATAGCACTACCTATACTATCCTTTTGTATTATTCTTTAATAAAATTAGAAATAAGCATGTATTCCAGGGTTGCTTGCCATAAAGGGGGCATCCCCAGCCTAGAAGGGCACTGGCCTTACAGTGGGTTGTACTGCCTATAGTGCCTTCGATATCCATTCTAGTGGCTCAAAGCTCTACTTCCTCATTGTTTTGGTAACTGCATTCCAATCTATGGTATTTCATAATCCTTATTTTATGTACTATCTACCACTTTAGTTTTTTATTTTCACCTTCAGCTAAGTTTATTTAATGAAATATTTTCTATTCCTTTAATACGATGATAATCAAGTTTTATTTTATTATGAAACATGAATGCTATTTGTAAAAGTTATTAAGGCATGAAGGAAGGAAGAAAGAAGGAAGGCAGGCAGGCAGGCAGGCATAGAAAATTCTTAGGAGAGGTGCCTGGGTGGCTCAATGGGTTAAAGTCCAGTGGGTTAAAGCCTCTGCCTTTGGCTCAGGTCATAATCCCAGGGTCCCAGGATCGAGCCCCGAATTGGGTTCTCTACTCAGCAGGGAGCCTGCTTCCTCCTCTCTCTCTCTCTCTCTCTGCCTGCTTCTCTGCCTACTTGTGATCTCTGTCTGTCAAATAAATAAAATCTTTAAAAAAAAAAAGAAAATTCTTAGGAATATTCTTATAAATATTCTATGTGTGCTTGAAAAGACTATATTCTCTAAGTCTTAATATATACTTAGAAGATCTGCTTATTGATTATGCAGTTTAGCTCTTAGATATCTTTATTTGTTCTTTATCTGACTGATCAATTTTGGACTGAAAGTTGTGTAAGAAATTCTATTAGCAGTGTTTTTTGGTCTATTTCTCCTTCTACTTTCTTTCTTTCTTTTTTTTTTTAAAGATTTTATTTATTTGACAGAGAGAGATCACAGGTGGGCAGAGAGGCAAGCAGAGAGAGAGAGAGGAGGAAGCAGGCTCCCTGTGGAGCAGAGAGCCCGATGTGGGACTCGATCCCAGGACCCTGAGATCATGACCTGAGCCGAAGGCAGAGGCTTAACCCACTGAGCCACCCAGGTGCCCCTCTCCTTCTACTTTCTGTATTCTCTGCTCTTTGAAGGTGTTATCTGATACATAGATATTCACTATTCTTATATTATCATTGTGAATTTTGGCTTTTAGCATTACGGAGTGCTTGTTTTTTTCTTTTTCTTTTTTAATTTTTTAAAGATTATTTGTTTATTTGAGAGAGAAGAGAGAAACACAAGGTGAAGGGAGGGGCAGAGGGAGAGAATCTTCAAGCAAACTCCCCACTGAGCACAGAGTCTGACGCAGGGTTTAATCCCCCAATCCGTGAGATCATTATATGAGCCAACACCAAGAGTTGGACACTTAACAGACTAAGCCACCAAAGCGCCCCCCTTTCTTCTTCTTCTTTTTTTTTTTTTTTTTAAAGATTATTTATTTGACAGAGAGAGATCACAAGTAGACAGAGAGGAAGGCAGAGAGAGAGAGAGAGGGAAGCAGGCTTCTCGCTGAGCAGAGAGCCCGATGCGGGACTCGATCCCAGGACCCTGAGATCATGACCTGAGCCGAAGGCAGCGGCCTAACCCACTGAGCCACCCAGGCGCCCCCCCTTTCTTCTTTTTAATAGTTTTTTTTTTTTTGCCTTAATTCTTCCTTGTGTAATATCAAGTTTGCATTGGTTTGATATTTTCTTTCCACCTCTTTTTTTCCCCACTATTTGAAGATAAAGTTTACATAGCATAAAATTCACCCAATTTGTGGAGAATTCTATTAGTTTTGGCAAATGCACACTGTCAGGTAACTCCCACCATAACCAAGGTATTGAACAATCTTACTAACTCTGAAAAATTCTCTTATGTCCTTTTATAATCCAGTCATCCCATGACCTCTAATTCTTGGAAACCATTGTTAAGTTTTCTGATCCTACATTTGCCTTTTTAAGAATGTTAGATAAGTGGAATCATTTGGTATGTCACCCATTATACCTGGCTTTTTCCATTTAGCACAGACGTCAGCAAACATTTTCGGTAAAGGGCCAAATAGTAACTATTTTTAGCTTGTGAGCAATACAATCTCTGTTACAACTACTAAACTGTCAGTGTAGCTTGAAACAGACTTAGACAATATGTAAATGAATGGTAAAGCTGGATTTGGCTCTCACAGCAGGACAGGATTTCCCTATGGATTAAAGTTCCCCAACTCCTGGTTAGCATAATGCATTTAAAGTCCATCCATGTTGTTGTATTGTGGTGTGCTTTTTTTTTTTTTTTTTTTATTGCTGAGTAATATTCCATTACACATATATGCCAAGTTTTCTTTCTTTATATCCATGGACAAATTTAAGGACATTTGGGTTTTCCCAGTTACAGATGGTTGGAAGTCAAGCCACAATAAATACTCTTATCGATGTTCTAAATAAACACACTTTCTCATTTCTCCTGTGTAAATAATTAACATTGACATTACCAGATTATATGGTAAGTGAGCCACTTTGTTCTAAATATTTTATATTTGCCTGGACCACAAATAAAAGATAAATATGGTGGCTTTAGGTAGGATGTTAGGGAGATTTTATTTACTTATTTGTTTTTTAGTTCAAAAGTTTCATCATTGAATCTCTTCTTCAGTTTGCCCATGTATGCTGGCTATACTTGAAAGATTATTATGGAGGGTGCTCAATTTTCAGTTCAAGTTGTAAAGTTAAGTTGCAGAGTGTCATTCATTTTCATAGATTTGAGTCCACTGGTTTTCTAAAGTGAGATACTTTCTAAATTTAAGTGTTTTCAGACACCTAAATCAGTGTCTCATATTATTTTTGGTAATCACAAGGACATCCTTAGACAAGGATGAGTCTACTTGTCTACTGTCATATAATTAAGAAGGCATATCTTCTGGGAAACTTCCTATTTTGCAATATTTTGTCCACAAAAATTCTCTATTTTCATGTCTTAAGCATTCTTTATGTTTTTGTTTTGTTTTCACAGTTACTCTTCAATATTTGTAAAAGACAACTTTTTTCTAAAGAATTTTTATTTATTTGATGGAGAGAGAGAAAAAAAGCAGGAACAGGCAGAATAGCAGGAAGAAGGAGAATCAGGCTCCCTGCTGAGCAAGGAAACAGTTGTGGGGCTCCATCCTAGGACCCTGGGAGCATGATCTGAGCCAAACGCAGTCGCTTAACCAACCGAGTCACTCAGGCAACCTTGTATCACAAGCCTTTTATGCAGTGGGTGACCACACCTGTTAATCTGCTTTACACTGCCCTGGTTTATGCGTGTTTTCCACGTGTAACTGTTAATAGCACCCCCTTCACTCTCAAATTATTCCTCATGGAGAATAAATTATAATGTTGTCTTATTTATGCCATCTCAGATCTCTTTAACCTCATCTGTTGTTGAGGCCTTTGGCCATTGTTTTGCACAGTTGTCACCATAGCAACCAGAACGAAGTGGACTCAGCCCCACTGCTGCCACAGCAACCACCTTCACACAGCTAACTTCAACAGCACTTTATCTTGAGCTCTCATCCTGTGACTCCCACGTCCCTTACTGAGGTTTTGCTATTGATCCTGAAGCATACAATTCCAGAAAATGTGAATGACACAACATGGAAGCATAGACAACTTAGTATCTGAAGGAAAAAAAAAAATTTGACCCATGAGAAATGGATCTGATAGAGAAAGTACCCTCCTTCCATCCTTTCTGAGGAGGAACATTATACGTAGATTCTCAAAAAAGACAGTACAGTGTCATCAAATCATAATTTGAGCATGACTCTAAGCAGTAGTCAGCTAGTGATAAACCAATGTATTTGTCATTTCTCTTCCTCACTCCCCTTTCCTCTCAATTGCTTTCTTGAGAATGTACTCCCTAAATAAATAGCAAAATCTGAGTCTCTGCATTTGTTAGGAACATATATAACTGTAAATTGTAGCTATAAGAAAATAATTTCATAGGTACAGAAGATTTTTAAGTATTTTTGATATCAGATAGGACTCACTCAACCCAAAGGATGATATTATATATATACTACACACAAACACACATGTACACACTTGTACACATGCATATAAACATATGTTACATACTTATGTGTATGTACGTGGGTGTGTGCCGATGGGTGTGAATATGGATATGTGCACAGGAAATAAGTATAACTTCACCATTATTATCTCTACTCAAAATGGCTTTGAGTGCCTAAGAAGGTGATTTGGGATAATAAGTTTATGAGGGAAATACATGGATATGCAGATATGTCCCGTATTGTGTTAGATGCTTTTTACTCATCACTGCTTACATTTATATCTTATAGCTGCTCTGCAAAATGGAGGAATTAAGTCATTGGTTTTAGTTCATATCATTTGTAGTGTGTTGTATTATGTTTTGGGGGAAATTCTTTTTTTCATCCCTTTTATGTTCTTTGCTATGCGTGGGCTGTACTTCCTAGATGCAGTAACATCACATTTGTCCACATGCCTTGATTAATCTAGTGAAATGTAAGGGTAAGTAACAAATGCCACTTGTGAACAAAATGTTTAAGAGCTTGCAGAAGGTTTCCCATATGCACCTTCCCTCTTTTTCAAAATTTACATAAATCAGATTCTCAGCTCATCTACAATGAGCATACAGTGTGAACTAGAAATAAACCTCTGCTGCAAGCCATGACTTTCAGGTCATTTGTACTGAAGCATAATGGACTATTCTGTCTTATATTCAGTTACTAAATGGGTGGTGAAAACATTAAAATGTTTGGGTCTTAAGTGGGGAAGATCAGAATACATATCTTGTTCTCACAGGGTATGGGATATCATTAGGGATACAAGAACACAAACTTAATATGAAAGGAAAATATTAAAAAATACAAAATCCTAAATGAGGGATAGTCAATAGCTGTTAGAAGATTTCAGGGAAGAAAGAGAGTGATTCTTAATTTACATGATCTTTCCTGCCCACCTACCTGGTGTTATTTCTTCTTTTTCCGTACCCTGACCCTAACATATTTTATTTCATGCATTTATGCAAAAAATAAGTAAGCAATCCTCTGTTTGTATTTATTTTTCTTAATTGAAGTCTCACTATACACATTATAAAAGATACAAAGATGAAAACCAAAATCACTGGACCATCCTGTTGACTTCTTTGGTCCCTACTTAAGACTTTAAAGGATTATGCTTCCATTAAAAGCAATAGACTTTGATTACATATTAAAGAATCATGGTTTGGTAACAAGAAACAAAAACACTATCTATACTAAGCACAAATATAAATAATGGAATATTAGGACCCCCACAGAAACCAAGGAAGACCATGTGTAGGTAAGTGACAAAATTCAAGGTTGCTCCATAGAGGCAAGATTCTGGTTTTATAAAATATGTCTATAATGGTCAGCCTAAGAACTAAGCCTATAGAAAATAGGGGCTTTTCCAAATACATAACAAGTTTGGTTGAAAGACTGAGGGAGAAAAAAGTCAAATTCTAACAATAGCCAGTTGAAAAATCTCTATATCCCCAGTTTTTTGCAGTTTATATACACTCAGGCATATGCTGCTTAGCAAACCTCAAAACTTTCATTCTAACTCATTGAATGCTATCCTAATAACTCTCACTCACCTATTCCACTTCAGTGTAGAAATAGTAAGCATGTCACATGATAGTAACATTAATCACAGAGTTAATAGGAAATGATAAAGTGATAGCTCAGATCATTGAAAAGTTAAACTTCTAGATCAGTCTTTAGTACTATGTGGCATCCATTTAAATTTCTTACATAGAACAGACATAAGCATTAGGAGAACATTTATAAAAATAGTTTCATAATGCTGGTAATATAATTCTCAAAGAAGATTTCAGGAAAACCATGCTTAGTCTGGTATTGAGAAGTCAAAGTTCCTTTAATTTATTTGCTCACATTCAAGATTAAATTTATCATATACAGACTGCAGACGGGAGACTGACAGGACTATTCCTCTTTTGGTTACAATTCTTTATTACCTTTCCCTAAAGATCAACATCACTGTTTCTGTGTTATTAAAGACATTAATCTAAAAATACCTCAAATGACCCTAACAATTGACTTGCTAGTGTGATGGCTGGCTCAGCTGACTGATCATGTTAATTAGATTGGTGAACTACAGAAAATATCCTTAGTTTTACTATGATATTCTGAATTTGAGAGTTTGGAACCTCTAGACAATCAATTTGCTGTGAAAGAATACAGGCCATCTTCAGAATCAAAGTCAAAGGGAGCTAATATAAAACTGAATAGATTATAGAATTAAATAGTCTCACCCCTGGAGTTCTTTAAGGGCTTAGATACCTAGGTTTGTCTCCTGCATGCATTTTTGTAAAGTTACTTTAATAAAATTATTTAAGGTTGTGTTTGAGGGCAAAGAAGGATATAATTCCAGAACAGCATAGGTGAACCATATAAAATAAAACAAAGTTTGATAACAGAACAAGAAAATGTATTGGTTTGAATAGTCTAGGGACTGACATGTTATTTATCCAAAAATCAGTTTTGGCAACTTGAATACTCTGGAACATAGCCAAGAGGCAACAAGAAAACTAAGTGAACAAACAGAGTGCTAGATAGCAATCCCAACAAGTGAATATCTAATGCAAAGTTTGAAGTTCCTGTATTCAAGCCTCTTCCAGGCCAAATCACTGTAATAGCATTTATTATTTTAGTTACAATCATTGATTTCTTCTCCTTCTTTATTCCATTAAATTAAAAATTCCTCGGTGGTAAAACTAAATACCAGGTAGGAGAATAAAAAAAACGTTGAAATTAAGGTGTAGAAAAAAAAATCATAGCATCACCCAAAGGATAGTTTGGATATCCTTTGGTATCCAATAGGATACTTAGGATAACTTAAGTTTATCTTGTTCATCTTTATTAGCCACCTAATGCTGACCTCAGTGTTTCCATATTATTGTCTGTATTACTTTAATATGCAACTACAATTAGTGTGTCAACCTGTTTTCCTAAGTCATACCTAATTAAAAGCAGGACACCAACAAAGCTAGCTACAGGCATCTGGGCCACTGACAAAAAGAAGAGGAGCAGAGGGAAACAAACAAACAAACAAACAAGTAAGAATCAAAGAAAATGCTAGTAACACAGAAAATAAAACGAGAAAGCTTCATAATTCCTGGAATCATTAAGGAAAACCCGAATGATATCCATTTTATAACTTTAAAAGCAGGCAAGTATATAATACATTAAAATTCTCATCCAAAATATGTCAAATTGAAAGCTGTTAGCTCCTAAGCAATAAGCTTCAGTTATATGGGAAAAAAAAGGGTCTTAAAATAAGTTATTCACACATGATGCTAGATCAAAGATATCATTGTATTGCTAATAAAAGAATCTGTGTTGATTCATTTCAACTTTTGAAAAAAGTTCACATGAAAAGCCTGTGATGAGTTCTTATCAGAAGAATTACATTTGCTTTGCAAGCTTCTCTGACACCATAAATCCTCACTCTATTCTGAGGTTGGGTTGTAATTGATGGATGGTATGACATTATATTTGCATTAGATATTATCATAAAAAGATCATGAAGAGGTGTCCTTAGTACTTGGAAAAATCCTGCCTTCCCAATTAATTAATTGGTAGGGGACAGGTAAGTGACTCCTTAACTATATAGCTGAATAAGATACAATTTTATTCAGTAAAGTCCTATTAACTTACATTCTTTGTAATATTTCTTTAAAAAACAAAAACAGAGTGCAACTTTGAGATTTAGGCATACATATCCGATGTTTTTGTGTTTCTGAAACCCAATATTGTTTTGTCATTTCTACTACAAATTTAATTTGAAGAAAGAGTACAATCTGATGAACCCTTACTCACAGGAACAATAGCTAGGCAACATAGGACTAAATAAATCCAATCAGTTGGCTGCTATTTATACAAATTCATATTTCTTTGTGAATGTCTAACTTTTATTATTTTTAAAATGGTCTCAATGTTCATCTCCAGATTTGACTAACCTAAGCAAAATCACAAGTATGAATTTAAATAAGAACTTTTGAATCCCTCATATATAAATAAATGGCAGTTGTATCAATATGATTCTCTATTAGCAAATTTCAGAGGGAGCCACTCAGTTTCAGGATGATCTCTAAATAATCATATTCTCATTATCATGCTTTATAAAATATTCAGCATGCTACTCTACACCCCTCAAATAATGAATCCTCTCATTTATTTCTATAAGAAAATATTATTTGAAGCATTACAACATTCTTTTCTCACCTGTAGGTTCTGATATCTAATCTTAGGGCTCCATAGCATTAATCACTACCAAAAAACCAAAAACTACCTAAAGATTAAGTTCATTTTTAAAAAGTTCTGAAACATTGAAAGCAACAGAGAAATGATCTTCATCCTTGTTTTGCACAACATGACTTTAAAGCTCAGAAAAAATTTTGCCCAAGTCATGTACCTAATAATAACCAGTACACAAAGAATGCTTCATAGATACTATAGTTAAGTCCTTTACATGGACTGTTCCATCTAATCATTTCAACAAAGTAGGTATTATTACTATCCTCACATTACAGATGCATCTTGATGAAGATAAGAAACATTTTTTAAGTGTGAAGACTATAGCACTAGAAATCAAGTCTTTTTCTGTCAGGAATCTTATTTTTTATATCACCTTTTAGTGCATAATTAATCTTGTATTTAGACAAATTTAAGATAAAAAAATAAATTGTATTTTTTTTAATTTTTAAAATTTATTTTCAGCGTAACAGTATTCATTGTTTTTGCACCACACCCAATGCTCCATGCAATCTGTGCCCTCTCCAATACCCACCACCTGGTTCCCCCAACCTCCCACCCCCCCACCCCTTCAAAACCCTCAGATTGTTTTTCAGAGTCCATAGTCTCTCATGGTTCACCTCCCCTTACAATTTCCCTCAACTCCCGTCTCCTCTCTAACTCCCCTTGTCCTCCATGTTATTTGTTATGCTCCACAAATAAGTGAAACCATATAATAACTGACTCTCTCTGCTTGACTTATTTCACTCAGCATAATCTCTTCCAGTCCCGTCCATGTTGCTACAAAAGTTGGGTTGTATTTTTATTCAGGTTTTATACTTAGTTTAAGAACATTCATAGAGGGCGCCTGGGTGGCTCAGTGGGTTAAGCCGATGCCTTCGCCTCAGGTCATGATCTCAGGGTCCTGGGATCGAGGCCCGCATCGGGCTCTCTGCTCAGCAGGGAGCCTGCTTCCCTCTCTCTCTTTCTCTGCCTGCCTCTCCATCTGCTTGTGATCTCTCTCTGTCAAATAAATAAATAAAATCTTTAAAAAAAAAAAAAAAGAACATTCATAGAATGCAAAGCCTTGAGCTAACAAATTCCATAGAATTAGAGCCATCATAAATAATTTGAGGGCACATTTTAAAGTTAGGGTCATCAAAGAAACTCAAATCATGAAATGACTATCCATCTACTTCCATTTACATGAGGTTAATTAAACCATATTTCCTTTGTTCTTAGATGCAGTTTTTTTGCCACACTTTTTTAACATTATGAAATCAGGACGTTCCTTACAACTGAAGGCATCTTATAAATGATACTGATCAGGAGGCAGATGTTACAGTTCCTGTCGCATGGCATGTGCTAACTTGACGTGGCTGCATATAAGTAGCTGGAAGACTGAAACTTTAAGATTAAAGAAAAAAGAACACTGGGGCGCCAGGATGACTCAGTGGGTTAAGCCTCTGCCTTGGCTCAGGTCATGGTCTCAGGGTCCTGGGATCAAGCCCGTCGGGCTCTCTGCTCAGCGGGGAGCCTCCTTCCTCCTCTCTCTGCCTGCCTCTCTGCCTACTTGTGATCTCTCTATCTCTGTCAAATAAATAGATAAAATCTTAAAAAAAAAAAAAGAAAAAAGACCATTTGTGGAAAAATATGAATATCAGTTGTTCTCTGAATACCTCCCTTGACACTTTCTTGTGAGATCAAGTTCTCATCATTTAAACTTGCAACATAGTAGTAGCATGTACTCCCTGAAGAAATGTTACATAGAAACTATATGGACAACAGAGACTTTGATCCTGCAGGAGACCCACTGGACAATGTTAACTTTAAGTTAAAAAAAAAAAAATCCTGCCTCTTAAGAAATTAGGTAATTTATAATTATAAATTTCTTTTTAGTGTATGCACAAACATGATATATGACAAAGTATCAGTATATAAGTATGTCTACAAGAGATCTTTAAATAATCATAACAAATTTTAAGTGATTTGAAGTCAATATTTTATAGTTTATTTAATGGCTTTTTTTCTTAATGACATAGAATGTGGCATTTTTCAAGAGATTGTGCCCTGTATATGTTAAAGCATGTTAGTATAGGACTTGATGATGATGATTTGTCACTAAATTGTATCAAATGGAGGAAAGAGCACACTTCTTCAAAGATGACCAATAATTTAAAGCTTCTGGATGAGTAACAACACTGGTATAGCTGGAAAAACTTTGTGAAAGAAAAGATCAATATGGACAAATCTTACTATTAAAAAGTAAGATCAGTATTTGATTTTGGTAGGAGGAACAGGACAGTATTGAAAAGGATTATGAGCTGTTCTATTGCTAACAATGTTTTATTTTTACCTAAGTTGTAGCTGTGTGGGTATTTGCTTTGTGGCAATTCAGTGAGCTGTTCATTTTTCTTTTGTGTGCTATTTATACATGTGATAATTGTGTCAATGCAAATGGGAAAACATTTTAATATTTTAATAGGCATGGAACAGATACAAAATAGTCATAATAGCTATTTAAATTTATCTTGAAAGCAGTAGTGCAATTTCCACAATGGTGAAGCTGAAAAAAAGTAATATTCAGAGTACTTAATATCATAAAGGTAATTCGTACTAGAGATAGGTCCTCTGACTCTAGATAATGTCATGAGCAGTTAAACAAGCAGTATTAACTGATGTACAAGATACAGAAAAAAAGATCAGAACACTTAGGACATAAGGCAAAGAAATTAACAAAATTCTCTAAGACAAACTACAACTTCCTGGCCTCAAAGCTTCCCTGTATGTGAGAAAATATAGATGACAGTTTGGAGGAGGGAAAAGCACATCGAAATATTTACATGTCTAACTCTCTTTTCCCAAACCAAGCCTAAAATACACAAGAAACACAAGCTGGGGGGATTTATGCATGCAGGTTTATTGACTATGTGTAGGAGACTCTCACCTCAGTGGTCCTTCTCCATGACATATCATGACCCAGACATATCCAGGGAATGATTTATAAAAACAACCATACCACTGTTACATATTGAACCACGGGCTCTAGTTTTGTCAATCATTTTTCTTCCAAATTTAATATATCCCCTTCTTATTCACTTACTTCTTAGAAACTATGTAGGGGCACCTGGGTGGCTCAGTGGGTTAAAGCCTCTGCCTTCGGCTCAGGTCATGATCCCAGGGTCCTGGGATTGAGCCCCATGTCGGGCTCTCTGCTCCGTGGGGAGCCTGCTTCCTCCTCTCTCTCTGCCTGCCTCTCTGCCTACTTGTGATCTCTGTCTGTCAAATAAATAAATAAAATCTTAAAAAAAAAACAAATATATTAAGAAAAAGAAAGAAACTATGTAAACCAGAAAGCAATGAAGGAACATCTTTGCAGTGGTAGAAGGAAAAGGAATACTTTCAACCTAGGATTCTATAACCACTGAAAATACCTTTCAGAAGCAAAGGCAAAATAAAGAGTCTAAAACATACAATAGGAAGCTGAGAGAATGTGTCACCTCTAGACCTCTACATTAACAGATGCTAAACAAGTTTACTTAGGGACAATGGACAATACTATAAAATAATCTGCATCTACACAAACTAATGAATAATGCCAGAAGTGGTAAATATGTGGGTGCACATTAAAGATAATCATTCTCATTTCTTTATTCTTCGTGAGATATAATGACTTGTAAAACAAAAACAGTAACAACAAATTGGGATTTTCAAAAGGTATCATGACACCCATAAACATATTGTTTATATGCATATCTTAAACCTATCTTAGTTCCAATTAGTTCTTTAATCTTTTTTTCAATATTGCCACACTCATATTGTGTCCACTTAAGCAATTATGTTTTGTTTATGTACACTATATGGCCATACATTGCAAAGAGGCACAAGCTGTCTAAAGCTGTCTACTCCCTTCTGAAGAACCCAGTAATGAAGGGTACAATTGTTCTCAAGTGGGGTGTGTGTGTGTGTGTGTGTGTGTGTGTGAGAGAGAGAGAGAGAGAGAGAGAGAGAGAGAGAGAGAAACTGGGGATTCTTATTTTTTATGAGTTAATAGCCATAGTCAAATGCAATATAATGATTTCACCTGGCATTTCTTCCTTCTATGAGAATATGTACCTTAGTTGGATGATTGTCTAAAGTATTTGAGAAATAGCTCTTCTTAAAGGAACACTGAAGTAGGTAAACCAGACTCATTCCTGCACAATAAATGAATGAATCTTAGAAACCTGTGCTATATGAAAAATGCCAGAAACTAAACTGTATAGTTTAGATTACATGGAATTCTGGAAAAAGCAAATCTGTTGTAATTAAGAACTGATCAGTGATTGCTAGGGACTAAGGACAATGGGAAAAGACTGATACAAATGATTGACTTTTTGCATAATGGAAATATTCTGTATCTTGAACGTGACAGTAGTTACACATCTGTATATATTCATGAAACCAAGGGAATTATACACTAAAAAAGTTGAAATCTGTTACATATAAATTATACTTCAATATAACTGACTCCCTAACAACTCCACCCCAAATAAAATTCTTTTAATCTCATCTACTCCTCATACCTTATTTCTGGAGAAAAATAATCTAGAGATTAAGTCAGAATGAGGTTTTCCCTGTGTCTCGCCCACCACTTGTATAAGTAGCTTTGGATCCCCCCTTATTCATTATTCATGTTCTTGAGTACATTATCTGCATATGTAAACAGTGAAATTATCTGAATTGCTTCTTCCTTAGCAGAAGGTTTGTTGTTGTTATTTCTGACATCACTCAGGATATTACTGGAATCTCTGCTTTCAGGCATTTAATGTCTCAACTGAGGCCCAGAAGCAAACCAACAGCTGGGATGTACTGAGTATTTGTTAGGTACCAGTCACTCTTCAAAACTCTTTACATGTATTAATTATTTGTTGCTCATAATAACCTTGGGGAGTATATTATCTTCATTTTACACAGGAGGAAACTTAAGACACAAAGAGAGTAACATGCCCAACCTCACAGAACTGGAAACAGTGGAGCTGGGATAACTGTCTGTCATAAGGTTAGTAGCAAGCAGATTTCACTCACTTGTTGAATCCCATATTCCAAATGTCACTGTTTTTACTCTCTTTCTAGATTTTACCAGAAACTCCAAGCAACACAGATCTTTATATTCACACCCTTAATCTTATAAAAACAGAAAAATTCAGATTTTTCTGCATATGTGACCTATCAGCCAACCCGGAAACATCAAGTCCCATACAACAGTCTCCCAATTAAGAATGTGCTCTCCATGATGACTAGAGTTAACATTGCTATATGATACACTGAAGTTAAAAGAGTAAATCCCAAATTTCTCATCACAAGGAAATTTCTTCTTTTTCACTTTTTCTTTTTACAATATTTGTGTGAGATGATGAATCCTAATTCAACCTAAAGTGATAATCATTTCATACTATATGTAAGTCAAATCATTATGCTATACTCTTTAAAGTTATACAGTGATGTATGTTAATTTTATCTCAATAAAACTGGAAAAAATACATAAAAATAGAAAAAATAATTCATTCTTCCTTAGACTTTTTTTCCCCCCTAATATTAAATCTTCAAAGCCTACCAGCTGTTCATTTTACTGGCCAGAGAGGCCTGTTATATTAAGAGTTTAAAGGTATCAA
This sequence comes from Lutra lutra, assembly GCF_902655055.1. Lineage (NCBI taxonomy): Eukaryota > Metazoa > Chordata > Mammalia > Carnivora > Mustelidae > Lutra > Lutra lutra. Next base: position 69,938,105 of record NC_062286.1, read on the forward strand.
TATACCTACATGCATCATTTCTTTAATGAAAAGATCCAATATCCTCTTGTCCTCCAGGGAGTCTGAGATATTTGAGTTTTATCACAGTTTCACACTTCAGTAACTCTAGAAGTTCTCAATTAACATGTTCAATTAAATCTTGGTTTAGTGCAGATTTTGGTATATCTGAGCCACCTAAGCAGTAAGGACTGGGTTTCCTACTCGCTCATACATAATATCTATATTGCTAAGGCACTCTTGTGTTAGAATAAATATATTCTCAAAACAAAGCTGTGATTAATATTTATGTTGCTGCTACTTTTTTTTTTTTAACCTTTTTATACTGCATCCTGTTATTCTGCCAAAGACTACTATGGAATATTTGTTAGAGCATCTACAAAAGAGTGCAAACTGAAATTGAACTCCAATATTTAGAAATCAAAGAAATCTTCCCACCATGAGCCTTCCTACAATGAAATCAGCACATCTTCTTCTCACAGAAGAAGATTCTGTGAAATCTTCTCACAGAAGAACTCATGAGGTTACATGCTCTGCCATCAATTAGTATTTTTCTCTCTCTTCCACAGTTATTTTCCCTACACAGGAGATTTCTTTTGTTGGGGATTTCTGTTCCCAAGTCGCTTGCCATCACCCATCCTGTCAAAATTAAGTTAGATTCTGCAAGCAACTTTTAGTCAAAACAGAGTAATCTTCACAGTGAGAGAGTACTTGTTCCTATAGTCTATAGTAAGGCAGCACTGGTACTTTAGGGGATTGACCATCGATAACTTGTTTTCCATTTTACATGGAAAGTAGCTACTGAATTTACCCAGTTTTATCCTTACTGTAATCTTTTCCCCCCTTCAGTTCCTTTTGCTTCATTTGCTGAGTTAGTCTTCTGTTTGGGAAAATTTCCATAAAAGCAAATCTTGAAATGATGATTTGAGTGTCCAGTTATCTGGGAGGTGAGCCCCAAACCATCAGACTATCCAAAAAGTCAGACAGAGAAGAAAAACCCCCCAAAAGGGTGTGTTAATGAGTGTTGTAGACACTTGCCAGATAAAATAAAGGATGCCCAGTTAAACTGAAATTTCAGATAAGCAGTAAATATTTTTAATATATAAGAATGTGAAAAATATTTTCATGGGACCTATTTACACTAAAAATTATTTGCTGTTTATCTAAAATTCAAATTTAACTGGGCAACTTGCATTTTTATTTGATCAAGCTAACAACTCTAGCAAGTACCACCATGGGCAACTAGAGATCAATCCTGAGAAACCATATGGAATATGAGTCAGAATCATCTTCTCAGAGGACAGGATAGCTAGGACTTTCCAATTTTGTTTAGGGTTGCTCTGATCGCTTAACTCTATGCTCCCTCACCCCTCTCCCAACTTCATTCCGAGTTATGCCTGCCTGCCTCAGCAAGCTTCTGCATGTGGTATTGGAGAAAACCCTTGGCAGAGAAGATACATGGGCTTCCAGGGAGAAAGTGCATCTCTGGCCAGAGTTTCCTTCCCCTGTGAGGACAGTTCCCAGCAGGAAGCCCTGTCTCAAGGCTTCAGCTGCCAGTGAGCTCCATCCTCTACTTCTCCCTTCTGCTTCAGGCCAAGAATTGGCGATGGTTTTCAATACATTTAGGTACCTAGATTTCTTAAAGTCATTTGCCTGTCAGTTTAATTCTTCATCCCTCTTTAATTAGTCACTTAATAAAATATTAAGTGATTTTTATTTGAACCATATGAGGCAAGTTTTATTTCTTGCATGACAGCCTATAAAATTCTATGTACTTTTCTGAATATGCATGCTATTATTTCTCAAAATAAAAACAAGTCAAACCGGGAGCAAAAAAGAGTCACAGAGAAAGTGTGTGTCTTATGATTATTTAATTGATGTTGTGGAAGGAAGAATCTATTTAAATAGAACTTGGTTCTTTCCTCCCTTGAGACTGGCCTGTATATAGGAAAGTTGCACTCTGGTGTGATTGAGTTTAGTGGGCAGGGTTAAAAAAGTGGTGAGTGTGCCCAGTTCAAGGAGATATCAGCAAATCCATCCGGTTGTGGGCCTAAGTCCCATCCCCTGATATTTTCTATCAATAGTAAATTTGATTTCTTATTATCATTGGCCTGAGTCCTATGTATATCTTTCAGTTGATTTAGAAAACAAGTTTGAAAAGAGAAATACATTATGGGTCCTTAGAATTGGATTTAAGGAACAAAAAAAGAGGGAAGAAGTATTTTTGATGTGCATAAATCATGCTAATTAAGTCCTTAGGCATGAGCAATTAAGGGCCACACAGATTATTTTACTTTAATATTGTTCACTGACATTTTGTGCCAGGAGGTGTGTTTTCCACATCTGTGGTTGACTTTTAACTGGCATAGCAAGGCAACTTTGATATGATCATAAGATATTTCTTCTTTAGCCTCTTGATATGGTGGATAATATTAATTACATTTCATAAAGTGATTAGCCTTTCTTAGAAACTTGGAATAAATCCCACTTGGTCATGATTTATAATTCTTTATATACATTGTTAGATTTGCTAATATTTTGTTGATACCTTTGCATACATGTTCATGAGGGATATTGGTCTGTTGTTTTCCTATCTTGTAATGTCTTTGCTTGATTTTGGTATTAGAGTAATTCTGACCTCACAGAACTCATTAGAATGAGTTACAATGAATATCTTTCTGCTTCTGTTTTCTGGGATAGACTGTAGAGAATTGTCATAATTTTTTTCCTTAATGTTTGGTGGAATTCACCAGTTACCTCATCTGTGCTTAGTGCTATTTGGAAGATTATTAATTAAAAATTCAATTTCTTCAATGGATAGACCTATTCAAATTATCTACTTCTTATTGTATAACCTTGATAGATTGTACACTTCAAGTAATTGGTCTATTTCATCTAGATTGTCAAATTTTGTAGCCAAAGATTTTTTTTCAGAATATTACCCTATTTTTTTTTTCCATTAAGTAACATACGGTGTATTATACATTTTGGAGGTAGAGTTTAGTGATTCTCAGTTGCATCTAACACCCAGTGCTCATTGCATCAAGTGTCCTCCTTAATGCCCATCACCCAGTTACCCCTGCCCCCCACCCATCTCCCCTCCAGCAACCGTGTTTGTTTCCTATGATTAAGAGTCTTTTATGGTTTGTCTCCCTCTCTCTTCCCATCTTATTTTTCCTAGAGGGTACTCTAGTCCATCCATATCATTGCAAAAAATGGCAAGATTTCATTCTTTTGATGGTATAGTAATATTCCATTATACATATATACCCACTCTTTATCTATTCAACTGTCGATGGACATCTGGAATCTTCCATAGTTTTGGCTATTGTAGATATTGCTACTATAAAACACTGGGGGTGCAGATGTCCCTTCAGTTCACTACGTTTGTTATCTCTGGGTAAATATCCAGTAATGCAATTGCTTGTTCATAGGTCCATTTTCAACTTTTTGAGGAAACACCATACTGTTTTCCTGAGTGGCTGCACCAGTTTGCATTCCCATCAACAGTGTAAGAGGACTCCCTTTCTCTGCATCCTTCCACATCTCTTTACTGTAGTTGTTAATTTTAGCCAATTGTGACAGGTGTGAGGTGGTATCTGATTATAGTCTTGATTTGTATTTCCCTGACACTGAGTGATGTTGAGCAATTTTCATGTGTCCTCTTGGCTATTTTTATGTGTTCTGTGGAGAAATGTCTATTCATGTTCTTCTGCCCATATCTTGACTGGATTTTTTGTTTTTGGCGGGCTTGAGTTTGACAAGTTATAGTTTTTGGAGACTGGCCTTTTATCTGATAAGACATTTCATTGCAAATATATTCTCCCATTCTATAGGTTGCCTTTTAGTTTTATCCACTGTTTCCTTTGTTGTGCAAAAGCTTTTTATCTTGATGAGGTCCCAGTAGTTCATTTTTGCTTTTGTTTCCTTTGCCTTTGAAAATGTGTCTAGCAAGAACTTGCAGTGGGGTCACAAAGTTTGCTTCCTGGGTTCTCCTCTATAGTGTGATGGATTCCTGTATCACATATAGGTCTTTATCCATTTTGAATTTATATTTGTGTGTGGTGGAAGAAAGTAGAGTCTAGTTTCATTCTTCTGCATGTGGCTGTCCAATATTCCCAGCACTATTTATTGAAGAAATTCTCTTTTTTACTGTTGGGTATTCTTTCCTGCTTTGTTGAAGATTAGCTGACCATAGAGACGAGAGTTAATTTCTGGATTCTCTACTCTGTTCCATTGATCTATGTGTCTACTTTTGTGCTACTACTACATTGTCTTGATGATTACAGCTTTGTAATATAGCTTGATGTCCAGAATTTTGATGCCTCCAGCTTTGGTTTTCTTTTTCAACATTCCTTTGCCTATTTGGGGTCTTGTCTGGTTCCATACAAATTTTAGGATTGTTTGTTCCAGCTCTGTGAAAAAAGATGATGGTATTCTGATAAGGATTGCATTGAATGTATAGATTGCTTTTGGTAGCATAGGCATTTTAACAATATTTGTTCTTCCAATCCATGAGCATGGAACATTTTTCCATTTTTTTGTGTCTTCCTCAATGTCTTTCATGACTGTTCTACAGTTTTCAGAATACAGATCCTTTATCTCTTTGGTTAGGTTTATTCTTAGGTAACTTACAGTTTTTGGTGCAATTGTAAATGGGATCAATTCCTTTATTTCTCTTTCTGCTGTCTCATTATTATTGTATAGAAATGCAACTGACTTATGTGCACTGATTTTATATCCTCCAACTTTGCTGAATTCCAGTCTTTTGGTTCTAGCAATTTCTGGGTGGAGTCTTGGGTTTTCCACACAGAGTATCATGTCATAGACAGAGTGAGAGTTTGAATTCTTTGAAGATTTGGATGATTTTATTTCTTTTTGTTGCCTGATTGCTCAGGCTGGGACTCTGAGTACTATGTTGAACAACAGTGGTAAGAGTGGACATTTCTGTTGTGTTCCTAACTTTAGGAAAAAGCTCCCAGTTTTTCCCCAATGAGGATGATTATCTCTTTGGGCTTTTGTATATAGCTTTAATGATACTGAAGTATGTTCTCTCTATTCCTACATGGCAGAGAGTTTTAATCAAGAAAGAATGTTGTATGGGGTGCCTGGGTGGCTCAGTTGGTTAAGCATCTGCCTTCAGCTCAGGTCATGATTCCAGGTACCTTGGACTGAGCCCCTCTTTGGGTTCTCCACTCAGCCAGGAGTCTGCTTCCCCTTCTCTTTCACCCTCTGTGACCTCTCTCACTTTTGCTCTCTCTCAAATAAATAATAAATAAAATCTTTAAAAAAAAAAAGGTGCTATATTTTGTCAAATGCTTTTTTCTGCATCTCTTGGAAGGATCATATGGTTCTTTTCCTTTCCTTTATTAATGTGGTGTATCACATTGATTCATTTATCGATATTGAACCACCCTTGCAGCCCAGGAATAAATTCTACTTGGTCGTGGTAAATAATCCTTTAATGTACTGTTGGATTCTACTGCATAGTACCTTGGTGAGAATGTTTGGATTCAATTCATCAAGGATATTGGTCTGAATTCTACTTTTTGTTGGGGTCTTCATCTGATTTTGAGTCAAGGTAATGATGACTTCATAGAATGAGTTGGAAGTTTCCCTCCATTTCTATTTTTTTTTTAATTTTTAAAAAGATTTATTAATTTTAAAGAAGAGAGAGAGTGAACATGAGCAGTGGGGTGGGGACGAGAGAGAGGAGAAGAAGCAGACTCCCCACTGATCAGGAAGCTTGACACAGGGCTCAAATCCAGGACCCCAAGATCATGACCCGATGTGAAGGCAGATGCTTAACCAACTGATACACCCTGGTGCCACAACATTTCTGTTTTTTGAAACAGCATGATTTTATTTATTTTGGTCCTTTCTCTTTTCTTTTTGCTAAGTCTGGATAGGAGTTTATCAATCTTATTGATTCTCTTGAAGAGCAAGCTCCTGGTTTCTTTGACCCGTTCTTTTTTTTCCCCTGTATCATTGATTTTTTTTTAAAAGATTTTATTTATTTATTTAACAGAAAGAGATCACAAGTAGACAGAGAGGCAGGCAGAGAGAGAGAGGGAAGCAGGCTCCCTGCTGAGCAGAAAGCCCGATGTGGGACTCGATCCCAGGACCCTGAGATCATGACCTGAGCCCGAAGGCAGCAGCTTAACCCACTGAGCCACCCAGGTGCCCTGTATCATTGATTTTTGCTCTAATGTTTATTTTTTTCTTCTTCTGCTGGAGTTAGGCTTTATTTGCTGTTCTTTTTCCAGCTCCTTTAGGTGTAAGGTTAGGTTGGGTAATTGAGATTTTTCTTGTTTTTTGATAAAGGACTGTATTGTTACATATACTTCCCTCTTAGGACTGACTTTTCTGCAACCCAGAGGTTCTGAACTGTTGTGGTTTCATTTTCATTTTTTTAATTCTTTAATTTTTAAAAAGTTCTTTAATTTCCTGGTTGACCAATTTGTTCTTTAGTAGGATGCTCTTTAACTTCCCTGTATTTATGTTCCTTCCAAATTTTCTCATGTGATTGAGTTCAAGTTTTAAACCACTACGGTCTCAAAATATGCAGGGAATAATTCCAGTCGTTTGGTACCAGTTGAGACCTGGTTTGTAACCCAGTATGTGATCTATTCTGGGGAATGTTTCCTGTGCCCACGAGAAGAATGTGTATTCTGCAGCTTTAGGATGAAATGTTCTGAATATATCTGTGAAGTCCATCTGGTCCAGTGTGTTATTTAAAGCCCTTGTTTCCTTGTTGATTTTCTGCTTAGATGATATGTCCTTTGCTGTAAGTGGGGTGTTAAAGTCCCTTATTATATTGTACTATATCAATGTATTTCTTTAATTTTGTTATTAATTGGTTTATATAGCTGGTGGCTCCAAGTTAGGGTCACTAATAATTTTTAATTGTTATAACTTTTTATTGGATAAACCCCTTTATTGTGATGTAGTGTCCTTCTTCATCTCTTGTTACAGTCTTTGGCTTAAAATCTAGTTTGTCTGATATAAGAATTGCTACTCCAGCATTCTTTTTAAGTGTCAATTAGCATGTCAAATGGTTTTTTACCCCCTCACTTTCAACCTGGAGGTGTCTTTGGGTCTAAGATGAATCTCTTATAGACAGCATATGATGGATCTTGGGTTTTTTGTTTGTTTGTTTGTTTGTTTTGTTTTGTTTTGTTTTGTTGTTGTTTGTTGGACACCCTATGTCCTTTGATTGGAGTGTACAGTCCATTACATTCAGAATAATCGAAATACATGAATTTAGTGCCATTGTATTATCTATAAAGTCACTGTTCCTATAGACTGTCTCTGTTCCCTTCTGGTCTTTGTTACTTTCGGGCTCTCTCTCAGCTCAAAGGATTTCTCCTCAAGATTAGTTGCAGGGCTGGTATAGTGTTCACAAATTCCTTTAGTTTTTGTTTATCCTGGAAACTATCTCCCTTCTATTCTGAATAACAGTCTTCCTAGAAAAAGTATTTTGGCTGCATACTTTTCCCATTTTAGCACATTCAATACATCATGCCAGTCCTTTCTGGCCTGCCAGGTCTCTGTGGACAGGTCTGCTGTCAGGCTTATATGACTACTCTTATGGTTTAAGAACCTCTTGTCCTGAACTGCTTCAGAATTTTCTCTTCATCTCTGAAATTTTTAAGTTTCACTATTGTATGTCGAGGTGTTGTCCTATTTTTGTGGATTTTGAGGGGTGTTCTCTGTGTCTCCTGGGCTTGAATGCCTATTTCCTTCCCCAGATTAGATAAGTTATTAGCTACAATTTGTTCAAATAAACCTTCTGCTCCTCCCTCTCTCTCTCTCCATCTTCTGGGACCCCCTATTATTTGAATATTATTTTGCTTTATGGTATCATTGATTTCTTGAATTCTCCTTTGTGATCCAGTAGCTGTTTTTCTCTTTTTCTCAGTTTCCTTGTTTTCTATCATTCTGTCTTTTATATCACTGACTCTCTCTTCTGCTTTATTTATCTTAGCTGCTAGAGTCTCCCATTTTTTACTGCATCTCAGTAATAGCATTTTTAATTTTGGTCTGATTAGATTTTAGTTCTTTTATTTCTATAGTAAGGGATTCTCTAGTGTCTTCTATGCTTTTTTCAAGCCCAGCTAGTATCTTTATAATCACTGTTTTGAATTCCAGTTCCGATATCTTACTTATATCCATATTGATTAAATCCCTGGCAGTGAGTACTTCTTCCTGTTCTTTATTTTGGGGTGAGTTTCTCCATCTCATTATGTCCAGAAAAGAATAGAAGAATGGGAGATAAAAGACAAAAATAACAACAATACCAAAATGCAAATAAAAGTAACCAGAAGAAAAGGCAAACAAAACAAAATAAGAAAAAAATCAAACAAGAAGTAAAACCAAACAAAACAATAAACTAGATCCTGGGTGTATTTTGGTTTGTTTGTTAAAAGAAACTAAATCTCAAAGTAGGAAAGAAAGAAAAAGAAATATATATACAAAAATTACAATAATATACAATGAAAAGAAGCCAAAAATAATATACATATATATCACATATTAAACAAAAATTTTAAAAAATTGAAAAATAAGAAAAAAGCTGAAAAAAATACTGAAAAACTACAGAGTAATAAAAAAACCAACAAATGCTATATATTGTTTTCCCCAAGATCTGAAGTTCTGCAGTTCTCTAAGACTGGTAAATTTTGGTGCTAGCGAGCTGTTCCTGCCCCTCTTCTGGAGGAAGGACCTTTTGTGCTGATTCTAATTACACTCCCCTTTCCAGGGGGCCCGGCTCAGTGTAAGCAGCTCGGGATTGCACTAAGTGGTGCTCTTTTTCTCCCTGAAGACTTTCAGCATGAAAATGGTGGGGCCCCAATCTCTGGCCCTGGAGCTAAAGTTTGTATCCCCACTCTTCAGTGAGCACTCACAGAAAAAAAGTCAATCATTTTTGTCTCCCTGGTTTCTGTTCAAACTCTGTATTCACCAAGCATTTTTTATCTCAGGCACGTGACGCAGTTTTGAGTCTCCAAACATTTCAGACTTCCTGCTGCACAGAGCTGCGCCATTCCTTCCAGGGGAGGGTGGAGGGTCTTGCTGTGCTTCTGCCTTTTGCTGGGCCCCTTCCCCAGGGAGACTTCAGGATCTGTGTAGCGGTTTGCAGTTTATGGCAACACTGAGGAAAAAGCCAGTGACTAGTCTTGCTCTTTTCAGGAAGCTTCCCTCCTCCAGTGCCTGGAACACTGCCGCACTCAGGAACTCCATTCTTTATGTCACCCTAGGGATCCTGAGGCCCTACTGTTGCACCTGGGATTCTGCCCTGCTTTGCCACCTGAGCACCTTTAAGCCGGGACATCCCTACTGTAGCAGACTTCTAAAAATCCCAAATTTGTGCTCCACTGCTTATAATACTTTGGGGTGGCTTCTTCAAGCAAACTCTTACCCCTTCACCTATCTTCAGATATACAGCCCTGGATTCATGTCTCTGTACCTTCTACCTTCCAAAAAGTAGTTGCTTTTCTATTTGTAGAATTGCAACAATTCTTTTCTCAGATCTCCAATTTATTTCGCAGGTGTTCAAAATGATTCGGTAACTAAACGAATTCCAAGGACCAGATGAAATTAGGGTTTCCTACTCCTCTGCCATCTTAAGTCCTTCTCCATATTTTCCTTTTAATGTTTATGGGAACAGTAGTGATAGTCAGGTACCTCGTTTCATTTATTATATTAATAATTAATATATTATATTATAATTATATATGATATAATTATAATATAATTAATATATTATATATATTATTATATTAATAATTTACATCTTTTCTCTTTTTTTCTTATTAGCCTGACTACAGAATTATTAATCTTTTTTTTTTTCATCACAAGAAATTCCCTCTTTAATACCCATCACTCATTGAGTTCACCCATCCATCAACCCTCGCTTTGTTCTCTATTGTTAAAAGTCACTGCTGGCTTGTTTCCCTCTCTCCTTTTTTTTTTTTTTTTTTCCTTTTCCTGCTTCCCATATATTCATCTTATATCTTACTTAAATTCTACATATGAAAGAGATCATGTAGTATTTATCTTCCTCTGACTGACTTATTTCACTGAGCATAGTACATTCTAGTTCAGAATTATTAATCTTATTGATCTTCTCAAAGAACTAGCTTTTGGCCTTGTTGACTAGAATTATCCTTTTAAACCTACAATTGTAACAGAAACTGGGAAAATAACCTTAGAGATTATTATACTAGGTAATTATAGAAAATTTGATGAGATCTGAGACAGAACAGGAAGACCAGTGCAATACTCAGAGAAAAAGTATAAATGAATGGGTTTCAAGATGACAGTTATTATATATGGAAATGCAGGTATTGCATTTCCAATGAGATAACATGGTAGAGAAAGGTCTAATATTATGGAGGGTGTTAGATGTTAGAGGTTGAGCAAATGCGAGACTATCTTTTGAGTGAGGTAGTCCTATTCAGAAAGAGAAAAATGGACAAGATGCATTTGACCAATGAACGCTTGTAGTGGGTCATAATATCATTAATTTTACTTTTTCTAGTAAATATAGAATAGTATAATATATAATATATAGAGTAATTTTTTAAGACAAATTTCTGGGCCATAAAACAGAGAGAGGGTAAAAGAAAAGATATTCATATTTAGTAAGAAGTATAAACTGTATTAAGGATAGAAAAAAATGAAAATCTATCTAAGCAGCTTTTTTAATAACTGAAATGAGTGGGAGAATATCGGAAAAATATTTCTATCTTTCCATCTATCTATCTCTGTAATTCAGAGATACAGAAATATCTGGAAGAAAAAAATATTGCCAGCATTAAAATAACAAAAGCAGAGACTTAAAATCCAGATGTAAATAAATACCAGAAAGGCATTACTCTTAACATGGCCTCTGGGCTAATGAGAATCAACACTGTTTATAGATCAAGAATTTGTTGAATGTGATTCTCCATTTGAATGAAAGAAGAAAAATACAGGTAAACAATCCCAAAACTAAGGATTCATAAAACCAAGGATTTATAGGTCCAAGCAATTCAGTGCCAAATGAATTCAACTCAAAATGGCAGTGACAGGAGCTATTTGGACAAGAAACAGTAGAAATTAGAAGTCAAGAAATTACAAGGCACAGATGAACTGTGCCCAAAACATAGGAATCAAAGGGAAATAAAAACTAAATGTTCTTAGTATGTCAGAAATGTGCTTTAAATAATATCTTGTCACTGAGATTGCAATTTCCAGACTTTTAATTGTGTTAAGAATGTCAGAAATACTATAGTTTTAGAGAAAAGATTTTTTTCTTTGAATGCTTTCCTACCCTCCATCTTTAAATAGTGCATATAATAGTTTTTGTTGTTTTTTTTTTTTTTTTGATGGAATACTTCTACAAATAAAATTAATTTCATAGGCTGAAACCAAGAAAGTCTTCCCATTTTATTCTCCTCCTCTTTGGTACCAGTAATTTTTGCCATTATATTTGGAAACAGAATCAGGTGTAAGCCAATGCTATGATAATACTTTATATTCTATTTAATTCTGAATTCTTTAAAAGAAGGAATCATGAGAGACCAGATAACTGCTAAGGTCTTAAAGGATTTCACTGGAAGACATTCTATATTGAAGCTGTTAAAAGAATCTACCTCTACCAGATATCAAGAATCCCTTTTGCTGACTTTAGCAGAATAAGAAATTAGATAGGATTAATTTTGGATTTTAATTAATTTGAACTAAGATAACTGGGCTATAGTCCATACTATCCAACTAGAATTCATATAGATGCCCTTTATAATATGGTTAGGAACATAAGCCAACTCAGATGAAGAAAAAAAAAATCCAGCCATGTTACTATCATTTTTTTAAAACCAAATACCTTTTCTGTCTATGATTTCTTCCCATGCAAAACTTAATGGTAGGGATAGGAAATGTATGAGGTTTCTCCCAAACCTGTTTTAACTGTTTAATATAAGAAGAAATCTACCTTAAAATATACCATTACTCTTGAAAACATAAAGTACAAAAAGGCTTTTTCCATAAATGACATATATAATATTCTATTTGGTAAAGTATTATAACTGTATTCATTCCTGCAAGTACACATGAGGTTTCTGAGGCAGGCAAAGGTTTACCGTTACTCACAATAATAACACTCCAGTACCTCCCACACTCCAATTTCCCTCTTGTGGGGTAATAACCAGAACTAGGTGCCATTGTATATGTACTAGGATCTATACTATAAGTGAGAAAACTTGCTGGTTACATGGAAAACTGGTACAGTAGTCTTACTTTCCTCTTGAGCAAAGGGAATCTATTTGCCTAAGGCAAACAAATTCTTAGAGCAGAAGGAAAAAAGATCCAAGATCTTATCCTTTGGAATATAAATGCAGGCAGAAGATAAGTCAAGCCTCTCCTCTCTGAATTTCTAACCCTAGAATGCCTTCTTGGCTCCAGTTCTGGTCCCCTTTGAAATGCAAATACATTCCTCAGACTGGTAGATCTCTTCCAATAGTCCCATTATTTACTTACCCTTTAACTTCAAAAATCTCCTCCCTGACCCAGGTCCCAAATTTCTGCTCAGAAAGTTCTACCCATGCAGAAACATAAAAAATGTCTACTTCCTGATATTATTAAACTATATTTTCAAACTAGAATTACTTTAGCTTTTTCCTTTAGATCAGTGGTTCTCAGTGTGTGGTCTCTTGACCAGCACCATCCCTACCAGCTGGGAAATTGTTAGAAATAGGAATTCTTAGACCCCACCCTGACCTTCTTTTTTTTTTTTTTTTTTAAAGATTTTATTTATTTATTTGTCAGAGAGAGAGAGAGAGAGAGCAAGCACAGGCAGAGGCAGAGGGAGAAGCAGGCTCCCTGCTGAGCAAGGAGCCCGATGTGGGACTCGATCCCAGGACGCTGGAATCATGACCCGAGCCGAAGGCAGCAGCTTAACCAACTGAGCCACCCAGGCATCCCCAACCCTGACCTTCTTAATCAGAAATTCTTTGGATTGGAACCCAGAACTCTGATTTTTTTTTTTTTACAAGCCCTTGTGATTTTGATACACACTTAAGTCTGATATCATTGCTCTAGATAAGTAATGAATGGTATTGGCTTTCCCTCCCAATTTATTTTATTGTGGTAAAATACCACATAACACAAAATTTACCATTTTAACAATTGAGTGTTTATTTCAGTGCTATTAAGTGCATTTATATTGCTGTGCACCCTCATACCCATTTCCTAAACTTTTTTCATCATGCAAATCTAGATTCTGTACCTATAAACAATTAACTCTTCATTCTCCTATTCCCTCAGCTTTTGGCAATCACCATTGTACTTTCTGCCTCTCTGATTTTAAACTACTCTGATACCTCATATAAGTGGAGTCATACAAGTATTTGTCTTTCTGTGACTGAATTATTTCCCTTAGCAAAATGTCCTAAAGTCCATGATGTTGTAGCGTATCAGAATTTACTTCTTTTTCTTTTAAAGATTTTATTTATTTATTTGACAGACAGAGAGATCACAAGTAGGCAGAGAGGCAGGGAGAGAGAGAGGGGGAAGCAGGCTCCCTGACAAGCAGAGAGCCTGACGCGGGGCTCGATCCCAGGACCCTTGTCCTGAGCCGAAGGCAGGTCTTAAACCAGGCACCCCAGAATTTACTTTCTTTTTAAGGTCTGAATAATATTACACTCTATGGTAGGGGCTAAGGGGAGCTGTCTAAGGTGGGCCACTTTGGGATGAAGATTACATTTTGAGTTTAAGTCAATGAGACTTTGTGGACTCAAGTGAAATTTTTGCTCCTCCTTTAATTGTATAGAAAGATCTAATTAGGGGTCTTTCCCAGAATAAGGATTACTACCAGAGATAAATTTTTTCTGACGTGACCCATCTTATAGCAGGGTTAAATATCTAATTACCAAGTATCTGCTCTCCTTATTGCCTGGAATTGCATTCCTTCCCTTCAAAGTCCATACCCTTATCTCCTTCTCCTTAGTTTAGCAAGACATAAATACCTCATTTTGCTTGGCTGTCTTTGGAATTTCCATGTCTGTGTAGATTTCCCGCAGGAAATTAAATTTGATTTTCTCCTATGATCTGCTTCATGTCCATTTAATTCTTAGTCCCAGCTAGGAGGATCTAGAAAAAGAAAGTTCCTGCTCCCCTGCAGTATGTATATTATTACAGCTTGTTTATCCATTTCATCCTCTGATGGGCACTTAGTTTGTTTCCATCTTTTAGCTAAAATTTTGAATAATGCTGCTATGAATATCGAAGTACAAATATCTCTTCAAAACCCAGTTTCAATTCTTTTGGATATATATCTAAAAGTGGAATTGTTTGGAATCATATGGTAATTCTATTTATAATTTTTTTGAGAACTCGCCATACTGTTTTCCACAGTGGCTGCACCATTTTTACACTACCACCCCAGGAACCTCTATACAGAGTTCCAACCTTTTCCCCTATATCCTTGGCAAATTTGTTATTTTCCTTCTTCTTTTTTTTTTTAATAGTGAATATCCTAGTGGATATGAGGTGATATCCCACTGTATTTCTGATTAGTGATGTTGAGTGTCTTTTCATATGCTTATTAATAGGCCATTTATATATTTTCTGTGGGGAAATGTCTATTTAATTTCTTTTGTCCATTTTTTTAACAAGTTGTTTTTTGTTGTTGAGTTTTAGGAATTCTATATATACTCTGGGTATTAAACCCTTGCCAGATATTGATCTGCAAGTATTTTCTCCCATTCTGTGGGTTACCTTTCTACTCTGTTGATAGTGTCTTTTGAGATATAATTTTTAAAAAATCATGAAATCTAGTTTATTCACAAGGGTTTTATTTCTATTTTAGAGATCACACATTTCAGAAAAACTACTGATTGAATTTTTAAATTTCATCTTCCCACAATTGTCAAAAAATGTAGAATAGAATGGTCTTCAAATCTATGATAGCTCGTTATATTATTGAAATAAAGTTTATTTCTTTAAGCACCTTTATTAGGAAAGTGTAATGGTCATTTTGGAGAAAATAGTGAAAAATATTATGATAAGGAGCATTATGTAACATATCAACTTGAATTCAAATATTGTGTGTAATGAAGCAACTTTAATACAGAATTTCATAATGAAAGCTTTTTGCAATTATATAAAACTTACAATTTCCAACCTATGGGTGGGTAAGCTAAAGTGTGAAGCACATATACAATAAAATAACTAATCAGGTCATGGTCTCATGGGTCATGAGATTGAGCCATGCATCAGGCTCTTGGCCTTTGGAACATTTATGATATTAATATTTCCTGTATACAAAATGAATTATTTAATGTTATCATATAGGTGAAGAGGTTTAATCATCCTTTAGAATAATTTGTGTCCCCACTAAGTTTGATATTTTGACCTACTCCTTTTTCAGGTTCAATAAATATGGTAAGGAAGATTACAGACAAAAATTGTCCACAGAGATTATCTGTTAATTATATTATATCATTTTCTGTCTCATATATATGAAGGTGTCTTGATAAACCAAGTCACAGTTGCATTTAATAGTACCTACAGATGTATTAAATTGTTAGTCTCATAACTGGCAGTGACTAGTCTTTTTTTTTTTTTTTTTAAAGATTTTATTTATTTATTTGACACAGAGAGAGAGATCACAAGTAGGCAGAGAGGCAGGCAGGGGCAGGGGGTGGGGGTAGGGGGCAGAAACAGGCTCCCTGCTGAGCAGAGACCCCGATGCGGGGCTCGAACCCCAGGACTCTGAGATCATGACCTGAGCCGAAGGCAGAGGCTTTAACCACTGAGCCACCAGGCAGCCCCTGGCAGTGACTAGGTCTTAAAATCCATTATAAAAGAAGTCTTGACCAGGAAAACTGTCAGGAAACTAGGTAATTTAACTCAGTAGGGGCAAAAAGCTCAGAATTCACAAAAAGTTAGTGCTTTTGAATGTATTTCAGAACTTAATTTAATCTAAAAGCATACACAGAATGAGATAATATAGATCTGAGGCATATTTTACCTGTCAAGGACAAACTCTACATATTCACCCAACCTTTGTATTTTACTATTTTATATACTTCACAGTCTAATATTTTTGGTGTGTTTTTTCATCTTACAAAGCACAATAAACCTAATTTTTAAAATGAGCAGGAATAATCTGTTTCATTGTTTTGTACCCTTACTAGATAGTTCAAAGGCTCAAAGGCTGTCTGCAGACTAAGGGGTATCGGACTTTGTTACTGAATGACAACAATTTCATATGCAGTCAATAGGATAAGGCTGCATGGCAGTTGCCTTGATAGATCACTTACCATGATTATTAATATTTGAGTTACTTAATATGGTAGATCTATTCACTGTTAATTATATTCAGGCGTGAAGTAAATTGACTTGAAAATTATATTCATTTTTTTTAGGCACCCAGTACTATGTAGGCACTGCACACATAACTAGAAATACAGTCTCACATTAAAAGCAAAAAGCTCTAGGGCGCCTGGGTGGCTCAGTGGGTTTAAGCCGCTGCCTTCGGCTCAGGTCATGATCTTGGGGTCCTGGGATCGAGTCCCGCATTGGGCTCTCTGCCTCAGCAAAGAAGCTGCTTCCCTCTCTCTCTCTCTCTGCCTGCCTCTCCATCTACTTGTGATCTCTCTGTCAAATAAATAAAAAAAAAAAAAAAATCTAAAAAAAAAAAAAAGCAAAAAGCTCTATTAGTTTCTTTAACTTCAATGATATGGTACTTAATGCAAATGTACACTTATGAATAAAAATGTCACCAATAAAATACTAAGAATAAAAATAGTTGAATTTATTTAACTAACTTGTAGTTAAGGAAACAGTAATTATTTCTAATTACTAAAATCTAACCACTTATTTTCAAAATAAATTCAGCATGATACGTCAAGTTATTTGTGTTCATCCCTAGGATTTAGCACAAAGTTTCTTCAGCAATTTGACATTTATTTTCAATAAAGAGAAAATAGAATTATAAATATTTTATATACATCTGCTTTTTCTCGAATACTAAGTTTTATAGAATCTGTGAAAATAAAATATACTCCAAATAACACCAGGCCTTCCTGAAATACCACATGCTGGGTGATTAAACTCTCTTATTTTTTAAAACATTTAACTAATTTATTTATTTTAGAGAGAGAGGCAGAGAGAGCACATAAGAGCAGAGCTAAATACAAGGGAGAGGCAGAAAATCCCAAGCAGACTCTGTGTAGACCCTGAGGCAGGGCTTGATCTTCAGACTCCTGATATCATGACCTGAACCAAAATCACAAGCCAAAAGCTTAAGTGAATGAGCCATCCAGGTGCCCCTAAAATCTCTTTTAAAAATAATTTTTTTCTGTTCAGTTTTAGAAAATGAGGAAATGTAGAAAGATTAGAAATCCATTAAAGTAATTTAAAATCTACTTTCCTTGGGCATTTTGAGCTAAGTTGTATTATATTGCTGAGGACTTTATGAGTCTGATGGTTTTAATTTAGAGGTCTGCAGTATTTTCCTATCAAAGACCAGGTAGTGATTTTCTTAGGATTTGCAGGCCACAGAGGTTTCAGTGTTTGTTATTTCTGTTGAGGGACGGAGGTCTTGGAGCTATTTGGTCTGCCATTTTTGCTATCACCTATTCAGCCTAATTTGGAGTCATACAGTTTGGGAGGAGGACACTTAGCTATCTAACAAAAATGCCCAAATTAAGCACTTCTGATGCATACTAATGAGACTGCTGTGTTGGGGGGGGGATGTGCAATTACTTAAATTTTAAGATAAGTACTACTCTTTTAAAACTTCATTTTATTCAAATTATGGTATTTTATCTTGGGTATTTGATAGATATTTCAGAAATTAATGCAGTGAGCATTATATTTGTGGCCAATGGTAAAAGCTGAGATTTTAAATGAAAAAAAAAATTAATTTATGGAAAACATATTTGCTGCTGTAGCTTCACGGGTTCCCAGTGAATAAATGCTTTTCTGATGATATCTATGATTATATCAACAAATATAGTTTTTAAATAATATATGAACTGTGTTAACATTTGGAAAATCTGGATAACTCATTGGACAAATATTTTCTATTTTTTAGTAGATGTGCTGCTGAAGCGAGCACGAACAAATATTTTCTAAATGACCAACATATGATGACATAAAAGTATGCCTGGGTAAAACATCCATACAATGTGCAATACAGATGAATGAATTTCAATATCAGAGTAGGAAAATGTATTTATATGATTTTGAATTCCACATTGCAACTTTTTTTAAAAGATTTACTTATTTGATAGAGGGAAGAAGCGTGCCCATGCATGAGAGAACAGGGGGAGGGGCAGAGGGAGAAGGAGAGAATCCTCAGGTAGACTCCCCCCATGAGCTTAGAGCCCAACACAGGGCTCGATCCTAGGAACCTGAGATCATGACCTGAGCTGAAACCAAGAGTCCAACACTCAACCGACTGGTCTACCCAGATGCCCTGCAACTGTCTTTTAAGGAACTACTATTTTTCAAGTTTGGGTGTAATATCAAAGAACATTTTAGTTATATGAAGTAGTTATTAAAATACTCTCCCTGTTCCAATTTTATGTCTATGTGAAACCAAATATCAACCAAAATAAGATGTCATATTAACTGAATGCAGAGGCAGATATGAGTATCCTGCTGTTCCCTTTATGCAGGATAATAAACAGATTGTAGATATGTGAAAAATGACACACTTCTCATTGATTTTTTATTGCAGAAAATACAGTTGTTTTTATAAAATGTTATTTATATTAACATGCAATGAATTTGTTATTGTTAAATGAGTTAATAAATTACTGATTTTTTAATTTCTTAATTTTTTAGTTGGCAAATATCAGTTAATAAAAGTCAGGCAAACAAAAGGTCTTTAGAGTCTTCAATATTTTTTAGGAGCATAAGTGTTCTAATATGAAAAGCTTTGGGAACCGTTACTTTAAGGGATCCTTTACTTCCCTAGTTATGCTCACTCTGGCATCAAGGTCTTGAATCCAAAAAGCAGGTATCTAACTTGTGAGAAATTGAATTTTGTACGTGTAATATATGTGTAATTAATTTTATAGCAAATACAATGTTTTCTGAACTTGGACTTTGGTTTCCTTTCATTGAGACTGATAAAGCTTTGACCTATAATACAGACATGGGGATGTCCAGGTCGCCTGGCTCCTCCTCTATGAGGGGAATTTGTCATCCTTAATATCTTTATCCTTCAGTGTAATTATTCACTGGTTCTTTGGTTTTGGGTTAGTATTTATATCTTCAAACTTCACAATCACTAAATGATGTCAGGGTTGATGAGCCTGGTTCACTGCTCTGTCAGTGGCTGTGAAATGAGCTGCCTCTGCAGCTTTTTCTGGAACATGTTCTAAATGCTCTTGGGCCACTTTTCTCTCAACATTCTTTTGACAACTGCAGCAAATAAAGGGAGTTATATATATAAGAGGACATGTGGTACATCAGTGTTTATTTCCTTTTGTTTGGGAGATTTCTGTATATATTACAGCAAAATGAAAACAAATTTCTTATCTGTGGATGAATACAAGGATGAAGCATGGATGCCATTTTGCTTCCTGTGCTCTCATTAGTCATATCTAGTAAGAAATAACTATGGGTTGTCACTGTTGAATCACTTTATGGTGATTACCACGTGGTTTATATGTGCGAAGCTATGGATTCAGTGTAATGGTTTTAAAAGTACATTTATCTTGGAAAATAAATTATTGTAAGCTGCAATTAAAATTTTATAGAAATATCATCAACTATGCTAAAAGTATAACCATCTTCCCACTTGGAAAGAAGGAAGGAAGGAGGGGAGGGAGGAAAGGAGGGAAGGTGAGAGGGTGGAAGGAAGAAGAAGAAAGAAACAATGAAAGAAACTAATGAATGAAAGAAAACAAAAATAAAACTTTTTGCTCTCACTTTTCTTATGAGAAGGCCAGTCCTGGTCAATCTGTGGGCATTTTGGTGGCAGAAAGAATTAGTCCTTTTATTTTCAGGTCTTCATTTTGCCCTCAAATGGAGTGATCTATTCCTAATGCAAATTTGACTACTTAAAGACAACTTATCATGTATTCTCTAACTGGTTCTTTTCTAAAGATTTTTATTTATTTGAGAGAGAAAGAGAGAGACTGAGAGAGAGAGCACCAGCAGGGGCAGGGGCAAATGGAAATGGAGAAGCAGACTCCCCCCTAAGTAGGGAGCCCAACAAGTGGCTTGATGCCAGGACCCTGGGAACATGACCTGACCCGAAGGCAGATGCTTAACCAACTGAGTCACCCAGGAGCCCCTCTCTAACAGGTTTTTATCTTTTGTCACAACTATCCACCTCCACACCCCCTGCCCTTTGTCTCTAAGGTCAAAATTATTTAGGAAGCTAATCTTGATAATACTCAAGAGTTATAAACTTGCTTGTCAAAAATAATACTGGAAAGCAGATTTTAGTGAACAATGCTTGACATCCACTGACTACTCTAAACTAATGCAAAATCTGTAAATAACATAGAACTTGAGAGAGAGTGTTCATTTAAGGTCTAGTCAATGTGAAATACTACTGTTATCTGACTAATCAACGTATCTAAGTCAGAATCTAGAAAAAACCTTGTTTGGTCAATCTTTCTGAAGTCTCTGGATTATCAATGACTGCTATTCAATATGCCTTTAAAACAACTGATGTTAAGTTATTGTGCCTACCATGTACGATATAGTCAAACTTTCTCCAACTAGAAGTAGAGTTAAGAAGATATATAAATAGATACTCATTTTATGAAAATGTACTCTATCCCCTCTAAGAAAGAGAGAAAAAGGGATTAACATTTTTTCATTACAATTATGAAATATGTATATATCAATAGTAATTTTTATTTATTTGACAGAGAGAGCACAACCAGAGGGAGCAAGAGAGGGAGAAGTAGGCTCCCCACTGAGCAGAGAGTTTGGCACAGGGCTGGATCCCAAGACTCTGAGATCATAACCTGAGCCAAAGGCAGATGTCTAGCTGACTGAGCCACCCAGGCTCCCCTAGTAATTTTATTACTAAAACCACGTATAACTTATCAAAACAGCCACTTTATGTATTGAAAAAAGATTCATTCTTGCTAAATTAAATATAAAAGCTATTATCAAATATACTAACAAGTTTATTAACTGAATAATAAATTTTAAAAACACTCAGTTCTGGTGTATCCACTTCTCATAAATAATCTAGAGCTAACATAATGATTTTAAATAATTTTATAATAGCAAACTAATTTTAGTGTTTTTTTTAATCTTTCACTTTATGGGAACAAAAATCATTTTATATAGAGCTTCTTATTTGTTAGTTAAATATAGAATATGCTTGTTAATTGCAATACTTGCATTCTGAGTTAATAAATGCTTTTTCTGCACCTGTTATATGCCAGGAGTTGTACAGACTTCCCACAAAGAAACCTGGCATTAATATTAGAAGTTAGTTCTTTGCTTTCTTACATTTCCCATGCAATTAAAAAAATTGAGTTCTAGAGTTTTTCTGTTCCTTTTTGTCAATGCTGATAGTTGGAAATCATTAAAGCAAGCCCTGGTAACTGTTTTTAGGATGTCAATTCCTATTAGACAGGGATGGGATTCTTCCAATATTTCATCCATGTTATGTCATTATTTCTGGTTTTAAAGATTTATGCTTTTACATTCAACCATTGCTACAGATAAATGCTTTTATCATTCAACTGTCAATGCTGACATATATATTTTTGGGTGTGTTTTATATATCATTATATATACATATCATATTACATATATATACACATATATATCATGTTATACATAATGTTGGAAAACTATCCATGTAATACCTTTTTATTAACAGCCTTTTAAAAATAAGAATGAATAATTTTATCCAATTTTGATGCATAAATGAAGGTGGTAATATAGAATGTATTCCTTGACATTATTATAATTAATCTTATTATTAATAGATTTTCTACCAGTAAATTATATTTCCATACATGGGCTAGTATTCTTAGCTAGTCTGCTACTTAGAAAACCCCCCAAAATGCAAAAAAAAAAAAAAAAAAAAGTGAATAGCTAAAACTATTGCCTAGAAAGCATGGCAATTTTTTAGAAAGCAGAACAAGATGGATTTGTAATAGGTGGTAGCCTAACTCAAACTACAGGGAAATTATCTGGCATGCCTTGTGCCATGACAGAATTTGTTTCTTGCTTAGGACCTGTTTAAAGTCAAGGAATGGTAAGAAATTTCTTCTGTTTAAGTAAAATACTATTTATTTTAACCAATGGCCTGTGGGAAAAATGACTAGAAAAGGTTAACAAAACAAGCACAGAGTGGAAGGCACCTGGGTGGCTCAGTATTGTGAGCATCTGCCTTCGGCTGAGGTCACGATCCTGGGGGCCCTGGCAGAGAACCCACTTCTTTCTCTTCCTCTGCCTGCTGCTCCCCCTACTTGTGCTCTCTCTCTCTCTCCACTGGAAAAGTCATCATCACTCTTATAAAGAATGGCTTTTTATTTTCAATCCAATTTTTACTGTGTGAAAATGTAAAATGTTAAGGACTTTATAATACTAACCTTAAATTTTGGAACAGTCTACAAATATTTGCTTTGCTCATTAGATTTCCCCTGATATTAATATCCTTTCCTAAATCCCATAAAACGTACACACCAGCTTTTAAAGACAGTGTCTAATCTATACACAGTCCACAAATCCTTTATGTTCTCCAGCCTACATTTGAGTCATTATTTCAAAGAAAAGTCATTATTTCTTTCTCATTGTTCTGTTCTTCCTCATATTACATGAGAAAAAGAAAAAAAATGAATGACTTTGCAATGAGTGCTACAAATTCTCAATAAACTGTGAAACAGTAGTGAACAGCTGTCAGTACCTTACTCATCAAAAATATAACACTATTTCAAATTTTAAAGTTGTAAGATATTTTACTACTATCTATATATGCAACTTTTAGACTTTTTAGACAGTCTTTTTGACTGCCTTTTAGAATGAAAAATAAGAGAGATATAAACTCTTGTTAGTTCTTTAAATATTTGAGATAGCATTGCAAAGGAATTGGTAAGAGCTTATAAATGAAAATGAGGATTTTTAGCAGTCATTTTAGTTCTTTTGTCCATATAAAGTTATATACTTAAAGCTAAATCATTGACAATTGCAGTTTTGAAAGTTCTCACATAGGTACACCATTTCCATAGCACATTCTAAAGAACAAAGAAACTTTTTATAGTTGAAGTGAAAATAACTCCTTAGTCAATGAAACAAACCAGTCTTTATTCTTTATTACTTATAACAAGAGAGACATAAAGACTCATTCTACGCCATCATTATTCGCCTCTTCAGTAGAGCTGAGAAGAGTTCATGAAAATTCATGTTCATGAAAGTTAAGTCTTAATAATTAGAATAAGGAAGAAAAGATGACTAAGACATCAATATAATTGCCTTATCCTCAATCCATTCTTACTTGCAAGGTCTGACTGTCATGTTGACTAGTTCTCAGCAGCCTACAGGGCACAAGGGGATAATAGACATATGGGTCAGGAGGTCCTACCTCGATTATGATATAGATTTGTCCTAGTGCCCAGCAAATGCCTAAAACTAGCAAATATTCAATAACTGAATGAAGAGATCATGCTCTATAGAACAATATTTTTAAAAAAGAATTTCCCATGTTCCCGATTTGAGAGTTTTTTGTGCTCTGGATTTTTTTCTTAGTTGCCTTTATATAGATAGATGCCTGATTTCCTAATGGGAAATTCGGTTTTCTAAAATTAGGCACAATGTTTTCTGCCAACTTTTCATAACAAAAAAGCACACAGAATCTATTTGACAATGATTAGTTGGATGGCCAATAATTTTGCTGAAAAATAAATTTGTATATTCTGACTGATATTATGAATAATAACAGATAAATGAAATTATGAGTAAAAATTCATAATAGAGTATTTATTTACAATTTATTATATAGATCATATACATGGGCCCTGTAGGAAATACCCATTTTACCTAATAAGTTAGATGGATTGTTTTTATGCTTAATATATTTTAATTTCCAATTAACTTTTCATTATACATTTAATTATATAACATCATTTTAATTGCTTAGGAGTGGTAATGGATTATCTAGTTTTCCTGGTACTTCCCATAGAATTTCCAAATAAAAGGTTATTCTCCTTTGGTTTCCTGGTAGAATCTGTCTCTAGTTATAAGTGCTGAATTCTTTCTTAAACTAAACCAATCTTCTTTGTCAAATATTACAGAAAATATCTCTTGTCTTGACAATGGAAAATGTCCAAGATGCTGACGTTCATTAATGAAGTAATTTTGAAGCATTATCTTGCTTTGAATCAATATTAAGTCTCCAGTGTTTTCAAGAGTACATTAGTATATAATTTAAAGTAAGTTTAGAGCCAAAAGAAGTATGTGAATTTAGTTTGACATGCTGTTTTACTAAGAGAAGTTCTTGTCTGAATGGCAAAGAGATGAAGCTTTGACTCTCTTAAGATTAATTTGCACACTATCCAATATTTTCATGCTGAGAAAGCAAAGGCATCATCCCAATTTAGAAGCATTTAGTAATTTCTAAACGCAAAACCCAGGAAACAGGCAAATATCCATTTTTCCCCCCAAATGGAGCTTTAGATGAAGGTTTGGCATGCACTTATGCTATTTGTAAAAAAAAAAATAACTAATTGATTAGACACTGTCAAGTCACTGAAAAAATTTATTCCTTAAATGCCTAATTAAAATAATATAATTTAACATTTGTATATATGAATATTTTAATTTAATTAGGTGACAGTAGAAAAAAATCAGGAGGAAAATCCCATCGATGTTTAAAAAACCACAGATCTTTAAAAACATTTGCTACTTGTACAAAACATTAACATAACTCAGCCATATTTCCATAGAGTCAGAAAATACATCTCGTGTCAAAAAAAAAACCCAGAGTGGGGTCCCTGGGTGGTAATCAATCAATCAGTCAAACGGTAAAGCCTCTGCCTTCAGCTCGGGTCATGATCTCAGGATCCTGGGATCAAGCCCTGTGTCAGGCTCCCTGCTCAGTGGGGAGCCTGCTTCTCCCTCTCCCTCTTCCTTTTCCCCTGTTTGTTTCCTCTCTCTCAAATAAATAAAATTTTAAAACAAAAAACAGAAAAACAAAAAATAGGGTGCCAGACAACTTAAAATGCAGAATCTGGAAGCTGATGTAGAATAATAGAAAGAATCTATAGAAATTGGATTATTAGAAGATATGACATGATGACAATAATAAAAATAACATAACAATAGTTCATAGTTGCTATGAATGTTTGATGTTTCAATTATCTTCTAAAGAGCTTCTCATTGTTAATTTATTTAATGCCAGACAACCTTATGAGATTGGTTATCTGACTTTATAGATGAAAACAAAAGCAAAAGGACATTAAGATACTTGCTTAGAATCATGTAAATAAATATTTCAGGACCCTGGACTCAATCTCTAATAGTGTAGCTTAACTATTTCTCAATATTAATAAATAATATAAGATAAGCTAATAATGAGATAATGCTAATAATTTTTAAAAATATTAATCTGGTACTAATAGTGGTGATCTTTTTAACAGTAATACAAACCTGACGGGTTTGTTGTCAGAATTAATAATACTAGTGCTTATTTTAACATTTTTATGTATCCTAGAAGTGATCACTCACTCTTATCTTTTTTTTTAAAGATTTTATTTATTTATTTGACAGAGAGAGAGATCACAAGTAGGCAGAGAGGCAGGCAGAGAGAGAGGGGCAGGGCTCGATTCCAGGACTCTGAGATCATGACCTGAGCTGAAGGCAGAGGCTTAACCCACTGAGCCACCAGGCGCCCCGATCACTCTTATCTTAATATGTATTAATATGTATCACTCATAAAATTGTCAATGTGCTTACGTAAGTGTTTGCTCCATTAGTTAGATTGGAGGTTGGCAAGGTTTTTTCTGCAAAAGGCTTTATGATATATACTGGGGCTTTGCGAATCATGAAGTCTCTGTCTCAAATTACTCACCTCAAGCACTAAGCTGCCATAAACATATGTAAACAAATGAGTGACTGTGTTCCAATAAAACTTCATTTAGAGGGGCACCTGGGTGGCTCAGTGGGTTAAGCCTCTGCCTTCGGCTCAGGTCATGATCCCGGGGTCCTGGGATCGAGCCCCGCATCGGGCTCTCTGCTCAGCAAGGAGCCTGCTTCCCTTCCTCTCTCTGCCTGCCTCTCTTCCTGCTTGTGATCTCTCTCTGTCAAATAAATAAATAAAAATCTTTAAAAAAAAAAACTTCATTTAGAAAAACAGACAAGTCTGATTAGGTTCACAGGCCATAATTTCTCAAACCCTGCCTTAGATAATATTGGTTTAGATATGATAGAGCGAGATGTTATATTTAAGTCTATGTTTAGATTCTATAACTGATATGTAGCTGCAGAAGTACATTATATTGAATCTTACCTATAATATCTCCATTATAGTATCTTCTTTAGATAGAGCTGCATGCCAGCCTGGTAACTTCCCAGCGTGGTTCACTTATGGGATTCTGATTATATGGTAACTATCTCAACAACTCACATGACAAACATGTATTTATAAAGTCCCAAGTGAGCTAACAGAATGACACCTGAATTAATGATTAGATGAACAAATGCTACTTTCACATATACTTTCTATGCAGCTATTTTAAGTTGTACATCAGACAACTGGAAGATGGAAATTTTATACACAATGTCAAGAACCACTTTGGAAAATGTGTTTTTTTTGTAGAAGCAAATTTCTGGGGAAGTCTCTATTATATTTAACTGGCAGCTTGACTGCTGAGCAGATGATACTAATGCAGAAGGTGCTCCATAAATTCCTCATTAAAACAGAAACTTGAACTTTTTATGTGAAAGCAATTTAATTCCCTATGCCTGTAACTGCAGTTTGTTTCCCAGTGAATATCAAGTTTGAAAAGAGAGACCTTACATATATTTTTATTGATATGAATGAAAAACTAAAATGATACATTTGAGAAAACACATAGAAAACAAATATTGTATGTTTTTACATGTACAATGATACTTCATGAAAATGATACTTTATTCTTCCTATGTTCAGAACATAGATGCAATTTCACTTGGCAGTTTCAATACCAGGGGTGACTTCACTTTCCATTAAGTTATCAGAAATTTCAAATTTTGGACTTCTTTATTCTCAAATGTCCTTGCCTCCAACTTTACAAAGTTTGTATGTAGACTAAATCACCTTTGTGTCCTTCTGAGAAAAAGATCTCACCTACATACATACATATATATGCACACATTCACTGTGAAAATGTGCATTTGCCCCCAGCCTTTCTTGTTTTGTGTTCCCTAAAAACAAAAGCAACTCTTCTCATGCAAAGTTAATGCCTCTCCCATCTCCTTGCTAGTCCTTTAATCTTCTCAAGGCCTAATGCTAACTTATTCTCTTCTTGAATCTAGTTTCTAGCTCTAGAATCCTGAGTCTCTTTTTCCCTTACTCATTCTCCTCAGTCTGAAAAACTCAAAATTCTGCTAGGTCTTCTGTCTTAAATATTGAATCACCCCTAGTTGTTATTTTAATTTTGTTCTTTCCTTCTTTGCTAAACATCTTGGAAAAACAGTGTCTGTTTTCTTACTACCTTTATTTTATTTTATTTTTTCTTCTTACTGCCTTTAAAATAAGGTATCTTCTAGTGCTGTTCTTACTAGCACCTGTATCTGTAATACAGCTTCTTAGCAATTTCAGGACTTTGGATCCTTTAACAATCTCATGAAAGTTATGCGTTTGCCCCTGTGATAATGTACATACTTGGAGAATTCCTTATATAAGTTTAGGGTATTCAGACTCCTTAAAGCTCTTCTATGTTGACAGGTGATACATTCATCTCAAATGAAGCATCCCTCCACTCTTTCCTGTAATAAATCCCCATAAATTTCAATACCACCCACATAGTCATGAATTGTCAATCCATGAATCCTTCCTCAACCTCCTTCATAACTCCCAGGTCTTCTATTGGACTTCTCTCCTTGTACACTGCACATTCAATACGTCCATAATTACCTATAGTATTTCCTCCAAATCTATCCCTACCCTTACTTCCTATCCTGATGAAATGCAGCATCATGGCCAAAAACTGGGGGGACTATCTTTGCCACTTTTACCCTTTATGTACGATCTGTGAGAAAGTCATTTTGACTATAGTCCTAAATTTCTCAGATCCTCTCCATATTCTTTCTATTGTTTCAGAATCTGGATGTGCCATTTTCAATGATATAACCACAATTCCTATAACCAACCATCATCATTATGTCCACATCTGCATCTAGAGAATAAAAAGGGTCTGTTTTTTAAGCAGCCATTATTGTTCCCCAATTACTTGTTTCATCCTTCTGTTTTGGCATTTCTTCTTTTCAGTGGCCATTTTAATTGTCTGTTATATTCCCTTTTAGTGAGAAGGGAAATTAGTACATCTTTTGGTTGGAGGTAATAGAAATATAAGAAATTTGTTCAAGAGGTTCTTAATGACAGGGGCGCCTGGGTGGCTCAGTGGGTTAAGCCGCTGCCTTCGGCTCAGGTCATGATCTCAGCGTCCTGGGATCGAGCCCCGAGTCGGGCTCTCTGCTCAGCAGGGAGCCTGCTTCCTCCTCTCTTCCTCCTTCTCTGCCTGCCTCTCTGCCTACTTGTGATTTCTCTCTGTCAGATAAATAAATAAAATCTTTAAAAAAAAAAAAAAAAAAAAAAAAAAAAGAGGTTCTTATTGACAAAGAGAAACTTAAAGGGTGAAAAATAATCCATAATCTCCGTATGCAATAGCACTTGCACAAAGTTAGGAAATTCACAAAGTACACAATACAGAAGTTTATTTCCACCATGTCTTATCTTCTTCTACCCCCAGTTCTTCTTCCCAAAGTTTACCAGTGTTACCATTTTTTGTAATTCCTTATAGAAGAATTTAAAAAAGAAAAAGAAAATATATATATCTATTTTTAATTTTATGAAAAAGAGATAATTGCCTACATATAATTACTTAATAAAATCATTTGGAGACTCATTTATTAAGTAAATGTTTTCTAAGTGTCTATCTTGTTTCTAGAATTGATTTTTAACTGTCATTTATGACTCTGAGCAAGTTTCCTAAACATTCTTTGTCTCAAGTTCTTTATGTTTAAAATAGGGGAAATAGTTGTCCCTACTCATAATTTTTGTGAAAACTAAATAACTTGCTCCATGTAAAAGTGCCTACAGTGTCTCGCTTGGTAAATTAAATAAGCTTCATATAAATGTTAGCTCTTATTATTTTTTTCTATTATTATATTTCAGGTACTGTTTTAGACACTGAGAATTTATCTGTAACAATGTTGACAAAGACCTTGATTAAAAGAAAACTAGATTCCCATGGTGGAAGGAGCAAACAATAAACAAGAAGATTAATAAGTACAACAATAACATCAGTTATTGATATGTACCATGAAGATAATATGAAGTTGATATAACAGACTAGGACCAAACAGAGATGGGGAAGGTAATCAAGAAATTCTGGTACAGTGGTTGGGGAAGGCCTCTGACATATTGATATTTGAGCTGGGATGTGAGAAGTGCTAGTCCCACAAGGATGAGAGAAAATGTATTCCATGTAGGGAAAAGAAAAGTTAAAAAAAAAAAAAAGGCTCTGACTTAACATGAAAATGAGTTTGATGTTTCATGTAAAAAAAAAATGTAGAAGTGTAGATTTTAAAAAAAACATTGAGCCAGGGAGAGTGGGTTAAGAGGTTACATAAACATGGAGAGAATGTCTTTTGTTGGCTACAATAATATAGTAACTGGTACCAGACTTGTTTTCCTATCATACACAACTATAAACTGGACGAGCTCTGTAAAGTACATCCAGTTGTTGGAAAATAGTCATGTTGAGTTGTATCTTGTTTTCAGATAAGATGTCTGACAAGGGGCACTTTCCAAGGTGGTGGAGCACAATCAGAGTGGCTGTGTTGATAAGCTGAGAAGACAGACATCATAGTTGGGAGTGGCTCAAAAGCGTTGTCAAGAACAGAAACCTCTACAGGAGGGTGAAGAGAGGTGGAGGGGTGAACTTGGAATCTGTACATGGGATCCAACAACAGATTTTTGACAGAGAGCTTATCTTCAGGTATACTGGATAAGCCTCCATAAGGCCCAGCAGAGAGCAGTCGTTATGGGGCTGAGAGCAGAACGAAGATACCAGAGGTCATGCGTTTTGTGAAACTTGGAGTTCCAGCTTAGTACCTGGAGGGATCCTGCTGAGCCTCTCAGGAATTCACATAAGACAAGGAATGGAAGACCAAGATTTTGGAGAAAGAACAGGGACTACAGCCCATAATAGGGTTTGGCAAACATTGACCATAAAGGGACAGACAGTGAATATTTATCACGTATTTCATCACATATTTTAACTTGTTTTTTAACAAATCTTTATCAATTCAAAAAATTTTTACAAACCACTGGATTTTGTCACCTGGCTTTAGTTTGCTAACTTCTAGTATAATATAAATCTACATTCTAAGGCTAAAAGCAAAACTAAAATAGACCCACCAGAATAAAGACTAAAACGAAGTCTGAATGAACAAAAGATTTCCCCCAAATTTAACTACTTATCAGGAAAAGTCAACATTAACATTAACATTACGTTAAGGTTTATAACTGATCATACTGTATCATCAACAAGGTAGAGCATAAACTCAAAAACATATGTAAAAGCAAGAAAATGCAACCTAAAATTTTAAAAAAAAATGAAATGAGCCAATAGAAATGGAAGCCAAAATTACCCAGATGTTGAAATCAACAGACAGGAATGTACAACATGTATTATAAATATGTTCATGGACTTAAGAGAAAGGATAGTCATATTGAGGGAACATATGGGGACTCTCAGCAGAGAAATGAAAACTATTTTTAAAAAAAGCAAACTGAAACTTAAGAACTGAATTATAAAATACAGGAAATGAAAAATTTACTTGAGCTTAACATCAGATTGGAGACATGAAAGTGTCGGTGGCCTGGAAAACAGATCAATAAAAATTATACGAATAACAGAGAAAACAGTCTGAAAAATAAATGAATAGAGCCATGGTGACAGGTAGGACACTACCAGGTAGTAAAATCATGTGTTATTAGCATCTTGAAGAAGAGGAATAATATACAATGGAGCAGAAAAATATCTGAGGAACTTATGGATAAACAATTCCCAAATTTGATGAAAAATATTTGCAGCTTAGAGATGTACAAATTTTAGCGAAACTCAAGCAGGATGAATACAAAGACAGTATGCCTAGAAATATCATAGTTTAGTTACTGAAAAGCAAAGATGAAGAGAATCTCTTAAAAATTAGCTAGAGAAGGACACATTGTGAAAGAGGGAAACTAACATCCTTTCCTCTAAAAAGATTTATACAGCTTATATTCAGTCACCATGATTCATACACCACTTTATAATGCCTCTGTCCATCTAGGCTACATGAAAGAAGATAAAGGATAAATTATACATGCACATGTGTACACCCACGCATACAACATATATAACTATATGACTGATGCTGGAGAAGTGCTTTGCTTCTTATGTTTCACTGAATTTATCCAAAATGTTGAATTTGCATTAGACAAAATTTAGGTGAAGTATTTCCTAAAGTTTGCCTTAGTATACTTTACTTGATTTTAAGGTGTGTCCATGTTCTTACCCACTTACTAAAGGGAAATAAAATTTTATAAACAAAATGACATTTCATTTTTAAAAAAAAAAGTGCTTTGTAAACCTCATATATTTATAGACAAGAATTCTCTGTTCTAATCCTTCTAGTGGAAGCTTTTCACATAAGCTAAAGTCAGATCACAATGGTTTTAACCAGTTTGTTTAAAAAGTAAATGATTGCAATTTCTGGTTATTTTTCAGATTTTATTATAAACTTCACCTTCACAGCAAATAAAGCATATGTACAAAATCTATAAAATATTTCTTTGCTTATTGTATAAAACAAGTTAATGCCTCAAAACTTATGTTATACTGAGCAATCTCCAAATGCTTTTATCAATACATTCCTATTTTGTATTAGTTTTCAAAAAGGTCATCAGTCTATAAGAAGTTGAGAAAGACCTGCCAATTTTTATGTCTTGGCTTGGCATCAGCAGTCACACTGTCAAATGTGGCCTTTAGAGAGAATTCTGGCCTACTGGAAAACAGGCAGTTCAACTGGAGCTTCTATGGAGAAGTCATTTGATGGGCAGGTCTAAAACAGAAAAAAAGAAATCCTTTCTCTGTCTACTTCTCAGAAAGATTCTTTACATGCTAATTTTTCACTTTCATTTAGAAAAAAAAAAGAACAAAGAAGTGAATATATTCATTCAGCAATTATAGTCATTATGCAAACTCATAAATTTAAAATCTTTAGAGCATACTTCTCAGTTTAGTCTACTCTATTGTTCATTAATTTGAGTGTGATAAAAAAGGAAGCTTTGGAATAGGAAAGGAACACAAGCTGAACATTAAGGTTTGTATTCTGAGTGCTCCGTTCACGTTAAAAATGAGATCATCATGATTTTGAAAATCTTGACTTTGAAAAAAAATGATCTAAAATAGGTAAGTGGTATTACTGGGAGAATCTTCTCTGTATAAAGCTGATACTTTAATAAACATGTTTTTCCTTGCTTAATTCTAGTTTGTTTTTTCCAAAAATGAAATATTTCTTCTTACTTTCTAAATATATTCTCTAAAAATGTTTTATATTAAAATTCATAAACATGTTTTACATTAACAATTATACTTTTTCAATTTTTCTTTATTTGTTATATTTACAAAAAATAAAATTGATAATATACTGATAGGAGATGCAAGAGAAGAAAAGTAGAATGCTAAGAGGACAAGTAAGTATTGACAACTTTTTTTTTTTTTTTTAATAAGCTCAGCAATGGGCATGCCTCTGCCTCCTAGGGCAGGGCTTGAACTCACTAGCTGAGATCAAGACTGGAGCTGAGATCAAGTATAGGACACTTAACCAACTAACCAACCCAAGCAACTCTTTTGAGAATAAAATGCCCATACTATCCAAAGTCTCCTACTAATTTGATGCAATCCCCATCAAAATACCAGAGGTATTTTTTTGCAGAAATATAAGAGTCAATTTAAAGTTTGTGTAGAAGCACAAAAACCCCACATAATCATTAGCAATCCTGAGAAAAAGAACAAAGCCAGACAATATCACACTTCTGGATTTCAAACTATACTACAAAATCTTAGTAATTAAAACAGTGTAGTACTGGCTAAAAATAGATATATCAACCAATGCAACAGAATAAAAAGCCCAGAATTAAACCCTAGCATATATGGTAGCTATTTGACAAGGAGCCAAGAATACCCAAGGGGTAAATGATAGTCTCCTCAACAAGTGGTGCTGGGAAAACACATGGAGAAATACATGTCACACACACACACACACACACACAGAGAGAGAGAGAGAGAGAGAGAGAGAAATATTATGCAACCATGAAAAAGATGAAATCTTGCCATTTGCAACAACATGGCTGGAACTAGAGGGTATTATGCTAAGTGAAGTAAGTCAGTCAGAGAAAGACAAATACCATATGATTTCACCAATTTAAGAAACAAAAAAGCAAAGGGGTAAAAGAGAGGGAGCGAGAGAATGAGAGAAAGAGGCAAAACAAGAAACACTCTTGAGAATAAATTGATGGTTATCAGAAGGGAGGTGGGTAGAGGATGGGTGAAGGAGGTGATGGGGATTAAGAAGTATACTTCCCGTGATGAGCATCAGGATGTATGGAAGTGCTAAATCACTGTACTGT
This sequence comes from Lutra lutra, assembly GCF_902655055.1. Lineage (NCBI taxonomy): Eukaryota > Metazoa > Chordata > Mammalia > Carnivora > Mustelidae > Lutra > Lutra lutra. The sequence continues at coordinate 69,971,958 of NC_062286.1, forward strand.
TACCTGAAACTAATATTACACTGTAAACTAACTAGATTATTTTAAAGATTTATTTATTTATTTAAGAAAGAGAGAGAGAGGGAGAGCGATAGAGAGAGAGGGGATTGGCAGAGAGAGAGAGAGAGAGAGAAAGAAAAAGAATCTCCAGCAGACTCTCACTGAGCATGGAGCCCAATGCAGGGCTGGATCCCATGATCCTGAGATCATGACCTGAGCAGAAATCAAGAACTGGGCGCCCAACTGACTGACCCACCCACTGGATTTTAAATAAAACTCACTGGATTTTAAATAAAAACTTTAGGGGCGCCTGGGTGGCTCAGTGGGTTAAAGCCTCTGCCTTTGGCTCAGGTCGTGGTCCCAGGGTTCTGGGATCGGGCCCCATGTGGGGCTCTCTGCTCCGCGGGGAGCCTGCTTCCTCCTCTCTCTCTGCCTGCCTCTCTGCCTACTTGTGATTTCTATCTGTCAAATGAATAAATAAAATCTTTTCAAAAAAAAATAAATAAATAAAAACTTTAAAAAGTCAGGGTTTTTTTTGTGTTTTTTTGGTCTTTTATCTTGGTTCATTTTGTTTCTTAAATTCCACATATGAGTGAACTCATACACTATTTATCTTCCTCTGACTCAGTTCACTTAGCACAGTACCCCTTAGATCTATTCATGTCATTGCAAATGGCAAAATTTCATTCTTTTTTAATGGCTGAATAATATTCTATTGTGTGTGTGTGTGTGTGTGTGTGTGCACGTGCACGTGTGTGTGTGTGTGTGTGTGTGCCACACCTTTATCCATTCATCCACGCATGGATGCTTGGGCTGCTTCCATACCTGGCTAATGTAAATAGGGCCCAATAGACATAGGGTGTATATATATTTTAAAATTAGTGTTTTCACATTCTTCTGGTAAATATCCAGCAGTAGAATTACTGGATCATATGGTAATTCTATTTTTTTTTTTTTTTTTTTTTTTTAGGAAACTTGATACTGTTTTCATAGTGGCTGACCAGTTTGAATTCTTACCAACAGTACATAACAGTTCCCTTTTCTTCACATCATCACCAACTCTTGATTCTTGAGTTTTCTATTTTAGCCATTCTGACAGGTGTGAAGTGATATCTCATTGTGGTCTGATTTGCATTTCCCTTGATAATGAGCATCTTTTCATGTGTCTGTTGGCCATCTGTATTTCTTCTTTGGAGAAATACAAGTGCCTGTTTGTGTCTTCTGCCTATTTTTGAACTTTTTTTTCTTGGTTTTGAGTTGTATAAATGCTTTATACATTTGGGAGGCACCTGGGTGACTCAGTGGGTTGAGCATCTGATTCTTGGTTTTGGCTCAGGTCATGACAGGGTAGTGAGATCGAACCCCACATCAGGCTCCACACTCAGCACAGAGTCTCTTGAGATTCTGTCTTTCCCTCTTCCTCGTCTCTCCCCCGACATATGATCTCTCTCTCTTTCTAGAGAGAATCCTAAGTAGACTTCTTGTCCCGCAAGAAGATCATGGGGCTTGATCTCATGACACTGAGATCATGACCCGAGTTGAAATCAAGAATTGGAGCCACCCAGAGCCCCAAAATACATTTTATATGAATGAAAGAATGGACAGGTACTAGAAAGAGGGAAGGAAAATTGATATGTTAGGGAAATTTGCTTCTTTATCTGTTTCGTTGCCAATTTAATAAAACAATACAAGATGTGAGTTCAAAGAAAGACATAGTATAATTTGAGGAATTTCTCTGTTGTTTAAGATTTTATAAAAAGGCATAAAAGTAATGTAAAAAAGTCTTCTTTGGGTTATAATTATAGATAATTTAAAGAATACAGAGATGTTTAAAGATAAAATAATCACCTATCACTATTAATATTTTGTTGTATTTTCTTCTAGTGATTTTTCTACTTATGTATGTACACATGTTTTAATATATTTGGCATCAGCTGAATATAGTTTTGTTTCTTAAAAAAAATTAAATTAAATAAAATAAATAAATCCTTCAAAAATACTTTATATATTTTGAATACTAACCCTTTATGGAATATATCATTTGAAAATATTTTGTCCTGTTCAGTAGGTTGTCTTTTACTTCTATTGATTATTTTCCTTGCTGTGTAGAAATCTTTTGTTTTGATGTAGTCTCAATAGTTTACTTTTGCTTTTGTTTCTACTGCCTCAAGAGACAGATCTAGAAAAATTTTCTATGGCTGATGTCAAAGAAATTACTGCCTGTGGACTCTTCTAGGATTGTTATGGTTTTAGGTGTCACATTTAGGTCTTTAATCCATTTTGAGTTGATTTTTGTGTATAGTAGAAGAAAGTGGTTCAGTTTCATTCTTTGCATGAAGTGGTCTAGTTTTTCCAACACTATTAATTGAAGAGACTGTCATAAGCGCAAGTCCCCCAAAAGATAGATGACTAAACCTTTTACCTAGAATCAAAAACAAACCCTCCAGTATGATTTTTCAGTCACTGGTAAGGTATTTATCAGAGAATCTTCTAGAAGCTCTCTTCAATAAATGATATTAGGCTAAACTATCTCCTAAAAAAACAGGTAAACTACTGAGTTGCAAGACTTCCGACTTTATCCATATTAAACAAGAATGAAAGAGAGAAGGAACAGTCAGTAAGTGTAGGTGAAATGTGAAATTAGTCTTTGTAATGTTAGTCTAGTATCTGATTCCCCAAAGGTGGCCTACTTACTATTATTTCCACCATCACATAGGTTCCTTGGTCTCAATGGCATTTTTAAGTTTCTGTGTTGTTTAGGACAGGTTAATTTGTCTAATGCCAACAAACCAATCTGAAATTTCAGTGAACTGGTATCAATTAGACTTCTTCATTCTTATGAAGCCGGCTGCGCAACTAAATGATTTTGTAGGATAACTGTTCTCTACACTTACACAGTCAAATATCCAAACTTCTGGGGTGCCATCACCCTACTGCTGAACAATTACACATCTATGGCCTATGCATTTGATATGGCAGAGAATCCTGTATAAAATTTCCATTCCCTCAACCCAGAGGTAGAGGATATTCATTCTGCTCATTGCTTATTGTATAATACTAGAGATGAGGCTATAAAATACTCTACGTTACTAGCAATTTCTTTCCCAAGCAGGTCAGTTATTTATTCCCAGGTTTCTCATTCAGATATGAGTTATTTTTTTTCCTTGCCATTGGGAATTTCTCTAATCATCAGCCTACATTTAATGCATGTAATTCCATTTATCTGATGTATAGACTCTGTCTTATAAATCAAAATTTCCATTTTGATTATTACTGCAAATAAGATGAATATTCATTACTGAAACACATATCCTCATATCACACTAAGGTATATTAAAACACAAATGGAATAAGTTATCAAATAAATTAGTTATCACATCCACTTTTACATATTCAAGCTCAGATCAAACCATGTAATAATGTAAAGTGAATCACTGGACAATAATAGGATTAATTTCCAGATTCTGGTCACTAGTTCCTTCTTTTTCTTACAGATGCCCAACTCAAATACTTATAAAGGTCCTGGAAAAGGTCTGGAAAAGCCCTGGTGGTTATCAATACTGAAATTTTTAACTTACTTTTTCACAGCATTATAAAGTTAAATACAGATTTTTAAGATTACAGTAAAAGCCCTCATTTCCCATGGGTTTTATTATTTTCAGAGACATTTTAAAATTAATAAATTGTGTGATTATAAATCAAGATATATATTTAACCTCTAAAATATTAAAGGATTGGACTATGAATATTAATTCACTGAATGAATATTGGATTATGAATATGGATTCATGTAACCCATATGAACATTGGATTCACATAAAACTAGTAAATAAGAAGAAAAATGGCATAACATTAACGTGAAAGAATGGAAGAGGAAAAAAACTATAATACAGTAATACAGTAAATATAAATTCAAATATATGTTATTACATATTCTCTAAAATATTAAATATTTGAAAAAAATATGATTGTAAAAAATATGCTGCTTCTCAGAAACATCTTTTATATGAGTATGCTACATGCTTGAAAATGAAAGGATTTTTAAAATCTACTAAGAAGGTGAGCCTAGGTGGCTCAGTGGGTTAAAGCCTCTGCCTTCAGCTCAAGTCATGATTCCCAGGGTCCTGGAATCAAGCCTCACATCAGGCTCTCTGCTCAGAGGGGAGCCTGCTTCCTCCCTCTCTCTCTGCCTACTTGTGATCGCTGTCTGTCAAATGAATAAATAAATAAATATATCTTTAAAGAAATACACTAAAAAACAATTATCAAAAGAAAATTGGTTAGCTATACTAGGTCAGAAAATGTAGATATTATATCAGAATCGCCAGAGATAAAGATCAACATTTCATTATAATAAAAGTGTCAATCCACCAGGTAGATAAGATGATTATAAACATGTATGCCTCTGGCAGTTGAATATAGAAAATTATATTTGAAATAAGTAAGTGAAATGAAAATAATAGTCATAATCAATGTGGGAGATATTAAATCATATATCTCACAAATCTTGTACAAGCAAACAAAAATGCAGTAAGGATAGAGAAAATATAAAAGCACAAATAAAAATGTGTATAAATAGGGGCGCCTGGGTGGCTCAGTTGGTTAAGCAATTGCCTTCGGCTCAGGTCATGATCCTGGAGTCCCAGGATCGAGTCCCACATAGGGCTCGCTGCTCGGCGGAGAGTCTGCTTCTCCCTCTGACCTCTCTCCTCTCACGCTCTCGCTCTCTCTCTCTCTCATTCTCTCTCTCTCTCAAATAAATGAAATCTTGAAAAAAAGAAGTCTTGGTTTTAAAAAAAAAGTGTATAAATAATCATATATAACACCTCTCCAGAAAAGACCAAAACATGATTACTTCATAAGTACATTTGAAATATATTTTCCATGTATCATGGATCATAAAGTATATCTAAACAAAATTCAATAATGAAATTGTACTTAGGATGTTTTCTGACCAAGGAAACATAAATAATAAAAAGATAATTAGAAAGTTTCCAACTGTTAGAAATTAAGCAACATACTCTCAAACAACTTATGTCTCAAGGAAAAAATCACAATAGAAATTAGAAAATATTTTAAACAGACAGATAATGAAGACACAGCATATGAACATTTATGGGAAATAGCAAAAACAATGCCTAGTGGGGAATTTATAGCCTTAAATACATATATTGGAAAAGAACTAAGACCGAAAATCTGTGATCTAAGTCTCTATCAAGATGCTCAGAAAAAAAAAAAAAAAGATGTTCAGAAATATACAGAAAACAAAAGAAAGGAATTAGAAGAAAATAACAGAGATAAGAACACTTAAAGAGAAAAAATGCATAGGAGAGCATATTGGCTGAAGTGGTTCTTTGAAAATATGAGTGATCTTAATAAAATGCTAATAAGACTAATCAAGGAAAAAATAAACATTTACAAGTTACTAATATCAGATATAACGTAGTATTACCTCAGACTCTATACACATGAAAATGGAAATAAAAATATACTTTAATACTTTATATCAATACATTTGACATTTTTTGAGAAGAAAAAAGTCCTTGAGAAGTAGACTTCAAGATTGACACAGTAAGAAAAAGAAATATTAATAATCCTACATCTATTTAAAATAACCACATGCATATTCTATTATTAAAACTCTTCAGAAAGAAGATTTCTTGACCACAAAATTATTTCAAATATTAAATAAAGAAATCAAGTCAAACTTATAACAATAGTCCAGATCGTGTGTGTGTGTGTGTGTGTGTGCATAATATTTTATGAGAGCTGCATAATCTTATATCAAAATCTAACCAAGAAATTTCATTTAATTTTTTCCTCATGCAGTTCTCCAATTTTTCATCTCTTTACTTTAGTATTTTAATAATAATTATTTCAATATTCCTATCAGTTAAATCCATTAACTACTCATCTGTGGGTATATCTACAGGTATCACGTGACAAATCTCTGGATTTTCTTCTTGATTTCATCACTCTTGGTATTTCTAGTTTTGTTTTGTTTTGCTTTGCTTTTCTAGCCATGTTGTATAATAATGTAGAGGCTCCATATTATGCAGACTTCCACCAGAGGAGGCCCACTCTTCCCTTTTCTAGGTAGACAGAATGTCAAGCAAATCAATTTAAGCCTATCTTGTATGGAGTCTAGAGGAGACAGGGTTTCAGCTGTAGGAAGGCTCTCACTCCAATCCTCAGGCTACAGATTCCAAAGTTTTCAATTTAGAATTTTGGTGATTCACCAGGACTACTTCCCTAGGACATCTAAACTCTATCTCATCACCACCAGGATACTTTGGAAAACTATTCTCTGCTTTTTAGAATGTTTCAGCTAAAACTGTGTCACCCACTCCACCCAGACTCAGATTTGGCTAGTGTCTTGAAGGAGAAACTGACATTTGAAGCCAATCAAGTGTCCAAAGTTGTCCATGTAGCCCAGAAATCAGCAAATTAGCCTATAGGCTTACTCCAGCCTACTAATTTTCTCTGTAGCCTAGGCGCTATCAAAAGAACATATTATGAAATGTAATATTACATAAGATTAAAATGTCAATGCCAGTAATGTATTATTGGAACACACCCACACCCTTGCATTTATTTACTATCTAGGGCTACATTTGCTATAATGGCAGAATTTAGTATTTACCATAGAAACTGTATTATAGTAAAGTTGAAAAAAGAAAATACCATCCTCTGCTCTAGTCTATAATACCAACAAAAATTCTGAAAGTTTCTGTGTCTCCTAGGAGTTGTCCTCTGCCCAGGTGAAGTCAAGATTCTCATTAATAGCCTACATGAAAAAAATATGGTTTCAGATTGTAAATTTATCACCTGCAGTCCTGTCTCTTCAAAATCTTAACCCTCAAATCCTTTTCACTTAAAACTGCTCTAATTCATTTAGAGCAGTTTTATATATAATATATATAATATACATATTTTTTTTCTATTTTATGTACCTTTTGTTATTTTATCTAGTTTTTCTTGATAGGAGCAATCAGATACAACAAACTACTTCATTCTATTTGCAAGTGGAAGACAACCATTAATTTTAAGAATCGACATATTGATATATTTTATTTTGCTTATTGTTGGAGTTATCCAGAAATTTAAAAAGGTAAAAGTTGAAAATAGTTGGGTCATCAGAGAGTATCTGGTTTGAAACAAACCAACAAAATCTTCTAGTTCAATTCCTTATTTTGTAGATTAATAAATCACAGCTTAGATCGAGGTATGAGCAGGGGTAGCTGGCTAACTCAATCAGTAGAACATGCAACTCTTGATCTTGGGGTTGTAAATTTGAGCCCCACGCTGGGTGTAGCGATTACTTAAAAGTAAAAAACCTTTAGAAAGAATTGTAAACAGTTTGTCAGTATGTCTCTCTAGATATTGATAGTCAGTATTTGAGTCCTAAAACCTCGGATCTAGATTTCCTCTGCTGCCTTCTGTCTTCTGTGTGACCTTCACTGTACATGTTCATATATGTGTGTAAGTTCATTTGGAGTGATAGGCTGTGTGTGCTTGTGTATACACCTCCCAAAACCTATGTATATTTGTGTGCCTGACACAATTAGATAATGCTCTGATATTTGAAGTTATTGACAGTTATCTTTAAACTCTTTGACCTGTGCTTTTCCCAAGAGAGAATATTATCTTCCTGCTTTGTTTGGTACAATGAAATCACCAAGGATATTTTAGGTCAGTTTAAATTTATCCAAAGTGATTTAAATATTATTTTCTGAAGTAAAAGTATAATGTGTCATTATTAAAAAATAGGGTTAATGAGAAAAATGCTGACAGATTCATCATTCTAGTGTCACCACATCCACCATTTTTATTCAATGCACCAATTAAGTACAAATTTACATTTAGCTTGTCAAAAAGTAGTCTTTTAAAAATTGTATTTAGCTTTTATAATTTTAAGCAGAACTTATCCTCTAATACTAGATATATATGCTTACATTTGCTGGCATATCCTTTATAGAAAACAATGGAAGCACTAAAATAAATATATTTGTTATTGCAGAAAATGACCAAAAAATTAGACCCAGACCAAAGCACACAGATGTATCTTAAATCTAATCTTCTCATTGGCATTAAATATTTTTAACCAAAATTGTTAAGTTGAATAAATTTTAACATCCAGGACAGATATATCAAACTATCTTTGATAAAATATATAACATATGTAGGAGTATATCTATACTTAGAAATTAATTCAAATTTCAAGTTTTTCATGAAATCTTTTGGAATTAAATATTTTAACTCCATGTTGTCTATTAATATAACTTAGTATAACAAGGCATACCCCAGAACTGGGTATGATAAGCAAACATTTGTTTTGCTGGTAATGTCCTTCCTACTGACCTTAGTCATCTGAAACAAATACATATTATTTAAATACAGGTTTTCAAGCTTATCCAAATATTTCTTTATTTTCATGTTAATATTAATTTGCTCCAAAGGTTATCATTATATCAGCATTGTAGCTTAGTTAGAAAACAACTGATAATTCTCTATTATTTGCCATTTTCATTATATTGATTTGTTATTATTTTGTTATTACAACTGAGCATCTCATTAATATTTGTATTTGTATGTATGTATGTATTTTGAAAGAGAGGGTGGGAGGGGCAGAGGGAGAGAGAGAATCTGAAGAGAGAATCTTAACCTGTGTGTTGTTCAACCTCACAACCCTGAAATCATGACCTGAGTCAAAATCAACAGTAGGATGCTTAACTGATTGATACACACAGGTGCTCAGATATTTATATTTTTAAAAAGATGTATAACAAAAATGTTTGAGATTAAAATAAATTCTTTCTTTAATTCCTGTATAAGTTTGCAAAACCTCTACATGTCCAGTGTTTGGAAAGAAAAATATCAAACTTCCTTTTTTAGTATTAATCTTCTCGGAAATGGAAAAGACAGGAAGAAATAAAGCAGAGCATGATTCTGTATAAAATGTGCATGTAAGATAGATATACTTGGAATAAAGATATAAATTTTTAAAGTTATTTAAAATTTAGTTAATTATTTCCCATGGTCAATATGTTTTGAATTTGACCAAACAATTTTCTGTTAATATGACTTTCTTTGTGAATAGCATAATAAGCAGGTGAAGTAGACACACAATAAACATTCATTGGAGGATTAACTGAATAAATGAATGAATACAAATTATGAAGAACAGGATAATTATAAAGGAAAGAGGGGGATTAGTAACAAAGAAACACTTCCTAGTTTTGAGTTTTGTGATTCATTTTAAATGTTAAGCATCTAGATAATTCAGAAGATGCTAGTTATACTGCCATTAAAAATAATGATCATATTTTAGTGGCTTAAAATAACAAAGCTTTATTCCTAGCTTATGGTAACTGCCTAATACATACTTGCTGAGAACTCACTGTTTCAGACTGACGAAAGTTTCATCTTATATGTTCCCATGATCATCATGCAATGGGAACAATAAAGCTATAGGATGTAGTGCCTGCTACTCAAAATTGGGTACACATCTATGTCCAGGACTAGTCACATAGTCCCATGTAACTTTAAGAGACAAAGAAGTATCACTACCTGTGTGTCAGGAAAAGAGAGTAACAGGATATTAGAGAGAGTGGTAATGTCTGCCATGGTGGGGAAATTTTCTAAATCAGGAGGGATAAGGCATAACTGAAGGTTAAAGGTTAGAATTAACTAGGAGCAGGAAAGACAGACAGACAGAAAGGAAGGAAGGAAGGAAGGAAGGAAGGAAGGAAGGAAGGAAGGAAGAGAGAGAGAGAGAAAGAAAAGAGAAAGAAAAAGACAGGGAGGAAGGGAGGAAAGGAAAAAAAATAAACAAAAACACCCCCATTAAAAAAACAACCAAACTTTGGCCATTTTGCAACTCAACATTACATGGTTTACAGTGGTTTGAGAAGTCCTCATTATCAATTATGAGGTTAATGGAATTGAATTTGATGCTATGAATTACAGAAAACAGATTTTTAAAAATAGTGATTTATAAGGATAAAAATATCAACCAGTACTATATATATTCAGTGCTTGATAATTCTGGCATTTTTGCTTTGGATAATTGGAACAGGAGAAGGCAGTTAGAGTAAGAATATCCAATAAGCTAGTTATGATAATTCAGATAAAGAGCAAGATTTGGACATGGGCTTATAATTCTGCTGAGGAAATGGAAAACACACACACATACTCACATCAGGAGAGAATCTAGACCTTTCTAAAGAAGGAGATATCCAGAACTATAACATACTTAATTTTAAGAGAAAAAGAGAATTGGAAAAAAATCCATGGTTATATATTTTAGTGATTGATAGAAGTGTATTAGTATGTCTACACATAAGTACAAGAGAGATAAGAGAAAACAATTTTTGAAACAAATCAAAGCATTCGAACAACTTCACCATAGTGAAAATTATATCAAAGTAGAAATAAGGTAAGACAAACAAGGCTCTCTCTCTGCCTTTGAATAGCAATATTAAATTAAGGGTGAGATAATTTCCTATTCATGGAAGCTATTCTGCTTTGAAATTTACTCATATGCTCAGATATGTTAGAAAGGTAATGCACTCTGTAATGTGGTTTTTAAAATGCACAGTGTGACTGGCATGGTTTAAATAAAACGTTTAGTTGCAATATCACCCCAAATTATCCTAGCAGGAAAAGCTGAGGCAAACCACCAATTTTGACTCCACATGTATTCCAGATACAGAAAAATGGATAAATTGGCTTCTTTTGTGCTCTCCTTGCTGCTTGTCTTTCTGAGCAGTAAAATTGTGTGGATGGAGATTTCAGCTCACAGAGAGGCTTCCAGAGGAAAGCTGCAGGAGTCAGCACCTCACAGGGTAACCTGGATTGCAAATGGAACCCAGCAATCACCAGGCTGAAGACGGTGGGTGTAGATGAGAAGGTAGGGGTTAGTTATTTTAAGCAGCAAGCCCCAACTGTATGAACTCCAGTGGAGGAAAAGGAGAGCCCATGGTTAGTGGGCAGTCCAGGAAAGATTAATTTGGCTTTTCAGAACAGCTTTTACTCAAAAGATTATCAATGGGTTTCCAAGACTTAATAAAGAGTCATTTTACAGTTTTCTAACACTGTAACTGTACGATCTTCAGCGAGTCACTTAACCTCTCTGTGCCTCAGATTCTTTCTCTGCACAATGGAGAGAATGTCTAGAGATCACAGGCTAAGTTAGAAGATCACACGGGGTCTCTCCTCACTTTAAGATGTATAGTTCTATGATTTGCAAAGGCCTCTATGTAGTGCACAAAGGCCTCTAACTATAACGACTTGCCACTGTAATTCTTTAACCTTTAAAATTGTGGCCACTTACCTCCTACAGTTCAACACCATTTTGGATTCTAGGCTAGTTGTGTTCTTACTTGAAGATAATTTAAGAAAGCTTTAATCAGTAATGGCTAAGAATTAAGTACCTATATCTTGGGGTGGTTATGGGACATGAATGTATTAATGTCTTAAAGTTCTTAACCTACTGTTTGACATATATAAACTATCTAATAAATATTAGTGTTGGTGGGGTACTGATGATAATCACTGAAATGGCCCATTGTGCTAATGGTGTCCTCAAACTTTCTGCTGATCCATTCCAACATATTACACTAATTCCTTTATACTGGTAATAAGTGCTGCTTAGTTTCTTGTGACCAAATTCCCACTGTCCATTATTATTTTGTATCTTGCTTTTCTTTTGTTCCTTGGTCTCATTTCTTGTGCTCAATCTTAAGCTTGACTAATCAGTTCTTCAAGGAATAAAATATCTGTGCAAGAGCTGTACGGTATGTGATATGAGTGGATTCTCATCTGCTTTGTCCTGATGCAGGTAGCCATGTGGACCTCTACTGGCTGGAGTCTGCAACCTGATGCTCTGCTCTTCCCTCTGTTGCAACATCTTCCCTCCAATGGGATATCAGTCTGACTATACCTGGCCAGTTTTTATGGTCTCCAGTGAAGCTGCTAATAGGTCACATTTCCTTCTTAATTTCTGACAAATTTAGAAAGTAAGAGAGAAGCCAGAATCCCATCTTTCATATGGGTAGGTATTGGGGAGCTTGGGTTTAGGTTAAGAGATCAAATAACTTCCTAACATGGAACCTCAGAATTAGGCAAGAACAGATTGGGATGATGGCTGCTGCAGGATATTAGACTGAAAAGGAGAACAACGTGGAGCTGAGTTCAGGATGCCTGCATTTCTCCCCAAATGTGCCAACTGGAGAAGTGAATAAAAGAGTGCTAACAGATTAAAAGTATCTTAAGAGAAAATAACCCCTCCTCGGGGAAACTAGAAGTGGCTTTTTCCTGGTTGTCTATTTTCCATTGTGAGTAGTGACCTCTAAGTCTTGGCCATATTTGGACAAAATCCTGACAGTTACTAAGATCTATATTTTATTTGGGGTAGCACTAGAGAGCAATGTAAGCCCTCTGTAAAACCTTTACTTTTTTGAGGAGTTCTACATTAGAGTAAATGGAATACAAGTTTGTGTTCATAATATAAATTTAGCAAACATAATATTTGGTGTTAATTAAAAATAGACCCTGGAGAGAGATGCTGAAAGTGCAGCATCCTCCCTTAAGACAAAATAAGAGAACATTTATTTCTAAAAGATAGGCTTATTTGATCCTGTATATAAAATCAGGAGATAAAATAATTGTCTATGTACTGAGCATTAATTTAGTATTTGTCATATTTCCCCATGTTATGCTCATGTCCTTTACAATATGTGACACATATTGTTTCTTTGTCACAGTATTATGTCCGCTAAGAACTTCTGCTGTTTCTTTGTCACAGTATTATGTCCGCTAAGAACTTCTCTTTTTCATTGGGTAGGATAGTGCTGCTGGTCATCATCAAGCACTTCCAGGATCTGAATTCATTAAAATAATATGGATGAAAAATATGTCATTTTGGAGTGTATCCTAAGGGTCCCAAAAGGACCAGTAGGAACAATAAATTAGCAGAAAAGGAACTTAATATAATGTCAAGCAGTAAAACAAGGCACAAATAAATGACACTGGTCTCATCTCTAGTAATTTTGAGTTAGAAATATAGAATGGGAAATCTGATGGTATGTGCTTTTTTTTGCTTTCTTCTGTGAGAATCTCTGTAGCTGTGCGGTGGTAGTGGTGGTGTGAGGGTCTCTTTTTGGAAAGGAGAAGGTCAATTCTGTTTCTACAACTATATTCTTTTATACACATTCACAGCTGTAACCAATATTCCAGAGTTGTTGCAGGGGCACACAGGACTCTTGCTGACCTACATCAATAATAAGTAGGCTTCGCTGAGTATCTATCCTGAGCAAAGCATGTGCTGAGCAGTTTGCATGGGATCTCTCAATCCTTCAATTATTCTATAACATTTATAAAATATTTTTAAACTAAAACTTTAAGAGGTTATATGTGTCTTATAAAATAACATGCTACTAGAAAAAGTAGTCAAAGATAAGATTTTAAACTCTTGTCTGCCTGGCTCCTTAGCCATCTTCTAAGCCAGTGGATTCCAAATCATTCATCAGGGTATGAGCAAAAAGATACACTGGGGAGTGGACAGAAAACATTGAGATATATATTTCTTAATTTATTCATCCTTTAAAGTTTTTATTTTTGCAGATGTTTTAGAACACAAATGGCATGAATAAATTACTATATTCAGATACTTATATGTACATAAACATAGTGCACTGGCTCAATTTTGACTACATTTTTGTTTTTATTTTATTGATATGGATACATGATAAACCTCGAGAATGGCTCTAATTGATTCAGTCGTATTTGCAAAAGGAACAAAATGCATTTTTGATGTTTGCCCTACCTCTTTCAGCTCTTTGACTTTCTGATATCCTTTCTTCCTTAACCTCTAGGCTGCCAGTGTCCTTATACTATGTACCACAAACCCAGAAATGACTTTAGTGACCTATAACAGTCTCCCTCAAGTTCAGGCTTTCCTTTCTTGACCTACTTCCTCACACAAAAAATGCTAATGAGTAATGGCATGACATCTTCAGAGTATGTATCACGTAAAAGTGAAGTCTTTCACATTAAACAAAACTTTGGAATGGAGACTAGATGGAAGACTCATTTTTCTTCTTCTTCACTCAAAGATATGAATTATCAATTAAGGAAATATGTCAAGAAGTTTAGGAATACATGCATGTTTTTGGTGGTGTTTTCACTTTGCAACATTGGTGAAGTTTGAAAAATAGACATTTTAAACACAGGTCATTAAATTTTTTTTTTTATTTAAACTAGGGGTTATCCTAAATTCTGTCTTCCTTTATATTCATCTTTTCTCCAATGACTATTTTTTGCTATTTTGTTTGTGAAACTTGATAATTTCTATATGTGAAAATATAATAGTGTCTTTTGCATGAAAAGTATTTTTTTGCCAAAGGTCAAGCAAAAATATTTTTAGCTGTACCCTTCACATGGCAGAAATTAACTGCCAATATCATTAAGGTCCTTAAAAAAAGGTTTATAACCTCTTTGAAATTCTGATGTTATGTTAGTATATACTAGTTGTGAAAATGATCACAAGGCTAAAATAAAAACAACAAGTAGATATTTGATATATTTTGTTTTCTGCAAGTACCTCTTTACTTACAAATCCATCTCTCTGGAGGGATATCAAAGCTATGCAGTGAAAACAGCATTTGTTACACTGTAGAGGGTACAATGAAAGAGAAAAAGAGCAGAAGAAAACTGGAAACAAAAAGACTTTACAAGAAACGTGAGTAAATTCAGCTTAGATCTGGTGAGTTTGTAGGTTTTCATAGGTTTTGATTTTAATGTGATTCTGTTTACTTTATCAAAAATGAACATTTCACTGTCATGCACTCAGGTGATATCCATGGTACACTGACCTATCACAGTGAGCGTTTATCCTAGCACTCTACATAGCCCAGAGAAGCCTCAAAGAACGGGCAAAACATTTCCACATGAGGCTGTGCACAACCCAAAATGTCTATTCTATAATATGTCAGAAAGGTAGACTATAGAGACAAGCATAGAATATTAATGCTTAGTCTTGGGATGAAAGCATCACAGAGGTAGAGATGTTGAGTATTATGCATTCAGTATACAAAATGAATATGTGGTAAATTACATTACAAACTTACTTCAATATTTCATTGCTCTATTAGGGTTTGTCTGTATCAAAATATGAACTACACTAATCCTGTAGGTACATTCAAGCTACTTAATTTACTTTGCTTCTGCATCTTCAGAGAAATCAAATTACTCTCTCAACAGATTTAAAGCATCACACATTTATTCTGACATATTCATGTTTTTATTACTTTAAACCTTAAAATATTAAGATTTGAGTAAGTCTTTTACTTTTAGGTCTCAGAAAAAATAGACAAATAAATTTTAACTAACTTCAATTCCTTATAGAGTAACTTCCCCTTTTTTGGTTTGACACTATTTATCACTAAGGGGAGTGTGTGTGTGTATTATATAGTTCTGTCAAGATAGACTGGAATTGAAAAGAAAAAAATCATTCTATAGTCAATCTCTCTCTCTGAAACAATGGATTTTTCTATATTTGTTTGCTGAATTAGAGGTCAATTATCTCCATTTTCATGTACTTACAATTTATTAAACTCTGTGTTGAGCACAAGTTGTAGCCACATTATTTTATAATATCATCTTGTTTGTTACAACCTTTTCTTTCCACTAAATAAATTATACACAAAAGAAGAATGATTCCCCTCCTAATTTACTGATGTGTTGGTGTAAGACACATAAATAAAAAACAAACGTTGAAAATATGAAGACAGACTGAAGGAATAGAGAAGGGCCAACTGTAAATGGGAATCATCAGTATTTGTTGGAATGAACACTATTTATTTTGAAAAAATATGCTTTTATTTATTCAATTTCCATGTGAATAAGCTTTATAAAACCAGAATTTATATAAGGAAATAAAAGAACACAAGCAACATTGTAACTTCAAAATATCAGTTTTTTTCTGTTTTCAGATGTTGAAGTAAACCCGATTGAACCTATTTCATATAGAGTCAGACTTAAATTTTTTCACTCTGGAAATTGAAAACATTAAAATGTGTTTTCCCAAAATAAAAAACAAGGTGAATTTACAGTAAATATTTTTATGATCAGTTTTCTTTTTGTCAGCTTCTGCCTTGGAAAGATTCTAACTAGATTCTAATTAGAATCTATACCACAATTGTGAAACAATTTCATCAATTATAGAACAATGCTGTGTGCAATTTCATTAACCTCTAGTCTTAACAAATCCCACTCACTCCCAGTTATAGATCAGCCCCCTTTCTTCCTACTACCTTCCAGAAAGTTTTTTCCTATCTTTGTAACAAAGTTACACTGTTATGTCAATTCTGAATTTTTCCTGGGATTTACCCAACTTCCTAAATATGTTTTTAAATTGCATTTGTTAAAGTTTGCTTTGTGCTGTAACTTCTGTGAATTTTGATAAATAGATAATGGCCTGTATACACCAATACAGTATCACACAGAACAGTTTCACCACGCTAAGAAATCCATTGTGTTTGACAAAATCAACTCTCGTGTCCAAGCTTTGAACTCTCAGCACTACAGATCCTTTTTGCTCTATAGCTTTGCCTTTTCCAGAATGTCATATATCTGTAAACATACTGTGTGTACCCGTTTATATATTTTCTTTCACCTAGCAGTATGTGGTTTAGGTTCATCCATGTCATTTTGTGCATTGAAAGTTGATTTCTCTTTGCTGCTGAAAAATTATCCATTGTATGGTTATACCACAGTTTGTTTATCCATCTACCTACTGATAGCTTGGGTCCTCCCAGTTTTCTTCTTTCTTTCTTTTTTTTTTTCTTTTTTTCTTTTTTTTTTTTTTTTGCTTCCTCCCAGTTTTTGACTCCCATAAATAAAGTGGTTGTAAGTAAAGTTGCAGGGTTTTGAGTGGACATTTTAGGTCAATTCAAATATCTAGAAGTGTGATTGCTGGATCATACAGAAAGACTGTGTTTGGCTTTCCAAGAGACAACCAAACTCTCTTCCAAAGTGGCCATACATTTTGCATTCCAAGAGCAATTCCAAATCCTCACCAGCAACTGGCATTGTCAGGGTTTTTTAAAGTATCCCAATAAGTGTGTGATTGTACCTCATTGATATTTAATCTAAAGTTCTCTAATTATAAATGATGTTGAATTTCATTTGTCATATGGGTATTCGCCATCTGTGTATCTCCTTTGGTGAGGTGTCTGTTTAGATCTTGCCCAATTTTTAAATTAAACTGTCTATTTTTTTACTGTTTAGTTTTAAGAGTTCTTTGCATTTTTGGATACTAGTACTATATCTGACATGTGTTTGCCAAATATCCTTTTCCCAGTCAATAATTATATTGCCATTTTCTTAACTGTCTTTTTCAGACAAGTTAGTATTTTAATGAACCCCAGCTTAATGATTTTTTCCTTCATGGATCATGCTTTTTGTCTTTCATTGAAAATCTTACTGCCACACAGTGAGATAACACTTCACATGCACTAAGTGACTATAACAATAATATTAGGGAAAAAATGGAAAATAGAAGGTGTAAATGGTACAGCCACTGTGGAAACACTTTGTCCATTTCTCAATAAGTTAGACCTACCGATGTGACCTACCAATTTCACTTCTAAGTAGATACTCAAAAGAATTGAAGATAGGTACTCAAACAAATTCTTATATGTAAATGTTCATGGCAACACTATTTACAATATCTATCAGCAGATGAATAGATAAATGCAATGTGGTATATCCACAGAATGGAGTATTATTCACTACTAAAAAAATTAAGTACTAATACATGCTGCAACATGGATGATTCAAGAAAACATCATGCTGAGTGAAAGAAGCGAAACACAAAAGCTCACATAATGTATAACTCCATTTATATAAAATATACTGAATAGGTAAATCAGTAGAAACAGAAGCAAAGCAGTGGTTATAGGTGAATGGAGAGGGACAGCTTAATTTGTACAGGATTTCCTTTGGGGTAATGAAAGTATTTTGGAACTAGGTAGAGATGAAGGTTGCACAACACTGAATGTACTAAATGCTGCTGAGCTGTACACTATAAAATGGTTAATTTTATGTCATTTGAATTTTGTCTCAGAGAAAATAAAGGGAAAAAAAAAACCTCATTGTTCAATCCACCGTCACTTCATTATTCTCATATGTTTTCTTTTAGAAATTTTAGAGTTTTGCCTATTTTTATTTAGTGAGTTTAAAATTAAAAGATATATATAGTTTTAAAATATGTATTTATTTTAAACACAGAGAGAGAGCAGGGGGAGGGTTGGAGGGAGAGGGAGAAAAGCAGACTCCCTGATGAGCACAGAGCCCAACATAGAGCTCCACCTTGAGATCCTAAGATCATGATGTTAGCCAAAATCAAGAGCAGGACGCTTAACTGACTGAGCCACCCAGATGTCTCCAAATTAAAAGATATTTTAAATGATTATAAATGCTCTAATTTACATATTTTTCATGGTTACCTAATAAGGTAAGTTTGTAAATTCTTTTAAAAATTTTAACATTAACTAAACTTAGAATTTAATAAAACATTTTGTATATATGAATTTCCTTTTTCTATCTCCTTTCTTTATTCTCATATATTTATGTTTGTTTTTTTGTAACTAATTTCTACTTTTTTTGTTCAAGGATGCACTTATGGGTCAACATGGAATAAAAGCAAAAAACTAGTTAATATACAATGCCTGATATAAATTAAAATATATAGAAACTGACTTTTCTTTGTTGCTATAATGAAAGACAAGTTCACTTAATACTTGTTGATAAAAAAGTGTTACCAAAAAAAGCTTTACATAATTTTAAATCTATGTAATTATTGGACTGCATTACAAGTATGTAAAGTTCAAATCTGAATTAGTTACACAGAAAATTATATTTTAAAATTTTATGAAAGTCAAACCAATTCAGAAATCATATTTTTCCAGCTTGACTGTTCTCTCTGAAAAAGAAAAAATTATAAATACACAATGCATGTTCAGAGGGATCAAACCAGAGTATACATTTTACTTTATATTGAAACCTGGAAATTAATACTAAGATGTTGAAGCTCTCCACAATGTGGTATTAATAAACCATTATAAATGAGTTTTAATATTTATTATCCTTTGGCCACATTTTTTCATCTTTACTATAAATCCTTGAATTGTCTAATGTGTTTTATTTTATTCCTTGGATAAATAACTACATTTATTAAAATTTGAAAGCAAGCAACCAGAATAGAAATGACTAGAAACAAAGAGCATGAAGATATTAGTAATATCAACAGAGGGACCTTCTGTATTACGTTCTAGCTAGACTGACAGCTCTTCACTAGAATGCAACAGCTAGCTCCCTGGATGACTTATATGTTCCACTGAATATTTTATATAATATTAGGCTTTAGGGTATTTGTATATTTGATTCGATGTCTGTCAAATTTTCGAAGTCATGGAGCTGTTGATGTAGTCAATTTTTACAATATGTGATTGGTATAAAAGAATACAATGTTCAACAGGAGGCTGTTTCATCATGTATAGAGAACAAAACATTTCAAAAATAAGGATAGTTTTATTATGAATAAATATGAATGGATACAGTAGCTTCAACAACAGGAATCACTGCATTTAGCTGTATCTGAAATCCTTAGAAATATCATCTCAGGATACCTTAGATTTTTCAGACTTGTTTTTCTCTATAAAGTTGCTTATTTGAAGCACTTTCTGACATGTTGGGCCTCATTAGAGCCTTGTGTACCTCCTTTACTTATTCTGTACCATGCTGCCCTTGGCACAAATCATATTGCAATCATATTGACCCAGAAAACACCTGTGTTTGCTTGCTTCCTTCCCCCAAGTCTTGCCTCTCTTTGTTTTCTAGGACCACCTTATTATTAGAACTCCTAGGTCATTTAAAAATAACAGACTGGTTTCCTTGCTAAGGTCTAAATACACAATGCCTTTAGAAATTATCCACTCTGATTTTAATAATATAGGAAGTTGTTTTCCTGTTTTACTCCCTATATTGTTCCCTGGCATAGGTGCCTCATATCAGGGATTGTGATCAGAAATTAAAATGTGATCAAATCCATAACACTCAAATTTTGTTTTGAACAAAATTCAGTTCTGTTTCTAATACATGCCTATTCTTGCTCCAAACTCTCAATCTTTCAACAACCACTGATGTTCAAGAAAGCTAACTGGTACCAGTCTTTTCTCCTACCAGATTTTAGACACAGAGAGATAAAGTCACAGGTAGAGGCCATGTTCCTGATAAAGAAATTCACACACCCCCAGCCCCCCACCCCATACCGTTGCATTTTGTAACTACTGAGATTGGACTGATGGACTTGGATCTAGCATGATAGCGTCAAATAAGGACTCTAGCATTTCTCACATTGAGACACTGGGGCTTTCTTTTGGACAATAAAATAATGTAGTAACACAGACTAATTTCTCATAAGGTTGCACATGATAGAAGTTTCAAAAGTAGCAATGACTGATCCAGACACTTAAAGGTTGGAATGGCTATTAGCTCCATGTTTGGATTGACTACCCAGAGGTAAAGTTCAGCTTTCTAAAGAAATAGGCTTGAAAAAAGGAAAGATTATACAGTAAACATTCACATTTCCATGTATTTTAAATATGGGGGACAAGATATTTTAATTTCAAGGGAATCACTTCTCTTGTCGGATCAACTGAATGAATGACACAATCCTGACTCTGAATCTTACACTTGGTCATGTGTAAGCAACAATGAACTAAGCACTGCATGTATCTACGGGAGGAGAGAGGTAGAGATCTTTACAAACCAGGCATCTGTAGCAGGTGTGTCGATAGAATCTACTTCCTGTTCCTAATACAGCTGCACATGTTTCTGGCAGGCAGTTTAAATTTATGCCCTCAACCTTAGTGATTTTGTCTTGCTTGGCTCTAAATCTGGCATGTCTATGCATAAATTGTCACCTTTATTAGAGTTATAAAAGACCCGAGTGTTAACATGAAGCATGCAGATGCAGCCCTTGCTTAGCCAAGCACACTTCCTGGATCACCAAAATAGTACAGCTGCAACCATTGTGTGCCACGAGTGACATTCTGCAAATCTTAATCTGTTAAACTGTGGCACTGTGGCACTACATAAGTTGATCCAAGGTAAACATTTGCTAGTTCAATTAGCTAGTGGGAAGATTCCTACAAATATGCTATTTTTCTCCATAGGGGCTAAGTTATATATCTAAAGTCAAAATACTATTTATAAGAAATCGCTGATTTGTAACTGCTTTTGGCAACAATTTGGTGACTTCTTTTATCCTTTGTCCTTTGATTTCTCAAAGTGTTTTGTGAAGTAACTTTCAGTTTAGGACTTCTATTTCATCTGTGTCTAATGCATACAGATGTTCATTATAGGTCCTCTAATGATACAGATGTTTTTTGTGGGTCCTTTTTATCTTTTGATTCCTTAAAATTGACTCACATCTGTTCACATTATTCAGTTAAATTGCACCATGAAGAATAGAATCATCCCAGATATAGTAAATTAATATCATTTCATGATAATATCAATACTATGAGATATCACTGTTAAACTTTGAAGGAGAAGCAATAAGCCAAACATGAACATTCTGCTAATTTATTTCAAATATTTACTAAAAAAATCCCAAAAAACAAAAAACTGGTGTTAAGATGCCTGAAAAAATAATATTATTGGCCTGAGGGACTAAATCTTTATAAATAGGAGTCACTAAAACAGAGACATCTGATATATTAAATGGGTGTCATAAAGATCTATTATTAGGGCATCCTTCTCAGTTCTTTTAAATCTGGTAAGTGTTATTTATGTACTATGCCCAGGGGATACAATGGTAAACAAAATGTATGGCATCTGTCCTTCCTCATGGAACTTGTACTCAGTCTTACGGTCTACCATGGTTACTAAACGCACTTTGAAATTCACAGAATGTTATTTCTCTAAATATGACTATAGTCTCAACTATGAGTAGGGATTTATTTCTTTATAACTTTTCTATTGCTGCTATAATAAATTACACAAATTTAGTGGCATAAAACAACACGCATTTACCCTACAGTTCTGGAGGTCAGAAGTCCTAAAATCAAGGTGCCCACATGCTGTGTTCATTCTACACACTCAAGGGAAGAATCTGCTTTCTTAACTTTTTTGGGTTCTAAAGGCAGGGTATACTCCTTGTTTTTTGGCTTGTAACCTCCTTCCTCCATATTCAAAATCAGAAGCAATACAGCATTTTTAAATGACTCTCTCTTCCTCTCTGCCTCTCTCTTTCTTTCATTTTGGCTCCTATGGTACAACCTCTGTTCAGACTTTGACCCTCCTACCTCCTCTTATAAGTGCCTTTTGTGATTACCTTAGTCCCACCTGGATAACTCAGACTATCTCCTGATCTCAAAAACTTAATTTAGTCACAACTGGAAAGTCTCTTTTACCATGTAAGGCAAAAATATTTGCAGGTTATAGAAAAAGATATAGACATATATATATATATTTTTTTAAGATTCTATTTATTTGACAGACAGAGATCACAAGTAGGCAGAGAGGGAGGCAGAGAGAGAGGAAGGGAAGCAGGCTCCCCGCTGAGCAGAGAGACGGATGCAGGGCTGGATCCCAGCACCGTGGGATCATTACCTGAGCCGAAGGCAGAGGCCTTAACCCACTGAGCCACCCAGACGCCCCTAGGCATCTTTTAAAAAGCTATTATTCTTCCTATCACAATCTCTACTTATATTAGGGTGACTCACTAATTTGTAAATTGATAACCTATTATGTATTATACAACATGCAGATGAAAAGTCCAGTTAACTAAATATTTTTCTTAAACATCACACAATCTGAAATTATTTTGAAAAATTTGGATGATGGATTAATTTTTAATTTTTTCTCACAAGTTGGTGTTTTTATATTGTATAATTTATTTCCATGGAGCTTAGAGATTTGTATCCTGAAATGTTAAGAAAAACATGATGTTTCAAATCTTACTCTTTAATCATCATAATCATTGCCTTGTTGTGTGATTGTACCATTTGTCTGCTTACTTACCTAGATCCTTTCTGTAGGTAGCTGAGTATGAATATAAGGAAACTGAATCATACTCACCATGTCTTTCATTAATACTGGATGAATTCAGATTTAAGCTAATCATTTTATTTTATTCATTTATTTTTTCTTACCACATAGTATGTGTTTATTACAGATTAGAAAATATGGGTGAGCTAAAACAAAAACTCACCAATGCCTATACCACACCCAGAGATAACCAATAACATGATGTAAATATTCCATTTATTTTCTAGATATAAACAGCTCCCTTTTTCTTCCCCAAACAGGATCATATCTAGTCAATCTGAACATTTTTCAGAGCTGTTATTGTTTATACATAAATTTATAAATGACACATCACATTCTATTATATAGGTATGCTATATTTATCTAATCAATTCCTTTTTGTTGGACACTTCAGTATCTTCTAGTTTCTTTTTTTTTTTTAACGAATCCTTCTTTTTTATTATCATGGTAGAATATCCATAACAGTAAATTCCATTTTAGCCATTTTTAAGTGTACACTCAGTAGCATTGAGTACATTGACACTGTTGTACAGCCATCACCACCATCTGTCTCCAGAACTTCTTCACCACCCCTACTGAAATCTGTACCCATTATTCCTGGTAATCACTGTTCTAGTTTCTATCTCTCTGGATTTGACTATTCTAGGTACTTCTTGTAAGTGGAATCGTATCCTTACTTGTATTTTGATTATTTCATTTAGCATAACGTCTATGAGGTCCATTCATTTGTATAAGCTAATCATTTTAGCTATCCCTAGCTGTGATAGTTAATTTCATGTGTCAAATTGGTTGAGTCACAGTGCCCAGATATTTGGTCAAACATTATTCTGCATGTTGCTGTAGGATACTTCTGGATGAGCTTTACATTTAAATTCCATAGACTTTGAATAAGCAGATTGCCCACCATAATGTGGATGGACCTCTATCTAAAGGAATCCAATCATCTAAAGCCTTGGATACAACAAAACTCTGGCCTACACAGGTAGGGAGGAAATTCTGCCCACATACTTCCTTTGGATTCAAATTGCAACTCTTTTTCACAAGTCTTTAGCCTGCTGGCCTTCTCCATTAGATTTTGGACTCACTAAGTCTCCTTAATTGTGTGAGCCAATTCCTTAAAATAAGGAAAAAATATATATACATATATATATGTATATATATATACACACATATGTATATATGTGTATATATATTTGTATTTATATTTATATTGTTCTGGAGAACCTTGACTAATATGCTAGCTAAGAATAAAGTCATCTGCAGTTTTATGATAACCAAGTTAAACTCTTACAAACTAACATAGCAGAATTATTTCTTACTAGTTCTCTATTGCTACACAGCCACTTACTCCAAAACATAGCCATGAACATTTAATGTTGTACACTCTGTGAATTAAGAATCTGGAAGTAACTTACCTGCTGGTTCTGGTTTAGATCTTCCATAAAACAGCAACCAAGATGACAATCAAGGCTGCAATCATTTGAGGTTTGACTGGGTGTGGAATTTCTGATTTTAATCACTGGATCAGCTATGGCTGGAAATTTCAGTTCTTTGCTGCATGAGTGCCTCTTCATATGATTGCCCAAGGTTTGGCAGCTGGCTTCCCCAGAACATGTGGTCTAAGAGATAGAAAGCAAAACCATACTGCGTTATATGGCCTAAATTCTTGCCACATACTGTCATTATTGCTTTATTTATTCATAATAAGCAAGTCACCAAGCCCAGTTCACACTCAAAGGGAAGGGACCACCTAAAGGTATAAACACATGAAGGGCCAGAGATCTCTGGGATCATCTTGGAGGCTGGCTATCATACACACTTAGAGGGATAAAATACTTTATTTAATATATATGCCATGTAGTTTACCATGGTAATAATTAGGGGTTAGTAAACCACATCTTGGGAGTCAAATCTACTCAAGGCTCATATTTTTATGGCCCTCAAGTTAAGAATGTTTTTAAAATATTATTGAAGGGCTTAAAAAAAGACAAGGAAGAATATATGACAGTGACCATATATGGCTAGAAAATGTAAAACATTCACTATATGGTCCTTTATAGGAAACTTTTGTCAGTCCCTGTTCACCAGGAACAGTATCTGAGGCAATACCAATGTCTTCCCAGTTCCCTGAAAAAAGTTAAGCAAATATGAATTTGTTAGCTATATTATTTTGTTTTCATTTATATAATCTAGCAACGAAATCTGTTATTATTGTTGTTTGGTTTTGCTGTTTTTGTTTAAAAATTTTATAATGTTGGGGCGCCTGGGTGCCTCAGTTGGTTAAGCAGCTGCCTTCAGCTCAGGTCATGATCCCAGAGTCCTGGGATCGAGCCCCACATTGGGCTCCCTGCTTGTTGGGAAGCCTGCTTCTCCCTCCCTGTCTCCCCCTGCTTGTGTTTCCTCTCTCGCCGTGTCTGTCTCTGTCAAATAAATAAAAGCTTAAAAATAATTTATAATGTTAACTCCCATGAATACTTATGCAGATCGGTATCAACTCAAAAATGAAACCATTCTTTTTTAGGAAGCCCTTCGGTATCAAAGTCATACTAAATTCCATTATTTCTTTAGCAAGGCCAACTCAAGAGTGGAATAAGCACAAAAGAAATATAATTAATACTGATCTTAATGTTTTAGAATTCCTTAGCTAAATCCCTCCCTCTACCCTCTGCCATTCTCTTTTTGAGGCTAATGTGTTGATAGAATCTTCTTGTGTTCATTTCTCAGAATGACCATCACACTGTGGATCAAAATTGTTGAAACTTAATTTTTTACTCCACAGAGGTTTATTCCTACATGTCCTAGAGTTTCTACACTATATTTCTCTACCGTACAAAAACATAAAGTCAGTCAACAAATATTTACTAAAAACAATACATTAAATATTTTATGTACTGTGGAGATTACAAAGCCAGTATAAGTGAAACATTAAGTCAGTTCTGTGGAGAAGAAATGTACGGAAAACTTGTCCTATCGAGTAGCATGCATTTTAAAAGCAGGCCACTGTGTGATGTTTAACCTTATAGTCATGATAGAATTTTGTCAAAATCCATGAAGATTGGGTAGAGGAGTAAAAATGGTGGAGGAGTAGGTAGGGGGACTCTTAAGTTTGTCTCAACCCTTGAATACAAATAGATAGTTATCAAAACATTCTGAACACCCAAGAAATCAATCAGATATTTGAGAAAACAAACGCTGCAAGTCTACTGGTAGGAAAATGACCACCATTTGGAAAGTAGGAGGTGCAGAGACTTGAATCCAGTGTGATATAGCTAAAGATACAGCAGAAGGTAGGGAGCCTGCTTAAGGAGTCTACTCCAAAGTAGTATAAGCAAAGGAGTACAAAATCAGAATTTTCAGAAGTCTGGGACATCCCTGGTTTAAAGGTGCCCATGTGGTGAAACAGGGTGAAATCTCAGGAGTGACAGTGTGATCTTCAGTTCCCTGGGGTCACAAGAAAAATGGGTGGTGCCTGAGTGCAGCAGAGGTCCCAGGCACAGGAGTGGCAAAGTTGTCTGAAAACAGCAAGTCTAGGTGCTAGCTTTCTGCCCTGTGTTGTCGTAAACTGCAAACCACTATACACTCATGCAAATGCTTTCCTGGGAGAGGTCCAGCAAAAGGCAGAAGCATGGCAAGACCCTCTACCTCCCCCAGGGAAGAACAGTGCAAGTCTGCGCCACAGGAGTCCCTAAAAATTGGGGAGTTTTGAAACTCAGTCGAGTGCCTGAGATTTAAAAAAAAACGTTCCATCACAGGTTGAGTGAACACAGAATTCTGAGGGAAACTGGGGAAATAAACGTGATTGATTGCTTTTCTGTGAGGACTTACTGAACAGTGGGGGGCTAATACCATTTAAGGCATGGCTCTGATTGGCCCCACAGAAACATCTTTTCATTCATTTATTAGCATTCATTTAGCAAGTAGTAGTGCTATAACGGCATTGATAATACTATTAACAAAAACAACTTACACACATATACAACCATTTATTGAGCTCTTTTTATGGGCTAGACGCACAGCTAAGATATACTTATTTCATTTAATTTTTAGAAAATCCTGTAAAGTTAATCTTGAGAGTTGGAATCAACTTGTTCAGTCAAAAGTTAGGAAATGGCTAAACTTTTTCAAGATATTCAGGATATCTATTTTTTTTTTAACTTCAAATACCATTCTAATAATAATTATACTAAGCAGTCTTTCTGTTTCATGCAAGGCAGTGAGCTAGACTCTGGGATAAAAGGAGAATAAAAGACAGCTGATTAAGAGTTCATAGTCCTGTGGGGGACATGACTCAAACTTGGGAAATAATGTTGACACCACATTCATTTTTCTGGGGGTATTGGGGACTGCCTAAGCCAACTCCTAGGGTAAGGATGCTCAAAAAACTGATCTGAGCTGAATCTTAACAGAAGAGGAGTAGGCATGAACCAGGTGCAGAAGAGGTAGAAGTAGAAATCCATCTAGGTA
This sequence comes from Lutra lutra, assembly GCF_902655055.1. NCBI lineage: Eukaryota > Metazoa > Chordata > Mammalia > Carnivora > Mustelidae > Lutra > Lutra lutra. The sequence continues at coordinate 69,999,540 of NC_062286.1, forward strand.
GATGGGCAGCAGGTACAGGAGAAGAGGAGGTACAGAAAGCCTGCTGGAAACTATTGTTCTTATAATTCCTGGTGTAAGTCAAGTGAGGCTGGAGCTGGCAGTCAGGACTACTCAAAGAGGGAGGACTCTGAAAGGATTTTGGACAGAGATAACCCTGGCAGCTCTTTAGAGGAGAAATTGAAAGAGGACAAAATAAAATGGGGATGAGAGAAAAATGAAGACATCTCAGTCAAAAAATAAAGAGAATCTGACCCAGGTTTGTGGCATTAAGGATGGCACAGAGACATTGGACCAGAAATACATTTAAGAAGCAAAACTGCAACTTGTTGCTTGGATTTGAGCAGATTGATGGAAAAGAAGGTGTGAAAGATAGAATTCCAAGTTTCTGGCCAGAATGAATGGAGAGGTTATGTTGGCAGAAACTTCAATACAGAATATAGGGGGAGGAGTTCAGTTTTGACATTTTGAGTCTGTAGGATATTGAGGAAGAAATGTCTAGCAAGTCATTGACCTTAAGTTTGCAGCTCAAGAGTGAAGGTGGGGCTGGAAGTTGGGATTTTCTAATCCTTAGTATGTGGGTGCTAGTGAGACTAATGCAGGAATTTTAAGGCAACTTATTAGTACAGACATTCTTTTCAGGGGCAGCAAATTACCACAGTGAACTTGTTTTAGGCAGAAGTTCTGCAGGCCTGTCCCTCGTGGTATGTTAAAGCTTCAGATGGTTGAAGGGCAAGGGGAGGCTTGCTGGGCAAGTTAACAGACAATTTAATACTTTTAATAGTACATTCCAGCCATTGCCAAGCACCAAAGTTACCTTACACCAGCTCCATGATCTATGATCCCTGAGGCATATATTTTTATAGTGTAGGGAACCCCAATTCCTATCATGAATCTTCAGCCTCCCACATTTCATTCTTCACCTTTTCATCTAATCTAAAATATACTCAGTGTGGGTATTTATAAAATATGGACTTCTCTGCCTTCCTCCTGCTTCTTCCAAGTACTGAGCACCTTCTATCCTTTCTGTTCCCTCACTTGCCAGTTCAGTGACTTGTTATGCCTCATGAGCTTTGTAACTGGTACAGGACATATTCATATCTCATCAAACTTACAAATTAATGAGATTGACAAACCCCTAGCCAGACTTAGCAAAAAGAAAAGAGAAAGGACCCAAATAAATAAAACCATCAATGTAAGAGGAGAAGTCACAACTAATACTGCAAAAATGCAAGCAATTATGAGAATATTATGAGCAATTAAATGCCGACAAATTAGGCAATATGGAAGAAATGGATACATTCCTAGAAACATATAAACTACCAAAACTGAAACAGGAAGAAATAGAAAACCTGAACAGATCCATAACCAACAAAGAAATTGAATCAGTAATCAAAAATCTTCCAGCAGATAAAAGTCCTAGGCTGGATGGCCTCCCAGGGAAATTCTACCAAACATTTAAAGAAAAATTAATACCTATTCTTCTGAAACTTTTCCAAAAAATAGAAATGGGAGGAACATTTCCAAACTAATTCTTTGAACCCAGTGTTACCTTGATCCCAAAACGAAAGACCCTACCAAAAAGGGGAATTACAGACCAATATCCCTGATGAACCTGGATGCAAACATTCTCATCAAGATACTAGCTGATAGGATCCAACAGTACAGCAGAAGGACAATTCACCACGACCAAGTAGGATTTATTCCTGGCCTGCAAGGGTGGGTCAGCTTCTGCAGATCAATTAGAGTGATACACCACATGAATAAAAGAAAGGACAAGAGTCATATGATCCTCCCAATAGATGCAAAAAAAGTATTTGGCAAAATACAGCTTCTTTTCTTGATTAAAACTCTCCACTATGTAGGGATAGAGGGAACATACCTCAATATCATCAAAGCCATCTACGAAAAACCCACAGCGAATATCATCCTCAATGAGGAGAAACTGAAGGCTTTTTCCCTAATGCCAGGAACACAACAGGGATGTACATTCTCACCACTGTTGTTCCACATAGTACTAGAAGTCCTAGCCTAGGGGAAGGGAAGGAAAAATAAAATAAGATGAAAACAGAGAGAGAGGCAAACCATAAGAAACTCTTAACTACAGAGAACAAACTGAGGGTTGCCGGAGAGAAGGTGGGTGATGGAACTGGGTGATGGACATTAAGGAGAGCACTTGATATAATGAGCATTGGCTATTATATGCAACTGAAGAAATCATTAAATTGTACCTCTGAAACTAATAATACAGCATATGTCACCTAAGTTGAATTTAAGTAAAATATTTTTAAAAATCTATGAAGACTGGACACTTTTTTTTTTTTTTTTTTGGTATAGAATTGGAGGAACTAAAGCTTATTATGTGATTTTGCATTGTTCATCTTTAATATTTCCTTTAGTACCAATGGCCCAGGAAGACTAAAGATTTAAACGTCCCAAATATACTTCCAGTAAGTACTTGGTAATTATATATATCATTAAAAATCAAACATACAGGGTCACCTGGGTGGCTCAGTGGGTTAAGCCTCTGCCTTCAGCTCAGGTCATGATCCCAGGGTCCTGGGATCGAGCCCCAGCATCGGGCTCTCTGCTCGGCAGGGAGCCTGCCTCCATCTCTCTCTCTGCCTGCCTCTCTGCCTACTTGTGATCTCTGTCTGTCAAATAAATAAATAAAATCTTTAAAAAAAGAAAATCAAACATACAAACCACTGCTCTGATGACGCCGTGAATGATTTTATATTTTGACCATCCTTAAACAGATGTCCAGCTAATGTAATGCAACTGAATTGCTGAGAAATTAAATCTCAGATTGTTGCAGATGCAATAAATGAAGCCATGAGAGACTATAGGCAGAATGAAAGAAGGGATATTTAAAAATGCCTTTGTGTGTGTGTGTGATTACATTCAGTTTTAATTTCTATATACAATGATAATGATGGCTGTGTTCAGTTCTTTCATAAAACAGTAAATGAGGCACTATACATTCTTTTTAAAATTGTTCTACCTTCTTTCCTTCCTCCCTTCCTCCTTCCTTCCTTCCTTCCTCCTTACTCCCTTACCCTCCTCCCCTCTCCTCCCTCCCTCCCGCCTCCCTCTCTCCTTCCTTCCTTCTCTCCTCTCTCTCTCTTTCTTTCAAGGAAGCTCATTCATTTGGTTTCCTAAGGTACAGCTTTTCTGTATATTGGATGCATATGCTTCTCTGAAACCAAACATCAGAAAAGAGCAAGATGGTTGTTGAAAATAGAACTTTTTTTTATCCCCTTCAAAATTTAGTTAACCTCCATTCGCACCTTGTCAAAGCAATTATCTGATACATATAAAAGTTAAACTGGTATAAGTATAAATGCATATTTGGAGGTTTGCCTGAAATTCCAATCTGATTTGAACATTGGAAATGCTTCTTTAAAAGGTAAGCTTGTTTGTGGTCTTCTTAGAAGATTTAATGCCATACACTTTATTTTAGGCAGAAAGAATTTTCTGAAAAGAACACCGAAGAACTAAAGGCATGATGAAGTATTCAGTTCTAAAAGTTCCTAGACAATTTGAAAATGTCAGGACACACATTATTCTGTTTATATTAAATAACCTGTCAGCCCAGCACATTTGTGAAAAATAACAGTGGTTATTTGTTTGGTATTTTCAATGTCTCTACATTTAAATCAAATGCAACGCAACCCCCTCTACCCAGAGCCCACATTAAAAAAAGAAAATTCTTTAACATCATGTAGTACTTTCAAGTCACATAACAACATGATTAATGCTTGAGTTAGGAGAGAGCTAGTGATAATGTCCTTGCTATAGGCTGAATGTTTGTGTTCCACCATAATTCATATGCTGAAAACTAATCCCCAGTGTGATAGTATTAATAAGTGGAAACTTTCGGGGGTGATTTGGTTATGAAAATGGAGCCTACATGAATGGTCTTAATGTACTTATTTTGGGGCAGGACAATAGTGCTCTTATATAACAGACCCCACGAAGTTCTCTAACCCCAATTTGCCATGTGAGGACACAGCAAGAAGACAGCAACATTTGGACCAGGAAGCAGGCTTTCACCAGACACCAAATCTGCCAGCAACCTGATCTTGGACTTCATACTCTCCAGATCTATGAGAAGTAAATTTCTTCTGTTTATAGGCCACCTGGCCTTGAGATTTCTTTCTATAAGCAGTCTGTTAAACTAAGACAATCCTATAATACACTGAAGAAAGAAGTGCAGAATATGAATAGAAAGTAATATAACAACAACAACAAAAGAGAATCTAAAAAGAAAATGGTCTTCATGTGACATGTAGGGTCTACCTACTGGCAGTATGAATGTACATATACTAGTTATCTTAAAAATACCTGATCTAATTCACCTAATGACATTTTATAATATAAACTGTTTTGTTTTTATTTTAGTTGAACTCCTGGATCTATATTTTCAAATCAATCAATTAATATGTCTTGAGAGTTGTACTCTAATCAAGACATTATACTGAGTAGATAGCATGGAGGAATCAGAACTCTAAGACATGGTGGCTGCCATGTCAATTTGAAATCTATTGGAAATTGTAGAAACCAGAGAGAAGCCAAAAGTAAGTCAAAGTAAAGGTGAGAGTAGTCAAATCTGCAAGTTTCTGAGAAATGAAGTTAAAGTGAATGAGGATTTAAGGTCAGCAACTAGATTTCAGGAATATCTGTGCAATGTCTTCCACGACTCTTAATGGATAACGGATATTCCAAAATACCTTCAGGGTAAAAATTCACCCTCAGAAAATGAGTAAATATAGCCAATAGCTGTGCTGCATTTAAGAACATAACTCTATTCACTTTTAAGAACATAACTCTATTCACAAGAAAGGAGGGACTGTCAATCTGTTCAGGCTGCTATAACAAAAATACTTCAAACTTGGTGGCTTATAAACAAACATTTATGTTTCACAGAGATGGAGACTGAAAAGTTCAAGGTAACAGCGCATAACTGATGAGACCAGCTTCTTGTTAATGGCCATCTTCTGACTGTAACTTCACCTAGAAGAAGGGGCAAGGAATCTCTCTGGGGCCTCTTTTATAAAGGCACTAATCCCACTCATGAGGGCCCTGCCAAACTCATAATATATAGTATACAAAATAATTGTATTAAAAATATACATAGTATAGTATAACATTTATTACTATATATACAACATATAATATTGTATGTAGTACATATGCATAATACTACATATGATATATACTTCTATATAAAATTTAGTATATATACATTTATAGAAAGAATTCAACATATGAGTGATTAAGAAATGACATAAAGGTAACCATAATGATCTGCATTAGACTAACAAACAATTCACTGGCCAAAAATAATAAATTTCAAGTGCATATGTGAGTAATTCTACTGAGAACATTTTATGCATGTCCTCTGGGGCATATCGGTATGCATTTCTGTTGGATATATAGAGAGTAAGTGAATTACTGGGTCATATAGAATGGGTACTTACATTCATACAGAAGAAACTGACAGTTTTCCAAAGTGATTGCATATACTTACATTCTCAACATGAAAATTTTAGTCACTCCATATCCTTGCTTACACTAAGTATTCTCAGTCTTATAAAATTTAGCCAAATCTACCATTTGCAATGTGGTCATAATCATACCTTTTCTATCAGTCTGAATATCACTGTGGCCATCTAATAGTCTCAAAACTTGCTACCTTCCCCCCCTATTTTGAATATTTAGAATCTGACTTATGCTATTTACTTCAAATTTGTCCATGAACAGTCTGTATGGATAACCCAATCTCTATTCACTCTTCATCTAAACCATTATTCCTTTAACAGTTTAATTCATGAACACAAAAGACAACACATAAAAGGCCTCAAATATTCCTGATATCTAATTTATCCTCCATAAAGTCTTTTTCATTCAATAACTATTTTGAGGCTTTCTGAGATTTTTTCACTATAGAGACCGAATTCTTTCTCGGTAAAATTTCTCATTCTATTACAAGCTCTCAACAAAGGAAAAGTCTACCTCCCCTATCTTACTTTGGATTTCATTCTTTTTAATGCTTTATATGTCTTCAAGGACCAGGTTTGGTATATTTGGGGACTAATTTAATAAGTCAATCTATAAGCTTTATTAGCTATTTTGGAGTTCATGGAAATGAGCTAGCATTTAATGAGTAAGTTCAGATTCTGCTACACTGAAACATCTGGCAACTGCTTCCTGAGACTCTCATTGTTGGAATTTACCCCAGGGGTTTTACCTTGTATCTCTTTCTAAAGATATGCTTGGATCAATAATGAAATGATACTCTTTCTCAAACCTTGCCTAGGGCCTTGAAAAACATATGTGATTTAAAGAAAAACATCTTCACTCTTTTACACTTTGACTTTTGCTTTGGTTATGATTGAAGTAGTCTGAGTTTTAAATTGTGATTCCTTTTATGAAATGCTTAAGGAAAAACATGAAAGACAAAACAATTATTTAAGTCCTATACTGATTTGCCTACAATAAATTCGTATATCAGTTCTATTGAGAATTAATAGAATGGCTTCTGCAAGTAAAAAAAAAAAACAAAACCACAACCTCTGATGGTACCTGAAGATTTACATAGAAATCAACTGCTAATTTTTTGAAAACTTCTATGTGCCAAGCAATTTCCATTGATTATCTTTTATTCCTCTAATTAATCCTATTGAAGTATTATTGTTCATATTTCCTAATGCCAAAGTAACTGGGCAATATAAAAATGAATAGTTCTCAAAAACAGTAAGTAGTAGAGTTTATAAGTTAAATTTTTAAGTTAGGTGTGGGGTTTTTTTTAAATCCGGTTTTTATGTTGAAACTGTTGACTTTAAAGGTAAGAAACTGTTTCCCCCCCCCACTATTGTACCTTCTGTGTTTATTTTTTTATTTTTATTTTTTTAAAGATTTTATTTATTTGACAGAGATCACAAGTAGGCAGAGAGGCAGGCAAAGAAGGGGAGGGGGGAAGCAGGCTCCCCGCTGAGCAGAGAACCCAATGTGGGGCTTAATCCCAGGACCCTGGGATCATGACCTGAGCCGAAGGCAGTGGCTTTAACCCACTGAGCCACCCAGGTACCCCACCCTGTGTGTTTAACATAGTGCCTGAAACTTAGTTAATATTCAATAAAAGTATTTTAAGTTAAATAAATTAAATAAATGAAAGATTTCAAATATAGTATGATTTAAAATCTGACAATAGCATGTAAGATGAATGTGAACGGAAAGGCAGAAAAAATAATTAGATCTTTATATAGTATTTTGGGTGTGAAAGTGTTAAGAATCTTAACCAAGGTACTTTAAGAATGGAAAAGAAAGGTCATAAATAGATTATAAAATTGGCAGACACAGAAAATCTTTGTGTGACTTACACATTACTGAGGAAAATAACAATTTGAGCTACTAGTTGTTAGTTACATTGATCAGACTGCAATTATTTTGCTATTCTTTACTTGTTTTGGCATTGTACTACAAAGAACTTTGTTCATCACATCTTTACTCTGAACTTCCCAAAGACTCTTTTTCAGGCAAGGTCTCAGTCTGGAGTATTTCTGTTGCTAATGTAGATATAAACTTTTACAATAATTTACTGGGGTTATAAAATCAGGTGCATGCGAAGTTGAGATATAGCTCCAGTTTAAATCATTTTAGCATTTCCCTACCTAACATAAAGCCCAGACCTTCAAGGAACACATTTATTTATTTTACTTTATATTTGTAATTCCTGGACATAGTGTGTTGTTTACAAAATACCTACAGTTGTTTAAGTGAAATAGTATTTTCTGCTCTTAAGGAGTTTTTTTTCAAAGTCAGCTGATTGATGTAAAATTGAGATCATTATGAGTTAAAGCAAACCATTTTCCTAATACCTAAAGGAGTCCACAGGGGTATTCATTATTATCATCATCACTAAGCGGTATGTTGAATACCAGAAAAGCTGGGTATTACTCACTCTGAAAGCTTTGAGGGCATACTATACATCACCTTGTTGCTTTTTAATAGATTTAAACACAGGAATTGAGTGTGTGGAGAGGAAGAATTCCAATAGTTTCCGATATATTCAAAATTTTTAATTATGAATATCATATATTAAATAGACATTTTTCCCTTGTATCAGGAAAGAAATAGAAATAGATCCACTTCATAATGTATTGTTTAGTGTGTTGTCAAGAATGTTAGAATTTTTATGGCAAACAAAGTTAGACTGGTTATACCATTTTGTTGTGAAGTTAAGATTGAAATATAAATTCCTTTCTGGTGTCCACTAGTTATGGCAGAGAAAAAGTGTTCTTTAATTTGCTCAAATTTTAGTAACATTAAAAACTAATATATTTTGGAAATAAGTTAATTTGGAAAAGAAAATCTGATAAATAAGGCAAATAAGCTATTTGAACAACTTGTCATGATTTTGTTTATTTATTTTACCGTTGAGTTATATATGTTTTGAAATTGACTCAGGGAAGATAATATGTAAACTACAGTTAGCTATTGACTTGGAAATCAACATATTTTGCAAATTTTTCCCTTATTTCTAATTAGATATGGTGGAAGAAGCTCTGCAGTATTTATTTGAACTTTATTTACATTACTCCCTTTCATTTTAGGTCAGTGATTTTCAAGCTTAAATATAAATAAAAATCACCCAGGGAACTTATAAAAATCTTAATGCTCAGACCATACCTCATGAGAATTAAACCAAAATCTCTGGAGATAAGACATAAAAATCAGTAGATCTGAAACTTTCCTAAATGATTCCAATATGCACCTAAGATTAAAAACTGATGCTAGACTTCTGAATTTCCTCTCTCTCAGCATGATGTGTGTTGTATGAGAATATTAAATGCTTAGTATAAAGCTAAAGGTCTAATTTACATATTCAAGTGAAGTGTCAAAAGCTCTGAACCTTTTATCCAGATGCTCTTGCTCTTGCATTCCTCATCTGCTTCTTCCTAAGGCAGACTTTTTGCTATGCATTTTTCACTCAAGGCATCTGAGATAAAGAAGAAACATAGTCCACCTTCTTTAATAGAAAAGGATCTATCTACTCTTTGGATTTCAATTACAGTTTTCAGGAATTGATTATATCAAAATAAATGAATGAAATGATTAGCAACTAATGCTGGCCTGAGGCTTGAAAATCTAATTCAAACTGTATTTAATTTTAAACACATAGTGATTGAAATAAATGGCAGATATTCACCACAGTCAAAATATCTATATGTCAAACACCAGATTGCTGATAACTCTTCTTTCTGTGAATATTAACTTTTGTGTTAAAACTTTGAATAAAAATGTAAGCCACCACAGGAAAAAAAAATGTGGAGTGAAAATCCAATATGCTATATGCTATTTTTATAACCTTTAATTATATGGGCATATGTGCTCTAGTGGATTTAATAATGTCTGTTTAGAATCAACCATTAAGTAAGTGCCTGTCAAGTGTGCTCAGGGACTTCATATTAATGAATATTTTTACTTTTATGACAGTAATTATTTCCATTTTACAGGTGAGGAAACTAATGTTTATAGACTTTAAATAGCTTGTGTGCAAGAGATTCTCTGGGACACCTAAAATACAAACTTTAAAAATTTTTTTAAATTAACATATATTATTTGTTTCAGGGGTACAGGTCTGTGATTCATCAGTCTTATACAATTCACAGCACTCACCATAGTATTTTCTCTCCCTAGTGTCCATCCCCCAGCTACCCCATCCCTGCCACCCCCCCTTGCCCTCCAGCAACCCTCAGTTTCTTTCCTGAGATTAATAGTCTCTTATGATTTGTCTCCCTCTCTGGTTTCTTCTTGTTCCACAAAATACAAACCTACTTTTGTATAATTCTAAAAGTACTTCCTTGCAATAACTATGCTATTCTAAACATTAATTAAGATTGTCAGCTTGCCATAATAAAGTTTATAAGTGCAAATTGAGGTTAATGAAAAAAGGAGAAAATATGAGATTTTTAACATTCTTTGCAACTTTATATCCTCTCCACTCATTTGTACATTAATTAATTTATTAAACTTGTATTAAAGCATCTACTCACAGGCATAGTATCAGATCCTAGGAAACCAGGGTTTAAATACAGGGTCCATTCCATTTAGGAGCTTATAGTGAAAGCTTAAAAGAACAATTGTTCATTTATGAATTGCTTTTTGTAAAATGTGGAGGAATACAATTCAGATGGCATAGTTAACATAACTTGAAAAAAGTAAGCAGTCAACTACTCCACTGTAGCCTGGTAGTAATGGAGTATACAGGTACAGATCAGCCTCCATAAAAACTTTCCGTATATTGTTAAGTTATTTGGAGGCTAATTGTTGTTTTCTAATGAAACAATAGACACATAAAACTCACACACACTTCCATATATATGGTGAAACATATTTTAAACATGAAATTGGCCATTTGTCTTAATACATACTAAATTATTCTAGAATTTATTTCTTATCTGTTTATTTATTTTTAGCTAATGCAAAATTTATATGTGTTACAAGTGACCATTTTTAGTGTACATGTCTACGAGTGTTGACAGATGTGCAAAATCATGAATGCCACAATATTTTTCAAAATTTTATTTTAATTCTTTGGGTCCTCTTCCTTACTACAAATGTTAAAACATAAGACAACAAAAAGTATTGCTTACTTTTTTTTTCAGGGTTTGAACTCACAACCATGAGATTAAGACCTGAGCCAAGATCAAGAGTTGGACACAACTGACTGAGCTACCCAGGCATCAAAACGTATTTTACTATTATTTGTTTGTTTGTTTGTTTAGAGCAGAAGCAGAGATGGGAGGAACAGAGAGAAGGACAGAGAGAAAATCTTAAGCAGGTTCCCTGTCCAACATAGAGCCTGACACAGGGCTTGATCTCACAACCCTGAGATTGTGGCCTGAGCTAAAATTAAGAGTCAAACGCTTAACTGACAGAGCCACCCAGGCATCCCAAAAGTATTTCTGATTTTTAACCAAAGTCACAGCAAAAATAAAATGCATGAGTTCAACATGAGTCAAAATTCACCATTTAATAAAACAAGTCTTTTCATGGAAATCGACCACAAAGTAAGGTACTAGGACATTAAAGTTGTCTTATATATAAATTACTTCTATGGAGTTTTTGTGAGACATCAACAAGTCATCCTAAGCAAATAAAGGTTCCCTTATATTACAGACTTCTAAAAAAGAGAATATTAATATGAGCCAAAAGTATGAGGTATACCCATGGTCTGATAACAAGTGCTAAAGAGTAGAATTTGCAAGAACAGATTTTTTTTTTAATTTTTTGAAGATTTCATTTATTTATTTGACAGAGAGAGAGAGAGTACATAAGCAGGGGGAATGGCAGGCAGAGTGAGAGGGAGAAACAGATGCCTCACTGAGCCAGGCCCAGGACGCTGGGATCATGACCTGAGCCGAATGAAGATGCTTCACTGACTGAGCACCCCAGGCATCCCTGCAAGAACAGATTTATAAGTAACTGGAAATATTATACATTTTTTTTTAATTGGAGAAGCCATGGGCCTACATTTTAACATGTGCCATTCAGTTAAAGATTATTTCTGCTCCTTAAGGTATATACGTAACTAAAAGAATGAGGGATTATTGACCACTGCATAGAGGCACATATCCATTTCTGGTCAATCAAAACTTTGCCAATATTCTTTTTCCAATCATTGGAATATGGTTTGCTTTTTAGAAAATAATCAAATCACTTGTTAATGGAAAGTCTCTTTTCTCACATGCTTTGTCTTTGACTTTATACTAGCCCCAAATCTCAGTATTATGTATAGATATACTAATGCTTATGACAAGGCAATGTCTACTGCAGCCAAAGCTACATGCAAGCTCTTTGAAATTGCACTAACATTAACGTGACTTGTAGTGTATTAGTTATACCATCTCTGACACAGGCAGTATGGGACAGAAAAAAAGCTGCAGCCATGAGGAAAATAAGACTATAGGGGATAAAATTAAAATTAAAATATCTTAAACTATGATGCACTTTACTAATGTACACTCTTACAGTAGCAGAGCAGTCACAAAACTGTTCATTTGATTTCTAACTACTGCTGTTTCCCAAAGGGAGTTGAAGATTTTCAAAGAGAGATTTGTCATCTTCTCTGACAAATAATCTAATCATCCTACCCTGCTTCATTATTGTTACTTTTAATTTGCCAGTCACAGGACTTTGCTTTAATTTGCCTGCTCCTGAAATTTTGCACCTGTTATTCCCTCATTACAATGGTATTAAAATAGAGCTAGGAATCTTTGCTACTCTTCACTTTAAATGTGGCTTAGGCTTAGTTACTTGGTTCAAGCAAATAGACTAACCATGTTATATGTGATGCTATGTGACCTCGGAGACTAGATAAAAAATGAATAACTTCTGCTTGTTTTCTCTTAGTTTGCTCATTGTGGGGGAAATGAGTTGCCATATCAGAAGGAAACTTAAGAAGGCCTGTGGAAAAGTTCCTTTGGAGAGAAGCTGAGATCTCCCACCAGTAACCAGCTCCTAGCTATGTACACTGGCCATCTTGCAATCAGATCCTCCAGTGCCAGTCAAACCTCCAGCCAACTGCAGCCCCAGCTGATATCTTGTCTGCCATCTCAGACAAAACTTGCGACACTGGCTGTCCAGTGGCCTCTTCTTAATCACGAACCCACACAAACTATAAAAGATAATTCATATATCTTGGTTTATGACACTAATATGTGGGATAATTTATCCAATAACAGTAGATACAATACAAATTTTGGTATCTAGTAGTAGGATGCTCCTTTAACAAACCCTAAAAATGTGGGGAATGATTTCAGAACTGAGCGGTGGGAAGCAACTTGGAAGATCTTGAGGAGAATGGGCATTGTCCCAGCTGCATCCTCAACTCTCTTCCTCTCAGATGGAGCAACATGGTTTTTATTTCATCTCCCTCACATCTTACATGTCACCTTCTTAGTTTCCTTAACCATCTTATGTAAAAATAAACAACAATAAACCCCAAATTCCTCTTTTTTTCACTATATTATTATTCTCCTTAATATTAACAATGTTCCTAACACATTATGTATTTTGCCTCTTTAGGATATTTTGTCTCCTTCCTATAGAATATATAACCACAATCAGGGCGGGATTTTGTTTCATTAAATGCTTTACTCTAGTTCTTAGAACTGTGCCTGGTACATAGGAACATTCAAAAGATTATTGTTGAATAAGTCCATGGCCTTAATGAATGAAGTAATGTTGGATGCTTATGATTTCAAGGGCAAAGGCCATCTTCTGAGAGTGGTGTTGTTCTTTACGTGTTTGCCTAGGCCCTGAGAGTAAGTAGGAATGAGGAGTAAGATTGGAGGTGGAGAGAGGCAGAGGATAGATGCTTTCAAGGTTCATCCTTTCCAAGTTTAAGGGACTTAACAGCTGGAGAGTTTATATAAGGTCAAAAAGGGAAAAAATTATTTACATTTCTTTTTTTTTTTTTTTTAAAGATTTTATTTATTTATTTGACAGAGAGATCACAAGCAGGCAGAGAGGCAGGCAGAGAGAGAGGAGGAAGCAGGCTCCCTGCTGAGCAGAGAGCCCGATGCAGGGCTCAATCCCAGGACTCTGAGATCATGACCTGAGCCGAAGGCAGCGGCTTAACCCACTGAGCCACCCAGGCGCCCCTACATTTCTTATTAACAGAAACACATGCTTAAATTTGTTTCCCACTTAATTTTTAACCAGCTAGTTGCATACTTTCTTTATACAAATACATATACAATATGTATAAAGCAAAAAAAAGCTGTGATTTAGCCCCAATGTCTCACTCTCCCCTCCTAACCAATCAATAACAAATCCACATTGCTTTTCTGCTAAAAGTAGTAGGACCTCCCCATGTTCTCTGACCTCAATTACTTCCTTTCAAACTTTAGTCTCTTTAATCTTTACTCAAATCGTGTGCAGAGAAATTTTTAAACTTCTATCTAATTTTATCCCTCTCATGCTAATTTTATCAATGTAGTCATGTTGCTTTGAGCATAAAACCCAAACCTTAACATTTGTAGAGTTAATACTGCCTCTTCTTGCAGTCAGTAATTCAGCAATATAGACTTCCTTCCAGGCCTAAACTCTATATTCTAACAATATTTGTTTAAGCCATGGTATATGTATTTTGAATATTAAGTCTTGGCTCTATCATATTTCTCTTGTAATAAGCTTTTCTTTACCTCACCTTATTCAATGACATAAGAATAAATTATTAGGGTATAGACTATGTATCTCAAATCATGTAGGGAATAAAGTAGATTGTAAACAAATACTTTACTCTAATTAATCTTGTTTACATAACCTAGAAAATTATATCATGTGTGGGTTTTTTATGTGTGTGGACAAAGAGTCAGTTTCTCCTGGTGTCTGCTAGTTGAGACCAAGTTAAATACTTTGGGTGCTCCTGAGTTTTTGGTACTGCATAGACCATTCAGCACATCAGAGCAGAAACTGGTTATAGGGAGTTTGGCTCAAGTATATATTTTTGGAAGTTCTTTTCCTCAATAGACATTTATGGTAGTATTTTAGGGAAAAAGTAGTCAAATCATAAGAATGTGATTACTGTTCTTAATATTGACAGTTCTTAATATTTGACTGTTTAAGAAATTTAATGGTCATCCATGACTATAAGACTATAAACTAAATGTGGTTTAAATTCTAAACAAAGAAACATACACACACACAAATATACACACACATACACAAATATGGAAATAGAGAAACAGAAGCAAAGTATTGTATACCCATTCTTTTTGATTCTTGAGTGTTCTGAAAATATTTCCTTAACAAAACAAAATGTAACACTTACTTTAAAAAAACTTCTGATTTCTTTTGATAGGTCTCTCCATTTTTATTTTTTAAGAAATATTTAGAACTTCTTTTTTTCAAAGTTTAAAATGACTTTCAATTGTGTTTATTGATGTATTAGTGAATTAATAAGAAGCTAAGTTCAAGGTTTAGTAGAAAAAAAAAAAAGAGGTACCTTTAAATTGTGTGGCCAAAGACATTCAGTTATAAAGGGAAAGTTTTCCTTTTTAAAACCACAGCCTGGAGAACAGTATTTCCATAAAAATGCTGCTTGGAAGAGTGTGTCCCCCTCTAATAAAACATAAGGAAATTGTTCTGGAGTGAACTCACTGTCTTCTCTCTGGTGTTTCCATCACCCAGTTGTGTTTCTTCCCCTCCAAATTAGACCATTTGGGTCCATATTCTCAAGGAGGCTTTTCAACAAGACTTGGTCACTCCAAAAACTGAGAGGAAATCAACAAAGCTGAAAGGGAATTACAGACACAAAGCTGGTCTTCTTCTGTCTCCTTGCCCCTTTCTCTACCTTAATTAACCCATATTTGACTTCAAATTCTATTCTAATTTCTCTTAGTTGCTCTGACTATAAAGGGCATTGAATAATCTTTTGTAATTATATGAAACAAAGTATATTTCTTTAATCATATCCATCTGAGAACTTCCAGAAATTCTGCATGCACAACTTCACTAACCCTCTAGGTGCTTTTGTTTTGTTTTGTTTTGTTTTGTTTTGTTTTGGTTGCTTTTTTTAACCTCTAATTTTTTTATTTTAATTTTTTAAGGGAAGACTTTATTTTTAGAGCAGTTTTAGGTTCACAGCAAAATTGAGAGGAAGGGAAGGAGATTTCTCAATATACCAACAAACCTGCCCCCACACATGCATAGCTTTCCTCATTTTCTAGCCCCCCCAACCAGAGTGTACATTTGTTACAATGATGAACTTAAACGGAGACATCATATTATCTGAAATGCATAGTTTACATGAATGTTTACTCTTGGCGTTGTACATTCTATGAGTTTGGACAGATACATAATGAATGTATCCATCCTTACAATACCATGTGGTGTATTTTCACTGTCCTAAAAATTCTATGCTTTGCCTATTTATCCCTCCCCCCAGACCCCAACTTCTGACAAACACTGATCTTTTTGTTGTCTCCAAAATCTTGCTTTTTCAAGAATGTTGTACAGTTGGATTCATTCATTCTACAGCATTTTCAGATTGGCTTATTTCATAGTAATATAAATTTCCTCCATGCATTTTCATGATCTAGTAGCTCATTTCTTTTTAGCACTTCCCTCCATTGTTTGGGAAGAAAATATTTATTTTTAATAGAAACACATTCCTAGATATATATCTTCCAAAACTAGTCTCAAGTTAAAACGTATGACACTCCATGAAACTTCATGAAAAATCATACTCTAAGAAAAAAAAAAATTTGTTAAAGTTTGAGACAAAGTCACCATGTAGATAGCTACCTGCAACATTATTAAAGGAATCATCACAGTCTCAGAATTCCATGTCTGTTCATTTTCTAAAACATGAAGAAGGGAGAAGTATTTTAACATCATGTGCTTTTCACCCTCAAGGTAAACACATATTTACCAGGAGATACTGGGTGTGCATAACTATAAAGTTCAAAACAACTCATAAACTGCTCTAGGTGTAAACCAAATATAAAAAGGAAAAAAATATTAGAAACACCATATCTCACTAACATAAATGGATTTATTTTTTGTCTTTTCACTAAACTGGACTAGTTCTTGCAAAAAATTATCAATTTAGTGAAATTTTTATGGCCACTGGTCACTAGATACTTCTATTAGAGCATTAAGAGGAGACATTTTTAGAAAGACAATTTGGGGCTCATTTTTACTCCTCTTAATTTCTCTCCATCTTTGGGTGAGACTAGATTTCTTTTATATTATTCTTAGTATTATCCTTTATAAAAATAGAGAAATATTTGAACCTTAAAGGGAAACATTTCATTTTATCCTATATCTTCAATCCCAGTTTGCAAACTCTACCCACACATGATATTTTTGGAAGTATATATCCATACACATATGCACACAATACAGATATAACATTAAGATTTAACTCTGGTTTGAACAATTCCTAAATTGGCATTTTTAAAAAAATGTAGTGTTCCATGATTCATTGTTTGCATATAATAGCCAGTGCTCATGGCAATACGTGCCCTCCTTAATAACCATCACTGGGCCAACCCATCATCCCACACCTTCCCTTCTGAAACCCTCAGTCTGTTTCCTGGAGTCCGAAGTCTTTCATGGTTCATCTCCCCCTCCAATTTCCCCCTCCTGTAATTTTCCCTTCCTTCTCTAAATTGGCATTTGTGTGTGTGTATGTGTGTGCATCTGTGACTATGTCTACACTAGCTGGGGTTGGAGGGTAGGTAGTAAAATAGCAACAGTAAAACACACTAAAAGTAATGAGGAAAATAAAATAATTTTGGGATTTTTTTATTCTGTAAGCCTCAAAAGAAAAAGCAGAACATATAACCTGAAAGTTTTTGTTTTTTTTTTAAGATTTTATTTATTTGACAGACAGAGATCACAAGTAGGCAGAGAGGTAGGCAGAGAGAGAGGAGGAAACAGGCTCCCCGCTGAGCAGAGAGCCCAATGCGGGGCTCGATCCCAGGGTCCTGGGATCATGACCTAAGTCAAAGGTAGAGGCTTAACCCACTGAGCCACCCAGGTGCCCCTATAACCTGAAAGTTTTAAGTATTTTTTATTCTTCTCTGATCTATACTATTTCTCAAATTGACGCGTGCGTGCGCACACACACACACACACACATTTATTTTTACATACAGCATAATATTAGTTTCAGATGTACAATAAATTGACTCAACACTTCCATACAGCACTGGGTGCTTATTATAAGTGCAATCCTTAATCTCCATTTAACTCATCCCTCACCCACATCCCCTCTGGTAACCATCAGTTTATACAGTGAAGAGTCTGTTTCTTCATCACCAAAGGCAAGGGAAACAAAGACAAAAATGAACTATTGGGACTTTATCAAGATCAAAAGCTTTTGCACAGCAAAGGAAATAGTCAACAAAACCAAAGAGAACCAACAGAATGGGAGAAGATATTTGCAAATGATATATCAGATAAAGGACTAGTATCTGAAATCTATAAAGAACTTATCAAACTCAATACCCAAAGAACAAATAATCCAATGCCCAGAAGACGTGACCAGACATTTCTGCAAAGAAGACATCTAAATGGCCAGCAGACACATGAGAAAGTGCTCAGCACCACTTGGCATCAGTGAAATACGAATCAAAACCACAATGAGACATCACCTCACACCAGTCAGATGGCTAAAATTAACAAGTCAAGAAATGACAGGTATTGCTGAAGATGCAGAGAAAGGGGAACCTTCTTACACTGTTCGTGGGAATGCAAGCTGGTGCAGCCACTCTGGAAAACAGCATGGAGGTTCCTCAAGAAGAAAATAGAGCTTCCCTAAGATCCAGCAATTGCCACTGGGTATCTACCTCAAAGATAAAAATGTAGTGATCCAAAGGGGCATGTGCACCCCAATCTTTATAGCAGCAATATCCACAAGAGCCAAACTATGGAAAAAGCCTAGATGTCCATCAACAGATGAATGGATAAAGAAGATGTGGTATATATATATATACAATGGAATATTATGCAGCCATCAAAACCCCCCCAAAGCTTGCCATTTGCAATGATGTGGATGGAACTAAAGGGTATTATATTAAGCTAAATAAGTTGATCAGAGAAAGACAATTATGTGATCTCACTGATATGAGGAATTTGAGAAACAAGACAGAGGATCATAGGGGAAAGGAGGGAAAAACAAAACAAGATGAAACCAGAAAGGGAAATAAATCATAAGAGACTCAATCTCAGGAAACAAACTGAGGGTTGCTGGAGGGGAGGGGGTAAGAGAGATGGGGTGAGGGGTGATGGACATTGGAGAGGGTATGTGTTATGGGGAGTGCTATGAATTGGGTAAGACTGAAGAATCACAGACCTGTACCCCTGAAACAAATAATACATTATATGTTAATTTAAAAAAAGAGTCTGTTTCTTTTTTTTTTTTTAAGATTTTATTTATTTATTTGACATAGAGAGAGAGATAGCAAGAGAGAGAGAGAAAGACAAAGACAGCACAAGCAGGGAGAGTGGCAGGCAGAAGGAGGGGGAGAAACAGGCTCCCCACTGAGCAAGGAATCCAATGAGGGGCTCCATCCCAGGGTCCTGGAATCATGACTCTACCTGAAGGCAGATGCTTAATGGACCAAGCCACCCAGGTGCCCCAAGAGTCTGTTTCTTGAATACCACACTCTTTTGATTATCACAGCTTTGTAGTAAGCATAGAAAACATGAAGTGTGATACCTCCACTTTTGTTGTTCATTTCCAAGATTGTTTTAGTTATTTGATGCCATATGAATTTTAGAATTTTTTTTTTTTTCTGCAAAAGATTTCATAGGGATTTTGATAGAGATGTCATTGAGTCTGTAGATCACTTTGGATAGTCTCACATCTTAACATATTATGTCTTCCAATCAATGTATATCAGATATCTTTCTATTTACTATTACCTTCTTTAATTTCTTTCAGCAATGTTTGGTTGAATCATTTTTGCATTTCAGGAGTAAATCCCATTTGGCCATGATGTATAATACTTTTAATATGCTGTTCAATTTGATTTGCTAGTAAGTTATTGAAAATTTTCATCAATGTTAATCAGGGATATTAGTAGTTTTTTCTTTCACTGTTTTTGGCTTTTGCAACAGAGTAATGCTGGCCTCAGAGAATGTTTTTAAGTGTTCCTTCTTCTTCAATTTTTAAAGCTGGTATTTTGTGTTTTCATTTCCAATTGTTGCAAAGTATTTTTTTAATTTCCCTGCTGATGTCTTCTTTATTCATTAGTTATTCAGAAATGTGCTGTTTAATTTGTAAGTATTTGTGAATTTTCCAGCTTTCCTTTTGCCATCAATTTCCATTCACATTCCATTATAATCCTAAAAAGATATTTTGTATGAGATAAGTCTTTTGAAATTTATTAATACTGGTTTTGTTGCCTAATATGTGTTCTATCCTGGAGATGTTCCGTATGTACTTAAGAAAAATTCACTTGGTAGTATGTTCTATACATGCCTTTAGGTCCAACTGGTTTGTAGTGTTGTTCAAGTCCTTTATTTCATTATTAATCTTCTTTCTGGTTGTTCTATCCATTATTGAAATTGGAGTACTGTAGAATTATCTATTGTAGTACTAGTATTGTAGAATTACCTATTCTTCCTCAATGTTGTCATTATTTGCTTTATAGGTCTTGGAGCTTTAATGTTTGTTGGTGCATATATGTTTATAACTTTTATATCTTCTCGGTGAATTGGTTCTTATATCTTTATATAGTGTCCTTCTTTGTGTCTTCTAACAGTATTTGGCTTACAGTCTATTTTCCATTACTAGTATAGCCACTCCTCTCTTTTGGATACTATTTGCATGAAATATTTTTTTTCATCCTTTCATTTTCATTCTACATGTCTCCATAGTTACAAAATGAATTTCTTATAATTGCTACATAGTTGAATCCTTTTTTTATTATTATTATCTATTCTGCCAATCTATGAGATTTCCTTGGGAAATTTAATCCATATACATTTAGAGTAAATAGTAATAGGGAAGTACATACCTTGACATTTTCTTGTTTTCTGTACATATTAAAACATTTTTATACCCCATTTCTTCCTTTCCTGCATCCCTTTATGTTCTCCCCCGTTTTTTGTTGTTTCTGTTTTTTTTTTTTTTCTTTGTTGTGGCATCTGTCTTCTGTTGAGTCCCTCTAGTAAATTTTTCAATTACTGTATTTTTCAGCTCTGGCATTTCTGCTGAAATTTATTTTTTGTTATATCTTTCTTGATATTCTCATTTTGTACATGTATTGTTTTCAGGAATTTCATTAGTTTTCATGTTTCTTTCAGCTCTCTGACCATAATAAAAGATAGCTATTTTTAAGTCTTTTTCTAGTAACTATGAAACATGTTTCTTCAGGGACTGCTTCTGGAGATTTAGTTGCTTTGAATGAATACTTTCTTTGTATGCCTGTGGTCTTCTGTTGAAAATCAGACATTTGAAAAATGGATCACCTCTCCTAGTCTTTGAAGACTGGTATAGAAGACCTTCATGATTAGCAAACTCCTGAGCCTAGAGATCAGTCTGGAGTAAAGGTGTAAGGACTTCTCAGGTCTTGTGGGTATGGGTCTTGTTTAGGCCTGAGTGTGTGCTTTATATATTTATTTATCCTTTCAGTTTAAATTTCTTCAGCTGATTTTAAATGTCTTAATTTACTTTTTTATTTTTTTTTAAGATTTTATTTATTTATCTGACAGAAAGAAAGAGGGAGAGAGAGAGCACAAGCAGGGGGAGCAATAAAGGGAGAAGGAGAAGCAGACTTTCTGTTAAGCAGGGAGCCCAATGCAGGGTTTGAACCCAAGACCTTGGGATCCCAACCTGAGCTGAAGGCAGATGCTTAACTGACTGAGCCACCAGAGGCCTCTAAATATCTTAATTTCCTAAAGACTCTCACCCCAACTTCTCATGAACTTAAATGCTCTATTGTATTCCTCTTCCCTTAATCTCTTGCCTACCTCCCACAATGTATCCATGGTTCTGCTGCCCCCCCCACCATTTTCAAACATCTCAGTGCCCAGTAACACCTCCTGCAGTTCCCAGCTTGCAATCCAAACTATACTTCTATTCATTGACTAAGCTCTTGTCGAGTGAAACAAACAGGCAATAAAACAGCCCCCAGGGATGGGGCGCCTGGGTGGCTCAGTGGGTTAAGCCGCTGCCTTCGGCTCAGGTCATGATCCCAGGTCCTGGGTTCGAGCCCCACATCGGGCTTTCTGATCAGCAGGGAGCCTGCTTCCTCCTCTCTCTCTGCCTGCCTCTCTGCCTACTTGTGATTTCTCTCTGTCAAATAAATAAATAAAATCTTTAAAAAAAAAAAAAAAACAGCCCCCAGGGAATTCCTCAGACATCTAGAGATTTTAAACAAGTTCCATTCTGTTCCTTTCTTCTTGCAGGAGGTAATTGGGAATTAAGTTACTTCAACCAGACCACTCCATGTCACACTCTGGAAGGGGTAGTGCAAAGTGTAGATAAAACTGTTATGAAATTTCCTACCATTTGAATATGCCTTCTTCTTGATTAAGCATTTGCTTAATTGTTGTAATCTTTGATTGTTTTTCAGAGATCTATAAAATTATCTGTACTTGTTTATTTGATATTTCTGTGGAGAATAAAGACCTGGCATTTCTTTTTTTTTTTTTTTAAGATTTTATTTATTTATTTGACAGAGATCACAAGTAGACAGAGAGACAGGCAGAGAGAGAGAGGGAAGCAGGCTCCCTGCCAAGCAGAGAGTCCAATGTGGGGCTCGATCCCAGGACTCTGGGATCATGACCTGAGCCGAAGGCAGAGGCTTAACCCACTGAGCCACCCAGGCGCCCAAGACCTGGCACTTCTTAATTCACCATCTTGTTGATGTCATTCATACACACACACACACACACACACACACATATAATATGTGTATATATATATATATGTATATATATAGATATAGATATATAATTTTCATACAAATTATTTATTATAATTTTTATGACAATTGAGAAAGGTTGTTAGATTCCTAGACTCCATTCTCATCATAATGTAATATATGGCCTTAAAAAATTAAATTGCCTTTGGTATCAGTACAAGAAATACTCTTAAGTATATATTTTGAGTGTCTTTTATTTCAAGGGAATACTGATTTCATGTTTTAAATTATAATCTTTCTCTGAGTTCTAAAGCATATATTATAATCACATCATAAGATATAGACACAAGATTTTAGAAAATAAATAGATCTCACCCTGTGCATAGATTTATAATTAAACATTAGGACTTCTGTACCAATTATCTATTCCCCCAAATCAGTGGCTTAGTATATTCAATATTTATTTATCCCACTAGTCTGAATGCTTGCAATTTAGGCTGTGATCAGCTAGTCAGTGTTTCTGGTGTTGGCTGAGCTCACTCAAATACTATGGTCTCTTATGTTGTGTGTTCACTCACAACAGCTAGATGTTGGCTGATTTAGGTTGGTCTTGGCTGGGAGCACTTTGGTGATTTGGCTGTGCTCCATGTGTCTTTCATCTTTCAGAAGATTAGTCTGGGCATGCTTTTCTGATGATGGCAAAGGTTCAAGAGAGCAAAATTCAGTGCACAAGGCAATATACCATTCTAAAAAGCAAATCACACGGTTGAACTCAGTGTCAATTGATGTAGTAGGTCACTCTGATCTCAGTGGTAAAAGAGTATGAGGTTACATGGTAAAAATGATGGATACAAGATGGATAAATAAAACATTGGGACCATCGCTGCAATCACTCACAACCTGAGAAGAGCTTTTCTGTAATCTTAAGCTTAAAAATGAATTATTAAACTTTTTAGCTATTGAAACACTTCTAGTACATCTCCTGGTTATATTTTGGTAATCTAATTAACATTAATCTTCTTATTTTGAACTAATAAAGTTTAATTTCCCAACCTCTTGGTCCTTTAGCACATAAAACAAATAATTAGTTTTTACTATTAATAATATAGAAATAAGTTATAATTGAGAAGCAAAGGAGTCAGTACAGTATCTTTCAACACTGTGTTCTTTACTCACATAACTCTCAGCTCAAGTTTTAGCTCAGGAATGTACTATTGATTCTTATTATTTGCATCATATTATCATGTGTACCCAGTGGACATGAGTACATGACCTCTCTCCATCTTACTTCTTGACTCAGTGACTGACCTCAATATTTTCACCAATTATGTTCATGCATTTACTAATATAAAATGCAGCTGTAATGCTTCGACTTGGAGGCTTTCTCACTGATACCACTACACTATTAATAGAAATCTGATTATGAAATCTGAAAATATCATATTATTAAAGAATAATGGATTTGAGACTAGCAAAAGTAAAAAGCATGAAGGGTGTAAAAGAAAATTTATTATGGATGACTGATCATTTGAAAATAAATAGCTAGTATTTTGTATCTTTTCTCTGGCAACACTGTATCATATACTGCAAGGAAAAATCTTACATAACTGAATTATAAAGCTAAAATGAATTTCACCTTTCATTTTTATTATCAGACCTTATTTCCCCTCAAATAAAATAATAAGCCGGCATCAAACTACAAAAGAGATAAAAGTGGAGAGGCTTATTGAATCCTTATTTATTCAGCTTCTTATTACTCACTTTTGCCTACCCTAGCACTCAGACTGAGTCAGCAAAACACTTAACTGTAAGTAGAATGCAATTCAAAAAAACATTGAATCTGTTGTGTTGTAAATAAGAAACTGAGCAGTAAAGAAAAGATTTAAGTGACCTAAATTAGCAGGGCTACTTACTAATAGATCTGGAAATTAAAGGTAAGACATTTAACTCTTGATTGTGGTTTATTAAGGCATGTTAAGAAGTGCCTTCATGTCTTTGTTTGGTTTTTGTTTTATTAGCCATAACTGTGATTCCTTTAAAGTTTCTTTTCTGAGATATAATGACTATGAGGTTATTTTAAGTAACTGAAATTGATGTAGGAACAAAGGCAGAAGAAAAATTATTAAGTTTCCTTACTATCTACAGCCCATTGACAAGTCCTTGAAACAGGCAGAGTGACATTGTCTAGGGACTCAACTGACTAGATGTTAATACTTTGCTAAAGGCAAAAGGTAATCCTAGTCTGAGCCTCACCTCCCCCAGGATCCTGTAAATTTACTTTACCATATAAAAATTCCTTTGGAAACTTCCTTTATCTCTAAACCTCCTAAGATACATATTGGCAATATCATCCCACAAGCATATGACCAACAGATATACATCTGAGGGGGTCTCATGACTAAGATTTTATTAGATGGTAATAAACGATCTTTTCCCAACAATAGCTAGCCTCCTCAAAATCCTGGAAACCTTGCTTCCAAAATTCCTTAGAGACTTACACTATCCCTAACCCCCTCCCAACTTAAAAGTATTTAATGGGCCACTCCTCATGACCTCATTGCAGCTCTTTCTGCCCTCGGGTCCTGTCCCCATGCGCTGTCCCCGTGCCCTGTCCCCATGCTTTCATAAAATCACCTTTTTGCACCATAGATGTCTCAAGAATTCTTTCTCGGCCATCGGCTTCAAACCCTGTCTTTCCTACCTCATAATTTTAAGACTGTTTGAAAGGAAAGTAGAGTCAAAGCATTTCATGTTTCAGAATTTTCTGTTGCTCTTTTCCCATGCAAATCTTCCTCAGCTTTGAGACCTGTGCAACACCCTGGCTGACACACCTTACACTTGAAATTACCCAACTCTATACTTGATTGCTGACACAGCTGAATAAGTGGAAAAATGGAAAACCCTTGAGCTCTCTGCAGCTGTCATTTCTAATTTGTATTGCAAATAAATTTTAATTTTTCTTTTAGTAGACCTGTTTTACTTTCATTCTGATACTCGTTATTTTGAAAATCAGTAGCTAGAGGTGGACTAGGAGTATTGAGTTCAACTACATTTTTTAGAGCCTGAAAATTACCTAATACTGTTCTCTTCGTAGTGAGTAAATTTGCTCTTTAAAAAAAATACCTGTTTGTCTAACAAACAATTTTCTAAATAAGAGGAGAAAATAAGACTGGTCTCTTAATACAACAACATGCAAGGATAGATAAAAATGTTATCACCAAAGTTGTGGAAACATAAATTATGATCAGATGTTATTATACTGGCAAGTCGTGAATCAAACGGGTAGAAAGATATTCTCAGAGAATGTTGCCTTTATTAGATTTTACTGAAAAAAATCAATGATAAATTCACCCAACCAAGAAGTGAAACAAATAAGGAATTTAGAAATGAAAAAGCCATTGTAAATGAATGATCTTAAGAGGCAAAATCACTTAGGTTTGGAAGTGAGTTCAGCAACTTAGAAAATTGTGGTTGCACAATAGAATACCTGTAAAAAGAAAATAATGTAAGCACACATAATCTAGATGTGAGGGCAGGATGTTTGGAATCTCTTTGTCATTCAAAGTAGAATATCTATCAATACTAACTATATTAAAACTCTATTAAATACTCCAGTCCTTAATTGTCCTCATAATTTTTCCTAAATTTAGTGAGTTCTTTCTTGAGGGGAAAATAAAAAGGTGATTTACTATTAAATTGTTTGCAATTCACCAATTCTTTTAGTTTACTTTTCTTTAAATTCAAGACAATATTTACTTAATATATTACCCTTAGACTACATATACAGAATGATCTAAATAAAAACAATTTCTCCCCATTCATTTTTCTAGCTATATCAGTACACTGATAAAGCAAGGACATTGATAGATTTCTGAAATCAGATATGCCACACATCATGACTGCTGCTATCTCTCAGTACCCCGTTTGGGGTTCATGTTTCTTTTTCTTTTCTGTTTTTTTTTTTTTTTTTTTTTCTGTAGTATTTAAGTGTTTTACCTTTTAAATAACTGTTGAGTACTTTCATTAACATAATTAAAGTACATTCCTAAACCACAAATTTCCTTTAGTTAGAGCTTATCTCAAGTAAGTCAAACTGTAGTTTGTAGGCACACTCACAGAAGGCTTTGGACACAATTTTCAAGAGGTTAAGGTCCAATTACAAGGCTGAAAGGAAGAGTCCACAGAAAAACACCCTCACTTCTGACAACTGCAAACCTGGTAGGGGGAGGGGAGAAAACCAAAATCACTCTCAGTTTAAAAGCTTCCACCTCCTGGAATTAATGTGTGACAGTATGCATAAAATATTATCAATCATAGCAAGTTCTTATAAGCATCAATGTCCAGAGTTTTTATTGAAGCTGTGTTCCATATGAATAATTAATTACTTACTTGGCTGAACCTCAGATCAACTGATAACGTGACTTAAAGTCCCCACCCTAAATCACATGGTTAGTTTTTCTGACTTGGCCAGGCCCACCCTAAGACTATCAGGTGTGGTCAACCCTCATCCTAAATCACATTGTTACTAGGTGGCTACTACAATATTCCCAGGCAAATACAGGTATCTCTAAGAAGACGAGGACAAAGATCAGATCTCTCTTTGGGGAAGATTAAAATTCTTTACTGCACAGAGCCCTATCTTATGCCTTACTTTACTTTTCGAAAGACTTACCTATACTTATTATCTTCACTTATTCACCTCCCTTTGACTCATCAAACCTATAAAATATAGCTTGTCATTCTTCATCATCATCACCATAATTATCATTATCAGAGCAATACATACTGAACCAGATCGACCACAAATTACTATTACTAACTTACTTAATACCTCCAGCTTCCCAATAATTGAGGCATTATTATTATACCATTTTACAGATGAAGACACAAAGATGTTAAATTATATCCCTTAGGTCAAATAGCTGTAGGTGACAAAGCTAGGAATCAAACCCAAAAAGACTGACTCTTGTGCATACATATTAACCTATATACATCAGTAGGCAAAACAAAACAATACATTCCCAAAGGCCAGTAACTTTCATGGTACTGAATCTGGTATATATTTTAAATTTCTCAAGTCCTGTATACCACATTTGGGGCATGTGCACACATATATATACCCCTTAAGTTTGAACTCAAGTATATGGGTTTTATTTTTTACTCAGAGACATACTAAAGGAACTGGGACAAATTCCATAAGCTCTTATATTTGTCACACTGGGTTTTTATAAGAATTAAGTAAAAGGTCACTAAATTTCATCCATTTTGTATACTATTAATATTCCAAAGCATGCTACATGCTCTTTAGTTCCACTGTCTCTACCACAGTCTAAGCCACCAACATGTCCCATATGATCTACTTCAGTTTTCTCTTCTTCCTACTCCTGTGTGGCTCTTTCCAAGAATTTGATAGTACTGTATAAAAAGGATTACATGTAAAGTGCAAAATATATCATGGTGCCACTTTGCTTATAACTTTTTAATTACTTTCTCCTACTAGAATAATGTGCCAAATCCTTAGCATGATGGCCAAAATTCTATCCTCTCCAACCACTGCCACCTTCGCACACAGGATATTCTTCATTCTATTTGTTCCTTTGACATATTGGCCATCAGTCAGATCTTAAAAAATGGTAAGGTCTCTCCAGTCTCATGATTGTCACTCTGTGGGATACATACTCTCCCCTTTTCTCTCCATATAAATAATGCCTATTCACTATTGGTATCCCACAATTGAAAGCTTAATATTTACTTCTCTCTATATGATACTGTATATTATATATAAAGCTATATATAATGCACATATAATTTTACAATATACATATTTTAAACAAATAATTATAAAAAAAATAATTGATTACAAATAATCCCTCCTAGATTAGGCTGTCTCTGAGTAAAGAAAACAATGTCAGTCTTCTTCATCCATTGGTTTGGTAATACTTAGAAAATTGTAAGTGATCAACAAACTTGTTAAGTAAGTAAATGAATGACTTGTAGAATAAATTACAATTCTTCACTCTATCTTTACTTCAGTAAGAAAACAAAACAAAACAAAACAAAATCCAAGTTTCCCAGATCATATTAATGAGGATATGGGGGACCAGTTAATGAATCAGAACATATATAAAAAGTTCTGGAGTGCAATTATCATCTGACTTGAGATTTTAAGCAATTTTCTCATTGTAGCAATTTCTATTGTCTAGATCATATATTTTATAATTATTGTGAGATAAAAATCTAGTCTAGTAAAAATACAAGGCTGATGTAAATTAGAAAAATAGACTAGCTGTTCTTTTTAAAAAAACTCTCTGCCATAATCTGGTCTGCTTGATTACTTTCTGACAGAAACCTGTTATGTAGTTAAACAGTTGTACTTTATGCTACACTCAACAGAAGCAGAAATAATAGTTTTTTACTGTCAAGCAGAAGTAGACAACTATTTTCAGTGTTTGAAACAATTGCGCTGGTCTTAGTGTAAGAGTGGAAAATATATACATTTAAGATAAAAAATAAAAGTACTCAAAATATTAATGTTTATAATTATTTTAGACTGATTTATTTTCAAAAATATTTATTATTACATTTCTTATTTTCAGGTACCTCAGAGAGCTATAGTCTACTTAAAGAAAGCCTTTTCTGGGGTGCCTGGGTGGCTCAGTGGGTTAAGCCGCTGCCTTCAGCTCAGGTCATGATCTCAGGGTCCTGGGATCGAGCCCCGCATCGGGCTCTCTGCTCAGCAGGGAGCCTGCTCCCTCCTCTCTCTCTGACTGCCTCTCTGCCTGCTTGTGATCTCTCTCTATCAAATAAATAAATAAAATCTTAAAAAAAAAAAAAGAAAGCCTTTTCCATATCAAGTTGTTTATACTAGATTTGTAACTTTTTAGTTCTCAGAGTAATCTTGGTATTGCTAAAAATTAAGTGTGCTTCTAAGGGTATTTTATTTTCGGCCCCAAGTTTATAGAATTTAACAAGTTTAGTAATCTATTTATTCACAGCAATATCATCAAGAATCATTAGGTCTTTTAATACTTTAGTAAGCTGGTATATTAGTATATCGATCCTTACATACTGACATTATAAAACCACCAAAGTGGCCAGTGATAACAGCAGTTGAATGCCCACCCAAATCTATGTATTTATATAACCAAAAAAAAAAAAAAAAAAAAAGAATACTGGGAAAGAACTCAACTCACATCATGGAATGTGCTACATGCAGTTTATTAATATTCAAAACGATTCTGATTCATTTTCTGAGATGCTTCACTAGGATTGTTTTGGACCCAACTTGACTTTGCCTTCTATTTTTTTTTTATCTCTATTATTGTGGTAGATATTTGTATTTTAGAATGTCAATTATCCATTTTCTTTTGTTTTTGGACAGTAATACCCTGATTTTTATTTAGAGTTCTTTTCCATTCTTATGAAGTCTGTGTACTTTCAGGGAAGCTGCCCTCTTCCCAGATGCTTCAATCACTCAGCACAATCCATCAGTGGCTACAGGCCTGAAAATATGAATGAGCACATAATGACACAGACTAAGGGAGAGTTCAGATAAGCTTCTATAAGCTTATGTAAATTACCTTTTGATTATATATTTTGAATGCTACATGCAAAATAAAATGATTACTCACACTGAATGTGTTAAAGTTCTTATATTAAGTTTTAATAGTAGAAACTAAACCTATATTCTTTAATTCCCAAATAAAATATGCAAAATACAAATATTAATGTTAATTCTATAGGTTAATCTGAATTTATATAAATTTATGATAATTATGGTAATTAACTATAACAGAATTATTCTCATTAGAAGACAAACCAGGCTTGCTGATCACTATGCTGGCTCTAAGCCTTCACAACTTAATGAATGCTAAAATATTAAAATCTCATCCAGTTTACCATGGAGCCATAATTTATAAGAATAAATGCATAATAATCCTTTGGACTTCAGAGGTAATTTATGAGCAATATTCTCACAGTGGATGATGATAATTCACTCTCAATTAGCTCAGCTTGATTTAAATCATTGATTGCCCCATGTTTAATAATAATTTAGTAATAATGAAATTAATACTTCTTTCTATTTTTGTATAAAATTTTTAAAGACTCATGGTGAATTTAAGCTTTGAAATGAAGGTTTATAAATATCTTCTTGCAACTTTTCTATTTTGGATTTGTCTCCTTCCAGGTATTGTTAACTTTATATGAGAAGTTTGATTTCCTTGAAAATGTTGCGGTTGTATATAATAAACTGTGCCTACCTACCACTATATTTAAGGTACCTCCAGAGGTACCCAGATCTGGTTTGTAGATGTCTGAGCCTACCAAAACTACATTGACAATATTCACTTTCAGAAATTTGAAGACGACATTGGTAGAATTGGATATTTCATATGATCAGCCATTTCAAAATAAAAGAAACACTTCAGAAATATTTTTTAAGAACATTACATAGTCTATGTCTAAAATGTATTATAATCATTATTAATTAAGCAGATATTACCCTGATTCTGTTAAAATGGTTTTATGGAATAATTTACATATTCAATAATCTTAGCAAATGAGGAAAATCTATCAGAGATGGCAATATCTAATGAGACTGGACTCATTCCAGCTATACTATGGATTTTAATATGATGTTTTCTTTTTCCCATGGGTTGAATATCTATTTAAGAAGACATACTGTGTTCTATTTGTGCAACAATGAGGTCACCTAGTTTAGTTCCATCTTTTCAGTGAGGATTGAGAAAAAAAGCCAGTATAATCCCATAACTCAATGAAAACAAAAACCAAAACCTGAGTGTTCCTTAGGTTTGATCAGGAATATCATCTTGAGGAAAACTTTTGTCACAGAGCCATTGTGCTTCCCTGATGATGTTGACACCTTCATAAGTAAACGCTTTTCTTTCTATTTTTTTAAAAGATAGTATTTGTGGAAAAATACAGAGATGGCAGCAAAATAAGAAGAAAAAAGGATAAATCAGAATACTGTTCTTTTCCCTTACTTCGAAGCCAGTATGAGTAGAGGGGAAAGAAAGATCGTTCCAGTGTCACAAGACAATTCATTTATACTCTTAACCGGTCATCAAGTTCTTCTGTGACCTAAGAAAGGTTACTTCTTAGGATGTCAGTTGCATTTGTAAGAAGGATGGGAAGGAGATGGTCAAAATTTCCCAATAAGAAGTGTACATCAGCCTCACTTTTTGAAATTAAACCGAATGCAAATGTTGGACCTTTACCACAAACGTACTGAATTAGAACTTGTGTGGCTGGAACCAGATTAAGTGCATATTCAAATTCCACACTGATATTTCTGAACACCTCTAGACCAAATGAACCCTTGATATTCTTTCTAGCTCTGATGTTTCTCTTTCTATGATTCATGTAGAATGGATGTTAACTAATGGGGCAATATAATTTAGAGATACTAAGTGAACTACAAAAGCTATCTTTAAGCAGATGTGTGTGTTTTTGTGTGCATGTGTATGTGGTGGAAGGAGGGATAGAAAGGAGAGAGTCATCTCCACAACAGGCACTTGGCTAGGTGCTGCAGATAAAGACGTGAGATCTCACAAATGATTTCCCACTTTCAAATTGTTTAGTCCATTTCAGTGAGAAATCTAACAAACAACAGCAGGAGAAATAGTTAAAATAACAGATGGCACAGAGATTTAGATGACATATCCTGTAGCTACAGAGTTCAGGAATATTGCTGCAAGGAATCAGGTGAAAAAAAAATTTTTTTTCCAGGCAAAAATAGCAAGGTATACTTTAGAAAGACCTGGCACAAGCAAAAATCACAAGGAGATTGGAAACATACTAAAAATAAAGAACTTAGAAAAGAGATCTCTGTCCATATTGTAAAGAAATTTGAATGTTTGTATGTGAGCTTTGCTTTGCACATAATGGGCATGGGAACATTGTTGAATATTTATTATAAGTTCTGGAATCACATTTAAAATGGTTTGACAGTGTTAGTTGAAAATTAATTTAAAAACATAATTATTTGAGAGCTTAATATATTCCAGTTCCGTGTTAACTAGTGTTTTTTTTTTAACTTAATACAATGATTCTTTGGGTGGGTGTTGTTTTCTTTCAGTCTGAGGTTCAGAAAGGCTACACACTCCTATTATAGCAGATCTAGCTATATATGTCCTTTTCTATTCATGAAGCCAGTGGGTTTGGAAATTACTCCGACTGTTTTGCCTTGGGGAATCTGTCCATATTCAATAAAACTAATAAAATTATTATTTTAAAATCATTTTTTAAATTATAACACTCTTGAATGATCTCATCTATTCCCTTGGCTCAACTGCCATCATGCTAAGGATACATATATTTCCTTTTGAAATATAAGAAAGTAAATACTCTATTGAGAAACATAATAGAGCTGAAGAGAAAAAAAATGAAGGTCCTTGTCCTAATATTCAAAATGGGGTTCCCGGGGATCATTCAAGATGAGGAGACTCTCAGGCATGCTTTAACTGACCCTTCTATGTTGTTCTGGACTTTCTAAAGAGGATTTATTTCTCACACTGTATTGTAATTATTAACAAACCAAATCTATGAGGCCTGGGATTAAGGCTTTTTTTTTTTTTTTAAGTTTTTATTTATTTATTTGACAGACAAAGGTCACAGGTAGGCAGAGAGGCAGGCAGAGAGAGAGGAGGAAGCAGGCTCCCTGCTGAGCAGAGAGCCCGATGCGGAACTCGATCCCAGGACCCTGAGATCATGACCTTAAGCACAGGCTTAACCCACTGAGCCACCCAGGTGCCCCGGATTAAGCCTTTTTATTATTTGTTACCCTCTTGGAAACTACATAGTGCTTGGACCTAATGTTTAATAAATATTTCTTGACTAAAGGTGTGAGTAAATAAACGACTACTGACACAAGTATATTCTCATTCTCAACCACGTTATTTCCTCAATTTAAACATTAAAACTTGATAGTAAAGTATATTAATTCAAATATATATCAATTACCTATTATGTTGTAAGAAATATTATAAGATCTGGGGATACAGCTGGAAACAAGAGGCTTAGGTTCCTACTTTTCATGGATCTTGTCATCTAGGAAAGAAATATTATGATAAATATGTTGACTTTTAAGTTAGGTACACAAAATTCATTAAAGAAACTAAACAGGGGAATGAGATAGAATGTTGATATCTGAAAACGAGTGACTTTAGAATGAGTAGTTTGAAGATGCAACAGTTTAATTAAGCTGTGAATGATACAATCAACAAGTATTTGCAAAGCTGGAAGCAGGACATTCCAGGTAAATACGTAGTGTTTGTGATCAAAAGGATTTGATATTGAAAATAGAAAAGGAGGGCTGTGCAACTAAAATGTAGTTCAAAAAGAGCATAACATGGTAGGATATAGAGGTAAGCAACTGTCAGATCATACAGGGACATACAATCCATTTTAAAGAATCTGCATGTTATCCTGAAATCCATGGAAACCCAAAGGCATTAAGCATAGCCTGAGTTGGAATTAAAAATACAACTTGGAAAAAAAAAAAAATATATATATATATTAACTTGGCCTGTTATACAATGTATGAAGTTATTTATATAGGGGCAAAAGTCCAGTAATCACAAAGACGTGATTGTAATTTGGAATGTAGTTAGTATAGTAAATTCACAGAAAATGACATTTAACACCCACCTTTGGCACCAAACCACATCCTTGGTATAACACAGGGTTTTCTTCTTTTAGCAAAAGTCACTTACATAATTAAGGTGAATGTAATGAACTAAATATTTTATTCCAAATTATATATTGTCAGATTTGTTTTAAAAAATGTTAGCCATACAGATAAAGAGATATGCTTCAAATAGGATGCATGTAGGTTGAAAGGAAAAATATGAGAAATACTATGCAAGCTATAACCAAAGGAGAACTTAAGAGACAAAACAGTTTTTTAAGACAAAAATATTACCTAGAAATAGAGTTACTAATAACTCTAAAATGTCAATTCATCATGAATATATGTAATATTTATAAACATATAGGCATATAACAATACATTCCCGAAATTTGCAAGCAAATGCTGCCAGAATTGAAGATTGAAATAATTGTATAATTCAACAATAATAGTTGAAGTCTATAATTCTCAATATTAACAGAACTAGACAGAAAATCAGCAAGGACAGAGATGACAAAAACACATTACCAACCACATATAACTGTCCTCTATACAACAATCTACCCCAAATCACCAAAATATACAAAAGATGCAAAAAACCATATCTTGTTTGGTTTCATTAGTAAGAAATGCCCAAAATGTCAAATTTATAGACAATTAGTGGTTGTCTGGGGCTTGAGTGGGTGTGTGACCAGAGAGCAAGCTGACAAGGTCCTTGGGGTCTTAGAGCCAGGTCGGAGACTAGCCCTACCCACCACAGTTCAGCCTTAAAGCGCTGCTGTTAACAGCAGCTTGCAGAAGCACCTAAACCACATAGCAGGAAGTAGACCTAGAAAAACAGATCTGCCCTTAAGCTAGTTGATCTGATACAATGTAGTGTAATAGTGCTGAATGAGAAAACTGTTATCTACTGGCAGATCTTTCCATTGAATTATCCATGCAATGATCAAAGTAACTCCCACATGATTGTATTGTGCTTGAATCATATAAAACTGCTATAAACAAATAAACATCCTCTCAGCATTGGCTGTGACCCTCGGGATCCCATTCTTTGTGTGTCTTTCTTTCTCATTCCTGCCTCGGAACTCAGGTTTATTCCTTCAGTCAAGGCTGGTCCTTGGCAAGTGGGAACAGAACTGATTACAAATGACAGAGATCTTTTTAGGGTGATATAAAATTTTCAAAAAAAGGTTGTAATTGTGCAATGGCTATTCAATCATATAAATATTTTTTAAAATCACTCAATTGGGGGCGCCTGGGGGCTCGTGGGTTAAGCCGCTGCCTTCGGCTCAGGTCATGATCTCGGAGTCCTGGGATCGAGTCCCGCATCGGGCTCTCTGCTCAGCAGGGAGCCTGCTCCTCCTGTCTCTCTGCCTGCCTCTCTGCCTGCTTGTGATCTCTCTCTGTCAAATAAATAAATAAAATCTTAAAAAAAAAAAATCACTCAATTGTATATTGAAAATGACAGAGTACTAGCATATAAATTATACCTCAATAAAGTTGTTTTAAAAGCAAGAATATACATAATATTCTTCAGTGAAACATTCCAATTTTTATATACAGTTATCTGCAAGTTTTCCTGTACCCCAGAATACTTCACAAATCCTACCATTGTAACAACCAATTGGGGGAACTTGAGTGTCTCCACAGCTAGACTGAACATCTAATGGTACTGATCATAACATTAACTCATTGAAATTTCTGTCACTAGACTAATCAAAGTAAGTTAAAAGCAATTTGTCTTCTGACTTTCTTAAAGAATGCTGGTACCAAGTCTGTATTGTTTGCATAATCCATGTCAGGTGTATCACAACTCTTTAGTAAGGATGTACCTTAATTTTACTTTAGCTTTTTTTATTGTAAACTTCTCACTTACTAGAATGAATCTTACATGAGTTTGCAAAGTTATTTATTCATTTATGTTCACATTAAAACTGTGATTTATATCAGGGAGATCATATGATAGTTGTCTTCAATGAAACAAGATGGGATTGGGAGGGAGACAAAACCATAAGTGACTCTTAATCTCACAAAACAAACTGAGGGTTGCTGGGGCGGGGGGGGTTGGGAGAGGGGGGTGAGGTTATGGACATTGGGGAGGGTATGTGCTATGGTGAGTGCTGTGAAGTGTGTAAAGCTGGCGATTCACAGACCTGTGGCCCTGGGGATAAAAAATTAAAAATTAAAAAAAATTGTTATTTATAGGAAAGAAAGAAAAATTATACAAATCTTCATTAAGAGGGAATTGATTAAATAAAGTATGCTCTGTTTTTTTATATTATAATGGGATAGATAATAGAGCCTAGTAATAAATAGTTTAAGTTATATGGTTAGTGTAAAGATGCTTCAAATTATGTGTAATGTAATTTTATTTTGTTTCCTTAAAAAGTTGATAGATGATAACTACAACAAAAATTATAGAGTGAGCATCAAATCCAAGATACATGCTATCAGGAAGCTGGAAGAACTTGAAATAAATTTGCACATGTGCAATAAAAATTATCATAACATCAAAATTTGTCAGCCCTGGGAAAATTGGACAACTACATGCAAAAGAATGAAAATGGACCACTTTCTTACATCATACACAAAAATAAACTTAAAATGAATTAAAGATCCAAATGTAAGATCTGAAACCATAAAATTTCTTAAAAAAAAAAAAAAAAGACAATAATCTCTTAGACATCAACCTTAGCAAGTTTTCTGGGCTCTGTCTCTTTAGGAAAGGGAAGCAAAAGCAAAAATAAATAATTGGGTCTACAGCAAACTAAAAAGCTTTTATACAGTGTAGAAAACCATCAATGAGATGAAAAGGCAGCTTACTGACTGGGAGAAGATATTTGCAAATGATGTATCTATAAGGGGTTAATGTCCAAAATACATATATATATATAAAACTCATAGAAGTCAACATCAACAATCAAATAATCTATTTTTAAAAATGAGCAAAGGACCTGAATATACATATTTTCTAAGAAGATATACAGATGGCTAACAGACACATGAAAAGATGCTCAACATCACTAATCATTAGGGAAATACAAATCAAAAACACAATGAGCTATCACCTCATCTGAATCAGAATGGTTGTTATCAAAAGATAAGAAATAACAAGTATTAGCAATGATAGGAAGAGAGGTCAACTCTTGTGGACTGTTGGGAATGCAAACTGGTACAGCCACTATGGAAACCAGTAGGGTGTTTCCTCAAAAAACTAAAAACAGAAGTATCACTTAATACAGTAATTCTACTTCTGAATTCTGAAACCTACAAACACTATCATGTTTATTGCAGCATTATTTACAATAGCCAAGATGTGGTTGCAACCTGTGTCCATAGATAGATGAAATAATAAAGAAGCTGTGGTATATATACAGAATGGAATATTACTGAGTCATAAAAGAGAATGAAATTTTGCCATTTATGACAGCATGGATGGACCTAGAGGTTATTACGCTAAATAAAATAAGCCAGACAAAGAAAGACAAATACCATATAAATATACATGTAAAAACCAAAAAACATGTGTGCCTTAGTGGCTCAGTCAGTTAAATGTCTGACTATTGGTTTTGATTCAGGTCGTGATCTCATGGGTTGTGAGAGTCGGACTCTCTGCTCAGCTGCGAGTCAGCTTGAGGAATCTTTCCCTATGCCCCTCCCCCCTCAGATAAATAATAAATAAATCTTTAAAAAAATAAAAAACAGAACACATGAACAAACCAAGAGAAAACAAAACAAAGAGAGAAACCTCCTAAGTATGAAGAGCAAACTAATAGTTGCTTAAGGGGTAGGGAGGTGGTTGGATGGGTGAAGGGGATTAAGAAGTACCAATGTTCAGGTATAAAAGTACAATGTTGGGATTATAGTCAATAATATTCTAATACAGTTATCATGGGGAGCATTTAGTAATTTTAAAAAATCCAATTTATTGACTTAAAAACACTGTTTTTCATGAACATCTTCCCTATGATAAATTGTCCTTCAGAATAGAAATCAATTTCTCCAGAATATCCATTAAAATACTTGAGACTGAATTCAAAATAAAGATCTAACTAATACCCAAGCATTAAATAAACAAAGCAGAGCTGCCTTACAATAATTTGTGCTGGACAGAGGAACCTGGCAATTAAAATATACAAAGTAATCCAATCTATAATAGAATTGGTAAATAATTCCCAGGCAATGCATCCACTTTGGGGTGACCAAGCTGAAAATTACTCTAGGAATCATAAAACTTTGTTGGAATGATGAAGAGTTTGGAAAGAAATCTGGAGAAAAGTGACTTATGGATTAAAATCTGCTGTGATTGATTTCAACAAGTTTTAGCAGAAACTGGATATTACACACTCTACTGTGAGACTCAAATATTGACGTGCATTTTTATGACACTTATGTTTTTGCAGTTTTTTAAAATCTAAATTGTTATGGATAACCTATAAAGAAGGGATTAAATTTTTATGACATTCTATAATAAATTAATTTGAATACATTAAATTGTGCCTAGCTGAAGAGAATAACATTATGGAGGATGTATAGTTCATACTACATGTCTGTTTTTTTAAGTTCTTAAGAATGAATTGGTTTTGTAAACTAAAAAATATAAGGATTGAATAAAAACATTTAACAGTAACTATTCAAAATGAAAACTACTAATCAAAACATAAATACATTAATTCTAAGTGAATTCATGCATATTAGGGTTTAATAATCCTTTAGAAATAGGTAGCCAAAATATTTTCACCTCATATTTACACAGCTTATTGCCATTTATTCTGAGTTATCCATTTTATTGTGCACATTCTTTACAAAAATGTCATTATAGTCAATATTTTGTATATGGAAAGGAAATTATCTCTATTGAATTATTTAGTGAAGTAATTCAAACTTGGGCTTTTGGCAATTTTTCATAGTATGTATGGATATATTTCACTAGTAGTATAAGGAAACATAATATCTAGAAATTGTATTTCAAAGAAGTAAAGCATATAAATGAAGAAAATATTGCCTATAGAGGAAAAAAAAAACATTGAACCTATATTCTTTGGTTAAGGTTAAATCCAATAAAATGTGAAATAGTTAAAATTTATCACACAGCCCCAAACACTGAAATGTATAGATGAATCAATCTAGCCAATCATTTACCTAGATCACATTAAGGTTATGTTCATCAACAACATTCAATAAATTAAAGGTTAAACTATAATTTGAATACTTTTCTATATGTGTGTGAAAACTAAAGAAAAGATCTTTTTTCATTTAGAAATTAAGACAAATGAATAATAAAATTCTGTCTCTGTCAAATGTAGCAATTTGAAGTGATAACCACCAATATTGGAGTTTGTTCCTTTAGTCTCTTTTTATACCTTCTGCATTAATAGATGGATCATCCTTGCCAAATTCATGAATTTAGAGAGCATGGGGCACTCTTTATGCTGGCTACATGATGTTGATTTTGTTTTGTATAAGTCTGTTGGAAGGCTTAATGTAAAGTTATTTTGCAAGCAATTTTCAGGATAAGGGTTATGTCTCCAATAATTTCATCATGTCTTTAACCCCATTTCCTGTGGTTACCATTATCTATAAACTTGATAGCAGATGATTATAGGATGTGGTGTTCACAGTAACCAGGGTGATTTCCAAACTGTTAGTGTGCCCCATAAATGGTGACTACTGAGTGTTTGTTTCTAGGAAAGAAAAAGAAAAGCAGCAAGAATCAAGTGTTGAACCCTGCCGTTCCATTTACTTTTAAGGCTCCAGATTGTATCATATCAAAATACTCTAGAAATATGAATAACGTCCTGGTGGTATGTGCTGTGTCCTCTAAGTTATGAAATCCCTCATGCAACCATGGGCAATGCATTTCAGTAAACTCACTCTGTCACGCATGCATCTATTATTGCTCATGCTTTTATTGTACACCTACTACATGCCACACTATCCTAAAAACAGTGTATACTTAAGGTGTTGAAGCAAATGGAGATGGCCTCTGCCTTTTTAATAAAGTGCTATAAAGGGAAAGTAATGGTGCCATGAACTATCCAAGGGACTAATTATGTAAATGGTAAGAAATGAGGAGAAACTATTAACTTAGATAGAGTATCAGTGAGGGAGTCTCTATAAAAGGACATAATGTTAAAACTGAGACCTAAAGGAAAAGTAATTGTTATCTAGGGAGAAATTCAGTGAAGAAGGCAACATATAGACAGTCTCATGGGTAGAAAAGAATTTGGAGTGTTTTAAGAACTGAAAAACCACATGATTTCCTGAACATAATGAATAAGCAGGTAAATGATAAGATTAAGATGAAGAAGTTGGAAGGAGCTGGGCATTCAGGGTGTTTTTAGACCACATTTTTATAGTATGATAGACTGCCTTTGAAAGTACTTAAGAGAGGTAGTGAGTAACATTCAACTTAAATTCTTAAAAGATCATTTTCATATAGAAAATCAATTGGAGGGTAGTAGAAGGGAAATTGGGCATTTAA
This sequence comes from Lutra lutra, assembly GCF_902655055.1. Classification (NCBI taxonomy): domain Eukaryota; kingdom Metazoa; phylum Chordata; class Mammalia; order Carnivora; family Mustelidae; genus Lutra; species Lutra lutra. The sequence goes on from NC_062286.1 coordinate 70,040,068, forward strand.
TTTAAGAAGAGAATTACAGAGGCAGCAGTAGGAGATGATGACATGTTCTATGGTGTTAAAATAGAGGTGGAGAGAACAGGAAAGCAACATTTTTGAGATATACTTCAGAGACCTTGGTGGCATACTGCATTTTGATAATGACGGGTGTGAAGAGGAAGTGACCCAACATGCTGCCTGCGTAACTAAATGGGTGGAGATTTTGAAGTCTGGAGGAAGAGAAAGATTTGGCAGGTAAGATTAAGCATTCAGTTTTGGATGTGTTAAATTTGAAATTTGTGTCAGACATCCAAGGGGAGCTATAACAAAATCTGTTGGTTATATAAGGCTTGATCTGAGAAGATAATTTTGGTTTAGAAATAGTAATTTTGGAACTGTTGAAATGTAAGTAGTATTTAAAACTGTGGATATGTATTAAATTCCTATTTTATAAAAACCTCCTGAGTTCAAGGTTCTTACACTCATTAAAGGGAAAAAAAAACGTACTCACATAGAAAGTTAATACCAGCCTAATGGATCTAATTGTAGCACATTATAGAGTGCTGGTTGCTTGTTAGGACTACATCTGGTTCAAATAAAAAAGTTCTGTTACTGTGGCTCAAAAAGATAGAAGCTTCATTTTCCCAAGCATCAAAAAGCTAGGGGTATATGAGATAATAGAAAATATATATTGGTGTCTACCCACCCTAGTTCCTGGCAAAAAGATCCTAAACATTCTTATAATTTTTCCTGTTTTTTCCTTCCTTCCTTCCTTTCTTTTTTTCTTTTCTTTTCTTTTCCTTCCTTCCTACCTTCTCTCCTTCTCTCTCTCTCTCTTTCTTTCTCCTCCTTCCTCCTTCCTCCCTCCTTCCTTCCTTCCTTCCTTCCTTTCTTTCTTTTTCTTTCTTTCTTTCAGATTTATGTATTTATCTAAGGGGGAGTAAGGGCAGAAGGAAAGAATCTTCAAGCAGACTCCCTACTGAGCATGGACACATGGCTTGATCTCACTGACCCATGAGATAATAATCGAAGCCGAAGCCAAATCCAAGAGTCAGACGCTCAACTGACTGAGCTACCCTGGCATCCCACGCTCTTGCAATTTTCTAAGTAAAAGAGTAATAGGAGGGTTTTTTGTTTTTGTTTTTGTTTTGTTGTTGTTGTCCTAATATTTTGCCTTCAGCCCTGGTTTCTGAAACTCTTGTAATTTCCTTGGTGATAGGAGTGACTTTTGTTCTAATGAGGTGACTCTGGGTGAGCTCCTTGATGGCTCCTGGATGAGGGTTGGCCACAGGAAAGAACAGACAATGTTAGAAGCTTGGAATTTTATAACAAACCCCTCCCTCCACACAAAGTTCTTATGAGAAGATAAAAGGGCTGAAAATGGAATTAATGACTGGTGTTTGGAGAGTGCCCTAGTTGGTGACACATCCACCTGCAGGGAGAGTAGGCACTCCATGTCCACAGGGACGACAGCTCCTGCTCTCAGGATCCTCCCAGACCTTAATCTATGTATCTCTTCATTTGGCTATTTTATCCTCTAACATATCCTTTAATAAACTAGTAAACATAAGTGTTTCCCTGAGTTCTGAGAGAGGCTCTAGCAAATAACCAAATCCAAGAGGTAGAAGATCATTGGAGCCTCCAATTTGTAGCCATATTGAAGATGAGTGGTGGGCAACCTGGGAGATTTCTATTTGCAATTAGCCCCCAAAGCGAGGGGCAGTGTCTTATGATTGAGCCTTTTATCTGTGGGATCTAAGGCTATCTCCAGTCAGATAGTGACAGGATTGAGTTAAATTTTAAGACATTCAACTGGTGTCAGAATTGCTTGATGTGGGGGGAACACCCCACACTTCTGGTGTCGGAAGTGTTGTGAGTGTGTAGTAGTGTAAAAGTAAAGGAAAAACACAGGGAGGGACTGGGTTTTCCTAAAACAGGGAAAGACAACTTAAGGCTAGAGTTATAGCTCAATATACCAGGTTGGTATTGTACTTTTCACCCACTGTACCTCAGGATATATGCCTTTAACATCCAATCAGGATTATCAAAATATTAAACCTGTAGTTTCATGTGTGCATTTCTTCCCATTTTCTTTACCTGGAAAGACCAATGAGACAAGGCCATTCCTGACATACTAAGTAAGTTTAACTGAGACATGGCCAAAAGGAGTTCTACTCATAAGGACAGATGTAGGGGGACTTCAATCAAGTAGATAATTAGCACCAACCTACTTTGGTATATTGTATGGTGAAGAACTTTTCAAATTTGAGGATCATTATTTAATTTCTAATAGTCATTTCCATAATATTACTTTTATTCATTTGAATTTTTCTTATGCTCTGTACTTCCCATTTTGTAATGAATTGGAATATTCATGAAATTTAATGTCTGTGAATACGTTATAACATGCTGTTGCTTTTCTTTTTTTATTTTAAATATTTTATTTATTTATTTGTCAGAGAACAAGAGAGAGCATGAGCAGGTGAAGCAGTAGGCAGAGGGAGAAGCAGGCTTCTTGCTGATGTGGGACTCAATCCCAAGACCCTGGGATCATGACCCCAGCTGAAGGCAGCCACTTAATCGACTGAGTCACCCAGGCATTCCTGTTGCTTTTCTATAACATACTAAAAGATAGACACCATACACAGGCTACTATTATTATGCACTTAATAAATGTGACCAAAGTATATTTTAAAAACCAGAGGTCTAAATTTCCACAAATGATAAATTAATATATAAAGTAAATGAACGATTTAGAGTCTAATCTAATATAGTATAAATGAATAGAATACATATACTGACTTAGAAAGACACCCATAACATAGGGTTAAGTGAAAAATATTGCAACAGATAGAGTAAATCAATGTCAGCTTTTTTGATAAACGGCCAGATAGTAAACGTTTTAGTCTTTACAATCTTATGGTTAGTTGCAACTACTTAAACCTGTCACTGTATCATGAAAGCAGTCATAGACAATATGTAAACAAATGAGGGTGAATGTTTTCCAATAAAACTTTATTTGTAAAAACTGGATTTGGCTTACATATGGTGGTCTGCCTACCCCCAATATAGAGGATAATTCCAAAAGAACACAAATTAACTTAATTAAAATGGAGAGAAAAATAGAGAGAATCATTACTGAAAGATACTTTGAAAGAGTGAGGAGAGTGAGAAGTAGTGATAAGAAAATTAGTTGTACAGACGAATGGATAAAGAAGATAGGGTCCATATATACAATGGAGTATTATGCCTCCATCAGAAAGGATAAATACCCAACTTTTGTAGCAACATGGACAGGACTGGAGGAGATTATGCTGACTGAAATAAGTCAAGCAGAGAGAGTCAATTATCATATGGTTTCACTTATTTGTGGAGCATAAGGAATAACATGGAGGACATTAGGAGAAGGAAAGGAAAAGTGAATTGGGGGAAATCAGAGCGGGAGACAAACCAAGAGAGACTGTGGACTCTGAGAAACAAACTGAGGGTTTGGAAAGGAGTGGGGTGGGAGATTGCATGAGCCTGGTGGTGGGTATTAAGGAGAGCACTTATTGCATGGAGCACTGGGTGTGGTGCATAAACAATGAATCTCGGAACACTGAAAACATATTAAATTTTTTAAAAGTTCCATATCTATATATCTATATAGGCATATAGATATATAAATAATTAGTTGTCTTTTGCAATGAAAAACTAGATTTCCACAAACAAAGGCTTGGAAGTAAGGAAAATAAAATTGTAACTTCTTACTGAATATAAAATTTAAATGGTGAGATGTAATTTCTAGTTGTGTATTTACACTTCACAAATAAAAAGCTCTTTAGAAAGGAAAGTATGGTTTTTAAACTGTATTTATGGCTTTACTTGCAATTAACTGACATAAAATCAGCTGCTATCTGATGCTTTCATTTGAACTGTAAAAGGAGATATTTCAGCTTCTAAGAACTGATAATTAATAAAAAGATTTTATTGGGGCGCCTGGGTGGCTCAGTGGGTTAAGCCGCTGCCTTCGGCTCAGGTCATGATCCCAGGTCCTGGGTTCGAGCCCCACATCGGGCTTTCTGCTCAGCGGGGAGCCTGCTTCCTCCTCTCTCTCTGCCTGCCTCTCTGCTTACTTGTGATTTCTCTCTGTCAAATAAATAAATAAAATCTTTAAAAAAAATAAATAAATAAAAAGATTTTATGATATGATTTTTAAATTTTTCAACTGTAGTTATTATGTTTGTAGCTGATGTATAGCAGTTATATAAGAATATATTATCCACATTTCAGAGTAACCATAGCTTATAATTTAAGTTCAGAGGCACAAAATGAATTCACAATAAATGATAAAATTTTATCAATAGACATTATGGGATCAAAAGGAAAAAAAAACTATGCATTTCTTCTTAATACTATTAGGAATATCAGTCAATTGGTACTCCACACTTTATTTAGTTACCAATCTAATGCCTCCTATGCCCTCATTTGAAAAACTACTACTCCTCTTACCCTGCTTCTATGGCCTGATTTCTTTGATTCCAAACAGATTATTCTAATCCATTCTCATATAATATTTTAACTCTCATTTTGTATTGTTCTTTTACTACATCCCTTGAATACTTGCAAATTCAAACTATTATTAGTGATCATTATTACCCCCATAACATTATAATGGCTTTTGTTACTAAATACTTACTCTGTGCCAAACACTTTGATAAATTCTTTATATGCATTCCTTCATTTTTTTTTAAAGATTGTATTTATTTATTTGAGAGAGAATGAGTGAGAGAGAGCATGAGAGAGAAGAAGGTCAGAGGGAGAAGCAGACTCCCCAAAGAGCTGGGAGCCTGATGCGGGACTCCATCCTGGAAGTCCGGGATCATGACCTGTGCTGAAGGCAGTCGCCCAACCAACTGAGCCACCCAGGCGCCCAATATGCATTCCTTCATTTAATCCTTATATAACCCTGTGATATAGACACTCTTGCTCCATTACTACAGACAGGGGAAATAGAGTTCAGATGTGTTAAGTATCTGGCTCAACGTTATATAGCTAGAAAGTAAGAGCAGAAACTTGAACCCAGGGCAGTTAGATTCCAAAATGCATTCTCTTTGTTGGCCATAATTTCCCATCTCATACTGACACTTTGGCTGGGGAGAATCACTCAGCCCTATAATAGGATGACAGATATCATGCTCTTTAACTTGAGTGAACCCTTAATGTCACCCAGAAATCTTACATGATTTAAATAACTTTTCTCTTACTTTCCACAGTGACTGTTGCCAGCAGGTCTTGTCCTGTCTCCTCCATCTTTTCTGCCTTCATGCTTGAGACATACTTGTCTCTTTCACAGAGAAAACAGAGACTGTCAGGTGGGATTTGCCAATACTTTGTGATTATCCCCATGTGAAAAATCTTATTGGCATCAGCACTCAGTCTCACTTCTTTGCATTTTGTCTGATAGAAAATGTCTTTTTTTTTCTGAAAGCTAATTCTTCCATTTAAATTTAGGATTCCAACTCCTTCTAACTTCCAAAGTAATCTCCAAAGAAAGTTAGATTTTCTTCCTCTTCCTCTCTATGGGTTCTCACTGATCAGGCTGGAGGCTGGTTATACTGATGTGGACTGAAACCTTGGCTTTATATAACAGGTTCTGAAACTCTCCAAAGCTAGTATAAAAAAGGAACGGAGAGAACATAAGTGTCATTGAGAAGGCACATCATTCCTATTGAAACACTTAACAATGTCAATATATCCTTGGCTTATCATCAAAATTCACTTACAGGGCAGTTCATTGTAGGTGATTATTTTACTAAAGGTAGTTTTGCAGAAGAAGATGTAGAGATAGTAACTGCTTTGCAAAGGTTTAAGGTCAAATTTATACTCTTAATTGTTCTATTTTGCCCCCCCTCTGATATTTTAATTTTTGACTCAAGATTTATCTCTGCATTATAAAGGCGCTTTTCACCTTACTTTGGCACACAAGCCATCCTTTAGAATTTACCTTTAAGTTATTTGATTAGAACAAAATGACCAGAAAAAAAATTGCCTGTTTTTTTTTTTTTGGATTTATTTATTTATTTTTTATTTTTTATTTTTTTAATTTTTAGTTTTTTTATTTTTTCAGCATAACAGTATTCATTATTTTTGCAACACACCCAGTGCTCCATGCAATCCATGCCCTCTACAATACCCACCACCTGGTGCCCCCAACCTCCCACCCCCCACCCCTTCAAAATTCTCAGATCGTTTTTCAGAGTCCATAGTCTCTCATGGTTCACCTCCCCTTCCAATTTCCCTCAACTCCCTTCTCCTCTCCATCTCCCCTTGTCCTCCATGCTATTTGTTATGCTCCACAAATAAGTGAAACCATATGATAATTGACTCTCTCTGCTTGACTTATTTCATCAAGATCAAAAGCTTTTGCACAGCAAAGGAAACAGTTAACAAAACCAAAAGACAACTGACAGAATGGGAGAAGATATTTGCAAATGACATATCAGATAAAGGGCTAGTGTCCAAAATCTATAAAGAACTTAGCAAACTCAACACCCAAAGAACAAATAATCCAATCAAGAAATGGGCAGAGGATGGGGCGCCTGGGTGGCTCAGTGGGTTAAAGCCTCTGCCTTCGGCTCAGGTCATGATCCCAGGGTCCTGGGATCAAGCCCCGCATCGGGCTCTCTGCTCAGCAGGGAGCCTGCTTCCTCCTCTCTCTCTGCCTGCTTCTCTGTGATCTCCGTCTGTCAAATAAATAAATAAAATCTTTAAAAAAAAAAAAAAAGAAATGGGCAGAGGACATGAATAGACATTTCTGCAAAGAAGACATCCAGATGGCCAACAGACACATGAAAAAGTGCTCCATATCACTCGGCATCAGGGAAATACAAATCAAAACCACCATGAGATATCACCTCACACCAGTCAGAATGGCTAAAATTAACAAGTCAGGAAATGACAGATGCTGGCGAGGATGCGGAGAAAGGGGAACCCTCCTACACTGTTGGTGGGAATGCAAGCTGGTGCAACCACTCTGGAAAACAGCATGGAGGTTCCTCAAAAGGTTGAAAATAGAACTACCCTATGACCCTGCAATTGCACTGCTGGGTATTTACCCTAAAGATACAAACGTAGTGATCCGAAGGGGCACGTGCACCCGAATGTTTATAGCAGCAATGTCTACAATAGCCAAACTATGGAAAGAACCTAGATGTCCATCTACAGACGAATGGATAAAGAAGATGTGGTATATATACACAATGGAATACTATGCAGCCATCAAAAGAAATGAAATCTTGCCATTTGCGACGACGTGGATGGAACTAGAGGGTATCATGCTTAGCGAAATAAGTCAATCGGAGAAAGACAACTATCATATGATCTCCCTGATATGAGGGAGAGGAGATGCAACATGGGGGGTTGAGGGGGTAGGAGAAGAGTAAATGAAACAAGATGGGATTGGGAGGGAGACAAACCATAAGTGACTCTTAATCTCACAAAACAAACTGAGGGTTGATGGGGGGAGTGGGTTGGGAGAGGGGGGTGGGGTTATGGATATTGGGGAGGGTATGTGCTATGGTGAGTGCTGTGAAGTGTGTAAACCTGGTGATTCGCAGACCTGTACCCCTGGGGATAAAAATATATGTTTATAAAGCTGTAAAAAAAAAAAGAAAAAGAAAAAAGAAAGGATGAATACCTAAGTTTTGTAGCAACATGGACGGGACTGGAAGAGATTATGCTGAGTGAAAATTGCCTGGTTTTGAAAGAAAAATTAAATATCTATGCCTGACTATTTCCTAGGAAAAACAAGGTCATGAAATTTACTGATATAATTGGCAATTCAGCCTCTTTGGATCCTGGATCCATCTTCTCTAGAGATGCATCCTTTCAATATCAGTATATTGTCAACAATTATCAATATTGTCAATATATTGTCAATATCAGTATATTGACAATATCAGTATATTGTCAAAAAACTTAGTAAACTTATCTAAATAGAGTGAACCATTTGATTTTTTATTTTCTCACATATTTTGTCACTGATTTAATTAGACTTTGCATAAATACTGAAAATCTACATAAAATATTTTTCCAATGCCAAAATGAGATTAATCACATGATATGATGGTTGGGGGGTGAAGATTTCTGTAACTCATTTGGATAAACTAGTCTAGGGATTATCTGAATATTGAATTAGTAAGGCAAGGAAGAGATTTTATAAAATTCTGATTTAGAAGGTTATAAACATCTTTTATATCACATCCTGTGCATCAGTTAATCATTCAATGCCCTCTTCAAGTCACATTTTTTCCATGACTGTACCTTCACAGATGCCTCTAGCCAGAAATAATCTCTTCCTCCACTGTCCCTATTTTGTAATTAGTACCTCTTCTATAATAGTTTGCTTTCTGACACCTGTTTATTTCCCATTAATAATATGGATGCCTAGCACTATGTAAAGTCAACTTCTGTATTCTGCACAGCACCTAGTACAGTGTCATATTTTTAGTAAATATGAAAACACATAAATGATAGCTGATTAAAATATGTTCATTTTGAGGGGTGCCTGGATGGCCCAGTCAGTTGTGTCTGCCTTCTGCTTGGGTCATGATCTCAGGGTCCTGGAATTGAGCCCTGTCTTGGTTGGGGGGGGTTCCCTGCTCAGCAGAGAGTCTGTTTCTCCTTTTCCCTCTGCCCCACTACCGGAGTTTGTGCTCTCTCTCTCAAATAAATAACTAAAATATTAAAAAAATAATACGTTCATTTTGAACATGTAAGTCTCTGTTTAATGTGTTGGGAAAAAAAAAATCATTCTAGTGTGCTCTTTGAGTCCTATAGGTTGATAAATTAAACCATGGAGGGAAAAACCTCTGATTACAGGGAGTGATTTTGGCAATAGAATGAATACAGGTAAGTAGGTTACCTCTGGGTTGTATTTTGTTTGAAACCCTATGAGAGAGCTTTTATAGACATCTAAGTTTTCAGTTGTTTCAATATAAAAGAAGCTTTTTATTTAATGAGATTAGGTATACAAACTTTGCAAATAATTTACATTATTAAGATAGACTGATAGAGCTCAGCAAGAGATGGAATGAAAGTATTTAGAAATCTAATTATCAACTAGCATTGGAGTGTATCTGATCTGGAAACATTATTAAAAAAATGTATTAGGTAAAATACTGGGGAGAATCACGCTTTATGGTTTCAAGGACCAGGAAAGGGGTACTTCTTCTGACCTCAATTAACTTCAGATGTAAAATGTTTATAAAACAACTAGTCTAAAGGTTAAAAGGTGTGCTATGGTGACATGAGGGTGTACTTCCTGAATTCTAGTTAATAGATTTCAAATTGGAATATGGATTTACAGTTGTTCCCTGGTGTCTCAGAATATACTAAAGAATATTGTGACAGGGACTACTAGCTTTCTCATTTTTCCCTTTTTGCATATGATAGAGTTGAATAAGGGATGATTGTATGGCTAAATGCTCTATACCCTTTTCTCTATCCAGATGTGACCATATATTTAAATTCTGGATAGCAGGATGTCAATAGAAATTATGTTTTACTTCCAGTGTATATCCTTTAAATTAAGATGGTCTTACTTCTCTTTCTTTTCTTCTTTCCTGCCATGCTAGATGTAGTCTTTATGAAAGAGTTGGAATAGCTGTTTGGAAACAAATTTAGCATGGCAGGTAGGTGAAGACAGAGAACTGATGACAATAAAGCATAGAAACATAATATTGAAAGGGGAAAAATGAGAGTGAAATTCTACCTCATACACAACACACATACACACTGATGGAAATAGGTACCTAAATTTAGGTTTGACAGATGTGGTATGCAAAAATGGAAGATACCCAGTTAACTTTGAATTTCAGATAACAGCTTTTAGCACAAATATGTCTCTAGCCACATTTGGAATATAATTATACTAAAAAGTTATTTGTTATTTATCTGATATTAAATTAAAAAATGGTGTCCTGCACTTTTATCCAGTCACCATTAAGTATCTATCTATCTATCTATCTATCTATCTATCTATCTATCTATCTAGAGATCAGCATAAGGGACATGGCAGCATAAGATGTCCCTTGTTTTTGTTTTTGAACCCTCCTTAACAGCAAAAATTTGGCATCCACCCATGAACGAAAGCACCTTTGAGGGAACTGTGGGATCTAGCAGCATATGTCAAAGGGCTGGGAAAAAGTATTCCTCTCTTGTACCTAAAATAATAGGCAGACAGACCCTGGTCCTGCAGTGGCCTATGATCCAGCTGTAGCTTCTTTTGGAATTGTCTGGGGGCCTCTAGGAAACACTACCTTAGACAATCACCCATGGATGAGATAACCTTTGTGGAAGTCCTGGTTTCTAAAGGGGAATTTCCAGCACACTAGTAAAGCAAAAGAATAAGCGTCTGAATGCACTGGAGTGGGTAAGAGGAACAGCTTGATTTTACCTGTTCACTCCTCTACCAAGCCAGCACAGTTCAGGGCCAAGAGAGATTTTCTTGTCCTGTGATTTTCCCTGTTAGGGAAAGGGAGAACATGTGAATAAACACTCAGCAAAGGGGCTCATTTCTCTCTCATTTTATCCAGGGAACTGAATCTTAAGCTAAATGACTAGGGAGCATGAAGAGACCAGAGAAGTGGTAGCTAGGATACTTGGAGGGTATGAAAATGACACAGATTCTACTAACCACATTGTAGACTCCATCAAAAAACCCACAATGAACCACTGGGAACACTTCATCCACAGATCCCCCAGTGGCTTATGGGCGTCCCAAGCACTCCCTGTGTCTCAACCCAACATACCCTCACCCTGTGGCTGGATCCCTGTGTGTGTTCCTGACAGCAGCACTAAGAGCTAGCTTTGGCATGTAGCTAATGACCATTTGCAGAAAGCTGGCCTAAATCTATGAGCCAGGGAGTAACCACAAAGCTATGCTGTAGTACAAACTTTGGGAAAACAAAAGAGACCGTCAGCACTTGGCTTGGTGCTTTGCAGGGTCCCCAAAGGCATATAAGCTCAAGAATTCTGCCACAAGGAGGAGGAAGAAGTATGGAGCAAGTATACCCATAGAAAGTCTGAGATAGTCTCAGTATCTCTAGCAGGGTAGATGGAAGGTATTTCTCTCCCAAAGGCAGTTAGTTAAAACTGGAGGAGGTGACTGCTCTGTCAAATGAAAAGACTGGTAACCTAAAACCTCAAGGAATATAAAAATCAAGGTGACATGACATCACCAGAGGAAAAGAAAAGAAGTGGTGAAAGTTTATTTAAAGAAATAATGAATGAGAACTTCTCAAAATCTGGGGATATTTGGCTATTGAAGACCATCAAGCTCATAGGAAACTAAACAAAATCAACTTGAAGAGGTCCTCTGCAGGACATATTATGATAAAAGTGTCAGAAGTCAAAGACAAAAAGAGAATCTTAGAAACAGTAAGAGAAAAATGCTAGTAACTCCCAAGAAAACTCCCTTAAGGCTATCAGCAGATTTCATAGCAGAAGCCTTATAAACTACGAAAGAGTGGGAGGATATATTCAGAGTGCTGAAAGAAAAGAAAAGAAAACAAAAACTACCAACCAAGAAAACTTTACCCAGCAAAGCTGTACTTCAGAAATGAAGGAGAGATAAAGACTTTCCCAAACAACAACTGACATAGTTCATGAACACTACACTTGACTTACAAGAAATTCTGAAGGGAGTTCTTGAAACTGAAGGGAACAGATACTAACTAGTAACAAGAAAACACATGAAAATATACAACATCTTAATAAAGGTAAATACATAGTCAAATTCAGAATACTATAATGCTATAGTTATATATATTATATTATATAGTATATTATATATTATATTTTATTACTACTATATATTACTACTAATTAGTAGTATTTAATCACTACTAATTAAAATACTACTAATTAGTAGTGATTACTATTAATAATATATTACTACATTATTACTATACATTATATCATTATATATAATAATATTATATATAGTATAATACATGTTATATTATATATACCAGGGTATGTTTTTTTAAAGGTTTTATTTATTTATTTGACAGAGAGATCACAAGTAGGCAGAGCAGCAGGCAGAGAGAGAGGGTGAAGCAGGCTCCCCGCTGAGCAGAGAGCTGGGACCCTGGGATCATGACCTGAGCCAAAGGCAGAGGCTAAAACCACTGAGCCACCCAGGTGCCCCCTAGAGCAGGGTATTAATCATTTAACCTATAAAGGTTAAAGGATAAAGTGTTAAAAATAACTATTGGTATGATAATTTGCTAAGGAATACACAATATAAAATTGCTAAATTGTGACATCAAAAATATAAAAAAGAAAAAAAAAAGAAAAAAATATATAAAAAAGAGAAGAATAAAGGGTATGTATACAAAATTATCATCAGTTTAAAACAGGCCATTTCACTCATGATAGAAATTGAAGAAGACACAAAAAGATGGAATAGCATCCCATGCTCATGGATTGGAAGAACAAACATTATTAAAATGTCTATACTGCCTAGAACAATCTATACTTTCAATGCCATCCGATCAAAATTCCACCGGTATTTTTTAAAGAGCTGGAACAAACAATCTTAAAATTTGTATGGAAACAGAAGAGACCCCAAATTGCTAAGGAAATGCTGAAAAAGAAAAACAAAATTGGGGGCATCATGTTGCCTGATTTCAAGTTTTACTAGAAAGCTGTGATCACCAAGACAGCATGGTATTGGCACAAAAACAGACACATAGACCAGTGGAACAGAGTAGAGAGTCCAGATATGGACCCACAACACTATGGTTAAATAATCTTCAACAAAGCAGGAAAAAATATCCAGTGGAAAAAAGATAGTCTCTTCAATAAATGGTGCTGGGAAAATTGGACAGCTATGTATAGAAGAATGAAACTCGACCATTCTCTTACATCATACACAAAGATAAACTCAAAATGGATAAAAGACCTCAATGTGCAAAATCCTAGAGGAGAACATAGGCAGTAACCCCTTAGACATTGGCCACAGCAACTTCTTTCAAGACACATGTCCAAAGACAAAGGAAACAAAAGCGAAATGAACTTTTTCGACTTCAAGATCAAAAGCTTCTGCATAAGCTTCTGCAAAGCTTATGCAAAGGAAACAGTCAATGAAACAAAGAGGCAACCCACGGAATGGGAGAAGATATTCACGAATGACACTACAGACAAAGGGCTAATAGCCAAGATCTATAAAGAACTCCTCAAACTCAACACTCAAAAAACAAATAATCACGTCAAAAAATGGGCAGAAAACATGAACAGACACTTCTCTAAAGAAGACATATGGCTAACAGACACATGAAAAAATGCTCATCATCATTAACCATCAGGGAGATTCAGATCAAAACCACACTGAGATACCACCTTACACCAGTTAGAATGGCCAAAATCAACAAGACAGTAAACAACAAGTGTTAAAGAGGATGTGGAGAAAGGGGAACCCTCTTACACTGTTGGTGGGAAAGCAAGTTGGGCAGCCACTTTGGAAAACAGTGTGAAAATTACTTAAGAAATTAAAAATAGAGTTACCCTATGACCCTACAATTGCACTCCTTGGTATTTACCCCAAAGATACAGATGTAGTGAAAAGAAGGGCCATCTATATCCAAATGTTCATAGCAGCAATGGCCACAATCGCCCAACTGCAGAAAGAGCAAAGATGTCCTTCAACATACAAATGGATAAAGAAGATATGGCCCATATATACAATGGAATATTATGCCTCCATCAGAAAGGATGAACCTCCAACTTTTGTATTAACATGGATGGGACTGGAGGAGATTATGCTGAATGAAATAAGGCAAGCAGAGAGTCCGTTATCATTTGGTTTCACTTACTTGTGGAGCAGAAGGAATAACACGGAGGACATTAGGAGAAGATAAGGAAAAGTGAATTGGGGGAAATCGGAGGGGGAGATGAACCATGAGAGACTGTGGACTCTGAGAAACAAAATGAGGGTTTTGGAGTTGAGGGGAGTGGGGGGTTAGGTGATCCTGGTGATGGGTACTAAGGAGGGCATATAGTGCATGGAGCACTGGGTGTGGTAAATAAACAAGGAATCTTGGAGCTCTGAAATAATAAAATTAAATTAAAAACAAAACAAAACATACCATTTTATCTACAAAATGTTTTAAGTAAACCTTCTTGTAACCACAAAGCAAAACTTACAGTAGATTGACAAGATAAACAGAAAGGAATTAAAATATACTATTTGAGAAAATCAATTCACAAAGAAAGGCAGCAAGAAAGAAAGGAAAAAGGAAATTAATGAAATAAAACAATGAATAAGGATGGCATACATAGGCTTACCTATTACCCTTACCTATTAATAATTATTCTAGATAAAAATGGGTGGATTTCTCCAATGTAAACACACAGATTGTCTAGATGGATGGAAACAAGACCCAAGCACATGCTGGCTAAAAGACTCAACCTCAGCTTTAAAGACATACAGTCTCAGAGTGAAGGGATAGAAAAAGACATTCCATGCATTTTTCATTTGGTCACCTTTTAGTGCTATAGTATCTTTGAATAAAATATAATTTACTTATCCTCCATTTCCTTATATATTCATGGAAGTATTTCCTGGTATGTGGTTGGCCTTATACCACACCTCATACTTTTAGGAAGTTTACTCTTCTTCACCATATCCTGGTGCTATATAGCTTAATAAAAAATCAGATCATTGTTAAAATTTGACTTTATACTTGTGAAAGCTTGACACATAAAATGAGTCTAACTATCTTGGATGACTAGATCTATCCTATCTTTTCTGACCAGAAGGACTTAATAACAAATGCACACAGGGGATGAAGTAAAAGAAAGTGAAAAATAATACCTCTTAAAATGATTTGACATTTCTACTATTTTTGAGTTCAGCATTTCAATTTTTTCTTTTATATTTTATGTAATTATAATGAGTTTTCATTTATTATCTTACACAGATTTTAACTACCATATCTCTAAAATGAGATATTTTAATTAACTTCTTAATTAACATTGATTTATAGTGTATTATATTTCCTCTTTCCAAAGAGGAAAAAAAAAAAGTGAGCATTTAAGGGACTCTATCAGCTTTCCGTACAGCTTCATTGGTTAGTTTGACAGAACTGTGAAGAAATAATGCCACAAATGAAATGAAACAGTAGCTGTGATAGTGAAGATATCTATAAGAAAAAGAAATGGTTTGCGATGAGAGAGAATATAATGTGAAATTAATTTTATGTATTTGGATTAAGAGAATGAGGATGAAATTTTAGGAGATGATTTGCCTATTATGTGGCAAGCATTGTACTTGGGTTAATATATTTTATATACATTCATTTAATCCTTAAAATAATGTTTTAAAGCAGATAACACTGTCCCCACTGACAGTTTAAAAAATGGCCCCAGGAATATTAAAGTAACAGATTCAATATGACATTGAGTCTGTTAAAGAAAGAGTTAAGAGGGGTGCCTGGGTGGCTCAGTTGGATAAGCATCTGCATTTGGCTCATGTCATGGCTTGGGGTCCTCGGATGGAGCTGAGTATCATGTATCTATCTATCATTCATCTATCTATCTATCTATCTATCTATCTATCATCTACCATCTATCTATCTATTGGGCTCCCTGCTCAGCAGGGTGTCTGCTTCTCCCTCTCCCTCTGTGCACTTTCTCTCTCTCAAATAAATAGATAAAATCTTTTCTAAAAGAAGAGTTAAGATTAGAACCAGTTGGGCTAAACTCAATGCTGTATCCACCATACCTTGCTGCCTCACTTAAATCAAAGCATTTAGGGGCGTCTGGGTGGCTCAGTGGGTTAAGCCTCTGCCTTCTGCTCCGATCATGATCTCAGGGTCTTGGGATCCAGCCCTGCTAGGTTCTCTGCTCAGTGGGGAGCCTGCTTCCTCCCTTCTCTCCTCCTGCTACTCTGATCTCTCTCTGTCAAATAAATAAACAAAATCTTAAAAAAAAAAAACCCAAAGCATTTATTTTTATCTGTTTTTGTTTATTTTTAAAGATTATATTTATTTATTTGAGAAGGACAGAGAGAGAGAGAGAGAGAGAGAGAGAAAGGGAGCACGAGCGGGATCATGATCTGAGCCGAAGTGAGATGCCTAACCCACTAAGCCACCCTGTGCTCCGAGCATATATTTTCATTAAGGATAGCTTACAATGGGTAAATGATAAATTCTGGTAGGATAGTGACAGTCTGGACATAAGTAGGACTCAGATCAAGTTTTTCATTGTTGTGTTTGCTTTAAGATTTTAATTTTATTTATTTGAGACAGAGAGAGAGAGAGAGAAAGAAAGGGAGCACGAGCGGGATCATGATCTGAGCCGAAGTGAGATGCCTAACACACTAAGCCACCCTGTGCTCTGAGCATATATTTTCATTAAGGATAGCTTACAATGGGTAAATGATAAATTCTGATAGGATAGTGACAGTCTGGACATGAGTAGGACTCAGATCAAGTTTTTCATTGTTGTGTTTGCTTTAAGATTTTAATTTTATTTATTTGAGACAGAGAGAGAGAGCATGATAGAGAGCAAGCATGAATGAGGGGTGGGCAGAAGGAGATGGTGAAACAGACTTCCCTCTGAGCAGGAAGCCCAACAGAGGGCTTGATCACAGGATCCCGGGACCATGACCTAACCCAGAGACAGACAGATGCTTAACTGACTAAGCCATCCAGGTGCCCCGATGAGGTTTATTTTTATTTATTTATTTAAGATTTTATTTATTTATTTGACAGAGAGGGACACAGCGAGAGAGGGAACACAAGCAAGGGGAATGGTAGAGGGATAAACAGGCTTCCCGCTGAGCTGAGAGCCCGATGGGGAGCTCGATCCCTGGACCCTGGGATCATGACCTGACCAAAGGCAGACGCTTAACCATATGAGCCACCCAGGCACCCCAAGTTTATTTTTTAAGAGATTATATGTCAATGTTAATTAGGTCAGATGAGGAATTATGTTTAAATTTTTTATATTACTCTTTACTTTTTATGTCTTTCTGACATATAACAATCATTAATTCTAATTAGTTTCATTATAACTTTAAATCAAAGTTTACATTATAACTCACAGCTTTACAAAGCATTTTGCAAAGATAAATATCTATAATCTTGAATCATATTTTCTTTGACACTGGGATAGCAAATCCAAGTCTGTCAGCTATTCTATTCATTGCTAACATATAACTGACAACTGTTCATACCTGAGGCATGCTAAATTAGCTTATATGTGAAAAGATAGTGACAATCAATCTAAAACCCTCGGAATAGGTACTAAGTGATGACAAGGAAGTCATATCCAGCAGCTGGATCTTCCTGTAAGTTTCCCCAGACATCCCCGTTAATAAAGAGGCTCCAGACTCTGATAAAAGGACGGAATGTTAACAGGTCCCTGGAAGAAACTGTTTCCTTGGCAGCCCTGTGAGCAAATGGCAGTCTGAGATGTTTAAAACAGACGACGAAAATCAAGATGATAAAAATAGATTTCTTCTCCTTTTAATGTGGTAGCCCTGAATTAGATCCCTATATTAACACTGACTGAATTGTTAACCAAATAAAAAAACTGAAACAACACCCATCCTACAGATGACACTTCCTTTGTCTGCAGCTGAGTTTCTGAGAAGCACAAATTTTATGGAATGTCATTTTATTTGATCAAACATCTCTGAATGATGTGTAAGCCATACAAACAAGAAATGAGAACAGTGGTGATTATCTTTAGAGTCGTAGTACTCATTACTGAAATAATATCCTCTAATTAAAATGCTACAGGTGAATATTTAGCACAGTTGTAGAAAACAAAGTAAACATATTTGTAAATATATGTATCATTCAGCTGGGAAAAGTGAAAATATGGGTTATAATAAATTGTGCAGTCTTTTTATAACATTAGCAAAAATGGTTGTGGAAAATTATACCAAAATGGAATTCATAAACCACAGAAACAAAAGTTTTATTTACATAAAATATAAGCTGGTTAAAAAGCAAATATTCAAGGATTTAAAGTACAATGTTCTCATTATATCATTGAAGCAACTGAGGCTGAGATAGTTTACGTAATTTCCAATTATAGAAATGCAAACTGATAGTTCTAATTCAAACTCATTTAAAAATTTATGTATAAATTTGAGAAATAACTAGTTTTTATTTCATCTTCATTTTTGAAATGAATGTAATAAAGCAAATTATAACCATATTAAAATGCTATCAGCAAAATGGAAATTTAGCAAGTCACATGAAAGATATAATTCCATTTTGTTGTAATACTGAATTGGGTCACAATCTAGCAAAATTTCTTCTATAGAATTTATTAATCGGTTTTAATTATTAGGTGTCATATTAATTATATTTAGGAATTGTCTTGGAAAACAGATGTACTGAAATGTAAAATGGAAGCTTCTCACATTGTTGAATTGCAACCCTTTCACCTGTGTTGACTACCTTTAAATTTGATGAATATGCCTATACAAATTTTTAAAAATATATTATTCTCTAAACCTCCTGTGTTCTTGGGGAAAAAAATTCAAAAGACCTAAAAGAGTTAGGTAGCAAGAAAAAAAAATAAATGAATAAGGTTAATTTTGTCGGACAAAAGTAGCTGTTCTCCTTTTCTCCATTTATAGCAAGCAAAACGGCCAAGAACAGACAGTTCCTAGCACTACTAGATGTGGAGACATGACTAAATTCCATCTAATGCCATCTAAAGCAGAAATACCCTCGTAGATATTCCTACATAGTATCATCCTCTATTTCCATAATAAAACTCTCTATTTATATCATGTAAAATGGCCTGGAAGATGGACAATTGCTAGCATTATTAAGTGTGAACACATGATTAAATTCTTTCTAATTCCCTGTAAAGCAAAAAATGTTCTACGGCAGCTTTCAGAGCATTCCTTAAGAGAAAGTGCTGATCTGTCCCTCCTCAATCATTCCTTTCTTTATACTTGTTTCAGGAACATAGATCTGTCTACAACTTGGTCCATGTAAGCATTCCAAAGATCATGCTAAGAATATATGAGAACAATTAAATAGAATTAGGTTGCCCAAAGACTTCACAGAGTAGACTATACTAGCCTTAGACTGCTTATAGATTTTTATTTAGTTTACACCACTGTTATTTTGATTTTTGATTTCTCATAGCTGAATATGAAAAAATGATATAAATCAATAGTCATATGCACATTATAAAATGAAAAAGAAAATAAAAGATAAAGTTAGGAAAAATAGGAAATGATTTAAAGTTGATCTGGAGCTTATGCTAGAGTACCTTCTTTTATCATAAGCAATCCAAAATATTATCCCTGAGGGCACATGGTTATATCTTTCTGCAAGTCTGCCATAAGTCTGAAATTTCCATAATAAAAAAATAATAAAATAAACAAAAAAGTCTGACACAGAGATAAAATCCTGTAGAACACTGGTGTTCTCTACACTGAAGAATGAGAACTGAACCAAAAACTACAAAAGAAATAAAACAAACTTTATTACTAAAAAAAATAAATAAGTAAGAGCACCTGCATGGAGAATGTCATGAAAAATAAAATAAAAAATATAATTTAAAAAATCTGCAACACATGACAAATGTCTTAATGAAAACCAGTTTCATCTTTCAAAGGTTTAAAATTTTGGGCAATACTTAAGCTGTGGCTCATGTTGTTAAATGAACACTTGTATATCATTAATAGGAGTGGAAATTGGTGTAACATCTTTTTTTTTTTTTTTTAAAGATTTCACTTACCTATTTGACAGACAGAGACCACAAGCAGACAGAGAGGCAGGCAGAGAGAGAGAGAGAGGAGGAAGCAGGCTCCCCGATGAGCAGAGAGCCCGATGCGGGGCTCGACCCCAGGACCCTGGGACCATGACCCGAGCCGAAAGGCAGAGGCCTCAACCCACTGAGCCACCCAGGCGCCCCTGGTGTAACATCTTTGAAAGGAATTTGACAATACATATTAAAACTACATGTGCATGCGAATTTGGCAATACACGTTCAAATGTGCTCTTTTACCCCCAAATCCCTACTTCTAGAATGTCACCCTATAGATATACTTGCATATATACAAAGATGGTCTTTGCAAGGTGCTCATTCACAAATTCTTTATATTACCATAAAACTCATAAATTTATTGTTCATCAAGCTATGAACAAGCAGTTCTTATTCATTCATTCACTCATTCTTCACTTGCTTAATGAACAAATGTTTATTTTTTATATTATAGGTTCTCTTCTAGGGCTGAGAACCCAATAGTAAAGAAGACAAATACCCTACTTTCATGGAATTTACATTCTAAGGGTATGGAGGGAGATGGAGAGAGACAAACAATAAAAAGGAACTCCCCCCCCCCCCCAATCATCTTTTTTGAGGGATGTGAAAGCTACATATTGAGGGAATAGTTTTGATAGGATGTTCAAGGGAAACCATTCTCAGGAGATAATTCAGCTGAAATCTTAACGATACTTTGAAGGCTGCTCTGCATACTTTGAGGGTAGCATGTTCAAGATAAGAGCCAGTTCAAAGGCAAAGATAATGAAGACTAGTTTGGTACATGTTTCAGTAAGTTTTCTGTACTAGTAAAAGGCAACAGCTGGTCATTTAAACAGAACAGACTTAAAAAAAAAAATTCATTTGTTTATTTTTAGAGCAGGGTGGTAAGGGTAGAGGGAAAGGGAGAGAGAGAATCCCAAGTAGAATGCACTCCCTACTGAGTGCAGAGTCTGATGCAGGGCTCAATCCCATGACTCTTGAGATCATGACCTGAGCCGAAACCAATAGTCAGACTCTTAAAAAACTGAGCCGCCCAGGCACACTACCAGAACAGACTTTCTAAGAACTAAGGCCTCTGTAATTGCTGGAAGAATAGGCCGTGTTTCTAGGAATGGCCCTCAGCATACCAGAGAACCAACCTGCAAGGGAATTTGTCTCTTGAGACTACTATTGGATCTGCTTAGTTCCACACATGCTGCCAAAGCTCTTATGTAGTGAGCCAAGATAAATTACACAGCTGTTGATATTCCACACCCACAAAGCTGGTCACTAGACACTGGAGAGAGAAATCTGGCCATAGCCTCCACCACACCTGCCTCTCAACAACCAGGAAACTGGAGGATGGACTCTTGAATATTGCTATGAGAACACTTGGATCCTCAAATTTGTTTGGCAGAAGGAAAAGGCCAATTAGGCAGAAAGCTGCCCACTGTCTCACTTCTATCTTCCAAATGCTCACACAAGAGCATCTGATTAGCAATCCTGATATTCTTCCAGAAATATGGCTGGAGGGAAGCCCAGGGAAAGCAGTTCTTAGCTCTCTCCTGTTTAGAGGAAGGAATGAATTGCAGTTGGACAAGCCAGTTCAGTTTTGGGAGAACATTTTATGAGATGAGGCTGAGAAGGTAAGTAAGGGCCAACTCAGATAAGGCTGTTCGGGGCAAGGAGTTTGGATTTTATGCTACGTGCAAGAGAAAGACACTGGAATTATAAAATGGGGCTGGGCTATCTGTAATCTCATTTATATTTTGAAGTACCTCTTGAGGTTCAAAGTATAGATTGGATTGTAAGAGGGGGAAGAAGAAAGGAAAAAGGTCTATAGCTATAATACAGGAGAGAGGTGACAGTGACTTTAATTATGAATAAAACCAAGAGTAGAAAGATGTAGAATATATTTTGAGGAACAGCTAATGAAACTTACAGATGTACTGAATGTGGGAGGTGAGGTAATGGCAAGAATTAAAATTGGACTCCTAGGTTTTGATTGAGTATATGGCACATGATAGTATGATATACTAACATGAAGAAGCAGAGAAACCGTATGGTATGAGATGGAGGTTTACAGGATGGAATTCTGTTCTGTCTGTGAAATTTTTGAGATTCCTATTAAATATTGATCTAAGGTCTTGATACAGTTTTGAGAGTCATGGAATATAAACAATATTTAGAAGCACTGGGTTCCTGGCCATCATTTAGAAAGATGGTATAGATAAAATCGAGAGAAAGAGAGAACCTCTCCCAGGATTGTTTCCATATTAATTAGCAGAGTTGCAGACAGGATGGTAGATTCAGAAGAGTGACAAAAGCCTGGAGAAGAGAAGGAGGTTATAATCAATTGTGATAAATTAGTCATTGTATTTCCATATGGTATGTTCCTATGCTGCCTTAAAATAGCTAGAGCAAATCAATATGTGCTAATATAGAAAGAACTTCACAGGGCGCCTGGGTAGCTCAGTGGGTTAAGCCGCTGCCTTCGGCTCAGGTCATGATCTCAGGGTCCTGGGATCGAGTCCCACATCGGGCTCTCTGCTCAGCAGGGAGCCTGCTTCCCTCTCTCTCTCTGCCTGCTTCTCTGTCTACTTGTGATCTCTCTCTCTCTGTCAAATAAATAAATAAATAATCTTTAAAAAAAAAAAAAAGAAAGAACTTCACATATTATTAAGTGAGAAAAATGTCTATTTATTAAACTATTTGTGTGAACAAAACATATTTGCATTTATATATATAAAACTTTCATAATAACAAGATCATTTAAATAATAACAATGAAGAACTATTATATCAGCTTACATAGACACATTAGAATGTCCTAATTTACGAAATTATTTCACTTGTTTTTTGGAAATGCTTGGACAAGCCCTGAGTGACCTCTAAATGACTAGACTCTTGTATAAAAAGTAGACAGATGTCCTTGTGTAGTAGACAAAACTATGGAATTCTAGTCCTATATCTGGGGCTTTCTAGCACTATGATCTTAGCCAGGTAACTTAAACTTATAGAACCAGATAACTACATGGATAACAGACTAATTCAGCTGTGGTTTTTAACCAGTTAAAAATATGATGCAATTGTGAAATACTGAAGTATGTTTAATATAATTCTTATTTATCAGGAAACAATACAAAGCGAGACGACAATTGTAAGTAATAACAACGATAATGACAGCAATGAATGCAGTGGTGAAGGCTTTCCTAAGACCTCTTCTTTTCAAGGATACCAAAAATTATCTATGGTTCTTTCTGATGTTGCAAACCCACTTCTTCAAAACTACTGTCATTTTTTCCTCTATCAACATAAGCTCACTGAACTAATACCAAAAATAACAAACAAACATTCAAACAAAAAAGTAAACTGGAACTGCTGATGTGGGGCACAGAGGCAGAAGAATAATTATTAAATTTCCTTACCTACTGACAAGCCCTTAAAGTCAGAGTGACCTCCACCTTAAGGCTTTGCTAAGGGCAAAGGACAATCCTAGCCTGACCAACCCCCTACCCCCAACCAGGATCCTGTAAGTCTACTTTAACAATTCCTTTGGAAACTTTATCTGTAAACCTCCAAGATAGTGTTGACAATCATTTCCAAGCATATGGCCCACTGATATACATCTAAAGGGTCTCACAAGAAGGTTTTATTACTGGTAATGAATAACCTTTTCCCCAGACAATAGCTGGCCCCTCAAGGTCCTAGAAATCTTGCTTCCAAAATTCCTTAGAAACTTACATCATCCCTAATCCCCTCCCCAATTTACAAGTATATAATAGACCACTCCTCATATCCTGGGGCAACATCTCTTCCTGCCCATGGGTCCTGTCCCCGTGCTTTATAAACCACCATTTTGCACCAAAGATGTCTCAAGAATTCTTTCTTGGTCATCAGCTCCGGACCTCACCCCACTGAACCTCACATATGTTCTAGAACTTCATCACTGCTACCAATTAAATGTCTCCAAATTCACCGGAGTTTTTAGTTTTTCCTGACAATTTTTTAAACTATTCTTGATCATTGTTTTCCTTCCAGCTTTCCTGAATATATATTTAAAGATTTTATTTATTTATTTGACAGAGAGAGAGCACAAGCAGGGGGAGTGGCAGGCAGAGGGAAAGGGAGAAGCAGACTCCTCATGGAGCAAGGAGCCCGATGCAGAGGCTCAATCCCAGGACCCTGGGATCATGACCTGAGCTGAAGGCAGATGCCTAACTGACTGAGCCACCCAGGTGCCCCCTGAGTAATTTCTGGACATCTTAACGACATATCTCCAATCTGTCTTCATTCACTCTAATACATAAATTTCTTACAGCTTTGTGGAAAATTGAGAACACTGATAGTGATCAAATATATTGCCCCATCATTATAGGCAACAGATTTACAGTTGAGATGGAGTTCTATCTATTAGACTATATCCTAACAGTTAAACATATAAAATAAGCCTGTAGGGATTTGTTTTGGTGACTTCTGACCTCTCATAAATACCTAAAAGCACACAGGTTTTTTGTTTTTTTTTTTTTTTTTTTTGTTTGTTTGTTTGTTTTTCAGAAAAAATGGTATATTACAGGTAACATTTAGCTTTTAAACTGTGGTTTCAGAGTATCCTGCATTCCAACTCTTGGCTACTCTCTGCTTCTCCATTTAGCCCTTGACTCCAATCCATTTGGATGTTTCTGTCCATGACCTTACTCTCACTATACAGTCAATACTTCTTGAGCCTATTTGAGAGCTTCCTGTCTTTCCAGCCAAGGGTTGCAAGCTATGTAGAAAGATTCGCCTCTCACTGTCTAAAAGCTGGCATAAATGGATAGCTGCCCAACTCCCTTTCAGAAATCAACTAAAATGGAAGCAAACATTTTGTCAGAGAGAATGATCAGGCAAAGAACTATCTATCTATCTATCTATATCTATATCTATATCTATATCTATATATATATAATTGTCTGTCTGGCAGAGCAATGCAATGTTGTCAGAACCATCTGAAAGAAATTCAGATCTGGCATTTCAAAACAGGGGTCAATATGCAGGAAATACCATTTCATGGAAGACTTGGGGCATCAAAGGGGGCAGGATGATTTGGAACTTTATACTATTTCTTATGGAAATGACATAACCACACATATCTTGTTCTATTTGTAGTTTCTATGTTGATTCATTCATATGCCTGATTATTCTTGCTTAAAACTTAGAGAAAATAAAGTTTTGTTTTATTTTGTTTTCTCATAAATCTTCTAAATCTTTTTGAAAAAATTCACTAGCCCTACCATGTCTTTCTATGAAATTTCCCCTGGCTTTTTAAAAAATATGTGACATAAATGACAGTTTTATTCTTCCTAGATATATAGTATCC